>NC_141335.1:20366382-21756382 GCF_037954235.1 Aulostomus chinensis | reverse complement strand
TCCTTCCACTGTCGTCTGGGTGATGTAAGAGAAAATATGCAAAATAACCATGACCTCTTAAAGCTGTAGTGCAATGCTTTTACATGTAAATGAAAGTCTCTTTACATTCAAGCCCTCGTAAAATGAATTCCCACAATGTTTATTAAGCTCACTGCCACCAAGTGAAGCTCTGCATTTTACAATACGTTATAATACGATGGAGTTTGTGTATGTGGCGAAATTCTCGTCAGAGACTTTGCTACTTAGTTAGCTTCCTGCTAACATGGATGTGGATAAATAATTCAGTCGTGCACCTGTTCTAGAACTCCCTGGATGTTATCAGAAAAAAAATGGATCAAATTCACCAGGGTTGCGTGACCCTAATTTATTCACCACTCTACACCTGCAACAGAAACATCAGAGGTGGAACCCAGGAAGTAAACGCTCGAGTGTTTTTTATAACTGTAACTGCGGGAAGATAGAGACAAACGTGATGCACAATTGTGAGAACTAGGGATGCGGGATATGGGATTCCTTTTGCTGATAGCAGAGACACAAAGGTGATGTTACCTGTGAACAAAAGCAAGTTTTTATGAAATTCACAATTTGAACAAACTGAAAAGAAATGTGAATTTTATGAATTTCAAAGATTTTTCTTTATCTTCAAAACCTCTTGGAAGGGAATCAAAGAGGAAAAGACCTCAGAAAAACTGGGCCAATAGAAATATGAATGTAGTGTAAATGAATTAGGGTTGTTTTTTTGTGGTTGACACAAGAATTCTTTTGTTCAATGCGGTCATACGATGGGTGGTGGTTACCATTGGTCCACATCAGGACCGGTGGCAACGAACACCAGACCTCACAACAAGGGCCCTGTCTACCTCCCTGTGTTTCACAACCTTTATCCAAACCACAAAATTCTCCTAATCATAATTATTTTTGTTCTTAAAGATGACCAGACCTTCACTGTGGTGATAGATCGTAAGACAAGAGGGATCGTCATTTAGAGAAGCCGTTGTAGTACGAAACAACTTTAACTGCTGCCCATAGGGTTGCTACAGTGTGTTGGACCAGATTTTGTGTATCCGCCACAAAATAATCCAATTCGATGTACTACTTACATTGTTCCATGGTGCTGTAATCGAGTATATTCTATTCTTTTACCACTGAAAATGCAGCGCAACTCTTTGTGTGATTTGTGATAAGAAGTTAACAGAAAGCAACATTTTAAACAAGCGAAAACAGTTGTCTTTTAACAGCTTCAGAGTAATTCTCATTTTGTGCAGCAGCAGCAGGCCGGCAAGTGACTAAAAAACTGTGTGTGATCGTGGTAATTAAGGAACATGTCAGACAGTGTGGATCTTTTATGGCTAACAAGTTTGGGGCAGTAGAGCTCAGAGGAATAAGACATCAGTATGACAACAACATTTGTTAGTAGGTCATTGTGTTGTGTATCTTTTTTTTTAAGGGGTTTTATTGGTAATAGAATTGTATAGATTCATCGCCAGCTAAGAGTGGCACCGCTGTCAGTTTGAGCCTGGTTGACAAGCAGTGTAATGGCCACCCAGTCCTGTGCTCAACCCTGCAGAAGAGCAGCAGCAGTATCAGTGTGACGACTAGTAACAGCTGTTAAGGTGGAGCGCAGAGGCTGAGAAAAGCCAAATGAGGTCCTTTTACTAATGAGGCTTGGTCTCTCTCTCGCTCTCTCTTTCAGCTGCAGTGTTATCGTTCTGCAGCCCATTTTGCCTTTTCTCGCTTCCATAGGATTCTGCCTCAAACACAACAATTCAGCTGAAACACTGCTCAAATACTGCTGGCGTGCCAGCAGTCAATTCAATCTCTTTTCCCTCAGAACGGATCAGAATTCATGAATACAAAAGTGCATGACTTAAATACATATAGACTTTGGCCTCATAGTGGGAGTCAGGCAAACTGAATGTTTCATCTACTCTTTCAGTGACCTTAAACAGATTTAAATGTACTTATTTAGCGATTACTGGCACTTGTCTCCTAATGGCGCTGTCGGAAATCAGCTGTGCTCACTAAGGTTGACAAATGAATCAATACTATGACACTCAAACCAGAGAAAACAGGACTTTATGGTTAATTGCTGAGTGAGTCAATATGGAGAAATCTCACCGTCTTACAGAAATAAGCTATAAATGTCAAGGCGACGGCTGCCGGTTGCAACAGTGCTCAGCGATGACAGCAAATATTTGGTGTAAGGAAATGAATGGAAGTAGGCCAGCGAACGCAGCAAAGCATCATAGCAGGCATTTGAATTTCAAAGCACCGCACTAAATCAAGTTAAGCAAGAGACAAAAACAAAAAATATTGGCTACAGTTTTTTTTTTAAAAAGTGCAGTTGTTCAGTGTCTATATTAACTCCTCCCTGTGGCGAAAACTCAACAGAAAGTGCTGCTGCTTGTGATGTCAACAAAATAAGAGATTCAGTGTACCAGCAAGATTTTTCATGCCCCTTCAGCTCTTTGCAAAAACAGCAGCAGCTTTATTGTGAAATGGATATGGCTACTTCTGATGGGCACAATGAATTCATCTATCCAAACTGGAATTATGCTCTATTTTCAAATCAATTTCTGTACAGTTGACTCTGATGCATTTACAAAAAAAAGAATTGATCTAGATTCTTTGTTCCGTAAGAGGAGCAGGAGCTTAAAAGTGTTTGATTCAGTCCCTTTCTCCACTTCCTCGGTCACTGCCGGGCCTGATTGATGCAGGAAAGTGTGACAGTACCAAGCGGCATCGATCTCCTAACACAGGCTGATGAATACCCCTGATGGTCCAATTCAGAGATCTTACATCATCACACTCGTTGGGATGTTTACTCGAGCAGAGCTCTGAAGCCCCCTGAATTTTTCACACTGTTCTAGTTGCTAAAGGTGACAAAGCCAACACCTGGGACGAAAAGTGGCAAAATAGAGCACATAACCCCAGTTTAATTTTCTCTTTGCAGATGGACTGGCTCACACCTGAGATGTGAAGTGTGTTATGTGAGCCAAGGTGTTTTCCCACCTCGCTGGTGGTGGGGAGAGATGCTGCACTCCGTTGCCATGACAACAGAAGTTCTCTTTGTTCTCGGGTTCCTGATGAGTGGTGCTGAGAGTAATCCTATAACGACCTTATCAGCGAGCCGAGAACGTCTGGAAAGGGTGTTGACCCAAGCCAGGGAGGACAAACCGGCCCCTGAGGAGCCGCTGGGATACGCCGCTCAGCAGCAACCGGAGGAAATCAATACGTTGGGCCCCAACAGAACTGCTGTGAGCCGCGCCAGGCCAAACTCTAAGACAAGGGGATCTAAGGGTGGCAAGTCCCAGGAGCTGTGGACTGAGCAAGAAAGCCTGAACCAAATAGACGAAGGCCCCACAAGTGATGTCACCCTGTCCTTGGATGCTATTGACGAGTACGCCTACCCAGACTACAGGGGTAAAGGCTGCATGGATGAGAGCGGCTTTGTGTTTGCTATCGGTGAGCAGTTCACCCCAGGCCCTTCGACATGCCCATGCCTCTGTACAGATGAGGGCCCTCTGTGCAGCCAGCCAGAATGTCCCAAGGTTCACCCTCGCTGTATCAAAGTGGACACTAGCCAGTGCTGCCCACAGTGCAAAGAGAAAAAGAACTACTGCGAGTTTCGGGGAAAGGTCTATGCCTCACTAGAGGAGTTTAAGGTGAGCCCATTAACTGCATTCATTCATTTTTGACATGTTGAGAGTTGAAAGAAGTGCTGACAGAACACTCTTAGTGTTCAGTGGAGTTGATCACAAACACTACACAGTTACCTTGCCTCGCAGCATGCCAGTAAGTAGGCAGGCAGATTTATAATGGCAAAGGTCAGCATTTGTCTTTTTTCTCACACAACGCTGGAATATTACCGGAGGCTGAATTTTTGCAGTGCAGCTTCAGCAGAGTGTTTCCATATTCAGTTAGGTGACACACATAATAGTAATGTTACAAGTGTGTGGAGAACGCTGCTGCTTTGTGAAGAAACAAAGGATACACTAGTGAGATCTTGAATATTTTCAAAGGAGTTCGTCTAAAAAGTGTATCACCACAATACCAGTTCTACGTCTCTGGTGCTGCTACACTGACCGTGTCTAATGCCTCTCTTTATGTTAGTGAGTGCCTCAGCAGGAGTTGAAGGTTAATATGGGATTTTCCCCATCAAAGTCCCAGAGTTAGCTCTGTCAGGGCTCTAAAGAGGAAAATCTACAAGAAGCTCTATTTCACAAGCGTTGTACGTCAGCCTTTATGCTGCGGTTAGGATTTGAAACCAAGCAACAGGCAGGTTTTCCATTTGATTGCTAAGTTCGGGTGCATTGTACTGAGTGCTACCTCACGACACTTTTCATAGTGGAGTGCCACGCTGAGGAACAAGCCTCTAATCTACAGCAACACTGGCAAAATTAACCTTTGCCCTCCTGTTAAGACTTAAAGGTGTGCTGCTTTACACAAGTGGCTGCAAAATGAAGCCTTTCACAGAGAAAGCTGGAGCTAGGTGTCATTCCCACTGTGCACAATCAGTTACAGCTTTTTCCCAAGATTTGTTCTATTTTGAGACATACAGCATCGTGTGGATAACAAAGCCTTTTGAACTCTATGCACCAAGGAAACTGTAGGCATCAATCTTCTGTGTTTCAGTCCTGTTGATTCCTCAGCATCTCCTGAGCAGACAGTTAAGTTCAGTAATAATGTTGTCAGCTGTCTGGCTTTGTTCTCTGATTACAGGTTTACATGTCAGGCCTCCTACAGTATGTCCACCATTATCGCTACCTGAAGCATGACGCACACTTAAACCTGAATGAGCATTGTCCTTCCCTTCGCTGTACTCAGGATACATCAGGCCCCTTTCAACCATATAACAGCTACTTAGAGTGAAACCGACTGAAACATTGGGATTAGCCTTTAAGATGTTTTAAGTCAATTCTAATTCAGTTAAATTAGATGAACACACTTCCACTTTCAATGGGTAGCTGACAGTTTAACAGAACATGCAAACCATTTTACACAAGTCCAACCATAAGTTCAAACAGACTAGGATCAGTGGTTTCACACCCACGGGCCCTCCAACAGTGCAGCTTTATGTTCGCAGGAGGCTGTACCACAGGTCTGTCCTTATCTGGCCTCTACAAATAATCTTTCACCCAAAAAGCTGTATTTTGTCCTGCAAGTACTGTTAAATAGGTGTCTTGAGCTTACAAAGAGGTTTTTCCTGCCTGCATCGTTCTTTGTGACTGCAGAATGGAGAAAGAGCCAGCAACATACTGTGTATTTAGCTTGAAACTAATGGCAGCTGACAGCTCAAAACAGTGACAGAAAACAACAACAACAACAACAAAAAATCTATCAGTATATTCTGCGTGTGCTCAGCCTATCCCAGCTGACACTGGGCGAGAGGCGGGGTTCACCCTGGACTGGTCGCCAGTCCGTTGCAGGGACATCAGGGGTTCAGTATTTTGCTCAAAGATACTTCGACATGGTCACCGGGGGAACCAGCAACTCTTCGGTTCCTAGACCACTCTACCTCCGAGCCATGTGCCGCCCCCAGGCGCAAAGAAGTGATATGGGGGGGGGCCATCCTTGAGAGCTCCTATTTGTGAGAAGTTCAACAGCAAAATACATCTTTTAGGTGAAGTATTGCTCTAACTAGAAGAGCTGGTCTTATGTAGTGATGATGATCTAACATTAATACTCCAGTCTCTGGTGTGAAGCAGTGACCAAAGCCCAGAGCTGTGGAGTGTGGATGATTCACAGCTATGAACCCCAGAATAACTCAGCATCGTGTATCTCTGGAATCGGAAATGAAACAGTTGGAACACAGCATCACAGTGACCAAGATTATTAAGGTTATTGTGGTTTAAGTGCGCTTGAAAGATCCAGAAGGTCACATTTAGATTAAGAGCCATAAATAAAATTAGCAGGGTAATGCACATTTTACTTGCATGGTGGCTGCACAGGATCAACTTTAGTAGAACTTCCTTTGATTTGTCATGTGTAAACATTGCGTTTAGAAGTACTATTTTATGGCCGCAGCAGACACACAATTACTATCCTGCCTTTAATTTAGCCTTGTGATGGGGGGTGGGCAACATCTGACCCAAATGAGACTTGCGGACCAGAACATAATCACCATTACATTAATGATCTGTAATCTTGCATGTAGAGGTTACACGGTGAGAGCTTTAAGGAGACATACAGGTAGAAATACTCTGTGTGTGTGTGTGTGTGTGTGTGTGTGTGTGTGTGTGAGAGTGTGCTTGAGAGACAAACATACTGTAGCTGTTGAGAGACAGAACAGTGGAATAAGTGTGTGTGTGTATGTGTTTGTGTGCGTGTGAGTGTGTTTGTGTGCGCCTGTGCAGGAACGGTTTATCGGGGTGTTGATTACTGTTTCTCCTCTGCGGTCTAGGTCTCTCCGTGTGAGAAGTGTCGATGTGAACCGAGTGGGGAGGTGCTGTGCTCAGTGGCAGCCTGCCCTCAGACAGAGTGTGTGGACCCAGAGTACGAGCCGGATCAGTGCTGTCCCATCTGCAAGAGTGGTGAGTGGAGAACATTTCCTTCGACAACTCTGCGGTGAACAGTTTGTTCTGCTTGCCAGTCTGCTTGCGGTCACTGCTGGGAAGCCCCTGGTACATGAGAGCAGAGGAAAGGTTTTTTTCCCCAAGGGTACCTCAATAGCAGTTCTGAGCAGAGTTTGAGATCTCCAAAATAACTGAAGATACATGAATAAATAATTATAGCCTGGGGTGGGGGGGGACTTGGCTGTTCATTACATGGGCCAACACTTTCGCTTACTTCTCTTACACACACACACACACACACACACACACACACACACACACACACACACACACACACACACACACACACACACACAAGCTTGATACTTGCAACAACTGTACATAGATTGCAATAACCGCAAACTGCACAAAAAGTCTACAATACTACAACAACAAGGTTTAAATAGCTTGAAATATTCCGACCCAGGCCCGGCGCCAGGATGAAGTAACTACACAACAGCAATGTCCATGCAACTGAAGCAACGGCTAAGTAATCCTTACATGTTTCTCTTCGTGTTTCTCATTCTATCTCTCTATAGAAACATCAGGCTTAAACAGATAAAGCAAACAATGGAATTGTAGTAAAGACAAAAACATCTGCTTCCTGTCTTCAAATAGACTAGATTTGTTCATTGTGCATGCAAATAATATTTTTGACTCTGGCCAGCCTGTCAGGCTTTTACTAACAGTAAAATCAGAGGTAAAAGTAACACCAGGGCTGCACAATTAATTGAAATTAATCGCAGATCGAAATATGGCCTATTTTCAAACCACAGGAAAATGCAATAATTGCATGTCGAAATAGTATTTTAAATTAAGTACTGCGGTGCTGCAGACATCCTGCCTTGATGTTGGAGCACATGTTTATTTAATAGAGATTCCCACAAAGATCACACTGCTATCGTCTTAATAGGTTTTTTAATAACGATGAGAATAATGTTATGAAAAATCGACATTTGATCCAATGTCACCAATTACATTGCAATATCAATCAAAATAATGTGCTAATTAAAATGAACTTAAGCATAATGAACCATGTATTAAAGCCCCTGTAAGCCCATCCTTACCCCCCACCACGTGTTTCCATCCATTAAGCTGTAAATTAAAATGAACGCTATTTATAAATAAATACAAGACACATGTTAACTGGTAACTAACGGTTAAATAAGCATTAACTAACTGTTATTCATGTACTCTAATTAAGTATGACCAAATGGAAATTAACTGACAGCCGAGATGGAGGCTGCTATGATTTACCCAGCATCCCCGGTGTGTCCCAGCTCACCTGTCTGACAGGTGTGGCAACAACAACCATCCTCTCATCTGATGACATTTGACGACTACATACCCTCTTCATATCAGCAGTATTTTTAGCAGCCCTCATATGCTGTGCGACAGTCGACCACCTAAACAATACTCTTGTAATATCTCAGATTTCTCTGACACGACAGCAGACGCAGACTCAATGGAGTTTTTGCTGTAACTGCATGAATCATGTTACTCAGTCGACTCATGACGAAAGGCCACGTTTTGGGACCTCGTGGTCCCCCTGCGGCCTGTCTGCTGCTCAGGCTCGTCTGATCATTCCTGTCTCTTTTTACTGTCAGTGCTTTTATACAACAGGAGCTCACTAGCGAAGGGGCTGCAATTATTACTGACCTTTTATATGACACAATGTCTCACCGTCAAACTGCTGTGATAAACAAACAACTTTATTGGATTTATTTCTGTAACAAATGTGAGATCGTAGACTCAACAGGATGTGTGTGTTTCGGCCAGGTCTCTGTCAACTTTGGGCATGTAAATGTATCTTTAGCACTTGAGATGGTTATGGAATAATGTTGCTGCCAAAATCCATAAAAAGCCTAATATTCAGACTTTGTGCTGATAAAGCCCTCATAAAATTGTTTTATTCCTCAAGGAAGGGCAGGGAGTCTTCCTCTTATTGGCTGTGAGATTGGTTTAGCAGCGGGCAGCTTCAGAGCGTCAAACTGAACCCGAAAAGTCGACTCAGTGAAGGACTTTTTTCAAATTGTGGATGAGTTCTGTGGCCCTCGTGGACAGTTTTGTATTTTTCAAATAAATGTAATAGTAAACATTTACAGTTAAAATACTGTTTAAGGTAATACAGCAGGATGACGCAAAAAGGAGGATATGTTGAAGAATTGAGGACGGATTTGCATGACATTGAACGCAAATATTCTAGTGAAATTGAATGAGATTTTACTTGAGTTTCAATGGAGATTTTGTTCTTTTCAGTGCCTTTCTAATGAACTCTACTTCTGGAACTTAAAATTCTCCATATCTAAATGATACACACGGGACCACCTTATGCTGATACTCATATTGACACCCCTTAATGCTGTGACATTATACATAACCTAATATTACATGTTCTTGTATTTTTCAAATACCTGCAAACCCATGTTTAATAAATGATAGTAGTTTTTGGGTTTTTTTTTTTCTCCAAATGAGAATTCCCTGGAATTGAATTGAGGATATATTTGAGTTCTTGCTGCAGCGATTCAGCCAAACGCGCAGGAGACAGAGCTGGGAGGCATGTGGTGAAAGAAACTTACCAGAAGGTTAAATGATGTCATGTGCACTGACAAGAACGGAAACCATTCACAAGATATTCTTGCTCATTTTTAAATAGAGAAATGTTTAAAGTGCAAGTGAGAAGATCTTTTTAGGATGCTGAGGTGCTGCAGGTGTCACAGGAACCATAAGACCTCCAGGGGACCTGGGAGACAGAGAAAGAGAGGGAGACCCAGGGGATCAATCCCATTTCTCATTTTCAAAATGGGATAGCCCTTTAGGAATCCATATGTCATCAGCAGTTGGAAACACCTTTTACAGTATATTAATGCGACACCATGGCAATAATGGTATATCACAATGAAAGGGAAAGTTTTGGTGCAGACTCAGTCTCCATGAAAGATTCGATTCGGGCTGCAGACGATCTTGGCAGGGCGCTCTGTGGGAGGGTGTCTGAGCCTCAGCAGGGAGTCCTGAGTCCTCTGTTGGAAGGTGGAGTTAGGGTGGTGGAGGGTGGCCTGTGAGATGATCAAGAACAATCAGCAAGAGCACTGATGTTGAATGGGAAGAGATCTTTTTTTTTATGAAGGACAGAGGGCAGGCAGGGATTGGATAATAGGATCCTGGGAGGAGAAAAGAGGGGCTGGACCAGAGGGTGAAGATGTGAATGAACCTGGCTCAGTTCCATCATTGAGCTACGGTAATCTCCAAGACAGTACAATCATTTTGAAATCTTTATTAATTGAGAAACTACTACTTTGTGGTTTATCTTCGGTCACTTGCAGTGCAGTGCCATCTTGTCGACGATTCTCAAGGTATTCTGGGAAATCTCCTCAAACCCTGCGATTGAAGTGTGCCTCTGAAAAAATCTTCATTTGAGCCCGAGCACTTTCACATCCCGAGACGTATCCAGACACATCTGGGTGCCAAGAACAGACGGTCACAGAGAGAGACTCGTACAGGTTGAAGAAACATACAGAAACGGAAATAGAAACTAACAATTATTAATAATTTAACAGTTTTATTCTCATCTGGATAATAATTGTAGTCGTTATATTTATATAATATATAAATTCAGATAGTTTTTTAATAATTTGATCAAGTGACAATATGTGCAGGATTAAAAAAAAAGGCAAAAGGCATTTTAACAACACAGCCTGTGTTTGCTTTTGACCTGCAGCCTCCCTGATAAAGAGAAAACATCTGTTCTAGACTGTAGAGGGTGTTTCTGTCGCAGCCGTGGAATTGAATCCGAAGGCACATTTCAGCAAAGCACAAAGGCCAGGCGTTTAAAATTCAGACTTTCATATGTGTTTTTTGTACACGTTTCATGAAAGAACATATTCAGGAAGAAAATAACATGTCAGATTCATATCAAATTTAAATCTAAATCAGAAACCAACATGTAGCAACTCTCTCATCTGTGTGTCGTATTACATTATAAAGTGTGCACTGAGGCGGTAAGAAGACTGCTACAGTATGAATGTAGCCGTGACTTATCTGACATGCAGCTACACGCTGTCTAAATTTAGAGATACTCTGAGTCTGACCACCGGTTCCGTCCATTGTAACACAGAAACACGTTTGGGTGCTTCTCTTAGGGTAGACCAGTTTATTTATGTAGTGATGGGGGAAGACTTCTCAATCAAATCCAATGAAAAATCCTCTCATGTCTGAACTATAGCCTGTGCCTCCTCACTGGCGAAGTTATGGCTCTGTCCTCAGCATACACATACAAATACTCCACACATCCCTGTTCTGTAAATTAAAAAGCACTTTGTGACAGCAGAATGATGAAGTAGGAATGCTTCTTTCTTTGCCCTTTGTGAAAGTATTGAGTTTGCAGAACGAGTGCCCACATCAACGCAAAGCCTCATCACTCTCATTGAAAACAAATGGAACAGAATGTTCAAAAACCTAACCTGGACTCTAATTAGACTAAGCTGCAATTGAATTATATGTAAATCAGGCATATTTTAAGGGAAAATAAAGATTTACACGAGATTTTCTGATGTTCCTGGATTTATTAATATCTGTTTATATAAAATAGCCTGTTTTATATATTTTTTTGATAAAACCTGTTCTTCCTGAAAAGAATAACAGTTTACAAATTTGATTTTGGTGACTATGTCTTCACTCAAATGATAATTATTCATTAAAAGTTTCTACTTAATACCATTTTCAATTATCTTGAAGACTTTGTAAGGCCGCCCAGTCTTTCTAATTTATTTTTCACTAATTCGTCTCTACATCTATCCTTGAAAGGAATATTGAAGCTATTTTTCTTGCTGGCAACGACAGCACCATGAGACAGGTGGCTGACGGCATAACACTTTTCTTTTTGAAGACTCAGACCAATTTCCTCTTGCAGTCAACGGATTTTAATGTT
Source organism: Aulostomus chinensis (assembly GCF_037954235.1). Lineage (NCBI taxonomy): Eukaryota > Metazoa > Chordata > Actinopteri > Syngnathiformes > Aulostomidae > Aulostomus > Aulostomus chinensis. The sequence goes on along the minus strand of NC_141335.1, from coordinate 21,744,901 downwards.
TCCTATGTGATCAGGTTGGTTTTGAAAAAGCCATAACCGTGAACCCGTTGGCCGTACACAGTGCAAACATACCTGTAAATGCACTTTACCTGTAAAGTTCCAAGTAACATATTTAAATTTTTTGAGCACTAAAACTATAAATTGAAGTGGCATTATAAACTCGAGACTCAAAGCTATACTTTGTAGTTTTTGTCCCCCCTCCCCCCCCCACCTTCTAGAATTAAGAGGAATTTCAGCATCTGAGCAGGTGCAGCTCACCTTCAGATGTTACCCTGACATGGAATTTGGGTTGATGATGAGTTGTCATACCTTAACCAACTGTTAACGTTTAAAGATGTTTCCTAGTGAAAATCTCACTGGCTTTTGGTCGAGGGAACGGTGTGATGCTAACTTTCTGACTGGCTGATAAAAACATCAGTCCTGTGGTGCTCCGCTGTTACGCACAAGCGCCTGATGATTTAGTTTGGAGAATCTAAATTTTTAGAATTGGATTTTTCTTGTAACAACAGCATAGTTTGCAAATTTGTTCGATTTGTTTAGATCTCGATTGTCGTGAAATAAAGTCAGATTTCAATACTGCTTATTGTTTGAGAGGTGCGGCCACGGACCCTGACAACCTCAGTCTTAGATCTCAGCCTCTCTGTCTGGCATTTTGTTTTTCATTTTTCTTAAGGTGTAGAGGGTCCTGATGGTTCCCCTCCAGTAATGAATACTTGATTCTGTTTCTGCATTGAATCCATCCCACACACTGAACCTTTCCTCTGACAACAGACGGAATGATATAGACAATTTCTGATGGATGGATTTTTGTCTCATCCTACACTTCTATTAAAAAAAAAAAGATTTTGAATGGAATTTGTAAATCATTTATGTACATTTTCAACTGGGAGACAGCTGGAGTACCACAATAACATTCCCAGGGAGAGTAGCCAAATGCTGCAGAGTTAGAACTTCTGGCTAAGAGGCAATAATGCCAATCAATATGCTGCTCTCAACCACTGCTCTTGTTTTCTGACCATAAAGTGATTTATGATGGATAAGAGAGGCTGTGTTATGCCAACTGACAAGCCATTTTCAGATAAAAAGCACAGGTCAGAAAAAATTCACCCTCACATGAAGACTACATTTTGATCCAGACTATCGTTTCATCCAGATAAAACTGTCTGCCATAAAGACAAGGGATATTCATGACACAATGTTGCGTCCTCTGGTCTGCCATCATGTGGGAATGACATTTTACATTAATGGTAATTTCATCAGAAAGCTAATGGTGCTCATGTGCATTGGTCATGACCCCTTTTCATCCTCATTGATTTCTTTGAGATCAGATGAAGTCACGTGTTCTCTAAGTACAGATGCATTATTGGCGAAGTGAGTCAAATAATAGGTTAAAATGTCCAGGCATGTCCGAAAATCCTTTTCTCTCTGACATGCAACCACATGCCAGGCGCTGGCCTTGAATATCACTGTTGGCCCATTTGAACAGTGAGTGAACAGAATCCTTTTGGCTTAATGGTGGCAAAAAATAAATGCTATCCAGGCTTGAGGTGATAGATGTAACAGAATTGCATTTTTAAGACATATTTTGCCTGAATAATCACTTCACAACCAGCGCACTAAATACCAAGTGTGTGATTATTCTTAAACTAGGGGAGTGATTGGCAGTCTGAAAGATTACTTATTCTTTTAAACTCAAAATTTCTTGAGCGATATTTACACCAAAGGTGGGTTTTGTCTTTCACGTATTTACTAAGAGGTGTCTAGAGCTCATGAAGACTTGTTTCACCGCTTCTTCTCTTCTTTGTGACTCCAGAATGCAGAAGGAGCCAGTCACTTATATTTAGCTAGAAGCTAATGGCACCTGAAGGCTAAAGAAAAACTGTACAAAAATGTCCATTGACAAACTATCAAGCGCATGGCCCAGTATATCCTTATTTTCTTGATCCCGCTCAGTAATCCACAAAGTTTGATTTAAGCTAAAGCTTCCTTAGCGCTTTTGTGAGTAAACACAAGTGAATTGCTTCAACCAAATGCTTTAGCTGGTTATGCGAAGGTTATAGCGTGTTTATTTTTTTTTTAAGCTCAGATCAAGGTGTTACTCCGGGGGATGAACTGGAGACATTGTCAAGAGATGTTTTTGTACAGTTTTGCTGTTGTTTGCTGGTGGTCATCATTAGCATCAAGCTAAATATACATGGCTCTCTCTGCATTTTGGAGTCACACAGAAGTGATGTAAAATGGGGAAAAAATCTTTGTGAGCTCAAGAAACCTTTTGCGAGTACTTGAGAGGAAAACAACCCTTTTTGGGTTTAACTGCCATCGGTGACTATCGCCGACGTGTTCCGCCAATTACGACAACAACAACATCCTGTTGACACCGATTGATCGGTTTGATCTCTAGCGTGCAGGAAATATGAATCAGAGAGAAGAGCGATGCTGGCAGGCCTGAAGAGACCGAAGGGAAGGGGGACACTATTGGACAACTTAATGTCAGGATGCCAACTGCTATTAAAACCCAGAAGTGAGAATTCTAGAGATCAAAACAGAGACGAAAGCAAGAACCCACAAGATCAAAGACATAACTTCGACATCAAATAATAGAAGCAGGGACAGACTTTAATCTAAGAATTAAGATCAATACGCATCACAGGAAAACATTCTGACTGAACTATATAAACATACAGGAAACTGTAACTATTGTTCAATCTTACTGCTGCATCAACACAAAGACAACTGTGAAGACAACTCGATCCCTCTGTTCTAGCAACAAGTAGACATTAAAACACTGGTGGAACAAAGTGGGCGCTGTGGTCTCCAACACAGACGACACACAGGAAAAGACACAAAGTGGAAACAGGACAGCGAATATCGTGAACCAGGAGACTGAGAGGGTGAAACGCTCCAGGAGCACTGGAAAGTAACACCATTTGAAGAGGAGGTAGAATCAAACGCTCTGTGTTTGGGTGGCAGCGACGATGCAGGAGCCAGTTTTCTTCACTCTGTCAAAAAGTGGATGGGCATCTGCTCAAATATGCCCTGAATGGGTGGACCGAGACTACGCTGTGTGTCCAGGCTTTGTGGTCAGACAGTCAACAGCAGGACTCTGGAAAAGTGAACTGATCGAACCAAGATACCAGGAACCTTTTGAGAGGTTAACTGTGACCCCTAGTGATGTCATCACTGTCTATGTGGGGGCGTATCCAGTGTTCAGTACATGGATGGGACCTGTTAGGAAAAGGAGGGAAGGTGCCAGGATCAACCAGACTGTCAAAAGAGCGCTAAAGAGGAGAGGAAAATTCACCGCTGACTTCAAACTTGTTAATAACACTACAGGCCGCAAGTGGGACCAACTGATGACGAGCAACATCAAGTTCAGCAAAACAAAAAAGAAGAATATTGACGTCCAAGCTTTGATAGCCTGGAGAGTAAACCATCCCTGAAAGAGAACTTTTAATAATGGATTTAGATTCATGGAAAAAATAGATGTGAAATAATGAATGAATATGAAAAAAAACAAACAGAAACTGCAGTGTTTTTTTTTTACTGTGTATTGTATGTCATACTATAAAAAGTTTGGTTTCATGTGTAAAAAAATCACCTGCAGCGATTTCAGAATCACTATTTTTGTCTACCAACATAAAAAAATAAATAAGTGGAGGATACATGGAAGTTTTTTCCGAATCCAGGACTATGTGTTTATCTGAGCTGATTCAAGCTGAAAAGTTCATTGTCTGCAATAACACAACATGAGGTTCCATTTTGATGGTGAGGGTGAGCGATGCTTTCAGTTTACCAGCGGGAGCCGTTAACGCTTCGCTGTGCTGTGAAGGCCTTGTTTAATATGGAACTCATGAATTACTAACTCAACCCAAAATCAATCCCCCCCCCCCCCCCCCCACACACACACACACACAACATGTCTTATCATGTCTCTACATTTCTTCAACACCTCAGTTGAGCCCCAACTCAATCCAGATAAAGGGTCTGTCTGTGCTTTGAGTATTGCCCGGACCTTGTGGCAAGAGATACATCAAAAAACAATTAAATCAGTTTGTGTTATGTGAAATCTGAATAAGTCCGAGGGCTCTATACAGTCACTGGTTCGAATCGTAAACATCACTCAGCGTGCATTATAATCCAAGGGCTCCATCTGCAAGAATGCACCATCGCACAATGGCACAGAATACCTTCCTATTGTTCATACTGTGAAAGCATTTATTGTCACTTTACTTCCTCAGGGTGTTCTGCCTCCCATTGCCAAATGGAAATCATTACATTAGAGTGAAATCTCTCTGTTTACCTGCTCTGCTGAATTTCCCGAGTACTGTGGTGTGATGGCTGAAATCATGATGTTAATCAACTTGTAACATGCTCATTTTCAAATGGCTAAACTTTCGCTTAACTCACCCACGCAAATTCCCCAGGACCAAGGTGTTCCTGTGGTTCTCATAAAGCAACTTCAGAGGACCAGTCTTTTGGAAATGCTGCATAGCTTTTGCTATTCTCAAAATGCACAATATAATATGATGCCTACTTTTATGTGTCTGCATGGAGCTTTAGATCTTCAGCCTCCAAACCTTTGATTTTCTCTTAACTCAGTGTCAAAAGTCACAGACAGGCAACTTTTGTGAAATGTGCCCCAAAACGTCTGAAGCGGTTTTCTCGAGGGTGTTAAGACTTGTCTTTTTACCTCTCTCTATCTTTGTTTTATCCCCTCACTACTGTTGTTTCATTTTAATCTCCTTCCTTTGTCATAATTGAAAGTGTGTGTGTGTGTTTTATATATATATATATATATATATATACAGTCACAAAAATATTTTCAGTAAGAAAGTTCTTTCCTTGTCTTCTTGACACAAACAGAGAAGACAAACCTCCACACACAGACCCAATTAAGAGCTTTTTACTTGGACAATATAAACCACGGCGGTCTGTTTTCTGCAGTTACGGTCATAGAAGCTCTTATCCTTCTGATGCGATTAAAGCCCATTACATTTCAAAATGCATTATTTTTGATTAAAATAATGTCAGTTGGTAATGCCACCCCCATAGATGAAGGATTTGACTGCTTTCATGGATGCTCAGACCTTCTACGCTCTGACTCCCACGTAGCTTGAACCTTGGTTGTGAGGCCAAGATGGCATCGCGCTCATTTCACTGACACAAAGCAGGCAGCAGCACGCTCAATGTTTGCAGTCTCCTTCCACCTCAGATTGCATATAAGCAGTGCTGTGCGCTCCATTTCAGTGACTTCACACCTGAAAAAATGTCACATAAGTCATGAGCTGTGTCCTGTTTTTGTGAAATGTATTTCCTCAAGTGTCATTTTCAGCTTCAATACAATCAATGTTCATCGGTGTTAGCTAAATTTGTGGCTGCTACGTGGCGCGGCGCCGTGAGCTGAGGTATGATGGTGTTTTGAGCTATTAGGGCTTATTTGTTAAAGATCGTGTAATTTGAGAGCTTTAGCCCATCTGAGAAAAGAATGTTGCCTCTCAGAGTCGATTATCTGAAGTTGTTTCAGATGATTCCAGACAGCATGTCCTAGATTATGTCCCCTTGTTTTCTTGGCGTGACTCTAATGCAACATGGCAATGTCAGCAACATTGCTTCCTTCAGCAAAAAGAATGATGACTTGCGATACGCATCTCTGACTTGGAAACTTAAAGCAATGTAGGCTGTGTGCTATAAACAAGCAGTGTGCATGAGGGAAGAAACCTTTGTGCTGGAGCTGAGATAGATTAAGAAGAACGCCCACTTATCGTGTGACAGCACCGCTAATGTTGATCGCGAGATTACAAAAAAAAGGCATTCCGATTTTCCTGCTTTATTGACACTGCGATTAGGAAAGAGAATGAGAAGAAAGAGATGGTGCAAGTGAAATGACAAAACTAAAAATGGACTCAAACAGGGTGTCCTAAAAACATACTCGCAAATTTCACACGCTCTCTTCTGTTGACTTGGAAAAGTCATAGAATTCAAAAATAGCAAATTCCAGGCCTGGAATTTTTTATTTTTTTTTACATATAAATAAAGCTGGAAAGTTTAGGAAAAGTTATTGAAATTTGGATATATGTAGCTCAGTAAACATCTCACTGAGAAAAAAATAATCTCTTTTTGTTAAAGGTGCGGTAAGGGATTTATACTTATTTACCGTGAGCGTTGAGCATTCTGACGGCCGTCAGTGATTAGCGTGTCCGGTCGGTGACGTGGGTCTCGCTGTTCCTCCACCACACAGTGAACAGAAGAAGCTCTTGTAAAATCCTCTCTCCTGATTGGCTGAAAAGTGGTAACAGAATACCAGAAATAATCTTTTCAATGTAGTGTGGAGTGGAGGACCAACTATCTAAAGACTCTTTATTAATCATGGCTGTCAGAATTCAGAACAATTCAATGCTTATTTAAAAAAACATGAAATGCATATATCACTTGCAGCTCCTTTAATATTGACTTATTTTGATGAATGTTGATGCTTCACCGAAACCGCCTTTTTTTTTTGCCATTTATTTTATGTAAATGATAAATCTGGACATGGATTTTTCTATTAATTTATCATGTGTGAACAGATGTTTCAAAGTGTGGTGAAATGGCAAAAATATGTATGAACCCTGATATTTAATGCATCCTATTACATAGACCCAGCAATGTGCCCAGTTTCTCATGATTGAATTCGGAACATTACATCTTGATGATAACTAATTCATCATTCGATGTTTAAGCTTGTGACTTGATGACTTTCAGTTGGAGGTTAAGGATTTGAAGCTTGAATCTGTCCCATGAGTCCAAAACACTGAGTCAGGTAGTGTTCCTCTGCAGATATTTGCTTCCTGTAATGTGGCTGAATACACTTTCTTTTTGTTTTTTTGTTTTGTTGCTGTTCACCCACTTTTTATATATGCACATATTGAGAGTGCTTTGTGCAGAGTTTGGGCAACACTCCATATTTCCCCTCGTGAAAAACCCAGTGGATTTGCTGGGCTGCATATGCAGGCACATCAGTCTAGATATACAGTGCAGGACGTGAGATGTGACTAAAGAGGGTGTGCATCTATATTCAAAAGTGTCACCAAATCCTCGTGCTCATTCAGCCGAGAAGGAATTCTAGTCTTAAAGTGGGTTCAGTCCATATTACCATAACATTACCACACATTAGCATTCAATAAACAGAGTTCAGGATATGTAAGAAGCCAAAATACCTGACCTCGATGAATGCTCTCACAGTTAGAGGCTTTGGATAAAGAGGAAATCCGCCCGTTTTACATGTTCCTCAACTCCGCCTTCGAAAGCATTTGAATGTCTTGGTGGGGTGGCTCAGGAGGTAAAGTAGCCATCTAGTCACTGAAGTGTCGCCGGTTTGATCTCTGCTTCTGTGTTGAAGTGTCCTTGAGCAAGATAGTGACCACCTAATTGCTCCTGGAACCATGCATGGTAACGTCCACCTGTGTGTGTGTGTGTGTGTGTGTGTGTGTGTGTGTGTGTGTGTGTGTGAGAATGAATGGATGAATGACTATTCTAGCGTCATTTTGTCAAACCTGCAAAACATACAGGATATTCTGAGTGCAAACCAACATGAATGAATTCATGAGGTGATTCTAGTTTCACGTGTCGTATTTCGGCAAGTCAGGTTTATTTATACAGCCTATTTCACCAACAGGGCGTTCACGGTGCTTTGTATGAATCATAAAAGGCATCAAGAAAAAAATGATAGTTAAAGAAACATAAGACAGTACTGAAATACATTTAAAGACCGTTAAAGAGAGACGAATATGAATAACAAAGATAAAACAGGGCAGTCAAAGTTACAGCGCAGCAAAAGATATTGATCAAAGGCCTGAAATTTGATTGAATAGAAGGCGGCAGCAAATAGAAAAGCGTTTAAATCCAGATATTTGAAGCATCAAGATGAAAAAGCTGCTTCTCTATGTTTTGTTCTGAATCTGGACAGACAGCAGACGTGTCCCTGACCAGCTGAGAAGTGTGGATGGATCGTGAAGTAGAGGGGTGAGGAGAGATCCTGTTAGGACACACTTCCTCAGGTGATAGGTTGACTTTGTCCTTGTCTAACTGTGGGTGTTGAAATTCAGCTCTGATCACACTGAGTTTTCTGGCTTGGTTTGTGTTTTTTTTTTCACTGACTTTTAATCATTTTTCCTTGGCTCCAAAGACAATTACTTGACTCTATTTTTTAACTGAAGGGAATTTCAATCTTCTTGTGTATTCATTGGCCCTCCCAGTTGTCAGGTTGCTTTCCAGTATTGATTTTTTTCTTGATTCTGTGTTTTTGGAAGATTTTTCGCTATAGTCTACTAATTGCTTGGATTTGCTTAATCAGACTGAATACCCGGGCCAGTAAAGATTTCTTTACCTTTGGAACTTTTCCTGTGGTCCTAAGTCTTCTACATCTACACTCTGATGGTATCATCGGCTTATTTTAGCTTTGGGGAGATTTAATTTTCTGATTGAAATCCTGCTCTGGAAACTAGCGGAGTTTAGGGCTGGACAAAACATTGATATATATTTAATATAATTTAACATTGTGGCATTATTTAATTTTAAAATCTCAAGAATTTTGAGGTAGAAATTGCTATTCATATTCTATTTCTCTAAAAGTTTTTGTGAAATGTTTAATTGATTGTCTCCCACTTTTTATCACCACGCAGGGCCAGTATTATCAACACTGAATCGATGATCTGACACGTACCTGGAGTTGATGTCATGATGTAAACTAGGAATACCACGGTTTTCGTTCACCCCTGCTATGTATAACGGTCACAATGACCTTGAACTTTGACCTCCACATTTTTTTTCAGGTCATGCTTGAATCCCAGTGAATCTTTGTTCTACGTTTGGAGAAATTCCCTCAAAGTGTTCTAGGAAAATTGTGTTCATGTGAGGTGAAAAAAAACCCAAACGATTTCTTTCTTGGAATCCCAGCAGACATTTGATTCAAATTTGATGAAATTTCTTCAAGGTGTTAAAGGGACGTAGCATCAGTGACAGTGATTTTGATCTTTGACCACCAAAGTTGAAAAAAAAAAAATTTCCCCCAGGCGTGCCTGAGAAATGGCGTGAATGGAAAATGGTTCATATGAACCGAACGGCAGATTTTGAATTTATTATTAATTTTTTTCCATATTACAGATGCCATTTTCAGGATATTTAGTTCCCCGTTACATTTTGGGGGAGATCTGTTTAACACATTGCAGGGAAAACAGCATTTCTGATTGGTCTCGGTGGAAGTCTTTGTCTGAGTGCCCTTTTTGTTGTCACATGCTTTTTAATTTCACGCTAGACTTGACTCCATACAGTTTATGTAATGAATCAGAGCTTAAATAAAAAGCTATATAGAAGATAGGTTTTCAAATAATTGGAGAACATGAGAGCCAAACAAACAGGAATACATGTCATCACTGTAAATGTCACATCCTGGATCCTCCGTAAAATACAGTTGAACATTGGATTTATTCATGACTCTTCCTTGCCAAGTATTACTGAAGCTGATTTAAGTGTTTAGGTTCAACGATTGTCAGCTTCCATTTTGCCAATGTTGATCATGCAGCAATCGATGCGAAACAGAGCGGTGATAAAGTCCGCGGTGAATGATGTGAAATCAGGTTAACGCAGCTCCTCGGAGAGCCTTTCCACTGGTGCTGTTGTTTGTCTTGTCTACAGATGTTGTTTGAAGTGCAAACAGCTGTTAGGACCTCCTAGGACCCATGATGCATCTGAGGTGTCACATCAAAGTTCAGCGAGCTAATTGGGAAGGAATTAAATACTCATCCGGATGTGCAACGTCACTGCAATGAATGAAAGCTGTCGGAGGGAGCCTGCGTTTAGAAGGAAAGAAAATGGAACAAATGAGATAAAAGACTTAAAAATCGGATCTTTAAGAATACAAAAAAAAAAAGAAGACTTGGTTCCTCATCCATTCAAGTCATCCCTGCTGTCAGTGTGTTTTACGCAAACAGCCCTTTACCACTTTCTCCATTATTGATAAGTCACAATAACGTATTTCAATGCTGGATAAGTTCATCAATTATGCACTGGCATTATCTTGGCCTTTTCAGGCATGCAGAATCAATGCTCATGGCAGAGCACCCTGTCTCAGATGTGTTATTCAGCCTGTATGCGAGGAGACATTTGGGGAAGAGCCAGGGGAGGAAGATGAAAGTAAGAGGTATCGCTAACATCCACCCCAGACAGTTGTTCATGAATATCAAAGAACAGCTGTGAATGGAGGCAGGTTCTCATCATTTTTATTCATTATCTTAAAGCACTGGAACACATCACAATTAAATGGTTTCATACACTCAAAAGTTCATCCGTTTCTGCCATAAAGTTTAATTAAACAATATTGATCCCTGCAAAGAATATCAATAGAAGTCAAAGAGACACATGCTCTCCACTCCTGGGTGTTTTTGGTCTGGCAATAATTTTGAATGGTTTTCTCTTCTTTGTTTCATTTAGGTGTTGAAAGAGTTTCTGTTGTAAATTCCATGCCAAGTTTTCTCATCTATGCTTTTGAAGAATTCTCAGAAAAAGAAAAAAAAAAAAACGCAGGAAAAGCATCTCTCCTCAGCACCTCGGCCACAGCTCCATTCCTCTTGTCCTTTGCTCTTGCAGGGTATCGCCTTGGCAACGCATGAGGAAACAAGTGGTGCTCTTCAAGACTCAGACATCAGGGTCAACACTAATCTGAGGGGGATGTGATAAACAGTCTGAACCGCAGCCAATATCACTTCAAATAGAGCAACACGAGACATGGTAGCTTGGTTGCCAAGAGCAATAGAAGCTCATTTGAATTAAGAGAAGCGTGATTCATCACAAGCCTTTTAAGATGTGGCAGGTTTTTTTTAACCAAACACATCAAAAACACATAAGTGTGAAATGGAAGGTTGTTTATATGTGAAATTGTATGTTTTTGTTGGAGCGTTCCCGCTCATCCTGACAATACAGATAAGGAATCATGTACCACTCGGTGAATGCTAAAATAAACGCTTCATTTGCTAATCCCTGCCCCCTCATTTAATGTTGATACACCTATCAGGCTCTGCGCATTTATCTTTCAAACAATGGATGCTTGATGTCACACTAGTGAACAAAAGCTGGATCTCATTTAGTGCTGACGGCCGTAGATTTTTATTTTTCTTCCAGAAATGCTATCACTTGCAGATTTAATTAACTTTGACTAGCTGGTGCTCGCAAACGCTCAAACTTTGCGAGCTGGTGAGTTTTCAAGTATTCTGATACGTTATCAGGAAGTTGTCAGAGGCTAATAACAGTCTGAGCATTTCACCGGTCAAAAAGCAGCATGGGTAGTGGATGGACTTTGACATGGACATTGGCTCCTGGCAGCCCTTTTAATGCCACCTACTTTAACATCCCACATAATATTTGAAACAGCTCAAATAATTTGGTCCCATTTTATCCAAAAACACAAGGAAATAGTGCCTAATATTTCTTTTGAACAAGCAGATGTCAAGTCTTTTTTTTTTTTTTAAGTAGTAAACTGCATTGCCATTTGGAATAGAAATGGTGTTGAGTACTTGTTTTATTATATCATAAAATTACTGCTATTAATTAAACAAAAATGCAGTAACCTATCACACTACCGCTTTACCTGTGGTGAAAAGTAACCTCTTAAATGTAAGTTCATTGTAAGTTTTTGTTTTGATTATTAGACACAATTTCCAGCCTTCCTCCCCTGGTTGTCTGCATTTTGGGTTCGTCAGTCTTCAACACATAGCGTGACAATCCTCTTATAGCTCTATGCGAACTATTACAATTGATACAAGTAAACATAAACTCAATAGGGATCCAGGGCAGAATGCTGGCACTTCAGTAGTAGCCCTTTGCCACTTCAAAGCTCCAGCGCCGGCAGCATTATTCTCCTTCTCTGTTCTGTAGCTCTTGCAACCAGGGCTGTGCAGCCACGCTTGGCTTGTGGGTTCAAATTTGAGGCGGACTTCTTTGCAGCTGACTTACACTTATCACACTGCTTGCATCTCTTTGCGATGCTCCCGTACCTTTCATCTACCATCTCATAAAAAGTACGAGTACGTCCATGAAGTAAACACTATTTACTTCATGCAGGTACAATCTTACAGTATTACAATATCACCAATGTGTGATTTTACCACTACAACAGAAAAGTAATTTGAACCCTCTTACATTTTTACTTTAATCATGTTCAATTTGTGCCAGTTTCCCCAAACTAAAAGCAGAATTACAATCCAGCTGCAGGTCATCCGCTGGCTTTGACGCTTATCCTCAGCTTCTCTGCTACTCGCCAGCAACACCATCTCCAGCAGTTTGCTAATTAGCGTCAGCCATTGCATCATTCCTGCCACTTTTCTTCTCTGCTGTTATTGGAAAAACAGAGCTAGTTGTATTCAGTGCATCATTATGACTCAGAAGGTTATTAGTGGATCGATTATAATTAACTTATGGATATTTTGTGTTTACTTTTGTGACATAATTTTTGAGTGTGAACTTTCATAGGTACGTTCCCTGTATTTGGAGTGAAAATGGGATGTTAAACACGTGTTTAAAAGTAATTGCAGGGATTTAAATTAAGAGTTTTTTTGAAATTGCTTGTTTGCTTGTTTTTGTTGTAAAGTCATATTAAGCTGATATTCAGGTTTCAGCTAGTTAGCAGTGGCAAAACCCAGGCAGCTTAAAGGTTAAAAAAAAAAAAAAAAGTGGGGGGAAGAAGAAGAAGAAGAGATGGAGAAGGGTGGATCAAGCAAGTGTTGGCTCAGTTAAAAAAAAACAGAACTTATTAGACTGATGCATTACCTCACACACACCTATTACACTAATTTTAGAATAGACAAACACTGACTGATTAATCCATTCATCACAGCCGTGGCCTTGACACCACCCAGAAGTTCTATTAAAGCCGTGTGTTGCCTTTCTGTCATGTCAGAGCTGCTGTGCCTGGTTACTGTTGCTAAGCTGTGATTAGACCATTGACATCTGGGGTCAGCATGCGCCGAACAACCAATTAACATAATTATTGCTCCACCTTAAAGCAATGAGGTTCTCCCCCCCCCCCCCCCCCCAGTTTTATTAATGTAATGATGACCACTGATGAGTCCTTTATGTAGTGTCTTTTGTTGAGTAATGACGGTTGGTCGTGATCAAATCCCTTCAGCAATGATAACGCCCTGCTTTTTAGATAAACCAGACAGAGAAAGTCGGGCATTTTAAAAATCCAGATTAATTCATAAAAGGCCATATTTGGTTCTTTCATCACATCTCTATATTTCTAATAATATATGGCCATTTTACATTTACCTGACTCCACCTTATGATTGCAGTGGAGGTCACGCTAATGGAGGATAATGGTTAGTGACATTCTGCTTGTTAGGAGTTATTTTGTAATTTTTCTTTGCAAATAAATGTCAAAGATAATGTGACTTCCAATTGCATATTTCCCACTGCAGGGAGGGAGAAGCTCACAAAGATGTAAATATAAGCATTGAAAACACAGATGATGAAGTATAAGTGAAGGACTTCTAGTGAAGTCTGTCACCTGGTCCCACGCTGCCGGGATGGCTGCCAAGGGCCTGTCCTCCGTCCCCGTGAAGGACATCAGTTATGACAGTCGTGCTTCTTGTCTGCGGCTGAATTGTTCAACCACAAAGATTATCAGGAGCTGGAGACAACATGTCCAAACAAACCTTCAAATGAGGTGACGCTTTGGTAAAACGTCACCATCTGCTGCTTTTATGCGAGGCGCTTCTTATTTAAAAAGTCCAAATCCATTTCATGCTGCGGAAGAAATTATTCATGTTGTTGTTAAATTTGTCTTTCCCTGCAAAATTCTCCCACTTCCTGTCTTTTTCTCAGCAATGCCTTTTTATTCTGCATTTATAATGCAAATGTACTCAAGAAAAGCATTAAGATGAGTGATATTTCTCTCTTTGCATTACCTTATAATGAAGCCTTATCATTTCAGAACTACACGGTGTGATGGCTGGGATGTCCTCATCTCCCTGTCCATTATCTGGACGCTGCTAGCGAGCCAAAAGCCACAGGTGCTAATGGCTATCTCGTTCACATGCTGCCCATGCCAACTTCTAACAAACCACAGTGACAGATTGGGTCCAACTGTTCATGCACGTGCACAGTCCATTTGTCTCTGCCTCTTCGAGTGTTGTTGAAAAGCCCTTTTGAAGCCTGATATAAAAATTGCCACAGAGCGTGAGAGGCAGAGAGGGACAGGGAGTGATGGGGATATGAGGATATATTATATTAATGAAGCAACGACCAAAAGGTGGGTGTGATATGAATGGCGGAATAACAGCTGTGAGGAAGCACTGAGGCGCTGAATGCATGCATTAATTAACACAAATGAGTGTCGTGACCGTGAATGACTGGCTGACAGGACCACATACTTCAGATTCACTGATTAAAGTGAAAGTTGGGTTTTTTTTGCGCATCCCCCCCCCCCCCCCCCTTCTAGCATATCCTCAACATATGCGTCTTTTACTCTAGACACCGTGTTCTAAATGCTGCTAATGATGATGAATCAGTGGCGACAGCAGCTCGGGCCACAGGATGAGCTGTTGTGAAGTCAGTGTGCGTGTGCGTTTGTTTGTGTATGTGTGTATGTGAGTGTGTATGTATGTGTGTGTGTTCATCTGAAGACTTATAAATGTGTCGGGGTTGACATTTTGACAGGCCTCTGCAAACTGTTCACATTGATTGATGTGCCGGCTTGCTCCCTCTGCCATCCAATAGAATTTGGTGGCTGTAGCTGAGAGACTCCCCATTTATCAGCATCTTAATTATACAACACACTGGCTCAGGACCTTGTTAGTCCAAGGAAATAGCCATTGTTATGCTATACCTGACGCCGTGGAAACAATTCCCCCACTGTTTATATATTGCCATGCGACTTGAGAGATAACGGATGATTTACGAGCACCTTTCTCCAGCCGGTGGTGGAAAAAAAAAAAGGCCTCCCATCATATCTATTAGTCAAAGAACCTCCGGTGGACGTCTGTGTTTGTGGGATTGGCAGGTGAGTTTCCAAACATTGGCCTGCAGTGGTAGGTCTTTGTACGAGCTTCATCAAAATTTCCGTTAATGAAAGCTAATTTCCTTCCAAAAAAAAAAACCTGAACAGTCCCTTGGGGGTGCACTACAGAAGCTCTGTGTAACAGTGCTTAATTTAGGTTTTATGTTCAATTCCCCATGCGCTCGAACATTAAAGATACATATGTAGAGAAGAAGCCTCCAGCAAGATTAGCAAGCCGATGGAGTGTGCTACCGAATATTGCTGAATCTCTTGTGCGCAACTGAAATTGAATGAAATGTTATACGAATAGACCCAGGTAATTTTCCTTTTTTTGTTTTTTTTTGGGTTAAAAAAAAAAAGAAAAAGAAATTACTCCTTAAGAATTCCTTACTAGCTAATAACTCAAATCCAAGGATGCATTTCCTTCTAGAAAGAAGCTGCTGGAATTAAAATGTTCTTCTGCATAAACCATGAGTGGTCCCCCAGTGGTCTCAGAGCGTGGCGATGACAGTCAGTGGGAAAACTTGATGAGCAAATATGACAAAGGCGGAAGAGAGGGAGGAGGTACTGGGGGTTGGAGAGTAATTTTTTCCTCCTGTAATTTTACCAGTCACAATCATAACGTTAAATGTGCTGCATTGGTTCAGAAATGACCACTTGTGCGACGGCAAACCTGCTCACAAATTGTGATGCTTGTATATCCATTATTTTTTCTTGTCTGTGCCTCTTACATGCCCATAACCCAGAACACTATTTTGGGAAACAATCAATGAAAGCCCAGATGTGAGAGCCCATTTTCCACTGAGGGAAATGGAATGCAGGGCAGCACATCGGGTCTCTTGTGTTCACTCTCTTCTATGACTGACTGGATTCAAGTTCACAGGGATGTCATGAAAATATCTTACAGACGGAAGACAAAATGAAACCGTGCTGAACTCCATATGGAAATGTAATCACTGCAACAGATAGCGGTAAAACAGCAAGTGAAGTCCTACATTCCAACTAGCTGGAGTCCCATTGGCCTGTGTATATTTGCACTTTTCAAAAGTCTTTTAGAAAAGCAGAAATGTTATGTTGGGGTAGTTCTGCATATTCTGTGATTTATCAGACATTATTGGTCATGAAAATCTGAGCACTGCATCAGCTTTGACCCCCCACAGTTGGAAAAACACAGGTGTAGAGTTACTGAGGGATGAAGTGCATTTACCTGCTTTATATTCATTGTCCTGCTGTTGTGCCGTATGCCCAGTAATCCACAAACACTTTGATTTGAGCTGAAACCAAACAAACTATGTCTTCTCTGGTTTGGCAAACACGTGAACAAGTTAGTCGAGCTGATTGCGCCACCTGATCCTTTACGCAGCGTTCTAAGCTAACTAGCAGTCAGCTGGTCTCTCTGGGTCTCAGGGGCATCCAGCCTCTTGTTCGGCCCTGGAGGACGAAGAGTTCCTGCAGGAGCTTTGAAAAAAAATTGTTATTTTTGTCTCTCAAAGCTCGGATAGTCTCATTTAAAACCAGCTGCTGCCATGACATTTGCTCATGTGTTTATGACTTTATTTCTGCTGTGTACAAAATATTGTCTGTCGGTCAGGGCCAGTGGGCTCTCAATCACCTCTTGTCTTGATATTTTTAGTCCTTCTTCAGTTAAAAACAAGTGTTCCCACTGTTCAAGGTTTGAGCTTCACGTGTGTGTGTGTGTGTGTGTGTGTGTGTGTGTGTGTGTGTGTGTGTGTGTGCGTGCGCATGTAGAGTTTGATTTAAGATTAAGAGTTTGACTTTTTAGCTGAAGGCGGCACGTGGTGCAGTGGTCAGCACTGTCGTCTCACAGCAAGAAAGTTCAGAGTTCAAGTCCTGGCTCGGGCACGAGATCTTTCTGTGTTGAGTCTCCATGTTCTCCCTGCTCCTGCGTGGGTTCTCTCTGGTACTCCAGCTTCCTCCCACCATCTAAAGACATGCGATTGGGGCTGATTGATACTCTAAATTGACCGTAGGTGTGACTGTGAGGGTGAATGGTTGTCTGTCTGTATGTGTTGGCCCTGCGATGGGCTGGTGACCCGTTCAGGGTGAACCCCACCTCTCGCCTGTAGCTGCTGGAATAGGCTCCACCCCCCTGTGACCCTTAATAGGAATAAGCGGAAGAAAATAGATGGATGGATGGAGTTTTGAGCTGAATTTGTGACATCACAATTTCAAAGTTGGTCCTGATCCAGTTTAAAGTGGAACTTTGAAGCTTCCAGGACGCAAACAGAGACGGGACTTTATAGAGAAGTGAGAGACAGCCGGTGTTTCCAGCAATGACACCTGAAAACAGACATATTTGTATATTCGTGTTATAAGGAATTTTTAATGAGTGAAAGTGTAGGTGGTGCTTTAATGTTTTTTTTCTTTACCACACAATTACTGGCACACATTATTTAGTGTTGTGTAGTGCTGTGAATATTAATGCATTGATATTGGATCATCTGCCTACGTTTGACCGCTACTTCCCCCCTCAAGCATGGTTGTTTACCACAAGGCGCAGCAAAGTGTCAAGTGCCGTAAAAGAGACATTTACTGTACAACCCAGCCCTGCAAAAACCTCTGCAGCGACTCATGAATGAGATACACGCACACACACACACTGCAGTTCACCTTGTAACGACAATGCAGATCAAACACAACAAATGCCAATGCCAAATAGTCTGAATGTAGACTGAGTTCTTCTACGAAGCAAATGAACAGATTTAATAAGTTATCAATGCTGAAGTGTTATTCATGAAGTGAAAACAACTAAAACAATCAGTTTTTAGTCACGTATGTATTTGTTTTATTACCCCAGAAAGTACAGCTAAATACTTTTAATCTCACCATTAATCACAGGATATTATTGTGATTAACTTGATTAAAATTCTTAATGGATTCACAACAGTTGCTAAGAGTATTTGCTTCCTTAATGCATGTGTGGAGCTGATTTTTAATGCTACTCACTATTAATTGAACATCTCAAGGCAAACACGTAATTCAGTTGTTGTTACAGTCAGAATTCCACCGCTTCTGGTCTGAGAGTGGCACACTGACGAAGATCCTTCAAGTAGCAAAAAAAAGAGAAAGAAAGAAAGAAAAAGGACTTTGTGACATTTAACGGATTGAAGCCTGACCCTGGTGGGTCTGATAACGGAAAAATAACAGACAAGGACAACTTCAATGACGTGGGTGTTTCTTCCTCACTGCAACACAAGCACATTTTATGTTACACATCTCTGTCTAGACAACTCAGGAATTATAAAATTAGCTGACACATGATTGATTTTGACCAGTGCTGCGTATCATAAATCACAATCTTGCATTTTCCGCATTGAGTCTGACCTCAATCATGTGACAAGCTGATAACAACACAGTGTAAACAATTTGAAAATATATATGAGCTCCGCATTGCACCTCAATTTGCCTTTGCTCTACTTTTCCCCTTATTTTTCTCCCTCCTGCAGGGCCAAATTGCTACGCGGACACAGCAGTGATACCAGCCGGCCGAGAGGTGAAGATTGATGAGTGTACAATCTGCTACTGCACATACGAGGAGGGTACATGGCAGATTGAACGTCAGGCCACCTGCAGTAAGAACGAGTGCCAGCGGAGCTAGAAACCGGCACGTTGAGGGGGGCATTGGCACGCAACACCAGCGCCAAGCCACATGTAAACTCTCGGCCTTTCACCCAGTTTACCGGACATCAGGAGCCCTCGAGCATCTCAGCATTTATAGTCGCTCCTATATTGAAAAAAAAAAAGGCTTTTATGATGATTTATAATCACACACAGAATATCTATTTATCTATGTATTAAATTATTTATGAATAGACACAAAAATAGGAGTAATCAATGCTGAACTAGTTACAGATATTTTTTATAGGCTCTGTATTTTAATAAGCAATGTATTGGACCAGAGGTCAATAAAACAACAGAATGTATAGAACACACACAGCTGTCTTTGGAGGTGAAAGCCTCAATGTCTGGACGTGCGGTGTCATCTGACAAATGCGTCCCAGCCGTCCCTCAACAACCAAAGTGCAGACTAGACTTGTGCTATCCATGTCAAAGTAACTGCTGTGTAGGATGATAAAGAGCAGAGTTAACAGTAAACAGAATGATACTCATGAGGACTCGACTGTTTCCTGACTTCTTTTGTCTTTTTTGGATGTTTAAAATGTGCTTTGATTTGGATGTGCTTTTTTTTGTATATTTCTCTTGGTACTGTGTGTTCATGTTTCAAATAAATGCCAGTCTGTGCTCTGTAAGTTGCTCAAATGGTTCTTATATGCTGCTCGATTGCGGGTTTTTTTTTTTTTTCCACTCGCAAACTTCCAAATCCATACAAAAGTTGGCTGGAATCATGCTGAGTCAGGGTGATAAACTCAGAAGCTTTAGCTGAAATGAACGATTCATTTATTGCAGGTTAAAGTGATGAAGTCCTTTCAGACGATCAAATATTTTTACTTTTCAAAATTTAAAGATGAGAGCTGTTAGTGTGAAAATTGCAGGTAAATATTTAATGAGTTGGCTTAAGAGAATTACGTTATTTTGTGATTCTGCCTTTTTACTGCAATAGCTGTAGGAATCGCAAAAGTAACAGAAGTAGGAAGAGAGAATCTCGCTTGTTGCCTCTGGATAAAAGCCATACTTTATCCAAATATCAATTGCTACAGCAGCAAAACCACCAAGAGTGAACAAAAAAGTCAGTTCACAAACTCTCAAGTAGATTCGCTGGTATGTGTCACATCTTCTTGAAGTGATGTATCACTTTAATTAAAGCCAGACTGGATTCTCTAATACTGATGCCGCTTGAATCTTCAGATTTGTGTAGAATCTTATCTTGGCTTGTCTCCATCTTCCATTCCAAGTTCAGAAGTAGAGAGTGTGCGCCTGGCAGAGCCACGGTGCCTCTCGACCGGCAGATCACAATGACGGTTAACAATTTAACTCCTGTGATAAATGGATGCAGATGTCCTGTTTCTGTTTTCCCTTCATCTTTTACATTAGTGGCACAACTCTCCCTGTCGCCCTTTGCAACGCGCTGGTCATGCCGTAAAATGCTTTGATCAGGTGGTTGCCAGACAACGATGTTGCATCTCCAGCAGTGAGACGTGCCTGTGAGCCAGCCAGCGGGATCGAGGTAAATAAGCCTAAATGCATGTACATGCTACCTGACAGGCTTCTCTCCAAGCAGCAGGGGAGCAGCGGCACAGATCTATTAAGGTTTCTGCTCGGCCTTAAATCGCCCGCTTCTATGACTGTATTGTACACTCGAAGCAAAATCTGTCACTCAAGATAAGCAAGACAGCTTTTGCATCGAGTGGTAAGTGATTGGCAGGATTTTTCTTTTCCATCCACCACTTGTGATACTAAGAGCTCATTTCTACGTACCCCTCACTTACCTCTTTTTAGAGGATGTATCATCTCTCCGTTCTTTCCTTCAACATGTTACTCCCTTTTGTCAATTTTTTTTTCCCCCGAGTACTTTACCTGCATATATCAGCCAGTGAAATAATGACTTCATCCAACTATGTTAACCTCTCACCCCACCTGCTCTGTCCAGGTCATTAACAGTAGATTGCTTCATATTCCAACAAAATGTGGTCTCAGTAAAGACAGGCATGGTCTTTGAAATGTGATTCCCAGGGTGCTACACATCTAAACTCCTTCAAAGACTGGCCAGACATGAACCCATAGAGATTAGCCTGGTCTCTCCGACACTCCAGCTATGTAATTAGACTTCTGGCCGGTTCTGGACAATGCTCACTGCAGCACTTTGAGGAGTTATCATGATATTACTGTAGGTGATGAAATCCATTATACATTTGTTGCAATAGGCCAGCTCTGTCATTTGCATCATAAGTTTTAGAAAACCCACAACTCTAGCCAAAGACTTTCATTAACTTACATATATAAAGGCATCATATGAAGTATCCTCTCTTGACAGATGCTGCGACCTGGTATGCCCAGGTAGTACAGAGGTCTATTGTGTTGCCTACCAACACAGGGGCCACTGTCTCGGTTCCCTGTGTTGCCTCCGGCTCGGCTCTGTCTGTGGGTGAGAAGCTGGATGAGTGTTTTTTTTCTGGTTGATGCAGTAGTTCCTTGGGGGTGGGGGTGGGGGACTACAGGGAATAACATGATCCTCCCACTCGCTTCATCGCCCTGGTGAAGCTATGCACCGTCAGGTGAAAGATGGAGCCAGTGACAGCAGGCAGAGGGGCAACCAGCAGGACAGCTTGGTAGGATGGTAACGAAAATATGAGAGGGTGTGTGTGTGTGTGTGTGTGTGTGTGTGTAGGGAGGGAGGGGGAGAACCAACCCTCGATAACAAATGTCACTGAGAGCATCTAAACCTTTCTGGGTCAGAGTTTTAAGCCAAACAGACTCCTAAATAATTTGCAAGTTCCTCTTATTCATTATTATTATTACTATTATTATTATTTTCAACTTTTGGAAAATTACATCAACTATTTGATCTAACTGGTGTCTTTGGAGATACAGGACAATATAAGAAATTTAAAGTCCCCTAAGCTTCGCCCTATTTTTAGTTGATCGACTGCAAACTCTAAAAATATAGTGAATAACGCATTGATGCACAGCAAGTGTTTTGAAATCTTTTTTTCATCAAGTTCTCCAGCATCTTACAAAGACTCAGCCGAGTGGAATACTTTACAAATACTGCCCAGTACAAATACTGCACCGACATGAACATTCAAACTTTCCTCAGTGTCGAAAAGAAGAATGGTTTTGAGTGTCCCCGACTTTTCACCAGCAACTCTGTGTTTTCTTCTAACCCGTGAGAATCTCAAACTACACCTGATATCATTTTGTTCAGATACATTTTCTACTCTGCAAAACTCTTCACAACCACATTATTGCGCGATGTTTAAGACATGACGAGCAATGAAAAACGTGTACATTTCAAAGGAAGCTTTAGAGACTGATGACATCACGTTTAAAGAAAAAGTATGAAAGTGAATGAATGATAACTGACATGAAAACTGACCTTTTTCCCACTATGGTGTAACATTTTTGATTTATGACACATTCCTCTCCCTCGTTTGACAGCTCTGATATTTTTAGCCAATCATTTATTGAAAGCCATTTCATTAATTTACCACACATTCATGAAGGAGAGAGATATTCTCAGACAGCTGGTTAGCGAAATCCTGTAATCCACATGTTTAAAGCCTTACGGACTCCTTCAGCATCATAAATCTTTTCGAGTTCTTTTTATTAAGTCATTATGTCACGTTGCGGTTTAAAATGTTGAAGCAGGCTTGATTTCAGGAACATGTCAAACCTTTATGTGAATGTATTTGCAGCTTCCTTTCTGAAGTGCAGAGTAAAATGGCATTTGACTGAAGCTTTAGATCAAACCACTTCACTGCCAACTTCAATCAAAAGTTGTGAGAGCTCAGGTTCACTTTCATCATTTCCCATACACAAACGTAATTCTCTGTCTCCGCTCGGATCTGTCTGCTATCTTGTGAAGTGTATTAGCAACTCTGTGAGGCAATTTGAAAGAGGCAGAATCACAAAATAAGCAAAGGTTACCTGCCTGCCTGCGTCGATACCAGGAAGCGTTTAAGAACTTTGATAAATAACATCTTCAGTAGACTACATGCCCTGCGGCGCTGCGATGATCTGCCTTCATGGACTTATGGTGAATAAGTGAATAATTATGCAGGAATGTGTTCATTGTTGCACATTTATCAAATAGGAAGTCCTTGATGACAGTTGTGAATTTTTAAAGTTATGTTTGCTGCATTTATTTCAATTTCAGATGGCCTAATGAGCTTTTGACCGGAATCCATTTCATCAAACTATGAGACTGCGATGAGTTGTGACTCATTTGTAGCAATCTGATTCTTTTCTTAGAGAGTCAGGCCTTTGAATTTCAGCTCCCTGTTTTTCTCAGGCCAAATTTATTCCTTCAAACTGCACCCCTCTGAACATTAAATTCACCGGACAGCTGCTAAATGCTGGTAAAATGCTTTAAGGATTCTATTCGCACCCTCTGAAATGATTTTTAAGCACATCACCTCGAATCCATTAAATCCAGCTTTGAATCTCTTGACAGTTCTGCGAGTCATCCTCGGAGCCGTATGTAACATTCCCATGTGATTACGACGCTCCTTGATCAATCTGAGTGAATCACTTCATGATTGAGCGCCCGGCTCTCCAGAGTCTGGGCCCTGAAATTGTTCTTTATGGATTTGGTATTGTATCTGCAGCACTCGTCCGCCACCATTAGCCAGACTTCCACGTTTCCAATTTCACCTTCCTGCCATGTGCTGCCTCCAGATGAGGGTGCCACCAGTCGTGTAGAGCTAAATTCATTCATTCATTCACCTGTGGAGCACACAGAGACAGACATACTTCAATTAAGTGCAAGCGGGTCCTTAAACAAGGACATGATATGGGAAGGAACACCTGACTCGCCTTTGTTCAACATCAAGAAGTAATCTCAGCCTAGGAGAAAGGAAAATCCCCCATTTTCTCGAAATGACTGAGGCTTGATAGGCAACCGCATGTTCACGCGGCTCCATCCATCACTGGTTGTTATGGGCCAGGTAGGTGAGTGATAAGGATTAGAGCATCTTGGATGGCAGCATTTCATCCACAGCAGACAGCTCACACCAATGTGACCTGCTTTCTGAATACTTTGGGGGGGGGGGGTCAATTCAGTCGAGCACTGCGGCGCTGTGCACATCTGCATAAGTTGCTGTCTGTTGGGAGGTAGTATAGCAGATTGTTCTATTATCATAAAAGTAGCAGTTTTTGTCTCCACGCTGCAGAATACTAAGTGCTTGTGTTAGCATTCGGGTTTTTGTTTTTGTCTTGTTTTTTTATTTCCTACGGTCTTCGTATGGTAATTCATCATCCAGAGCTTGATGCATACTGTGAGAGTGCCCAGTGACTGTATTAACCACTGGCTCACATGCTGTAGATTCCCTCTGGATATTTTGT
Organism: Aulostomus chinensis; assembly: GCF_037954235.1. Lineage (NCBI taxonomy): Eukaryota > Metazoa > Chordata > Actinopteri > Syngnathiformes > Aulostomidae > Aulostomus > Aulostomus chinensis. The sequence goes on along the minus strand of NC_141335.1, from coordinate 21,720,891 downwards.
AAATGAAAACTATAGAGATGTCAGCACGCTATGCAAACAGACCTGCTGAATTTGTTTTTGCTTTTTGTTCCCTCAAGAGCATGAATCAAATACCTGGCAGGAGAGCAGATGGAGGTCCAGACTGTGAGAGCCCTTTCTGCCTTCTTCTCTATGTTTAAGTTTCAGAAGAATGTAATTTGACTTTGGTCAGAGAAAATGGAAACAGCCTTGGTTGGTGGGCAATTTGTTGGAAGTTTAATAATGGAAACTGAGGTCTTGAGGGACGAGTCCATCTTTCTGAGCAACAGAGAAAGTCCATTACCCTCATTGTTTCTTTGCCTAATGCAGTGTCTTTTCCGTGATTGAAAATCAGAGCTATGTGTGTCCTGTGTGCTGCCCTTAGACACCTCATGACTAGAGACGAAAATTGTTGGGATTTTCGCTACGGTACATCTAGAACCGTGCTGCAGTGCTCAGTGTGCCATACATCTATTAAGGAAATATATCTATTTCTTCAGGGCATGCTGAGCATGGCTCCCCGAAGTGGGGCCCCGGGGCATAAACTGGCCTGATTTGAGGTTTGATTTGGGTCAGATGTGATAAATACAAATATAAAAAACAAAAACAACATCATGATAAACAAAAACTTAACAATTTTTAAAAAAAAAGCGATTTGAAGTATAATTTCTCATTATTAATAATTGTGTTATAATTTGACCAAGCAGCGGGATGTCTGTCTGATATTGCAGGTGGTCATTTATTTCTCTTTACCAGCACTTGAAAAATTTACATATTCGGTAAATGACCTTACAAAAGTGGATTTGCTTGTCACTGAAACATGTAGTATTAAGTTATTAATCAACAAGGCAATAAAAGCTAATATATTTAACCAAGGAAAATTGGGATCTTACAATTTTGGACGTATTTGACTTTGCTCCAAGGTCCACTATTAAGTTTTATATTTGGCCCTCCTAAGGGGCAAATTCCAGCACCCCTGCCCCGCATGAAACATGAATTAGACCTAAAAAATAACCAGCTCTTACAGGTTTTCTTGATTGCCAAGACACACTTAATGATACTGGCGTCCACTTCTTCCGTGTCACCTTCCCCTGCATAGCGGAAGTCCTCAGATGCAAACACTACAAAGTGGGTTTTACACGTTTTACTCTCAATTTTTAACCCCTTTAGAAAACACATAGGTTGTTGTACCTGTGGGACCTCGGGCAAGAATTGATGCGATGTCCGGCAGTTCATTTTATATGTTGTTTATTGATGTAAAAACCCTTTAATGAACATTATGGTGAATGCAAGTAGTTTTACATGGAAGCCAAAACTCTTTAAAAAAAAGTGTTTCTATCTCCTTCATAAATAGAGAAATAAAGGTTTCAGTGAATATGAAGTGTCTTTTTGCTGTTTTTCAGAAAACCCTCAGGTCTTTTGGAGGTTATTAAGAAAAATGCCACAGGTTCTCTTACACAGATTTCATTAAAAGACCCAAATACATATTTGATTTATTGTTTTAAAGAAAAGGAAAACTTCTATTCACCACAGAGAGAAATCCTGACTCTCAATCAAACGTGTATGAAATTCTTTTCTTTTCTTTAATCCACAGAAATGAACAAGGCCAAAGGCACACAAGAGGCCAGAGGAAGAGGAGTTTGCATGCAGGAAGAGAAAATACAGCTCAACTTTCAAATGAAATATGGGCAACAATTATTGACCCTGTCATCAATCATGGCTTGTCCTTCAGAGAGGCTAGAGCGCTGTAGCATCGATTTTCAGACTTTTTCGAAATGAGAATCTAAATTCCAGTGTTACTAGATTATAGCACTGTGTATTTCAGCTTCGCTCTATCGTTCCTACTTGGCAGAACAAACTGTGTCTCCACTCACGCTTGTTTCATCAATCCCATTTATATGACTGTCATAATGTCAATTTCTGCATTTACTTTACGGAATCCACAGACGATAACATGCTGGCAGCGGAGGAAAGATCTGTAGCGCTGAACTTTTGTAAATGTGCTTGTTGCAAACAATGTAATCATACTGTGCGAAATCCAGGGAGAAGTAATTGCAGATCAGGGAGCATTTAGAAATCAAGGGTGTGAGTTTGACTACTATTGATCAAGTCTTGACAGTGTAGAGTTTATTCCAAAGAAACTCATTAATACTGTGAGGGAGGCAAGACTCCATGTGCAGGCAAGGATTTATGAGTTTTATTTTTACTATTGCAAAAACACATCTAATTCATCAAATCCTAAATGTCTGTAAAAGCAAACCCTTCATTCAAAACTACATAAACGTCTTACAGATGTATGAGTCCACATGCATTCCACAGCTTTCCACATGCCAACAGCGCACTGAGGTATAATTGCCTTGTGTATTGTGCATTTTCATTGATTGCATCTGTAAATTACACAACTGCACTAGAGAGCTAAACAAATTCCTCCTAACAGTATTAGCCACAATTACTTTCACTGAGGACAAAATGAATGCATTTGCTGTTATGTACACAAAGTAGAGTAGTTATATTGCAATTATGGTCCATTCTGTCTTCAATCAAGCCAAAGGTCATGCGTGGCAGGTACAATCGGCTATAAAATAAAACCCCCCTGAAAATCATACCAAAAAGGAATCCCTCAAGTTCTTTTTTTTAACTGGGGTCGTGGGTGGGGGGGTGGGGGGCTGGAGCCTATCCCAGCAGGTTTTGGGCGAGAGGCAGGGTTCACTCTGGACAGGTCACCAGTCCAGAGCAGGACCAACACATAGAGACAGACAACCATTCACACTCACAGTCACACCTACGGTCAATTTAGCGTATCAATCAGCCTCGTCCCCTCTTGATGTCTTTGGACTGTGGGAGGAAGCTGGAGTACCAGAGAGAACCCACACAGGAACAGGGAGAACATGGAGACTCACACAGAAAGATCCTGTGCTTGAGCCAGGACTTGAACCTGGAACCTTCTTGCTGTGAGGCGACAGTGCTGACCACAGCACCACCGTCCCGCCCTCTTTTTTGAACCATTTGGAAGAAATGTGATTTTGTTGTAAAACTCCCACACTCAGAATCAGTGACTGTGTTTAGAAGCACTTCATACGCTCATGTTACTCTGGTTTCTGTAATTTGGAAAATAACACTTTTTTTTCATGAGGCTGTTAAATGCCCATCCTCCCCAGATCCAGAGAAGTGGAGCCCCATCTCTCCTCTGTGTGTTCATTCAGGAGCTGAGACCCACAGAGACATCCTGACTGCTAGTTAGCTTAGCTCAGTGGATGGTGGTGGATGGCTCATGTAACATCACTCTGTCTCGCCAGCTCAATTCCTGCAGTTCCAAGACCTGCCGATCTTGAATTGCTAGAGGTAATCCTCCTCATCCTCTTGAACAAAGTCGGCCATAACTAATAGCAGCAGTTGTCAATTAACTTTGATATTATGCTTCTGATTCTAAAATGACTGTATCTCATGATGTTATGTTGATGTTATTTTATTTTACACTACTCCAGTTTTATTAACAGAACTAGGGTTGTATTGAATGATTACTGACTTCTTCCCTCTTAGCACGGTTTGCTAACCTGTGTCTGCAAGACAAAAATGTGCCTCACCGAGTCATCAAGTGGGCCAGCGGGCTTTTACTGTCGGTGTCAGTTACTCCACACAGCCGTAGCGTAAGGCCGCCACTATTTTTTAAGACTGCTCCCTTTACAGGGTGAAAATCCAGCTCCTTCACTCTGGCTGTCAGTTTGTGGTCCCTAAGGGTAGAACAAAGGGCTGCAGGAACAGTTTTGTACCTGATGATCCTCATTTGAAGCACTTTAATGAACTTCAGCGGAGGAGGGAGCCGGGGCGCGTGGTGCTGTGGTCTTGGTGTTCTGGCATTTTGTGACATTGCGCTGCAGCCTGGTCGAGAGTGTTTGTTTTGTTGTTGTGTGACATTGCGTGTCTATGCTGTCCTGTTTGAAACATTGGACTGCTGGATCTCGTTCTGGATACCATAAAAGAAACCTCGACCTTGATGATTGTGATTAACACTTGTTAAGTTTTGATAATTATAAGATGTTGTTATAACTTCAGTCAACAGAACTTCTTTCTGATGACTAGAGGAGCCACTGCGGTTTAATCAGAGGCAATTTTATTCAAGCGGATGAGGAGGATTGCAAGACCCTGATCCCGATCCAGTTAAAGCTGAATATATCGAGAAGGAACAACAGGCTTTGGAAGCTGAGTGAGCTGTGGACTGTGTCCAAGAAGAGAAGGAGGAGGCCCCAGAAGCCAGGGAGAGGAGACGAGTCATAAGAAACGGGACGGTCACAGATGAGATCCCGGCCACTTTGTTTGACCTTGTAATCAACCAGGTGTTGAGTGTACAGGAGCTGGTCAGAGGGGCCACTGGAGCAGGAGTCGACCCTGCAGAAAATCTGAAATAAGAACAGGTAAGAAATTGTCTCCTCCATAAGAGAGATTTTAGATGGAAGACATTCTCATTCTCTTTTGCAGAAATGCAAAACATGGTCATTGCAAGCCACAACACACTTGTGCGACAATGCCATGTTATTGCTGACAACCCATTTAGTGAGATAAAGAAGGTAATTTGATGTACTTGGGTCGCCGACTGAAGCAGCATCAGCTTCTGATGAAACAGCAGCCATTTGCTTTAAACCGAAGGATTGAAACAATATTACAACAAATATCATATTCAATACATAGACAAAAACAGACGCCTGGGCAGAGATCTCATCTGGTGAGCAGCATGAGGTTACAGTTTCAGGCCTGTAAAACTAACAAATACTAAAATAAAACTTGAATTACTCGTTTGAAAGATTTATTCCACACAACTACTACTTCCAGTCTTAGTTGTACTGGCTCCTCCCGCTAAGTGCACCCAGCAGCATGTCATTGTCCATGTTCTTTAGCAACGTGGTGGCAACACACAATGAGCCTCATTCATGAGATGTTATCAGGCTGAAATGCTCTTACGTAGCATTTTATATGACCATTTAGCCTGCAATTTAGCCTCACAGACAGAAAGCAGCTGCTGACATCCACATTAAAGTCTTGGCGAGTCTGGCTGAGTGATTGTTACAAGAATTACCAAATACAGTACCGGTATATCTTTCATTTTCCAGCAGTTGGAAATATCAGGCGTCGGGCTTTGCTTCCGGTCTGTAAGACTCAACTGAGGGTTATAAAATGCACCATAGCAAATTACTGCAAAAGAACATTTGATGAATGAGGCCCGTAGTGAGCTGCACTAGGCCACACTGGTGTCCCCTCTGTTCCACCCTTGGCTCAGGAAACACTGCTCATATTATCAGATTCGTTGACACCCTGCATCACATCCCCCTTTCCGGTGACCAGAGGAATGTGCTGGAGTACTCTCAACTTTATTGAACTTTATTGAATAGTGAAGAAGTTATTTTTTTCCTTCCCAAGTCAAAGTTTGTCACAAACGAGAATAGAGCCTCCACGTTCGGGAACTCCTTGCCCACCTCTGCGGCGTTGTTTAAAACTTGTCCTGAAATTTTTGTCTTTGTCAAAGTGTTTGTAAATGTTTGATCTTTTATTTGTTCTTATGTCACTGAGGATGGTACCACCACCACCCCCCCCCCCAAGCATCACATGTAAAGCTACCCTGACCTCAATGATCCAGTTCTACTTCAGAGGACCCACTGTCGTCGTGCCATGCATCATTTAAAAGCTCTGATTTTCATAAACAACACCATGTCAAGATGCAACAACAACAACAACAGCGGGTAAAGTTGCCACATTTTTCAGTCGATTGGCACTCAAACAGTGGTTACAGTATGCTATTCAGTTATATTCACCACAAAGGCTGAATAGTTCATGCAGCATCATCGATCTCCTTACACTGTCAAAAGTCCATATAATCCAAATCCTGTTAAACGTGTTATATTCGCGCAAACTGCCATGGAATGTGAAGCATGAGCAGAATTCGATAAACTGAGGCAGGCAAAACTAACACCATGTTACAACATTTCAAACTTAACAGGATAAAGAAGTTATTGCCCTTTGTCCTCGGTTTATGACAAGAAATATTAGAATATCTGCAAATGATAAAAATGACCCTCTAATGAATGCCTGAAATACTTTTGGACAAATTTGTGAAATATTCATCTCCTGTTATATCTTGATCCTTCTGGCTCACAACATTTCAACCCATTTCCAAACATAGAGAAAGAATTCTGGTGCCGTCTGAGAAGAGAGAGACCTGTTGAGGAACTCTTTGCCATTGTTTGAGACAATATTGCCTTCCACTTCACGATTTAAATATTTGATGAAGTAATACCCTGTGATCGCTTCTTCTGAAGCCAGTTGAGGAATTCCTCTCTGCTTGGTGATGGAAGCGCCATATGACCAGATGTCCCTCATGGAGGTAATGAATGCTTGGTTGCTTGGCAATAGGTGGTCCTGATTGTCAGCGATGGATACGTCAGGCCGGGAGGATGTTCCCTTGCCCATATCCAGCATGATGAGAAGCAGTCACCTAATTAAAAGTATACCTCTTTCTTTTGTCTTTTTGGACCTATTTTTGATCAATCCCCACATTTTATAGAGATGTTTTGTTCACGAATGATCGAAATAATATGTTTAATTCTTGTGTTACCTGATGGAAATATTTGTCTCAATTGTAGCTGTTAGGGCTGGCGGGCCTCACGAGTCTGCTCACGTTCTCAGCCTTCACAACCTCCACTTCCAATCAGCTTTCAGTCACCACAACCAAGGACAGCTGAATGCAGAAGTATTTAAACACTGGAGTTCTAAACACCCACATTCTCCCCATGTAGCTCTCGTTGTACATCACTTTTGATTTTCTACTTTTTTTCCCCCCACTTCTTCACTTACAGAAATGTAATGGCTGTTCTGTACAATAATTTGATCAATACATTGCTCTTCTGTTTTAGGTATGTTTACCTATTCATGTGCTGCGTATATTTCTGGTATTGTGCTCCTGAACTAAGCCGTCACCAAAGAACAATGTTAAGTCGCGCTCTAAAGATGTTCCTACGCGTGGATGTGAGCTGCTTTTCAGAGAAAAAGCAATTGATGATCACAGGGGAGGGGAGAGAATGAAGGGCTGATTGGTGTTGATGTAATTAGTGTGCGTGGCTCTGTCAATTTGTACTTGTTGTGGTAAAGTTTGTGCTCCCGTCTGTCTTCTACTCTCAGAGCCCGATGAATGTGCGTATCAAGTCCATTTAAAACAGGCAGAGAATAAGAAATAGATAGAAGTGTTTAATCTCTCAGGACTACCATGATTTGCAGGAACTCCTCCCCCACTGGAAGATACGTTAACCCAAACCATGCTAGCAAAATGCCCTCTTATAACAGAGCAATTAGGGGATCCTCTCACTGTCGGGGTCAAGCGCCCAGTCCTGCTCCCGTGTTGAGAGTACTATTAAGGCTGGCTCATTAGAACATATTTGATACACCTCAGCTCTGTAGATCTGTAGCAGTGTTCTGGCACCACTGATGCATTCATCTATGTAACGAGGGGTTTATGCACTACGAGAATATTCCCCTCTCTGTGACTGATCATGTCCTGCATTGATCCTCAGTCGCATGAGGACAGTTCTGCTTTCCCTGACACACCACATAAATGAATCACAGCCATCAAACGAGAGTCGAAACCCTGTTCTGATGTCTTTTCCACAGATATAAACACAGGCGTAACTCGCTCTCTTTTCCTATTGAAACTCTTTTGAGTTGAGCATCTTTGTGAGTGAAACTCCGGCCTGACAATGAACCCTCTTCCAAAGTCACTGAGAGCTTTCACACTGGTTTTTTTTTTGATCCACAATTCCAGATCAAGTGGGTCTGCTTAACATTTTATACACAACATGATGAGATGTGAATTGTTCACTTTTACTATTCAGTTCACCTGTGTGGAAACATCTGCCTTTGATAGACTCATCATTTTTTTTTCCTTTCATTTGTCAGCTGCCTGGAGTTTTATCTGAGCGTTTCAACCATTTATTCTAAGCAAAAATATTATAAATGCACCTCTTAAAGGGACTGAACAATTTAAAAACAATTATTATAGGATTAGACAAGGCAAGAAGATTCATTTCTTAAGTACTGTGTTGTTTTCAACTGAACTGTTTCAGGGTCCAAAGGGATACAATGACCAACAAGAAGACCGATTCACTTCTCTCCTCTGTGCATTCATTAGACACTGTGAGGCCAGCTGGCGGCTAGTTAGCTTGACACAATGAATGGTAGTGGATTGGAAGTGTTAGCATCCCTCTGTCATGAGTCTTCAAATGCATTTTTCTCTTAAATGGTCTTTGCCTCCGTCAGTCAAACAAGATTTGTAGAAGGCTCCTTAGGACAGAAGTATTTAAAATTACAAGCCGTTGTAATATTAGAATCAGACACACAATCGAAACTATGTCTCCGGTGCTAGAGCCGACTGCACTGATTTGACGCAGCACCTCAAAAGCCCCATTGTAACTTCGGCAAACATAACAAAACCTTTACTGATGATGAGGATGAGAAGGGTTACCTCTGGACAAACCACCATCCCGAATGTATGCAAACACAATCCAATGCCATTTATTTTGCTAAGCTAACTAGCAGTCAGCTAGTTTCTGTGGGTCTCAGCTCCCTAATGCATGCACAGAGGAAAGAAGGGGATCTGTCTTTAAGTCTGCCTCTGGGGGGGGGGGGGGGGGGGGAGAGACGGCAAAAAACTATATAACGCTTATCCATTCACTCATGCTCATTACATCGCATGGCAAACAGGGCAGCAACAAAAATCATCCCCAGTTTTTCTCCACTTTGGGCTGTGGTTACTGTTAATGTCCTTTATTTTAATTCACTACTTTAACTTCTCTACTCACTTGCTAACTGTTTTTCCTGTATTCTTTTGGCAAACAGTACATTTTCCCATCATGGCGGTTGAGTGTTTTAAATAGCTTAAATTGTTAATTTATATAATGTTATAAATGTGCCAAATCAAACCCATCTCCCTAATTACTTGCTTGCTAGTTAATATGAACAGCACTCATGACCATTTGCATTAATCTTTGGAATGTTATGTCCCCCATTCATACTTAATAGCTCCCCATTTTTGGAAGCTCATGAGAGTAATTCCTTGCAAACGAATTAATTACTGTAACGATGTGAGACCTGAATATGTGACTCATTCTTCCACTGGTTGTCTCCTGATCTGTCTGCTTTGAAACAGAGGACAGTCAGTGTGATCCCAATTTCAGCATGATTTACAGCTGCTTGTATATCTGGTGCAGTCAACATATTCATCAGTGAAAGTGACATTGCATTATGCTGACTCTCCCCGGGGGAATGTTAACATTAAACATCATGCTCATGCAGCAGCATGATGGCCTGGGGGGTGCTTGGTGGGGGGAGAGTGTGTGTGAAAACTTCCATATTAAAAGCATTATAAGGAGCAGATTTTTCACTCCCACCTCCCTCATGAAAAATGTACAGCGGCGTACTCATTACTTCACTGACCTAACTGAGTATGACAAGTGGAGAGCTGCGGCAACTGAGGGCAGGGAAGCAGCACCACAATGAAGCCTTCGGCCACTCTCCGAGGACATGGCTACCCCCGCCACTCATGGGAACTTCACCCATGCACTGTTTGGATTTTTCCAAACGGCTGAGGGTGCTGCACCCATCATAAAACAGAGATCACTTCAGCCTCTTTGCCCTTTCATCTAATGCTTGCATAGTCACTGGGCAGTAATCAATTCCCTGCCTTTACAGTGTGATGAATACAAGCCTGTAGCAATGACTCAAGGCCTTTGTGATATATGTAAGGTCATGCATTTTCATCAGTTTAACAGACATATGTATATAATCCCAGCAGAGGCTGCATTAAGCATCCGGAGGCTTTGTGAGGACTGTGATGTATTTGCTGCATAAAATGAGACGACTGGATATAGGTTTGACTTTCATGAGATTGAGTCCTACGGGTAACAGCAGGGAGGGAATGCACCATTCAGAAGTAACATGAAGTACTGTATTGCCAACACAAATATGTCAGTCATCCGCACCCGTACCTAATTGAAGGCTTGATTCCCTGGCACACTTAAACAGGGAATGTGGATATTTATGTGCTCCCCACTGTTGGATGATTGCTGGCAGATGACCTCCAGGCCCTCTCTGTCTGACCCTGAGGTGTCATTATGACTCAGCCCTATTGTCTGATTAACAAAAATAACGCTGTGCCCAGAGCAGCAGCAGCAGCAGCCCATATAGTCCTCCGCCGCACCGCTACAATCAGGAGTTTGCTTTGATGACCCTCCGCAGCAGCAACAACAATATGCCTCTTAATCCAGAGCAACAGTTTCCCTCAGACGGATGCAAATTAGTGGCTGCTTCTGCTGCTGCTGTTGCTACATTGTGGCATTGGACCTGGCACCACGGGCGAGTTGTGAGATTTGAATAATTTCTAAGGTGGTGGTGGAGTCTACAGAACGGCAAGCAGACTAATAACACAGGACTCAGTAACAAGGGCTGCTACGACAGTAATGACTCCCCTCTCCAGAAATATCTGATTCCCTGTAAAAGGAATATCTCAGGCTGGAATGTGTGTTTAATTTACTGCAACAAAAGAAAAACCCAGAAATAATTGGGATACAAAGTATTGTGGGAGGAGGAATATAATATGTTGGAATTTATTATGTAAGAATAATTAATGGATTCTGAATGCAATAAATCACATGATCCTATAGAACTCCCGTCCATTACAAATGCAGGAATATATAATCAGCGCAGCTCTCATGAGACTGATGCAACAAATGGTAGGTTTTCACCAGCAGAGCTATTCTCAAAGAGAAACCCTCATCAGATCTCACAAGTGTCATCTGTGCTCTCCTTTTGTGGAGGAACATTGTGTGGGAGGCATATTCACCACTCAGTTATCGGAATAACTCTAATTAGGCTATTTTTAACACATCGTTTTCAACCGCTCGTGGGTGTTTACATTTCCTAATGACAGCCCGGGTAAAAATCATCCATCATCAAGCATCAGCATCATCACTGGCACGTTAGCATCAAGCCTCCCAAGAAAAAAGGCCACCTACCCACAGAGCTTCTCAAACAGCATGCCATTTGCATGCATGTATGGTTCATATTTATATTTTGCTCATTGAAATTTTAGGCAACCCAAGCAAACTAATTAATAGGCCCTCAGGCACATATTTTGTGTTTTTTGCTCTAGTGAATATGAGACAGCTCTTTCAAGCCAGGACTTCGCCAGATTACACCCTTTGTAAAAAAAAAAAAAAAAAAAAAAAAAAAAGACTTTTTAACATCCATGCGATTTACATAATTTTCATTTGCTTTACTGTCAACTTAAAAAACACGGATGGCATGTAAAATTTCTTTCTCAGCTTGCAGTGCCTCTTGCTGAAAAAAAAAATAGAACAAGAAAAAACAACAACCCTTCTGACACCCCCCATACACACACTTGCAATAGATGCTTGTTCATATTTCTACAATTTCTACAGGGACTGTGAGTGAGGTATGCAATTACAGGTTTATAGTCACCTTGTTGTGGTATAATGGTATTTTTAAACTCATAATGCATCATAATTATATTCCAGCAGGGACTTTCATTTTTCCTGTGGTATTTGTAGACTGTTCCTGGAGTTGGTAAGGACAGGCAGTCCACTCTATACAGGCTTGACATCAGCCTCTACCAGCTCTTTTGCTCCATCTACTGGTCATTTGCAGGAACAGACAAGAGAAATAAGGAAATAATTCCTCACCTATCAAAAGAAGAAATGTAATATCTTGGGAGGGTTGCTAACTAAACCCTGAGGCGGCGCCAAGTCTTTCTCATCATTGTTTCCCCAAAAATCAATTGTGAGGAGTAATTTGGCAGAGACAAAAGCCGTCCCTCACAACTGACATAACATTTGGTCAGTGTGATAAATGAGGAGTTGAAGGTTGCCAGAAGCAGCTCAGAGAGAATGTTATCATGTTCACCTGAGGTAAATTATGCTATAAATATCGTGAAATGTTTGTTTAGATCTTTGCTTTCCATCATGATAACAAATACAGACAGCACTTGGAGATCGCACAGTTCCATCGAGGAGAACAATCAGCTCCTGGCACTTTCATGGCCCCAATTAAAGCTACAGGCTACGATGAGAGGGCCCTCGCGGGCCCTAGAGATTATATATGTTCTCTGGAGGGAGGTGGAATCTGGGCTATTTGGCTTTTGAAAGAGCAGAGGAATGTGCAAATACCACTTCCTTCATCCACTAGCTGCCAAAAGAGAACACGCGTACAGTACACGTGAAGCTGCTGAATGTCATGGGACAACACAATGTAAGTTTGATGTAAATCAAATGCTTCTAACACCTGGCTTTCTTCTTCTAACCACTAGGTGACGCTATGACTACCCCGCCCCAAAATGTAATAGATTCTCCCTGGCCGGTTACCACTTCTAAGGGAGACCTTCCATGTTTCCAATGGTCCCGAGTCTGGATCCTCTTTTATCTAGAACCAAAATAAGAGGGAAGAGTTCTTGACCAGCTTCTCCAGCCAACCGGCAGAGTAAAACATGTGATGCAACCACTGGGCAAATCCAGCAGGAAGAACATAGAGCAGGGGTCCCCAAACTTTTTTCTGTGAGGGCCACATAACTTTCCCCTTCTCTGATGGGGGGCCGGGGTCAGTTTGTAACAGAAAAAGTGTGACAATCATGGGGTTGCCTGAACGTAAAAATGTATTGTTTTCCAGAAAGCCACACTATCAAATAACCCTCTCTGGGTTCGGGTCTAGGGTTTTTTTCTGGGGGTTGCCAGATAGGGGCACGGACTGCAGAAGGGTGGAATAGAATGTCACGCTCTATGCCAGTATGAAATCGTTACTAACTGACTGTGAGTTCACATCAAACGGCAGTGTGAATTTTCGCGTTGCTTTATTCGCGAATATAAACACATTGATCCAGCGATTAAATCTGCACGAATAAAGTGACGTGAAAATTCGCGTTGCGTTTGGTGTGAACATTCGGGCTGCAACTAACGACTATTTTAATAGTCGACTAGTCACCGACTATTGAAACGATTAGTCGACTAATCGGATAATTGTCAATTTTTTCTTACATTTAGCATGAAGTTGATTTAATTATGTGGCAAATGATAATACACAAGAAAGACGGGTACAATGAAAAACACATCTTTTATTGAACATTCGTTAATTTAAAATACGGTTGTCCGGCACAGTCTGGCATAACGCTCGAGCTCTCTTTTATAGCAAAAATACGCTTATAAAATGTACAGTGTGTGTCATAAAAACCGTATTGGCTTGAATGTTACTTGAATCTCACCGAGGCGAGTCAGACTCCGTTTCGTTCAACTGCCCGACGGGCTTCTTGAAATGTCCGTGCATCACCGCCATGACACCAAGGTCTTTTTATTCGCCGTATCCAGGCTAAAATGCCACCAAACTTTAGAAGTTTTGGTGCGCGTACCTGATGTCGACGCCGCGTTCCTGCATGTTACCGCTCAGAGACAGAGACAGAGACGCTACTGCGCATGAGCGACTCTCGGCAGAGATTGTAATCAGGAGTTATGCGTCACTCTGTTGGAAAAATCCGTCTGGCGACAATAGTCGACGATGAATTCCATTGTCGACTATTTCTATTATCGATTTTTGTCGACTGGCTGCACAGTGATGCAGTGGTTAGCACTGTGGCCTCACAGCAAGAGGGTTCCGGGTTCGAGTCTCGGCTCGGGCGCGGGATCTTTCTGTGTGAGTCTCCATGTTCTACCCGTGCCCGCGTGGGTTCTCTCCGGGTATTCCGGCTTCCTCTCACCGCCCAAAGACATGCAATTTGGGGACGAGGCTGATTGATTCTCTAAATTGACCGTAGGTATGAATGTGAGTGTGAATGGTTGTTTGTCTCTATGTGTTGGCCCTGTGATGGACTGGTGACCTGTCCAGGGTGAACCCCGCCTCTCACCCGTAGATGCTGGGATAGGCTCCACCCCCCCCCGCGACCCTTACAAGTAGGAATAAGCGGAAGATGACGATGGATGGATGGATTTTTGTTGACAACGTCGACTAATCGTTGCAGCCCTAGTGAACACACCTTAATAGTTAATAATGAAAATATTTCATAGCTTGTGATCAATTTTATTATCAAATACAAATACACATATGGAAAAAAAAATCTAAATGCTACTCTGTTGTTGTTCAGGGGGCCGGGCCAAATGTGGAGGCGGGCCGTATTCGGCCCGCGGGCCGTAGTTTGGGGACCACTGAAACAGAGCATCTGCTTGTAGTCTCGTTCAATCTCCTGTTCTTGTTTTACTGCAGTTGTTTAGTCCATCTCTGACATCTTATGGAACTCCGTTTGGCCAGCGGCTTCATCCTCTACAAGAACCAAGCAGGGCTTACATTCATAGTTTTTTTTTTTTGTTGGTATTGAATCTACTGACAGGCAAAAAAAAAAAAAAAAAAAAAAGACAGAAAAGAAACAAACAAACTGTTGGACAATACATTTGACTCTTTGGTGAAGGCAAAAAATATTGTGCTCAGGAATGTGAAACTGATCAGACCAGTAACCTGGCAACCAGTGCTGAGCATTGTACTTGACAGGAGAGCTACAACATGAGTTGCACTGTCAACCTAATACACCACACGCACTCACGCACGCACGCACGCACGCACGCGCGTGCACACACACACACACACACACACACTCACTGCTCTCCTCCCCAAGCATAGCTGCACAGCAACGAATGCCTGAATTCCAGGCTGTATCAGGCAGTAGGTACATAGTCTGGAACCTGGACTTATCTCACCCCCCCCTACTGAGCATGCTGTCCTGGCTTGCTGTGGGCAGTCGAATGCTGGAGCAGGAGTCGTTCTGGGGGTCAGAGGTTTGTAGAACTCAACAGGGTTCCATCACAAGGCTTTTTTTGTTTCTGCAGCACTAAAACGCTGGTATCTGCATAGAGATGAGACAAGACGACAGATGGGACAGGACCTGGACCTCCAGGAGGGTCCTAGATCAAGGTACAAGAGTAAGACTCAGTATTAAAATCACAGGATATTTACATTTGCTTGAAACTGCAGTCTAATCTCATATGTAAGCCAGAAGGCGGCAGGCTGAAAAGGAGTGTTTTGCTGCTCTTTTAGGTTGAGAGTCCAAAACACCACCGGTGATGTCAGAGGGTCCTGCAGAATGTCTTCGTCGCTACAAAATTAACGATCTAATTCACACATGACTCAAGGCGTAGAAACATATTGCGATATTATTATAATGAGGGACTCACACAGTTTTATTGCAAAAAATAAAACCCAAAACAAACAAAAAAATCCACACTACCTCATTCAAAAATTTCACGAAAAATAAATATGAAATTTTGAACTCAGGATGTCTCCTTCGTCACTGAAAGGTTCGTTCTCAGTGTTTTTGATCTGCAGGCTTCAAGTTCCCACATCACATTTGTGGACTCTGATTAATGGACCATGTCGGCTTCCATTCTATTTTTGATGCAACAAATGATTTCTTTTCTGATTTTTATTTTTACATGTGGATTGTGTAAGGAGATACTGTCGGAATATTTTTTTTTTTTTGTTTCATCTCACAATTTGTATTGTGCAACCGATGTGAACTCTCGGAAAATATCAAATATAGGCCTAGAAAGAGGATTGCACACAGCTACTTCAGTTAAGAAGGAGAACTTTGTTGATAGTTATTCTTACCTGTATTTCTGTTTGAAAAAAATCCTCACAAACTTATCAGCCTGAAGCAGGTGGATTGGGGTCTCCAGGTAAAATTTTCTAATATGCTGTATTTGAGGAAATTAGCAGGATTCACATGCAAGTCCTGGAACTAATCAGGACTGATGGCTGCCTTATTCCTCAGACCCTGTCCAGGGGTAATCTGTTGTCCGTGGGTGTCAATACCATTACTTCCTGTACCCCAAAGACCTCCAGGTTCTTGTTGTTTAATCATTCACCTGCCGACTTCAGTGTCAGCAGTGATGCCTGATGAACCAGCCGCAGCTGGATGAACACTCCAGAGCTCAGGTGAGTGATCACCCCAGTGTTCATGTTCATTTCCCACAAGTGTATCCCATCCATTTTCTTATATTTGTTTTCATCTTCTTTTCATTTTCCTGCTCATGTTTCCTGAACACATCAGAACTGATTTATTCATCTAATCGCCTGTTCTGGCTCATCACTGGCGAGTTCTTAATATGACAAGCAAATACACATTAAGTATGAAAGAATAAAAACCGACCCCTCCCTTGGGTCTCACCACACATGCTGAAGCTTTGCATCAGTCTGCCATTATGTGGGCAGGTACTTATTTTAAAAACACAATTTTTCTTTATCATTCTGTCTTTCAGTAGAGTAATTGAAGTAAATTACCTTGACATACATTATTATGTTTTATAGGAAGCTTTACAGCTTTACTCTGCTGTAGTGAATTGAGTATAAAATGTCATCTAGTGAATGGAGGCTTGATTGATGCCTGTATTTAGGCAGTGTGTGTGTGTGTGTGTGTGTGTGTGTGTGTGTGTGTGTGTGTGTGTGTGTGTGTGTGTGTGCGTTGAATTGATAGGACAGTTGTGAATACTCGGCTGGGTCTTTCAGCCTTTGTGTGAACACTGTTTGCTCGCTCAGACTCACTTAAGATAACCTCTCTGGATTTTGTGGATGGCTCTGGGGATGGAAAAGCCATTCTGTCTGACTTTTTGTCCAACACTTTTGTTTAGATTAAAATATGTCTACAGGAGGGACATTCCTGAAAGGCTACTGGGCTGACTGTCCCTGAGGATGAACCCAGAGGACTTCAGCGACCCTTGTAGACTGTATAAAACATGCAAACTGAATGCCTGGGTCTAAAAAGTGAAGCTAAATGTGGATGTATTTTACACCTGTATTCTCTCTAAAGGCCACTAGGGGGCAAGTTGGCCGGTTGCAAAGAGATGTCAATTTGTATAAGAAGTCTGTAAAAATGAGCCTAATTCCGTCTTGAATTATTACCACAGTACACATTTTCAAATGAGTATCTGCTCTTGTACTTATCTGGAAAAAAATCACAGAATCACACAAGATAACCTTCACAAATGAACAGTTGTGTTTTCAGTTGTTAGAGGTACAAAGATAATGCTAAGGGCGACTCTAGTAAAGGATGCATGTCTTCAATGCCAGCCCTTCACTCTTGGTGTTTTTTCACAGCCTGTGACAGCCTCCCATTCAGCTACTTGTTTGCAGCTGCCATTTTTAAGACAGGGCAAAGGATTTTAAGTTCACTAGTATGACATGTACTTTTGTGTTTTATGCTCAAGGTGTGTGTGTATCAAAGACTTTATCCCAAGCATTTCTCCAAAAAACACATTTAAAGTCCCCCACTTCTTATGAGACGAGCAGCTTATTTCGTGGTTTGAGGACTCACTCACTCATTCCTTTGCCCCTCTGTATCGTTACATTAGCACTGTGAATGTAAACGTGGCAGCATCATGACCGTCTCTATAGTCGGAGTGGGGCTAAACACTAGTTATTGCAATTAATTCAGAGGCAACATTTACATTCAATGACTGTAATGCTGAATACATTTGTATAACAAATGAGGACAGGCATTTACAAAGAAGTACTGATTTATAAGATTATGAACAATCTTGCATCATATCAAGCTTAAATGAACATAAATGACATCACTTATAATATTGTTTCTCTCATTTTGTTTTTATGTTTATCGCTTTAAAGCACTGTGTGATTCTGCATTTGGGGAATATGAACACATTTTACTTATTTACTTACAATATAATGAACACAAGGAGGAGAATCTGAAACTGTAGACAGAAAGCTCACAAACACATGCACACGCACACTTCCTCCTTTCAGGGCTTATGAAGCTAAACTAACACCTCCCACACGATTCATCAAGAACAGTACACACACGTGCGCACGCACACACACACACACACACACACACACACACACACACACACACACACACACACACACACACACTGTCAATTAGCTTCTAGGGCCATTAAGAGAAAGCGAGGGCTGGATTTGGTGCTCCAGTGATGTCATCAGGGAACAGTGGGTTCTCTTATTATGTTCATTGAATTCCTATAAGTGAACTGGGGAAGCACTAGGTCATGTAATCAAGGAGGCTATTGAAGAATCCAAATTAAATGATTGAACTTTTGGGAATCAAGGTCATCATTAACACTGTCCTGAGTGTATAATGCTCTCAGTTCTCCAGTCGTTTGCAGGAGTTATGAGGAAGTTGTTTGGGATTCAGGTGTCACAACCCTGGAGAGAGGAGCCAACCCTGTAGCTGAGCCTCCCTCATTCAGGCACTTCAGCAGCCAGCTGGTATCGGCCGTACCAAGGCTACAGCAGAGTTCACTTCTTTATTTTACTCCAGCTGCAGGGTCCTTGAGTTGGAATTTTTAGAAACTGATAACTTCGGAAAGAGGAACAAAAAAAAAACGAAAAACACGGCTGCTGCAAATCATTTCACCAAGCAGTCTCTATAAAAATAATGACCAAACACAAAACTCAGAGCAACACGCGTCTCCCTCCCACCCTCTGAGGGTAGGAAAAAACTGAACAACATGTATTTATATCCAGGAAGGTTAATAAGCCATTCAGAATGTAAGAAGGAGATCATTTGTCGTACATCAGTAACATGACAGTTGAGCAGATGGAAACATAAGTAGAACCAGAGGTACAGTATGTGTCACTGTGGCTAAAGTGATGTCTCATAGGAGGTAAGACGATAAAGTCCCTCCAGCAACTCTCTGCTGACAAGACTACAGCAGTCTGTTCAAACAGACTTTGCTGTCTTTCAAGAAAAAGGTGATGGAGCACTTGGCATGGGAGAGGCAGAGCAAAGAGGAGAGGTGTGACACTTATCACCAGAACGAGGTGGAGGCCCACAAGGAGCCGCTCGTGGAAGGTGCGGGATTTGTGTTCTACAACTATGGAGGGATTTTGTAATTAAGAATTAGCAATGGAAAGCAAAACTGTGTGTGAATGTGTGCTGAAGCGATAACAGACATCTGTAGTACAGTTGTCATCGGCAGTACATTTTAATTAGCTTGGATGAAATTTCAGCAGAAAAACATTTGTTTATTTTCAACGTTTGGTTGGGATTATTGTGATTTCCAGAGTTGGCAATCGTATTTGGACAAGTGAATACTTAAATATTAATATAACAGGCCTGATAATAAAAATATCAAATAATTAGTGTCTTAAATTATGCGAGCCACTGCCGTTTCTTTTGCTCACAGTAAAAATGCCCTTAATATATAGGTCCCTAATAATGCATGGTTTTATTTCATGATTTGATCAAGTAGCACACTGAGTCTTGTGAAGTAAGAACAAATGGAATACAGAAGCAGGAGTACACAGAAAATTTACTGGAACAATACGATGTTTTTACTTTTGGCCTGTGACCCTCCGTTTAGTTTGAGTTTTGGTTTTCCAAGGAAGAAAGTTTAGGCCTCCTGAGTAAGAGATTAGAAGTGTACCAGTTCTTCTCTCGCTGTCAGAATAAGAAACACATTTATTGACCTGTTTTTTTTGTTTTTGTTTGTTTGTTTTTGTCAGAGTGAGTGAAAGAAAATGAGGACAGGGAGTGTCAAAACAAACTGGAGGAGCTGAGGAGTAAGAAGACTGAGGAGCACAAACAATGCAGTGAGGAAATTAAGAGCACAGGGAGGGTGTAAATGATGCAAGTGGCCCATGGAGGACAGTTGACCTAAGCCTCTCTGAAAAACAGAGATTGGTCAACTCCTAGACAGCAGGTGTCACCATTGGCCTATTTAGTGCTGAAGCAGGGGCCCTTGGGAAGTTGTCCGGCCCTGTTTCAACAGGAGGTTCCTGGTGTTGATGAGGGCTGGAAGGATCAGAACAGAGACCAGCCCAGGGAAGAAGATGTGAGCAGTGAAACAGAGAGCCGTTGCTCTGGAGGATGACCCCTAGGCAGCACACGGGGGAGGAGGAACTGCACTCAGTGAAATGCTGTCTTGTTTTCAGGGGTTTTTCTCTGAGTCAATATCTGTAGACAGACCAGGCTTAGGTTACAAATCGAGATAAAGACGGTCATACATTTTGTTATTTTTCATTGTAAAATACTGTAACAAAATGTTGTTTTTTTTTATTTGCTGTCTTGTTTAGGATACAGGTTGAGTATTCTACTATGTCACGTCTTGAGCATTGTTCTTGATACACATGAAATGTTTTGCGGCAAATTCTTCAAGTGATTCACTTTGTTTACCTGAAACAAACACCGAGGAAAGGTGTTAAAAAAGGCCTGAATCTATCAGAGCGTGGCCCTGAAATACATTCATTTACCATTACATCAAAACATACGCTTTGCGAGCTTTTGGCTGTGTTATCTACCGATGTGCACAACCATAGATGAACAATGTTACTGCTTTGAATCAGATTTAAAACATATGATCAGTTATTGACGTGACAGAAAATGGATCCATCACAATCAGCCAGGTCATGAAACTCTAAAACATTTGGATTTTACATAAAGGAAAACTGTAGCCATAACCATAACCACATAATCTGACATGTGCTTAAAATCTTTCCAATTTTGACATTAGCACAGGGTCTCGTAAACATGCTTTAACTTTGAGGAGAATTGGATAAAGCGCCTAAGAGGAGCCTGGTAAAGGATAGACAGAATTCAAAATGGTGGGCTCCCAGTTAGGTTGAGGTAATGGCACCAGTGGGCTTTTTTGTAGATCTTGGTATGTCATTAGTGCCCAGTGAATTCTGGATGAAACACGTGGATGTGTGTGAAATGTTTCCTGAGGATTTGACCATGTGGAGTCAAGTCATACTGTTTTTGTTTATCATGGCCAAGCATCAGCGTTGGCCAGTCCAACATGAAGCATTGCGTAATGTTGCCTAAAAAGCTTTGCAATTTAACATCGCTGAGGTCTAGGGTGACAATACTGAAAGAGAATCGGAGGAAGTGTGCATATTAACAGAGCATGAGAGAGCAACAGAGATTTTTGAGCATGATAAAGCCTTCCGATATGTGATTAGTCTCAGTGAACAAATGATAATTCCTTGTTTTTTAATAGGGCTCTCTCACTGCCCAGTGTTTTGGCCCTAACCATGAGATACTTTAATCGGGATCAGATACGTAACTGGGATTAGTTCCCTGACTGACACTGTTCATTTGAATTTCAACAAACAAAACCAAATTTTTGTTTTTGACTAGGAACAAAAAGCATGACCATGCTCATTCTTCCCTGGTTGAAGAGGACGATGGAGGAAGTCGGGGCAGAGGTCCTAGCAAAGACCCCCCAGGTATAAACCCCAAACAGAAGCGTAGATGTGATAGACGGACAGACTGATGGTTGGTGAATGAACTCAGCCCTGTTTCTGTACTCCCAGTAAAGTGTGAGAGCCTCCCACCGCCACACCTCTCTTTTCTCCTCAGGTGGTGGCGAGATCACGTCGGGGGATTGTGGTCAGGCAACGTTATGGTCATGCTGCCCCTCCTCATGACCCTGTTCATTGTCATCATGTCCAAGAGACTGATGCTGACCAGCCTTCCCATCTGGTGGTCCAGTTAAACCGGGGGTAGTCTTTGTGGACCAGGTCTCTTCAGGTTAATAGACAAGTTGTTTCTATGGCAACAAGTTAAACACATACATAAAAGATGGAGGCACTTCTCTCCTCTATGCTGCTCGAGACATCTTCAGAAACCAGCTCACTGCTCGTCAGCCCAGCCCAGTGCATGGCAGTAGTAGATGGGTAGAGCTAAATGGAATTTTTGTTTTTCATTTAATTTGTTTTAATCTTACCGCAACATTATTAAAATACATAAAAACCAGAGTGAATTACTCTAAGAGCTTCTCCTTTAGCAGTCCAGCGGTTCTTTTTTCCTTCATTACAATTGCATATTCAAAAATATACGTTCATGACATCAACAAAAAAAAAGAAAAGCAAAAGACACTGGTAGAGGTACTTCCAAGAAAACTGGAACAGGGTTCAACTCCCTGCAGTGTCCATGCTTATAAATAAGCCATTATTTACCACATGTAGCAATGATAATATTTTTAATAAGCATCCAGTTATTTTGCGTAAGTTACTTTACGAATAATTATGTTTTGCAGTAACACATATCAATCATCGCTTTTATGCTGCAAATACATTCTAAAGGTTGTGGAAGTTGCCTGGGTCTGGGGGGCAAAGTGCCTTCAGTCACATGACCACCGTGTCCACAGATAGTCCGCTGACTGTCAGGCCACCTGGAGGAGCTGGTGAGCAGGGGCCACCTGGATGTGAGGGGACCCGGTCCAGCTGCTGGAGCCATGTTGCTGGCTGGGCAGACTGGGTAGGTGTTGGGATCTCCTGCTGCACCTGTAAACACATCATCCCTCCAAACTTTAAAGCATCGAATTTGGGTAGTAGAGTAATTTTCTCTGATTTGCAGTTCATCTCAGTTCATAAATGGAGAACAGCAACCACCAAACCTATAGACACACAAGACGAAGGTGTCGGCGAGTGTGTTTGCCTCTCTACTGATCAGCCTCCTTTGTGGAGGTCAGAGTCAGCACAGCAGAGGTCCATACTTTCAACCCTAAGTTTCTGACTTCAACACAGAAAACAGGCAAGATGTTACCTGAACCTACCGAATTTATTTTCCTAGATTTTTCAATGCAAACTTGAGAACACCACTAACTCGCTAATCTCCCCAAGCCTGATTTTTGTGCAGTTTCATACGTTTTTGAGCACGTTTAGACCCCAGAAAGTCAGTTCATTGACTGTCAAGTTTTTTTGTCCTGTTTCAATTCTTTCTTTTTTTTTTCAATTATTTTGTTATAATCACCTTGTTGAGAGCTGAGGGCTCCTGTACCTCCAGGGTGGTGATGTAATACCAGGTACGACAGAACTGACCAAACACAAAGGTGTGGAAGTCCCTGCTGTCCTGAGTCAGACAACACTTGCTGAGCAGAACCTGCCTCAGTTCTGAGCCCACAGACGGGTAGCACCACACCCAGAGAGTGTCTCCATTCACGTCCTTCTCTGTGCACAAAACACATCCATTTAAACTTGTCTATGAACCTGATGGACAAACATGTTCCCGCAGGGACAGGAAGCTGCTGATGGGACGCTTTTGGATCTCACTGACATCATGTGATCCTCCTGGGGCTCTAAAATCTCACTGGAAGAGCAAGAAACGGTGAACCGAAACTTACCGATTAAACCGACGCTTAACATAGACTGTGTTTCAGTAGCTGCCATATTCCATACCTGAGAGAGTTGATAGTAAGCACAGGTTAACCGGAGAGCAACCACCGCCAACAAACCCCCTGTGTTAGCAAAAGAGTTTAAAAAACATTACTTGCTCTTATAGAGATAAAAATGACATTTAAAAAATGAATCAAACAAATGAGCAAATGAATCAAACAGATGGTCTCAGAGACGTTGCTACTGTGATGTTTTCTATAATGTTAGACTCATCATTAACCCACCCACCCCCATACACACACACACACACACACACACACACACACACACACACACACACACACACACACACACACACACATACACACTTTCTCTTTATTTCTTCAAATATTTTAGTTTTGTGTTGCATCATAATGTGTTTGATGGCAGAATGAGATTTTTCATTTTCAGTTTTTCCTCTTGGGATCATTTGTCTGACCGCAGACCACAAGTTTGCATATTTATTTGCAGATTTATTGATGGTGGATTTGTCCTGGAAGGAGAGGGAGTAGAATTGATAATCAGAATTTCTGAGCAGGAAGCCCAGTGGAACTTAATGAGTTGATGCCATTGATCATTTTGAGCATGCCTATAAAACTGTCAAGGGTTTCCTTTCATGGATTTTATTCATATTTTTCCCAACTGACCCTCAATATCGGATGGACCTGCATAGTCCACCTGTAATTAAATGCTGTTGTTTTTGTCAAAATAAAGATTAATTTCATAGCAGTCACAACTTTAGGTCAAACCATGAGCTGTATAGTACTGCCTTTGCCTGCTGAGATGATGTGTGTCCACAGTGTTTGAGTGTGTGTCTTTTTTCACACACTTTAAGTTTCTATTTTTCCTCTTCAGAGGAGTGCTGATGAAGCATCTCTATAATCAACTGATGGGTTAATGGTATTTTCACCTCTGTGTGTGTGTGTGTGTGTGTGTGTGTGTGTGTGTGTGTGTGTGTGTGTGTGTGTGTGTGTGTGTGTGTGTGTGTGTGTGCCAGATCTATTGCTGCCTTTTCTAAGTCTGAGTGGAAGAGACAGCAGCTCTGGTTGAGGCCTGATGCAGAAAACTAATATCACTGTAAGTCTCCAACAACCAGCACCTCTGGATGAGTTTCTGAATGTGAAGTTCATTTCTTTGCGCAGGTGAACCAGCATCAATGGTCGTGCCTTGTGGTACACATTCCAGGTGAGTATTCTCATAAATTGGGATTCAGTTAAGACTCAAAACAAACACTAATTCTTGATATTTTCTATTTATATATTTTTTGGATACATTTTACATGATCTATTATATTACCTTTCCCTCGTTTTTTGCTTTGGCGTTTTGTTTGTTTTTTTAATCCACAGTTGTACACTCACATGTTTTTTCCTCACACTTCTACTGCTCATTCTGGGTTCGTGGGTTTAAGACACACAGAGTAATAATTATCCCAGCGGTCCACTGGAGGGCAATCTAAAGCACTCCTGAAATCTTTCCTAGGTTGCAGTCACACATATCTCCTCATATTTTACAACCAGTAATTATCATCAACTGGTGCGCTGCCCATGACTGCTTGCACGTTTGTTTGCCGATATAGTTTTTTCAGCACAAAAAATAATAATTGATCACCTCATAACAGTATTTTCTTCCTGTGTCCCTTCATTTGTTTGCTGCAGCGACCAGCTACTTGCCAGTAGTGACTCTTTACCATTGGGATAATCTGCCATTGGACTACCTGTGGAGGTATTTATCTGTTACACACATGTATCTGCACACATGGCACGCGAAGCTCTGAGCAGGTGACCGACACCCGACACAAACCTCGACACCGCCTGTGTCTCGCTGCAGCTGATGTTGTTGCTGTCTGGTTTTTGCTCCACATGGCACAAAATTCAACAGGGCACTTGTTTATGTCCTCAGCAACACACAGAGTAAATCAAGTAACAGATACACGCACACAAATAGAGATTTCCAGCTACACCTTTTCCCACTTCACACACCAGAATGCATGAGGGTATTTGAGTGTAAACCTGGTAAAAAGCTGACTGATCCCTCTCCATTAGCAGAAGAGGAGATGACCTAATGTCTGTCTTTCCTGCTGCATCACGTCCAGTGTCACAAACTCATCCAATACCCCAGAAAAATAACAGTAGAACTTGAGGGCAGTGATGATTTTTATATTATAGATATTATTGGGTGTACAGTGGATTGTATTTTGTAAATGAAAGTTCTGAGCTGGTATTAAATCAGAGAGAGCAGAATATTATTCGATGTAAAAACATGAAACCTTAATAGCCTGGTAGGTTTTCTGTAATTCTGCCCAAAAAAAGATCAACAAACAGCGCTGATAAAATCCTTGATAAAATCCTTGATAAAATCCTTGAAGAATCACGTTTCTATTGTGTTTTGATGGCATCTTGTTTGCAATTCTGTTCTTTATTCCTTCCTTTATTTGTTTTATTTCCGTTTTTCGAGTACTCCAAACTCAATGTAAAAAAAAAAAGTTAAAAAAAAAAATTGTCCCAAAATTAAACGCATTCTTCCTTACCAATACTGCACTCCTCCATTAAGCTCAGTGCAAATTAGCCTCATAGTTACTGTAATGAATGACAGAGATTAAACACCATCAAAATCATGAGGCTCCTCGGCTGCTGGTAACACAAGTGACCACATGGTTCATTAAAAACATCTGAAAATGAATAATTTCAGCGGGCATCAGATGTGGGACTTCAGTCTGATTATGTGCATTGTTTTGAGGATCTGCTTCACTCCTGTTAGAAGCAGCAGCAGCTGACACACACATCCCTGCTCTCTGGGACTCTTGTCTGTCTGTTAGGGAGGTGTAAACCTGTTTCCTAGTCGGGCCCCAGCAGGGCAAACTTTACCGGTTTTTGGAGCAGGCAGCTCCAGATGGCTGAATCCAGAGCAGCTCGTGGTAATCGTGGTTTTCACAACCCAGATCCATTTTCCCGTCGCACAACTCCCCCTGAGATCTGTTTCCTCTGCTGATTAGGCTGCCCTCCCATATTTTTCCCCCAAAACAAAGTAAAGACAAGCCCCTGGACTGATTAACGGTCTGCTGTAACGGTCACTCACCACACAAGTGTTCCTGCATATTTTTGAAAGTGTCAGTCTGCACCTTTAATGTCTTTGTGTGTCCACTCTGAAATTGATGAATGAGGTCGTATGTTTTATTATTTTAATCCACTGATGTTAAAATCTTCACGTCATTGGACAGTGGAAGAATCAAAGAGTTCTGGTTATGGAACCATGTGACATCCCCGGCCCTAAATAATGACCACAACCTTCTGCAACAACTTCCTGCAAGAGCACTGCATTTTCTCGCGGACAAACACACAGGCAGATGTTAGACAATGTAGATGAGAAAGTTTTGAAGATGCAGGCTTCTTTTTCGTCCCATCCAATCTGTTTATGTGAATACTGCTATTATGACGTGATGTCAGTGACTGATTCGGAGTGAGCTGGAGAATAATGAGATGCCCCATTATCATAATTTCCCTGATTTAGATGAGTGGTTTTCTAACTCTGGGTAGTCAGCTCTTGCATTGTCCTCTTAAAATTCACTCTCCCATTCTCTCACTGCACTCGTGTGTGTGTGTGTGTGTGTGTGTGTGTGCGCATGTGTGTGTGCATGTGTGCGCATGTTTGTTTCAGCTCCCTCTTTCTGTGTTTCTGTCATGAAAGGCAATGAAACAGAGGAAATATTTTCAGAGGATTTTCTAAACTAACACCCTGTTTGACATTAAGACAAAAAGTAATTATTTATGAGTAATGTTTTTGTCTTTAATCGGAGCAGGAGGCACATTTTAACACACTGCAAACCTCATTCAGCGCTGTTAATTCTGTAGACGTGACGGTAATTCAAATCATGATTTTCATGAAGTGTCTGCTGGTTTTATTTCTGTGGTTTGTGCACTCTCACGCTTCAACAGGAAATAGGGATGAGCATGTTTTCCTGTTTCTCTTCATCTACTTTTTCTAGATATGCATTATATAAAGACTTGTATTTGAGCACGATTGAACTTGCTAGGCGTTATAGTTGTCTGATCTCTTAAGTTATTAATCATACCAACACACGTTTGTTAAGATTTGTTCTTTTCCTTTGTGCTGTAGCACATCTAGTGAGAGCAGACTTCCTTTAGATAGCAGCTGCTGGTGAACACTGGCAACCAATAGCCTGCTGGAAATTCTTGACTTTAAGCCTTAATTTAGAAAGACAGCGTCTTTCATTACCAATAAACAAACCAGACACTGTTACTGTTCAATACGTTCTCACATGGTAGGGCTGGGTAATCTATTGATATATATCCAATATACTCTAACTGTGATATCATATCATTGACTTGTTTTTTTGTTTGTTTGTTTTTTTTTTACCATTGAGAACTGTGACATAGAAATTGGCTGTCTAAATCTGCTGTCTAAAATAACATGTAATATAGAAACATGGATAAACAGATTATTTTCTTACTTATCCCATACTTACTTTCAAGTTTCACATTAGAAAAGGATGATGAATGTGGCAAAGCCACTAAGTTTTGGAGGTAATTCCGCCTTTTTTGTAAAAGAGAAAATCAAAGATGGCTTCACTTTCATTTTGAATGAACTCCAACTGAGCAGTTGTTTCGTTGTCCCGCGTACACTCCGAGTGTGTCCTTGTACCTGACTACTTATGAACAATGACACCTCGAACAAATGAAAGTAATTCCTCGAGAATGCTCATCTATGCTGTTTCAGCCATGAATGATGTTACATTGTATCTCTATCTTCTGACGGAATTATTTTCTTTCTTGGATGATTTTTTTTTTGAGAGGATTGATGCTGCTCTCATATTTATCTCCTATCAGACTAGCAGCTGGTTAGCTTAGCAGTATGAATTAGCATCGGGGCAAACAACTAGCCCGGCTGTGAGCGTGCACTCGCGGGACCTCAACATCTCGCAAATTATCATTTTAAACTGCTTCCTCTCGGGGTGATTCACTGCCACCGTTATTATTCTAGAACTACAACTGTACCCGCATTTCCACTTTGGTTGTTGTGTTTAAGCCCAATAAAACGGCATTCTCTTAATCACGTCTCTATTTGCTATAAAAGCACCCCCTTCCCCCCTCCTTCTCCTGCGATTTTCCATCATGTGGTCTGAATCTCATCACTGGTCTCTCTTTTCAAAACAGCCACACAAACATCATGATTGATTCAGCCACTATCCTCCAGGATCTCTCAATGCCTGCCTGGGCTAGAGATTAATTTCTTTTCCTCATCTTAATTTTTACTCATCGCCTCTCCATAAAGAGGCTAAATGTCAAGCATGCCTGACTCCCTCTAGTGACACGTCTATTCCTGCAGATAATTACCATAAGGAAATTGATGCTTTAGTGTGCAGAGGGGAATTTAATTTACTCTGACATCCTCACAGCATAATGCATTCCTACAGAAAGAGAGTTTTCAGTATACAATTGACTTTTTAGAGAAATTGGACTATTTAATGTGATTATCAGTCTTGAACGTCTTTGACTTATTAAGGTGTTGAAACCAATTAAGGGTTACATGCTGCTCGTGCTTCCAAATGTGAAACAGTGAATACTGCTTAAAGATCCATGAAATAAGAAGCAGCCGCGGCTTATTGTTCGCTAGTCGACCAGCTACATCGCCTGATGATGTTTTGAGTCGTGCCAGGTGATGATATTAATTACAGCAACACGGTTTGCTTAAGGATTAACATCAAGGAGCAGAGGGGGGTGTTTTGGCTTGATTTAGAATGGTGGATTACGGCCCAATGTTCTACAGAATCCATTAATCTCATAAAAAATTATCTGAAGACAGGTATTTCCCCAAATCAAATATGTTACGCATAACACAGAGGATATAGGGGTTCCCTAGCAGGGGTTCTGGTCCACAGGGGGGCACACAGTGCGTCTATATGCACAGTTCCAGTCTGGCAATTTAACTGGACTTCTTTCAGAAGAACTGTAAGAATGGATCAATTCAAGGAAGCGTGTTGGCCTCCAGAACATTTGCTGGCGATACGCCTCCTTGAAGCAATGTGCTATCAGACTTTGTGACACCAAACAAGTATCCCAGGTAATGAGTGTGCCAAAAACACAACTCCTTGTGGTGAGAAAGCATGAAATCTGACTCCTCATCCAATCTGATAAGCCTTGTGTTCAACGTAGGTTCATCTGCCGTGATGATTCCCCCTTGACTGTTCTCTGTTACACATCTGGGTTTAACACTGCAGCAGGACCGACTGTAGACAGAATGCACAAAACAACAACCTGATTAGAGGCCGATGGAAGTGAATACATGCTGGAGAGATACGAGTTCCAACCACTTTGCTGATTTATCTTATTCCAGCATCAACTCAGTACATTTCAGTCAAACAATCTCAAATCTAGTCAAATAATTCAGCTCTTTTTACCTTCCTGTAAATGTGCTTACTCACATGGGAGTTACAAGATGATTCTCATAAAATGATTAAAAATGGCACAGCTTGAATATTTTTATCTGTTTGTACCACATTTCATCCACCTCCTGGGATGGTGAGTCTCTAGGCTCGTGGTGCGGGGGTGTTATGAGGTTATAAGGGATCGTAAAGGATGGTAGTATCACAAACTCTGATCCCACCTTTGCACCAGCTTTGACTGAATCAGCATCCTGATGCTGTTGCCTCTCCACAAACGAACGAAGATGCTGCGTCATCGCACGTCTGCTTCATGGAGGATCACAGTTGTGATCGGGCATCTCTGTGTTCACTGATAGTAGTGAGTTACATTTATATCCCAACATTCAGTCCCAGGGGTCAACCACCCTGCAGCTTTTTGTAGGTGTCCAGAGAGAAAGTGTGCAGGCCCCTGACCAAACATGGCACCTAGGAAGTCAGTGGGCATTGCTGCAATCCACATAGTGGCCGTGAAGACACAGCGGTGCTCCTGCTTTGAGTTCCTCCTTGTGCAACCAACTGCCCAAAAGTTGTGCTTCTTAGGAGATAAGGGCTGCCTCCCATGAAAGGTGACTCAGCACGCAGCTCTCGCTCCTGAGATAAGAGTGCTTGTGGGGCCTTAGAGCTGCGGGATACTGGGAAAAAGAAGCGGAGACATCGGAGGGCCAAACTTAATCAGACTTCCAGCAATTTGAAATAAAACAAATACAGCAAAGATTATCACCAGAGAATGAGGGGCAACTCATTGCAGCCGTACCAGAAGTCATTATTTATTGAATATTTCTATTAATATTAATCTGCAATTTATATAATATTATAATAATTTTTGAAGTCTTTACTGCACTGCAAATGACTGACACATCAGACTGGCATTAGAAAAAAACGGGAAAGTAATTATAAAACATCTGGAAAGCCGCTGCTGTTATACAGCACTTTGCTTATCCACATGAATGAAGAGAGAATTTTTACATTCACTGCTCTTAATGCAGGTGGTTGACTTTGCAGTAAAACCTGCAGTGGTAAATGAGTGTCCTGCAGATGTGTAAACGAAATTCCTGATGGGTTTGGACCTGTAGAGTCAGACTGTGCTGGATTGGATGTAGTGTGAATCTACGATGCTTCTTTCAAATGAAATACAGCAATTGCAAAATGTTGATAAATATATAGATAAATGTACATAATTATATACTTTGTACAGGCTACTTCTGATTCTGGACCCTTGCTGGTGTATGAAACATTGAAGAACGAGGAGGGTGGTGAAAACTCATTACACTGGAAAGAGAAGAGTTGTGTTAATTTCATGGACTGCTTCAGCATGCCAGAACAGGTGACAGAAGGGGAGCTGTCCAATATGCAAGTGAGGACCCCCCCCCCCCCCGCCCCCCCCCTCCACCCCCATCCTCGGTGAGAATGAAATAAATAAACAATGAATGGTCCACTCTCCTCGCGCGCCTCATCCCATCTCATGCATGGCTGCCAGTAATGGTCTACTGGGTGTCAGCTTTTATTGGCACGGCACAAAGCAAGTGCCAAGGGCTCGGTGGCTCGACTCCCCGCCGCACATTCGGCCCACGGATAAAAGCAAGCAAAATGACTCAGTCGAGCTCAAAGAGCTAGTCATGTTGGGCTGGAACGAGGAAGTGCAGTGGAGAGGGGAGGGACTCCGGGCGCAACTCCATGGGGCCGCCGCGGCGCTGCGACCTTCTGCACATGGAGCCGGGGAGAGTTGGAAGAACTTCATTCTGCAAACTCAAGGAATAGCAGGTAAAGTGACTTCCACCGCGCTTCACAGCTCCACACCAATCTCACAGACTCGCTCCCGACCTGCTCGCCGAACACAAGTTGGGTTTTTGAGAGGTTTTTTTTGGAGACATGCACCTGCTGGAAAAGACTCCCGAGAGTTTCAGTGCAGGTGCGCCGCAGCATCACATCCCGTCTGACGCGCGCTTCTCTGCTCGCTCCGGACGCCTGACAAAAATGCGCTTCTAAAGATTAGACGCAGAAAAATAAGATTTCTTTATACCATGTGATAAAAAAAATAATCTATTTTGTTTTCGGGAATACTGCTTCCCATTTTCCATGGCTTTTCTTTTGGGAGTACATGGGTGACCTGAATTATTTCACAATAAGTTTGATGTTGTCAAAAGTTCTTAGCAAATTTGTAATATTTGTTACTGATTATCGTCGTAATTGCCTGTTATTTCCAACGGTTTCCTTCGCTTTACACTTCCTTGTGGCACCTGTTGCAACACATTTGCTCTCTTATCAATTTCAGAACGTGTTTGAAAAATTAAAAATAGAAAAACATGAAATATTCCTATATGTAAATAATCACAATCATCATAATTTCAACATAACAATTTTCTAAGCCAAATACTCAGCCGGATGTGAAAAAAATACTTCATTGGAGCTTAAACAGGAAATATCACGCTTACAGACTAACAGTGCTTACGTCAAATAATAATCGATAAATTTGATAATAATCAAACAGTTGACGTTTGTTTTCACCTGTCAAACCAGTCCCCGTTAGCAGTTTAACCACCGTCTGAAATGAAGAACACACACGTGTAGAGGGCAGAGCTGAAGAAACTTTTTTTTACGAACCCGACCTGGAAAGTTGTTCATCAACGCCCCAAAAACAGACACGTTGAGGAGATATTTATGGATTAAAAAAAAAAAAAAAGAAATATAAAAAAACCTCAAAATTTAATGCCAGTGTGATGAGGTTAAGTATTACTTCTACTTCTGTTACTGCAAAGTTAAATGAAGGCTTAAAATTTACAATTAACTGCAGTACTGATCGAGTTAAATGCCTTTAATCTGTTCCCATCTTTTATAATTTTGTTTCACATGACAGCAGTTTCCCTTTTTATACCTAATATTAGACAAAATATTGTTTTTTTACAAATTTAACTATGGGAAGGTTTATAATTAAGTAATTTCACTCAAATCATAACTCTTATATTTTTTTTAAAAAGTATTTTTTCCAAGAAACCAGTGGTGACATACATTTGGATTCAGTTGTTCGATCTTGAATCTTGGAAACACACCTGCTCGAGAAGGACTTTTTCATAACTGGAAAGAGAAGTGCTGCAAATCTGTCTGCATATACATCATCTTTCTTGTCAGTAGAAAGAGAAGTAGGAGGGGATGGTGGGGATGGTGGCGGGGGTGCAGGGGAAGACAGACAGTTATTAAAATGATTGTACTGTCTGAATAGCAGAGTATTGAAGTGTGTCAGATGCAAATGAAGGAAACTTCTCCTCAGCGCACCTCTACTCTCCCCCTCAATCTGCTTCCAAACACATTGACTATAAGACTGTCTACCCACTCCTGCCCAAACGCTTCATGAATTACTGATGAAAATCTCCATATGAACAAAAGTTACCATGCAGCACATTGTTTGGCACCGCGGGATCATCTCCTCTCCTCATGGTTGATCAGAAAACACCCACAGCTCCATCACTTAAAGAGGGAAAATTAATCATGCAGAATTTTTCAGTAATTATCTAACCTGGAAACTTGTGAATAAAAAAAAGAATAACAAGGTTTCATAATTATGAACCACATCATTTAAGAATTTAAGCCTGAATATGTCTAAGAATGATGATATAGCACCCATAAAGGCCACTAATATGTATTTTGACTGTTATTAAAGAAAAAAATTGGCTATGATAACTTAACACATGAAAAAAAAACTTAACATGTGCCTCTTTTATTTTTATGATTGTTATTTCTGGTGATATATACTTTTATTTAAAAAAATTAAAAAAAATTCTTATGTGTAACTTTTACAATGACAGTAATTTTAGTGTAAAACTGAAACACTTGGGCATTGTGTTTCCTTTTTTGTTGTAGTTGTTGTTCCATGTCTTTCCATACGTGTGGCAGTATTTTATTTTAAATGTGTATCATTTACACACGTGTGTGTGTGGCGCTTCTTTGAGGGTATCCAAACTTTACTGGTGTGGTCCTCAGTATCTGTTAACGGTTTCGTAGTTTCTCATCTCCACCCTGCTCTCTGGTGTTGCTTTTGCACCTCACTATGAGCAGATGCCTGCACCCCCACGCCCTCCCTTCCCACACACACACACACACACACACACACACACGCACACACACAAAACACACAAACTCACACACACACACACACACACACACACAAACTCACACACATGCACACACGCGCACAAACAGGAATAGGACTGAGAATTCTGTCAACCCACAAGCGTCTTCCTGCCACTCCACTTGATGCACTGAAGGTTCCACCTCCTGCCCCAGTTCATGCACACAAACACACATAAATACACACAACACAAACACACACCATCACACACATCTGTATTTCCTTAATTTTAGAGGGCATCGCATCGACTTACATTCACGTCCAGGAGTCACACGCTGACCCGAAACTTCACTTTAACAACTCTTCATCCTGAAATGTCATCAGTCTGCACGTTGTGACCCTGTAAACAGATCTCCTCTCTGATATTTTCAGCAGTTTGATTGATACTTCAAAAATCTATTTGAAAATTTGATCATAAATTAAACAGAATTAAACAGAAAGTTGAGAGATCTTAGGACTTAAAGTTCAAATCCTCTGTGTGTATTCACATGCTGGTACACTGATTGAGGAATATCCTGCAAGAAAAACCCATATGGGAAAAGTTTCTAAAATAGTTAGAGAAATGCTTAAGATGTAGAGGAAAAAAAGATTTCCTGAATATTGGGCATGCACCGTACTTTCCACGTGCCTACGCAACTGGGTTGTGGCTGAATGTAGGATCTCTCCTTCTTATTTTTGTCAAAGCGTCCCCACTGACACCACTGTGTTTCCCCTTGCACCATCTGCCAGAAAAAGGGCACATGAGAATATACAACCCCCCCCCCCCCAACACCACCACCCACCCACCCCCGACCTCCAAACTCCAGATGCTGAAGGATGCGGGTGCAGAGTCAGGCTCGGTGCAGTAACACGCAACACCTCATGTTGCGCTGAACAAATCATCTGCACCAGTGACCTTTGCCCCCCTCTCTCCCTTCCTCCTCACACTTGCATCCTGGGCGTCTGCAGGCCGTTGAGCTCCTGACTCGACTTCGAGAAATACTGTGCGTTGCGACACAGCAGCCCAGTCGCTTCCCACTATTTGTTCCAAGTGTGTGGAGCCATCTGTCAGTAAAACAGGAAGGCCTAGGTTCCCCTTCTCCCTTGGGCTTGTTTCGCTATTTTCGGGAGCTTCACTTCTCCCTGTGCGGCTGCTTGGACTGGGCAGCGGCCCCACCGAGGGCTTCTTGAAGTGGCAGAGCTGGGGCTGAGGCTGTCGGGCCCATCTGCTGCAGGCTTGAGGGCTATCCATTATTAATGGGGCCACAAGCACTGGTGACTCCTCAGATATTCAGCCCTGGCCGGAGGATTGCTTCTGGACTCAACCGCCTCCTCTTACTAAAAAAATAGATAAATAAAATAAAGAGCTTCTCTGTCCTATGTCCTCCTTTTCTCTCCATCTTCTTCTCTTAATCATTTTTCACTTCACCTTCGTGCCGCTGTTGCTCTTCTGACTTCTTGGCCTCCATCGCAATCTACTTCTCTGCCTCTATGTCTATCTTGCCGCCTTGGTGGCCCGCTCTTTCTTCTTCTCTTTCCTCCCATCTCTTTGTTTCTGATTGTGTCTTGCATGCGTCTGTGCTCAGGCCGCGGGCTCAGCGATGCATGCTCAGTAAATTAGAGAGAACACGAGCACCGATCAGCTGGGCACGGCAAAAACCCGCATGCTCGGTGACCTGGGGCCAGTTAATTTTCTGCTTAATTTTGCGGCAGTCAGTTTGCATTTTTGGATGATTACGTGGCAGGAAATTAACAATAAATAACAAATGTGGTCTGAAAGCCCATTCCCAGCAGCCTTTGCTAGCAGCGGCCCATCAGCCTGAGCCGAGCCGCTCTCTGAGCTCAGTCTCTCTGTCAGACTTGTAATGAAAATGTCTGTAATTCTTTGTAATGTAGTGTGGGGGACAGTGGCCTGTCTGTGGCCATGACAAGAGTGATCTCATTGAGGTGACACCCTTTACTCCACTCGAGATTTTTATAATGTTGTTTCGTCCGCACTTGATTAAACCGTCCTTGTGTCTGTCTCCCATTAGAGTACCTGCACCGCATGGAGACAGAGGAGGCCCAGGAAATGGCCCAGATGCCAGGTAACCCGCCCCCCCCTCCCCGAGTTCATAAAGTAGATACAAACAGCCCTGATGCTATCTG
The DNA here is from genome assembly GCF_037954235.1 of Aulostomus chinensis. Classification (NCBI taxonomy): domain Eukaryota; kingdom Metazoa; phylum Chordata; class Actinopteri; order Syngnathiformes; family Aulostomidae; genus Aulostomus; species Aulostomus chinensis. The sequence continues at coordinate 21,684,988 of NC_141335.1, read as the reverse complement.
AAAGTCTTTTTGGTTCTCCTGAAGTGAATGATGGGTGCTTTCTGGTGTGTGTGTCCCCCTCACCCTATGCAGGCAGGGACAGCCCCCCAGCCAACGAAGCATCTGAGGAGGCAGAGGAGCCCATGGCCATTCCAGAGGACCTGTCAGCGAACTCTGCCCACCAGCAGAACAACCGAGGGGAAAAAGGTATCCATCCACCAGCAGTCAAAATGTCACTGACGCTTGTAAAACTTCAAGTGTGTGATTGTGGTGTTAAGGATGAAGCAGTGAGCCGCCGCAGGGCCAGAGTAAAACGCTTAAATTACAGTAACATGAAAAAGCAAAGCAAATTTTAATAACCTAACCCGTTGCACATCCAGCGGGAGATATTTGCTGCTCCAAATCCCTTGGAAAAATTATGTTGAAGCTGTAAAAGGACACATTTAGGTCATTGGCAGAAAAGGTTAAAAATGCTTTTGATCCATGGCATGTCATTAATAAGTCAAATCTTAAGGAATAGCTAATGTGGCCTTGATTTGAGTTTGTGAACATCAAGCCAGGGAATGTCACAAGGATGTCGGGGGAGTCACATCTGCTGCGTGGATTTATCTCAACTGGGAGTGTGGCACATATTTCAGGTGGGGTCTTATTTATCTCACCAATGTTAATTTACTGAATTAATTCACAAAATTAAATGAGTAAATAAAGTCACAGAATAACGATTCGGACAGCCCCGAGAGAACGTTTTAGATGGTTGAATGTGCGAAAAGCCGTGCAACCAGGATCAGGCAAAGACTGGTAAACGTTGTCATCGTGAGTCTTTGTTGCTGCTCCTCTTGGCATTTTTAAATCCAGATAAAGGTGAAGATTAGCAGCACACTGTCAAACCCAAAATGTGAGAGGAAACTGAAATAGGATGTGTAAGAGTTTCCTAAGACGAACTTGCTGTCAGACGGTTTCAACACTCCTGGAGATAAAGAACTCAGGAACAGAGCCGAGCTCAGTAGATCGACGCATCACAACACACACCTGCACACACCCACCCACCCACACACACACACACACACACACACACACACACACACACACACACACACACACACACACACTCATAAAGGCTTTGACTGTGGTGCTGTCGTGTAGGAAACAGTTTGTAAGTGTTGTGATGGCATCTGAATAACTGACTGATGGACATTTAGAAGAATGACGAGGAAAAAAAGGGAAATAATTTCAATGTTTGTCTTTCCCTGTTGTGGGTGACGGTGTCTGTTAATTCCCTGTAGAGTGAGATCACTTCATATATGTGTGTGTGTGTGTGTGTGTGTGTGTGTGTAGTGACAGAGAGACTGAAAGAAGGGAAGTGTAAGTATTTACGCATCACCGCCTCTCTGATGAAAGCCAGAAAGCGTTATAATTATCAGCTTGGATCATGAGCTGCTCACTTCTCTGTTGTGAAAAAAAAAAGGCAAAAAGCAGAGGGACTATATGTGGGACACGGGACCCCAAAGTATCGAAAGCTCCAAACCTCAAAACCATTTTGTTTCCTGTTGCAAAGAAGTCCTCACAGCCACAGATAACATCATCCTTGCTTTGCATTCATACATATTTGCTCAAATGGCACTAATAAGTTAATATATCATTCTGATATTTTTCCAGTTTCTTTCAAGTTTGAGCATAAATTCTCACAGAGAGGTAAAAGATGACCTTCACAACATCTTAGGTATACGATTTCTCGTTCACTTTCAGTGAATCAGACAGAGCCTTGATACTGAGTCTTCTCTAGTCCGTCTAGTTCCCAAAAATATGGAGGGGAATTTAAAATAAAAAAAGTGTGAAGGGAAAAGTAGGCTGTTTTTGGTCTTCCTGCAATCATTTGAACGTGTTGCTATAAGTTGAATACACGCGGTTCCTACTTTGCTCGCAAGGCTATTTTCAGGCAGTGAGAACTGTGTAACAGGAACCCCCAGCATGCACTTTGTGTTTCCACACAAGAACTAACACGCTTGCTTACTTACTTCCTATATCTGCTATCTATCAGCACAAAAATCCAACCCTGCTGCTTTATGTTTATAAGTCACTTCCCTTAGTATTTATCAGCTACAGGATGTGCTTTATTTCTATGATAACGCTTAGATCCACATCGGGTTACAAGCAGCATTTTATTGCTGTGTGTTTTGTCTGTGCATGTCGTGTGACACTTGCTTCCCAAAATGAGTAAATCAGGATATGTGACCCTGACAAACACGGTATAAAGCAAAGACCTTCTTCCTATTCCCGATTCAGTTGCGACTTCCCCAAATCCATGAGAAGTGGTGGCTGGCCCGAGCTCATGGTTCTCTTCTATCTGCTTCATCTTATGTAACACCGAAGCCTCGGTGCAGCGGAGTCATAGCAAAGACAGCAGAGTTTATAGGTCTCATTTGAGGTGGTTGTCTTTATGTCTTTTTTTTTTATTGTTTTATCTATACTTTTACAACTCCATGTTGACATTTGTAAAATTCTTATCCAGAAAAAGCATCAATCATAGAGTTTGTGGCCAAAACCATAAATTAAATCAGCAGGATTAGAGTGGGTCATCTTTGAATCGATCAGTTTTGATTTTCAGAGAATACCACAAGCAATCACTGGGACGAACAAATCTCTCCAGCTGAGATGTTCACCATTAAATGTTGATGACCCATGTTCTACCCGTGCCTGCGTGGGTTCTCTCCAGGTACTCCAGCTTCTTCCCACCGTCCAAAGACATGCAATTTGGGGACTAGGCTGATTGGATTCTCTAAATTGACCATAGGTATGAATGTGAGTGTGAATGGTTGTTCGTCTCTCTATGTTGGCCCTGCAATGGACTGGCGACCTGTCCAGGGTGAAACCCGCCTCTCGCCCGTTGACACTGGGATAGGCTCCAGCCCCCCCGCGACCCTTAATCTAGGAATAAGCGGAAGACAATGGTTGATGACCCTTTACACAAGACAGTCAGTCGCATGTTCTGCACTATAAAGTCTCCAGCAGCTCCGTCAGGGTTTTCTTTCATTCCAGCAAAGACGGCAAGAAGGACACATGCACAACTGCCTCATGGACTGGAGACAGTACTAATAGAAATGTGGGGACAAGATATGGATGTACAGCCTTATTCTCTCATATATTGAGTGTGTCTGCAAACTATTAAGATTTACAGCTGCTAGTGCAGTCGCTAAAAGTTATTTGTTAGTAATACGTGTTTCGATAGGTTCTTTTTAAATAGGTTATGGCTAAACAGTTGAAAGGAGTTAGCTTGAAGTAGAAAATAATCAGCTGAAATATGTCTAAGGAAATAAACAGCTCCCGAAGCTTATTATAACATTCTGTATCAATTATAAAGTAATGATTGGACTGTTTCGTTAAAAGTAAGAGCTAAATAGTAGCTCAAGACACAAAAGAAGCACAACAAGTGAAATAGTTTGTTACAAATATTACATAAACATTTATATCTAATAGCCTAAAAAATTTTTTTAATTGAGTGAAAAATGAATATCTCACGACCTCCAATTATATGTATTTTCTTTCTGTGCCCTCCAGTTTTTAATTTTCTATTCATGGCCAATGAAGGGTTCTGTACAAACCTGCACATAGATGTAAAACCAGAGTACTCCTAAGATCAGAGATGATATCTCATTGCAGAATAATTAATTATGGATGCACATTTAATGGGGTTCCAAACTAATCGTTCATAACTCATCATCAGCTTTTATGCTTTCACAGAACTGAAGCGTCAGTGAGGCTGTCCTTTCCATGTCACGCCTCAATCTTATCTTTGTTTAGCAGAAAGAACTAAAAAGAACAACCATTGAATAAATGAGCATATTGTTTTTCACATGACAAAATATTCAAATTTTATGTAGCGCTGAACCGTATGACTGATCGTGAACTGGGGGAAAAAGGACACCTCATGATCTTGTACCGTTATTTCTCCTATTTAGCTGCTCCTCAGACTCTGAGTGAAACTACTCTGGGTCAATGTGAGACTCCTGCTACAAAAACCCAACCTGTTTCAGTTACAGACTGTTTGACAATTCCTTTCCCGTGCTTCCCTTTCTGTCACTTCTCCATAATTCTTGGTATTTCAGTTAGACAGGCCCACTTTCTGATGCTTCCCCTTTTCCATGGATTCCTATATTTCATGATTTCCACTTCTTCCTCTTTGGTTGAACAAACAGGGTTTCAGGCGTGGGGAAATCAGGCTGAGAGCATGACATGCAAACCACAGGATGGTAGCTGTAGGACTTGCAAGATAAGTCAGTTCTCTGAAATATTTCTAAAGTCCGGTGGTGGAAAAGAAGGAGACGGCCGTTGGTAGTAATCGGAGGACACTTCTCTTTTCTGATCATGGTGGGAACACAAGTAATCAAATACCCTACTATTTAGTAATACCTGTACTAATACTGAATAAATGCTAAGAAATATCAGGATTAGATGAAAACAATTACGATCAATGTAGCTGATGAGGAAATCAGCAGGAGCAAGTGTGTGTTCATCATGCCCTGATACACCGCTCTCGTCCCCAATTTCACACTGCTTCTTGTCTCTCTGTTTCCTGTTTATCTTGCTTTCATTTGTGTCACCCAAGTGTGGTAGTGTCAGGTGATCTGTGCCTTTCATCATCTCATGTCCTCAAACACTAGGCCTGCGATCCATCTCTGTATCCTCAGGAAATTCATGTGAAAAAGACATTCAGCAGCAAAGCCTTCCTGTTAAATGTGAATCACGTACAGAACAAAAGCTTGAAAGATGAGAGGAAGTTTTGGTACAGCATTATGAAAATGTCTTATATTCTGCTAAAGGAGGTTTGGCTCATGAGTTCATGAATATGAACTTGATCAAATCAGCACGTACGTATTTGTTTCGGAAGAGATGCATGCTATGTCATATCACAGTCAGAGTAAAAAAAAAACAGCATCTCAAGTTAAAAGTCCAATCAAAGTGGAATTAAGCAAATTAAATAGAGTAAACTGAGAGAACGCAATAAGTTTACAATTAAAAATGTTAACTTAAAAGTCAAGAGCACCACAAAAGTAGTAATAAATGACAGGAGAGACAGGATTAATGATAGTAATGGGGTTTTAGTTATTGTTTTTTTTTAATGTGACTTAGAATGAAGAAAAAGTCATCAAACAAAATGAGAACAGGCTCAAAAATAACTTCTTTTATAGCCATGAGTAAAGTTGATATAATTTTGTAGAAATGTACGGAGCCCTGGAGAAGCCATAGAGACGTAAGAAACTGGAGGCCACAATGTGATGAATTTTGATTATGTCTCGTGGCCACAAATTAAATAAATTGAGGCAAAAAGTTATATTTTGTGGCCACAAAATACTTAATTGAGAGAACTAGTTCTATCTTGTGGCCACAGATTAATGTTCTCTCTAAGGCCGCTTCAGCACTCCGTATTCCTCCATAGTGAAGCCTGTCAGAGCCAGTGTTGCTAATTCATCACAGTGTTACAGGACGCAGCTCTGATCAACTGCCCGTCTCTAGTATATGACATCATGACAGAACCATGCTCGTATTCTAAACCGTGGCCCCCCCACCCTTGCCCTCTTTTCCAGCCTGTAACATTAAAGTTGAGGCTCGCAGTGATGAGGAGAATGGTCTGGCCTGTGACATGAATGGCGTGGAGGAGGAGGAGTGCGCGGAAGACTTGCGCGTGGTCGATACCTCAGCGGGGGCCAAGGTGAACGGCTCACAGCCGAGCCCCGAAGCCAAGGCCTTCTCCTCAGCCGGCGGTATCCGCCTGCCCAACGGGAAGCTCAAGTGCGATATCTGTGGGATAGTTTGCATTGGCCCCAATGTGTTGATGGTGCACAAGCGAAGCCACACTGGTAAGCCGTCTGCAATACTTCTTGCCCTTCCTTTGCACCCATGTTCACTGCTAGTTTGAGGATGAGGAGGGATGAAGGTGTCTGCTGTGGCTCCGTCTCATGTTTAGAGGATAGGAGACGTAGTTGTCATCTTCAAGTTTTAGCCATGCAAGCTCAGTGTTTACAACCGTAGTCTGGCATTCTTTTTGCTTGCACACTTGCAGTATGTTTGCAGCTTTAGTTGCTTTTGGCTGTGTGTCTGCAGACCTTCCTATCATGTGTGAAATGCACTTTGAGCACACCATTAACATCCATTATTGTTCATCTAATGACTGAATTACCACATGACAAGCAACACTAACTGATCCTATTACTGCGCGATAAAGCCTCCAAAATAAGTTGAGAAACAGGATATCTGCAGCAATTAAATGGAATCTCCATGAAGTCACAATTATCTGGCTATTAAAAGTTTTTCGAATTTCAAAATTGATATTCTATTGTAATGAAGCCAAACCAGTGGTGGGGAACAGTTTTGAAAAAGGCACTTAACTGTCAAGCAGTAGAAACTAATGAAACTCAAAATGGAAGAAAGGAACACTAGACTGATAAATGCAAAAGAAAGTACAATAAAAGATATAATGAAGTGCCTCCTATTTAAATAGAAAATATTCTGTGGTGAGTCTTTGCTCCTGAAATGCATTTTTAATGAATTTCCCTTTTTATATATTTTTGCTGCTTCACTGGTGACTCTTATTTTATGGGGGGGCCTTTGAAAAAAAAAAAAAAAGCTATATTAAAACGTTCTCACAGAATGCCACAACACTCGGAGAGGCTGGATATTGGTTTATTCCAGAAGCGCTGATCAGGAAGACTGGCTCTCAACACAAAGTGTTTCCTTCACTTTATTCAAATGAGGCTGAATTTGCATTGTGATGTGCCGCTCTTATTTTAGAGACGAAGAAGAGGAAAAAATGAGATTTTCAGATCAAATTGACCTAGGCAATGGTGCATTACGGAACTGGCAGGCTGAGTCTGAAAGGCTCTTGTTCGATCAGAGCACCAGAAGTCGGTGGGGCAGGGGGAGCATGGAGAGATGGAGTGTCACTCGGCTGAGAAACCCTCCCACAGGCTGCTGGGTGGCTCTCTTCCCCGGAGACGCACCATCATCCAGCGTGTTCTGGTGCTCGGGATGCTTGTAACACAGTGACCCCTCTTTGCCTCAGCAGCAGCCTGTTTTTTTTTCTTTTATCCTCATAGCAAAGACTTTCATTGTTGTCAAACATCAAGAGATTAGGGAAAGTAGAGCTATGAAGGACATGCCTGGCAGGACACCAGGAACAAATTAAAACTGGGGGCTTTATTTCCCCCAGTGTGTTTCAGCTGCTCCTGTGCAGTAATGTGTTTCTCCTGTGTCCTCAGGAGAACGTCCCTTCCAATGCAGCCAGTGCGGCGCCTCCTTCACCCAGAAGGGCAACCTGCTGCGCCACATTAAGCTCCACTCTGGGGAGAAACCCTTCAAGTGTCACCTGTGCAGCTACGCCTGTCGCAGGAGGGACGCTCTCACTGGTCATCTACGCACACACTCCGGTCAGTATGCAAAATGTAATCACACTACAAACTTCTGCAAGGCTGCGGCGAAGGATTGTTTTCATCAACTATTAAAGAAATGCTTCACCCTAAACATGTATTTGTCCGTCAAATACTCTCTCAAAGACGGCTGTCCTTCCTGCATCATTTATTTATGACTACAGAATTCAGAAAGATCTAGCAAGACATATTTAGTCTGAAGATTAATTGTGACTGATGACTAACAACAGCGACAGCAAAAGGTAGATTCAACCGAATGGGCCAGCTAACACAAATGAGTTCCTAACCAGACTTGTCATAGTGTGTTAGTTTTCAACTCACATCAAAGATTTTGCGGATTACCGAACATCAACTGGACAAAGAAGACATGGATTCCACTGAAAGATGTGCTGAGAGTTTTTTTAACAGATGTTTTTGAACAGTTTTTGCCTGTTTTAGTCAATAGTCACCATTAACTTCAAGCTAAATATATATTTTTTTTGATCGGCTAATTGATTAAAACATTAATTGTTGCACTTGTGGTGATTCTAGGAACGCCACATTGGAGACTTTACACAAGGCAAACCCTGCTCTGCTGTTCAGACAGCGAGAAGAGCTGTGAGTTCTATAAGAGGAAGTTGACAGGGTGTAGATATGGTGTCACTTATTTTTGCAAAAGCTTTGCAGAAGTACGTGTTAATAACATTTTTAGGTGTAAAGTATAAGCATGCTTGCACAGCCTGCATTGAAAAAGTTCAACGCTAAACAAAAGCACTCAAGTGCACAGTTACCAGCGTTACTGATTATTGATCATTAGTGACTTCGTTCAATTGTGATCATTCTAATAGATCGTCCATCTCAAGCACTTTTTATTCTGTAGAAGGTGGATTTCATGACATGCTGAGCTGAAACTGGAAACAGATTTTGACTTTAAGATGTTCAAAAATCGAACTCAAATGTGTGACAGTGTGACGCCGTGATATTAATCCCAGGTTTTGGACAACAACAACAACAACAACAACAACTATGACACAAAGGAGTGTGGCGTCGTACTTAATTCAGATATTAGAAACACTCAAATCCAGCTGCCGAAAATAAAAGATTCTCACCAGAAATCGTTTTTATTTTCATCGGATTAAATGTCAAATTGCAGGACAGAGTAAAGCCCTGGTTGGCCGTCGATAAAATAAAATAATGTTTCTGGGGTTCTTTATTTTATTTTATTGTAACTGCAGAATGTAAGCTCCTTCTACTGGAAGCTGCAGTCAAGCATGTACCATCATTAGCAAGAAAAAGCCATATCTCTATTCCTCTCTGGTAAAACCAGCGTGAATGTGAAATTTCTTTCTCTTTTACTTCCAGCAATAAAAACCAGTAAATAGCAGAAGGACAAAGTATTGCCAGATATATTTGTCTATTTTTAAAAAAATATCCTGTAGATTGTACTGTAAATCAACACCGATTCTTAATGAGTGTCATCTTAGTGAGATAAAGGGGTGTGTTTTTCACGTCACTCTGCTTACACAGTGACTGATTATTGTAACGATCACATTATCATTAAAATGATTACAATCATTTCTTGTGATGAATAAAATAATCTGCCAATTATGCTTCTGCCTTCACTTACCGAGTGTGTTGCGGGTTTCTTTTTTCCAGTTGGAAAACCCCACAAGTGTGCTCACTGTGGGCGGAGTTATAAGCAGCGCAGCTCTCTGGAGGAGCACAAGGAGCGATGTCACACCTACCTCCAGTACATGGGGCTGCAGAACAGCATCTACACAGGTTAGTGCCAGCTCACATTCACACTCACCAGATCTGATGACCTAGTTTACCCTGAGAGCAGGACTTGCTATGCACGCAACAGCAGAGACTCAGTCAGTTAATAAATGCTCCAACAATTGATGACATGAATATATGTATATGGTCCTCTGATGGACACTGAAGTACACTCTTGCATTGAATTAACCTCCGAGCTGAGATCCTCTGAGCGTATGAACTCAAGCTATATTTAAAGACCAAGTGCTTCACGTGTGTCAGAACGGTCCGCTCTGAGCTCTGTGAGAAAGAGAAAGAAAACATCAGGTCATCACTTTAAACCAACTCCAAAGACTTTGACTCTGAATTCTACTTCTCTGTCTTGCTTTCCAGTAGTAAAGGAAGAAAGCAACCAGAATGAGCAGAGGGAAGACTTAAGCCAGACGGGATCTGACAGAGCCTTGGTGCTAGACAGACTAGCCAATAATGTAGCTAAGCGTAAGAGCACTATACCACAGAAGTTTGTGGGTAAGGGCTGCTTCCTTTGTGTCAATACAATGTTGTTACTTTGGCTGCAAGTTTGGTACATCGCTTAGACTGTCGGTGACAATGTGTGTTTTCTGTCACTTAGCGATGTATTTTCTTCATTTATTTTTACCCTGGATGTGCAAAGAGGTCTATTATAACTATTCACCCTCACAGTAAAAATATGCTTTTAATTTAAGGCATGTTTATCCATGTACCTTTGAACTATTTTGCTGTGTTTTATTATGTCATCTTGTATTTTGCTGATTATTATGACAGAGGAGAAACGTTCATGTTTCTGATGATGCACGTGTAAAACCAGGAACACAAATATTCCAAAATGCAGATAGCTGTGTAAGCTTGGTATCAAGATACTGAAATCACAAGATGTTCGTTTTTAGAAAATTCTACGGTCTCATCGGTCTTCAAAATCTGTCTGGCCCTTCAGGTGACAAGCGCCTGTCAGACCTCTCATATGACGGAGGAGCTGGTGAACTGATTCAGCCCCACGTCATTGACCAGGCCATCAACAGCGCCATTAGCTTTCTGGGGGCTGACACGCTCCGGCCACTGGTCCAAACCTCCCCAGCCTCCTCCTCTGATGTGGGCCTCAGTTCCATGTATCCGCTGCACAAGCCAGCACCCGAGGGTCACATGGGGTCAGGCCACAGCCTGTCAGCCAAAGACAGTGCAGCCGAGAACCTGCTTCTGCTCTCCAAGTCCAAGTCTGCCTCTAGCGAGAAGGACGGCTCTCCCAGCCACAGTGGCCAGGACTCCACTGACACTGAGAGCAACAACGAGGACCGACCAGGCGGGGCGGCCCCCGGCCTCATCTACCTGACCAACCACATCACCTCAGGTGTGAGGAACGGCGTGCTGCCCCTGGTGAAGGAGGAGCAGCAGAGGCAGTACGAAGCCATCAGGGCCAGCATGGAGATGGCTTCCGAAGGCCTCAAGGTGGTGACAGCGGACGGGGAGCAGGTGAGGGCATACCGCTGTGAACACTGCCGCGTTCTCTTCCTGGACCATGTCATGTACACCATTCACATGGGCTGCCACGGCTTCAGAGACCGCTTCGAGTGCAATCTGTGTGGGCATCAGAGTCAAGACCGATACGAGTTCTCCTCTCACATAACACGAGGGGAGCATCGCTACTGAGCAGAGAACACACTCTCACACACACTCACTCATAGACATGCACATACATCATCTAAAGTACACTGCTGTGTGAAAGTGTTTTATACAGGTATGCATGTTTGTCAAATACAGATTTATCAATTTATTTTCATTTCAAATAAGAAGAGGAGCTCCTCGTTTTAAAGAAACAACATAATATGAAGTCAAAACAGCAGCGTCATTTACATTTTTACATCAGTTACTGTTGCCACTTGTATAAAATGTAGAAATATGTCTCTTCTTTTTCAAACCCAGACAGCAACCTTTTTATTGTAGTTTTATGATTAAATATCCTTACATTTATGAAGTGTGTGAAATGTCAATAAAATATGTTTATGATTTTTTTTTTAATGTTTTCGTTTGTTTTGCAGTGGTTTTCAAGTGTTAAATTAACCAGTACAACAGAAAAAAAGTCACTGTAGATAACCCAACACTTTCTTCACATTCATTTACATTTTCAAATCTGTATTCTTGTATTTGTACCCACTCACTTATTATTTATATCACATTTACTTGCCTGTCTGTTTTTTGTATTTATTACAGTGGTTGATGTTTGTCGATAGGGTAGAAAATAAAAGCTGCATCTCTTTCTGTTCAACTGTACTGAATGTGTTGAAAGTGAAAACTGCTGCTGGATGTTCAGTGTTTTTGTTTCCTCCCGAATTGCTATATTGTTTCCCTACCAAAATAAGAGCCTTTTGAGGTCTGAAGGGAGCTTTATGCTTGCAAAAATATCAATAAAGGGATATTTTGTATATGCAAACCAGACACTGAAGTCACTATTTTTTGTCCATGTGGAGGGATAAAAGCTGTAGAAATGTGTATTTCCAGGATATTGTTTCATTAAAAACAGGTGCATGTAGGAATAGCTGCATTTTTATAGGAATTTCAGACTACAAGGATGTAAAGTAAAGACATGGAAATATTAAAATGACTCCAGTATTTACTGTGTTGTGAACGGGGATAATGAGCCGAAAGAAACTTCATCTCAGTGTTACTACGATGAAATACGTCAATTGCATTTCACTCCCTCCAATTTTAGAAATGATTAAGTTAATATGTCATTCAGGATACCCCCCCCCCCCCCCCAAAACTGTCAAGAAACAAATACTCAGGTAGAGTGAGTGACAGGCATTTTTATACAAATTGCAAAAAGCACTGAACAAATTGAAAGAAAAATGGGTGGATAAATAAATCCATGGAGATAGTAGTTGGGACTGCAAAATATTAATATTTACAAAAAATTGTAAATTTTGTCAAACAATAGACCTTGAAACAAAGATTTGCTACAGGAAGCATGTTTTCATTCAGTTTTATCTGACAATCAAGCAGAAACCCCTGCGTTAAAATTGCAGCATTAAGGGAGAGGAGTAAGAGGCGTGCACACTAAAAGGAAGGGTGTGTGTGTCTGTGTGTCTGTGAGCGTGAAGTGCTTGCATGCACACACACCAGCAGGTCAGCATGTGCCATATCCAGGACCTGAGGAGTACACGGCTGGTCCTCTGAGGAGCGAACGCAGCAGCGAGCTGGGACGGTCAGATCAGGCATTGGAGCAGAAGGCAGGGGCCGGGGCTCTGAGGGGCCAGACCTGTCTGGAGAGGCCCAGTCAGAGGCCTACAGAGGAACTCGGTGGCGTGGTGCAGCGTTGGCGGCCTCGTCCAGATGGCTGCTGTGTGATTTAGCAGAAACGGGAAGCAGCTGTAGCCGACGCTGAGCCCCCACGGTTGACTAGGACCCAACAGGGGAGGGAGGACATTTGCATGAGAGGAATAATCTGGCCAAGCAACTCTGACCTGCCAGGATCCCACATCTCACTTCCCCTTTCAGCCAGCTGACTGAAACACTCCATCTAGAACCTAAATGTGCTCTTCACAGAATCCAGCAGTCTCAATCTGGTTTCTAATTCACACCCTGAATCCCATTAATGGAGGACCGTAAAGAGTTTGATTTGATCACCGTGTCAACTAGTGTACCAGTGGAAGAAATTCTTTTCTCTGTTCGGCCCCTCCTGGGCCCATTAGGGGGCAGCAGCGGACCCTCGCCACCAGCATTCAGGAATACCACAGTATGAAACTCTCCTGACACGTGGGCACGACTCCTGTCACTCTTCTCCAACCAGATACTTGAGTACTTTCAAAGTCACAAGACAAAGACAACAAGTTGTAGTCGGGGTCTATATTAAGAGCTGTGTTGAAGACATGCACTGACGACCGCAAAAGATGCTTGAAAATACACAAAAAAGTTCGAACAAACCAACATCAAACATCATTTTTCCATCTGATGATAGATGAAGTGTCAAAAGTCCCTGATTACATTACTAGTTATGTTGAAGGAATGTTTCACTTATTTGTGCTGAAAAAAAATTGGTATTTGGGATATAAAAAGGCAAAATCGTACATATTCAAACATGGCCAAAGTCACAAAAATTCCAAACGGTTGGAATAAAAATGGTTGGGTTCTCAAGTGTGTGTGTGTGTGTGTGTTTTTTCATATTTTTTTTTAATACAAATTCCATAAGAAAACTCCCAAAAATTTGGGCAGAGGAAACAGCCAAAAAATAAAAATCAGTAAATTTTACTAAATGTGAATCTCAGTGAGTTTAATTGTTTCAAGACTTTCAGGTGCTGCTTTTTTTTTTTTTTTTTTAATTCTTGGCTGGGGGGGGGGGGGGTGGTGGGATTTGGCTGAAAGTTGGAAACAGGGATGTCTTTTATTCGAAATTAACATCTGAAACACCTAAAAATTCATTGAGTAACAAGTAACCCCCCTCCCCCCCCCAGTTCATTAAGAAATGAGGATGTAAATCCTTGTTAAACTTGTAGACATTGACTGCAAGTTTATTGTATAGTGTAGGCATGTGTGTGTGTGTGTGTGTGTACACAACTGTGACCACTGTTGCAGCGCCACAGAGAAATTAAGCTACAAGCTGAGACCATATGGCTCCGTTGTCGGTCTGTACTCGGCGGACGGATCCTGGCAGCACCAGAGGAATTCTGTGCATCTGTCCCAGTCCAGATGTGGGGAGTCGCCCGGGGGGGCTGTTGTGTGACCACTTCCACTGCTGGCTAAATCAACAAAGTTTAAACAGAGTGGCCAACCACACAGGTCTGAAATATTTATCAGGGACTTGACAAAAAAAAAAAAAAAAAAAACAGATAAAAAATAAATGACAGGCTTTTTTTTTTTCATGGTCTTCCAGATTTGCAAAGCTTGTTTCATTAAAATTACATGACAATTTCATTTCATGTGTAGTGTCTATAACCGCCCCCTTCATTAGCACTGAGGACATTGGACTGGGGGGGGGGGCTCTCTGCTCAGAATCATGCTTAAAAACCTTTTTGGCATAATTTTGTTATTTTAAGACCTCAAAATATAACATGACAACACAATCTTATTTATTTGTGGGAAGATGTTGCTTGTTCGAAAACATAAAAAAATAATTAAATTGAAGGAGTTGTGAATTACTTCGCTGGGTAACAATTAATACCTCAAGGCTTTAAAATGAGTTTGTTTTGTCTTTGCGCTAAAAAAAAAAAAAAATCCAGGGTGCCGTAAACGAGGGATGTGTTGCACCAACAGATTTTCCTGTTTGGTCCACCGATGTCTTAACAACAGGAAGGAAAGGGCAAAAGGACAGTTTCTAAGGTTTGTTGTTCTTTTCAACATGAGTACCAGGATATTGACCGTGTTGCACAACTTTATGACATAACTTAAACTTCAACGACATGATTAACACATCCAGCATCAGGAGTGTCTCAGGACTGTGAGACTCCACGAGAGACCGGCTGGCACTGAGAGGGCTCACACTGCCCTCTGTGGACACACCGCTGAAGTGTACTGCAGGGTACAAGTATAACGACTGTAATTTTGTTACCTTAAATAGTTTAAACAGGATTTATTTAACATTTTATTAGAACAATAAACCCATAAATGTCAACTATGAACCAGACCAAAAGGGTGAAGCTGCCTGAAGGTGAATTATTACAACAGAAATCAATGATTCACCTGGAACAGAAATTAAAATGAACTCCACTAATACGTTCATAACTTGGGACCCGGTGTGAATGACATCTCCGGAAAGCTACTGAACTATTAGTTAGAAATACTTCACATATTTGGAATCTTTTTGATGTAACAAATGCCGATTTTCATGATTGATTTCTTTGCTTTAATGCACAGAATGAAAGAGTACAGGCGCTACTGGCGACTGTGATTCCCTGGATGTCATCAGACGGCTTGTTTTGTCTGAGCGACAGTCTAAAAAGTAGGACCGTTCAGTTCATCATATCAGCGGCAGCAGTGAAAACAAAAAGTGGTATTTTTTTCTTGAAAACATTCACAACAACAAACCGTAAATGGATAATCAAAATAGTTGCAATTTTATTTTTGCAAGGAGAACTCTACAGTGTTCAAGAAGTCACTCTCGCGACACGACTGTTTAAAGCTGATATCATCGCCCACATCCAAAAGTCTTGTTCCAGTCCTCATAAAGCTCCAGGTCTTTGGATGACACGCTGGGTCGGACAGTCTTCAGGGCCTCCAGGAAGTCGCTGTAGAGAATGGGCCGCACCTGGTCGGCGCTGATGGTGGCGATGTCACTGAGCTGGATGCTACGGATGGGCCCCAGCGCCGCCTCTCGACACAGCTGAGTCATATCAGCGCCAGAGAAGCCTTCGGATGCTGCTACGATGCTCTCCAGCTCCTCCTCTCTCAGATGGTTCTTTTCACGAGCCATGAGGTTAGTTACTATCTGCTGTCGGGCGGCACCCTCAGGGAGGGGGATGTACAGCCTCTTTGCCAGGCGTCGCCGGGCAGCCTCGTCTATCTCCTGAGGCCGGTTGGTGGCCCCCACCACCAGGATGCGGTCCTCAGCTGCGGTGGCTGCCCCATCCAGCTGAACCAGAAACTCTGTCTTTATCCTGCGCGATGAGTCGTGCTCCCCGTCTGTCCGCTGAGACAACAGTGAGTCAATTTCATCGATGAAGATGACGGCGGGCTGGTGGCAGCGGGCGATGGCAAACAGCGCTCGCACCATCTTTTCACCCTCCCCCACCCACTTGGACGTGAGCGAGGATGCGCTGATGCTAAAGAAGGTGGCACCCGATTGACAAGCGATGCATTTCCCTATCAGGGTTTTCCCGGTTCCCGGAGGTCCGAACAACAGAATGCCTTTGGGTGGCCCACGGAGGCCGGTGAAGATGTCAGGTCGCAGCATGGGCCAAACCACAATCTCCTTTATGGTAGTCTTCGCAAACTCCAGACCCGCTATGTCATCCCAGACCACTGGGGGCCCGTGGTCCATGATCTCACTCATGATCAGCTCCACTATCTTTGGCTCAAAGTTCTTCAGACGCTCATCCAGAATCGGAGGTTCCTGATCTGAGCTCTGCCTCGCCCTGCCCTCTTCCTCCTCCTGTCGTGGCATAGGTGATACAAATTTAGAAAACGTACCACGAGGCCTGTTGGCGCCCAGGGACTTCTTCACAGCCGCGGCCATTCCAGGGAGCGGACCTCGCTGGGGCTGATGGGAGTTTTTTCTCTGTTGATCAACAATAAGCTGTTCACGTGCAGTTTTGAAGTTACTTGCGGCTCTTGGTTCGACTTGCCCCCCATGTGGCGCCCTCCCGCCATCGCCTCCATCTGGGGTGTAAAAGTGCTTCCGCTTTGATGTGTTGGTGGTGGGGAAGGAGGAGGACTGGTGGTTGGTGCCTGCAGAACCAGGGGAACACTGTGGGGGTACTGAGGACTGGTTATTGAATACAGCTCTGGCTGGAGGACGGGGGAAGGGGGTGGGATTACCTGAAACCCCCTCAGAGCCTCTTGGTCTCTCTGCAGAAATACTAGTGGCAGCATGACTGGCGGTGCTGCTGACCTCAATTTTGGGTGGCGGTGCTCCTGCGGGTTTGAAGAATGTACCCTCTGGCCTGACTGCCAGTCTGGAGGCGGAGCAGGAGCTGCCTCGGCTGTCTTGTCCGACAGAAATGTCAACATCTGCTGTTGCCACCGGTGAGCCTCGTCCCCCCGTCCCCGCCTGAGTCATTCTCTGCACGCAGGGCAACTCCCGCAAACTCTCCATGGTCAGGGATGACTCCCATTTGTCACTGTAGTTCCTCTGACTCCGAGCCAGATGCAGCGCATTCTCTGCATAATTGTTGAGGCCTATGTGGGGGTCATCCGAGTCCAGCACTGCAGCGTAGCGCTCTGAGTAAGTCCTGAGCAGGCTGGCCATGCCGGCCTGAGAGAGCTGGGAGCTTGCCCATGCATGCTGAATGGAGAGAATATGGGCCCGATAGGCATCTGCCATCTGTTCAGGTGTGCACTTGCCAGAAGAAATGTCAAAGGACCTCCGCTGCCATTCGTCCAGGTGTGGGCCACTCATGCCTGGACTGCTCCCGCCTGGTGAAGGAGCGGGGACAAAATTATTAAAAATAGATGAACCCAGTAAAAGCCCTCATGACCTGTGACCCATACACACGTCTCTAGGGTGTGTTGGAGCTTATGATACAGAGATCTTGTCAAAGGGGTTCTTATCTGATATATTTAGGTGAATCAAAACAAAAGATTGAAAATCAGGATTTCACAATAAAATGAGCAACATGCTTCACCCAAAATGTCCAATTAAATGAACATTAAATATCCGCAGAGCTGCTGTCTTTTAAATTTACCAACCCGCTACTTCCTTCAGATACAGACAGAGACATTAAGCTGCACTGGAGCTTCAAGCGATTGTGATATGAATAAATCGGTAATCCCGGGATTTAACTATTTATTTTCCGCTTCATGGAAACTTATCACACATCTCCAAAAACCAGGAGGTAAATTTTAGTCTGCGTTTTTTTTTCACTCAACTGTTACTAAACACCTTCGCATGCAGTTTGAGCAGTAATGAACGGAACCTGACAAACCGTAGACACTCACCAACGTTCGGCATTCACACTCACAACTGCACCTCGCGAGCTATAATGCCGATATCCTCGTGTGATACTGTGACGAAAACACGTTGTCAAACACACAACCAACGACACTTCGTGAGCGTGTTCTTGTACTATCCTCCCCGCAGCTCGGTGGGTTGTCTGTTCCCGCCAACCGTTCCGTCCCCGACTTCCGGCCTCGTTCCGTATCGTTCAGAAAAAAAAAAGCATTCTAGAGTACAACTTTTCTATTAAAAAAAAAAAAAAAGGTACAGAAAACCAACAGGTGCTAAACTTGATAAGTGCTGCTGAGTCGACAAAAAAAAATGATCGATATGAAATCATGGCGTCTATGCAGAACAACAGTGGACGTAAATATATCATTGACAATATTCGAACGAGACCCACAACTGCTCACAGTTTGGGAGCGCTTCATTTAACACCCAGGGTACACAGGCGTTCGGGTACTATCTAGCAACATATTGTTGCACAAGTTTAACACTTCGACAAAAAGTTTGTTACGATTATTATTTTACTTGACATTGAATCAATCTACCGAACCAAACAATCTGATCAAGACAGCAAACCTCTTTCATGACATTTTTTGTGTCGGAATTTAATTGGAACACCACACAATGTTTGGTGAGGGACGCCATCGTGTGGCTTCAACGCGTTAAAACATCTGAAGGACGAAGAGGGGTTTTAACCATTGTGGGGCTTGTGGTACATTTACTGCGAAATCTGAACTGTACAACCCGAAGCGTTGCCGGTGCGATCCTCACTTCCCCCTGTCGAGGTATCCTTGAGCAAAATACTGAACCCCTAATTGCTCCTGATGGCCCTGCGACGGACTGGCGTGAATACAAACGTCTTTACCCTGAAACTTTACTTTTGCTGGAAAAGCAACAATGATATCAGCAGAAACAAACACCATAAGATATCCCGGACAGCGTGTTGATTTCTGTTTGTCATTTTTTGTCATCTTTAAGAACTACGTGAGTCGAACTCTGAGACAAAAATGCCCCCCCCCCCCCAAGTGGCGTCAAGACAAAAACCTGCTCTCTCCCTGCCTCTCCTGAAACTTTGACTGAAGACCCCTGAATTGCTCGTGTTATAAATTGTATTTCTTTTTGAGTAAAATGCAAAAATCTTCTTTGTTACATGTTCTTCTTGATTAAAATTGTATATTTCTATTCCCTTTTTACATGACGAGGGGGAGTTTTTATGACCCTAATGTTAATGTCTGATCATACTGTGGCAGTATTTTATTTATGAGAATGATAAAACTCAGAAGAACTGAGTGAGGACACCCGATCGCCACAGTCTGTTGCAGCACAGAGGTCCTGAGCACCCGGTGACGAGGCACTGAATTGATGGAGGTTTTGGTTATAAAAAGGCTGAACGATAAAGGAGTAGTAGATTGAGTGTCTGAAATTAACGTCATCAGCTGATTGTCAGTAATCTGCTGCAAGAGGATGAGATTAATAAACTGAGACAGATTCAACATTTACTCTCAAAGACTCTCATCTTGTACCTTCATGACACCCATTTAAATTCATTCGGTGTTCTTGGAGACCTTCACTCTTATCAGAAGCAAAATCTCCATCAATCCAGGGTCTCCTCGCCGGGTGCGCTGGCGCGCGCCTGTAATCCCAGCTACCGGGAGGCTGAGGCCGGAGGATCGTTTGAGCTCAGGAGCTCTGAGCTGCAGTGGACTATGTTGATCGGGCGTCCTTGCTAAGTTCGGTATCGATATGGTGCTCCTGGGGGAGCTCGGGACCACCAGGTCGTCTAAGGAGGGGTGCACCGGCCCAGACCGGAAACGGAGCAGGTCAAAACCCCCGTGCCGCTCCGGAGTGGGATCGCGCCTGAGAATAGACGCTGCAGTGCAGCCTGAGCAACACAGCGGGACCCGGTCTTTTACTGCTCTCTACTCACTACAAACACGTGTGACGACACACACGCCGTCAACGTCACGTCTCTGAAACGTCACAACTGCTTCTGACAGTTCCTCTTCCCTGCACTGAAACTCTCAGTAACTACAGCTGTTAGTTTATCCTCCACTGCCTCCTGCTGGAGGAGAGCAGCAACTACGATCAACCCACCAAGATGAAACTGCACCAGCTGGTCTGTCTCTCTATCACTGAACTTGGAGCTAAAAGAGCTGCGCTACAAAAACCTTCACTTTCCACTTTCCTTAAAAAAATCTAACAAATAAAGACACACAATGACAGAACACCAGACAATTAAAATTACTCCCACTCATGTAGAAAGAAATAAGAAATTCTGCAATTAAGTTAAAATTATTAAAATGCAACCTACTCTGTCTCCTTCATCAAATAAACAAATAAATAAATTGATAATCTAGATTATATCAATGCTGAGTAAAGGTCATTCAAAAAGCTGCACTTCTGGACTCAAGTTATCTCCTACGTTCCAATAAAGAGCATTTTCAGGGTTGGTGACCTGGTGCGTCAAGTTCCTCCATCCTACTCATGTATGCTGGATACTGGACCACAACTGGCTTTCAGACTGTTAGTGATGCCCCAAATCCTGACATGGGCTCATCTTTTAATTGACGAAAAACTTTGCAACATTTCAAACCTCCTGTGAGCCTCAGTCACAGTCTGTCGTCTTTTCAAAACTGCATCAATCATGTTCTTCTGCACTAATTACTGCTAATTACTGTGGAAATATGTTTATTGATAACAACGATAAAACACAGAGGAAAGTGAAGGTTTTTGTAGCGCAGCTCTTTCAGCTCCAAATACAGTGATCGAGAGACAGACCAGCTGGTGCAGTTTCATCGCTTGGTGGATTGATCGTAGTTGCTGCTCTCCTCCAGGAGGAGGCAGTGGAGGATAAACTAGCAGCTGTGGTTACTGAGAGTTTAAGTGCAGGGAAGATGAACTGTCAGAAGCAGTTGTGACGTTTACGAGATGAAACGTTGACGGCGTGTGTCGTCACACGTGTCTGTGGTAAGTAGAGAGCAGTAAAAGACCGGGTCCCGCTGTGTTACTCAGGTTGCACTGCAGCGTCTATTCTCAGGCGCGATCCCACTACGGAGCGGCACGGAGGTTTTGACCTGCTCCGTTACCGGTCTGGGCCGGTGCACCCCTCCTTAGACGACCTGGTAGACCCGAGCTCCCCCAGGAGCACCATATCGATACCGAACTTAGCGAGGACGCCCGATCGACATAGTCCACTGCAGCTCAGAGCTCCTGAGCTCAAACGATCCTCCGGCCTCAGCCTCCCGGTAGCTGGGATTACAGGCGCGCGCCACCGCACCCGGCGAGGAGACCCTGGATTGATGGAGATTTTGGCTTTGACGAGGATGAACAATAAATGTAAAGCAACATCTTTTAATGCAGGGACCCTCCAACAACAAATTCATTAAAAGTTTTTTTTTTTTCATCATCTAATCGCACTTTGACACTCCTGAATAATTGGATCAGTTTACAGGACAGATAACTGCTCCTCTCCAGTTGGAGTGTCTGAAATTAACGTCATCAGCTGATTGTCAGTAATCTGCTGCAAGAGGATGAGATTAATAAACTGAGACAGATTCAACATTTACTCTCAAAGACTCTCATCTTGTACCTTCATGACACCGATTTAGTTTCATTCGGTGTTCTTGGAGACCTTCACTCTTGTCAGAACCAAAACCTCCATCAATCCAGGGTCTCCTCGCCGGGTGCGGTGGCGCGCGCCTGTAATCCCTGCTACCGGGAGGCTGAGGCCGGAGGATCGTTTGAGCTCAGGAGCTCTGAGCTGCAGCGGACTATGTCGATCGGGCGTCCTCGCTAAATTCGGTATCGATATGGTGCTCCTGGGGGAGCTCGGGGCCACCAGGTCGTCTAAGGAGGGGTGCACCGGCCCAGACCGGTAACGGAGCAGGTCAAAGCCCCCGTGCCGCTTCGTAGTGGGATCGCGCCTGAGAATAGACGCTCCAGTGCAGCCTGAGTAACACAGCGGGACCCGGTCTTTTACTGCTCTCTACTCACTACAGACACGTGTGACGACACACACGCCGTTAACGTCACGTCTCTAAAACGTCACCTGAGCGATTCATGCCTGGGAAAGTCATGTCAAAGTGTCTTTTTTGCATGTTTCACCATTTTATATGGCCAGTTCATCTTTAAGTGGTCAGCAAAAAGAAGCCATCTTCCCTCAATGATGTGAGTCAATGGACTCCTCAACCATACCCGGTTGACTTCTCCTCCGCTGCTCTCTGACTCTGCTGTGTTCTCCTTTACATTTTCCGTCATTCGCAGGAGGCGGAGTTGAAGGTTTTCAGGTCGCTGGTGGTTTTGCTTTGATAAACTTCTGAGTGTTTTTCTCAGGTGTTTGCTGTCAGTGTCAAACCACTTGTCACTGTACAACTGCGCAGGCTTGTGACACTGAGAGCTTCTCGGCTGGGATGAATCTGCAGCCTTGTCAGATCTGTTTATTAGAGTTTGTACAGCCGGATTCAGGCCAGTGTTACTGTGGGAACATCTGGTCGAAATACAACAGTCTAGTTGTGAATGAGTTGACTGATGGGTGGTTGCTTTCTGGTAGTCCTGCTTGCTACTGTTCGTCCACCTATTATAGCATTAGTAGTATGAGTATGGTTTAGTGTCCCGATGATGTTTGCCTTTTACCACATCGGCATTCCTCCTGAATCTCTGCCTTCTGTTACTTGTTTGGTGGTTGGGAATATAATTTCTCTGGAGCCTCAGGGACAACCGGTGCAGCATGAACACATCTGCGTCTCCTATCTCTCTGGTGAAGACTTGGATCCTCCTTTTACAGTAAAAACAGAGGATGTCAGACTCTGCATATTCCAACATGAAATGACAAACAATTTAGATTCCATTAAAAGCCACATTCGGTAATAAAATTTGGTATAGATTAATTTAAGAACAACACACTAATACCAATATCACAATCAATATTAATATCAGGAAATATAACATTTTTGTAACTTTACAAAAGTAAAAACAAACGCTCAATGTTCTCTCTCTCACGTCACGTCTCTTACACGCCACAACAGCTTTTCAGATTTCGTCTCCCCTGCATTTAAACTGTCACTAACAACAGCTTTTTTTTTCCCTCCACTGCCTCCTGCTGGAGGCGAGCAGCAACTACTATCAATCCATCAACTAAAGAATTTGCACCGGCTGGTTCTTCTCTCAGTCACCGAATTTGGAGCTAAAAGAGTTGCAAAACAATAGGCTACAATTCACCTTGTTGCAGATTTGTGACGTTCAACTGATGCTCACCATCATGAAAATGTCTCGAAATATGTTATGCTTTATACAAATGATATAACAATGCGAGTGTCAACAATAGGGCAGCTCCACGGCCAACATTAAAGCAATGAATCCTGTAATCTTAGCAACCGGCAGGGGGAACGAGGTAAAAAAGACAACACCTAATAGACTAAAGAAAGGATTATTTAATGAGTAACGCGTTTGATGAAGATTAAATTATCGCGACCACAGCGGACCTCATATATGAATGAATATATTTGAGACGCAATTTGTCACAGTTTCGGAGCACTTAATTCATTCCTCAGGATAATCAGACGACCGGGACAATACGTTGTACAAGTTAACATCCTCGACATCTCTCTCTCTCTCTCTCTCTCTCTCTCTCTCTCTCTATATATATATATATATATATATGTATAATATGTATGTATGTATGGCTGTCTTTATTTATCTATCTATATACATCTGTATACAGATATATCTATATCTATATCTAGATAGATAGATAGATAGATAGATAGATAGATAGAGAGACAGATAGATAGATAGATAGATAGATATGGAGAGGGACGCCATCCAGTGGCTTCAACGAGAGTTAAAGCATAAAAATGTTCAAAGGACGAGCTGCCCCTTTGCATTCTGGGTCTTGTAGTACATATGCTGCTCAATAAGAATTCCGCACTCAATTTTGGAAAAAAAATCGTAGTTTTGTATACACGAATAATATCGATGAATGTCACACAAGTAATACTGACTTGATTTTGAATGATATGTCATTTCATATCATAAGAAACACGAGATGACAACGCATGCCAGAACTACACTGACCACAACTGTGGAGCTGTAGATATGCTAGCCAGTGGTAACTAACAGATAATAGGAGCACACGCTGATGTCGGGGAAATATATTACGTTTTTGATATTGTACAACTAACCGACAAGCCAATGTGAGATTATTATTTTTTATAATTAACTAGAGGCATAATTAAATAGGGATACGGGGACAACTGCTAACAATGGTCGCGCCCAGTTAGCTAAACCGGATGCGGGATATTTATCACTCCAGACGAGACTCTCAGCCCTCGGAGCCGGCAGCAGCAGCAGTCAGTCACACCCTTGTGTGTCTGGGGCCACCGGGGGACCCTTGACGGCTCAGAAACAGCTTTTCTCCCCGTGTTGTGTTCCGGTGTTGTGACCGTATAGCTACGCTTCCTGATTAAACCCGGCACTTCTGACTGGAATGTGAAGTACACTGGGAAGTATGGGCTGGATATGACTGACTCATCATCATGGCATGGACAGAGGAGGTAACCCTGCACATTCCGTCTGCTCAAGTGCCAACCAGAGAGAAATAACAAGTACGAAACTCTTTTGATGAGATAATTTCCCCTCTCAAGTGGTACAATGAACGCCCCGATGTACACTTTTGTCACCCGTGACGACAACAGCACTGTTTATGCAGAAGTTTCCAAAATCCTCCTTTCAACTGGACAGTGGAAGAGACTGAAAAGAGACAATCCCAGATTCAACTTAATGCTCGGTGAACGGAACAGGCTACCCTTTGGACGGCTTGGTAAATTACATGCTTTTTTTTTTCTTCCTCTATTCATGACTTAGCTTTATGCGCTACATTTGGTGTCCACCCACTCAGGATGAGACAGCTGCTGTGACTGTGCAGGGCTGCTTACTCCAGCATCAGGGGAACGATGGTTGTCCTGCTAGTGGTCCTCATTTAAAGGTGCATTTAGGGCACAGGGTGGAATTATGCATTTATTTACGTTGAAATGTTTTCATTTGGACTGAACAGGTCATGAACCAGGACTGGTGCAGCTGGTGAATTACTACAGAGGGGCAGACAAGCTTTGCAGGAAGGCATCCTTGGTCAAGTGTGTGTCTACTTTCTTAAATGAGAAATCTATATTTTTTTTCCTCTCGCCTCCCTCAAGTAAATTATTCAGAAGAGACAGCATTAGCTAACCATTATTGTTCTTTGTCATCAGGCTAATAAAGACCAGCCCAGAGCTCTCTGACTCCACAAACTGGTTCCCAGAGTCCTACATCATCTATCCCACTAATCTCAACACTCCTGTTGCTCCTGCCACAAACGGCATCAGCCATCTGAAGTGCAATCCCAAGACTGATGAGCGAGAAGTTTTCTTGGCCTCCTACCACTCCAAGAAAGAAAGTGGAGAGGGGACGGTGTGGATAGCCAAGTCATCTGCTGGAGCTAAAGGTTAAAGGACCTAACGTCATTGTTACTATAAATGCAAGTGTCTGTCTGACTGTGAATCAATTGACCACAAGATTAAAAGTGTCCGATTTTCAGGGAGGTTTGGGGAAGTCACACTAGCCTTGCCCAAGGACCTTCCCCTTAAACAAGGGACACTTCACTAGATTGTCTAAACTAAAAACACAAGCAAGCCTTTGAAACAAATGTTCCCTATAACGTTTTCCTAGATTTTACTACTTTATTGAACTGAAGATTGTGTACTTGTGTTTGCTGCTATATACTACAATTTCCCTTGATAAATCTGCTATCTGCTTTTACTGTATCATATTATTTCTTCTGTGGAGGACGTGGTAGATCCTACATCAACAGTCTTCCATGTAATTGCGACAGGTGCTGGGATTTTGATATCCCACGATGCTAATCAGCTGCTGGAGTACATCGACAATCAGGGACAGGTTCATGTTATTCAGAAGTACCTGGAGAAACCTCTACTTCTGGAGCCAGGACATCGGAAATTTGATATCAGGCAAGTCTTTAATGTTTAATGTGTCCATTTCTTTCACTGAGCCGTCCTCATGTGCTGTGTAAAGTGTATCTTATGATGTGTTGTCACCAGGAGCTGGGTGCTCGTAGACCACCAGTACAACATCTACTTATACCGTGAGGGCGTGCTGCGGACCTCCTCTGAGCCCTACAACAGTTCTGACCTGCAGGATATGACCAGTCATCTGACCAACCACTGCATCCAGAAGGAGCACTCCCAGAACTACGGCCGCTATGAGGAGGGCAACGAGATGTTCTTCGATGAGTTCCGGCTGTACCTGCTCAACACTCACAATGTCACCCTGGAGGCTGCCATATTACCTCAGATCAAGCAGATCATCAAGTAGGGTCCCCTGAGCTATTTTATGTTGGCAGATTACTACAGAGTCCAGTGCTATAATGCTATAGTTCTTTCGAGCAATTACTAACATTGAACATCATCTGATTACACAGGACAGATTTATTTAGTTCATTTCGTGATATTGTTGTTCAAACTGATTTTCCAGGAGCTGTCTGTCATGCATCGAGCCAGCAATCAGCACCAAACACCTGTCCTACCAGAGCTTCCAGCTCTTTGGCTTTGACTTCATGGTGGACGAGAGCTTCAAAGTGTGGCTCATCGAGATCAACGGAGCTCCCGCCTGCGCACAGTCAGTAGCAGCTGATAATGGCCATGATGATTGTAAAAATGACCACATTATCCGTTGCCCTTGCCTTGATCCAGCACTCATGATGTAGAGGGAGGGAGGCAGAAGACATGGAACCTTTGAAATACATCAGCCATGTTCACGGGACCGCATGAAGGCAGGGTGATGACCTGCTACACCCCCTTCATCACATGTCAACATGTTTCAGGGTTCATGCAGACATGGAAAATTTGGGAAAGTCATGGAAATTGAAAATGGTCATTTACAGGTCTGGAAATATTTTTAGAATTATTTTTTTTTAAAGTCAAACAATTTTGAAGATTCTTGACAGTTTTCCTCACAAATACCTACAAATATTGGAATGTGTATGGTTCAGTTATGATCAACAGAAAAATCTCAAAAGGTTATTCTTTATTCACTTTATCACATGTTCATGTGGTATAAAACTAAATAGATTATGATTCATTTTAGTTAATTATATGCTGGATTTCTAAGCATATTTTCATGTGTTAACAGATTTTAAGGTCAGGAAAATTTTCCACCAAGGTGTGGAAAAGTCAAAATTTAATTGGTAAAAATGTATATGAATATCTGAGTTTTAAAGTACAGTTCATCAGTATTTATCCACAAACACTGCCAGGTTCACTGCAAGTAAATATGTCAATTGTTTTTTAACTACAAGATCAAGGTCGATAGGAATTATTGATTTTAGTTTGTAATGGAAAAGTTGCACTGTTGCCTCGCATGACCTCGGTATAACGAAGAATTAATTTTGGTCGGTGCAGTTGCTTCAGCTAACCGGTAACTGCGAGGCTACCGCGGCTCCCCTCTCTGTGAGCGTCCCTGTCTCCTCTTATCATCTCTTCCTCCATTTGTGGCTTCTGTTCAGTGAGGGGAAACTATTTTTGATTCAAAAGATTCTGTTATCTGAAATTGTTTTGGATCTTGTGTGAAAATATTCCCTGCTCTCTGTCAACCAATATTTCTTTCCTGCTGAGTCACAAACTGGAAACTTGAACGTTTTCCAACACAAAAGTGCCATTTGACCACTGTCAGATATGGAATGCGTCAGCACTAATGATGGTCTTCCTCCCTCCTCCAGGAAACTCTACCCAGAGCTTTGTCAAGGCATTGTGGATGTGGCCATCTCCAGTGTCTTTGCCCTCAACAGTGGCAGCGACATCTCATCAGCTTCGTCTTCTCCTTACTCTTCCTCCCCGTCCTCCATCTTCACCACCAACTCCTGCTCCTCTCCCAAACTGAGGGGGCCGCTTCACGTCGGCCCCTTCACTCGACTGTAAGCACACGTCGCTAACCTTCTCGCCTCCTCCTTCTTAGAAGCTTCCTCCATGCTCTGTCCTTACCCCTGAATTCTACCTGAGAAGCAGGCGAGTAGAGCTTTCACTTCACACGCATCTATCCTTTCATGGAAATCACCGATCTGCAGAAATGATCTCCTGATTATGCAAGTTATTAATTTAGAGGTGAAGAGGAGTTTGGGGTGAAACTGGCAGTGATGGAGGGGCTTCTGTCCTCATTCACACACACATGAACCAGTAGGTCTGATGGATGCAGAGATGCTCCAACTGTAGTGCCTTACATTTCCAACCATGCCCTCTTAAAGACTGCCAGTTAGCTCTCTCTATGACTGTGAGTTGTACTTGTTTTATAAGCCTTTGCACTGTTGCTGAACCAAGCCCGTAGAGGGCTAGTCTGCGGCGTCCGTAAGAGTATGCAGCGAACAAATACCTTGATGTTTGTTGAGTTTTGAATGCCATTTCTCTCATCAGACACGTTTTATTGGTTAAATGATTGCAGCTAAATCTTCCCATTAGTTTCAATGACTTTTAATTAAGAGTGTGAGGTAATATGAGGCCGAAAAAAATTCACAATATAAGCACATGGCGATATGTATCGCCAGGAAAGGCTTGCCCACGACATCGGGCCATAGAACAACGTCTGTTCATACTCTGTCTCTGCAGACAACTCCGCTCATGTCTTCAAGTCCAATAAGACCTTCAAGAGTCAAATTAAATGTCAGACCAGTTGTTCCTCAAGCAGAAACATCTAGAAACCTGATATTTCCCCCATCATGTTATAGTCAGCCACAGTGTGATTGTTGAGCGAATAGCTAAGTGTTACATGCTAAGTGACTGCAATGAAGCCGGCCTCTCCACTTCCGAAAACACACTCAAACTAGTCCCCGCGCAATTTTGTTGTTCATGTATATACTAGCACTCACGGTAAAGATGACCGAGAGGTTTTCGGAATAAAAACAGAATGCGATTTTGCAGTCAGTTTGTTGTGTGTTATTCAATGAAAGAGTGAATTCACCCATAAATTTGTGTGAAGAATTAATTTCAAAATGATTCTAGCAATCCAAACGATCTCAGGTCGATAGACCACCTTCCTGCAGTACAGTTTTAGGCTTCCCAAGTCATATTAAGTCACTTGTAACTGTCAAATAACTCTATAATAGCAACATTCAACTCTGAACACACATGCTGCTGCTTTAAAACTTAACACGAAGGAACAGTGAAAGTTTATAAGAGAAATCCCTCAGTGACGTGATTATAAAAGGCGCCAGTGAGAGAGTGCTGACATGATGATTGTTATAAATTCAACACTAAGATAGCATGTTTGCCTGCTTTTTTGTGATGTGTTTTCCATCAAAGTCCAAATTTGCAGTCATATTTTCCTCATTCAGTTTTTCTTCAAAATATTTGTACCCAAATCTGGTCTCGTCACACTACTAATGCTAACAGAGAGGAAGCTACTGTGGCGATGCGTTCAAACTACTGATGCACTCCCTCAACGTGTCTGATGAGCTGAACAATCGAGAAGTCGAGGTTGGTAACATTCGGACGCTGCACATGAAGGGTAGCAGGAGGATCCGTGAGCAGGGAGACTGTCCTTCACCTGGGACGTCCAGACTCCGCTTCATACTCAATCATGTATCAGGAGATTAAAATCCAGTGTGGCTTCTCTTCAAGCCCACATTTTAAAGCCACCCCTCCAAGCATCCCGAGCTCTCGAATGCAGCCAGCAAAGACAGGAAATGAGTCAGTATTAGCCGGCATTCCTCTGTTCTCACTACTTTACAGCTGATGATGTTTTAGTTTTTAGGGTATTTGAGTGAAAGCGGGTCTATATCTTCATACAACACAACCCCCCCTCCCCTCCACCCGATATCTGTTTTGTTTTTTGGATTGCTAGATTGTAAAGTGTTGTCTTGCTGTGTGTGGACTCAACTGGTGGAAGTAGATCGTACAGTGTCTTAGAATTTAACAAACGTGTAAAGGCCCCATGAAATGACTTCAAATCATCTACACCATTGTTGTTTAAAGGAACAAAATCATGCTAGAATTTTGTCTGGTTTTATAAACGGACTGTTTTCATCAAAGGGAAATACACACACACACACAGAGGTCTTCATTTCCTCACTGCCTTTTCTGCTGTTACACATTGTTTTACACATACACATTTACACATGTTGTTTTTTTCTTTGTGTTTCATGGGGTCTGTCACATATTTCCTTTCAGACTTTGTGTTTGTGAGTAGAAGGGATGGATCTATTTTGTGTTACTGTTTAGGTCATTTGTTGAAGACGGATCATGCTCGTTCCTACACACACAACATTTTCAGTTGGCTCGCGACAGTTGCGTGACAGGAAAAGACGTCATTGCAGTCAGAGTTTTCAAATTATGAGAATTCCCCTGTCGTGTTTTCAGTTGACTAAACACCATCGTAGCATTTATTTAGTTTGGAATCACTGTGTTTTTAAGATTCCCCCGAAGAATGAAGGATGTCGTCACACCTGACGGCGTGAAGCGTGTGTGTTTGTGCGTGCAGTCAGAATGATAATAAATATACAGGACAGCTTCGATGGATATGAAGCCAGGACTACTCCTTGACAGACACTGAGCTCTTGCAGTGTCATAAGCTAACGTTTGTTGTGATTTATACATACAAATAAAACTGACTTGACTTGGTTTAAGCTGATGAATGCCAGTGACTATGAAAACATGATGAATCCATACGTGTGTTCAGGATTGCAAAGCCCCTTTGTAGCGAAAAAGATGTTTGACAACTTGAGGTTGATGGAAGTGGAAATGAGAATAATCAGTGTCAGTATTTTTCAATGATGTTTGTCTGTGATTTACTTTCTATCAAAGGGAAAGGTGCCTTAGAGGCAGTTGCATATTGATAAATGAAGCAATGGACCTCCAGATTTTCAATGCACCTTCATTTGTTTGCCTCAGTGACTATTAGACTTCCTTTCTTATCAATGATGTCATCTCCTCTTACTCGGAGTTTCTTTGCACATCGAATTCATGTTGAATCATGTTTGCTCTCATGGTTTTCATATTTCTACTTTTGATGTCTCCTGGATTTCCTCATCTTTACCAAAGATAAACTTCCTGCTATATTTTCAATGTCAACAAATTTTTTTGTAACAACAACAAATAATTCGGATGTTCTCACACAAATTGGCCAACTGGATCTAAAAGCAAGTGTCATATTCAAGCAGATGTATGTGTTGTGTTTTTGCTGGTGACGTTTATCCAAAATCCTGCATGAGCATTAATCAAAAACAATATTGCTAGAATAAAAAAAATAGAAACAATATTAATCTACTGTCCTGTTTCTTTTCGTACCCTACGTGCTCCATCTTTGTGTCCTAAGATCAGCCGAACACAGTCCCAACCATGATGGAACAACACTAACAAGAAAGTGATGGTGTAGATAAATGTAGGGGGCTGAAAAATCCAGTATTTCCATTGAAACTGAAGCGTAAAAGAACAAAGAGCCCAACAATATTTTCACATTTTGTTCTGAAACTGTGTTTGAGATTAGAGGGGAAAATATCTGAAGATCCTCCTTTAGATATAGACGCGTCTGTTGTCTGCTGATTTTAATCGACCCAAATATTGGCCCAGCCCACCTGGAATCTTCCTGATTGTCTCAATTCACCACTTTGCATCCATCATTAGTAGTTTATGGATGAGACTGGACCTTCACACATTAACCCAGATAATGCAGACAATAAATATGAATTCTTTATTTCAGCCCAGCAGTTTAGTTAAATTCTCGTTTTTCTCATTTAAACACAAAACACAACCAATGGTTTTCATTTATAAATGAGTTTTAGTTGCAGTTCACAGTACATGATACATTTCATTAAGATCATCCATCCATTTTCTTCCGCTTATTCCTGCTAAGGGTCATGGGGAGGCTGGAGCCTATCCCAGTGGCTATGGGCGAGAGGTGGGGTTCACCCTGGACAGGTCGTCAGTCCATCACAGGGCCAACACATTTAGACAGACAACCATTCACACTCACAGCCACACCTACGGTCAATTTAGAGTATCAGTCAGCTTCATCCCCAATTGCATGTCTTTGGATGGTGGGAAGAAGCTGGAGTACCGGAGAGAACCCACACAGGCACAGGGAGAACATGGAGACTCCACACAGAGATCCCGTGCCCGAGCCAGGACTCAAACCCGGAAGCTTCTTGCTGTGAGGCGACAGTTCTGACCACTGCATCACTGTGCAGCCGTTCATTAAGATCAACCATTTTCAATTTAAAAGAACAAAGAACAAAAAAAACCCCAAAAAACATTTAGAGGCGTGTTAACAGAGAGGCTCAGTAATTCCAGTATTGCAGGATTACCTGCAGTGATTCATGCCTCTCTGCCAGACTAAATTTGACTCCCTACAGCAGCCTGAAAAGCCCTGGGGACTCAGCTTTTCAGGCTGCTGACTTCACTCTCGTGGAGGCCAGAACTCTTAAAGGTTGAGGGTGAGTACAGATTGAGATGATGCTTAAGTGTTCCAGTCCCACCCTGTCCTGAGGTCACACGCTGTCAGAGGACTGTCAAGGTCGGCGCGTGGTGTGGCTTGTTGATTGTTTTCAGCTGGAGCATGGCTGCACAGAAGAAACCCAACATGGAGGAGGTTACCGGTGTCCTTATCTCACGAATCTCATCTTCACAGGAATGATCTGATCACATGCATCCTCCCTCTTGATGCCAACTCCTCCCACACTACTTACAGGCCTACTCCACTGTTACTGAACAAATAAGACACTTGACTGTGTCCAGGTGCAAATCTATATAAAACAGGGCTGAAAGAGCTTGAAAGGCAACTAACAACACAATGACACATGGAGGCGCATTGTTCTTTTTAATGTTTGACTTCCAATTTCTCGTGAAACAAGGTTTTGTGCTTCATAAGGATCATCATCATTCTCGACATCAGAGAAGAAACAAACTCTTCCCCACAATCTGTTCCTTTGATTTTAATGAGTCGCTGCAGAAAAGGAGGCGTCATAAATCTATGGATCATTTCACATTTTTATTTAGTCACGTATATTTTACTTCGTATTCAATTCTAGTTATTTAATTATTTTTTTTAAAAAAGACCATGGCATATTAATGAACATGTGCATGTAAATATGCAGGATTATAGCCAGAGGCTAGTTTAGCACAGTCATTTTAATAATTAACCAAGACTAATGAAAAAAAGTGTAATATTTAATGAGATATATGTTAAAGTACACTTGCAGTACTTCAAACTCCCCCATCCACACATTCCTCCACCTGAGAAACACTGGTCTGAGACAATACATAAATTCTCATGAATCTTACTAGGTATACAGTATATGATCATGAAGTCTACATCATGAGCTGTCTGATTATATATGAAGTGAAATGTCTTTTTTGAAGGAAAACATGGTGAAAAGGTACTGCTTTGAAAGGCCTACCTTATATTAACAGTTAATCTCCAAAATGGAGAGAACCATTCAAGGAAATAAATTCATGGGAAAACCTGTGGCTTTCTTGGGAGTTTTCCAGATTTTGGCCCCGATGCAGACACAGAGGGGTCTAAACTAGTCTCTAATACAGCTCTACTCATATTTCTAATGACCTCAGACAGATGTTCACACGCACAGACCTGACAGGAGTCCATACCTCCCTTGATGATGTCTGCAGGGTTAGTATGCAGGAGATCTGCATTTCTCCTCAGCGATCAAGACAACAGGAGCATCCACCAGTTGCAATCTTTTTCTGAGAGAAAGACGGAAAAAAGCTGTTACACTAAAGTTTTGTTCAACTCTGTAACTATGGCTGTTGTGAATACATGGTTAAAATTTCCATGAAGGTCATCTCCTACAAATGTTTCTAGGTCTCATAGGATACTGAAGGTAAGTTTTAGGTGAATAAACCTGATCTGCCCATTAAATTTTAAAGGACTTGGGGGGGGGGGGGGGGGGTGTCCAGGGAAGAAGTCGCTGAAGTAGTTAAACAACTCTCACCAAGGGCTGTCTTGGTTGACACATCTGTGCAACATTAAGTCGACATTGGGGGCAGTGCCTTTGGAGTGGTCCCCATCTTTAAGAAAGAGGACCAGAGGGTGCGTTCCAGCAATTGGGGGATCACACTCCTCAGCCTCCCTGGAAAGGTTACTGGAGAGGAGGGTCATGGCGAAAGTTGAAAGAGCAAGGAGTTCACCTGTGTCATTTAATAATCCGTCAGTTGCATCTTTATTGTTTGAATGATGTTTTTATTAAAGTAATTTCAATGATGAACTTCCTCTTCAAATCATGCAGCTATGAACTGTTCTTGATATATCATGGAATTTCATAGCTCCCTCAAAGGAATAAATCTGGAGTGGTGCAGGTGGTGAGGTTACTTGGGTGCATGGACATTCTGCTCATACCGTACCCAGGAAACCGCACCACCAGTTTGGGAGGTTCCATTGATTATTGTGACATTTCCAAATGTAGGTCAATATGCAGGGCACATAATCACGTAAGATACAGTCGCAACTCTCATGTGTACTTTCCTTTACTCCCAGCACATTTTGCTGTAACAGGCTGTGTCTGAATGTGACCCCCCTCCTGGCTGTTGGAGGCTGCTGTCTGCCCTGTGCGTGGCAACGCCATAAAAAGATCATGGTCTGTTCAAAATCAATGATTACTGTCAATGAATACTTGTGCAAAGAGGCTTCAGAGTCTTGCAGAGCCTCATCTGCAGAGGGCAGCAGTGAAGCGTTCATCTACTGCCAGGTACAGTACACAATATTTCAACATTTTCAAAGATTTCTTAACAAGGAAAAACATTCTACAACCTGACAAATGCAGACTTTCATATTTTCCTTATCAAGTACCTTCAACAAAACCAGAATATGTCTTATTAGATAGTTATGGGGAGGCACGGTGGTGCAGTGGTCAGCACTGTCACCTCACAGCAAGAAGGTTCCAGGTTGCAGCCCCTGCTCAAGTACAGAGTCTTTCTGTGTGGAGTCTGCATGTTCTCCCTGTGTCTTCGTGGGTTCTCTCTGGTACTCCAGCTTCTTCCCACAGTCCAAAGACATCAAGAGGGGACGAGGCTGATTGATACTCTAAATTGACCGTAGGTGTGGCTGTGAGTGTGAATGGTTGTCTGTCTCTATGTGTTGGACCTGTGATGGACTGACGACCTGTCCAGAGTGAACCCTGCCTCTCGCCCAAAAGCAGCTGGGATCGGCTCCAGCCCCCCCCCCCCCACCCCCCCGTGACCCTTATCAGGATAAGCGGAAGAAAATGGATGAATGGATGGATATTTGTTTTTCAAGAATTGGTTATTATCTCTTAAAGTCATCATGATCTTGTAGCATTATTTTTTTTCTTTTATATCATTCCAGTTAACATGGAAAGCACCCATAGCGGTGATCTCTTCAACAACACGATGGAAGAGGATTGTTAATTGTTCATAAAAGTCTGACTTTGCTCAAGAGTTGCAGTACATTAAGATAAAGAACTTCTAAACTTAAAATGAGACATTCACACTATCAAAATCTGTCTCAGCTTCTTTTGGTTATTTATTGTTGTAATGTCATGACAGGGGTCACATTTCGTGATTCAACTATTCATTTTAGTTTATGTCAAAAAGGGCATTTTGTTTGAATATTAAAGTGTCTTCATTTGTGGGCTGACCAACCTCAATGAATGGACCTTTGACTCATTGAAAAAGTTCTTTGTGGCCCCTTAAGATTTGTCTTCGAGTACCCCAGGTGTAGGTCATGTGTCTTTGTGCGTGAGGCTCCAGATCCAAATTCGGACTCGTAAGGCAGGTTGTTGTTGTTGTTGTTGTTTTTATTTTATCCAAGATATAAGGTTTCCCAGAGATGCTAAACATTTCTAAACATTTGTTTTAAATTACTTTTTTTCTTAGAGGAAGGATGCCCAGCCATGTTTTCTTTTTGTTTGTATTTTTTTTTTTTTTAGCAAGATTGCTTTCAAAACCCTGATCAGGCCTCATGTAGTGTTACAAACAAGTAAAAAATATATGTTGTGCAGTTGATGTAACAACTGCATCTATGATGGGGGAGAACTCTGTTCCATTCTGATCCAGGAACAAGGCCTCCATCTCTGGTTGGTGAAATTCCATTTATTACGATACCTTCAAAAATATAGGTTAATTAATGGGTGAGGCGTTCCCAGCCGCATGATGTTGACACTCCCAAACATACCAGATAAGATTTTCATCTTCCTTTGGTGAGGTGTGTCTGAATGTAACCACAAATAGTTCCAAAGAAAATTTGCTCTGTGACATCTAAAAATGTTCCTTTGTCATATCTCATAACTCAACTCGAGAGGCAAACACTTTAACTACATTTAAGTCCAGGCTTAAGACCTTCCTCTATGACAGAGCCTTCAGTTAGGACTGGTTCAGGTAGCTCTGAACCATTGATAGCTATGCTGCTATAGGCTTAGACTGCTGGGGGACACATCAGGTTACATGGAGCCCTACCTTCCTCTCCTCTCCTCTCCTCTCCTCTCCTCTCCTCTCCTCTCCTCTCCCCCTCTCTCCTCCTCTCCTCCCTGCACATTTTTGGAACTGTCATTACCATTACTTGTTGCACTTTGTAGTTTGGCCTTGGTGTCGCGCAGTCTCTCTCTCGCAGTCTCTCCCCCTTATTCCCTACTGTCACACCGGCCCGCGCTCCCCTTCCATGAAACAGTCTGCTATCCAGTCCCCCATCAAGCTGGCTTGCTCTCCCTGCCTCCCCTTCCAGATGCTTCCTTCTTCAGCTGTTATTAACATTTCCGTGTTTCCCACATTTTGTATTGTAAACTGTTTTCTTGTCTGTAACAACATCTACTGCACGTCTGTCCGTCCTGGGTGAGAGATCCTCCTCTGTTACTCACCCTGAGGTTTCTCAGATTTTTCCTTGTTAAAAGGGTTTTCTATGGAGTTTTTCCTCAGTCGATGTGAGGGTCTGAGGGCAGAGGATGTTGTTATGATGCCATGAAGCCTGGAGACAAACTGTTTGTGAAAACGGGCTAGACAAATAAAATTGCCTTGCCTTGCCTTGCCTTGGTGCAGGTGGTGAGGTTGTTTGGGTGCATGGACATTCTGCTCATACCGTACCCAGGTAACCGCACCACCAGTTTGGGAGGTTCCATTGATTATTGTGACATTTCCAAAAGTAGGTCAATATGCAGGGCACATAATCACGTAAGATACAGTCGCAACTCCCATGTGTACTTTCCTTTACTCCCAGCACATTTTGCTGTAACAGGCTGTGTCTGAATGTGACCCCCCTCCTGGCTGGTGGAGGCTGCTGTCTGCCCTGTGCGTGGCAACGCCATAAAAGTATTTCTCAAAGCCTCATTATTGATGATGTTTTTCAAAAATGTTACACTGATGGAAATAAAGTATTTTTCAAATCAAAAACTTTCACGTTTTTTTTATTGGGAATGCTGATATTGGTTTCATGACTCTAATATCTGGAAGGTAGTTGCCAGTGGCTATGAAACTATTTTTCAATGCATCAGGTAGGTTATGAATATATAGTGTGCATAAAAGGACAAGCAAGGACAAACATTCAACAACCTGAGAAATGCAGACCTTCATATTTTTAATCGTTCATAAAACTCTGACTTTGTTTCAGAGTTTCAATACATCAAGATAAAGAACATATAAACTTAAAATGAGACATTCACACTGTCAAAATCTATCTCAGCTTCTCTTGGTTATTTTATGTACTTTTTAGTTGCTTCACCATATAATAACCCACCACCCCTTCATTGATCGCTTTCTTTTCTAAAAATATTTAACTTCAGATTTGGTTTTACTCTCTGTAACTATCCAGTTGTTATTTTACGATGTAACATATTGATCATTGTCAGTTTCTTTAATTTGAATAAAATTAATTTAATTATTATGTTGTTAGATAATTATTTGAAATGTTCTGTTAACCTCATTCTATCATGTCTCTATTATGATGGGTAATTTGAGACTACAGCATCTATGATGGGGGAGGACTCTGTTCCATTCTGATCCAGGAACGAGGCCTCCATCTCTGGTTCGTGAGGTTCCATTCACTCCCCTCGTATAGCGAGAGCAGCCTCCTACTTGGCACTAATTGAGGAGCAGAAGACCAACCCCAGGTTCCTCTTCAGTTCTGTAGCCAGACTGACAGCCACAGCTCTATTGAACCAAGTATTCCTGTTTCCCTGGGTAGCAAAGATTTCATGGACTTCTTTAAGACAAAATTATACTTATTAAAGAGAAAATTCATCTCCTCCTGCCATCAGCTGACAACATTTCACCTATAACCTCAGAAGCCTTAGAGGCAGTTGTTGGACCACACATACACTTTGATAGTTTTTTTGCCATTAGCCTTCATGAACTTAGTACAATAATTTCATCCTCTAAACCAGGGGTGTCAAACTGGTCCAGTAAAGGGCCGGTGTGGCTGCAGGTTTTCATTCCAACTGAACAAAAGCAACTCCTGAATCTACTTAAATCAACCAAGCTGTGTCCACACAGCTCATTGGTTGGATCAGGTGTTGCTTTTACTTGGTTGGAATGAAAACCTGCAGCCACACCGGCCCTTTACTGGACCAGTTTGACACCCCTGCTCTAAACCGTCCGCCTGTCTTCCCATCCCAACTAAGCTGCTCAAAGATTCTACCCCTCGTTACCACCTCTTTCTTAAATATGATCAATGTGTCGCTGTTACCAGGTTACGTCCCACAGTCCTTTAAAGTAGCAGTAATTCAACCCCTCCTCAAAAAAACAACCCTGGATCCAGAAGTTTTGGCCAACTACAGACCAATATCAAACCTTCCTTTTCTCTCCAAGACTGGAGAAAGCGGTTGCTAAACAACTCTGTGACTTTCTCCACAGCAACAGCCTATTAGAGGATTTCCAGTCAGGTTTCAGGATTCATCATCGCACAGAAACAGCACTAGTCAAAGTTACCAGGGACCTCCTACTAGCATCAGATGAGGGGCTGGTCTCTGTGCTGGTCTCTGTGCTGGTCTCAGTGCAGCTTTTGATACCATTGACCACCATATCCTTCTACAGAGACTGGAACATGTCATTGGCAATAAAGGAACTGCACTAAACTGGTTTAGGTCATATTTACTTGGTCAATCTCAATTTGTACTAACTAATGATAACCCCTCTGAAACCACTGTAGTCAGTTATGGTGCTCCACAAGGGTCTGTACTTGGACCAATCCTCTTCACACTATACCTGCTTCCTCTATGTCACATTATTAAGAAACACTCAATGAATTTTCACTGCTATGCAGACGATATGCAGCTGTACTTCAATGCATCCACATGAAAGAAATCAGCTGACTAAACTGGAGGCCTGTCTAAAGGAGATAAAAACATTGATGACCCATAATTTCCTTTTATTAAGCTCGAACAAAACTGAAGCTATTGTGCTGGGCCCAAAACACCTTTAGAGACACCATATCTAATGAGATAGCTACCCTGGATGGCATCACCCTGGCCCCCAGCACTACCATAAGAAACCTAGGAGTTCTCTTTGAACAGGATCTGTCCTTCAACTCCCACATTAAGCAAATCTCTAGGACTGCTTTCTTTCTTTCATTTACGTAACATTGGCAAGATCAGACACATCCTGTCTAAAAAGATGCAGAAAACTAGTCCATGCTTTTGTCACTTCCAGGCAGGATGACTGCAATTTACTCCTATCAGATTGCACTAGGAGGTCCCTAAAGACTCTCCAGCTGGTCCAAAATGCTGCTGCCTGCATGTTGACAAGAACTAGTAGAAGAGACTATGTCTCTCCTGCACTGGCTTCTCTGCATGGCTCCCTGTCAAATTCAGAATAGAATTCAAAATTCTCCTTCTAACATACAAAGTCCTCAACAATCAGGCACCTTCATATCTGACAGAGCTCCCAGTTTGAGCAGCCTATAAAGGATGCAGAGCAACACGCTCTCCGCATCAAGTTCTGGTAAGTCAGACCTAATTCGCTGAGCCTCTTTTCAGAAATTTTATGTACTGACATTTTCCAAATGTGTTCTTCTTTTCAGACTTGACATCTGCACTTACAAAGACCACCATCATGGCTCCAGTCCTCCTCATCCTGCTTGTCTCTGTGACGATTGTTCCCTTGGTAAGATTCATGATTGCAACACTTGTGAATTAATACATTACTGATCTGCCTGATGAGCAGATGTCAAGTTTTAAGGCACGAAAAGTTATAAAGTTGAGTTGTAAGTTTG
Organism: Aulostomus chinensis; assembly: GCF_037954235.1. NCBI lineage: Eukaryota > Metazoa > Chordata > Actinopteri > Syngnathiformes > Aulostomidae > Aulostomus > Aulostomus chinensis. Next base: position 21,645,028 of record NC_141335.1, on the reverse strand, counting down.
GTGATAATAGATTTTTGGCACAATTGTCAAATATTACAAGAGCATTTATGTGTAAAATAACATAAGTACAAATGAAAGCATGTGCATTTCTGTTTCAGGGAGGGATAGATGGAGAATTAATGGGTGAGTTGAATCATATTGCGGAACTATGTATGACTGTTTATGTTTCAGCACTGCTGCTTTGGTGACAAATAAAAATAATAATAAAAAAATGGTTAAAAACATTTTTAAAAAATTACACACAAACAAAAAAATGTAACAAGTGTATGTAACAAAAAAGATACAGGTCAAATGAACTGTAAATTAATCATGCAAAATATTAAAACTTCAAAAGGTCATGGAGGTCCTTCATCCCTGAAAGGAAAGCAGTTGCCCATGATGTTATTCCAACCTGAATACATAAATACAAGGGACAAGAAACAACCCATATTTTATTTATGAAGGGTGCTTCCAAACTTTTCCATCTGTTTGTTTGAAAGATCCACTGGATTCCCACCACCCCCATAATATGGCTTAAGTTCAACTAATGTTGGCAGCAGTGGGTCAACAAAATCAATGGTAGATTTTCCCATTTTCAAACTGTCTGTGTCTCCTCTAACTCTGGCTGAAGCCTTGGACCCGTGTGCCACTGGGAACCATGACTGCGAGCATATATGCATCAGCTCCCCCGGATCGTCCAAGTGTGCCTGCAAAGAAGGCTTTACCCTCATGGACAATGGACGCAACTGCAGTGAGTGTCCTGATTACGTGTTGCTGTGAAAATGGAGCTTTTTGTTCAATCATGGTCTCTGAGCTCGCAGACAATCATGATTTTTTTGTGTGTGTGTCCGTCTGTGTCCGACTGCGCCAGCTTGCGACAACTCAATCAAAGATGTGGTGTTCCTGGTCAATGGCTCTGGGAGTGTGGGTGCTACAAACTTTGAGCTGGTCGAGCAATGGATCAAGCAGTTCATTGACAACATGGTTGTGTCTGACACCAGCACTCATGTCGGACTTGTGCAGTACGCCACTAACGTCAATCAGGTATGCGTGTGTTTTGCCGTTTTAGTCCCCCTTAAACACCTTCCTTCAGTCTTTCACTGAGCAAGGTCATTTTTCCATCTCCTCACTGCAGGAATTTCCCTTGGGCCAGCACAACAACGTGCAGGACCTTAAGGATGCTGTGGACCAAATTACCTTTATTGGGGGAGGGACCAGCACAGGCAAAGCCCTCGATTATCTGGCAGACGAAAGCTTTAGTGCAGTTCAGGGCGCCCGACCAGGAGTCACCAAGGTCGCCATTGTCATCACAGATGGACAAAGCGGGGACAGTGTCAGTGATGCTGCAAATAAAACCAAGGAGATGGGTGAGAGGAGGACAGATTATTCGACTGGCCGTAGTCGGCTCATGCACTTCCCTCTTTAGAGCCTCACAAGAAAAGCCTATCTGTGTTTGTTTCAGGGGTCAAGGTGTTTGCTGTTGGCGCAGGCCGTGCCGTGGTTGATGAGCTAAAAGAGAGATTGCCTCAGAGCCCACTGCGGAGCACCTGTACTACGTTAACAACTTTCAGGCAATAACCCAGATAATAGAGGAGCTGGATGACAAAATCTGTCAAGGTGACACAATTTATTTTCAGATTGGGATTCTCATTTCATCTTTAGGTGCACTGATATTTACATTTCCTCTAATCACTGTTACTTTTTTCAAATCCTTTTTTATGACCTGGCACTGACAAAAGCCAGCCAACTTAAAAGTTAAGTTGTTGAAAATGAAGCGTCATTGGACAAGCTTCTGCTTCAAATTACATGGCAGAAAGAGGAACAACCCATATTTTATTTATGAAGGGTGCTTCTCAACTTTTCCACCTGTTTGTTTGAAAGATCCACTGGATTCCCACCACCCCCATAATATGGCTTAAGTTCAACTAATGTTGGCAGCAGTGGGTCAACAAAATCAATGGTAGATTTTCCCATTTTCAAACTGTCTGTGTGTCTTCTAACTCTGGCTGAAGCCTTGGACCCGTGTGCCACTGGGAACCATGACTGCGATATATGCATCAGCTCCCCCGGATCGTACAAGTGTGCCTGCAAAGAAGGCTTTACCCTCATGGACAATGGACGCAACTGCAGTGAGTGTCGTGATCTTTTTCTTTTCTTTTTTTTTTGACACATAATAATGTATTGAAATTTCACAATTATTACAAGCCAACTATTCACAGGACTGGTAGCTCAACATCTGAAATATTTCTTTTCGTCCTAACTGCAGAAGACACTTGCAATCATGAAGATACTGACAAATTCCTTGACAGACAAAAGGGTTCCCTTCAGAAGCTAAAACGAAAGAATATCCTTTCAATGCAGTACAGGAACTTGTGATATCTTGTAATGTTCTTTTTGTATTTTCTGTTGTATGATTTTTGTCCTTAATTAATATATCACTTAAAATCATGTTGAAGAGGATCACGTCGCTGAAGCAAAAACTTTCTTGAGGATTCATATCACATCTTACTTTCACTGTTAGTTTCATCACTGACGGGATTCATTTAACCATCAACCACTATTGTTACAATCACATTCTCATTTTCTCTTTCATTTGTGTAAACACAATGATCAGCAAGGTTTGGACAAAGACATTTTCACACAGATATTTAAGCAGTGTCTTGTTTCAGTTTCTGCTGGACTCTCGTAGCGTGTACAGTGACAACTCTCGCTTATACTCCAACATTCCATTTGTGCTTGATTCCCCTTTATATCCCTCTGGTTTATCCTTGTAAATCTCACAGTTTATCACCTATAGCACATGTGGATGAGCAGTTCTGACATCCATCTGATGTAAAATGAGGTTTGTCTGTGCATCAACAGTCCAAGTCAGGTTAGCAGTAGGGTTCAATGTCTGATCAGAATCGATGCCCACTTTCTAAGTGTGCCCTCCTGCTCGTCAGCTGTGGCTGCTGAGTGAGTGAGTGAATGCCTGTTAATGTGCCTGTGCAGCATCTGGAGAGTTGCTCATTCCCATTTTTCTCACATCTTCGGGGCTCCAAAGTGTGAGATATGCTTTCTCTTTTTCTCTAAAGTTCTATGGGCTCAACTCAACCAGCAGAAATGGTATCACACAAGATAATTTGCTGCTCTCGAGTGAGACCCAGCCTGTCCCCCAGTGGTGACAGCAGTAGCCTCATATTCTTTGGGACACTGGCTCACGGCCAGGTGATTGGGCTATTCTGATTAATAACCTTATGCTCCTGCCCTGCTACCGGGAGGCTGAGGCCGGAGGATCGTTTGAGCTCAGGAGCTCTGAGCTGCAGTGGACTATGTTGATCGGGCGTCCTCGCTAAATTCGGTATCGATATGGTGCTCCTGGGGGAGCTCGGGACCACCAGGTCGTCTAAGGAGGGGTGCACCGGCCCAGACCGGACACGGAGCAGGTCAAAGCCCCCGTGCCGCTCCGTAGCGGGATCGCGCCTGAGAATAGACGCTGCAGTGCAGCCTGAGCAACACAGCGGGACCCGGTCTTTTACTGCTCTCTACTTACTACAAACACATGGGACGACACACACGCCGTCAACGTCACGTCTCGTACACGTCACAAGAGCTTCTGAGAGCACCCATAGCGGCGATCTCTTTAACAACACGATGGAAGAGGATTTTTAATTGTTCATAAAAGTCTGACTTTGCTCAAGAGTTGCAGTACATTAAGATAAAGAACTTCTAAACTTAAAATGAGACATTCACACTATCAAAATCTGTCTCAGCTTCTTTTGGTTATTTATTGTTGTAATGTCATGACAGGGGTCACATTTCGTGATTCAACTATTCATTTTAGTTTATGTCAAAAAGGGCATTTTGTTTGAATATTAAAGTGTCATCATTTGTGGGCTGACCAACCTCAATGAATGGACCTTTGACTCATTGAAAAAGTTCTTTGTGGCCCCTTAAGATTTGTCTTTGAGTACCCCAGGTGTAGGTCATGTGTCTTTGTGCGTGAGGCTCCAGATCCAAATTCGGACTCGTAAGGCAGGTTGTTGTTGTTGTTGTTGTTGTTGTTGTTGTTTTTATTTTATCCAAGATATAAGGTTTCCCAGAGATGCTAAACATTTCTAAACATTTGTTTTGAATTACTTTTTTTCTTAGAGGAAGGATGCCCAGCCATGTTTTCATTTTGTTTGTATTTTTTTTTTTTTTTTTAGCAAGATTGCTTTCAAAACCCTGATCAGGCCTCATGTAGTGTTACAAACAAGTAAAAAATATATGTTGTGCAGTTGATGTAACAACAGCATCTATGATGGGGGAGGACTCTGTTCCATTCTGATCCAGGAACAAGGCCTCCATCTCTGGTTGGTGAAATTCCATTTATTACGATACCTTCAAAAATGTAGGTTAATTAATGGGTGAGGCGTTCCCAGCCGCATGATGTTGACACTCCCAAACATACCAGATAAGATTTTCATCTTCCTTTGGTGAGGTGTGTCTGAATGTAACCACAAATAGTTCCAAAGAAAATTTGCTCTGTGACATCTAAAAATGTTCCTTTGTCATATCTCATTACTCAACTCGAGAGGCAAACACTTAAACTACGTTTAAGTCCAGGCTTAAGACCTTCCTCTATGACAGAGCCTTCAGTTAGGACTGGTTCAGGTAGCTCTGAACCATTGATAGCTATGCTGCTATAGGCTTAGACTGCTGGGGGACACATCAGGTTACATGGAGCCCTACCTTCCTCTCCTCTCCCCTCCTCTCCTCTCCTCTCCTCTCCCCCTCTCTCCTCCTCTCCTCCCTGCACATTTTTGGAACTGTCACTACCACTACTTGTTGCACTTTGTAGTTTGGCCTTGGTGTCTCGCAGTCTCTCTGTGTTTCCACAGATCCACCAGAGCCCCAACCGCCGCCTGCATCACCCCCCCCCCCTTATTCCCTACTGTTACACCGGCCTGAGCTCCCCTTCCATGAACCAGTCTACCATCCAGTCCCCCATCAAGCTGGCTTGCTCTCCCTGCCTCCCCTTCCAGATGCTTCCTTCTTCAGCTGTTATTAACATTTCCGTGTTTCCCACATTTTGTATTGTAAACTGTTTTCTTGTCTGTAACAACATCTACTGCACGTCTGTCCGTCCTGGGTGAGGGATCCTCCTCTGTTGCTCACCCTGAGGTTTCTCAGATTTTTCCTTGTTAAAAGGGTTTTCTATGGAGTTTTTCCTCAGTCGATGTGAGGGTCTGAGGGCAGAGGATGTTGTTATGATGCCATGAAGCCTGGAGACAAACTGTTTGTGAAAACGGGCTAGACAAATAAAATTGCCTTGCCTTGCCTTGCCTTGGTGCAGGTGGTGAGGTTACTTGGGTGCATGGACATTCTGCTCATACCGTACCCAGGTAACCGCACCACCAGTTTGGGAGGTTCCATTGATTATTGTGACATTTCCAAAAGTAGGTCAATATGCAGGGCACATAATCACGTAAGATACAGTCGCAACTCCCATGTGTACTTTCCTTTACTCCCAGCACATTTTGCTGTAACAGGCTGTGTCTGAATGTGACCCCCCTCCTGGCTGGTGGAGGCTGCTGTCTGCCCTGTGCGTGGCAACGCCATAAAAGTATTTCTCAAAGCCTCATTATTGATGATGTTTTTCAAAAATGTTACACTGATGGAAATAAAGTATTTTTCAAATCAAAAACTTTCACGTTTTTTTTATTGGGAATGCTGATATTGGTTTCATGACTCTAATATCTGGAAGGTAGTTGCCAGTGGCTATGAAACTATTTTTCAATGCATCAGGTAGGTTATGAATATATAGTGTGCATAAAAGGACAAGCAAGGACAAACATTCAACAACCTGAGAAATGCAGACCTTCATATTTTTAATCGTTCATAAAACTCTGACTTTGTTTCAGAGTTTCAATACATCAAGATAAAGAACATATAAACTTAAAATGAGACATTCACACTGTCAAAATCTATCTCAGCTTCTCTTGGTTATTTTATGTACTTTTTAGTTGCTTCACCATATAATAACCCACCACCCCTTCATTGATCGCTTTCTTTTCTAAAAATATTTAACTTCAGATTTGGTTTTATTCTCTGTAACTATCCAGTTGTTATTTTACGATGTAACATATTGATCATTGTCAGTTTCTTTAATTTGAATAAAATTAATTTAATTATTATGTTGTTAGATAATTATTTGAAATGTTCTGTTAACCTCATTCTATCATGTCTCTATTATGATGGGTAATTTGAGACTGCCACACTTGGACTGAAATCCCATCACGCCCAGTTTGAGCAGCCTATAAAGGATGCAGAGCAACACGCTCTCCTAATCAAGTTCTGGTAAGTCAGACCTAATTCGCTGAGCCTCTTTTCAGAAATTTTATGTACTGACATTTTCCAAATGTGTTCTACTTTTCAGACTTGACATCTGCACTTACAAAGACCACCATCATGGATCCAGTCCTCCTCATCCTGCTTGTCTCTGTGACGGTTGTTCCTTTGGTAAGATTCATGATTGCAACACTTGTGATTTAATACATTACTGATCTGCCCGATGAGCAGATGTTACGTTTTAAGACACTAAAAGTTATGAAGTTGAACTGTAAGTTTCGTAATTAAAGATTTTTGTCACAATTGTCAACAATTATAAGAGCATTTATGTGTAAAATAACATAAGTACAAATGATAGCATATGCATGTCTGTTTCAGGGAGGGACAGATGGAGAATTAATGGGTGAGTTGAATTACATAGTTGAACTCTGTATTACTGTTTATGTTTCAGCACTGTTGCTCGGATACAAAGAAAAAGAGTAATAAAAAGTGGTAAAAACATAACAAAAATGTAACAAGTAAAAAAATGTTACAGGTTAAATGGACTGTAAAATTAAACATGCAAAATGTTAAAACTTTTGAAGGTCATGGAGGTCCTTCCTCCCTGACAGTAAAGCAGTTGCCCATGACGTTATACCCACCTAAAAACATAAAATACAAGGAAAAAGGAACAACCCATATTTTATATATGAAGGGTGGCGTAGGCGGTGCCGTGGTTGATGAGCTAAAAGAGAGATTGCCTCAGAGCCCACTGCGGAGCACCTGTACTATGTTAACTACTTTCAGGCAATAACCCAGATAACAGAGGAGCTGGATGACAAAATCTGTCAAGGTGACACAATTTATTTTCAGATTGGGATTCTCATTTCATCTTTAGGTGCACTGATATTTACATTTCCTCTAATCACTGTTACTTTTTTCAAATCCTTTTTTATGACCTGGCACTGGCAAAAGCCAGCCAACTTAAAAGTTAAGTTGTTGAAAATGAAGCGTCATTGGACAAGCTTCTGCTTCAAATTACATGGCAGAAAGAGGAACAACCCATATTTTATTTATGAAGGGTGCTTCTCAACTTTTCCACCTGTTTGTTTGAAAGATCCACTGGATTCCCACCACCCCCATAATATGGCTTAAGTTCAACTAATGTTGGGCGCAGTGGGTCAACAAAATCAATGGTAGATTTTCCCATTTTCAAACTGTCTGTGTCTCTTCTAACTCTGGCTGAAGCCTTGGACCCGTGTGCCACTGGGAACCATGACTGCGAGCATATATGCATCAGCTCCCCCGGATCGTACAAGTGTGCCTGCAAAGAAGGCTTTACCCTCATGGACAATGGACGCAACTGCAGTGAGTGTCCTGATTACGCGTTGCTGTGAAAATGGAGCTTTTTGTTCAATCATGGTCTCTGAGCTCGCAGACAATCATGATTTTTTTGTGTGTGTGTCCGTCTGTGTCCGACTGCGCCAGCTTGCGACAACTCAATCAAAGATGTGGTGTTCCTGGTCGATGGCTCTGGGAGTGTGGGTGCTACAGACTTTGAGCTGGTCAAGCAATGGATCAAGCAGCTTATTGACAACATGGTTGTGTCTGACACCAGCACTCATGTCGGACTTGTGCAGTACTCCACTGACGTCAATCAGGTATGCGTGTGTTTTGCCGTTTTAGTCCCCCTTAAACACCTTCCTTCAGTCTTGCACTGAGCAAGGTCATTTTTCCATCTCCTCACTGCAGGAATTTCCCTTGGGCCAGCACAACAACGTGCAGGACCTTAAGGATGCTGTGGACCAAATTACCTTTATTGGGGGAGGGACCAGCACAGGCAAAGCCCTCGATTATCTGGCAGACGAAAGCTTTAGTGCAGTTCAGGGCGCCCGACCAGGAGTCACCAAGGTCGCCATTGTCATCACAGATGGACAAAGCGGGGACAGTGTCAGTGATGCTGCAAATAAAACCAAGGAGATGGGTGAGAGGAGGACAGATTATTCGACTGGCCGTAGTCGGCTCATGCACTTCCCTCTTTAGAGCCTCACAAGAAAAGCCTATCTGTGTTTGTTTCAGGGGTCAAGGTGTTTGCTGTTGGCGCAGGCCGTGCCGTGGTTGATGAGCTAAGAGAGATTGCCTCAGAGCCCACTGCGGAGCACCTGTACTATGTTAACAACTTTCAGGCAATAACCCAGATAACAGAGGAGCTGGATGACAAAATCTGTCAAGGTGACACAATTTATTTTCAGATGGGGATTCTCATTTCATCTTTAGGTGCACTGATATTTACATTTCCTCTAATCACTGTTACTTTTTTCAAATCCTTTTTTATGACCTGGCACTGGCAAAAGCCAGCCAACTTAAAAGTTAAGTTGTTGAAAATGAAGCGTCATTGGACAAGCTTCTGCTTCAAATTACATGGCAGAAAGAGGAACAACCCATATTTTATTAATGAAGGGTGCTTCTCAACTTTTCCACCTGTTTGTTTGAAAGATCCACTGGATTCCCACCACCCCCATAATATGGCTTAAGTTCAACTAATGTTGGCAGCAGTGGGTCAACAAAATCAATGGTAGATTTTCCCATTTTCAAACTGTCTGTGTCTCTTCTAACTCTGGCTGAAGCCTTGGACCCGTGTGCCACTGGGAACCATGACTGCGAGCATATATGCATCAGCTCCCCCGGATCGTACAAGTGTGCCTGCAAAGAAGGCTTTACCCTCATGGACAATGGACGCAACTGCAGTGAGTGTCCTGATTACGCGTTGCTGTGAAAATGGAGCTTTTTGTTCAATCATGGTCTCTGAGCTCGCAGACAATCATGATTTTTTTGTGTGTGTGTCCGTCTGTGTCCGACTGCGCCAGCTTGCGACAACTCAATCAAAGATGTGGTGTTCCTGGTCGATGGCTCTGGGAGTGTGGGTGCTACAGACTTTGAGCTGGTCAAGCAATGGATCAAGCAGCTCATTGACAACATGGTTGTGTCTGACACCAGCACTCATGTCGGACTTGTGCAGTACTCCACTGACGTCAATCAGGTATGCATGTGTTTTGCCGTTTTAGTCCCCCTTAAACACCTTCCTTCAGTCTTGCACTGAGCAAGGTCATTTTTCCATCTCCTCACTGCAGGAATTTCCCTTGGGCCAGCACAACAACGTGCAGGACCTTAAGGATGCTGTGGACCAAATTACCTTCATTGGGGGAGGGACCAGCACAGGCAAAGCCCTCGATTATCTGGCAGACGAAAGCTTTAGTGCGGTTCAGGGCGCCCGACCAGGAGTCACCAAGGTCGCCATTGTCATCACAGATGGACAAAGTGGGGACAGTGTCAGTGATGCTGCAAATAAAACCAAGGAGATGGGTGAGAGGAGGACAGATTATTCGACTGGCCGTAGTCGGCTCATGCACTTCCCTCTTTAGAGCCTCACAAGAAAAGCCTATCTGTGTTTGTTTCAGGGGTCAAGGTGTTTGCTGTTGGCGCAGGCCGTGCCGTGGTTGATGAGCTAAGAGAGATTGCCTCAGAGCCCACTGCGGAGCACCTGTACTATGTTAACAACTTTCAGGCAATAACCCAGATAACAGAGGAGCTGGATGACAAAATCTGTCAAGGTGACACAATTTATTTTCAGATTGGGATTCTCATTTCATCTTTAGGTGCACTGATATTTACATTTCCTCTAATCACTGTTACTTTTTTCAAATCCTTTTTTATGACCTGGCACTGGCAAAAGCCAGCCAACTTAAAAGTTAAGTTGTTGAAAATGAAGCGTTATTGGACAAGCTTCTGCTTCAAATTACATGGCAGAAAGAGGAACAACCCATATTTTATTTATGAAGGGTGCTTCTCAACTTTTCCACCTGTTTGTTTGAAAGATCCACTGGATTCCCACCACCCCCATAATATGGCTTAAGTTCAACTAATGTTGGCAGCAGTGGGTCAACAAAATCAATGGTAGATTTTCCCATTTTCAAACTGTCTGTGTCTCTTCTAACTCTGGCTGAAGCCTTGGACCCGTGTGCCACTGGGAACCATGACTGCGAGCATATATGCATCAGCTCCCCCGGATCGTACAAGTGTGCCTGCAAAGAAGGCTTTACCCTCATGGACAATGGACGCAACTGCAGTGAGTGTCCTGATTACGCGTTGCTGTGAAAATGGAGCTTTTTGTTCAATCATGGTCTCTGAGCTCGCAGACAATCATGATTTTTTTGTGTGTGTGTCCGTCTGTGTCCGACTGCGCCAGCTTGCGACAACTCAATCAAAGATGTGGTGTTCCTGGTCGATGGCTCTGGGAGTGTGGGTGCTACAGACTTTGAGCTGGTCAAGCAATGGATCAAGCAGCTCATTGACAACATGGTTGTGTCTGACACCAGCACTCATGTCGGACTTGTGCAGTACTCCACTGACGTCAATCAGGTATGCATGTGTTTTGCCGTTTTAGTCCCCCTTAAACACCTTCCTTCAGTCTTGCACTGAGCAAGGTCATTTTTCCATCTCCTCACTGCAGGAATTTCCCTTGGGCCAGCACAACAACGTGCAGGACCTTAAGGATGCTGTGGACCAAATTACCTTTATTGGGGGAGGGACCAGCACAGGCAAAGCCCTCGATTATCTGGCAGACGAAAGCTTTAGTGCGGTTCAGGGCGCCCGACCAGGAGTCACCAAGGTCGCCATTGTCATCACAGATGGACAAAGCGGGGACAGTGTCAGTGATGCTGCAAATAAAACCAAGGAGATGGGTGAGAGGAGGACAGATTATTCGACTGGCCGTAGTCGGCTCATGCACTTCCCTCTTTAGAGCCTCACAAGAAAAGCCTATCTGTGTTTGTTTCAGGGGTCAAGGTGTTTGCTGTTGGCGCAGGCCGTGCCGTGGTTGATGAGCTAAGAGAGATTGCCTCAGAGCCCACTGTTGAGCACCTGTACTATGTTAACAACTTTCAGGCAATAACCCAGATAACAGAGGAGCTGGATGACAAAATCTGTCAAGGTGACACAATTTATTTTCAGATTGGGATTCTCATTTCATCTTTAGGTGCACTGATATTTACATTTCCTCTAATCACTGTTACTTTTTTCAAATCCTTTTTTATGACCTGGCACTGGCAAAAGCCAGCCAACTTAAAAGTTAAGTTGTTGAAAATGAAGCGTTATTGGACAAGCTTCTGCTTCAAATTACATGGCAGAAAGAGGAACAACCCATATTTTATTTATGAAGGGTGCTTCTCAACTTTTCCACCTGTTTGTTTGAAAGATCCACTAGATTCCCACCACCCCCATAATATGGCTTAAGTTCAACTAATGTTGGCAGCAGTGGGTCAACAAAATCAATGGTAGATTTTCCCATTTTCAAACTGTCTGTGTCTCTTCTAACTCTGGCTGAAGCCTTGGACCCGTGTGCCACTGGGAACCATGACTGCGAGCATATATGCATCAGCTCCCCCGGATCGTACAAGTGTGCCTGCAAAGAAGGCTTTACCCTCATGGACAATGGACGCAACTGCAGTGAGTGTCCTGATTACGCGTTGCTGTGAAAATGGAGCTTTTTGTTCAATCATGGTCTCTGAGCTCGCAGACAATCATGATTTTTTTGTGTGTGTGTCCGTCTGTGTCCGACTGCGCCAGCTTGCGACAACTCAATCAAAGATGTGGTGTTCCTGGTCGATGGCTCTGGGAGTGTGGGTGCTGCAGACTTTGAGCTGGTCAAGCAATGGATCAAGCAGCTCATTGACAACATGGTTGTGTCTGACACCAGCACTCATGTCGGACTTGTGCAGTACTCCACTGACGTCAATCAGGTATGCATGTGTTTTGCCGTTTTAGTCCCCCTTAAACACCTTCCTTCAGTCTTGCACTGAGCAAGGTCATTTTTCCATCTCCTCACTGCAGGAATTTCCCTTGGGCCAGCACAACAACGTGCAGGACCTTAAGGATGCTGTGGACCAAATTACCTTCATTGGGGGAGGGACCAGCACAGGCAAAGCCCTCGATTATCTGGCAGACGAAAGCTTTAGTGCGGTTCAGGGCGCCCGACCAGGAGTCACCAAGGTCGCCATTGTCATCACAGATGGACAAAGCGGGGACAGTGTCAGTGATGCTGCAAATAAAACCAAGGAGATGGGTGAGAGGAGGACAGATTATTCGACTGGCCGTAGTCGGCTCATGCACTTCCCTCTTTAGAGCCTCACAAGAAAAGCCTATCTGTGTTTGTTTCAGGGGTCAAGGTGTTTGCTGTTGGCGCAGGCCGTGCCGTGGTTGATGAGCTAAGAGAGATTGCCTCAGAGCCCACTGCGGAGCACCTGTACTATGTTAACAACTTTCAGGCAATAACCCAGATAACAGAGGAGCTGGATGACAAAATCTGTCAAGGTGACACAATTTATTTTCAGATTGGGATTCTCATTTCATCTTTAGGTGCACTGATATTTACATTTCCTCTAATCACTGTTACTTTTTTCAAATCCTTTTTTATGACCTGGCACTGGCAAAAGCCAGCCAACTTAAAAGTTAAGTTGTTGAAAATGAAGCGTTATTGGACAAGCTTCTGCTTCAAATTACATGGCAGAAAGAGGAACAACCCATATTTTATTTATGAAGGGTGCTTCTCAACTTTTCCACCTGTTTGTTTGAAAGATCCACTGGATTCCCACCACCCCCATAATATGGCTTAAGTTCAACTAATGTTGGCAGCAGTGGGTCAACAAAATCAATGGTAGATTTTCCCATTTTCAAACTGTCTGTGTCTCTTCTAACTCTGGCTGAAGCCTTGGACCCGTGTGCCACTGGGAACCATGACTGCGAGCATATATGCATCAGCTCCCCCGGATCGTACAAGTGTGCCTGCAAAGAAGGCTTTACCCTCATGGACAATGGACGCAACTGCAGTGAGTGTCCTGATTACGCGTTGCTGTGAAAATGGAGCTTTTTGTTCAATCATGGTCTCTGAGCTCGCAGACAATCATGATTTTTTTGTGTGTGTGTCCGTCTGTGTCCGACTGCGCCAGCTTGCGACAACTCAATCAAAGATGTGGTGTTCCTGGTCGATGGCTCTGGGAGTGTGGGTGCTACAGACTTTGAGCTGGTCAAGCAATGGATCAAGCAGCTCATTGACAACATGGTTGTGTCTGACACCAGCACTCATGTCGGACTTGTGCAGTACTCCACTGACGTCAATCAGGTATGCATGTGTTTTGCCGTTTTAGTCCCCCTTAAACACCTTCCTTCAGTCTTGCACTGAGCAAGGTCATTTTTCCATCTCCTCACTGCAGGAATTTCCCTTGGGCCAGCACAACAACGTGCAGGACCTTAAGGATGCTGTGGACCAAATTACCTTTATTGGGGGAGGGACCAGCACAGGAAAAGCCCTCGATTATCTGGCAGACGAAAGCTTTAGTGCGGTTCAGGGCGCCCGACCAGGAGTCACCAAGGTCGCCATTGTCATCACAGATGGACAAAGCGGGGACAGTGTCAGTGATGCTGCAAATAAAACCAAGGAGATGGGTGAGAGGAGGACAGATTATTCGACTGGCCGTAGTCGGCTCATGCACTTCCCTCTTTAGAGCCTCACAAGAAAAGCCTATCTGTGTTTGTTTCAGGGGTCAAGGTGTTTGCTGTTGGCGCAGGCCGTGCCGTGGTTGATGAGCTAAGAGAGATTGCCTCAGAGCCCACTGCGGAGCACCTGTACTATGTTAACAACTTTCAGGCAATAACCCAGATAACAGAGGAGCTGGATGACAAAATCTGTCAAGGTGACACAATTTATTTTCAGATTGGGATTCTCATTTCATCTTTAGGTGCACTGATATTTACATTTCCTCTAATCACTGTTACTTTTTTCAAATCCTTTTTTATGACCTGGCACTGGCAAAAGCCAGCCAACTTAAAAGTTAAGTTGTTGAAAATGAAGCGTTATTGGACAAGCTTCTGCTTCAAATTACATGGCAGAAAGAGGAACAACCCATATTTTATTTATGAAGGGTGCTTCTCAACTTTTCCACCTGTTTGTTTGAAAGATCCACTGGATTCCCACCACCCCCATAATATGGCTTAAGTTCAACTAATGTTGGCAGCAGTGGGTCAACAAAATCAATGGTAGATTTTCCCATTTTCAAACTGTCTGTGTCTCTTCTAACTCTGGCTGAAGCCTTGGACCCGTGTGCCACTGGGAACCATGACTGCGAGCATATATGCATCAGCTCCCCCGGATCGTACAAGTGTGCCTGCAAAGAAGGCTTTACCCTCATGGACAATGGACGCAACTGCAGTGAGTGTCGTGATCTTTTTCTTTTCTTTTGTATTTGACACATCATCATGTACTGAAATTTCACAATTATTCCAAGCCAAATATTCACAGGACTGGTAGCTCAACATCTGAAATATTTCTTTTTGTCCTAACTGCAGAAGACACTTGCAATCATGAAGATACTGACAAATTCCTTGAAAGACAAAGGGGTTCCCTTCAGAAGCTAAAACGAAAGAATATCCTTTTAATGCAGTATAGGAACTTATGATATCTTGTCATGTTCTTTTTGTATTTTCTGTTGTATGATTTTTGTCCTTAATTAATATATCACTTAAAATCATGTTGAAGAGGATCACGTCGCTGAAGAAAAAACTTTCTTGAAGATTCATATCACATCTTACTTTCACATATACACACACATTAACACAAACACAACTCATTGTTACTTCTTGTAAAATACTGGGGAAAAGATGATAATAAGATGATAATAAATTGGAAATTAATTTGGTCATGTAGTCTGTCATTTTCAGACACTAAATAACAAAACACTATTTTCTCCATTGTCTTGAACAACGACTCAATTCACTGGTCAACTTAACCTTTTGAAGACTTGCAGCTTTGGGCGATTTAATAAGTATTTTCATCTATTGTTATTTTTTTGTTACATTTCCTTCTGGACCGGAACCACTTTTAGTTTTTGTCTCTTACATTTGCATCATCATGGATTATTTTATTTTGATCTTTTCTTGTTCTCTGTTATTCTATTGTATGTCCGTAATTTGTGCTCTTTTTTTTTCTTGGTAACAACATTTGTAAATTCCTGTATCCAGCTTTTAATAAATCTCTATCTATTTATATATCATTTACTTTAGTTCCTTCCTGTCTCAAATACGACTACCTCCATCAAGCAGCATTAGCATGTATGTGTGTGTGTGTGTGTGTGTGTGTATGTCCAGGGTTTTACCTGCAATCTTCTTAAACTGAGGCTGCTCGCTGTGTTGTTCACTTTCTGTTCACATGGTGTCGCTCTATGTTTGCAGTTTCGCCTGTTCAACTTTTCAAATATTTTCTCCACATACATCTTTAACAACACTTCTACACACACTATACTTTTCAATCTCCTTCACCAATTTCAGTGCGTTAGTTTCATCACTGATGGGATTCATTTAACCATCAACCACTATTGTTACAATCACATTCTCATTTTCTCTGTCATTTGTGTAAACACAATGATCAGCAAGGTTTGGACAAAGACATTTTCACACAGATATTTAAGCAATGTCTTGTTTCAGTTTCTGCTGGACTCTCGTAGCGTGTACAGTGACAACTCTCGCTTATGCTCCAACATTCCATTTGTGCTTGATTCCCCTTTATATCCCTCTGGTTTATCCTTGTAAATCTCACAGTTTATCACCTATAGCACATGTGGATGAGCAGTTCTGACATCCATCTGATGTAAAATGAGGTTTGTCTGTGCATCAACAGTCCAAGTCAGGTTAGCAGTAGGGTTCAATGTCTGATCAGAATCGATGCCCACTTTCTAAGTGTGCCCTCCTGCTCGTCAGCTGTGGCTGCTGAGTGAGTGAGTGAGTGCCTGTTAATGTGCCTGTGCAGCATCTGGAGAGTTGCTCATTCCCATTTTTCTCACATCTTCGGGGCTCCAAAGTGTGAGATATGCTTTCTCTTTTTCTCTAAAGTTCTATGGGCTCAACTCAACCAGCAGAAATGGTATCACACAAGATAATTTGCTGCTCTCGAGTGAGACCCAGCCTGTCCCCCAGTGGTGACAGCAGTAGCCTCATATTCTTTGGGACACTGGCTCACGGCCAGGTGATTGGGCTATTCTGATTAATAACCTTATGCTCCTGCCCAGGGGTGAAAGTAGCTTAAAAGTGTTGCTGGAACTGTAAACGAACATTAAAAAAAAAAAGCGCACGCCCAAAGGGCTGTGATTTTTATGACAGTTTTCGGGTGTCTATTCCCCACACAACTACAGCTCCCATAGCCCCACCCTTCCTGCGCTACCCCTGGAAATGCTTTGAAAACTGCTTTTACAGTAATTGCCTGCAACAGTGCAAACAACAGGGAACAGGTAGACATGCATACATGAAAAAACAGATCGTCAATATCACTCAATGATTTATTTAGCAAAATATCAGTTTACACTTTACAGTGAGTGACACAACACTCCTGTTTGTCATTTCATGTTGGAATATGCAGAGTCTGACATCCACTGTTTTGACTGTAAAAAGAGGATCCAAGTCTTCATCAGAGAGATTGGAAACGCAGATGTGTTCATGCTGCACCGGTTGTCACTGAGGCTCCAGAGAAATTATATTCCCAACCACCAAACAAGTAACAGAAGGCAGAGATTCAGGAGGAATGCCGATGTGGTAAAAGGCAAACATCATCGGAACACTAAACCATACTCATACTACTAATGCTATAATAGGTGGACGAACAGTAGCAAGCAGGACTACCAGAAAGCAAACACCTATCAGTCAACTCATTCACAACTAGACTGTTGTATTTCGACCAGATGTTCCCACAGTAACACTGGCCTGAATCCGGCTGTACAAACTCTAATAAACAGATCTGACAAGGCTGCAGATTCATCCCAGCCGAGAAGCTCTCAGTGTCACAAGCCTGCGCAGTTGTACAGTGACAAGTGGTTTGACACTGACAGCAAACACCTGAGAAAAACACTCAGAAGTTTATCAAAGCAAAACCACCAGCGACCTGAAAACCTTCAACTCCGCCTCCTGCGAATGACGGAAAATGTAAAGGAGAACACAGCAGAGTCAGAGAGCAGCGGAGGAGAAGTCAACCGGGTATGGTTGAGGAGTCCATTGACTCACATCATTGAGGGAAGATGGCTTCTTTTTGCTGACCACTTAAAGATGAACTGGCCATATAAAATGGTGATATATAAAACGATCCTCCGGCTTCAGCCTCCCGGTAGCTGGGATTACTGGCGCGCGCCACCGCACCCGGTGAGGAGACCCTGGATTGATGGAGGTTTTGCCTTTGATGAGGATGAACAATAAATGTAAAGCAACATCTTTTAATGCAGGGACCCTCCAACAACAAATTCATTAAAGTGTTTTTTTTTCATCATCTAATCGCACTTTGACACTCCTGAATAATTGGATCAGTTTACAGGACAGATAACTGCTCCTCTCCAGTTGGAGTGTCTGAAATTAACGTCATCAGCTGATTGTCAGTAATCTGCTGCAAAAGGATGAGATTAATAAACTGAGACAGATTCAACATTTACTCTCAAAGACTCTCATCTTGTACCTTCATGACGCCGATTTAGTTTCATTCGGTGTTCTTGGAGACCTTCACTCTTGTCAGAACCAAAACCTCCATCAATCCAGATTCTCCTCGCCGGGTGCGGTGGCGCGCGCCTGTAATCCCTGCTACCGGGAGGCTGAGGCCGGAGGATCGTTTGAGCTCAGGAGCTCTGAGCTGCAGTGGACTATGTTGATCGGGCGTCCTCGCTAAATTCGGTATCGACATGGTGCTCCTGGGGGAGCTCGGGACCACCAGGTCGTCTAAGGAGGGGTGCACCGGCCCAGACCGGTAACGGAGCAGGTCAAAGCCCCCGTGCCGCTCCGTAGCGGGATCGCGCCTGAGAATAGACGCTGCAGTGCAGCCTGAGCAACACAGCGGGACCCGGTCTTTTACTGCTCTCCACTTACTACAAACACATGGGACGACACACACGCCGTACACGTCACAAGAGCTTCTGAGAGCACCCATAGCGGCGATCTCTTTAACAACACGATGGAAGAGGATTTTTAATTGTTCATAAAAGTCTGACTTTGCTCAAGAGTTGCAGTACATTAAGATAAAGAACTTCTAAAATTAAAATGAGACATTCACACTATCAAAATCTGTCTCAGCTTCTTTTGGTTATTTATTGTTGTAATGTCATGACAGGGGTCACATTTCGTGATTCAACTATTCATTTTAGTTTATGTCAAAAAGGGCATTTTGTTTGAATATTAAAGTGTCATCATTTGTGGGCTGACCAACCTCAATGAATGGACCTTTGACTCATTGAAAAAGTTCTTTGTGGCCCCTTAAGATTTGTCTTTGAGTACCCCAGGTGTAGGTCATGTGTCTTTGTGCGTGAGGCTCCAGATCCAAATTCGGACTCGTAAGGCAGGTTGTTGTTGTTGTTGTTGTTGTTGTTGTTGTTTTTACTTTATCCAAGATATAAGGTTTCCCAGAGATGCTAAACATTTCTAAACATTTGTTTTAAATTACTTTTTTTCTTAGAGGAAGGATGCCCAGCCATGTTTTCTTTTTGTTTGTTTTGGTTTTTTTTTTTAGCAAGATTGCTTTCAAAACCCTGATCAGGCCTCATGTAGTGTTACAAACAAGTAAAAAATATATGTTGTGCAGTTGATGTAACAACAGCATCTATGATGGGGGAGGACTCTGTTCCATTCTGATCCAGGAACAAGGCCTCCATCTCTGGTTGGTGAAATTCCATTTATTACGATACCTTCAAAAATATAGGTTAATTAATGGGTGAGGCGTTCCCAGCCGCATGATGTTGACACTCCCAAACATACCAGATAAGATTTTCATCTTCCTTTGGTGAGGTGTGTCTGAATGTAACCACAAATAGTTCCAAAGAAAATTTGCTCTGTGACATCTAAAAATGTTCCTTTGTCATATCTCATAACTCAACTCGAGAGGCAAACACTTTAACTACATTTAAGTCCAGGCTTAAGACCTTCCTCTATGACAGAGCCTTCAGTTAGGACTGGTTCAGGTAGCTCTGAACCATTGATAGCTATGCTGCTATAGGCTTAGACTGCTGGGGGACACATCAGGTTACATGGAGCCCTACCTTCCTCTCCTCTCCTCTCCTCTCCTCTCCTCTCCTCTCCTCTCCTCTCCTCTCCTCTCCTCTCCTCTCCCCCTCTCTCCTCCTCTCCTCCCTGCACATTTTTGGAACTGTCATTACCATTACTTGTTGCACTTTGTAGTTTGGCCTTGGTGTCGCGCAGTCTCTCTCTCGCAGTCTCTCCCCCTTATTCCCTACTGTCACACCGGCCCGCGCTCCCCTTCCATGAAACAGTCTGCTATCCAGTCCCCCATCAAGCTGGCTTGCTCTCCCTGCCTCCCCTTCCAGATGCTTCCTTCTTCAGCTGTTATTAACATTTCCGTGTTTCCCACATTTTGTATTGTAAACTGTTTTCTTGTCTGTAACAACATCCACTGCACGTCTGTCCGTCCTGGGTGAGGGATCCCTCCTCTGTTGCTCACCCTGAGGTTTCTCAGATTTTTCCTTGTTAAAAGGGTTTTCTATGGAGTTTTTCCTCAGTCGATGTGAGGGTCTGAGGGCAGAGGATGTTGTTATGATGCCATGAAGCCTGGAGACAAACTGTTTGTGAAAACGGGCTAGACAAATAAAATTGCCTTGCCTTGCCTTGCCTTGGTGCAGGTGGTGAGGTTACTTGGGTGCATGGACATTCTGCTCATACCGTACCCAGGTAACCGCACCACCAGTTTGGGAGGTTCCATTGATTATTGTGACATTTCCAAAAGTAGGTCAATATGCAGGGCACATAATCACGTAAGATACAGTCGCAACTCCCATGTGTACTTTCCTTTACTCCCAGCACATTTTGCTGTAACAGGCTGTGTCTGAATGTGACCCCCCTCCTGGCTGGTGGAGGCTGCTGTCTGCCCTGTGCGTGGCAACGCCATAAAAGTATTTCTCAAAGCCTCATTATTGATGATGTTTTTCAAAAATGTTACACTGATGGAAATAAAGTATTTTTCAAATCAAAAACTTTCACGTTTTTTTTATTGGGAATGCTGATATTGGTTTCATGACTCTAATATCTGGAAGGTAGTTGCCAGTGGCTATGAAACTATTTTTCAATGCATCAGGTAGGTTATGAATATATAGTGTGCATAAAAGGACAAGCAAGGACAAACATTCAACAACCTGAGAAATGCAGACCTTCATATTTTTAATCGTTCATAAAACTCTGACTTTGTTTCAGAGTTTCAATACATCAAGATAAAGAACATATAAACTTAAAATGAGACATTCACACTGTCAAAATCTATCTCAGCTTCTCTTGGTTATTTTATGTACTTTTTAGTTGCTTCACCATATAATAACCCACCACCCCTTCATTGATCGCTTTCTTTTCTAAAAATATTTAACTTCAGATTTGGTTTTACTCTCTGTAACTATCCAGTTGTTATTTTACGATGTAACATATTGATCATTGTCAGTTTCTTTAATTTGAATAAAATTAATTTAATTATTATGTTGTTAGATAATTATTTGAAATGTTCTGTTAACCTCATTCTATCATGTCTCTATTATGATGGGTAATTTGAGACTACAGCATCTATGATGGGGGAGGACTCTGTTCCATTCTGATCCAGGAACAAGGCCTCCATCTCTGGTTCGTGAGGTTCCATTCACTCCCCTCGTATAGCGAGAGCAGCCTCCTACTTGGCACTAATTGAGGAGCAGAAGACCAACCCCAGGTTCCTCTTCAGTTCTGTAGCCAGACTGACAGCCACAGCTCTATTGAACCAAGTATTCCTGTTTCCCTGGGTAGCAAAGATTTCATGGACTTCTTTAAGACAAAATTATACTTATTAAAGAGAAAATTCATCTCCTCCTGCCATCAGCTGACAACATTTCACCTATAACCTCAGAAGCCTTAGAGGCAGTTGTTGGACCACACATACACTTTGATAGTTTTTTTGCCATTAGCCTTCATGAACTTAGTACAATAATTTCATCCTCTAAACCAGGGGTGTCAAACTGGTCCAGTAAAGGGCCGGTGTGGCTGCAGGTTTTCATTCCAACTGAACAAAAGCAACTCCTGAATCTACTTAAATCAACCAAGCTGTGTCCACACAGCTCATTGGTTGGATCAGGTGTTGCTTTTACTTGGTTGGAATGAAAACCTGCAGCCACACCGGCCCTTTACTGGACCAGTTTGACACCCTTGCTCTAAACCGTCCGCCTGTCTTCCCATCCCAACTAAGCTGCTCAAAGATTCTACCCCTCGTTACCACCTCTTTCTTAAATATGATCAATGTGTCGCTGTTACCAGGTTACGTCCCACAGTCCTTTAAAGTAGCAGTAATTCAACCCCTCCTCAAAAAAACAACCCTGGATCCAGAAGTTTTGGCCAACTACAGACCAATATCAAACCTTCCTTTTCTCTCCAAGACTGGAGAAAGCAGTTGCTAAACAACTCTGTGACTTTCTCCACAGCAACAGCCTATTAGAGGATTTCCAGTCAGGTTTCAGGATTCATCATCGCACAGAAACAGCACTAGTCAAAGTTACCAGGGACCTCCTACTAGCATCAGATGAGGGGCTGGTCTCTGTGCTGGTCTCTGTGCTGGTCTCAGTGCAGCTTTTGATACCATTGACCACCATATCCTTCTACAGAGACTGGAACATGTCATTGGCAATAAAGGAACTGCACTAAACTGGTTTAGGTCATATTTACTTGGTCAATCTCAATTTGTACTAACTAATGATAACCCCTCTGAAACCACTGTAGTCAGTTATGGTGCTCCACAAGGGTCTGTACTTGGACCAATCCTCTTCACACTATACCTGCTTCCTCTATGTCACATTATTAAGAAACACTCAATGAATTTTCACTGCTATGCAGACGATATGCAGCTGTACTTCAATGCATCCACATGAAAGAAATCAGCTGACTAAACTGGAGGCCTGTCTAAAGGAGATAAAAACATTGATGACCCATAATTTCCTTTTATTAAGCTCGAACAAAACTGAAGCTATTGTGCTGGGCCCAAAACACCTTTAGAGACACCATATCTAATGAGATAGCTACCCTGGATGGCATCACCCTGGCCCCCAGCACTACCATAAGAAACCTAGGAGTTCTCTTTGAAGAGGATCTGTCCTTCAACTCCCACATTAAGCAAATCTCTAGGACTGCTTTCTTTCTTTCATTTACGTAACATTGGCAAGATCAGACACATCCTGTCTAAAAAGATGCAGAAAACTAGTCCATGCTTTTGTCACTTCCAGGCAGGATGACTGCAATTTACTCCTATCAGATTGCACTAGGAGGTCCCTAAAGACTCTCCAGCTGGTCCAAAATGCTGCTGCCTGCATGTTGACAAGAACTAGTAGAAGAGACTATGTCTCTCCTGCACTGGCTTCTCTGCATGGCTCCCTGTCAAATTCAGAATAGAATTCAAAATTCTCCTTCTAACATACAAAGTCCTCAACAATCAGGCACCTTCATATCTGACAGAGCTCCCAGTTTGAGCAGCCTATAAAGGATGCAGAGCAACACGCTCTCCGCATCAAGTTCTGGTAAGTCAGACCTAATTCGCTGAGCCTCTTTTCAGAAATTTTATGTACTGACATTTTCCAAATGTGTTCTTCTTTTCAGACTTGACATCTGCACTTACAAAGACCACCATCATGGCTCCAGTCCTCCTCATCCTGCTTGTCTCTGTGACGATTGTTCCCTTGGTAAGATTCATGATTGCAACACTTGTGAATTAATACATTACTGATCTGCCTGATGAGCAGATGTCAAGTTTTAAGGCACGAAAAGTTAAAAAGTTGAGTTGTAAGTTTGGTGATAATAGATTTTTGGCACAATTGTCAAATATTACAAGAGCATTTATGTGTAAAATAACATAAGTACAAATGAAAGCATGTGCATTTCTGTTTCAGGGAGGGATAGATGGAGAATTAATGGGTGAGTTGAATCATATTGCGGAACTATGTATGACTGTTTATGTTTCAGCACTGCTGCTTTGGTGACAAATAAAAATAATAATAAAAAAATGGTTAAAAACATTTTTAAAAAATTACACACAAACAAAAAAATGTAACAAGTGTATGTAACAAAAAAGATACAGGTCAAATGAACTGTAAATTAATCATGCAAAATATTAAAACTTCAAAAGGTCATGGAGGTCCTTCATCCCTGAAAGGAAAGCAGTTGCCCATGATGTTATTCCAACCTGAATAAATAAATACAAGGGACAAGAAACAACCCATATTTTATTTATGAAGGGTGCTTCCAAACTTTTCCATCTGTTTGTTTGAAAGATCCACTGGATTCCCACCACCCCCATAATATGGCTTAAGTTCAACTAATGTTGGCAGCAGTGGGTCAACAAAATCAATGGTAGATTTTCCCATTTTCAAACTGTCTGTGTCTCCTCTAACTCTGGCTGAAGCCTTGGACCCGTGTGCCACTGGGAACCATGACTGCGAGCATATATGCATCAGCTCCCCCGGATCGTCCAAGTGTGCCTGCAAAGAAGGCTTTACCCTCATGGACAATGGACGCAACTGCAGTGAGTGTCCTGATTACGTGTTGCTGTGAAAATGGAGCTTTTTGTTCAATCATGGTCTCTGAGCTCGCAGACAATCATGATTTTTTTGTGTGTGTGTCCGTCTGTGTCCGACTGCGCCAGCTTGCGACAACTCAATCAAAGATGTGGTGTTCCTGGTCAATGGCTCTGGGAGTGTGGGTGCTACAAACTTTGAGCTGGTCGAGCAATGGATCAAGCAGTTCATTGACAACATGGTTGTGTCTGACACCAGCACTCATGTCGGACTTGTGCAGTACTCCACTAACGTCAATCAGGTATGCGTGTGTTTTGCCGTTTTAGTCCCCCTTAAACACCTTCCTTCAGTCTTTCACTGAGCAAGGTCATTTTTCCATCTCCTCACTGCAGGAATTTCCCTTGGGCCAGCACAACAACGTGCAGGACCTTAAGGATGCTGTGGACCAAATTACCTTTATTGGGGGAGGGACCAGCACAGGCAAAGCCCTCGATTATCTGGCAGACGAAAGCTTTAGTGCAGTTCAGGGCGCCCGACCAGGAGTCACCAAGGTCGCCATTGTCATCACAGATGGACAAAGCGGGGACAGTGTCAGTGATGCTGCAAATAAAACCAAGGAGATGGGTGAGAGGAGGACAGATTATTCGACTGGCCGTAGTCGGCTCATGCACTTCCCTCTTTAGAGCCTCACAAGAAAAGCCTATCTGTGTTTGTTTCAGGGGTCAAGGTGTTTGCTGTTGGCGCAGGCCGTGCCGTGGTTGATGAGCTAAGAGAGATTGCCTCAGAGCCCACTGCGGAGCACCTGTACTACGTTAACAACTTTCAGGCAATAACCCAGATAATAGAGGAGTTGGATGACAAAATCTGTCAAGGTGACACAATTTATTTTCAGATTGGGATTCTCATTTCATCTTTAGGTGCACTGATATTTACATTTCCTCTAATCACTGTTACTTTTTTCAAATCCTTTTTTATGACCTGGCACTGACAAAAGCCAGCCAACTTAAAAGTTAAGTTGTTGAAAATGAAGCGTCATTGGACAAGCTTCTGCTTCAAATTACATGGCAGAAAGAGGAACAACCCATATTTTATTTATGAAGGGTGCTTCTCAACTTTTCCACCTGTTTGTTTGAAAGATCCACTGGATTCCCACCACCCCCATAATATGGCTTAAGTTCAACTAATGTTGGCAGCAGTGGGTCAACAAAATCAATGGTAGATTTTCCCATTTTCAAACTGTCTGTGTGTCTTCTAACTCTGGCTGAAGCCTTGGACCCGTGTGCCACTGGGAACCATGACTGCGATATATGCATCAGCTCCCCCGGATCGTACAAGTGTGCCTGCAAAGAAGGCTTTACCCTCATGGACAATGGACACAACTGCAGTGAGTGTCGTGATCTTTTTCTTTTCTTTTTTTTTGACACATAATAATGTATTGAAATTTCACAATTATTACAAGCCAACTATTCACAGGACTGGTAGCTCAACATCTGAAATATTTCTTTTTGTCCTAACTGCAGAAGACACTTGCAATCATGAAGATACTGACAAATTCCTTGACAGACAAAAGGGTTCCCTTCAGAAGCTAAAACGAAAGAATATCCTTTCAATGCAGTACAGGAACTTGTGATATCTTGTAATGTTCTTTTTGTATTTTCTGTTGTATGATTTTTGTCCTTAATTAATATATCACTTAAAATCATGTTGAAGAGGATCACGTCGCTGAAGCAAAAACTTTCTTGAGGATTCATATCACATCTTACTTTCACTGTTAGTTTCATCACTGACGGGATTCATTTAACCATCAACCACTATTGTTACAATCACATTCTCATTTTCTCTTTCATTTGTGTAAACACAATGATCAGCAAGGTTTGGACAAAGACATTTTCACACAGATATTTAAGCAGTGTCTTGTTTCAGTTTCTGCTGGACTCTCGTAGCGTGTACAGTGACAACTCTCGCTTATACTCCAACATTCCATTTGTGCTTGATTCCCCTTTATATCCCTCTGGTTTATCCTTGTAAATCTCACAGTTTATCACCTATAGCACATGTGGATGAGCAGTTCTGACATCCATCTGATGTAAAATGAGGTTTGTCTGTGCATCAACAGTCCAAGTCAGGTTAGCAGTAGGGTTCAATGTCTGATCAGAATCGATGCCCACTTTCTAAGTGTGCCCTCCTGCTCGTCAGCTGTGGCTGCTGAGTGAGTGAGTGAGTGCCTGTTAATGTGCCTGTGCAGCATCTGGAGAGTTGCTCATTCCCATTTTTCTCACATCTTCGGGGCTCCAAAGTGTGAGATATGCTTTCTCTTTTTCTCTAAAGTTCTATGGGCTCAACTCAACCAGCAGAAATGGTATCACACAAGATAATTTGCTGCTCTCGAGTGAGACCCAGCCTGTCCCCCAGTGGTGACAGCAGTAGCCTCATATTCTTTGGGACACTGGCTCACGGCCAGGTGATTGGGCTATTCTGATTAATAACCTTATGCTCCTGCCCTGCTACCGGGAGGCTGAGGCCGGAGGATCGTTTGAGCTCAGGAGCTCTGAGCTGCAGTGGACTATGTTGATCGGGCGTCCTCGCTAAATTCGGTATCGATATGGTGCTCCTGGGGGAGCTCGGGACCACCAGGTCGTCTAAGGAGGGGTGCACCGGCCCAGACCGGACACGGAGCAGGTCAAAGCCCCCGTGCCGTTCCGTAGCGGGATCGCGCCTGAGAATAGACGCTGCAGTGCAGCCTGAGCAACACAGCGGGACCCGGTCTTTTACTGCTCTCTACTTACTACAAACACATGGGACGACACACACGCCGTCAACGTCACGTCTCGTACACGTCACAAGAGCTTCTGAGAGCACCCATAGCGGCGATCTCTTTAACAACACGATGGAAGAGGATTTTTAATTGTTCATAAAAGTCTGACTTTGCTCAAGAGTTGCAGTACATTAAGATAAAGAACTTCTAAAATTAAAATGAGACATTCACACTATCAAAATCTGTCTCAGCTTCTTTTGGTTATTTATTGTTGTAATGTCATGACAGGGGTCACATTTCGTGATTCAACTATTCATTTTAGTTTATGTCAAAAAGGGCATTTTGTTTGAATATTAAAGTGTCATCATTTGTGGGCTGACCAACCTCAATGAATGGACCTTTGACTCATTGAAAAAGTTCTTTGTGGCCCCTTAAGATTTGTCTTTGAGTACCCCAGGTGTAGGTCATGTGTCTTTGTGCGTGAGGCTCCAGATCCAAATTCGGACTCGTAAGGCAGGTTGTTGTTGTTGTTGTTGTTGTTGTTGTTGTTGTTTTTATTTTATCCAAGATATAAGGTTTCCCAGAGATGCTAAACATTTCTAAACATTTGTTTTGAATTACTTTTTTTCTTAGAGGAAGGATGCCCAGCCATGTTTTCATTTTGTTTGTTTGTTTGTTTTTTTTTTTAGCAAGATTGCTTTCAAAACCCTGATCAGGCCTCATGTAGTGTTACAAACAAGTAAAAAATATATGTTGTGCAGTTGATGTAACAACAGCATCTATGATGGGGGAGGACTCTGTTCCATTCTGATCCAGGAACAAGGCCTCCATCTCTGGTTGGTGAAATTCCATTTATTACGATACCTTCAAAAATATAGGTTAATTAATGGGTGAGGCGTTCCCAGCCGCATGATGTTGACACTCCCAAACATACCAGATAAGATTTTCATCTTCCTTTGGTGAGGTGTGTCTGAAAGTAACCACAAATAGTTCCAAAGAAAATTTGCTCTGTGACATCTAAAAATGTTCCTTTGTCATATCTCATAACTCAACTCGAGAGGCAAACACTTAAACTACGTTTAAGTCCAGGCTTAAGACCTTCCTCTATGACAGAGCCTTCAGTTAGGACTGGTTCAGGTAGCTCTGAACCATTGATAGCTATGCTGCTATAGGCTTAGACTGCTGGGGGACACATCAGGTTACATGGAGCCCTACCTTCCTCTCCTCTCCCCTCCTCTCCTCTCCTCTCCTCTCCCCCTCTCTCCTCCTCTCCTCCCTGCACATTTTTGGAACTGTCACTACCACTACTTGTTGCACTTTGTAGTTTGGCCTTGGTGTCTCGCAGTCTCTCTGTGTTTCCACAGATCCACCAGAGCCCCAACCGCCGCCTGCATCACCCCCCCCCCCTTATTCCCTACTGTTACACCGGCCTGAGCTCCCCTTCCATGAACCAGTCTACCATCCAGTCCCCCATCAAGCTGGCTTGCTCTCCCTGCCTCCCCTTCCAGATGCTTCCTTCTTCAGCTGTTATTAACATTTCCGTGTTTCCCACATTTTGTATTGTAAACTGTTTTCTTGTCTGTAACAACATCCACTGCACGTCTGTCCGTCCTGGGTGAGGGATCCTCCTCTGTTGCTCACCCTGAGGTTTCTCAGATTTTTCCTTGTTAAAAGGGTTTTCTATGGAGTTTTTCCTCAGTCGATGTGAGGGTCTGAGGGCAGAGGATGTTGTTATGATGCCATGAAGCCTGGAGACAAACTGTTTGTGAAAACGGGCTAGACAAATAAAATTGCCTTGCCTTGCCTTGCCTTGGTGCAGGTGGTGAGGTTACTTGGGTGCATGGACATTCTGCTCATACCGTACCCAGGTAACCGCACCACCAGTTTGGGAGGTTCCATTGATTATTGTGACATTTCCAAAAGTAGGTCAATATGCAGGGCACATAATCACGTAAGATACAGTCGCAACTCCCATGTGTACTTTCCTTTACTCCCAGCACATTTTGCTGTAACAGGCTGTGTCTGAATGTGACCCCCCTCCTGGCTGGTGGAGGCTGCTGTCTGCCCTGTGCGTGGCAACGCCATAAAAGTATTTCTCAAAGCCTCATTATTGATGATGTTTTTCAAAAATGTTACACTGATGGAAATAAAGTATTTTTCAAATCAAAAACTTTCACGTTTTTTTTATTGGGAATGCTGATATTGGTTTCATGACTCTAATATCTGGAAGGTAGTTGCCAGTGGCTATGAAACTATTTTTCAATGCATCAGGTAGGTTATGAATATATAGTGTGCATAAAAGGACAAGCAAGGACAAA
The DNA here is from genome assembly GCF_037954235.1 of Aulostomus chinensis. Taxonomy (NCBI): domain Eukaryota; kingdom Metazoa; phylum Chordata; class Actinopteri; order Syngnathiformes; family Aulostomidae; genus Aulostomus; species Aulostomus chinensis. The sequence goes on along the minus strand of NC_141335.1, from coordinate 21,616,091 downwards.
CATTCAACAACCTGAGAAATGCAGACCTTCATATTTTTAATCGTTCATAAAACTCTGACTTTGTTTCAGAGTTTCAATACATCAAGATAAAGAACATATAAACTTAAAATGAGACATTCACACTGTCAAAATCTATCTCAGCTTCTCTTGGTTATTTTATGTACTTTTTAGTTGCTTCACCATATAATAACCCACCACCCCTTCATTGATCGCTTTCTTTTCAAAAAATATTTAACTTCAGATTTGGTTTTACTCTCTGTAACTATCCAGTTGTTATTTTACGATGTAACATATTGATCATTGTCAGTTTCTTTAATTTGAATAAAATTAATTTAATTATTATGTTGTTAGATAATTATTTGAAATGTTCTGTTAACCTCATTCTATCATGTCTCTATTATGATGGGTAATTTGAGACTGCCATACTTGGACTGAAATCCCATCACGCCCAGTTTGAGCAGCCTATAAAGGATGCAGAGCAACACGCTCTCCTAATCAAGTTCTGGTAAGTCAGACCTAATTCGCTGAGCCTCTTTTCAGAAATTTTATGTACTGACATTTTCCAAATGTGTTCTACTTTTCAGACTTGACATCTGCACTTACAAAGACCACCATCATGGATCCAGTCCTCCTCATCCTGCTTGTCTCTGTGACGGTTGTTCCTTTGGTAAGATTCATGATTGCAACACTTGTGATTTAATACATTACTGATCTGCCCGATGAGCAGATGTTACGTTTTAAGACACTAAAAGTTATGAAGTTGAACTGTAAGTTTCGTAATTAAAGATTTTTGTCACAATTGTCAACAATTATAAGAGCATTTATGTGTAAAATAACATAAGTACAAATGATAGCATATGCATGTCTGTTTCAGGGAGGGACAGATGGAGAATTAATGGGTGAGTTGAATTACATAGTTGAACTCTGTATTACTGTTTATGTTTCAGCACTGTTGCTCGGATACAAAGAAAAAGAGTAATAAAAAGTGGTAAAAACATAACAAAAATGTAACAAGTAAAAAAATGTTACAGGTTAAATGGACTGTAAAATTAAACATGCAAAATGTTAAAACTTTTGAAGGTCATGGAGGTCCTTCCTCCCTGACAGTAAAGCAGTTGCCCATGACGTTATACCCACCTAAAAACATAAAATACAAGGAAAAAGGAACAACCCATATTTTATATATGAAGGGTGGCGTAGGCGGTGCCGTGGTTGATGAGCTAAAAGAGAGATTGCCTCAGAGCCCACTGCGGAGCACCTGTACTACGTTAACTACTTTCAGGCAATAACCCAGATAACAGAGGAGCTGGATGACAAAATCTGTCAAGGTGACACAATTTATTTTCAGATTGGGATTCTCATTTCATCTTTAGGTGCATTGATATTTACATTTCCTCTAATCACTGTTACTTTTTTCAAATCCTTTTTTATGACCTGGCACTGGCAAAAGCCAGCCAACTTAAAAGTTAAGTTGTTGAAAATGAAGCGTCATTGGACAAGCTTCTGCTTCAAATTACATGGCAGAAAGAGGAACAACCCATATTTTATTTATGAAGGGTGCTTCTCAACTTTTCCACCTGTTTGTTTGAAAGATCCACTGGATTCCCACCACCCCCATAATATGGCTTAAGTTCAACTAATGTTGGGCGCAGTGGGTCAACAAAATCAATGGTAGATTTTCCCATTTTCAAACTGTCTGTGTCTCTTCTAACTCTGGCTGAAGCCTTGGACCCGTGTGCCACTGGGAACCATGACTGCGAGCATATATGCATCAGCTCCCCCGGATCGTACAAGTGTGCCTGCAAAGAAGGCTTTACCCTCATGGACAATGGACGCAACTGCAGTGAGTGTCCTGATTACGTGTTGCTGTGAAAATGGAGCTTTTTGTTCAATCATGGTCTCTGAGCTCGCAGACAATCATGATTTTTTTGTGTGTGTGTCCGTCTGTGTCCGACTGCGCCAGCTTGCGACAACTCAATCAAAGATGTGGTGTTCCTGGTCGATGGCTCTGGGAGTGTGGGTGCTACAGACTTTGAGCTGGTCAAGCAATGGATCAAGCAGCTCATTGACAACATGGTTGTGTCTGACACCAGCACTCATGTCGGACTTGTGCAGTACTCCACTGACGTCAATCAGGTATGCGTGTGTTTTGCCGTTTTAGTCCCCCTTAAACACCTTCCTTCAGTCTTGCACTGAGCAAGGTCATTTTTCCATCTCCTCACTGCAGGAATTTCCCTTGGGCCAGCACAACAACGTGCAGGACCTTAAGGATGCTGTGGACCAAATTACCTTTATTGGGAGAGGGACCAGCACAGGCAAAGCCCTCGATTATCTGGCAGACGAAAGCTTTAGTGCAGTTCAGGGCGCCCGACCAGGAGTCACCAAGGTCGCCATTGTCATCACAGATGGACAAAGCGGGGACAGTGTCAGTGATGCTGCAAATAAAACCAAGGAGATGGGTGAGAGGAGGACAGATTATTCGACTGGCCGTAGTCGGCTCATGCACTTCCCTCTTTGGAGCCTCACAAGAAAAGCCTATCTGTGTTTGTTTCAGGGGTCAAGGTGTTTGCTGTTGGCGCAGGCCGTGCCGTGGTTGATGAGCTAAGAGAGATTGCCTCAGAGCCCACTGCGGAGCACCTGTACTATGTTAACAACTTTCAGGCAATAACCCAGATAACAGAGGAGCTGGATGACAAAATCTGTCAAGGTGACACAATTTATTTTCAGATTGGGATTCTCATTTCATCTTTAGGTGCACTGATATTTACATTTCCTCTAATCACTGTTACTTTTTTCAAATCCTTTTTTATGACCTGGCACTGGCAAAAGCCAGCCAACTTAAAAGTTAAGTTGTTGAAAATGAAGCGTCATTGGACAAGCTTCTGCTTCAAATTACATGGCAGAAAGAGGAACAACCCATATTTTATTTATGAAGGGTGCTTCTCAACTTTTCCACCTGTTTGTTTGAAAGATCCACTGGATTCCCACCACCCCCATAATATGGCTTAAGTTCAACTAATGTTGGCAGCAGTGGGTCAACAAAATCAATGGTAGATTTTCCCATTTTCAAACTGTCTGTGTCTCTTCTAACTCTGGCTGAAGCCTTGGACCCGTGTGCCACTGGGAACCATGACTGCGAGCATATATGCATCAGCTCCCCCGGATCGTACAAGTGTGCCTGCAAAGAAGGCTTTACCCTCATGGACAATGGACGCAACTGCAGTGAGTGTCCTGATTACGCGTTGCTGTGAAAATGGAGCTTTTTGTTCAATCATGGTCTCTGAGCTCGCAGACAATCATGATTTTTTTGTGTGTGTGTCCGTCTGTGTCCGACTGCGCCAGCTTGCGACAACTCAATCAAAGATGTGGTGTTCCTGGTCGATGGTTCTGGGAGTGTGGGTGCTACAGACTTTGAGCTGGTCAAGCAATGGATCAAGCAGCTCATTGACAACATGGTTGTGTCTGACACCAGCACTCATGTCGGACTTGTGCAGTACTCCACTGACGTCAATCAGGTATGCGTGTGTTTTGCCGTTTTAGTCCCCCTTAAACACCTTCCTTCAGTCTTGCACTGAGCAAGGTCATTTTTCCATCTCCTCACTGCAGGAATTTCCCTTGGGCCAGCACAACAACGTGCAGGACCTTAAGGATGCTGTGGACCAAATTACCTTTATTGGGAGAGGGACCAGCACAGGCAAAGCCCTCGATTATCTGGCAGACGAAAGCTTTAGTGCAGTTCAGGGCGCCCGACCAGGAGTCACCAAGGTCGCCATTGTCATCACAGATGGACAAAGCGGGGACAGTGTCAGTGATGCTGCAAATAAAACCAAGGAGATGGGTGAGAGGAGGACAGATTATTCGACTGGCCGTAGTCGGCTCATGCACTTCCCTCTTTAGAGCCTCACAAGAAAAGCCTATCTGTGTTTGTTTCAGGGGTCAAGGTGTTTGCTGTTGGCGCAGGCCGTGCCGTGGTTGATGAGCTAAGAGAGATTGCCTCAGAGCCCACTGCGGAGCACCTGTACTATGTTAACAACTTTCAGGCAATAACCCAGATAACAGAGGAGCTGGATGACAAAATCTGTCAAGGTGACACAATTTATTTTCAGATGGGGATTCTCATTTCATCTTTAGGTGCACTGATATTTACATTTCCTCTAATCACTGTTACTTTTTTCAAATCCTTTTTTATGACCTGGCACTGGCAAAAGCCAGCCAACTTAAAAGTTAAGTTGTTGAAAATGAAGCGTCATTGGACAAGCTTCTGCTTCAAATTACATGGCAGAAAGAGGAACAACCCATATTTTATTTATGAAGGGTGCTTCTCAACTTTTCCACCTGTTTGTTTGAAAGATCCACTGGATTCCCACCACCCCCATAATATGGCTTAAGTTCAACTAATGTTGGCAGCAGTGGGTCAACAAAATCAATGGTAGATTTTCCCATTTTCAAACTGTCTGTGTCTCTTCTAACTCTGGCTGAAGCCTTGGACCCGTGTGCCACTGGGAACCATGACTGCGAGCATATATGCATCAGCTCCCCCGGATCGTACAAGTGTGCCTGCAAAGAAGGCTTTACCCTCATGGACAATGGACGCAACTGCAGTGAGTGTCCTGATTACGCGTTGCTGTGAAAATGGAGCTTTTTGTTCAATCATGGTCTCTGAGCTCGCAGACAATCATGATTTTTTTGTGTGTGTGTCCGTCTGTGTCCGACTGCGCCAGCTTGCGACAACTCAATCAAAGATGTGGTGTTCCTGGTCGATGGCTCTGGGAGTGTGGGTGCTGCAGACTTTGAGCTGGTCAAGCAATGGATCAAGCAGCTCATTGACAACATGGTTGTGTCTGACACCAGCACTCATGTCGGACTTGTGCAGTACTCCACTGACGTCAATCAGGTATGCGTGTGTTTTGCCGTTTTAGTCCCCCTTAAACACCTTCCTTCAGTCTTGCACTGAGCAAGGTCATTTTTCCATCTCCTCACTGCAGGAATTTCCCTTGGGCCAGCACAACAACGTGCAGGACCTTAAGGATGCTGTGGACCAAATTACCTTTATTGGGAGAGGGACCAGCACAGGCAAAGCCCTCGATTATCTGGCAGACGAAAGCTTTAGTGCAGTTCAGGGCGCCCGACCAGGAGTCACCAAGGTCGCCATTGTCATCACAGATGGACAAAGCGGGGACAGTGTCAGTGATGCTGCAAATAAAACCAAGGAGATGGGTGAGAGGAGGACAGATTATTCGACTGGCCGTAGTCGGCTCATGCACTTCCCTCTTTAGAGCCTCACAAGAAAAGCCTATCTGTGTTTGTTTCAGGGGTCAAGGTGTTTGCTGTTGGCGCAGGCCGTGCCGTGGTTGATGAGCTAAGAGAGATTGCCTCAGAGCCCACTGCGGAGCACCTGTACTATGTTAACAACTTTCAGGCAATAACCCAGATAACAGAGGAGCTGGATGACAAAATCTGTCAAGGTGACACAATTTATTTTCAGATGGGGATTCTCATTTCATCTTTAGGTGCACTGATATTTACATTTCCTCTAATCACTGTTACTTTTTTCAAATCCTTTTTTATGACCTGGCACTGGCAAAAGCCAGCCAACTTAAAAGTTAAGTTGTTGAAAATGAAGCGTCATTGGACAAGCTTCTGCTTCAAATTACATGGCAGAAAGAGGAACAACCCATATTTTATTTATGAAGGGTGCTTCTCAACTTTTCCACCTGTTTGTTTGAAAGATCCACTGGATTCCCACCACCCCCATAATATGGCTTAAGTTCAACTAATGTTGGCAGCAGTGGGTCAACAAAATCAATGGTAGATTTTCCCATTTTCAAACTGTCTGTGTCTCTTCTAACTCTGGCTGAAGCCTTGGACCCGTGTGCCACTGGGAACCATGACTGCGAGCATATATGCATCAGCTCCCCCGGATCGTACAAGTGTGCCTGCAAAGAAGGCTTTACCCTCATGGACAATGGACGCAACTGCAGTGAGTGTCCTGATTACGCGTTGCTGTGAAAATGGAGCTTTTTGTTCAATCATGGTCTCTGAGCTCGCAGACAATCATGATTTTTTTGTGTGTGTGTCCGTCTGTGTCCGACTGCGCCAGCTTGCGACAACTCAATCAAAGATGTGGTGTTCCTGGTCGATGGCTCTGGGAGTGTGGGTGCTGCAGACTTTGAGCTGGTCAAGCAATGGATCAAGCAGCTCATTGACAACATGGTTGTGTCTGACACCAGCACTCATGTCGGACTTGTGCAGTACTCCACTGACGTCAATCAGGTATGCGTGTGTTTTGCCGTTTTAGTCCCCCTTAAACACCTTCCTTCAGTCTTGCACTGAGCAAGGTCATTTTTCCATCTCCTCACTGCAGGAATTTCCCTTGGGCCAGCACAACAACGTGCAGGACCTTAAGGATGCTGTGGACCAAATTACCTTTATTGGGGGAGGGACCAGCACAGGCAAAGCCCTCGATTATCTGGCAGACGAAAGCTTTAGTGCAGTTCAGGGCGCCCGACCAGGAGTCACCAAGGTCGCCATTGTCATCACAGATGGACAAAGCGGGGACAGTGTCAGTGATGCTGCAAATAAAACCAAGGAGATGGGTGAGAGGAGGACAGATTATTCGACTGGCCGTAGTCGGCTCATGCACTTCCCTCTTTAGAGCCTCACAAGAAAAGCCTATCTGTGTTTGTTTCAGGGGTCAAGGTGTTTGCTGTTGGCGCAGGCCGTGCCGTGGTTGATGAGCTAAGAGAGATTGCCTCAGAGCCCACTGCGGAGCACCTGTACTATGTTAACAACTTTCAGGCAATAACCCAGATAACAGAGGAGCTGGATGACAAAATCTGTCAAGGTGACACAATTTATTTTCAGATGGGGATTCTCATTTCATCTTTAGGTGCACTGATATTTACATTTCCTCTAATCACTGTTACTTTTTTCAAATCCTTTTTTATGACCTGGCACTGGCAAAAGCCAGCCAACTTAAAAGTTAAGTTGTTGAAAATGAAGCGTCATTGGACAAGCTTCTGCTTCAAATTACATGGCAGAAAGAGGAACAACCCATATTTTATTTATGAAGGGTGCTTCTCAACTTTTCCACCTGTTTGTTTGAAAGATCCACTGGATTCCCACCACCCCCATAATATGGCTTAAGTTCAACTAATGTTGGCAGCAGTGGGTCAACAAAATCAATGGTAGATTTTCCCATTTTCAAACTGTCTGTGTCTCTTCTAACTCTGGCTGAAGCCTTGGACCCGTGTGCCACTGGGAACCATGACTGCGAGCATATATGCATCAGCTCCCCCGGATCGTACAAGTGTGCCTGCAAAGAAGGCTTTACCCTCATGGACAATGGACGCAACTGCAGTGAGTGTCCTGATTACGCGTTGCTGTGAAAATGGAGCTTTTTGTTCAATCATGGTCTCTGAGCTCGCAGACAATCATGATTTTTTTGTGTGTGTGTCCGTCTGTGTCCGACTGCGCCAGCTTGCGACAACTCAATCAAAGATGTGGTGTTCCTGGTCGATGGCTCTGGGAGTGTGGGTGCTGCAGACTTTGAGCTGGTCAAGCAATGGATCAAGCAGCTCATTGACAACATGGTTGTGTCTGACACCAGCACTCATGTCGGACTTGTGCAGTACTCCACTGACGTCAATCAGGTATGCATGTGTTTTGCCGTTTTAGTCCCCCTTAAACACCTTCCTTCAGTCTTGCACTGAGCAAGGTCATTTTTCCATCTCCTCACTGCAGGAATTTCCCTTGGGCCAGCACAACAACGTGCAGGACCTTAAGGATGCTGTGGACCAAATTACCTTTATTGGGGGAGGGACCAGCACAGGCAAAGCCCTCGATTATCTGGCAGACGAAAGCTTTAGTGCGGTTCAGGGCGCCCGACCAGGAGTCACCAAGGTCGCCATTGTCATCACAGATGGACAAAGCGGGGACAGTGTCAGTGATGCTGCAAATAAAACCAAGGAGATGGGTGAGAGGAGGACAGATTATTCGACTGGCCGTAGTCGGCTCATGCACTTCCCTCTTTAGAGCCTCACAAGAAAAGCCTATCTGTGTTTGTTTCAGGGGTCAAGGTGTTTGCTGTTGGCGCAGGCCGTGCCGTGGTTGATGAGCTAAGAGAGATTGCCTCAGAGCCCACTGCGGAGCACCTGTACTATGTTAACAACTTTCAGGCAATAACCCAGATAACAGAGGAGCTGGATGACAAAATCTGTCAAGGTGACACAATTTATTTTCAGATTGGGATTCTCATTTCATCTTTAGGTGCACTGATATTTACATTTCCTCTAATCACTGTTACTTTTTTCAAATCCTTTTTTATGACCTGGCACTGGCAAAAGCCAGCCAACTTAAAAGTTAAGTTGTTGAAAATGAAGCGTTATTGGACAAGCTTCTGCTTCAAATTACATGGCAGAAAGCGGAACAACCCATATTTTATTTATGAAGGGTGCTTCTCAACTTTTCCACCTGTTTGTTTGAAAGATCCACTGGATTCCCACCACCCCCATAATATGGCTTAAGTTCAACTAATGTTGGCAGCAGTGGGTCAACAAAATCAATGGTAGATTTTCCCATTTTCAAACTGTCTGTGTCTCTTCTAACTCTGGCTGAAGCCTTGGACCCGTGTGCCACTGGGAACCATGACTGCGAGCATATATGCATCAGCTCCCCCGGATCGTACAAGTGTGCCTGCAAAGAAGGCTTTACCCTCATGGACAATGGACGCAACTGCAGTGAGTGTCGTGATCTTTTTCTTTTCTTTTGTATTTGACACATCATCATGTACTGAAATTTCACAATTATTCCAAGCCAAATATTCACAGGACTGGTAGCTCAACATCTGAAATATTTCTTTTTGTCCTAACTGCAGAAGACACTTGCAATCATGAAGATACTGACAAATTCCTTGAAAGACAAAGGGGTTCCCTTCAGAAGCTAAAACGAAAGAATATCCTTTTAATGCAGTATAGGAACTTATGATATCTTGTAATGTTCTTTTTGTATTTTCTGTTGTATGATTTTTGTCCTTAATTAATATATCACTTAAAATCATGTTGAAGAGGATCACGTCGCTGAAGAAAAAACTTTCTTGAAGATTCATATCACATCTTACTTTCACATATATACACACATTAACACAAACACAACTCATTGTTACTTCTTGTAAAATACTGGGGAAAAGATGATAATAAGATGATAATAAATTGGAAATTAATTTGGTCATGTAGTCTGTCATTTTCAGACACTAAATAACAAAACACTATTTTCTCCATTGTCTTGAACAACGACTCAATTCACTGGTCAACTTAACCTTTTGAAGACTTGCGGCTTTGGGCGATTTAATAAGTATTTTCATCTATTGTTATTTTTTTGTTACATTTCCTTCTGGACCGGAACCACTTTTAGTTTTTGTCTCTTACATTTGCATCATCATGGATTATTTTATTTTGATCTTTTCTTGTTCTCTGTTATTCTATTGTATGTCCGTAATTTGTGCTCTTTTTTTTTCTTGGTAACAACATTTGTAAATTCCTGTATCCAGCTTTTAATAAATCTCTATCTATTTATATATCATTTACTTTAGTTCCTTCCTGTCTCAAATACGACTACCTCCATCAAGCAGCATTAGCATGTATGTGTGTGTGTGTGTGTGTGTGTGTATGTCCAGGGTTTTACCTGCAATCTTCTTAAACTGAGGCTGCTCGCTGTGTTGTTCACTTTCTGTTCACATGGTGTCGCTCTATGTTTGCAGTTTCGCCTGTTCAACTTTTCAAATATTTTCTCCACATACATCTTTAACAACACTTGTACACACCCTATACTTTTCAATCTCCTTCACCAATTTCAGTGCGTTAGTTTCATCACTGATGGGATTCATTTAACCATCAACCACTATTGTTTCAATCACATTCTCATTTTCTCTGTCATTTGTGGAAACACAATGATCAGCAAGGTTTGGACAAAGACATTTTCACACAAATATTTAAGCAGTGTCTTGTTTCAGTTTCTGCTGGACTCTCGTAGCGTGTACAGTGACAACTCTCGCTTATGCTCCAACATTCCATTTGTGCTTGATTCCCCTTTATATCCCTCTGGTTTATCCTTGTAAATCTCACAGTTTATCACCTATAGCACATGTGGATGAGCAGTTCTGACATCCATCTGATGTAAAATGAGGTTTGTCTGTGCATCAACAGTCCAAGTCAGGTTAGCAGTAGGGTTCAATGTCTGATCAGAATCGATGCCCACTTTCTAAGTGTGCCCTCCTGCTCGTCAGCTGTGGCTGCTGAGTGAGTGAGTGAGTGCCTGTTAATGTGCCTGTGCAGCATCTGGAGAGTTGCTCATTCCCATTTTTCTCACATCTTCGGGGCTCCAAAGTGTGAGATATGCTTTCTCTTTGTCTCTAAAGTTCTATGGGCTCAACTCAACCAGCAGAAATGGTATCACACAAGATAATTTGCTGCTCTCGAGTGAGACCCAGCCTGTCCCCCAGTGGTGACAGCAGTAGCCTCATATTCTTTGGGACACTGGCTCACGGCCAGGTGATTGGGCTATTCTGATTAATAACCTTATGCTCCTGACACATAAATGACTGTGTATGACGTAATATAAGGTACGAGTGGAACACTGAAAAGTGTAGCATTGCTGCTAAATTGAATGTTACGATTTGTAATGTGTATTTCTGTCCTCTGGGACGGACTGGGACTTTTTGTCGTCAAAGGCAAAACCTCCATCAATCCATGGTCTCCTCGCCGGGTGCGGTGGCGCGCGCCTGTAATCCCAGCTACCGGGAGGCTGAGGCCGGAGGATCGTTTGAGCTCAGGAGCTCTGAGCTGCAGCGGACTATGTCGATCGGGTGTCCTCGCTAAGTTCGGTATCGATATGGTGCTCCTGGGGGAGCTCGGGACTACCAGGTCGTCTAAGGAGGGGTGCACCGGCCCAGACCGGAGACGGAGCAGGTCAAAGCCCCCGTGCCGCTCCGTAGTGGGATCGCGCCTGAGAATAGACGCTGCGGTGCAGCCTGAGTAACACAACGGGACCTGGTCTTTTACTGCTCTCTACTCACGACAAACACGTGTGACGACACACACGCCGTCAACGTCACGTCTCGTACACGTCACAACAGCTACTTAGAGTTCATCTTCCCTGCAATTAAAATTCCAGTTACCACTACTGTTACTTTAACCTCCACTGCCTCCTGTTGGAGGAGAACAGCAACTACTATCAATCCACCAAGATGAAACTGCACCAGCTGGTCTGTCTCTCTATCACTGAACTTGGAGCTAAAATATGGACTTTGCAGACAAAATCAGACAAATCTGTCTAGACCCTGAAGAAACCATGGTTTCATACGATGTGACATCTCTGTTCACATGCATCCCCACGGGAGAAGCTGTACAGACAGTCAAGAGAAAACTCCAGAGAGACGAAACTCTAGCGAAAAGGACCAACCTTTCAGCTGAACAGGTGTGTGACCTTCTTGACCTTTGCCTTAACACCACCTACTTCCAATACATCAATGGTTTCTACAGGCAAAAATACGGCTGTGCCATGGGATCTCCGGTATCCCCCATTGTAGCAAACCTGTATATGGAAGAGATGGAGAGTCTAGCCTTGGAAACTTTCAGTGGCCACCCGCCAAGACATTGGTACAGATACGTAGACGAAGCCTGGGTCACCATCAGGAAAAGTGAAGTTGAGCATTTCACTGAACACCTTAACTCGGTGGACAAGAACATCCCATTCACGAGGGAAGATGTCAAAGACAACTGTTTGGCTTTTCTAGACTGTGCGGTAGACATTGGAAACAATGGGGAACTTAACATTGGGGTCTACAGGAAACCCACCCACATGGATCAGCATCTCCTGTTTGACTCACACCACCCACTCGAGCACAAACTAGGGGTGATCCAAACTCTCAAACACAGAGCACAAAATATCCCTTCCAAAACAGATTGGAAAAGAAGGGAACACAACCACATCCACTCAGTTCTCCAAAATTGTGGTTATCCGAACTGGGCTTTCATTAAAACTGCCAAGAAGCCCAGGGAGGATAAGAAAGATGAAGCCCAAAAGAAGAGGAGCATCGTCATCCCATACGTGGCTGGGGTTTCGGAGAAACTCAGAAGGATCTTTAACATGCATCATATCCTTGTGCACTTTAAGCCCAGCAACACCTCGAGGCAAAAACTCATCCACCCTAAAGACAAGGTTCCAAGGCATAAACAGAGTAATGTTGTTCATGCAGTCCAGTGTAACGAGGAGTGCTCGGACCTCTACACAGGGGAGACAAAACAGCAACTGCACAAATGCATGGCGCAACTCAGGAGGGCCACAACCACAGGCCAGGACTCAGGAGTCCACCTCCACCTCAAGGAGAAGGGGCACTCCTTTGAAGGCCACAAGGTGCGCGTTCTAGCCAGGAAGGACAGATGGTTTGGCAGAGGGGTGAAGGAAGCCATTCATGTCAAAATACAACGTCCATCTTTGAACAGAGGAGGGGGCCTCAGACACCACCCAACACCACCTACAATGCCATCCTTAGATCCCTGCCTAGGAAGTGCAGTCAGCCTTCACGCCTTCATTCAGGTGACCTGAACGACCCTCCAAAGAGGGCTGGGAGGGGTAATGACCTGAAACTGAGGCCAATTGTTCTGGTCTGACGACCACTTTTTTTTGCGTCCGCCCCTCCTGGGGTGGTTATATACCTGATACTTCCCACCAGAATTTTAGAACTGAAGAAGCTTCTTGGATGAGAGGTGAAACGTCTTTATATACAAGAGGGGAGCCCAGTTGCCTAGTTTGACCTTTTTTTGAGGATTACGATGACCTGGAGGACTGAGAACATTCACAAATACAACCTTCACTTTCCTCTGTGTTTTATCGTTGTTATCAATAAACATATTTCCACAGTAATTAGCAGTAATTAGTGCAGAAGAACATCATTGATGCAGTTTTGAAAAGACGACAGACTGTGACTGAGGCTCACAGGAGGTTTGAAATGTTGCAAAGTTTTTCGTCAATTAAAAGATGAGCCCATGTCAGGATTTGGGGCATCACTAACAGTCTGAAAGCCAGTTGTGGTCCAGTATCCAGCATACATGAGTAGGATGGAGGAACTTGACGCACCAGGTCACCAACCCTGAAAATGCTCTTTATTGGAACGTAGGAGATAACTTGAGTCCAGAAGTGCAGCTTTTTTGAATGACCTTTACTCAGCATTGATATAATCTAGATTATCAATTTATTTATTTGTTTATTTGATGAAGGAGACAGAGTAGGTTGCATTTTAATAATTTTAACTTAATTGCAGAATTTCTTATTTCTTTCTACATGAGTGGGAGTAACTTTAATTGTCTGGTGTTCTGTCATTGTGTGTCTTTATTTGTTAGATTTTTTTAAGGAAAGTGGAAAGTGAAGGTTTTTGTAGCGCAGCTCTTTTAGCTCCAAGTTCAGTGATAGAGAGACAGACCAGCTGGTGCAGTTTCATCTTGGTGGGTTGATCGTAGTTGCTGCTCTCCTCCAGCAGGAGGCAGTGGATAAACTAACAGCTGTGGTTACTGAGAGTTGAGATAGAGGGAAGATGAACTCCAAGTTGCTGTTGTGACGTGTACGAGACGTGACGTTGAAAGCGTGTGTGTCGTCACAAGTGTTTGTAGTGAGTAGAGAGCAGTAAAAGACCGGGTCCCGCTGTGTTACTCAGGCTGCACTGCAGCGTCTATTCTCAGGCGCGATCCCACTACGGAGCGGCACGGGGGCTTTGACCTGCTCCGTTTCCGGTCTGGGCCGGTGCACCCCTCCTTAGACGACCTGGTGGTCCCGAGCTCCCCCAGGAGCACCATATCGATACCGAACTTAGCGAGGACACCCGATCGACATAGTCCGCTGCAGCTCAGAGCTCCTGAGCTCAAACGATCCTCCGGCCTCAGCCTCCCGGTAGCTGGGATTACAGGCGCGCGCCACCGCACCCGGCGAGGAGACCATGGATTAATGGAGGTTTTGCCTTTGATGAGGATGAACAATAAATGTAAAGCAACATCTTTTAATGCAGGGACCCTCCAACAACAAATTCATTAAAGTGTTTTTTTTTTCATCATCTAATCGCACTTTGACACTCCTGAATAATTGGATCAGTTTACAGGACAGATAACTGCTCCTCTCCAGTTGGAGTGTCTGAAATTAACGTCATCAGCTGAATGTCAGTAATCTGCTGCAAGAGGATGAGATTAATAAACTGAGACAGATTCAACATTTACTCTCAAAGACTCTCATCTTGTACCTTCATGACACCGATTTAGTTTCATTCGGTGTTCTTGGAGACCTTCACTCTTGTCAGAACCAAAACCTCCATCAATCCAGGGTCTCCTCGCCGGGTGCGGTGGCGCGCGCCTGTAATCCCTGCTACCGGGAGGCTGAGGCCGGAGGATCGTTTGAGCTCAGGAGCTCTGAGCTGCAGTGGACTATGTCGATCGGGCGTCCTCGCTAAGTTCGGTATCGATATGGTGCTCCTGGGGGAGCTCGGGGCCACCAGGTCGTCTAAGGAGGGGTGCACCGGCCCAGACCGGAAACGGAGCAGGTCAAAGCCCCCGTGCCGCTCCGTAGTGGGATCGCGCCTGAGAATAGACGCTGCGGTGCAGCCTGAGTAACACAGCGGGACCCGGTCTTTTACTGCTCTCTACTCACCACAAACACTTGTGACGACACACACGCTTTCAACGTCACGTCTCTTAAACGTCACAACTGCTGTTTTGAGTTCATCTTCCCTGCAATTAAAATTCTCAGTAACCACAGCTGTTAATTTGTCCTCCACTGCCTCCTGCTGGAGGAGAGCAGCAACTACTATCAACCCACCAAATGATAGCAGTGCACCAGCTGGTTTTTTTAATCATTGAATTTGGGACGAAACGACTTTGAAAACAGTCGGTCAACACGTTTGTTTAGAGTGTCAGTTCTTACGGCTACAATTTTAATGAAAAAAAGGGTAATTTTTTTGAAAGTATTTGAATTGTATTTCTGCAACTGAATTTAAAATACGTTCTGAAGTCTGTCTTCATCTCAGGTTTTACAAAAAAATCTTCATATTTTCCTTTGATCTCTGAAATTGTTAGACTGATTTTGAATCTGCCTCCCGCAACTGATTGTCAAACTACGATACCCACAACCCTCCAGCATTCTACCCTCTTGTACATAGTTGCCCCTGATATTCCTTCACTTGATTGAATGGATTATAACTTGAAGGAATCGATGAGTTTCTTTAAGATTTTGAATCCTGATGGAAATAAATCAAAACATTATTTTTCTCTCAAGTCACATTGGGTTCCAAAATCCATTTTAAATTGTTGATACTTCATTAAATTCACTCCATAAAGCCGCGATGCATTACAGAATAGTCAGGTGCCGAGGCGTGTTTAAGTATAAAAACAACACCAAGCACCAGAAAAAGACAGAATGAATGTGATAAGAGTTTATTAAATACTCTATTACAATTAGGATTTTCAAATGTTTAAAATCATTACACAATGAAATCAGTGGTTTTCTATTTTGCAGGAAAATGGTCCCTGTAACAGTAAAGTTTCTTTTTGTGTACACATTTTTTGAAATATTAGAAATGTGGTGATAATTATTGACCCTAAAATTCTGAGAAACTGTCAGGCAAAAGTCTCATTGCTCAACTGAGTGAAACGAAACTCCATCCAGACATTGCAGACAAATGTTTAATACATTATAGAAAAAAAAAAACAGAAATGCAGTGAATTACTAATTTTAATGCTCAAGTCAAGTACAGAAGGACTTACATTGAAAGAAGTTCTTGTTGGACAAATTAAGACATTCATCTACGATACCCGAAGTTTCACATGTGGTTCGAATAACCAGTCGTCTTTATTTCAATTGTGCCAGAATATCCGGCAGGTCCAGCACAGAAGTGATGGTGTAGTCGGGTTGCACCGACCCAGCTGGCACCGAGCCTCCTGAACTGTTGATCCAAACTGTAGCTCGCACTCCAGCGTTGAAGCCCCCCTGAATATCTGTGTCCAGAGAGTCTCCCACCATCACACAGTCCAGGGCCTCCACTTGCAGCATGCTGAAACACTGTCTGAAGATGGAGATGAAAGGTTTCTGCTCAGCATAATCACCCCCCACCACCACGGCATCAAAGAATGCTTCACATCCGGCGGCCTCAATTTTCTCCTTCTGGGTCCGAGCCTCCCCATTGGTCAGCAGCAGCAGCTTGTACCTCCCCCTGAGCTGTTTGAGGAGCTCGCATACCTCAGGCGACAGACTGAGAAGCACCAGTCGACTGGTTTTCCACAGGCGGTAGCACTGAGCTGCCAGGGAGGGGGATGAACAGCTGCCCAGGGTTTCTTTGATGCTCTCCTCCCAGTGACCCTCCCGGACCTCATCGATGGAGCGGCCTGCTGTGGGGTCGAACCTCTCCTGCAGGAGCTTCTGCTTGAACTTGTCACAAACACTGACGACGGCGTTGTCGTCAAGGCCCAGCATGGATTTCAATAGATCACTGGTCTGCAAGATTCACATGCAACAGAAAACATCCATCCATCTTCTACCACTTATCTTGTTAAGGGTTGGGGTTGGGGGTGGGGCGGCTGGAGCCTATCCCAGCAGCCTTCAGGCGAGAGGCAGGGGTTCACCCTGGACGGGTCACCAGTCCCTTCCAGGGCCAACACATACAGACAGACAACCATTCACACTCACAGTCACACCTACGGTCAATTTAGAGTATCAATCAGCCTCGTCCCCTCTTGATGTCTTTGGACTGTGGGAGGAAGCTGGAGTACCAGAGAGAACCCACACAGGAACAGGGAGAACATGGAGACTCACACAGAAAGATCCCGTGCTCCAGTCAGGGTTTGAACATGGGACCTTCTTGCTGTGAGGCGACAGTGCTGACCACTGCACCACCGTGCTGCCAATAACAGAAAATACATTAAAATAATTTAATAAAATGTGTTAAAATAATTCAGTAAATGAACCACATGAGGGACGGCATCGTAGGCGTGGCTGTGAGTGTGAATGGTTGTCTGTCTCTACGTTTTGGCCCTGCGATGGTCTGGTGACCCGTCCAGGGTGAACCCTGCCTCTAACCTGAAGGCTGCTGGGATAGGCTCCAGCCCCCCCGCGACCCTTAACAGGATAAGCGCAAGAAAATGGATGGAAACATATGAGGTTGAAAAGTGAGAAACTTAAGGGAAAAGACATAAAACAGTCTAACCTTTCGATTCATCACTCAGATAAAAAAGCAAGACGACAGAATTCCCTCAAGCATGATAGTATTAAGGAAAAACACAACACTTGCAGAATATTTTTAAATTACTGAGTATATTATTAGATTATCGCACATAGGGATGTGCGATGCTATTGACACGTGCTTGTCGACAGATATTGGTAATTTTTCAAAGGATCACTTGAGGAAAAAAGCAAAAAAAGTTTTGCTCAAGTGTGTACAGTAAAAGACTGAGGGTTTTTCCAAATGTTTTAGAACATATAAAAATTCTTGATGTTACCTTGCATGTGTGTATATGGACAACATATGAATATCACAAAAGACCGTTTCTGTATAGATAAAACTGATTGGTAAATACTGGCTATCAGCCAAAACAGTTGTAAAATATCTGCACATCAGTTATTAACAAGATAAATCCAATTTCTCAAATTACTAGAGTATTAGTATGGAAGCAGGATTTAAGTGTCGCAGTTGTTTACGAAGGGTTATACTATACTATATTAATCGTGTGAGGTCATCAAACTCAGCTAACAGAATGCTAGGGCTCTCTTTGGGTTGCAGTGGAATATTAAAAAAACAAAAACAATAAACAAACAATAAAACATGATTGAGTGGAGTAGTGTGTGACCAGGAGTATTTATGCGATGATAAGGGTACTCTGCCTAGTACTTGGAATTAGATTAAAAAGGTGACTGAATTCCATTTAGCTGCCCACTTACTGTACTTATTGTACTGCTTTGCTGTCATGGCTGCAGCGGTATTTCAATCCAGAAACGTTAACACCATAAAAATGTAAACTGCAATCAGACAAATATACAAGTGACAAAAGTACTCAGTATTATTAAGTGTCACGTTATTAACGCAAATGATTCTTTTTACTTGTAGATAGATGAGGATGACCTTATTTCAATTGTTTAATAAACAATTGACGTTGACGTAGTAATCCTGTAATATCCCAGTATCACTGAACGCACCTCAGCATGTAAACCGGATCCCGTAGCAATTTCATTCATAAATCTACTTTAGCTTAGCGAGTTAGCACTATACTCACTCACAGTGAGCTCACCTGAACGTAGGAGTATTAATATTTGTCGGGTAACAGTTGACAGCCTACATTTACTACGTCTGTCAGACGTTACTAATCGATCGTGGAAGTAGATAAACTTGAAAGAAAAAAAAAGATCACCTTTTCTAACGCAAATCCACCTGCTCGATTTGTTTCTATGAGCGTGTTGTCCAAGTCAAACAGAATCGCCTTTACAGTTTCCCCGTCCATTGCTACAACACACTGCACACGGCAAACGGAAGTAAGCTTTTGCTGGATGAATACAACGCATTGTGGGAATTGAAGTCTTTATTCAGTAATTGTCATTTTACTTCCTCAAGAGGGCGCCAGTAAATCAATTTGAAGAGCACCGCTAACGTGTCATCTGCTTCGAATGAATCGAAGCATCCGATTTAAGGCGTACTTGGACATTTTAACCCTTGCAGATTATACACGTGTTTAACAACAGATATGATGATATTTATTAATTTAAAGCAAGCTCATAAACAACTGTAAAGAAACACACAGCCGTAAACCTCATCAATAACCTCATGACTAAAGAATCCCCTTAAAAAAAAAAATCCCGCAGTGTCATTGGAACATGCTTTAATTATTGCGCTAATGTTGAGTGCATGACCAGAAACGAAACGATCTAATCTGAAATAAGGACTACACAACTTCATATATCGCTATCAAAGAGAACATTTATCCTGCCTTGCATCCAGTAACAC
This sequence comes from Aulostomus chinensis, assembly GCF_037954235.1. Taxonomy (NCBI): domain Eukaryota; kingdom Metazoa; phylum Chordata; class Actinopteri; order Syngnathiformes; family Aulostomidae; genus Aulostomus; species Aulostomus chinensis. Next base: position 21,597,067 of record NC_141335.1, on the reverse strand, counting down.
ACTTATGTTCTGACATCATTTCCCTTTATGGACACATTTTCCTCTCTCTTGTGTCTGAATCTGCTTCTATTCACTCTGAAATGAAGCTTTTTAGAGAAGGCTGTCATGATGGCAATATAGCGGAGACAATCAGTGCCATCGAGTGTCCTTATTTAATGCCCTTCGTGACTTCAGACTACACATATTGTCAATTTAGAAATGTATTCCGTGACACTCTTTCAAAATCAAAACATACCACAGTTCTTATGCAACCGACTCACACTCTCCTCTGGCAGAAAGCCAGAGGTTCAGTGTGCAGGCCTGCTGCACCTCCAAACCCAATCTGAAGGCACGACAGGTCTCACACGTTACCTGACAACATTTGGAACTCAATTCATGACTTAAACAGAAACCTGGCCTAATCAACCAGTTACCCTGGACATAATATGCCAAGGATAAACTGTAAATCATGTTATGGTGTGAGAAGCCTGACCGTCTACTCTCTATCAGTGCAAACAACACCTGCCTTTTGCACGCGAAGGAGGGATACGCTTGTTCAAAGCCTCTTTCACCGTAAAACGGGGAGAGGAACATAAACAGTGGATGTGTGAAGGGTGAACTTGTAAGTTTAAGGATGGAATTTCCCCTCTGATATGATGTGAAAGAGAAACAAAAAACAAGCAAATGACTTCCCCTCCCTGTGTGTGTGTATGTGTGTGTGTGTGTGTGTGTGTGTGTGTGTGTGTGTGTGTGTGTGTGTGTGTGTGTGTGTGTGTGTGTGTGTGAGACTCTTCGAAGAAGAAAGTGCAGGCATCTGAAGGAACGGTGAGGCCTGGTGTCTTTGTCTGCACGACACCATTCCTCTTTTATCTGAGTGGGTGGCTGCACAGTCACACGCTATCTCTCAGCTGGGCATGAATCCCCCCTTAGGAACAATTATTGAAGGTGTCATTCCACCAGTAAATTAAACTTTAATATTTTTTTTTTTTTTGCAGCCATCCTGTAGTTCTTTGTCATAATGTTGCTGTGTATGTGTGAGTATACAGGGGACCAATTAATTTAGGCTCCATACGGAACACGTGTGCACCACCAGATGAAGACGTGCATTACGTGACATCCAACCAGTGTATAGAAGGAAAGGTGGAGGACACCGCCAACCCAGGTATGAGGATTCTCCTGGCAAAAATATGCTCACCCCTATTCCAAGTTTGAACTCTATGATCATTTTACTGCTCAAATATGTTGTTACAGAGAGGAGGGCACATCTTTGCCCCTGATATACAGACAAACTCTTCACACACACACACACACACACACACACACACACACACACACACATACATGTGAGATTTTATCAAGGGCAGGGGAATGTATGAACTACAGTCTAAATAGAGAAACACTGGTGTGCTTAATGGCACTTGTCATGGTAACAGAGGGAGTCTGGCAACCTGCACGTACACACAAACAAAAACAAGATGATCTGGGGCAGGATGGTGCCTCTTCAGGCGGTTATGTAACGCTCTCCATGATAAAAGAGCAATAAGCTTTTCCATAGAACTTGTGTAAATTTCTGAGCATCCAGCAGCGAGACATCACTATCATTGTCAAATGCTGCATAGTAGGCCTGATTCTCCCAATAGAAACATAAAATCAGACTTTTGTGGGGGAATATTGGGTGTTATTTGAAGTATGCTAATGCTGAACCTTCTCACTCAAGAAGGCAGCCAGGACCGCCTGTAGTTGTGTGGCAGTTTGCGAGGGCTTCCAGTCGCCCCCGTCTCTGTGCTGATACACCTGAGTTCTCCTGACCTGCCACTGAACCAGCGCAGCAGCAGGGAGGGCGACCAACTATGTGCGGTCACTGGAGTATAATCCTGAGAGCCTGGATGATCATCCAGTCCCAGTGTGAAGTTTGGCAGACAAGAGCAGCCCCGTAGTCAGCGTCCAAATGGTGCGTGTTCAACGTTGCTCCTCAGTCGCACACCTCTGTCTACACGGTTACTGATGGGGGAAAGATGTGGCGAGGGTGAGGGTGAGGTAGTGATGGTTCTGATTAGATGACATAGCTGGGGAAATTAGCATTAACAAAAATGTTGCAGTTGTTGTTTTTAACTGTTATTCATATTATTGTTTTTAATGTTGGTATGCAGTGCACACTCAAACAAAGCCCTTAGCATTACCATGGCAACCTCCATCTGCAGTTGAAGGCTCCCAGCTGACTCTGAGCAGCTGATTCCACTGCTTCTCTAGTGTTTGTAGGATTAACCAAACACTTGACAGACACTTCTGCCAGTCAAGCTCCACGTAAACTGTTTCTCTTGTTCCTAGTATTCCTCCTTCATACGGTTAGCAAACTTTCAGGAGAAAGATCAGATGCAAACATGAAAACCTTGACGTCCATGGTCCCTGCATGTCCTGGTTCTGACTGATTACCTTTGGCCACTCTATCCACACAATCTACTTCTTCTGCTTTCTATAAACTAGAAAACAGAGAGCATATTCACTGTGAATCTTTTTTTTTTCGTAAGCAAAAACAATTGCTGGATGCAACAATTTACGTCATATAACTCAGCATCTTCTGTCGTTAAAACCTCCCAGCTCTCTAGATGCAGATTACTTCGAATGCCAAACCACAACATTGAAATTCAAATGATCTGAAAATTTAGCCCAAAGCTGAAAGTAGGATAATGACAATATTGTCAGAGTAATTACGTTTGGGAAAGTACGGGGAGGCAATGGCATCACTATGACAGAAAAGTCAAGAAATGCTCGTCATTCACTGATTACTGATTGATGCAGCAGTTTCACAGGAAAAAAATGCCTCAGCTCTTCCTTCAATAAGGTCTGAAACGACCTTGATTTCCTTAAACGAGCCTCACTAATCGTTTCTGCTCTATCACCTGATAAACCTACACGAGGACGTCAAAATGCACTGAGATTAGAAAATGCTGTGTCACTGTTACTTCACATAATCTAGGATCCTAATTTCTGCCAGTGATCAAGTGACAACAACCTGAACAGGTTGTTGGCACATCATTGACTCTAATTATAATGTCACAAATTTACAAGGGAAATTACATCAACATTCTAAGTCTGATGTGATGGAAGTGCCAAGCACAACATATCAACGTGTAAATTCAGTCTCAAGGACAAGATCTTTACCTTAAAAACACCGTTTTCTATGATACAACTCTACCCGTGAAAATAATCATAAAAATGTAACTTAGGGCACCATTTTTATTTCCATCGGTGCGTCAGCTAATCAAAGGACATGCGTTTGTGTGTGTGTGTGTGTGTGTGTGTGTGTGAGAGACATCTGCCAACTCAGAGGAGTTTTACAACAGACTCTACATCTCGTCACTGTATTCCTCAGGTAAAATTTTCAGGCTGACTGGACAAGGACAAGACGGGACAGGCTGAGACAGGTGACTGGACGAGGCTGTTGCGCTTCTCTCTGACACACACACACACACACACGCACACACACACACACACACACACACACACGGCAAACCACAACACAAACACAACTTACTTCAATACATGAGCTTGTGAAATCTTCTAACAACATGTAGAGATCGTGGAATGTGACTTCAGTTTAAACGCAGTCATCTTTGTAGCGTACAATCCCTCAGCTGCATTTAATTTGTAGACATATCTGTTACTCCCTCATGTGATTTGGAAGCTCTGACATCATGGTTTTGTACACAATGTTTGTCTTGGAAAAACCCTTAAGGGATATTTAGAAAGTTGAGATGTTTCAATCATTTGACAACAGCTTCATCAAATGTCACATGATAATTCATAAATTCAGCTTGGAGCACATCTCTCCTTTGAAGTTGTGTTGACGTCAAATTAAATCTTTAATGCATCTCAGCTAATAGAACCATGGTGGAGCTCAGTGGTTCCCAACGACAGAACAGGATGTAATCACACTGTATAAAACACTGGTTTCTGAAACTATCATTTGGTATAGTTTTCCTATTCAGACCCATAAAAATGTGGCGATGTTTAATTTCCACATCACTGTCTAATGGATATTTGGAAAGAACCTTGTAATTTGGTATAAATTTCAGCAACTCCCTGTTCCTCCACTCAGATCTTTCTAGCACCTCTTCTTGTTTATACCAGCCATCTGCCGGCGGTTGACACTGGACGTTTCTGCAGGGCTCTGTTCAAGGATGTGAAAACAAACGCAGTCAAGTTCCCTCTCCTTGCTCCCTCTGATTGGTTCATGATGTGGGATGCAGAGACGGCGGGCGTGCGGAGAACAGATGGCCTATTGCTGCACCAGGTGCTGACACTTTTCATTTGAAGTGTTTTTTTCCCCGCTCATCACAGAGGCGTGTAGATGACACGACATGCCCAGCGTCAGTTTCAGAACTTTGAAAAGATGCAGGGTCTGGCTGGTAGTGACGTGGAGGAGACATGACTCCCCGTTCTTGTGTGGGCTCACTGTGAGATCATCCACCACTCACCTTCGCATGCGACTTTGTCAGGAGAGTCAAGAGGAAGCTCCTCTTTTAAAAGCGAAAGGTTCACGCCAGGTTATATCAGTAACTTGAAAAGATGCATTCAGGCTGCTGAGTTAAAAGTTTGAAACTGATATTTGGTTTAAGATCGCGACATGACAGGGTTGGAGGTGGGAAAGTCATGAAATCAAGGCTGGTGGATGCTCTTTACAGAGGTTCAACCTGACCGGCAAAGAATCCTCCAGCATCGACAGGAATATATGTTGCCTGTCTGTGTGTTGTGTTCATACTGAGCTCACGAAGGATGCACAATAATATCAGAGTGTAAGTGGTAGCGGCAGATATTGTTCATTTAAAAAAAAAATATCTGCATTCATACATTGAGCTGATATTTACTCTTTTTATCATCAATGATGAGGAAACAACTTATGTGACTTACAGGCCAAATGTTTTGAAATGAAGAAATCTTTACCCTTTCAAATGAATTCACAAATACTTTCACATCATATTAATTTACTTTTCTACAGATAATATTGATATTGGTAAATCATAATATCATTTGACCGCTACCCCAGTGACTTTAATAATTTGATTATTATTTAATATCGCCCTATTGGCTCATCATATAGCTTTAACATATTGCTTATTGAAATGATTAAAGAATGACTGGAGCACTGTTGCTTCATCGTTTTGGAACATTTAAAGGATGTCTGTGCGTTCCTTAATTCAGAAGTCAATGGAAATAAAAGAAATAATTCAAATCCAAGTTGTGCTGTCCAATCTTTGGTAGCTTCAACTCAAGTATTTAAACATATTAAAGAGTGACAAGATAATTTAATGAATAATTCAACACATGAAAATTCGGATTTCTTGATCAATATACTTGCCGTCGTTTGAGTCATGGCTCATGTGCATCGACCCCCTGACCCCACCTTCGGTTTGCACCCACTCTTGAACAAAGGGCACCACCGTTTGCATCTGTGGCCCAGGTGACAACGGTTCATAATCCGTCTGCATTCATACTTGATAAAGTAACATTAAGATAAGACAAACCTTAATTTGTCCCTCAGTGGGGAAATTGGCAAAGGTCACAGCAGCAGTGGGATTTGAACCCACGCCCCCAAAGAGATTGGAGTCTTAATCCAGCACCTTAGACCGCTTGGCCACACTACCTACTATAACGTGGTATTTGTGTCAATAATTGTCCTTCCCAGTGTACTCCACGTGGTGATGGTGGTGTGTGTGTGTGTGTGTGTGTGTGTGGGGGGGGGGGGGGGTCAACTTCTGCCTAGGGCCCCCTAAAGGCTTGGGGCCAGCACTGCCCGGCACGCTGGGTCAAACCAACAACTCAACCTCATTGCCCATATTTAATCCAGCCCTGGTTTACCAAGATGACCTGAACCGGATTGTTTTTACTCAGCAGTTTTCAGGGTACTTTGTGAGTACAAATTCCACAAAGTAGAGCAGAATCAAATGTAGACACACTGATTTCCTAACTTTTTTAAGAAGGTTTTATCAAACTGGAGAAATGTGTGCTGCCTGTCTGCACGTTTGACCCACATTTTAACATCGTCTGTCAAACAGGCAATACAGATGCACCATTATCAGCTCCGTTTCTGTTCACTCTGCCAAATATCTTTATGGAACCGGAAACTTGTCCAACTGACGCAGACTGACTGCCAAACCAGATTTGATCATTTATTTTTAGAAACATACACATAATGTCTTTACACACCTACAAACACAGGAAGAGAATTATCTCAAATGTGCTTTGCAACGCCTCTAGGCATGGACAGAAATAAACAAACACCATACAAAACATAATTGTTTCTCTGATTGAAATTTAAAACTAAAATGTCTCAAATCCAATTTGTTTTTTTGAGCTAATATGAAACTTTAGGGCATGAAAAAAAGATATATCATTGCTAGATGGCTAAATAAAAGGGCTGTATTCCAATGGAACATTTGGACTCCGGTATTTTCTTTCACGGTGTTTATATTCTGGGTTCAGTCTATAAGGGCGAACAGTGCTAGGTTGCATGGCGTATGTGTGGAGGCGTGCATGCATGCATCCTTCGCCTCAGTGAGTTGGAAAAGTCTGCCTTGATTTTGTCTTGTATGTCATCACACGAGTGGTTCAAGTAGATTGTTTTCAGGGCAATGCAGGCAAATGATACTCTTCAGTTCCCATGAAAGACGCGCTGCAAACGCTGTACAGTGACGCCCACCATGAAACAACAGGTAGCGTGGACAGAGAAGACGAATCAACATTTGATGGTAATTTTAAAGAAACTCTCACTTCCAAAGGGAGTAATCAAAGGGGGCTGAGGAGTGTTTTCAAATTACATTCCTCTCTGGGGTCTTTTTTCATGGTTATGTGATGAGGTGGAATCCCAGATGCTGCTGATAATGGCGTTTGACAGACTGATTGCTGGACCCTTCTTTTATCTCACCTGGCTGAGAGAAAAGGCACCTTTGACCTGTCCCGCAGAGGCTCAAGGGAACCTTTGTTGTAAGCATGGCGTGGCAGCGGGACAACAAAGAGGCTTTTTTTAACGTCAGAAAGAAACATCTTTCTCTCTTTCAGTCTTGGACGGGTACACCTGTGCCTCTGTGTGGGATCTTGGCGCGGCCATCACGTGGCCGATGGAGATCAAATGATCGACTGTGGCTCACTGGCTCTGCAATTCACAATACAGTAAGAATAATAAACTACTACAGCAGTAGATGTCAAAGCTGCGTGTAACGAATATTCCTGGAAGAAGGGAAGCGGCGAAGGAGAACGCAGTACAAAAAATAGTGAATTGAAAAAGTACAGGACATGTCAGGTCTAGTATGGTTAGAAGTGAAAATAAATCATAATTAAAACTGATCTAATCAGAATGGATTGAGTAAGGAATGTGTGTGGTGTGGAAGAGGTCATTTGAGGTGATTAAACCACAGAAAAACTATATCAGCTGACTCACTGCATTTTTAAACCCTCTGATATTTTTTTGACAGTGTACAACAACCATCAGTCACCAACGAGGACCAACGAATAAGGCAACTTTTAAAAAAAGGAAGAATATGTACAAATACATCAAATCCCATCAGTCAAAATTGAAATGGCTAGCTCTCGCATGTATGCAGCAGAAGGTTGTATTAGAAACAGTGTAAACAAATGGTGCAATTTGGTGCATATTTGAATAAAATTGTGAATTTTGTGGCACAAAATCAGATTTTTGGGGTGAGAGGGGTTGTTTGCGGGATACCTCAAAAGCAAAGTCATAGATTGTGATAGATTTGGAACAGATTAATCATTTCTGGATGTGGATCAAATTGAAGATCTGGATGCTGAAGACTGTGTTCTAAATTTATGGCTGGATGTAGCTTGTGCCTGAGCTAGTCTGACTGCCCTGTAGTTGTATTTTAAATTTTTTTTTTTTACAGTGGATTCAGCTTCTGAAAACCGGTGTTATAGTTACAATTTATCAAAAAATATGGAAAGTAAACTCTGTGTGTTACTTTCAAGAGGGAAAAATTGATTTTTTCATGATTTTAAGAAACAATGCCTATAAATTAAGGGTAGCGTGGGACATGAGGTAGACATTTTCTGTCTGGTAGACACTTGTCCATTTTAGGGGTCATATTGCCAGTTCAGCTTTCATTTCCATCCATCCATTTTCTACCGCTTGTCTTGTTAAGGGTAGCGGGGGGGGGGGGGGGGGGGCTGGAGCCTATCCCAGCAGCCTTCAGGTGAGAGGCGGGGTTCACCCTGGATGGGTCAGCAGTCCATGGCAGAGCCAACACAGATAGTCAGACAACCATTCACACTCACAGCCACACCTACGGTCAATTTAGAGTATTTAGATGTCTTTGGACTGTGGGAGGAAGCCGGAGTACCAGAGAGAACCCACACAGACACAGGGAGAACATGCAGACTCCACCCAGAAAGACCCAGTGTCTGAGCCAGGGCTTGAAACTGGAACCTTCTTGCTGTGAGGCAACGGTGCTGACCACTGCACCACCGTGCCGCCCCCAAAAACTCCATTGAGATATATAATAATGATAACCATTTTTTTTGAATGAAAGAAAAGTGTTTTTTCCATTCAAAACATGTCTTCAATATTTACTTTTGTTTCCCACAATGACAGAAGCTTACGATAAAAACTCAACCTGTGCGGTAAACTGCGATTTAAACTGACTGTTCCTTTGCAGAACTTCTGCCTGAGCAATGAATGATGTAACCTGAGGGTATAAAAAGGATGAGCTGGAAATTATATCAAGGTTTAGATTATTTTCCATGATGACTAAGGAACCTGGTGGTGAGTAAGTTGGTTGTGATGTGTTGGGACTTGGGGCTTTAAAGGTTGCTACGCTGTGCTAGTAAGCCAGTGACGACCCAGACCATGGTTACATTCCTGGAATAATGTTGGTGACTCAAACTGGCTTGCAGGCGGAACTGTGTGTTTGGAGCGCAGATAATTATTGGGTCTTATTGCTTAATCCTGCCACTGGATTATGTTTCTCATGACATGTATCAGTCTGCAAGTCTGTAAAGGGTTCACCACAATAAATATGCAGCGTTGAACCTCCAGGGGCTCTCTTGAGATGGTAAATAAGCCACTGAGGGGTAATGAAACCCTGTTTATGTCTCACATGTATTTTACCACAACAGCTTAAGCAAGTGACCTGGGCAGCAGGTATTTTAGGCACAAGCATCTCTTTGCTTTCATCTCTGGTTGAAGCGATGCTTTTGCATTTCAAGTACTTAGGAACAGACCAGTATCTTCAACTAACAATATTTTTTTTGTCTTTTGCTATTGCATCACTTCTTTATGTCTCCAGAATGCAGAAAGAGACAGCTATATATGTTGATCCTGAAGCTAAGGGTAAGTGATGGCTAAGCAACCCAAAAATATCCATTTACAAGGTCTCAAGAATATCGTCTGGTATAATCCAGGTCTTCCACACAAAGTCATATGCTCATTAATCCACCAATACTTTGATTTGACCAATAAACAAACAAACTAAAAGTCTTCCTGTTTGGCACGACTCTGTCCTATCAACTGAATGCTCCAGCTGGTCATATTTGTATGTGGTAGAGAAAAAATGTACAGTTTGTTTTCAAATCAAAGTGTTTATGAATTACTGAGCATACAGCTGCAAGGGCGTGGATTATTCTGGAAGATCCACAACAGACTTTGTAAGGGGTTTGTTGTTAGTAACCATTAGCTCCAAGCTAAATATACATTGCTGGCTCTTTCTCCACTTTGGAGACACAAAGAAATAATGCAGGAGGGGGAAAATATCTTTGTGAGCTCAAGGCTCCTATCCGTGAGCACTTGAAAGACAAAATACACGTTTTGAAAAAGGATGATTCAGTTTATATTGCAGGCCTATTACTTCGTTAATGCACACTGCTGATACACTGCACGGACGCACATTTGATTTAAAACCAAATGGAAATATGTGGAAAGCACGTTAGAAAATGGGTTTTCCCCATCCTCTAAATTAAAATCCAGGAAGCTGTAAATGGTCTCATAAAGGGACAGACAAAATGGCACCGCATTGTTGTTTACCTGGCCTGGCGGTTATTTTCCAACCAAGCATCAAAGAAATAAATCTGAGCCAACTGTGTGAACACAATGGCTGCCACCAGTATCAGTGTTAAAAATAGAAACGTGGCAATATCACGTACTGCAAAGTGAGACAATCACTTTTTTTTTTAAGAAGATATATCAACTGGAGCATGGAAGAAAGCTGGCCACACAGACCATGACACAATGGGTTTCATTTCCCACCATTAGCTCTTCTGGCCCATTCACAACAGTTGATGTGTACTGCTTTATTTCACAGAGGAGTACAGAGTTTGCTGTAACACACATGAAGGCCTGTAAACACACCGCCCACCCGAATGGTGTTACTGTATGAAGACATGATCATATCATATCATGAGCACTGCTCAAACTGAATTATTGCCAAGAAGATTGAACAAGAAAACCATGCACAATTTGTCTTACATCACTGTCCTATTATATGATTCCTGCTGATTGATGGCCTTATGTATGGCATGTTTTTCTAGTCCTTATGTGTCATATTTAACCCGAGGCAGAGGAAGAAAAGTAGCACATGTTGACATCAATTAGCAACGAGTAAACATATGAAAACAAAGGTTTGTCTCTAAGTTCGGGGGGAAAGTGTTAAATTCAGCACAAGCATGTCGACGGTGAAAAATACTGCTGAGGTTTACATAACATAATGGGAAGCTGTCAGCAATCTGACAATTAAACACTTATTTCAGGAGGAAGAAGAGGCCTGAATGGAGGATCTCCACCAAAGAGATGACAGATGAGGGTAAGTGAAGCAGCACACTCGTGAATATTTGGAAACAGGACCAGGTTGTGCAGCCAAGGTGGGTATTAATCTGTTTTCTGTCATATCAAGATCTTTTTTTGTTTGTTTGTTTGATTTGTGAATCACTGAGTTGTTGAACTATTGGATATTCTACGCATTCACCTCACTCTCACTGGACTATTGGTGACAATTCCAGAAATTAAACTTCACAATTCCTCATCACCCTGTCATGAACAGGACGGCGGCAAACTTCTGCAAACATCCCAGTGAACACGTTCATCAATATGTGTTATACGCTAAGTGTGGTGATAGGCAAAGTCTTCAACATGTAATTATTTCCACTGCAAACAATGCATGAAGTCCCTCCTCAAGTCTTCCCTCCTTAAACGACTGAGATCTGACCTGAATAGAGTTGGAATTAGGCACCGTGACAAAACAAACAAGCGTAACAAAGAAATGTATTTTTACTTTTGGGGGGAAACTATCTTGGCTGCAAACATGCGAAAGGAAAACTTGCTGATGAAGCTTTATGTTAAATTAAAAAAAAACAAAAAAACAATCGGAGTCACCCTCATGAGGATGTGCATATAAAAAGTGTAAATTAACATAAAAGTTGCTATCAGAGATGACGGCTGAGCTTTTAACATGGTTCAGATGATATTGCCCTAGTGACCCTCATCAGCCATGTTTTTGTTTTTTTTTATATGTAGATGCTGCTGAAAAAGATCTGGAGTAAACAAGCCTGGAGACATGATGAAGCATCAACACAGCAGCAGCATCATGCATTAGCTTCTCCCCTCATGCTAAAGCTACACATCGATGACTTTATATTTGTGAGCAAGTTGAGTGAATCATGCCTGAATAGAACTAGAAACACTAGAAACTATTGGAATGTATGTAACAATGCCAGTTGTGCAGGAACGAAAAAGTGGGAGTGTCTCTGTTCAAGCACAGATCCTGGATGTAACTGGCTTATGTGAGAGGAGGGAGCCTGTTGTAGTGCAGAGGACCGTTACATGGTCACCAAAGCCTTTTTTTTTCTCAGGTTCTTGAACTGGTTCCATCCAAGATTTTCTGTCTTCCAATGCTGCGCTCCACTTAAACTTGGAGGTTGTAATTTCCCAGTTGCAAGTTTCGATTTAAAACACCCCCGAGGTTTGACTTCTCACTTGGAAACTCAGTGGTATTTGTTGAGCATGTGATCACAGTCCAGAATGGCCTCTCTACGCATCAGTCACGTCAACATTTTGAAAATATGCCATTTTCAGCAGGTCGTTCCCGGTTCTGACCTGCGAAATTCAGGGTAAATTACTGTTGAGTTTAGTTAATTTAGAGGGTAGTGTAAAAAAGGGTAGTGTGCACTTAGTTATTTGCAATAAATAAAAAGATTCAGTCATTTCATCGGCTCACTGATGGCGGCTACTGCGTGGCTTGGACTCCACATGTGAAAGATGGAAGCTGAAGTTCTGGTAGGTTTTCATAATGAAAAGCGTTTCCTCCAAAAACATAATGTCAAATATCAATGGTAAAATAAATCATGCACATATTTAGAAAAAAGTCCAGGTCCAACAGTAACACAGATTTTATTTAAATAAAGTTTGTAACTTTATTGGCCTTGAAAGAAAATTCTGGCTCAATGCAGTCCATAACTGGAGTCAGCAATTACAGGAAAGGACAAGACAAGACCCAACAACAATGGCTGACCCCAAATTGCTTTATATAGTTGAGAGTTCCACAACTTTTAAGAAAGTCATTTTAAGTTCATTTCCTTTTTCCAGTGTATGGCCACAAACACGCACCCCTCCAACTCCGACACACTGAGGTGAGCTGTTCTTGCGCTTTTCATCAAAAATCTTGATATCCACTCATGCTTGCCATTTATCTGATGTCACAGTCTCTTAATAGCTTCTTCTGAGAGATCCTTCATTAGATATTGCACTGCACTGCAATCCTCCCCTCCCTCTCTCAAACTTTTCGTGAGAAGGCAGTGCAACACAGAGTTGTCTGGGCAGAGCCACCACATGTGATGATGTTGCTGTAACAATAACTCGCCGACAGCTCTTCTTTCCTCAGAACACCCTCCGTCTGTGGAGCACTGACTCCTGCCATTCATAAATAAGACACAATCTCTGTACATTAGCAAACAGAGTGGTTCATAATGACACGTTACCATAATAAAAGTAATACAGGTAGAAAGGATGTTTGCGTGCAAATGTCAGAGAATTACAGAGCATCGTGTTCTACCGCCGCTACAACCTCGTTCATCCGGTTTGGTGTGTTCCATTCAACCTGACACACACTCACACATTACCTGGTTACAAAGAAGAATGTAAACTACAGAGAATGTTGATCCATGAAAAAAAAAAAAAAAGTCAGTCAGTCACACCAGACAGAAGACAGAGGGGTTTTTTTTATGAATGGAAAGCTTTTCTCCTATTTCATTCATAAATACACCTGAATGTATCATGCAGCAGTTGAGCAGTTTTCAAAGAGGGGATAATCAATCAATATCGATAATCAGCCGCAATGTGATAAATGAAACTGACATAAAGTTACTACTTTCACTAAAATAACATATAGGTAGTACATGCAGGTTTGGAAACCGAAACAGGCATTTGCTCCCTCTGGAAAAGTGCATTTGCTGGTTGAACGGGTGTTCAGTCCAAACACAGGAAGGAAACGTATATCCCTCCAGCATGTCAAAGCTATCTGAAGCTGTCTGTGCACATCAAAGCCCTGCTGAGACAGAAGTAATCCAGAGTGACGGGCCAGCCTCTCACCTACCAAAACCATGACAGCATCCCTTTTTTCCACAAATTCAAATCAGAGAAACAAAACGACCCTGGCAGAGTTGTGTCAACCTTGTTGGCGCCTTGGCAACCACAGACGTAGGAGAGGAGTGATATATATATATATATATATATATATATATATATATATATATATATATATGATATGATTTTTAGTGGATGCACAAAGACCTTTGACGGTGTCTCATTGTAGGAAAAGCCAGCACTTTTAGGTCATCCTGTCAATCTGAGGAAGCGGGAGGGACAAAATTCAAAGCAAACAGAGACCAGCTAACGCTAGCATCTAATTAGAATTCAGTCTGAATTATTAGAGCATGTCTGTCCATGTGCCTTCAACCGTTAGACACACACAAACAGTGGCTGATGATATACATTCAACCTTAATTAGACCTGTCAACACTGGCATGGCAGGTGCAGCCAGACCATAATGACCCTATATACATTTGTCAGCCAGTTGTAAACAGTTTTTGAGAGGAAAAAGATGCTTTTTGCTGAGGGATGATTATACATGTTACGCTCCAGTGAAACATCTTGCGATGAATTTAGCTTCAAGCTGAAAAGTATTGTTTTTCTTTGGTTGAAAGATTTCTAGCCCTAAGACGCGGTCAGACAGACCTGTAACCACACCCAGAAGTGATGGAGCCAGGGTTTACACCTGGCCTTCAACTGAGTCAGTCATAACCTGGTGATGTTCAACCTAAGAGTCATACTTAGTATGTTTACACAATGCTATGTTAAAACTGTAAAATACATGATAACACATCAGTCCAAAAGAAATCATACCACATCAGAATAAGATCTCTAGATAATGCGATCTGGGAGTGATTTAGTCGGGCACGTAAATGCAGTGATCGGCAACAAATTATGGCAGTCAGTACACAAGCGTTTAACTGAGTAGTGACAAAGGGGTGTCATCACGGCGGGCATGAGGGCAGAAACTATTAGTTTCTGAATTCCGCCTCAATTCAAGTAGTTGTCTGTTTATCTCTTAACGCCGCCATTAGACAGGAACATCACTTGCTAACCCATTTGGTATGTGACAGGGTGAATCAGAAGAAAGTCTATAAGGGGACACACTGCCACCTACTGTTATGGAGGTAGACACACTTCCATAAATAAATATTTCTTACACAGTTCTTGAATACTGGATGCAAAATGGCTGATTAAATGGACTACTCCAGCTAAGCTATAGCTCAGGCGTGAATGCAAACTCAGTGACTGCTTGCACCATCTAGGATCAAGGTTTTGTCTCCTTCATACCAGGGTCACACTGCCTGTGCAAATGGTGTATCATCTGTAGACAGGTCAGCAAACACTGGAAAGTTCCACTGCAGCTTTTAGGACAGAATAAAAATAAAATCCATGTGACCGTTCTCTAGTTTGAACTTTTATCCAGCTGTGAAATGTTACCATGTTGGTCAGGGCAGGGCTCCGTGGGGTATCGAGTTATTTCTTTCTTTCTTACTTTTATTGTCGTTTTTTTTTTTTTAATCAACCATAACAATACAGAATGAACCAAAACATTAAGTTACGGCCTCTAAAACCAACAGAACAACCTGACAGATGATACGACAGTGTTTCCCGCTGGAGGGAGCTGACTGATTATTACGTCTGGTGGGTTCGTCTCTATCAATGTGTCCTTTGTTATTACACATTATCACATGATCCACAGTAAATATAAAAATACTTAACAGCAACACTTTGATACTTAATAATTAACTGATAAGATCTAATTTGAATATCCCACAGGTCAATAGAAATCTGCAACTTCATTTGTAAGTCACGAAAGTGTAAAGATGTTTGGAGAGAGTCTCCAAGGCGGCCATTGTTGCTGTCCATCACTGGCAGTGAAGACATGGTCCACTGCTCACTCTCCCATGTCCCCTGAATTCATTGACAGCTTTTGAGATTTATTGTCCTTATATGCTTGGCCCCCCTTTGTCACTTTTATCTTCAACTTGTTGAGGAGCTCTGACCCTCTGACAGTGTTGTGGCAACATGATGAGAACGTCATGCTTGAGAGATCTGGCTCTTTAATTTGTGTTTCCCAACATCATGGGGGATCACCACGTTTTAGGGGTTAGCAGGGCTGAGGAGGGGCCACGACCGTTCTATCACCCCAGCGCCCGCAGCCGTCTGGGCTGAAGCTGAGTTGAGCTCTTCTCCGAAGCAGAGAAACCAAATCCGTCTGGACTCGGTACAACAGGATCAAAGTTTCAAATAGAATGTTGAGGAGGGGATTCAGAAGCAGACGCTAACTTTAATTTTACTGGAGAAAAACCAGCGTTATTTTAACTAACTCAAAAACTGTTGTGTGAATAAGGGTGTATGACAACACAGCGAAAATGAATAATTATTCACACATATTATAATTCGTAAAGTAAATCATGCATTGTTAGCTTTTCACAATATATGGTCCAGTATCAATTTTTTTTTTAACTATTCATTTATTCAAGCATTTATCAAAATCTGTTTCAACTGAAATATATTACATGCTTGTTATATATAGAATTGATCAGTGTACATATGATTAATTTAGATGAATGACAAACATGTAATTAATTTCTTTTATTTTATGACAGCCTGAATAATAGGCAAGGCAAGGCAATTTTATTTGTCTAGCCCGTTTTCACAAACAGTTTGTCTCAAAGGGCTTCACATGGCATCATAACAACATCCTCTGCCCTTAGACCCTCACATCGACTGAGGAAAAACTCCATAGAAAACCCTTTTAACAGGGAAAAATCTGAGAAACCTCAGGGTGAGCAACAGAGGAGGATCCCTCACCCAGGACGGACAGACGTGCAGTAGATGTTGTTACAGACAAGAAAACAGTTTATAATGCAGAATGTGGGAAACACAGAAATGTTAATAACAGCTGAAGAAGGAAGCATCTGGAAGGGGAGGCAGGGAGAGCAAGCCAGCTTGATGGGGGACTGGATGGCAGACTGGTTCATGGAAGGGGAGCGCGGGCCGGTGTGACAGTAGGGAATAAGAGGGGGGGGGGGTGATGCAGGCGGTGGTTGGGGCTCTGGTGGATCTGTGGAAACAGAGAAACTGAGAGACACCAAGGCCAAACTACAAAGTGCAACAAGTAGTGGTAATGACAGTTCCAAAAATGTGCAGGGAGGAGAGGAGGAGAGAGGAGAGGAGGAGAGAGGGGGAGAGGAGAGGAGAGGAGAGGAGAGGAGAGGAGAGGAGAGGAAGGTAGGGCTCCATGTAACCTGATGTGTCCCCCAGCAGTCTAAGCCTATAGCAGCATAGCTATCAATGGTTCAGAGCTACCTGAACCAGTCCTAACTGAAGGCTCTGTCATAGAGGAAGGTCTTAAGCCTGGACTTAAACGTAGGTAGAGTATCTGCCTCTCTGACCCATGGAGAGAGCTGGTTCCACAGTAGAGGAGCCCGGTAACTGAAGGCTCTCGTCCCAGTCTGTTTTTAGAGATTACATTTTATATATGCTTTAATACTACTACTACTACTAATAATAATAATAATAATACTACAAATAATAACAATAATAATAACGAGCAAACATGAAGTACCTTCAGGCTCAGGCCCTAATAATAATAATAATCTTAAGAGGGACTAATCTGAAACTCCTATGATTTAACTGAATTTTCTGTCAGTAGGATTTTTTTACATGAAGGATCAGAATGTTTCTTCACTATGTTCAAGTACTAAACCCTAGAAAAGGAAAAATCACTGGAAAAATGAGACAGTCATTGTTTTTTTTTTGTTTTTTAAAATTAAAAAAAAAAGTTAATAATTGAAAAATAATATAAACTATCAATCAATTATCAATTATCAAAGAAACTTAGTTATGTTGTATATCGTTTCTTTTCCATCTTGTCCATAATGTGCACTAACCTGTAGCTGTACATGACGGGCGCCAGAAGCTGAACTGAGTGAGTGATTAATAAAGTAATTATACATCATTTAGAGAAAAGATATACATAGAGACTATATTTACATGATTGCCCTCTTAAATAACGTCACACAGCAGTAATGGGGACCAAAGTCATCCTGACACCTGAAGCTCTGAAGCCGACATCAGGGTCGAAGGAAGCTGCTGGTTGCTTGTTCGGTTCATGATTTGTTTTCTTTATTTAAGTTGAATTGTAGTGAAACACGTTGATGTTTCTTATGTAAATAAATTAATGATGAATCACTTATTGGCTCACTCATTTAGGATATCCATTTCTTTATCAAATGAGGCAAAATAAACACAAAATAAGGCAAACTGCATATGTGTGTGTGTGTGTGTGTGTGTGTGTGTGTGTGTGTGTGTGTGTGTGTGTGTGTGGATGTGTGCATGCTCGCGTGCATGTGTGTGTTTAGCTGTGCTGATAAGGCATGTTGTTGCTCTCTCTGTATCCCTCCACCCTTCCTTCTCTCAATAGAATCTGATCCACTGGGACTCTATTTCTGTCAGGGGGTTTTTCATCTTCATGGGGGGGGGGTTGTCATTTGGGAGGAAGCTGTTTTTTCATCATATCACACAGCGGTTTATATTTCACTTGGTATGTTTTGCTTTCAGCGGATTTTATATTAAAATGTTGCATTTTGCCACAGTATTTTTCTTTTTAAATCAAAAGAAAATATTGTATTAAATATCATATGCAAAAACAGAATATTCAGACCATGAGCTGCTATGAAAGTCTTTTTTTAATGAAACAATACAAAAACAAACATTGAATACCTGTATAAGAGATATAAAAATAAAAAAATATATATAAATGATATAATCAAGTGAATATAAAAGGAATAAATAAATGAATTCCATCATGCTGTTGAGCACACTGACAGTAAGATAAGATATCAGCATCTTAATTCCATCAATCCAGGATTTCTGTTAGGACTTCAACTTTAATGCTTCATTAATTTGAATCCACACAATGCCATGACCGGTCCCTACCTGATGCCAGCGAGGAAAATGTACTCCATGACCTAACCTGCCTCCATATGATGCTATCTGATGGACTGTGAATGCCGTATCAGCAGCAACTGTAGACCCAAAGGAAATACCAACCCCCCTGTGAAACAATGGGCTCAGAACGTACAGTTCAGAGCATGAATAGACTCTAATATGGGATTTATAGGGGTGGGATTTCATGTGGCTTCCTGCTGCAAAACTTCGCCGAAGCGCATTCAACTGCATTTTCGCATCAGAATCACAGAATCCTCTGTAAAACAACCCCGACTGTTGAGTGTCTTTGCATGTTGTATCCTGCACAAATATCAACCTTGCATACTTTGCTCGACAGCTTATCATTGTGCTGCTGAGGCTAAAGTTTTTCAGATCTACACTTTTGTGGTTTCACGCGTCCTTTTTCTTGTAGTCCTTGTTTGATATGAAAATCACTTGTTCCAATGAATTCATAAACATCATAGCTGCACTTTTTTTGTTGCATCATCCGTATTTGGTGCACGGAATACTGCACTGCGTATGTGTTTATGTGTTGTAAAGCTTTTTATTTCATTGTTTTTAATGATGTAATGAGACCATAAAAATTAATCAAATCAATTTTGCGCTTGCTGTCAGGGAACTGTTGGGTGAGGGGCTTGGTTTTAGACTTACAATACTTGTTAAGTGTCATTGAATAACTTCCTTTAAGATTCAGCGCTATGCAAATAAAACTGATTTGAAATTCAACTCATTGTGTTTTGTAGCTCATTCATTTAAATTAATCACACATATCAGTTTCGGCCTTGACGAACATTAAAGTTATTTATTTTCAAAGGGATTTTTATTAACTGTGTGAATAAATGGAAGGATATAATTTACAGGATTAAGACATTTTTTAAAAATTGTTTTCCCTCATTTCTAAGACTTTTAACAAATATGAGCCATGAATACAGTGTTAAACAACCAGCACTTTTTTTTTGTCTTCCTCTATCACTGTTGAGGGTGTTTGATGATGCCTGGGTTCCTCTTCAGCCTTTTATTTTAGACTAGACGAAGCTGAAGAGTACTGCAAAAAAATTTTTTTTTTAAAAACCCTTCACATATTGACAATTAAACACTTGAAATAATTTGTTATAATTTGTTCAAAACTTGCAGAGGCACCAGCATGGATCTTTAAGTAGTTTCACGTACAAATCGTTCTTTTTCACTCAGCATCCTTGAGAGGAGATATTCCACAAGCGCCGCTCTTGAAATGCGGCAAACATGACTTAGCATCTCCGTCTTTATTCCGGCATCTTAATTCCATCAAACATTTGTCCTGATTGTCCGTATGTAATCCACTGATTATTGATTGTGATTTGCATCAGAGCTCATCAGGAAATGCTCAAAGGAAAAACGATCTCCAGAAGGAAACGCTGTGGTGACGTTATCCAGGATTTCTGTTAGATTGCACATAAAGCTCTTGTAGCCATGGCACAAACTGCGAAACATCTGGAGAACCACTGTATCTGGCTGCAGGCATAAATAGCATAGATGTGTAAAGAGAAGTCAGCGACTTTTTGAATCCAGCATTGTTCTCCGGAAGAAAATCAGCCCTCCTCTTCTGCACATCTCAGCGTTAAACATCCAAGAATGAAGAAAGAATAAGAGTCCATTTGGTCATCTCCAACGACGCTCACTTTCTCGGCCATCCAAACAGATCCTCCCTCAGTTGTGGCTGAGCATTTTTATACACTCGTTGTTTTCACATGACTGACAAAATAAGTCACAGTTTAATGCTTCAGAGGACTGATGCTGGGTTTGTTTGGGCTTTTCCAGCCATGAAGACACAAACATTGGACAATGGATTGTAAGGCGATACAGAGACTGAGAGCACTTACATAAGTGGGACATCATGTACTAATGACATGTATCGAGATGTTGCAAGAACCACCAGTGTAGTTGTTGTCAAAGGTGACACTCTTGAGTTTAAACATAAATGTCCTCTGAAGCCGGTCGCCAGGATAAAACTTGTCAGTAATTTTGCAACGTCGCAGTAGAATCAACATCAAATTGACACAGGTTACTGAAACAAAACTCTATGAAATTGTATGTCATGATTTTTCATAAAGAATTTCATGAAAATGCTGGGTTGGCACATAAACAGTCAGGGTTAAGAGTGTAACAATGGGTTGACTTAATGAGTGATTTTCACTTAGTGGTCGTGTAGACAGTTCAAGCTGTACTCAGAAATCTTTTTTTTCCCTTTCAAAATAAAAAGTGCTTCAATACTAATTTGACATTGTCCGAGTTGACTTGGTGAGTCTTATTCTGAAAAATTGCTGTAATGTGAGGGATTCTGTTGCTAGCTTGTTGCTAGCAGCTAAGCTAACATCACAGCCTGGTTCATCTTTACTCTGTATTGATTGTTTACTACAGTGCACTGTTAGCATTAGCTTACTGCTCTATAGAATGCCCTCATCTCACCCCACCTGGTTGATAATTATGGTTATGGTTAATGGTTAATATTTACACATAAAGGCCAATCATTTTTATTTTTTTATTTTGGCAGGAAGTGCCTTCGACACACCCACTAACAAAACGCTGTGTTGTTACTATATCTGGTCAGAAGTAGGTCGTGAATAAAAGGGGCCACAGTTAAAAGTGTGACACAACTGACCCAAACTGGCTTATGACAAACAGTCTTGTCCAGTTTTAGTTGTTTGGTGGTCCCATCCAACACCGCGGCCAACTCAAACTCTACCAACTTTCATTTTGTAAATTGTAAGCGTTCTAGATGTAACATATCTGTACCCGTGGATACAAATCCATCCATCCATCCATCCATTCATCCATCAATCCATCTATTGTCTACCGCTTATTCTGTTAAGGGTCACGGGGGGGGGGGGGGGCTATCCCAGCAGCCTTCAGGCGAGAGGCAGGGTTCACCCTTGACAGGTCGCCAGTCCATCGCAGGGCCAACACATAGAGACAGACAACCATTCACACTCACAGCCACACCTACGGTCAATTTAGAGTATCAATCAGCCTCGTCCCCTCTTGATGTCTTTGGACTGTGGGAGGAAGCTGGAGTACCAGAGAGAACCCACACAGGAACAGGGAGAACATGGAGACTCCACACAGAAAGATCCCGTGCTTGAGCCGGGGCTCCAACCTGGAACCTTCTTGCTGTGAGGTGACAGTGTTAACCACTCCAACAGCGTGCCACCTATTGATACAAACGCAAAGAAAACATAACTCACCGCTCTTAAATGAATGGTACATCAGTTTTATTGAACTATTTTGAACCTCATATGTTGCAGTCAAGAGTTTTGAATAATTCAAAGACCATAGGGGTCACTTACAGTCTGTCCTCTGTTGCTTGGACAGACAGGAGCTCTGGCTTGGATAAGACGCTGCACCTCGCGTGACTTCCACCTCTGCAGGCTGCAGCCCATTGTGAATGACTGTCCGTCATCATTACTTTCTTGTAAAAACACCAAAGACTGGCCAGGGGAGGGGGCTGCCGAGGAGAGGCTTAGCTTTCCTTTGAGCGCTGTTTCACCTCTGACCTGTCACAGGGGGAGACAGATAAACACAAGGGGGGAGATCACTAAGCTTCAGTGACTTTTAATGACAGACCTGGTTTGGGTTACAATAGCAACACTGTCATCATGCAGAGAAGAGATAAGATAAGGCTTCATCAGGCACGAGAAGGAGAAGTGGCAGCCTCTGGTGCTGCCTTCTCTCTGCATCTATGGCCACAGATGTGTGTTTAGTGTGAGCAGTGGAATTTGCATTTACATACAGACTTACATAAGTCAAGACTTTCTGTCTCAGAGGTCATTGGGTTCATAGTTTTCTGCAGGATGCAACCAAGCTCAAGCTCCATGGAGCAATGAAACACTTTCGATTTAGGTAAAAACTCATGAAGTCATGTTTAAAACCTGAGTCTAAACATTCATTTTCACATTATCCTCGCTAAAAAAAAAACCCCACCTCTGCCTTCATTAAAAGGCTATTCACAATCTATTCACTGGTTATTTTCCATGGTGTTCTGGTCAGTCTCCGCAATTAGACCGGTAAAAACAATGACTGACAACAACAGTTACAAGCGAAGAAGCGGGCAAGGCCGCCTTTTTAGTTGGCATGGATTAGAAAAACGCAGTCATGCGGCTGAACACGTAATAAGCCTCCCATTCTTTCCAGAGAAGTATCAACAGTTCAACTGGACTTTACAGACCCCTGAAAAGGGCTTCCTCCAGTAAGATTCAGAATTCAAGGGGGAAAATGCCCTTTTAGTGTGAGAATGGAGGGGAGACGCCTTCACGGGCTGCTGACTACGCTTTGGCAAGGGCCTCCATAAGCACTTGGCCGGACAAAAAACAGACCATAGAGATATCTCAATGAAGGCTCAGTTAATCTGCAAGGTCATTAGGATTCTTGAAACACTCATTAGCATCATTCTCATGAACTAAGATAGCAGGCTGGTTTTTCAAACTCAGAATTCGTGGAGAGTAGGCAGGGGGGGCTTGTTGTGGGGCAGTTTGACATTTGGAGTGACCGAGGTCATTTAGTTGTAATGAGGCACTCGCGGTCAGACCAAAGTGAAAGGGTCTGCCCTGGCGCTCAACCCTCTCTGAATCATGGCCAAGCCAGATGACAGTTTGGTTTGGTGGTAGTCAGAGCAATCACATGGCGGCAGGTTGATTCATCCCTAATGGAGAGTAATTAACAAGATGGGACCACATGGACTATCCTGATGTGTGGGTCTCTGTGTGTCTGCATGACGTATGCCTTTAACTTTCATCCAAGTTTTTGGCTGTTTATAAAATGTAATGATGAAAACAAACTGACAAAGTAGACTGCAGGAAGATAATTAGAATCTCGTTCTTAAATGATTCTGGGAAAAACTGTGACAAAGACGCAATGCATGTTGTCATGTGGCTTGAATGAATGCTGCCTTTGTTGAACTTTCAACTTCAATGGTCTTAAAAGCATCTTATTTCCCATTAAATTTGCATTTTATCATTTCTGAATCTAAACTGATGAACAGACGTGAGGGAACATGACAACTCCCCAGAGCCAGACAATAAAATAGATGCCCTTCTCTAATCTGTGCTGCATTAATGATCTTAGACTCTCAGAGTCTAGCTAACCACTTGTTAGCTTAGCGCAATGGCTAGTGGATGGGCAATTCCTAAAAAGTCAAAGTATTCCAACAGCCATTAATATATACATTGTACATGCTTGCACGACTCAATGTTGTGAAACAGTACTAAGTCATTTTACATCTTTAGCTCTTCACTTTTCTGCCACGCTGTTAGTTTAGCATTAGCATGCAACCAAATTCGTAAAATAGTTCAATAATAAATGTGCACTTTGTACCTTTCTTTAGCATGCTGTGTGCCCATTTATGACGTGAAACACATCGGTGACAAGGTTATGTTTCATGTATTTCATTATGAATTATAGTATATATATATAAAAATTTTTTAAATATATTTTATATATTTCTTGGTGTCTTTTCCCCCATAGCATCCAATTTCTGGCATATAGAGTTAGTATCTATTTGAGATTTTCCATCGTGGATTTTTATCTAGTTGTATTCACACTGTAGTGTTTCTAACTAAAAAAACTTTTCAGTCTGTATTCTGAAACAACATCAATTACTCAATTCGTTTTACAGTTGAAGGCTAAAACTAAAGTAGCGCCCTCTCCCAAAGCAACACAAATCATTTTTTCTTATTGGTACTTGAGGTGATAGATTCAAAGTTCTACATCTGAACAGCAGTTGCTATCATTTTTGATAATTTCAAGAGTTACATTTCTCCCTTTTAGATTATTGTGAAAACTGACATTTTTTTGGACACTTTAATCTTAGGTGAATATTTTTTTAAATATATTAAGGGGTTATATTTTCAAATTCAAACCTTCTACCATCTTCTGATTGAAGCCCATTCAACTGAACGTGTTGATTAGATGCTAATACGATGAAAACTAACAAACTGATTAACTAGTCCTGAAAAGCAAAACGAAATCTGAGGTTGGCCATGCACAGCGGCGTCAGGCACCCAGAGGTGGGAACTGCGTCTGGTTTTCAGAGGCTTTCCCTTCAGTTGTCACCCCAGTGATGAAGCACATGTGCGTGACTGCTCTGCACCTCATGAATGGCCCTGGGCAGTCCCCTTCTGTTTTCCCGAGAAGTTCTCAGAATTGATCCAGAAAGGAAGATAAGCCCTGTAAGTGCTGTGAGAGGCGTGCAGCTCTTACGAGGTCATGTGCATGTTGCAGTAATTACACACATAAATCAAAGTAATGGCCGGTTTCATTTTGTTTGCAAATGATGTAACTCAGGAAGCTACCTCTGCTTCCTCCTGTTTGAAACTATGCTCTGAATGTGAGAAATGTCGCTGGACTCACACATGATCGTTTCCCCCACCAGGCCAACTTAACTGTTCCTTTACCGTCTGTGCAAACGATCACCTGTACACGCCTTCCTCAGCTCCTCCCTGACCTCCATTCTCGCTCACACGCGATGAGCAATTGAACTGTCAATCAACAAAGCAGGAAGGGAAACTGGTGATAAAAACTGCAGTGAGGAGCTTAGGGGCCCAAGGCTGAGGCCGCTGTGTGGGCCGTCTACTCCAGGTTGCTCTGTAGCTCATCGCCTCATAGCGCCTGAAAAGTCTCCACGAATACATTTAGGAGTCTTGTGCAGAAACAGGACCGTAGATTTAAAGGTCATATCACTGTATTTCCTCCTTGTTTGTCTTGTCTTGTCTTTCCTTTAAAAAAGAAAGAACAAGAAATTACCAACTGTTGTGGATTAATTGGGCATTGGGGTTAAAGTAAAATACTGGAGAGTAACAGTCATATGACCAGGGGATGTTCAGGATCACTAGTTCCAGCACTGACAACACACACACGCAACGCACACACACACACACACACACACACACACACACACACACACACACACACACACACACACACACACACACACACACATCTCTCTCTCTGTCTCTCTCTGTATCAGAATATTTCCTGAGAGCAGATGGATTTTTTTTATTTGTCTCGCTTCGGTGAGTTCAGCATCATAATAATTCAGTATCAGTACACCAGTATTAACAATTAACATGAATTAATAATTTTATATGAGACATTTTTCAATAGCCTGTTCAGAGGGCAGTCGTTGGGGGGCGGTGGGGGAGGGGGGGGCTGACAGTTTTTGTTCTGCTAGTGAAGGACACTGGGAGCACTTGTTCATCCACTAGTTTGTCTCCACCCTCATGGATTCATTCACAACTACTTCTACCACCACGTCACCTTGTCAAAGACTCATCAAGGAGGAGACCACAGAGGGGCAGGCCTGGCTCAGTAAGTCTGATCTTTACACTCATCACACATCTTAATGTTAATATAACCATGCTTAAAAAAAACAAGCAGCCCTTAATTTATAAACAGAGTATATATTTCCTGTGAGTCCTATGAAATATTATTTTGCATTTAAGAATAAAAGTTTAATAGATGCTGAGATCGGGATTTATCTTCCATCAAGTGGAGGATGTCCATCATCAAAAAAGCACACTCAATATATCATGGATCATTCATGATGATATTAAAATATTCAATTCTGTAGTGTGCAATAATGATAATACCAATAATGAAAACATAGAATTATTTTATATTCCATAATAATACTACTAACAATAATAATGTAATGTCATATTTATTATTACCAATACAAAATAGAATAAAATAATATATTATAAAATGATTACATATAATATGAATTATTCATGTAATATAAAATACAATGTCATATTATTATTGTTATCGTTAATAATAACAATAATAATGATAATAATAATAATAATAACAATAATATTAATAACATTAATATTAATAGTAATAAATATTTTTAGAAGAGAAAACACCCGGTCTTAAATCATTTTATTTCTCCAACAAAACACTCAACAACAGTTAAGTGGCTGCTACTAATTCTTTATTAAACGACATACATAAAAAAAGCAGAGCCGGTGATTGTGAGCAGCAGCTCGGAGCAGCAGCGGAGGGTCGTCGGCTATCAGCGGGTTTATGTGAGCCGCTGTCCGCGGTGCTGAAGGAGAACCCCCGAACACAGCAACCCTACACCCGGCCTGAGTCGGAGGCCCAGGCCAAGGAGAGACACCATCACACACCACCACCAGCATGTCAACACACACACACGCGCACACACACACGCGCGCGCGCGCCCGGTAATGCGACTTAGGGCGCGTTTGCACACGTCCACACGTCCTCCAAGAGAGATACAGAAAGTTTGTAGTGTGCTGTAGCAGCTGGAGGCTCGGTTTGATAATTAAGGTTAATTAATGACTCTCAGAGAGGGGTTCGCCTCCTCCTGGCGGCCTGATGGGAAAGCGCACCCACAGTTTCCATGCACAAAAGCGGAGGGGGTTGGAGGGGGGGTGACTTCTTTACGGGTTTCAACCCGCGGAGGGAGAACCTGTGGAGCAGGAGAGGAAGCTGGGCTGGAGGAGGAGAGATGATGATGATGATGATGATGATGACGACGATGATGATGAGGGGAGTGATTTCAGAGCAGGAGAGAGAGCAGTGAATTGCTGAGAGGTTGAGGTAAAGAATGAGGAAAAGGAGAGCAGGTAGGCAGACGGAAGAAACAAAAAAAAACAACTGTGCATTTGTTTTATTTTTTTGCATTTGATCAAATTAATGATCAGAATTTTATATTCATTTCATTTGTAGTTTATCTAATAATATCGATAATAATATCTAAGAGATGGAAATAGCAGATAATATAAAGTACAGAAAAATAATATATGTACGTTTATGATGCTGTTCCCTAAATACCTTGTGAACTTGATGTTTTCACTAGACCTCAGTCTGTCTATGTAATCAGGCCATATTGAGTTTTGTGTAGAAAATAATGAATCAGCAAGTGAGTGAAAGAACAATTCATATTATGAATATATATATATATATATATATATATGTATATATATATTCCCTTTAGAACCATTCTGTTTCCTAAAGCTTCTTACACTATAGGTTCTCTTGAATAAGTAGCTACTGTCAATCCGAGAGCCCCCCCTCACACACACACACACAAACCCCCCAGGTTTCTGAGCCCTGAATGTATCGGCTCCGCCCCTGCTCCGGTTTCGAGACAGACGGTTGGTCTCATGCGACGAGACCACAGACTTCTGCATAAAAGCAAAACTGAGGAGGAGTGGGGATTAACTCTAACACCACCAATGCACAATCACAACCGGTGAAACCTTTTCAGACAGAGAGGGAGGAAAAAAACAACGTATGTCAGCTCTTTCACCAAAAACTAGATGAATTATCGAAACAAAATGTAAGCAGAAGACCCTTCAAAACAATTAAAGAATAAAAAAAAATACAGTCAAGTTGTTATTTTAAAATGTGGCAATGATGCGAAGCAACTGTGTAACAGACTTACATCTGAGAACAAATACTATCATCATCTCTCCTGTGCGTGAAGTCATAGTGTCACCGCTGAGGGGGCCGTACAGTCTTAAAGTAATGATGTAAATTCATATTTTAATCTAATTGTTAACTGTACAGTGTTCCGGCTGATTTAAACATTTTTCCTTTCAATCACAGTTTTACAACAAATAAGATCAAATGATTTGGATGGTTTGTAATAATTTTAATAACAATAATAATCTTGATAACGATTAGAGATTATAAATTGCGTCAAGAATAATTAATTAAAACTTACTCAAGTTTACGCGTGTGCTCAAGTTTAAACTCAGTTTCAGTAAGAACGCGTTTTGCCGGTAGCGCAGCAGGGAGGGAGGGAGGGAGGGGGTGGGAGGGGGGGGGGGGTGACACCCTTTGCTACAAACCTGCCCTCTGTAACAAAGCAGGGCGCAGAGACGCGAGGATGCTGCGCTGTTTGCTTCCACTCGGAGCCTGAACATGTGCAGGCTTTACGCACAAGGAGAAGCGAGCAGGGAGCGCACACAGCCCTCCCCCCTCCCCCCCACCACACGCGCACATACGCGCGCGCACACACACACACACACCTTGGGCTGCGCACTGTCCATGACCGGTCAACAAGGCTGTGTTTGTACCTGGCAGAGCTTTTACCGTGGTAACTGAGGTGAAAGTGCAGTCTGATGATCCACTTTGACTCTGAATTCACACCTTTTTGTTTTTGGTTCTTGGTTTTCGTTTTGGATGAGATATGGACATTATCATGTAGCCGACCAGGTATTTAACCCCCTCTGCTCTTGTGAAGTTTAACTGAACATGTAATAACCCGGAGCTCACCACCTACCTCTAACATCCCCTGCAGGATCATCAGCATGGATTTCAGGATCGACCCGAAGACCCACACGGCTCTGCTGCTGGCCTGTGTGACTCTCCTGCTCTCCTTTCACCTGTTGCGCTGGCTCCAGAAGCGGTCGCCTCACCTTCCCCCGGGTCCCATGGCCTGGCCGGTCATAGGGAACGCTGCGCAACTTGGCAATACCCCGCACCTGTATTTTGCGCGCATGGCCAAGAAATACGGCAACATCTTTCAGATCAAACTGGGCAGTCGGACCGTGGTGGTGCTGAACGGAGACTCCATCAAACAGGCACTGATCAAACAGGGACCAGAGTTCGCTGGGAGACCGGACTTCGCCTCCTTCCAGTACGTCTCCAATGGGGACAGCATCGCGTTTGGCACCAACACGGACTGGTGGAAGATGCACCGCAGAGTCGCGCACTCCACCGTGCGGATGTTTTCCAGCGGGAACCCACAGACTAAAAAGACTTTTGAGCACCACATCATCTGCGAGATCAGGCAGCTCCTGCAGCTGTTCGTGGGGAAAACGAAGGAGCACACATACTTCCAGCCTAAGACCTATCTTGTGGTGTCCACGGCCAACACGATGAGCGCCGTGTGCTTCGGCAAGCGCTACTCCTATGAGGACGAGGAGTTTCGGCAAGTGGTGGGAAGGAACGACCAGTTCACCGAGACTGTGGGCGCGGGGAGCATCGTGGATGTGATGCCCTGGCTCCAGTATTTCCCAAACCCCATCAAGACCATGTTTGACAACTTCAAGAAGCTCAACCTGGAGTTTAGTACGTTTATTCAAGACAAAGTGACTGAACACAGAAAAACTGTCCAGTCCAGCACCCTCAGGGACATAACGGATGCTTTGATAGTGTCCTTGGACCGGCTGGGGTATAAAACTGGGGGTTCATCTGAGAAGGACTATGTAACCTCCACCGTCGGGGATATATTTGGAGCAAGTCAAGACACGCTGTCAACTGCACTGCAGTGGATCATCTTAATATTAGTCAAGTAAGCAACTTGTCCTTTTATTAGAATTAAATGGCACACAAAGATGAGACGGACAAGAGTGGGTGCTGGTCCTCCTGCTGCTTTAAAGCTGCACAGACCCGGCGAGGTCGGGTAGTATTAGTGTTATGTAACGCAGCCTAGTGGGGGGCTGGGGCAGGTACTGGCAGTAGGGACTGAAACTGCACACCAGTGAGAGTCAGTAAAGTGCCCAGTCAGCATTTTACCGTTTAGCAAGGTCTCTGCCACAGTTCTCAGGAGTTAATTTCCCTGGTTGTTGAATCCCAGATATATCTGATGATTTGTTCAACCAGATGACGTGATGCAGGTTGAATAGGGGAAAAAAAGGAGGATGCACTTTTTTTCAATAAGACTGTCAGGAGTGCTGCAGCTGGAAAGCTACTTTACTGTCATGGATTTTAATTTGCTCTTCGAGTCATCCAGTAAGGCTCAGTCAGCTTACATCTATGCCAATCCGTTTTATTATCTTAAATGTAAATGTCATGTGTGTTCGAAGATATCCTGAGATTCAGGAGCGTCTCCAGCAGGAGGTGGACAAGGTGGTGGACCGGACCCGGCTCCCCTCCATCGAGGACCAGCTGCAGCTGCCCTACGTCATGGCCTTCCTTTATGAGGTGATGCGCTTCACCACCTTCGTACCGGTCACCATCCCCCACTCCACCACCACCGACACCTCCATCATGGGCTACACCATACCTAAGAACACAGTTGTCTTTGTCAACCAGTGGTCCACTAACCATGACAAGGCCCTCTGGTCCCATCCGGAGACTTTTGACCCGCAGCGTTTCCTGGACCAGGAGGGATTGTTGAACAAGGACCGGTGCAGCAATGTGCTCATCTTCTCTCTGGGGAAGCGGCGCTGCATTGGAGAAGAGCTGTCCAAGCTACAGCTCTTCCTCTTCACCGCTGTCATCGCCCACCAGTGCCACATCACAACAGACCCGGCAAGGCCGCCCACATTCGACTTCAACTACGGTCTGACTCTGAAACCACATGCCTACTACATAGCGGTGTCTGTACGGGATGACATGAAGCTACTGGAGGCAGCAGCCTCACAGGTGCTCGCTAAGGACACGGAGGCCGAGGCCTCATCAGACTCACAGACACACAAAAAATAAGTGAATAAAATATTATGGTGAGTAAAAAATGAAGTAACAAATTATGAGCTCCCCTCGGTGGGCTGCCTGGTATTTATAAGCTGAAATCTCAGGCAAAAGTTGTATCCTTCACATGTTTGTAATGCTTTAACCGATTGCAACGTTGTGATCGCTGATTGCTGAAGTATTCTAGTGCCAGACAGAAACAGATGTGGCATCTGTTTCACGATGAATACCGGACACGCCACGTCTCAGTTCACCTGGCACGAACCTGCTTACATGTAACCCCCCCAAACATCGGCATCTTCTTTTGCTTCATCAAGGTGGAGGATTGTTGCACGTTAACCAGCTTATAAATGTAGTGCCACATCTGCAAGAGCTGACCATCAGTCGTGAGACGCAGAGACACGTCACAATCACGCCATCTGAGCATCTTCATATTCAAGTGTGATCTGTCAGCACGTACAAGAGCGTTTAATCCGCGAAGGTAACTATCGGAAACTGGAGTTACAAGATTTAAAGGTGATAAAAGTGGTGCAGCATCTCAGGTCAGATTGTTCTCTGATAGTGATTCTGCACAACCAAGTCAATAAGCTCATGGAGCCTTGTAACTTAAAATCCATCGTCATCTTCCGCTTATTCCTACTAGTAAGGGTCGCGGGGGGGGGGGGCCTGGAGCCTATCCCAGCATCTACGGGCGAGAGGCGGGGTACACCCTGGACAGGGTAACTTAAAATGTCCAGCTCTAATCTACAATCTATTAAAACTCAGGAACGAGGCCGACAAGTCGCCAAATACTATGAGAATGCATCCTGAAAGCGATGGTGTTTGAAAAGGTTCGGCGCTCTCCAGAAGGTGCTCCCAGCATCTTTGTCACTTGCTGTACAGTTTGTGCGTAGAAAGCTAAAATGAGATCAGTGTTATTCAGTCCTTTATTTATCTATCTTAATATTGTCTCTCACAAAAATGTCCATGTTCTAGCTGCTCTGTTAGAAAAGTTTCACATGCCAGTAACCAAACGATTTTCATGTCATCTTTAATAATGTTGTCATTCACTGCAGGGGAAAATCATTTTGATTTATGTTGTTCTGACTTCAATCTCCGACTTTGGGTATTTGTTGGCTTTTTGCTTAAACGTTGTCAGAGCCGATCCACGCGGGAACGAGCTCTGAAACGCAGAAGTCGGCCACGTTGAACGCTCCCTTGTCTTCAAGTCAGTGGGATTTGTTGGTGAAGTGCCTGAAATGAGGTCTGTGATTCACACAAGCTGAACATGTTTTAACGTTCTGTTCTAACAAATAAAAACACGCCAGTAAATATGATGCTTGTGAATTTCGAAGGATTTATGAGAGCAGCTCATATGACGTAGCAGTGGCTAAGCGAGACTACAAACCTAGCGTGGCTCCTTCGAAACAGAATGTTCACTTTTCTACTTCAAAACTCTTTAACGTGTAAATGTGATAAGTTTATTTCCTACGATGACGGAAATTCCCATTGTCTTTTGGGAGTAGGAAGCCACGGCAACGCTAACTTTAACATGCCTGAAATACTTTAACAGGTGACTTTAAAACTGTTTCATGTGACGTAGTATTTCAAAAGTAGTATTTTAAAAGTTTACCTCAGTTTTCTTCATAATTTAGGAGACTTACAAATGATTCAATTCACGTGGATAAGTACTTCACATCCAGTTAGAAATGTAGAATGTTAGGAATGACTGATGTAAACAACAAATTTGCAAACAAGTTTTGACAGTTTGCGCACTTGAGTTTTTTTTGTTTTAACAGAGAAAATATTCCTTTTTTGAATAAGCTCTGATGAAGCGAATGTTCAAGTCATGGAACTGAGCTCCATGTTTCGTTTGACTGGTTGTACACTGCTGACATGACCTCCTCTTCTTCTACTCTGTTACAGAGGCTTACATCCTGAACCAATGATAACCTGTATTGCATAGCTTAGTTAACTCACTCCAGAACTGTAATTTTCCTTTTTTTTGTTTTTTTTTGGTGATGTTTTATTCCAATTTTAGTGTGTGCAAATTTGAGTCCGACTTTGTGCAACAGTTTCAAAGTTTTCTCAAAAGTTGCTCGGCGAGTGAATGGAAACACGACGAGAGTCAGAGGTTCATTGGTAGGAGTGAACGACTGAGACGAGTGAAACAAGGAGAGACAAAGTGTCACAGCTCGCTGGAACATTAGTGGATGT
Source organism: Aulostomus chinensis (assembly GCF_037954235.1). Taxonomy (NCBI): domain Eukaryota; kingdom Metazoa; phylum Chordata; class Actinopteri; order Syngnathiformes; family Aulostomidae; genus Aulostomus; species Aulostomus chinensis. The sequence continues at coordinate 21,563,922 of NC_141335.1, read as the reverse complement.
GCGGTGTTGCTGCTCCTGTCACTTCTCGCCCGGACATTGTTTTGCTGTGATATATTTATTAAGAATATACGAAATATGAATTATACACATACACTAGATGTATCAGAGGAACATTCCCATTTTTAATAATCAACAAATAATACAAATGAACAAAAAATAAAATGTTAAAACAACCCTCCCACACCCTCATGGTACATTTGCCCCATCGCTCAAAATGGCTTGGTATTAATAAAGGAAGAAATACAGAAGTTGCTTTTGAATTGAAGTTTATAAAACAGACAATTGAACTATTTTTTTTTTTGGTCATTTACTGATCAGTATTGTAAACTAGTTGAACGTTAAAAAAAACAAAAAAGTGATGTTTAAGTAATGCGTTTGAAATCAAAAACCAGACTCAAATACCAGGATTCTTTTTAGAGGTAAACAAATAAATGAATAAATAAATGAATAAATAACAAAAGAAGCAAGATTTAGCACAATTGTGATTCTGCATGTGTAGTTATTAATGTCACATTTTCAAAGTGACACTGTGAGCTTCAAAAAAAAGAAAAGTTGTGAAGTTTTGGCCTGCTGCCAGGTCAGGTGGGAACAAAGGGGAAGTGTTTGGGAGATCTTTTCCCCTGCGCAGCCTTTATCTCGCCGTGCCAGAACATCCTGTTCTTGATCAGCGAGAGGCTTGCAGCCAGCCAGCCGGACAACTCTCGGAGTGCGTGACAAATTCAGATAAAACGACAGTAGATGATAACTGATAGGGTGATCCTTTTACCGGTACAAAATTAAACCTGAAGACTAAATAGTGCCAGTGCGGTCAAATGTTGCAACGCTCCAAAGAGTGAGGAAAAGTCCTCCACTGCAGCTCGGATGAAATATGAGTCAAACTGAAAGCTGACAGGTTGTCAGACACAGCTGCGCTTGGAAAAAAAAAAAAAAAAAAAAAGACACCAAAAAAACAAACAGAGCAGATGACATCATGGTTAATGTACCAGATTCAGACAGGATGATTCTTTCGAAATGAAACGTAGCGCAAACACGAATATTTGAATCGAAAACGAGTCAAACGAAGAGCTGGGAGAGATGTCCCGTCACACACGGTGCATTAATGATCAGACACATGTTGTAAGAGGAGCTGTGGTGGCAGAGCCCTGCTGAGAACCGTGAAGTCATGGTAAAACATGTCATACGTCATTAAAGCTTTGAGCTGTCAAGACTGCTTTAACTAGATTAGCACGGATCTCTTCTTTTAATCTGCTGTTCTGCATTGGCTTAACATGCAACACACACACACACACACACACACACACACACATCATGGGCTGTTGTGTAACATCGTTGAGTGTATAGTGAATGCAGGGATATATAGAGACCAGGATGAATGTTATCAAGATGGCTCATATATGCGGCAGTCAAAAACAAGGCTACTGGGTATTAAGACGGACTGATAAGAGCTCAGGAGTTTTACCTCTATGACTAATCAGTGTCTACGTGAGTTTAGAGCCACGCATGCATAATTACATCACGCTATAGGACCCTGATAAAAAAAAAAAAATCAGCCGTTGTGATCTAGACAGAGGTGACAAAATTTATTGACCAACATATGGAAAGCTCGTGAATCAACACGTATGTTTGTGTGTTTCACCTGCCGACAAACCAAAGTATCAAACGGCAAACTTGACTCAAGGGTTTTGGGCCTTTTTCGCAATACCAGCTAACTGGAGATTTGGGGACATAAACTTGACCTCCTCGCCTCAGTGTATTCAATAATGGAGCGCTCCATCTGAACGGTGGTAACCAGGTTCCGTAATTATCAATAGGCACGGCGCAAACAAGCCTCATCACCTCTCCCCTAAAGTTGACATGACCGTGTAAACAACCGGAGGTTAATGAACCAAAAGACATCAACACAGTCAAGATGAGGGCTGAATGACATGGATCATAAATTGAATGTTAATTATCCCCAGTCCAACCCCGTCGCTTAGCTTGAGTTTCTTTGTGGATTCTTGTTCCTGCCAGGAGAAATCAGGCTCGACTCCAACAAGAAAACGGAAAAGGAAATTCCAAAAATGCTTTTTTGCAAAGCTAACAAAAGGAGCTAAACTTCAATCGAGGAGTATGCGAGACTAATTAAAACAGACATGCGGCTGAGAATTCTCCAAAGAAGGTAGAGTGGAGATGATCCTCAGCTTGGACTCATCTCCCCTCTGGCAGTAGGACAAATGAAACAGAGAAGAAGATGAGCAACACAACTATTTCCCAGGTGATATTGCTAATGCTAGGCTAGCTAGCTAGCTCATGTGGGTTAACTGAGCTAAACTGTTAGCAGTACCAATCCTATACCAGCAGGGCAACTACTGGTGTGTAGGAGAATTGCTGAGAGCAAACATAATAGCTACACTACCTACCTACACCAGTGATATTCTACTTATTTTCTGTTGGTGTTAACTTATTTTTGTAACTTTACTGTGCTGTCATTCAAAAAGTGTTGAAATTTAAAATTAATTTGAGAGGAAAACTATCAACACTGAAAGGAAAGACGGATATTGTTGGTTTTTAAAACTTTTCTTGAAAAATTTTAAACTTAAAAAAAAAAAATATTAAGAATTAGAAGCTTTTCCTTGCAAACCCACAAGTTCTGTTGAAGAATCTGCAACTTTTGTTCGTGATTCCAACCATTTTATTTGCTGTTGAGCTGAATCATACGCGCAGGATTTTTTTTGTTTTTTGTTTTTAACTCCGATTATCCTACCACGACATCGTTTAGCAGGCCAAAAGTTTTGGATTCGCAAATAAAACACTGGCGCATTTTCACTCATAACAGTTTTGCCGTACATTTGACAGTCTGACGCTGATTAGACGGAATTACAAGGCAGAGCTGCTATACGGGGACATGTGGGAATAAACAGTTACTGGTAATTTTACAGGGAAGAACAGCTGTATCTGCAGCTGTCAACACTCCTGACTGAAGCACACAAGAGAAGGATAATAAAATGATTTTGTGTGAAGGTGAAGTATTCAGGACAGTATAAACAAACACCTGTGCTCATCTGGGAGGTTCCTGTTTAGAGTGATTCAAACGTGGAAAGAAATGCTGAAACATGACTAGACTGGCGGTGAGGTGGGTTGAATCTGATCCAGCAACAAATTCTAAATCGTGCTGGCACAAAATATTAAAACTCCACAACCATTTATCCTCACGCAGAGGCCTACTGTTCAGTTCAGGATAAAAACTCAGTTTAGTTCAAGTAAAAGTCTTGTTGTCTTTATAATGCATTACAAATGTAAATAACATCAAATAAAGCACTCACAGATGTATCAGGATTGCACAGGTTTAATCATAGATTCCAGTACCACTCATCATTCAAAGCACTCAGTCCTTGAAGTATAAATACTCTGTATGTAGTGTATCAGTGTAACCTTGAAGGTTATTACACGTGCTCTGGCTTTTGGAAAAAAAAAAAAGAAATCCCAACAGAAACTTCATTGACCTGGTAGAAACAGTGACGAATAAACATGTCTTGTAATTATCAGCTTTACAAACATTAAATAAAATCGAACCAGGAGCAAAAGCTCTTCCACAGCAAAGCACACCAACATTTTGGGAATATCTGCCATCCTCCCCGAAGCCAGACAAGAAGGTAGGTTCCCTCTTCTGCACGCGGCTTCCTGTCCGGCTGTGAGGGGTGGCGTAACGTTGGCGTAACGTTGGCGTGTCCCTTTCAACAAATACGTTTGTAAAATACATCGTGTTTATATGATTGAGTAGAGCCATTAACACGAGTAAAAACAGGACAAACCAGGAATGCATCAAACAGTTATAAAATAATATCGTTGTCATGAGAGAACCACAAGTCCAGCAGAGAGAGAAACAGACGACTTGCCACTGGAGGCTATTTACATGCACAGCAGGAAGCAACACCTCAGTCCAACCACGTTTACTGTTCTTTAAGAGACAGATAATAAAACCATCAAATGCGTCTATACTGCTCATCTGAAGGGTCTTCAGTGAGGCCAAAAAAAAAGGGAGTCAGTGACGTGTTCTTTGGCACGTCGAGGCCTCAGGACACTTGGATTACTTCAGACGCGCAGTGTGGAGGCACTTGATGGTTTTAATGTGAAGATTAGTGTAATGTCTTTACCTTCTGCAGGCTGAAAAACTCCCCCCGACCTTCCGTCAGCACGAGGGGAGTAGATGAAAATAAATCAATATTTTTATGAAAGTGAGTTTTTCTGACTTCATAATCAGGTTTAATAGCGACAAAATTCTCTCTCTTTTCGTGTGATAGATAATTATGGGGACTTGAGAGATTTTTACAGTGACTATTTAGAAGGAAAAAAAATAGCAGACACTTCGGAGAAAGTGATCAACTTACAACAACATAACAACATAAAAGTAAGAATATCTTCATCCTCGGATTGTTTTTGTCCCCAATGCCCTTCCATAGCTCTCTCTCAATCACTACAGCAACAAGTCCCAGTCTCCAAAGTGACCATTCAGAGAAACCACAAGCTGGTGAGCAGATTCCATGTAATTGAATACAAAAATTCTAGGCTTCATGATTAGAATTGTGCTATATTGCAGAAGGTACCTAATAAACTGGTGAGTGTATGATGCATTACGTGTTATGAGCCCTGAGGGTCGGTTCTTGTCAAAACTGGCTGAACCCTACAGTAAAGGTTCATCTTTAATGACCTCATAATTGAACGTGAGATGAATTATTATTACTATTATTAGTAATCCAGGCAAGTCTGATGTAATCTAATATCTGGGGTTAAAAAAAAAAGATACTTTCAATGGCAAAACTTGGAGCTGAGGATTCAGAATAGAATGATGAAGTGAGAGTTGCTGGTAGGAAGACATGGCATTTATCTTGTTTTTCTTTGTGCTGTATCTTAATTTAATAAACTGCAGTTATACTGGCCTGTCACAAAAGCTGAGTAGCAGGAGGTTAATTTATGATGAATGTCATACACTTCCCACCTGGGAACACGCCAAAGCCAACAAGCACCGTTCACAGATCTCATGAGAGAGATCGTAAAACGCACTGGAAAAGACAGGCTTCCTATAGTGTTTTACGAGTACAATTCCAGCACTTTTCAAGCAGTGTCAAAGTACCTGAACCAAGTATTTACTGAGGTTCTGAGACTTTAATCACATTTAAATAGTGCCAGTGCAAAAAAATAAAGTTTATAGAATTCCTTTACAGCGACAGCAATCAATTTAAACTGTATCTTTGTGGCTTCTTGTGATTACTTTGCAAATACAGAAACCAGGAATTTTAATAAAAACAGGATTGGTCATTTAAAAACTTAAAAAAGTTTTTTTGTTTTTTTTTTTTGTTTACAGGATTCTAATGGGAATCTAGTATTTTCTGAGAACATTAGGATTTAAGAAAATTCCTTAAAATTAAGCATTTTCCAAATTTTCATGACTTTCATTTAAAACAAAATATATATATACATATATATATATATATTTTCAATTACTTCATTTTTTGAGCCAGTGAGGAGATCAGCTTGCTGTGTGCATGTAAATACTGCCATGAGCACTGAATGGCGTCTGAGTGATGGGGGCAGAGGTCATCTTGTGGTCACAGCATCTCAACTTCTTTGTTTGGGCATGTCATTGTCGTCTCGTGTGCTTTTGTTGTGGCCATTTGGATGTGTCGAGGTGAGAGACGCGACAAAAACAGGATGGAACAACAAGTCCTGTCCCTCACCCTTTCTCAAAAAGTGTCTGATGGTGAGGATCCTCCAACAAGGCCGGAGTTAAACATTCTGTCAGAGCACAACAGGCTCCACCTACAGTTACAGTCATGATTCATCCAAATTCTGTAGAAAATTCAACAAAAGTCCTTCTATACAGACTTGATTATTTGAGTCAAGGTTAACTAGTACTCAATTAATTTGGTTCAGACTAAATTTGTTTAAATATCAGGACATTAGCCTAAAAGCAGGACGGTTCTAACTCTAGCAGCCAGTAGCTCCCAGACATGATACAACAGCTTACCTCTCTCCCCTCATAGAGGGAATTAACATTTCTCAATACACACTCTCTACACACACTCACACACACACACACTCACAAACATAGCTGCCACATGAGACAGACACAAGCGCCAGATGTCACACTCCCAGCTCTGGGCAGAGCAACTCCAGCTCCTTCTGCGCTTGTTCATCCTGAGAACAGATCCATTGCGTTGAATGAATAAATGACAAATATGAACAACATGCTTCCAAGTGATTAAAGATCCCTGATTGTGCCATGAGTGATGGTCCCTACCTCTTTGGAGACCACAGCCATCGAGTTAGCAGCTTCACACATCTTCCTGGCATTTTCCATCTGATCCAGGTCTCTGTAGCACTGCAAAATGCATGAACATTGAGGTGATTCTCCTTCCTGTCTATCAAAGACTCGCCATTACATGTCAAATTCAGACTTCGGTTCCCAGAATGACCTCTTGGTGAATTCAAAATTGAGAAAATGCTAGCCACAAACTTGTGGCTAGCATGTTAACATTCATGCAGTGGGAACTGTTTAAGTTCAGTTGTTTTTAAATCAAATCCAATTGTTTTAGCACGACTGAGCACCTGACCCAACATTGATGACTTGGATTATATTCAATGTATAAGAGAGTTTGCAAACAGATGTTTTGTACAGGTTTTTTGCTGTTGTTAATCCGGGGCCTCCATTAGCTTCCAGCACTTTAGTGGCTAACTGAATTCACTCACAAACCACACGGGAGAAGAAAAAAAAAGATCTCCTCACGAATTCATCAAAAGATGATTAATTGATACACAAGTGATGACATTTCTGTGAAGCGTTGCTATAACTTTCATAATCGCGGACTGAATTCTCAACACTCCTAACGAGTTTCTGGAGCTGACCTTCGCCAGGAACACATAGTTGAGTTTGGAATATCCTGGCTGGAGCTCCTCTACCTGAATGGAAACAGACAAACAAGATGAGCACGAACTGGACAACAGGGTGGGAATTCTCTATTGGTCTAATGTGGCAGGTATGAGCTCCTCTTGCGGGATGTTTTTGTTAAAGTGCAACAGCTTCGCTCAATGTCATGAGTAACATGTTACAACAGGGACCACTTGAATCAAATTGATGGGTAAGATACACAAGACATGAGGAAGAGACTTGCACAGGAATATTAGCCAGAAGCAAAAATTCTCCACTATATAAACATTCAAAATGTGGGAACACACATTAAGCCTCTGTAAATATGGAGGGTTTGGTCTGTAAAAACTTAGTATAGAAGCCATCTGGAGGCAATGTGGAACTGAGCACAAGACAACGGGGACACACAGAAGAACATGCTTCAGAAAAAAAATCAATTAAATAAAATACAATCAAGCCCCATTTATGAAGATGTTAGCCTGATAGGAGGAAATTAAAAATGTAAATAAGGTTAAAGCCCCTCCCTAAAGATCTTTAAGACGAGATTAAAGCCAGACGACGTGACTTTTTTATAATATATTTAGTTAAAGGTGCACTAAGCGTTGCACTTGTCACTTCTGCTTGACGTCCGTTGTAAATACAGTGGTCCCTCGTTAATCGTGGGAATTATGTTCTAAAAATAACCCGCAATAGGTGAAATCCGCGAAGCAGTCAGCTTTATTTTTTACAATTATTATAGCCACGTAACTTCTGCCTTCCTTTAGCATGTCTAGAAGTCCAACTTTTTGTGCGATGGTTAGCATCCTCCTCTGCCTTTTGGTGCTACCGCAGGTGCCTTTGACGGTGCAGAACGTTTCGTCGACATTGTGGGGTTTGTTGAGGAGAAAACTTGCAAACATACAGAACAGCACTTCAGAGTCACGCTGCTAGCGATCGAAGATTTATGTAAATTTGGCAAGCTGAACGCATTCTGTACTATAGAGGAGAAACGGCACGGAGGAGATTGATTGACAGTGGTCTACAGCCATTCAGGACACAGAACACAATATGCTGTTAAAAAAAAAAAAAAGCATGAAAAATTGTGCTAAAAAAAATCCGCGAACGTGCTAGGCCACGAGAGGTGAACCGCGTTATAGTGAGGGACCACTGTACCAAACTAACACAGAGCAAACTCGCACCTCCCCCCACGTTTCTGTAAATGTCATGAATGTGGATCGACATTTAAAAGTGGATCTGTGCTGCGCTAACGTAGCTAAGAAGAGTGAGTAAACTCGGTGAGTGGCTGGAACGGCCTGTTTGTGAGCCCTGTGTTGTCTCCTGAGACCGGAATTTTTCATTGTGTATTCAGGGGGCAGGCAGTTCAAGGGGAGATGCCTACGATTTGAGACAAAGATGAAATCACGCCGAAACCATGCAACAAGGCTCAGTGAACCTTTAATCACCTGTTTTGCTATTTATGAATTGGCCTCAGCAAGATTCCAACAACCACTTTTGTGACATGATACTGGATGAGCCCCTTTGAACTCATTATTTTAGGATGGACATATAAGCAAATATCTCACTTAGGTTACTAACACCAACCTGTACCTTCCAGAACACAGACATTTTTTGGAGGGGGGGTCTTACTGAGGACCATTCATAGAAAAATAGCAAAGGAAGTAGTCTCATGGAGCATTAAGTGGAGAACAACAGCACCTTCAGAAAATTCTCCAGGGCGTCTTCGATTGTGGAACTTGGAGGTTCTCCAAATAATGCAGTTGCAACTTTCCTTTCAATCCATGATAACTGGGCCACCTGCAAAAACAAACAACTTGAGCTCAGAAAAATATATTTATTTCATTTGTTGAAATTGCAATGAAACAATAATAATATTCACAGGAAACAGACACTTGGTCAATAGCAGCAGGAGTATTGTTAGAGGATGTTCAACACTTTCACTCAAATGCATTAATTGCAGCGTTGCTAATGGAGCTCGCTGCAAGTGATGCATGTTTGCACCATCAACCTGACACAATAAAAGAGTGTGGAAGTGAGTGCAGACGGTGAGAAATTTATGGATCAAAACAGACGGGACAAATGGCCATCGGCAGCTGTTGTTGTTGTTTTTTTGACTGATATCAAGACATTGTTGTCAGTAAACTAGCAAAATGACACCGTATTTCAAGCTGGAGTTCTGACTCATCTCCATGTTCCTATGGGTATCTTTTATAAATGTATAGATATTTGAAGAGTTTGTACTGTTATTGGTTTGTACATATGCCAGCAGTGATTAACGTGCATCGGAGACTTAGACTAGCTTGCCTGGCTACCATTAGTTAGCTCTCTGAAAGCAAATGTTGATAAACCATTATTTAATCTTGCATCCTTTAAGACTTTCCACATGTTAACAGACCAAATGGGTCACACTATGGTTCTGATTTCACTGGGGTTCAGTGCTGATCCACGTGCATGGGGGTCACGATCATAGTGTCGCCATCGTCGTTAAGCACAGTGAAATATACGTCATCCAGCTTTTAGTTGTTATTGTTGTGCTCATATTAAATTACCTTTTTCTACATGAAGGCTGTTGTTCAGTTTTTTCTGTGATTGATTTTTGGTTTATGTTGCATTGTTTTATGTGTGTTTCACAAGCTGATGTACTGATGTGAGACATGACACACTTACAAACACCCACCTACCCGCACGTACACGCACACGCACACGCACACACACACACACACACACACACACGCGCATCATTGCAACAAGGTGACCAATAATAACACTGCAGGGTGCTGGAGTGAATCACTCTTTCAGTCAACACCAGGGACTCCATGCCAGCTCCACAATCAATAATCATTACCGTCTCCTGTTAAACTTCCTCTCCAGACATGATTTACTATCAAATAATTATTAAAAACTCAGGATTTTTTTATCAGTTGCCTCATTAACGTCACTTCTCCTCCTCTGACATGAATGAAAGATCGAAATGTAGACATATGCTGATTGGTTGGGTGTCAAATGAGTGGTGACGTCATGAGCTCTGAGGAAGGATCCAAGTTAAGCAGACACATATGAGAACAGCCTCCTAATGACGGAAGCCAGTACAAACATCCCTCTGCCCAGTGACCAGATTTTTTTTTTGAATTTGCTAATTTTTCCATCTTGGAATGTCTTTCCTAACAACCACATTCATGAAATTTGTGATAATGTGTTAGGTTACTCTACGTTCTATTATTCTTTGCTGTGAAAAAAGAAAAAAAAATCCAGGCTTGGCTCATGTCCTCCTTGGCGACAGAAGCCCTGAACACTGACAGGTTTCACAGAAGATAATGGCCAAGAGAGGCCCGGGTCCAACATGTAATGTTCCTGCCTGGCACCATTCATCAGTGCAGCGTCTAATTGCAGGTGTAGCATTGCTTTGGCGTCATCGCGGGAGCTTTCAAACACAACCTCCTGCTGAATGCAAACAGTAGATCATTGTTGAACATGAACACACACCGCAAGCAGGTTATACAAATAAATCCCTGAACTATCAGGTGTTACTGCTGCAAATTTACACAGGTCCTCACTTCTGCCTTAATGCCACCTGTGTATTTGAGCATTACAGAGTAAAACTGGAGCAAATCTCAAAGATCTTCTTTCCTTTTGGGCAGTTACATTGTCAAGTGGCACCAAATGACAATTAGCTAAACATCATGAAATAAACCAGTAGGAACTCAATGAAACAGAAACCATCACAAGCTGCATTAAAAACAATTCCCTGCTCTGCATGAGCTCCAGAGAAACAAGATGAAAAAATTTCCTTTGTACAATCTGATTTAAAGCTAACAATGGCTGGTTAACCTCCTGTTGCGCTCCGCGAACATCCTAGACGGGAAACAAACATCGAGGAATGGTGGGAGTGATTGAGAGGAAGCGTGGGCGTGTTTGCTAAGGGAGGCAAGAGGTCATGACAGCTTCCATGAATGTTTATGGATGTGAGGGGAGGAGGGAGCGAGAGATGTGTTGTGTCACTTACAGCATAGCACCAGCGGGCCATCAGGTAGTAGGACAGGGGGTCTTGTGGGTTGAGCTCGATGGCTTTATTCAGATGATCCTGGGAATGGAGACAACCGCACAGACAGTTTTCATTGTTGATTCATGACACGATTGCTGTTTCCACTGCCTTCTGTTCCGACCTGATCTGTCCTGCTTCACCTACCCACAAGGTATTTCACAAGCACCTCTCACACACGCGATCTCGACCACACACACCTGTCTGTCACGCACACTCCTTCCTTCCTTTCCACTCTCCCTCTTTAGGATTTGTTGTTTTTTTTCCCTCTGCGTCTCTCTCTCTCTCTCTCTCTCTCTCTCTCTCCCTCTCTCATCTGTCAAGAGTATTGCAGGTACACTGTGACTGGTGGAAGCCGCTGACAGAAGATAAAATGCTACGTGCTGTTTTTCCACACACACTTATGCAACTGAGAGGGGGGTGGGAGGGGTTTATTATTTACTGGGCCAAGGGATATGAGTAGCCGTCCCCCTCCACTCCGTACTTGAGGGATGCAATGACCAATTTACTGGGTATTAAAATGTGTTCCATAAAAAAATGAGATGGAATGGATTACACTGTGGAACCCCCCCCCCCCCAAAAAAAACCAACAACAAAACAAACAAACAGTGAGCGTGTGAAACGTGAATTGAAGGTCAAGACAAAGATCGATCTGTGATGGAAAACATCGACTGGTGCAGCAACACTGTGAACGCTCTCCCCCTTTTTAGTTCTTCGCCACTCGTCTATTTAATTAATTTTTCATCATGCTTTCATATAGTCCTCTGCGTATTTACTATAATAAAAAAGTCAATAGCAGCTAACAAAGGGTGTTTTGCCTTTGAAGTACTCATAAGTAGATGTCTTGAGCTAATAAATATTGGTACTTCACTGCTGTGACCGTAGAAAGCAGAAGGAGCCAGCAACATATATTCATCTTGAAGCTAATGGTGACTGACAGCTAACAAAAGTACAACTGTACAAAACTGTCCGTTTACAAACTCAAACTACAAAGTGCATCGTGCGGTATGCAGTATCGCTCAGTCACCCACAAAAACTTTGATATCAAACCTTTGCAGGTCTGCACAACTGTGGACGTGGACGAGTGTGAGCGTCCAACAGAAAAGAGCGAGTCGCGCTTATTCAAGTTAGCACTGAACTGGAACGGTTATACTTTGTTTATTTTGAGCCTAAATCAAAGCTTGAAAAAATGAGGATTTAGTCATGTGTTACACCCCTAATACATAATTTACCTTAAAGATGTATCCGTTCTTGATCTTGTTCTGCACGGTGTCATATTCTGCCAGAATTCCACACATGATGGCATACCTGAGAGATAAAACCGCAAACACCATAGGCTCATTGGTTGACGTTCTTTTACTTGAAGAATGTCCAGTCAAGTCAATTTTTTTTGTATAGCGCCAAATCCCTACAAAAGTTCTCTCATGACACTTTCCAAGTAGAGCAGGTCCAGTACCACACTCCTTCAATGAATCTACACCCAACAACTCTCCATCAGCAAGCACATCCTGCAACAGCGGCGACGAAAACCTTCCTTTTAACAGGCAGGAACGTCAAGCAGATCCAGGCTCAATGGGGACGGCCTTCTGCTTTGACTGGTTGGAGGGAAAGAGAGCAGGAGAGCGGGGCAGAGACAAAGACAAATAATGGAGGAAGATAGATGGACAGAAGGGAAGAGAGGGACAGAGATAAAGACAGAGAGAAAGGAGGAAAGACTGTTGGACAGACGGGGACGTGAGCAGGTGGTGCTACGGGTGGCCACTTGAACCTCTTCAGAATGTCAGAGAAATATCAAACCACAGCAGCTTGCAGCCAATCCTGTCCTCTGTACATTAAAGCGTGTCTTAACATTTTTTGGATGCAAAAGAAAAAGTGGAGAACTTAGATAATACATTAAAATTTTAAATTTTCTTATTATAAATCTAAATTTGTACATGTTTTTGAATATTAAAGGTATGCCACTGTTTTTTTTTCTTCATAGAAACAGAAAAGATTGATTTGCGACTCTTCCCTGATGGGATTCGTAATCCTTGGCTTTGACACAAAGACATTTCTCTTTATTTACTCTGGCAAAGAGAAAAGAACATGCGTGTGCTATTTACACAGATTAATGCATTCACAGGAGGGAGACACATTTTGAAGATGTTATGCTTGAACTGAATTGCTTGTTGGGTGGTCAAACTGCTGGTGCTGACATCACCTCTGTATCAGGCTCAGACTTTCTGACTGTGCAACTACATGGTGATTTCATGCAGGTGTGAGGACGAGGGTATGAAGTGTGCAGAATAAAAAAATGTACGCAGTCTTGTTTGATTCTCTGGTTCCGTGTAAAAGAGCAGCGCTGTGACTGTCTTTTCAAACTGAGTTTCCATATTGCGGTGATCATTGTGTCTCCCTTCGACTGTGACTGTTCTAGGATCAGACCTTTAGCCAGGTGCTTAGCCACTGGTTTTTCCTCAAATGCAGGCAGATGAGATGTATTTCAAGCCAGCCATCAGACCCTGTAAGCAGCAGTCTGGTATGAGGGGATCTCCACAGTATCACTGCACCCCCCGCCACCCCCCCCCCCCCTTTCAGGGCTCATTCCAGACTGACTATAATCAAAAAGTCATGATTTCAGCTTTAGTGTGATGAGAAGATGGGAGAAGAGGGAGTCAGTCATACCACCTTTTCTCTGGGTCACTAGCAATGAGCTCAGCAAAGGGCCACCAAAAAAAAAAAAAAAAACTCCAGACATCCAAACTCTTAAACTAAGGATCTTCATAGGACAACATCAGCGGAGTTGAGCAGTCTTCCCTCACTCACTAATTAACACACCGGCTAGGACCAAGAGGCAGGTGGGGAGAAACAAAGAGCAGCTTTGGGATCTGTAAGTCAGCATGACGCTGAGGGTTTGGAGAAGGGCAGAGAAGCCTGATCAAAGTCTTTTCACCACATGCCAGTTTTAATCCTGCTGGTACTTTGTCAAACACCTCAGAGTGACATAAACACCTTTTTATATGAAAGAGTAGTGGGTAGAAAGGTCATCTGACATGGTGGTGCTGATGGTAGATGGAATCTGCAGCGTGTGTGTGTGTGTGTGTGTGTGTGTGTGTAGGTGTCTGGAATGTGTGAGAGGATCTTTCACCAGAGCGTTTTGGTGGTGGGCTACTGTTCTCTTAGCAGCTAACTGTCATCAAGCAAAGGGTGCAAAGAAGGATTATAACACCAGGGGGAAAAAAAATGAAAGTAAAAATGGAAAAAAAAATGGAAGTCATCTGGTGACATTTGAGGTTAAATTACTATTACAAAAAAATTCATGTTGGGTTCACTGATTTTTTTCTCACTACAATGAGATGATTTGAGTCCTCCCACTAATCAGTCAAAATTCACAGAGAGAAAAAAAAAAACCTTTTTGTTATCAGGAGTATGATGATGTTAGCATAGTCTAAATATTAATTCTCAGTCCTGCATTTGCACTCCATTAGTTTCGTCTCAAACATATATTCTATGAACTTAGAAAAGCACGATTTCACTCACGTCATCTGTAAACATGAATCCTGTATATCATGTTTAGCTTCTCAAGTGTCGCCTCTGAACTCTGGATGCTCGCTCATGCTTGTACAACCTACTCGTTCCTGGCTGCAGTTCACCTAAAGGCCACCGGTGTCATTAATATCACTTATTTCTAGGATGTCCACAGAGACGTTCACCATTATTATGGCTTAAATATACCAGGGATGCCAGTAACATGTGCAGGTAGCCTCCATGCCTATCAGGCGGAGCAGCAGCACTCCCTACATACTGGGAGTTGGTGGTCCATTTTATTCATTGCTCTGGTTTTCCAGGGATATTCAGTGACAGCAACTTTACAGAACCGTGTAAAAAATAAACAGTGTTTAAAAATGATTAAAATGAACCCCTCAGTGCTTTAAAACGTGACTGACCCGAACGTGCGGTGTTTTTCAGCACATTAAGATAGATCGATCAATCAATGTCTATCAATGATTCGGTATCAGCTTTGATCTAGAGCAGCTGATCATGTCTGTGAAACACCAGATGTAAACAGCTGCAGGAGACAGAAAACAGTATCCTGCTTTAAGTCTCCCCTGAACACACAGCTGGGAGGCAGCTGCTCACAGCAGCACAGACAGAGCCGGTGTAGCAGGTCAAGTACCTGGCTCCGCCCCCGCTGGCGTTGCGAGGCACAGACGAGCCTCATGCAGTTCAACTGTTACTCCCACTTACTGTGGGCGATGTGGAAAATAAATGATAAGGTAACCACATCAAGTGGTTGGTGCCCTATATAGTCTCACCCATGCAAACAAGAAAACTGAATTATGTGTAACCAAAAACAGAAAAAACAAAACAAAACACATTGCTGTTTATTTTCTTAATGCAGCCTGGGGTGCGGCTCCGCTGGCGGTGGTTGGCACTCGATGAGTGGAGAGCGCCACAACATCACAGCGTGCACAGATGCTATCTGTCTGCAGTTGTGCAGCTTGGCATCCAACGAAAACAGATTGCTGGATGTAAAGGCTTTAAGCAAATCCATCAGCGGCAACTAAATGTCTGCCGCGAGGAAACAGAGCCGGGCCACAATCCAGAGGTCAACTGATGTTCTTACAACAATGTGAGAACAATTCAAGTAGCAATGGGATATTTAAAATTCCTCGATGGAGGACTTTTATTGACCTTACTAATACTAAAACCAAAAAAATGAGTTGATTGAGATCTTAGTCAGATATTAGAGTAAAATGAACATTTAGCAAAAAAGCCAAACTTGTAGCAGCCTCTTAAATGTGAAGATTTGGATTCTAATTGTTTAAAAAAAAAAAAAAAAAGCAGCAGTGGACTCCTCCTGACTCACACTGATAATGTTCAGTCAGAAGTAAACAAATGAGCTCAGACGACTGCAGTTTTCTTTCGGGAGATACGATAACCAGTTACATTGTTGTAATGCGTTGATGTGATTTCATGCAATAAATCTAGGCGGTGGCGAGATGAGGAAAGCGACCGATGCAGCATACCAGAGGGGAATAGTAATCGTTAGTGAGGTCGAGCATCGCCCAGGTGAGGGCTGCGGGAGAGAGATTGCTCAACATCCATCCAGGCTGCCACAGAATGACCTGATTGGTTGGCTCTGCCATTATTCAGCATGTAGTAATTCTTCAAGTGTGTACAGAGCCAAGTTTGGATTCTGGGTAAAATAGCACTTGCTCATCTCTCTACCTGGATTTTCCCCTGTGAAGAGAGTGGGTAGTTTACATCATTCTAGGCCTGTGTTTCTGTTGTTTAATCTGCGTCTGCATCATGCAGGAGACAAAGTGGAGGATGTTTTTGTTCCCATTTCTTTTGTTATGGTGTGAAACAGCAGCAGGGTTTAGCTGAGAAGCAGAGGTGAGGACAGAAAGAAATAAGGGGAGGGAGTGTATAAGGAGATGGGCTGTGAAAGTGTAGAGGTGTGTCTAGCCTCAGGGGCCTTCCTACTCTTGTTTATCCTTTCTTCTCAGAGTTGAAATACTATCTCTCCTTGACTGTCTGAGGCAAGAAAAGGGAAATATCAAGAAGAGGAAAGGTGGGCGGCGGCACAACATGACAGGGTGGGGGATACGAGAGGAAGACATAACACTTAATTGCGCAAGGTTAGCCTGTGTTTTTATCGTAGCTCAGTGAAATCCCCCACTCTACTAGGCAAAAACAAAAGGTCCTAAGTGTCAGCTGCGCGGAGGAAACAGCAGACTGATTTCAGCCTTCAAATCCAAGCATAGAGACCTCATTCAATGACCCAGAGGGCCAGACATGACTCCAGGCTACAACTTGTAGAGAAACAGGAGGAGGAACTGAAGGAATTCAAGGACGACCTGCGTGCGACAATGTGTGGGAGTCTGTGCCCATGACAGAATGAGCTGAGAGTGTTTTCTTTGGGATTTGAAGCTGTGTGTGAAGTGTTCCTGCAGTGATAGTACACTGAGGTCTGAAGTTTATGCACACACAGGGTTTCCAAGGCTACCAGGAACAGAGAACAATGCTGTCACGGTGACACTACGCGGAAACAGAGGTGCACACTTGATATTAAACTTGCCTTTGCAGAGGTCAAAGTGACCCCCGTGTCCCCCCTCCTGTGCTGAAGGGTCCCTGCGTTATCCACAGGCCTTTTGTAGCATCAGAGGCCCTTCAGTCAAGGATTTACGAGAGTTGATTTCACTGATTTTCACTGGGATCATTGAGAATGCACGTACAAACAAAGGCGGCGATTCAAGAATGCGCACATCTCCCAGCTGTCAGCCCGCTAAGATTATAGTAAATAGGCGTCTCAGTCACTGTGACGAGACCACCCCGTGTAACCCAATGCATAGTGACAGACAGTCACAGCAAAACTCACGCACGCACGCACGCACGCACGCACGCACGCACGCACACACACACACACACACACACACACACACACACACACACACACACACACACACACACACACACAAAAATGCATCCTGCCCCCCATCCCAGTTTAACACCTGTAGTAGACCGCACAGGCACTCCCGCTAGCTAAGCTATGTACTATTTACCATTTTTGTGACTAGAAATATCATTCGCAAGAGTGCCAAGCAGCACTCTAGCATTTCATGGGCTGTGTTCGCATGAGCTGAATAATCATGGGAGGAAAGAAAGATCATACAGCATTATATACTATTAAACGGACTATAATATTGTTTACTACAATCATTTCTGAGGCAATCTAATGTCCAACAAAATTTGTCATTGTGAGAGACCTAAGGAGCCCTAAGATTGCTGCCATGCACACAGATTGAACATTTTTGAGGTGTAGAATAGAGGAACTATTTTGATGATTCCTTTTTGTGTTCTCATTAAAAATGCCAAATCTGCGCTCGATTCTTCTTCTCAAATCTGATGATTTGGAGCTTTTGTTTTCAATCTATGATAGTAAATAGAACATCTCTGTTTCACAAACACAAAAGAAGAAGAAGAAGAAGAAGACATCAGTTTTACAGACAAAACAATAAATTAGCATTTTTGACAGATTTAGCAATAAATAGATGGTGCTTGAATCTAGATCATTTCCTAAATCGAATCTATCATTCGGCCGTATTTCATCATTAAACATTCTGCTAACAGACAAACCAGCACGGGTGATCACATCACCTATTTAGTGCAAGAAATAAGACTAGTTTTTAGTTGCAGAGGTGGTGTAGAACTGTGCCGACAGCAACAGCAACAGCATCAATCTCCATGGTGCCTTCGGACCCAACAAGTGCCCTCATACACTTTCCACTTCAACAGGCCTCATCCACCCCTCAGGCTTGTGCTTTTGCTTGACAGAGAGGGAATGTATGTGTCATCTATTCTGAAGTGATGAATGTTAAGCGGACATCACCTTCAATCGTCACTCCAGGTCTTCAAACGGCCAACCAGGAAGGATGCTGCATGTGTTTTTTAAAGGCGCGGCTCTCAAACATGATATTGCAATTAATGTCAGCTTTACGGAATGAAGAGAAAAAGAGCCTTGATTTTTCAGGCTAATATGAATATCAAATAAAAAAAATCTACCTCACAAAATAAATTTTGTAAATTGGCTTTTACTTAAATTTAACTTTTTTATCTTACATGATCAGCTGCACGGTGGTGCAGTGGTTAGCACTGTGGCCTCACAGCAAGAAGGTTCGGGGTTCGAGTCCCGGCTCGGGCACAGGGTTCGAGGCATCCAGCTACAGCACGAAGGAGCAGGAGAGATGGGGAGTGATGTGGAGTTAGCATGTTCTCCCCGTGTCTGCGTGGGTTCACTCCGGGTACTCCGGCTTCCTCCCACCATCCAAAGACATGCAATTTGGGGACTAGGCTGATTGATTCTCTAAATTGACCGTAGGTATGAATGTGAGTGTGAATGGTTGTTCGTCTCTCTATGTTGGCCCTGCGATGGACTGGCGACCTGTCCAGGGTGTACTCCGCCTCTCGCTCGTTGACGCCTGGGATAGGCTCCAGCCCCCCCGCGACCCTTAATGTGTAGGAATAGGAACATGCAGGGATAGACACTAGGCCATATTTCATACTGACAGTATGTATTTGCACAATACAATATAAATCAATTATAAAAAATGATTTATATGGATTTTATAATTGTCTTGGGAGGTTCAAACCTGCCCTTGGAAATACAGGTAGCTCATGAACACGATTCTGACACTTGGTAATTAAGATGTGTAAAACTGGTTTTAACACAATAGTTTTTGAAATACTCATGACGTTTCAAAAAAACCTTCGGCGAGGATGTAGTTGGAGCAAGTTTATTAGGATTGTGCACCAGCTTTCAAACGTATCAGTTAGTACTGACTACTGTTTTAAGATGTCACAAAATTATGACGAATGGTTAAATTATATGTAGCATGCATGCAGGGATGTATAACAACAATAAAACATCACTGGGTATGTTAGTCAAAATCCTATTTTCACTCCAACTTCCATTTATGCCTCGCTCCCAGAATACAGATGCACCTGCAACGTTTTTATTTACACATGGACTTGCAAAAAAATGTGTCACTCATCAAAGTTTAAAAAAAAAATCGACCATTTGAAACAAGTACATAAGTATATAAGCAGAGATAAATTTGGATTAATGGCAAAGTAAAGTTTTAAAAAGCTGTTTATTCAATGGGGTTATATAAAGTACTTTTGAAATAGTTTCCGTTGTAAAGCAGAAACTGCTCGTCTAAACAACATCTGCCAAATTGTGACAAGCTGGGCGGCATTCAGGAAAACAGGTGACAAGTTTTCTCACGGCATCGGTACGCTAAGTAAACAGTTACCTCCTTGCAACACCGCCTGGCACCCTCCCCAGTCTCTGCCTCCTCCCTCCTCCCTCCTCCCAGCGCAGCCTTGCTTTCTCTGCCCTGTCCATTCAACTTAGACAGCGTTTCTGCTCAGTCTAAGAACCTTACAAATTCCATTAGTGGATATAGGATTAAGCATTAAGCTTCCCTTTTTTTTTTTTTTTTTAAAGCTGTTGCCCTTAATTAACTAAACAAACACACTTCTTCTATTCCCTTTGACGTCTCAAGTGCTGCAGTATGTGCATGAGCTAATGCTAATTATTTCCTAACGCACAGAGCAAACAGGACCACTGGCCTGAGCTGCAGTGGAAGCTTGTTTTCCATGAGAAAACTTCACACGTATTTATTGTGAAAGTAATCATAGGATTTAAAATACTCGGGACTCCAACTGAGGGAGTAATGGTGCCACAGTCATACTGGGGAAAGTCTTATTATTATTATAATACTCTACAGGAAAGCTAATATATGCTAAATGTTTCTTTTTCTTATTTAATTTTCTAGCTGAATGAACTTTGTTGTGTACAATAATTCAGCAACATGCAATATGTTCAATGGTGAAGCTGGAAAAAAATGTATATCAGAAAGGAGCTTCGTATCATTTAAATCTTCAGCAGACTTAGCCCCCCCCCCCTTTTTTTAATTCAAAAAAGTTGCAAGCTTATCCGAGTTGAATCTGGTGCAATCTTCACCTCTCTATTCAAGCCATGGATTCCATGTATGATCAGCAGTCAAGTTTTGACACGAGCAGTGTTTCAGATGAGGAATGCACCACTGGGGCCTGCACAAATACTAACAGGATTCGTACCATCAGGCCCACTCTGCACGACTAATTAAAAGCAAGGGGATTTCACAAGCGACTAGGGAGGGCATACAAAGAGAGGAGAGGCGCTTCCTTTAATTTTCCTGAGAATCACCTACAGCTGCGAAATACTCCTCCAAATCTTTGCTACATGGGGGCTGCCAAAATCTCAAGTTACATTTCAGGGATCAAATCCAGCAAGAGCACATACGGTACAAAGCAAACACGTGTTAAGAAGTGAAACTTAAAAGTGCTTCAGCTCCACAAACTAAACGTGACTACGTTCAGCCACTGCAGAGTAACCATGAACACACAGGAACTGCGACAGCAATGCTAAAGCTGTCAGTCTATCAGAAGTTGACCCAGGCTGTGTTTACATTCCTGAATCTGGATGTGACAGTATCAGGTGGATGAGGGAGGGATCTGCAAGTGGGATGTCCGAAAATATACAGCAATTGACTTAATTAGCTTGCTGTGCTTGCATTTTGATTATGTTTGCTTGTTTGTTTTTCTTCTGTATATGACAAAATGCTTGATGAGCTTGTTGATCCCCTTTAGAAGTGTTTTTCTTAATCTCACCTGTAGAATTCTACTTGTGATTCTGCAAATTTATTTCTTTTTTTGTGCAAAATAAACTGTCCTATGCTCTGCTGAAAACCACTATTTCTTTTCTTTCTTTCTTTCTTTCTTTAAGAAAATGTATTTGTCAGTTTAACTAAAAATGCATAATTATCTGAGTCAGACACCCAGTCAAACATGGAGGACCAGCAGCTCCAGGCAGACATGCCACTCAAAGAGCCTGAGAACAGCTCATTCAGGGAAAGTACCCGTGTGATGTTTTTCATCCTGTCTCACAACATTAACAAGTTTAAAGCAATACATCCCCCTAAAAGAAAATTTTGCCTTTCAAGTACTCAGAAAAAGGTGTCTTGAACTTACAAAGACATTTATTTCCACCGCTGCACCATTTCTGCGTGACTCCAGAATGGAGAAAGACCCAGCCAAATGCATTTAGCTTGAAGCTAATGGCAACTAATGGCTAACAACAACAAACAACATTTGCAAGTCTCAAGTACATTGTTTGATGTAATTTGGGTCTTCTTTATCCAGCTGTATGCTAAGTAATACATGAACATATTGATTTGAGCTAAAAATAAAGACAAATTTCTTAGCGAGCTGAAGGGAAGCTACTTGTGAGGACTTGAAAGACATAATCCATTTTTGGGTGAAGTATCGTTTTAACTGGATTCAGCCGTTAGTGATACGAGTAAACAACTTCAGCCTACCACTGGTGACTGTGAGCACATGTTGGGTCCAGCGTCACGGCCTCCTCACCAACCTTCTTTCCTGGGAGGAATGAAACGATAAAACAGATAATGATGCCTCGTCATTCTTGTACACGTGACAAAAGAGATGAGGAGCAAATTAGTAGAATCAAGGGGTGTGATGATGGAGACAACATAACAGGATACACATAAATCAAGAAGCATCACTGGGTGGATTTAAGTAATACGCCTGATGTTTAATCCAGGACGGGATCAAAGTTTCTTCTTCATCTGCTCTATTAATATCTACACAAATGTTACATATGTTGCCCCTGTGTTCGATACATCCCTCTCTTAAAATGGCAAATGCTGTGACTCAAATGTCTTTGCAGGAAGCACCTGCCCAGTTTTGATTGCAGTCACTCTAATGAGGAAGGATTACAAAGAAAAAGGTCACTCAAAAGGTCACATTAGTGTTTGTTCATGTGACAGTTTCTACTATTTCATTCCTTATGTAAACTTTCCTACTGAAAGAATTTGGCATAATTTGACACCGGCCCCCCAAAAAACAATAAAAAATCTGGCCCCTAACTGCAAGGGAACAGGTTCAATGTACAATAAATGACACAGAAATTTATCACTTCAAGTTCAGACTGGCCTTGACGTGAAGACATAATCCCTAAGAATTTGGAAATTACAGCTCAATTCTGAATCTTTGACAACTTCATCTTTGCTACAAATTCTACCCATTTGCCTTAAAGTAGCACTCTGAAATCAAGAGTTGAAAACAGATTTTTAAAAAATAACATAAAATAGTAACCAATGAATCACTGCTAGGGCTGCACGGTGGTGCAGTTGTTAGCACTGTGGCCTCACAGCAAGAAGGTTCCAGGTTTGAGTCCCGGCTCAGGCGCGGAATCTGTCTGTGTGGAGTCTCCATGTTCTCCCCGTGCCTGTGTGGGTTCTCTCTGGTACTCCGGCTTCCTCCCACCGTCCAAAGACATGCAATTTGGAGACTAGGCTGATTGATTCTCTAAATTGACTGTAGGTATGAATGTGAGTGTGAATGGTTGTTCGTCTGTGTCTGTTGGCCCTGCGATGGACTGGCGACCTGTCCAGGGTGAACCCCGCCTCTCGCCCGTAGATGCTGGGATAGGCTCCAGCCCCCCACGACCCTTACTAGTAAGGAATAAGCGGAAGATGACGATGGATGGAATCACTGCTGATTTCCATGCTGCTTCCTACTATTCCATACATGCTATAGATAACATATATATGACCACGGAGAGGATTTGTCATGTAATATTATGGACAATATGATATGGCACAGCCATATTTAAGCCTGTCTCTCAGTAATATTGGTATTTTAGCCATTTACATCCAATTTGGTGAATGAGAATCACATGTGAAACCAGAAATACAAGATTACCATTTTCTGCATGGCTCCTCTTTTCTTCCACGGTAGTGCTGACGTCATGAGAATCGCAGTAAGCTCGGGTTAGTCGCCAAAGAAATGCAGAGTTCTGCCCGAACTGGAAAGTACAAGTGTTCAGTCAGGAAGTTCTGCACTGAGTTACAGGTGATTGCAAACATGCAACAGTGTACAGTAGAAAGGTGATTTACAGCCAATTGAACACACCTCCTCTCGCTGCTCTAATAGGATCTTTAGGCTTTCCCTTTTTTCTGATTCGGTTCCCTGGTGAAGACGATCGATCGACTCAAGGAGGACAGTTAACTTGTTTCTTGTCAGGTGATCCTCTTCCCTCTGTTCTGCATCACTTTTCTCATCTTCCTCAGTATCTGTCAGTGCAGTAATATACCTGAAAGCAGGAAAAAACACACACACGGGGCAAACTCTTAGCACACAAAAACTAAAAGGTGTACCTTCAGTTTGCTGTTGGATTAGCACTCTACCAAACACCCAAGTGGTTCTGGACTGTCTCCATTGTGACTTCAGCCAGACGTGCATCTTCACCTAAGCTTCAGTGAAACTGATATCAATCTGGGAACAAGTTGTGAATTCAGGGTGATGACTTTACACTTGGTGACAGTTAAAAAAAAAAAATCTATGAAGAACAAACTACCTCAACATCCTTCATAGTACAATTTTGTATAAGTGGATATTTGATGATGATCATGATGATGATGATGATGGTGTGTGTACGTGTTTGATTCTGTCAAAGTGTTTAAGGATGTAGTTGCCTACACTGTTAGACCCAAACACATTCTTTGTCCTTACATGGAAGTCAAACTCCAAACTTTGCATGATGATCTGCAGGTTTGAGTCCCGGCTCCATCACAGGATCTTTCTGTGTGGAGTCTCCATGTTCTCCCTGTGCCTGCGTGGGTTCTCTCTGGTACTCCAGCTTCCTCCCACAGTCCAAAGACATGTAAGATGGGACGAGGATAATTGGATACTCTAAACTGATCGTAGGTGTGGCTGTGAGTGTGAATGGTTGTCTGTCTCTATGTGTTGGCCCTGTGATGGACTGGTGACCTGTACAAGGTGAACCCCAACCTCACACCTGAAAGCCGCTGGGATGGACTCCAGCCCCCCCGCAACCCTTAACAGGATAAGCAGAAGAATATTGATGGATGGATGGATAGAGCATGATTGGTGCTGATTTTTACAAGTAATTTTCAGTAATAAAATGCCGTTAATATGACGTTCTCCTTAGAAATTATATCCTTGTGTATCCAATAGAGGGCACTGTGACTCCTCTCATGTCACACTCCACTGCAACCCCACAGTGTACGATACTGAAAAGCCAACAGCGCATGTGTACTACAACAGAGTAGTTTGCCTCAATAGTAAGTTTATAAGAACTAGTTTGTGAAATAAAACACAACTTAATAAGTTTCCCATTCACCATGTGGTGCCTCATTGTGTCTGTCACGCTTCACTGATATTATCAGTCGAGTATACCATGATATGTCAGCAAGCAAAAGAAACTTAGGATTACCTAGCTTAAATATTAGCTAATTTGCTAAATTAGTTAACCGAGTCAGTCACAGCACCATGAATGATGTAATGGTAATGTTACAGTGCCTCAAAGTAATGTTACGCTCACTTAGGCAGCTGCATACCAGACTAGATAAGACCAGTCGGGCTTCCAGCTCAAAATCGTTGTTGACAGGGTACATCTCTTCGTCGACATGTTTGTGGGAGTTTTGGGAGGATCTGGTGGAGGAACTGTGACTGGTTCACTTTGGTGGGTGGTTGGTTTAACTGGCTTCACCAAGTAGCGTCCATCATCTACCGCAGCACGGCAACTTCAGGAAGGATATGTACAGTGGTGAGGAGCATTGTCTGTGTGTGAGAGGCAGGGGTGGGCACGCTCGCATTCATGTAATCAGCGCAACCTTATTAATAACACCTGTAGAATAAAGAGTTGTTGGCAAAACTTGGGGGCAATTTTGGCCCCCAGAACATGGTTTTTGGAGGCATTCTTGGCTAAATTGGGGGCCAAATGGCCCGTGGCCCTCACTAATTTCCGTGTGTGTGTGTGTGTGTGTGTGTGTGCACGCAGCAGTGTTGGGCAGGAGTGGTATTACAAATGTCAATCAACTACATTTCTCAGTTGTCATTGGTCTAGTTGCTTGTTTCTCTATTGAATTGCTTTTAAGAATTTCCAGAGTTTGAGCAGTTGAAGGCATGAGGCCATGGGTTCTGTGATGTTACAAAATACCTCTGACTTTGATCTTAGAGGTCTCATTTTGATCACAGAATTCTGTCTTTAATCTCTGACTATCTCACTTTGATCATATTTTATTCTCTTTGTAGCCTTAATAGTCTCCTTTATTGATGTCAGATTTATATTCTGAATCATCATCATGACACCATTTAGAGAAGGCATATATGTCAACAGTACAACTCACCATTTAATACATCTCAAACCTGTTCATGTCTGATCGAAAATACAACCAAGAAGACCACTTTCAGCCGTGTGTTTGAACAACGTTCGTGATACCAGAGAAAAATGGCTCCAAGAAGGAAGAAGGCAGGAAAGCTCAGGGAGGCCAAGTGGAGAGCAAAGATGGAGGATAAGCCAAAAGAGCCAGTGAGGGTCCAGTACACTGAAGTGTGGAGAAAAGAATGTGACAACTTGAGGGCCAAGCTGAAGATGGAGAATAGGGAAGTGGATGCTGAGTGGCAGGCCAAGAACACTGTGTGGAAGGCTGAGCTAGAAGAAACAAAAACATTCCTAGAGGTCCTTGAGGCCCAGTGGAAGAATGAGCAGCAGGACAAGAAAGCAGAGTGTAATGAGACAGAGCAGGTCCCGAAGGACGCTCGGCAGGAAGTGAGCATCTCTGATGCAAAACAATGGTATGAGGACAAAGAGCCTGACCAAGAAGAAAGGGTCCAGGAGGCCCAAGAAGTCTTGGATACAGAGCAACAAACAAAAGTGGAAGATAATACAGAGGCAGAGGAGGTCCCAGAGACCCACCTGCCATCAGAGGAGGAAGGGAATGAAGCGAAAGTGATGGTCTTGGATGCAGGGCAACATACAAAGGAGGAAGATAATACAGAGGCAGAAGAGGTCCCAGAGACCCACCTGCCATCAGAGGAGGAAGGGAATGTAGTGAAAGTGATGGTCTTGGATGCAGGGCAACATACAAAGGAGGAAGATAATACAGAGGCAGAGGAGGTCCAAGAGGCCCACCTGCCAGCAGAAGAGGAAGGGCATGATGAGGAAGTGATTATCGTGGATACAGAGCAACAGACAAAGATGGAGGACAATACAGAGGCAACAGGTGTCTTAGAGGCCCACCTTCCAGCAAAAGAGGAAGGGCATGATGAGGAAGGGATTATCGTGGATACAGAGCAACAGACAAAGATGGAGGACAATACAGAGGCAACAGGTCTCTTAGAGGCCCACCTTCCAGCAAAAGAGGAAGGGCATGAGGAAGAAGTGATGGTCTTGGACAAAGAGCTTCAGGCTGAGGAAGAGCCCAAAGAGGTAATGGGGGTCGTGAGACAGGAGCTTCAGAAGACAGCACAGGCCCAAGAGGCGGTGCAACAAGCCAAGACAATGGAATGCATGAAAGAGGGACATTGGCAGAAGAAAGTTAAGCATGGAAGTTTAGTAGAGTGGTTTTTATCTCTTATTTGTCTATCAGCATAAAATCTTGAAATAAAACTTATTTTTCCAGTAAATTATATTATTGTTTACTCTTATTTGCATGTGATGCGTGGTGTTTATTTTTTTCTTTTGTATTTAAAACATCGTATGCCTCTGGCCTGTTTTGCAACCCTTGTGTTCAAAATAACATGTCTATGCCTACCTCCACAAACACACGGGCTGAATCCATTATCTCTGCATCAAAATAAAAGTAAGTTAAATGGCTGTATTAGTGTCAGAATAATATAAATATACTAAATGCAGCTAACTGTAAGCCTCAAGGTCCCAAATTGGGTTTCATTGTGCTTGTGAGTGCGGGTGTTGGTGGGTGGTTAGATTGTGTAGTTTATTTTCCATACTTGATATACTGTGCCTGGGGTCTCGCACTTATGTTCACCTGCATCTCAGTTTTTTTGTTTTTTTTTTTTTTTTTTTGCACATCTGACATCCGGGCCCATTCTTAGCCTCTCAGCGGCTCTTTAGGTTGAAGTCACTACATTTTTGACACAAAAAAAAAAGGCATCATTCATAAACATCATCAGATGGATCAATTGAGATGAAAAGGTGCAGGCTGTGGAACAATTTAAGGAGCTGCTGTGAAAGCGAACTACAGTCAGGTGAGCCCACCTGTGGATGTGGGCAGTGAAGACAAATATCAATGGAAAGATTGCGGCATTCATATTGACTGCTGTTGTTCATTGGGGACGATTGCCTAGTTAATGGTAAATGATGTAGCCTATCTTCGCTCTTTCTCCAATGTTATGCTGCTCCGCTGCTCTGTGCAATGTGGATGATTTTTTTTGAATGGATTTCGCTCTCGCCTTTGGATGTGTCTCAAATGCTTAAATAATATCTTGAGGAAAAATCAAAAGGAAATTAAAGGAAGAATTGTGTTAAATGGATGCTGTTGTTGGAAGTTTTTAAAATGTGCAATTTGCACAAGCAGAGATAAAAAACTAAAGGAATCAAAGAAAATGAGTGAAATAAGTGCCAATGTTGAAAAGGAGTGTGGGAAAAGACAAAGCAAACTCACAGCCAAGGTTTGGGCAAATAAAATCAAAAAGCTTCAAAATGAATGCAAAATCACTGTGACTAAAATGAAAGCACTTGTATGAGAAATGAAATCTCTTATGAAAACAAGGAAAACGTTTCACATGTGATCTGCAAAGCAAGCCTGCCACAGTGACCTTGGCCCCCAAATTATATTTATGCTT
Organism: Aulostomus chinensis; assembly: GCF_037954235.1. Classification (NCBI taxonomy): domain Eukaryota; kingdom Metazoa; phylum Chordata; class Actinopteri; order Syngnathiformes; family Aulostomidae; genus Aulostomus; species Aulostomus chinensis. The sequence goes on along the minus strand of NC_141335.1, from coordinate 21,535,759 downwards.
GAGTCAGGAAATGTTTGTACTACATTTGAAGAAAATTCTTCAAAATGTTCCTGACATATGGAGCTCATATGAGGTTGGAGTGACCTTGACTTTTGGCCACCAAGATCTTTTTCAGTTCATCCCCTCAAGTCGGAGGACACAAGTCACCTTCAAGGAAGGCATTCATTTTGCTGGTGCAGAGGAAAAAGATAGACCCCCCCCACCCAAAAAAAAGAGTGGTTTCATCATGGTCCATGCTATGCCTCTTGGTCAAGTTCAATAAAATTCAGTGTTATTGTTTTTGTGAAATATTCTAGACTGAAAGACAAACCAACCAACTGGGTTCACAACATAACTGCCCTGGTCGAGGTAAATTAAGGGTTGGTCAGTGAATAATTGATGTACCGTCACATCAGGGGCAGTAATGTGCCATCTTGTAAACAAATGTCTCAAATCAACTATTTGGTAGGCCCAAAATCCAGATCTCAAAAAGGTAGCAAAAGTGAGGCTAAATCCATTGAGGCACCCAGTGAGTCTGCCCTGCTCCAAAACTTTATGATTTTCTACCCACCAAGTTTCAGTAAAACCAGGCCAGTATATTTCGTATAATCCTGCTTAAAAAAACAGAAAAGCCATGTTGAAAATAGAACTTCCTCTGCAGTGGTAATTAGAATAAACCCATAAACCCTTAAAGTACACATTCAGCACTTCTACAGCTCTCCCTGGAAAACCATCCAAACAAGGAATATATTTCTATACGATATTGCAGACAACAGGATTATAGTCAGTGTGACAAGGTACACCCTCTCGTCATATAAAATATACACAGTAGCTGTGGAAAAAAACTGCGCTCTTATGATATTGTATCTATAACTGTAACTATATATATGTAGAGATATCTATATCTATATCTATATATCTATATCTATAGATATATATATATCGAGAGAGAGAGAGAGAGAGAGAGAGAGAGAGAGAGAGAGAGAGAGAGACAGACGCATTAAAAAATAAATAATCCCCCCCCCCCAAAAAAACGTCTTTGACTTACGTGATGGAATGAAAACAACAACATTTTTCAGATCAATCAAATTCTGGCCTTAACGAGTGTTTTTACAGCTGGTTCTCTGCCAGGTGCTGATTATAAAAGATCAACAGCACCTGGTTTGTTTACATAAGTGGGTCGCTGGATTGTTTATAAATACTAGCTGTTAAGAAACTCCTGAAGTCTTAACATGGATACCTGAAGGCTTTTCTGCAAACACAGAGAGACTTGTTTGTCAGGGTGAGGCACGCAACACTTGCATTAGAACTTTTATGGTGCCCTTTCAACTACTGTAAATATGTGCTAACACCTTGAGCTAACATTTAAGGAGCAGTAGTAAAAAAAAAGAAAAAAAAAACGCTTTATTAACAGTACAGGTAGAAATGAGAAACAGAGAAGGGGTGAAAATATGAACAGCCTCTATTAAGTGTTGGCAGTGGCTTCATGTGCGTCATTGGTGGTTAAGGGAATATTTTGGGCTGCAAGCCATGGTTCTGGAGGGATGTGTCAGAGCGGGCCACAGACACAAACACCACAGACCCAACAGGTGCCTTGTGCCGTAGGCTGCTTCCTGACTCCACCCCGCAACACACACCTTCAACCCGGAGTGCTGTGATTATGGGAGTAATATGAGGCCATTTGAGCTGCAGAGATTTCTTCAGTCAAGAATGGAGCTGTCAAAAATAATGCACCACAGCTGACAAAGTCAACAAGAACAATGGAGCTGCAAAGGTGCGCTGAGAAAAGGGGAGGAATTGTGTCATCTTTACCAGAGTTTAATATTTTCATGTCTGGCTCATGTTATGTTATGTTTTCACTCTAAATTCAGTCAAAGCAATGATGGTTTCTCAGATCAGGTGCCAATACTGGCGTTATTCACAGATCGGAGATTGGAATAATGGTGCTGATCCATGTGCCATCCAGATTGAATCCAGTCCACAGCTTGCACATGACCAAGAATCCACAGTTACGTAACATGAGATGCATCACTGCTTTGCATATACAGTTGGATGAAATGCGTTTGTGTACATTATTTGTTCATTCGACGATAATAGTGATAATATTCAGGAAGAACTATTTCTGGTATTGCATAAGTATAATACTTTGGCTTTCTTCCACAACTACAGTAGATGTGCATTGCTGTACACGGAAATTCAATTTCAAGAACTTAAATTAAGAGAATGAATAGTTTGGTGTTCTGTTCTAACCTCATAACTTCACTTTCCACATTTACACACGCTATTTTTTAACCTTTGTTTTCTTTTTGAGATGAAAGGTTGTTTTTTTGTTGTTGTTCAGTGCATCTTTACCTGTAAAAGCCCAAACCACATATAGGAGACAGTGATATGAGACGTACAGTGCTGTTACAGGGCTAGTCTTTATTAGCAGGCCTCAGACACTTGTCCAGCTCTTCTTGAAGATTATTTTTCTGCCAAAAATGACATCTATTCATATACACTGAGAACTCCATGATACATAGGAACAAATTTCATTCACATCAAGGGGTTTGGTAGGAAAAGAAGAATCACTGTAAATTTAAGAAATCCAGACTTTGTCTTTAATGTTCACCTGTTTTAATACTGTCATTTTTGGAAGGTATGCCAAAGCCTATCTACAATCCTCCTCTCCGCGCTAACCCCTGAGTAAACCTTAAAAGCTGCATTCAAGGCTTAAACGACTTATTGGCCAATGTGCCTCGGCTTAAAAAAATCTGAATGGGTGCTCTTTTGTGTTTACTCTGACTCTATGGTCTTGCTCTTTGTCTGTCTCCTACATACTACAGAACAATGCTGGCGAGAAACAGGGCTGGGCTTTTAACGTCACAGTCATTTAATAGTGGACTTGTGGCATTCATTCATTCCCTAATTCATTCATTCTTTTGTCATCTTATTCATTCAACAATCTGTGCTCCCTCGCTCCCTGCAGTTATTTACTCTGGAGCTTGAGAGACAGACAGTGAAGGACTGAGTGATCAGCGCATTCCTGTCACGCCATTCCATGGCCCATCAATCAGTTAAAAGACTGAGGTGCTAAGGATCTATTCGTATTAGTCTGTGTTTATGCAATGTAAATATGTTTGTGTAGGAACTATTATTATGACTGAAAAATCACTAGCTTTTCTCTGAAAGAACATTATATAATGGCAGTGCCATTTCATCATGGATTAGCTACATAAGATAGCACCAGGCCTTTGAATGTCTCGCCCAGGACAAGAAATAGTCTTTATATCTAAAGCCAATTCAAGGCTTTTAAGAGCGGGAAAAACAACATATTCAATTATACCTGAAGAAATACATGAACAAAGACACATTTACAAGTACAAATGTTGGTTTGTAATGCACATGGAAAAGACCATTAGCAGTGGACGGATGTAGAGTGCAGCCAATGATGGTTTTCTGAGACCGTCACCACTAACATGACTCAGCAGAAATTATTTTCTTGTATTAGCAGGAGATGGTAAATGACAGTTAAGTATCTGATGATGTGTCTTTTAAGTCTTTTGGAGATATAGAACAACCTCAAACCCATCCAGGTATAGAAGTTGTTTGCCCTGACACTTTCTTACAACTCATATTTAACATGGTTTGGTGAGGATTAGGCACAAAAACATTTGGTTAGGTGTAAGAAAAGATCATGTTTTGGTTTCAAATGGGACCTGTTTTTTACAGAAACAGGAAGCCAACACTCACCACTGGTGACAAAAAAAAAACAACAGCTGACTCCTGCTACAGCTGCATGGCATCCAGGTCAGCGACTGTTCAGTTTTAAAAAATCTTGTCAAAACAATATCAAGCAACAGCGACGGTCAAAACAGCTTTCGTCACTCAGTAGCCGCAAACGCCACTCTCCTGCCCTGCAGCCACCTATCCATCAATCCATGCATCACTCGCTCCAACTCTGTATACGGATTTCTCACTCCTTTCATTCGTACCATGTGACTTCTTGCTTCATAGTTACTACAACTTGATGGCATCAGTCGCTTATATATGATTATATACGATTAGAACTGCAGCATTAATAGAGATGCAGTTTCAATCGCACGATGGCTTCCTGCGATTTTCAAATCATTGAGCGGCGCAATAAAGGATAATTGTATACATCTTATTTCGGGAAACATTATTCAGTAAGTGCTTTTTGACATTTGGACTTAACATTAGAAAAATAAATATGGCAAGATGAGAAGTTTTTTTGCAGCATGCTTCATAAAGACAGTCACCGTGTCAAGCTGAACCACTCTACAAACGGTGTTGCATTTCCTCACCTTCTATTACAGCATGTGTGCTAACCAGAAGAGACTGCTATTCAGTATAAAGAGCCCAAGGGGCAATGACAGGAGCTCTCAATAGAGCTTCGCAAAGGCAGTCTCCTCGGTTACACTTTTCAAAACAAACCCAAGTTACCATCCCAACATCAGCGGGCCTTGGAGCATGCAGCCCAGCTTATTCAGCAGGTCGCTCTAGTGACGGGACCAATGAGAGCCTTCTCCCCACAACAATAGTGTACAGACAACAGGGTGTTCAGTTTATTCCCCAAAAGGCTTGGCAGGGGTTGACTCCTTAGATGTTAACACTTACTTTCCCACCGAACAGCTGCTGAACCACATAGCTGATAACATTACCATCATTTCTAGCAATCCAACACCCCCTTCTGTTGAAAAAATAACCCGTCACTCATTTGTCACGCACAAATGGTGACAAGGATGAATGCTGTAATTCATCGCATGTTCACGCCTTCACACTCGTTTCACTTCCACTAGAGCTTACGTTTGGGTGTTGTAACACCTTGTTCCAAAAATAGCATGAGGAAGAAGATCATTTTGAAAGCGGCATTAGTACAAAACTACATACATGTGACACTTTGGTATGCAAACAGGCAAGAAATACATCAGAACAGTCACATCATTTACCGTGATGTCACCCACTGGTTTATGGGCAGCCAATTTCAAGAATCCAGGTTGGTTGGCCTTTTGGATATCAGCATCTAAACTGCTTTGTTGTGTATTTTACTGGAATAATTCACTAAATCTATTGAAGACTTGAAATGGTTGTTATGATCATTACGAGTAAAGAGGGAAGTTTGAGGAAATTACTCAGGCTTTAGCGTTATCATTTCAAATTCTGCAACCAGTGACCCCTGCTGTCTGTTAGAGCTCTCTCAAGACCTTCGCAACCTGATTGTTGCTCAGCATCAGAATGGAACTGGTTCCAGACTTATCTCAAAGCATCTGAGTATTCCAGTAAGCACCGTTGGGGCTATTATCCGCAAGTGGAAGAAGCATCACCTTATCATCAACAGGCCACGCACAGGAGCTCCTCGCAAGATTTCTGACCAGGGGGTCAGAAAGATGGTCAGAAGAGTTGTCAAAGAGCCAAGGACCACCCGGAAAGCGCTCCAGAAAGACATGGAGGCAGCAGGTACAAGTGTTACAGAGAAAACGATAGGCAATGCACTCCACCGCCATGGCCTCTATGGACGCTCAGCCCGCAAGACTCCATTCCTCAAAAAAGGCATGTTGAAGCTCGTTGAAAGTTTGCTAAACAGCATCTGGATAAGCCTGTGGAATACTGGGAGAATGTTGTCTGGTCAGACGAGACCACAATTGAACTTTTTGGCTGTCATACTACACACCATGTTTGGAGGAGAAATGGCACTGCACATCACCCAAATAACACTATACCAACAGTGAAGTTTGGTGGTGGAAACATCATGGCATGGGGTTGTTTCTCATCTCATGGTACTGGCAGACTTCATATAATTGAAGGAGCAATGAATGGAAACATCTATCGGCAAATTCTTGAGATGAACCTGCTGCCATCCACCAGGATGATAAAGATGAGACGTGGCTGGACCTTTCAACAGGACAACGATCCGAAGCACATGGCAAAGTTGACTCTCCAATGGTTTAAAAATAAGAAAATCAATGTGTTAGAATGGCCCAGTCAATCACCTGACTTAAATCCGATTGAACATTTGTGGAAAGAACTAAAGAAAAAGGTTCACCAGAGGGCACCAAAGAATATTCAAGATTTAAAGACAATCTGTGCGGAGGAATGGGCAAAAATCACACCTGAGCAGTGTGGGCGATTAGTTAATACATACAAGAAGCGTCTGGAAGCTGTCATTGCAAACAAAGGCTTCTCAACAAAGTATTAAACCAGTCTCAGATAGTGTGTTCAATACTTTTTTCCTGTGTTATTGCACATAATTCCACATAATCATCATTTATGGATTTGAATGTTGTGATTTCTTTTCATGTGTTGATTATTTGAGTTAATACCAGTGTCTGGAAGAAATGTCACATGAATTGCATCTTTGGAAATAAATGTAATGACAAAAAAGTTAATGCGTTCAATACTTATTTCCCCCATTGTATATATATACACACACACACACACACACACACATACATGCATCTGTACATCTCTGTATACAATGTACTCCAAAAAAACCCAAACAAACAAACTGCACACTGTGCTTGAAGAATGACTTATGGAGAGCTGTGGGGAAAAACCTCCCATGACATCAGAGGAACGTTAGACTAAAGCTTTTAATTGCAGAGCAGACAATGAACTCATTTTGCTCTTTTTAAAAATGCATGCATGTATTGATCAAGCTTGCCCGTGACTAAACTAAACTGATGCTTAAATCAACAACTATCCAGTGTCATAAATGCTATTTTTTTGGAAAAGGAAAAAAGAAGTGGCAATGTCCTTGAGCTACATCGAAGTGATGTGAATAAACCCACTGGGTGCTGTTCAAAGAATTACAAGTTCCTACAAGACACGTCTAAACGAGGCCTCTGACAGCTTGGCACACAGACGAGTTGACTGATGGGTCTTACCTGGAGAGGAGTAGCTCCAAAGAAGCTGATATGACATACAAGGAGTGAGTAGAACAGCTGGAAGACTCAACCATTCAGTGCTTAGGTCCACATGTTCACTGTTGTGATCGACACTAGATCCTACACCATACAATAATTGTAATATTATGTCACGCTCAGGTCTCCATTTCTGGAGACGAGGCAAGCCCGGGTGCATTGTAGATGGAGACGTCTCTGGAAGCATACAAGACCAAGCTGCTGATCTTTAATAAGCTCCTAAACCCCAACTGCTATATTGGCTGACATTGGCGTATCATAGACATATTGTATTGCCGTGTACATTGTCAGAATATAATAAAAGGATGCGCAATATTGGATTTTTACTGACATTACACCCAAACGTAAAACTAGTTTTGACTAGTAGCCAATATTTCTCAAAGGTTTTTGTTTCTAAACTGTAAAATATCCTGCCTTCCTTCACTACTAATCTTTGTTTTTGAAAACTACATTGACAGATCATTTTTTTCTCCCTCATTTAAGTACCAGCGTCTGCTGGATATTACATGAAGTGATGTTGCTGTTTAGTGCACCACAACATCATACCACTCTTCTATCATAATGGCTAAATAGTTCAGCCTGCCTCTAACTGATCAGACAGAGGAAAGCATAAAGCTGCCCTCTAGCATAAGTGGTGCCCAGGCTGTGATTGGCAGCCGTCGGCCGCATCAAATGCTCTTAATTACAGCCCAGGTTATTATGCTTCAGAAGAAATCGCATCACAAACACACCTCCCATAATTAAAGAGCCTTTTCTGCCGCTCTGCTATTTACATGGGCGTGTGTGTGTGTGTGTGTGTGTGTGTGTGTGTGTGTGTGTGTGTGTGTGTGTGTGTGGTGGAGAGGTTAGTGGGAATGGATCAGTGAAGAAATTCCAGCCCTTTAGGGAACATGGAGCGTTCCCCCGATGGAGCCAGTTTACACTCCTAATCCTCACATCCATTCAAAGGACTCTTCATGTCTGTTCACCTGGCATGGAAGTGAAATAGGTCCGTCACACAATAAAGTACACAACTCACAGAGCTACGATGCTACGTAAGAGTCACGGCTGCATGTTAATATTGAATGTTTGTTGAAATCTAAGATTTTTTTTTTTTTTTTTTTTTAGATTAACAAGGTTAAATAAAGTTTGCCAAACTTTTTGCTACTTGAATCCTATCTTCAGGTGGTGCATCCTGGCAGAGTATCGGCAAAAAGAAACTGTAAATTGTGAGTAATTTATAAAATGTGGTAAGAGCACCTTTACTGGTGCACCACATTGAAAAAAGAGGGATTCATAGAGTGAGTGATGCATACCGTGAGTATGCAAAGCCCTGTTATTATGAGTTATCTTCATTTGTGTTGACATGTTTGGTTTCCTCGAGCTGTATTACAGCTTTTTATTGGTACGTGTCCACAAGCTGATCATAATATTGACGTGACTTCAACTGTTTCCAGTGTGATACACTACATTTTAACACCACTTCTCTGACTGAACAATGTAACATACTTTGGGGAATTTATTACAAGGACTTTTGTCTGTTTTTCATTTTTTATCAAGTTAACCTAAGAGATGTTTTATTCGTCTTTAAATGTTAAACTAAGTACTTTTATCCAACTACTACTATATAACAGTCTTCAGCTTAACTGAAGAAAACACCCTGTGTGTGCGTGATTAATGATTCTGGAGAAAACAGACAGCAAAACACACAACAGGTATTTTGTTCAGTGTGAACTGGATGTACAATCTTTGTGTTGTTGTTGCAAAAATGTGCTTCGAGGCAACTGATTAATCAAAGCGAGGACAGTAGCTGAAGTAGGGAGGAGCGGATCGGCTCTAATCTAAGGCTCACTGCACACCTGAAAGCGAGTGTTAAGATGTAAAAGCCGCTGCACTCAAACGTTACGATCGCTTCTTGGCACCACACGCATTCTACTTCCTAAACAAAAAAAAGGAAAGGTCAATCCAAGTTAAGTGTTTGAATGACAGATACGATGTCCTTCCAAGCGCTATCAGGGATCTTTGTGTGCAGGAACGCCTGTCAAATACCTGAAAGTATCTCACGTCTTCATTCTCCGAATTGTTTAACAGATTTGCTACAGTTTCTGAGCCGTCAGATGAGGATGCATTCAGTCACGTCCAAGAAAAAAGTTCTGTGTTCCTGGCTGCTGAAAAACCCTAAAGCCTTGGCTTAATCATCATCCTTTAACTGGGATATTTGTTTTTATAAGCTGAGATTCAAAATGGTAGTCCATTCAAAAGAAACACATCTGTTCTCTACGTTATCAAGGGTTGGCGTGAGTTCAAGGCGTTTGGCTGTGGATAGAGGAGGATGACTGGGCATGTGGTGCTTGATTAGTCTGCTGTTCACAGTAGCACTGCAGGCGAATGTACATAACTAGGATTTAGAACACAAAGTCTACAAGTGCTCATGATGTTTGCTTCCAATATTAACCGCCTAATGCACACTAACATGTACATAAATCAGCAGGCATACAAGGGGACTTTAGACTGTTATCGGGAGACAAAAATGCACATGACGGCAGATGTAATGCATGTAACGGATCTCAGCAGCCTCGACCCAAAAGTCTGTGCAGCTCAACAGCCCTGACAGCTCAAGATCTGCAGCAAGGTTAACCAAAAGCGGGTCTGCAAGGCAGCTTGTGTTGACAGGACACAGACTGACAGTGAGCACCTCTGCCCTATGGTTTGACATTCATTTAATATATCAAAATTACACATGCTCCCTTGGCTGAAACACCATTTTATACCTTAGCTATCTACCCAGTTACTCATTTCCTTCAATATGTATGTCCACAGACAGTTTTCTAGAAGCTGACTTAGAGAACCTTTAACCTGTGTTAAAGTGATAAAAAGGGGTAAAGTAAATTATTATATGATCCCCCCCCAGATATTCAAATTCCTGCCTAGTAAACTCAGGCTCTAAGCTCAAGATGAGACAGCAACATTGACATAATTTTAACATCAGGGTTCTTGCTCTTATTTGTCTTGATGTCAAATTGTGAAATTATTATTCATGATATGAATGTGGGAAAAAAACAACTCCAGGCCTTCAATTTATATGAACTAAAATGACTTCTTACAGAGCTTCCGAAGTAGTTTGCTTTGTGATCCAGCAGAGGGCGGTGTTAAAATGTGCTGTCAGCTTGACCTATTGACCTGTCAGCAACCAAAGCTTATACGTAAAAATGGAGGATACTAAATGTTTAGATGGTCAACAAATGTTGATATTAACAAATAAACTTCAAGTTGGAAAATGGTCCCCCACAACACATGATGTCATGAGAACTGCTGCAAATTCAGGATAGTGCTCAAAGCCACAAGTCATGAGCCAACTCGGGGGAATTCCGGTTTACTACACGCTAGGAGTGGAAAAATTGAACAATTCATTTAGAGGACGCATTAGAAACGGTAGGTAACCATTTCCCCAGGGCAGAGTTTTGTGATGTCACTATAATGAGAAGAATCTGGGGTTTTTACAGTCATTCGCCTTTGTCTTGTCAGTCCATTGCTCTTCGTCAGCCACGACCTTGTTCCCGGTGTTTCTCATCCTATCAGTTCGGTCACTGCACTCATGTTCTCCCACCTGCTTCTTGGTGTGGCAGTAGCTGAGTTTGTATTTTCACTTGGTTGTTGGCGTCAGTATGTGTCAGATCCTCATGTCGCTCTAGCTCTTGTTAACACCATCCAGACACTTTACGCTCAAATTTAAGCGATAACTTACCAACAAATTATAAAATTATGTATGTGTATATACATATTTTTAAGGTACTCACCCTCCCTCACTCTCTGCTTCATCTGTCGTCAGACTCGCACTTCTTGGCCCAGTGGCGTAGCCTGAGGCCCTTTTCCTTCGGGTTGGCGTGGTCCTGTGGTGGGGGCTAGCCTGGCGTCCCCTCAGCTCTTCGCTCACTTGGCCCATCAGTGTCGGTATGGTGTTCCTCAACGTTTTTACCTCATCCCTCAGCTCGGACATAATCTGGGTTAAGGCTTCAAGTCTCACCAGGAGTTCGGCCTGCGTGCTGGGGAGATCAGCACCATCCACCAATGTGATGCTCCTGGCTTGTTCATTCCTACGGTTGTTGTACTGTGAGTATGAGCCTCTTTGTCTACAAGACCTTGAGCGCTGGTACCATGCTACAGCCAAGCTAATGCCAGCCATTCCAGCCAGCGCTCCCAGAACCAGATTTCTGTCTGCCATCCAAGAGGCCTGCAGAGAAAAGAGCATATTTTAGGTAATTCATTTTTCAATGTTTTGTTCCCCACTAAAGATCAGATACTGATAAGTGTGCCAGTATATATACCCTGTCATCAATTATGTTTCTCTGTGTTAACAGATTATCATAATAGATAGATAGATAGATAGATGTCTTCAGTTCTTATTCAAATAAAAAATGGTAGCAAATAGTTCTACAGTAACTCTGGATACAGCGACCCCTTTGCATTTACTTCAAAATTTGCATTGCAATCTCAAACATACAAAATCTAAAATAGCTTCCATTTGATCTGTTGTCTTCACCTGCCGTTCACTGCATTCAAGGTCAAAGTCCAACTATGTTTACAGTCCGAAAATGGCCATAAACTGGCAAAAAGTGATAGATCAAATAATTTCATGCTGAACTGATATGAAATATGAACAATGACCATGTCAGAGCGGATGACAGACCATTGGGAATCTTTAGTTTTTCCTTGATTTCGACACACTGTGACAAAGAGCAGCTGGCAAATACATTTGTTAATCGCTGACCTTTCCCCCTCTTCTCATTGGTCAGTGCTGTATGATCTGCATTCAATACTTTAATTTTTAACAAGAGCACCGGACTCTGTACTTCTCTTAGAGGGAACAATGTGGGGCTTATCTAAAATTTAAGCACAGCTATTTTCTCATCTGTGTTAGGAAACAAGATATCCAACCTGAGAATGGAGACATCTGTCAGAGGACTCAGTGGATGATAGAATAGCCTGATATCCAAATGTCTGGCTTAATGGAAGGTCAAAAAAGCTCGTCACTTCACCTTTGGCACACAGTACCCTTTAACTCATGTTATACTTTGCATTCGAGCCGCTGTTGCTAAATTCAGGATAGAATAATTAGATAAAATTAAACAACAGAATTAAAGGGTATTTAGTAGCCGATTGTCACTTATCTGCAGCACGTTTACGAGCAGCTACGCTAATCACATCTCACCAGCTAGCTTGAATAATTGGATCAACACGATAATCGCCTTGCGAGCCTGTTAGCCGGCAGACAGCAGCTCTACTACACAACAACACAATCGGAAATTCACTGTCTGTCTGGCTCAAGCATAGATAATCCCTAACCATAATAATTAACCGGCTTCATGACATGTAGATACACGGAAGAGAAACTTAGTCCTGCTGCTAACTGTGTTCACAGTCCACAGGAACGACCAAAACAAAGTGAATCGCCGAGACTATGCGGTTAAAACACTTTAAATTCTTAATTCTTTCTAAAACAGCACTGTGGCATCTCATTACACAAAAACTTATACCAAGATAAACGCAAAATCGACAGTATTTTAGACCTTACTGCAGCTGTAAAGGGAGGGGTGTTTGGTTAGAGGTGGTTCCACAGGACTTGACTGCTCTCTGGTGCAACGGTCAAAATATTCCGTAGGAGTTCAGGGCAGGGCAATGAAGGGTTCCGCTACTCTGCGGCGGTTAAAGAAAGATTAAGGCAAAACACCAGCAACAGTCTAACCTAAATATTTAATACAAAACTTATTAAGATAAGTACATGCTGGAAACATCACGGAATTTTTTTTTTCAAAATTACGTAATTGTGTGATTCAATTAAGATTGACAGTGGTAACAGTCTCCAACACCAATTAACTTCACTTTATCCTTTTAAATTAAATATATTCTAGTGAATATTGGCATAGATTTAATTTTCATGTGTAAACAGACATTTCAAAAAATTAATGGACTTTAAAAAAATTCTCTAGGAGGTAGAAAAAGTGATGGAAATTTTGTGGTAAAAGTTAACCTTGATCATCCCACACACTGCAGTTGATGCTGTAACTGATGTATTGAACTGAAGCTGTAAACTGACACTTTATAGACATATCCTTCATTTTCTTTTGGTTGATTATGATGATATGCAATTAACAAGGCACACTCAGAAGAGTTTAATTCCATTTATTCTTCTCAATGTAGACCAAAGTGCATCAAAGCATTTGATTATTGCTAACAGTGAGGTTTGTTTTTCTGTGTGGTCCGCCAAATACCTTCAGCTCTCATGGTTCTGATCTTAGCAATCTGTCAAACAATATTAGGCAGTCTGATATTTGACACTCATCTCTGCTTCAACAGTCAGGTCAAAAATGTGGTCAAGTCTTGTTTCTTCCCACCTTGGTCAGTCTCTAGAAACAGGTTATTTGCCAGACTCATCACAGGAACACAGTTGGAAAATCACACTAACCCTGAGCTTACCTCCCTGGATTAGCCCCCTACGTTAGCTCCCTGTTAAATTCTGAACTGATTTTTTAAGAATTTACTTGCCACCTCTATGGCTGTAAATGGCTCACACTGGCATACACGCTGGCCCTTTTGATGTCGTCGTATGTTCAATCTGGATCACTAGATCCAGGTACGGAGATTTGTCAGCTTATTACCAGGTCACAGTTTATGACTAAAGCTGATGAGGCATTTACCTTTTGATGCCAAGTGGAATGCTCTCTCTCTCTCTCTCCCTCTCTCTCTCTCTCTCTCTCTCTCTCTCTCTCTCAGTCTCTTCTTACAACTTTTCTTTTTGTATGTAAAGGCTTGTGCAAATGGGTGAGACATGCATTTATTTTGATCTTATTTATGATTGAAAGCTCAAATTTATTTAATCTGCCTGGTTTTATTTTCAGTTAAGCAATTTTTAACATTGTTAGGAAAAGTGAAATATAAATGAGGACTATTATTATTGTTATATATTCTTGTTTTTTATTTTTAGTATTATTATTATTACGAAGTTACACGAGGGAGTATTTTACCTTTTTTCAGGTAGGTTTGCAGTTGATTATTTCGGTAGAGTTCATTCAATAACCTCTCAACATGTGAACCAGGAATCACTGACCAAAATTCACCAGAACCACCATCCTGTTTGAAATGTGTTGCATGTAAACAAATGCATAGACCAGCCCACAGATTACACTTTAAGGAAGCTATGAAATATCATCTTGTATGACAGGAATCATCTGTTTGTGTACGTGTACATGTATGTTAATCTCAAAAATCTTTTGTAAACTTGAATAAATTTAATAAATACATGTTTGGTACTTTTGTTCAACCTCAAATACTATTTTTTTTTTTAAATTAAAAGTACAGAATTCACTCACCTGTGGTATTTGTTCCTGTCTCAACAGTGTCCCTGCAGAGGACTTTGACTGAATGTGCAGGAGGATTTAAATAGTTACTAAACACATGCATTATCAAATCAACCTTGGACTTGAGTGCACATGGTGCTGTCCTCACTTGGCGTGAGTGAAACAAATGGCTTTTTCTGGGGAGAAGAGTTGGGAGAAGAGTTAAAGGGGTTGACCAGCATGGCTCAGAGGTAGAGTGGCCGTCTAGCAACCGAAGGGTTGCTGGTTTGATCCTCGCTTCCCCCGGTGACCATGACGGAGTGTCCTTGAGCAAGAAACTGAACCCCTGATTGCTCCTGATGAGTAGGGTGGCACCTTGCATGGCAGCCTACACCGTGTGTGTGTGTGTGTGTGTGTGTGTGTGTGTGTGTGTGTGTGTGTGTGTGTGTGTGTGTGTGTGTGTGTGTGTGTGTGTGTGTTGCTGTTGCTTGCTGTCAGCTAAACTGTCTCATTCTGCATTATGGAGTCACAAAGAGGTGATGCAGGAGAGAAAATCATCTTTATGAGTTCAAGAAACCTTTGTAAGATTATTTGAAAAACAAATTACATTTTTGGGGTGTAGTATCACTTCAACAGTTGATTCTTAATACAAACCACCTCTTTCTGGCTGATGTTTCTTGACTTGGCACGGGGAAATGAATAAATATGTACTCATGTTTGCTGACAGAGAGCTGCATGAGCATACGTGTTTTGATGCAGATGTGACAGTGAGTTCCCTTGCATAATACGACGTGAGGATCGCTACGTGCAGTTTCTCTTCTCAAACTCTGAACACGATATTGTTCCTCAGCCCACAACCTGCATTCGGCCGGCACGGGGAACAAAAAGCCCACCTGAAACCCGGAGGCTTGGCTGTGCAAAAAAGCATGGCCAGCAACTCTTGGATCTCCCCACAGTCATAGATGAGGCGATAAGGGAGACGCATCCAGCCATGGCCTCGCTCCCATCGGTCAATGCCAGCAGATTAAGCAGATATTGTCAACACTGTCATTCTGTCAACCCACCGCATTTCTGCCCAAGCTCTCATACCACAAGCTAAGAAATAAAAGCGGCCTTAGATTTGCTTCTGTGCACACAAAAAAACAACAAAACATTACAGTTGTCAAACAATACACAGGAGAAGAATCAGAGTGAACTAAGGTATCACTATCTGACAGACCACAGTGTGAAGCCTCATTGTTCCCTGTCAGTATGAGTGTTTTCCTGTCCTGTGCACTAGGCCGCTACCCCAGAGGGTGGAACACTAACTTCTGTATCAGTTGCGTGGCATGTTTACACATAGTTTTGAGATTTATTCAGCCATAAAGATGTGGTAAGTGTTGTATAGCAGTAGGTACAATATCATTTGGGGAAGTCCAACTCAACCCAGCTTGTTCCACTGATGTCAACCGCAGCTGCCAGCGCTCCATGTTCCTGTCCTTAGGCCTACTGTAGAAAGCTGCATCACCAAGGATAGGAAAACTGCAACAAAAAATCAACACAAAACTCTTTTAACAACCTCTTGACAGCAGCAGTTCCTACTAAAATGTTCTTCTTTGTCAGATTATTCCATGTCTACAAGCAATTTGAACAATATTGCTGTTTATTTTCTGGAATTATATTGAGTGACGGTGATTAACAACAGAGATGTTGGTTTACATGTACTTAGATGACACAAACACCAGGAGAGAACAACCTTGGCAAAAAAAACTAATGAAGATTCTGAAGATTGGCAACAACTGTTGAGATTTTTATTTGCAAATAGATGGCCAAACAGAATATGGAACAGGAATGAACAGAAACTGGAACACAAAATAATGTGAATAAACTTTAAGGTAACACAGAAGAACCAGGCTCAACAACAGGGTCCCGCCAAATGAGCAATATAGCAGGATGCTCAGCGCATCAGTTATCATCAGTAACAACAATTATTTGTAGCGTTGCATAAAACAAGGAGGAACGCATCGTGTAGTTCTGATGAGGTAGTAGAAGAGGGAGAAAAGCCTTTGGAGAATATGGTCATGAGGCTCAGCCCGAAACCACTTAGTTTGTTTTCCTGTTTACAGGGGCTTCAAGACACAACATGAAAAATCACCCTTCATTTGCCACAGTCACAGAGACGGCTATGGTTCAACTTGTCTTAAGTTAATTTGCAAAAATGTGAAAATAATAGAGCTTCCTGACTTCAGTTGGATGTGTCACTGACAGTAAACAGCTCCCCGTCCCCTCACGGCCAGTTTAGACCCAATATTCAAGACAAGAGTTAAAACTGCCAAATCGCCCGTCTGCAACAATTTCAAACCTTTCAGTTGACACCACTGATCGGATGCTGTATTATTTATCACTGGAACCTGAGCGGCTTGAGGCGAGCTGAGCTGGACCAGTTTACCCCTGCAACCTTCCCAAACAAACAGCTGGTGACAGCTGATATTCATTGAATTTGAGAAAAAATGTGGATGACATATGTTTCCTCCATCTTAGGAAAAAACAGGACATTATCCTTTTTCTTGACAAGAAATTCTCTCGTAGGAAGCAGTTTTACTAAAAGTCTGAATCAGTTTCTGGACCGACAGCCTTAAACCATCTTGCTGTTGGCCAGATTAAGTTGAACTTTAACTCTGGGCCTAGGCTTGTGTGTTTTTTTGTAGCAAACCTGGAGTTATAATGGTCCAGGGTAGCAGCAGTTTGTTTCAGTGCACATATACTTGTCCTCTTGTTCATGCTCACTTCACCTTCAAAAGCTATGTGTTCCCTGGCCACCACCGATATTGGGAACCCTATCCCTGTTTAGATTATCAAGAGTTGGGTCTTTCTCATTGAATCCAATGGCTCACGGGGTCCTAAAGTAACTGGTCTTGTGTGAGGGGGAAAAAAAAACATAGCTACTGACTTTTAACATTGCTGATTCTGAATCCTCAAATAAAGTTAAGAAAACATTGAAACTAATTTCCAAAACTTTCCCAAAATATTTGTGTGCTTTTTCTGAAAATGTACCTTCAATAAATTTTACCTGGAAATTAAAATGGAAATGTCATGATGACTTCCCAGATATTTCACGTATGATGACCGTTTGAGCCTATACAGATCCTCTCTCTCTCTGTCTCACTCTCTCACTCTATCTCTCGCTCTCTCTATCTCCCTCTCTCGCTCTCTATCTCTCAAAAACACTCATAAACACACACGCACTCATGTATGCACACACCCTGTGTCAACCCACATTGTTTGCTGCGAATTGTTGTTTCAGGACCTGTATCAACTCTGAGTTTAAGGGGGATCTCAAAATCATCAGTGTACTGATATGTAGTATCTAGTATACAGTACTGTATGTACAGTACTGTATAGGTAAAAGTGTGTAATTATACAGTGTGTGCTTTTCTTCTCTTCTTACGCTGTGAGTTTTCCTTTTGCCGTATTTTTTTTTTTAGATTTTAACCAACACAGCCTCAATCATCATTTTGCAGCTTTTACATGAAATTAAGACATCAATGAACTCAGTTTTCACACGGAAAACAGTTTTATTGTGGGCATTAAAATTTTTTTTCAACAGATCTAGAAAAAATGTGTTATTTAGTCTTTACTGCTTAACTTTGATATTAAGTTGGACAGACTGGTTATATGATGGAGATTTGGGTAACTGCATGTTAATCACGTTAAATCTCAAATGACGTGTGATGTCAGGGCGTGATGCAGCGCACCTCCCTGACAACAGATGAATGCTGGGAAAATTCAAGGCAGGCAGATTGCATCAGTGACCTCTCAGTGACTTTCAACTTTACAGAATAATGATTTCTTCCTTTCTCCCCTCCATCTTCCTCAGCAGAGACTAAGGGGCACAATCAGTCGTTCCATCTCAGACCAGGCATTCCATCGAGGCAGATACACATCACCGAGTACACAACAAATGTGACAGACGTTCTCAAGGAATTTTGTTCCTGTCTTCTTCATAACAAAACAGCAATGTTTCGTCATTAAAAAAAAATTAAGAATAGTTGGTTCAAAAACAATTTGAAATAAATAAAGCAAAAATATTAATCAGAAAATAATCATAATCATAAAGATTTTTGGTCACGACTCCTGTCCTTTTTGCTTTTTACTCAAGAAAAAAACTTGCATTTCAGATGCTAATTGTGAAACATGTTTTGAAGTCTTGGAGATCTTAAGCAGTTTTACCCACCTATGGGTTCATGTCACCAAGTGATATGCTTAGAAGTTGCAGGCAGAACTTGCCCAGCAGGGGGCACCTAAAGAATTGTGTGTGAACAATGAGTGAGGAGCAAAAGAGGAGATGCCGCTCACTGACACCACCAACATCCTCTTCAGAGGCCAAACTAGATTCAGCATTTTCTGACTGAGACACAACAGTGCTTTGTTGTTTGGGTGGGGTTGGGGGAGTGTAAACCGAAGCTCATGCTAATCTGCGCTTAAATGCAGTCTGCACTTCATGCCGACAGCTCCAGACACGTTATCCAGTCCGCACCTTTGCATGCAAAGGCGAGGGGAGCCTGAGTCACGTCTCTCTGGGTCACTCCGTCATGTCTCGCTCGCTTCAGGTCGATCATTTGATAAAAACAAACATCAAACGTGACAAAGACTGCAAGTACTTGATGTTGAGGTGGTAGTGTAACACACTGCACTACCACCTCTGTCTTTTACTGACCTATCTGTTTATGTCTTGTTTGCTTTTTGAATATTTATCATTATTACTGTCTTTACAGGTACATATAGATGCTACATATTTGAATAAAAACACATCTCACAAATCTCAGCAGCTTAAAACAAAATAACAACTGCATCATTGCGGTAATTCCAAACTTAGATTTTACTAAATTTAAAAAGCGGTGAAGTATATAGTAATTAATCAGCCTATACACCTCAACCAAGGTGTCTATAACTGTTGCAACCGTACCTCACAATCATGAAATAAATAGAGCCAGCGAGCGTCAGAAGTAACCCCGGGAGATTCTGTTGCAGAACATCCATCAGCTTCAAAGAGCATCTGAATGTGTTTGTTCTGTCGACATTTTCTTTTGATCAATGTCTCACCAGTTATGAAAGGAGTAACAGTGGAAACGCTCCAGAAGGTCGGACTCCCTTCACCGCTGCCCGTGGCCAAGAAATATGTTTTTCACCTAACAAGAAATGCAGAAAAAGGTCATTTCTTTCTTTTTTTTTTACTGTTAAGCCTCTTGAGAAAGTGAACTCACTGTCGCAAGGCAAACTGCGAAGGAATCGTATCAGCAAGGTGCAGAAAGTTCAAAGGGAGCATAAGAGAATTCTTTATCATCCCTGACACAATGGACTGCTCCAGAAGTGCCTGCAGCGGGCGAGGCCTCTTAAGGATAATGGTTTGGTCCTTAAACGCAGACAGTAGAAGTTGCCAGCTAAACATACAGAGGCGATGTAGATTTCCTTCATGATGTAAAGCATATCTCACAAATTCGCTCCTCATGAGTTGAATACAAGTAGAAAGCTGGATCTATTTATAACAGCAGCGAATATAGCAAAAATGTTGAACTTCAGCTGGATGTCTCCTCGCCTTGATGATTCATGGGAAAAGTTTGACAAGTGTTGAGGGTAAAGGTTTCCTCTCTCTGAGAACAAAAGCTGTTCTGTGTTGCTGATGCTATTTGTGATGTGTTTTGTAACGAAGCATAATTTCACTGTAAAATCACCTCACCAAGAGATACGAAAGCAGTGGCCGACAACCACGCTGGCTCTGGTGCTCCTGGTACCTAGATTTTGTCAGAATTCAGAGACATCAGGAAGTGTGTTCCATGATGTTGAGTTTTAAGTCATTCTCGCGTTGCACAAGTCTCTCGCTCGAGGATCAGAAACAGATATCACGTAATGTTGTTTTGACACATCAGCCAAATGAATGTGGATTTATCCCAACTGATTTTTACTTTACACAATCATTGCCTCAAGCGATTGAGTTGTAAAACATTCAGTTCATTTTTCGAATCATCACAAACATTCATTTAGCTTTTTGCATCACCGATATTTGAGCCATCGGGCCAAAATATAAATAAAATAAAAGAGGATTCAAGGATCTTTATTGTCATACCATTCACATTTTCATGCTGGTGGTTCGAAATTGAACTCTGGTCCTGGGATAGCAAGAGATAGCATAATAAGAGAGTAGAGGACAGAAATAGGTATTTACAGAACAGTAGGATATTTACAGAAGGATATATATAAATATATATATATGAATTAAATATATAAATAGATAAGAACAATGTATATGTACAAGGCAAGAATGTGTAAGAGAACCCTGCTTTTCATGTTTTAAGTTTATTTATTTTGTTGAGGCAGCTTTGCACTGTTGAAAATGAACCTTTACAGCATGTCCATGATCCAATCACATCTCCAAGAAAACATAAAGACCAAAAGCGTCCATATAAAATGGTTACAGATCCACTTCTTCCCATCCTGCAACAACTTACCAGAAACACACCATTCCTAAACAATGAGGGACCATCTCTGACAACGTGATTGCACTTAACTTCAGTTTTCAACTAAACTATTTATAGCAAAGTTACAAATGGTTTCAGAAAGAAAATATCATTAATAATCATAATCCATTCATTCATTCATTGTCTTCCACTTATTCCTTTCTATTAAGGGTCGCGGGGGGGCTGGAGCCTACCCAGCGTCTACGGGCGAGAGGCGGGGTTCACCCTGGACAAGTCGCCAGTCCATCGCAGGGCCAACACATAGAGACGAACAACCATTCACACTCACCAAAATCCATAAAGATAAAATAGAATTCACAAAATGACAACAAGAATGAAATCCAAATGGATTCATTGATGAAATAAATGCACACAGCAATAGAGAGCTTTTTCAGAATTTTTTTTTTTTTTTTAAGAATAGACGTCACAGCAGTGGTAGATTTAGCAGAACTAACCTCAGCTTTGCTGGGAACTTCCAGAAGGCCATTATCAGCCATCCAAGGGAGTGTCCAGGCACATAAGGGAGGCTCATAGATCTTTAATATAATTAGAGGTCTGGTCGTGTAAAGCCTTTACAGTCAGCACTTCCTGTAAATGTCGGCTGGAAATAAAACACTCAAGACCAACAAATGTCAAACGATATCCGATACCTACAGAATATGTATTTGTATTTAAACTTTTAAAAAAAATAAATACAGAAAGTAAATCATCAGAAAGGGTTGTTTGACCCTCACCCCCCCACCACCACCACCATCCATAAAATCCACTTCCTCTTGCTATATTTCTTTGAATGATGAAGATGGAGTAGTGGCGATACCTAATGATGCATTTCACACATTATTAATATCCATAGATATTAATACAGTGTCACCTGTTTATACCAACCCAGAATGCACTGCTTCCTTTACACCTTTTTGACTACAGAATGACATCACGGTAGTACTTTATATCTTAAAGGAGACACTAATGACCCGGGTCATAGTGCACAAATGTTACTACCAGAAGAACTGCAAATATAATCCAGTTGTATAAATATATAAATAAAGAGGAAGACACTGTAGTGAGGTCAGACCTGGAGAAATAAGACCCATTCTAATGTACGACCCTCTTCATCGGACCACCAAATCAAAGACCAGGATAAAATAAGACAGGCAGGTAAGGCAAAATTGTCCTCCTGACAATATGAGAGAGGCAGGCAGTAATTTGGGTTAAGATGCTCTTATTAGTGGAGGTCATCAGTATAAGAGTTGTGCTGTACATTGAGCTTTTTCATCAAAGGGTGAATATGATCAGAATTAATGCTTAATTAATTATTTTAATTCACATTTAACTTTTGAAAAATCTGTGAATCAATTAACCTCCATTATTGCATTAAAATCTGAATATTTGTGTTGCATTTGTGTTATGACTAACAGACCAGGGGCTGCACGGTGGTGCAGCGGTTAACACTGTCACCCCACAGCAAGAAGGTTCCAGGTTCGAGCCCAGGCTCGAGCACGGGATCTCTCTGTGTTGAGTCTCCATGTTCTCCCTGTTCCTGTGTGGGTTCTCTCCGGTACTCCAGCTTCCTCCCACAGTCCAAAAACATCAAGAGAGGACAAGGTTAATCCAGACTCTAAATTGACCGTAGGTGTGACTATGAGAGCCAATGGTTGTCTGTCTATGTGTGTTGGCCCTGTGATGGACTGGCGACCCGTCCAGGGTGAACCCCGCCTCTCGCCCAAAAGCCACTGGGATAAGATCCCCTCCGCGACCCTGAACAGGATAAGCGGAAGAAAATGGATGGATGGATGGATGGACAAACAGACCTTGTTGATAGAGTTGACAGCATCCTGCTGCTCTCAGACTTACTGCACAGTCATGACTCAGATGCACTCAACAATCAGATGCTCTTTTTTTTCTCCCTGCAGTCCTGACTCATATGCACACTGAGTGAAAGCGGCCAGCCCTTTGCCCAAGTTACCCTAAAAAAACAGTGAGGGAGAAGCTCAATTCAACAATCGTAATCACGGCTGCAGACTAAAGGCATCCTGTCATCACATAAAAAGGTCACATTCCTCCACCCAGTCTACGATGCTCTGGTTGCCGGCATTGCCTCAAAGGAGCCTGTCAAGCCTCTGGCAGAGCTCCTTGACACTCTCCACCTGCTCTTTAGTCCAGTCAGATTTTGAGGTGGGAGGACCCTGGCTTGGTGTAAATACTGAATGTCTTTGTCCACAGGGATGAGGAAAGTCCTCATAGTGGCATCATGCGGTGAAGGTTCATCAGGGACCCTGGCACCTCAGACCCTCAAGCTGTGTTCTTGAACATTGTTTCCCTCATGTCTTCACATGGGGTCTCTACCATTGCACCAACTACCCCTTATACCTTTGCCTCCTGGGAGGTGTTTGGCAACGGGAACTGGGAAAGTCTCAATGCCAACCAAATTATGAAGTGGCTCATGGGAGGTTCTGGTGTCTGACCCACCAGTTGCCCTCCTGCATATTGTTTTTGTTGCCTTGCCCCTTGTTGGTGCTGCATTTATGCCAGCTTTTCCATGTACCTCTGCTTGATGGGAGATGGTTTTTAACTACTGGGACGCAGGAAGTGGTCCAAGCTTTCACGTGGGCCTTGCACGTTAGAGGCTCCGCTAGTGATTTGGGTCTTAATGTGTCTGTTCCCTTGACCTTCATTGTCCTGTATTTTGTTCCAGCCTTCCCACTTGCCCCCTGCAGCAGTCTATTGCTTTCTGGAGCACCAGACTACAACAAAGACACTGGATTTTACATTACACTTTTAAATAAGGTATAATCGGGTCAAAATAATGACAACTAAGTCCAAAAACTGAGCAAGACTGGTCATTTCTTCCTGTGCACCAAAAACAAAATTGCAGTAGAAAAATTCCTCATCGTCAAAGACTTCCAGGGAGAAGGATTCAGTTTTTACCTTTGTGAAGGGCTGCTGCTGAGATACTCCCTCTTTCTTTCCATTTCCACTTCCTTGTGGATGGGGCTATTCTTTTCTTTCAGGCCTTGGTCTCCTTAAAAAGCCCCACTTAGCCTTTGGCTCAGAGAAGGAGGAAGGTTTCAAACAAATTGAATTGGTAGAGATAAGTATCGTGGATGGAGGAGTTAGATGGGTTTGCAGTGAGTGCTGTGCTTGTTGGATATATAAGAATAAATAGAAGAGAAAATGCAAAGTTGTTGATTATATTGCTGTTTGTAGTCTGTATGAGTAACGTTGGCTGCTGGCTAAGCTAATGTTATTTATACAGGCTAAACACAGCAATGTAAATAAGGGTGCATGCTGCTCTCTTCACTTTGTTCTTGCTGTTTAAGGGAGAAAAGTATGATGGGTGCCTAGGGGTCTCTTTTTATGTTACTGGACAAAAAACATTCACACTTTGAGCTATTATCATTTTCAACTATTATTGTGAGGTGGTTCTATCATGGCTGATTGGAGAGCCACAGCTGAACCTAGAATCCCTGCACACTAGGCAGCTACAGAGGCTAATTGGGTCTATCTGAGAAGATGGATCCCCCCCACTATACGGTGAATTTCAGCCTCTCCCATCAGGCCACAGGTACAAACTGCCTGTCTGCAAAACTGAGCGATACAGAGGCACTTTTGTTCCCTCTGCTATCAAAACATTAAATAGCACTTAGGCTATTGTTAGACGACACGCTAACTTATTTAACCTATGGACTGCACAGCCTTCTTAATCTGTTTTTTTTTTTTTTATTCTGAATTCCATCCCTTGAATTTAGATTTTTGATACGAATACGATTTTTGTATACTTTTTTTCCATGTCTTTATGTATGGAGCACTGTTGTCACTGTTAAATCAATGTTTTGTATTAATGTTGTCTACGTATTTGTAAGCAGCCTACACTTTTTTTTTTTCTTTTCTTTTTAACCTGCAACCAAATCTACCCTCGGGTACCATTAAAATGACCTTACCTTACCTTACCATTAAGTATTTATTTAAAAAACAGGCATATTGTGATTTCTTCATCCTTTGAATCATATACACCAATCCTTTGAAAATAAATCATCACAAAAAAATGAATAAATTCAGAATAGGGTTGGAATGGATTTATATTTTAAATGTTCGTTAGCGAAGGGGAGAAACGGCGGACCAAGCCATCTCATCTGGAGTCATACCCACTGAACACAGCCCGGGATTTGGAAATGTGGATGGACCTCAGTCAGAGGCTCACATTGCCACCCGAAATCGTAGCGACCAAGGACATGGTCCTCTGGTCCAAGTCCTACCAGAGAGTCTTCATCATTGAGCTGACTGCCCCATGGGAGGATGCCATCGATGAGGCATTTGAATGGAAAAGGCTGCAGTATACCAATTTAGCAGCTGAAGCAGAAGGGCGGGGCTGGAGTGTGAAGGTGTGGCTAGTGGAGGTGGGCTGCAGAGGCTTTGTAGCCAGGTCCACTACAAGGCTCCTGAAGGCAGTAGGGATCAGAGGGCCCAACGGAAGGCAATCGAAGAACTTGCCATTGCAGCAGAACGAAGCAGTCACTGGCTGTGGCTGAAAAAATACCAAATGCCAGGTTACCATGCGGTGCCATCGTGCAACAAACACACCCAGGTCTGATCAGCCTGTGTTGGGGCAGCCCCGGCAGAGGGTGTCTTGTTGTAAGTGGCTGAAACACCACATGAAGGCAGGGCATACAACTGATGATGTGTCATGCTTATGGCACCGCAGGACCAGCACCTGATTCCTGAGTCCTCCCCACTCGAGAGGACATCTCCACTCAATTGTTGTGCTGATATGTTGGGCTGTATAACATCCAGTCCTTTTAAGAAGTCTAAAACATGACAAAATTATTTTTTCAACAACAGCAACAGTAACGTTTTCAAAAGCAAAACTCCGATATAAACTCAGTAAAATCTATCTGGAAAAAAACAACAACCCAAATCCATCTCAATGTATGTGTATGCAAGTATGTAAGTCATAGTAACTTATCAATATTTTAGTTTAATTGCCCCTTTTATATTTCAGGCACTTGCCCCTTCAAAAGTCTCTGCACAGCCCTGTTGTGGACCCTCAGAAACCCCATCAAGGACGGTCCCCACACCCCATTCAGACCACTTATCTGTCGAACAAGACTGTGAGAATAAAATATGATTGACTGTGGAACACATTTAGAGTTAGTAACATACATTAACTGCAGTTATAGATTAAATTGATTGATTTATTAACATTTGTGAAAAATATTTCCGATTTCACAGTCCACTGAAGATCTTAACCTCTTCCATACGCAACAAATCCCTCCAAATGTTTTACTTATTATTTTTGTGGGATTGTAACATGAAAAGTTGCAGATTTGTATTATGTTTTTGGAAAGTATAAAGTTTGCTAAGCAAACAAAACCTTCCCAAACACCATTGATGGTGAAAAGAGGAGCTGAGACTGTCCCGAGTGCAGTGTGTAACTGTAAAGAGTGTGAGGACACACTCATCTCATGTTACAGTACAATGCACAATAATAGGTCCTCAATTTCAATATATTTTTAACAGAAGTGACTGATGAAAGCTTCTGAGAGAAATAGATGTACAGAAATACAGAATGGTTGTGACAGAAAAGACACTGAACATTGTGAACAAATGTATACACTATATAATTGATAATCATTTTGTCAGTTCTGTTACTCCCTCACTCAATCTTTTATCACTGACTTAACTAAGTCAGCAGAAACACAGGATGACTTCAGTGTTGAATCGTCATTACTGTATGTGTTAAAAGTTGTAATGTCTGATTGTGACTTGAGAAGTCCGATATTGTCCTGGAGGAAGGTGGTCTGCAGTCCATGTTTGGAATTTAGAGCAAGTACTGCAAATATGATACAATATTTTGGCAGATTTCAGTTTAAAATTGATCTTACTCATATTTTGTTGTGCCTTCTTTTTTTTTTTAATGGGATCATGTACAACTGAATGTGTGTTATTCTGAAATCTCACCTTCGCAAAGAGAAGGATATGAGGGATGGGAATCTCGAGGACTGTAGGGACTGATCAGTTTAGGACACGTTCATGTCATTGTAACACAAAACATTCTTGACAATTTTCAGAAAAGAAGAAAAAGATAAACAAACTTGTTCACTGCAGAACAATAATCCAAGAGAGTTGTTGGACTTATATGTTGTGACTGCCGCTTTGATGATAGTCTGATAGTTGATCATGTGACTTCTCAGGATGTCAAGGAAGACTATTTGCCTTCCATACGAGTACAGTCTGTCTACATTGTCTCTTCAAGGCCAGAAAGTGCTCATTTAACTGTAGAGGAGTATAATGGATTTTTCTTTGTACTTTTATGGAGTAATTTGATCAAGGATGGGGAGGCTGGTAAAAGAACTATAACCAACAGGTCATTCAGGCAGTGTTACTGCATAAAAGGGCTCAAGGCAAAGGTAGCGAAGAAGGCTTCACAAGACTTGTCTCCATCAACCTATTTATGTGAGTGGAAATGGCAACAAGGCGGGAGGCTGCTGATGTCCACTGGGGAGATAATTGGGCGGTGGAAGGTATACTTTGAGGAACTCCTCAATCCCACCAACACGTACTCCATGGAGGAGACAGAGTTTGGGGAGTGCTTGGTGGGGGGGGTCGTCCAATTTCTGGGGCAGAAGTCGCCGAGGCAGTTAAGCAACTCCGCGGTGGCAGAGCTCCAGGGTTGATGAGATCTGCCCAGGGTATCTCAAGGCTCTGGATGCTGTGGGGCTGTCCTGGTTGACACGTCTCTGCAACATTGCGTGGACATCGGGGGCGGTGCCTTTGGAGTGGCAGACTGGGGTGGTGGTGGTCCCCGTCTTTAAGAAAGGGGACCAGAGGATGTGTTCCAACTATCGGGGAATCACACTCCTCAGCCTGCCTGGTAAGATCTACGCCAGGGTACTGGAGAAGAGGGTCAGGGCGATAGTCGAACCTCAGATTGAGGAGGAGCAGTGTGGTTTTCGTCCTGGCCGTGGAACCGTGGATCAGCTCTTCACCCTCGCTAGGGTGCTGGAGGGGGCATGGGAGTTTGCCCAACCAGTCCATGTGTGTTTTGTGGATCTGGAGAAGGCTTACGACCGTGTTCCCTGGAGCACCCTGTGGGGTACTCCGGGAGTATGGGGTGGATGGCCCTTTACAAAGGGCTATTCGGTCGTTCTACCGGAGGAGCTAGAGTCTGGTCCGCGTTGACGGCAGTAAGTCGGACTTGTTCCCAGTGAGGGTTGGACTCCGCCAAGGCTGCCCTTTGTCACCGGTTCTGTTCAAAACCTTTATGGACAGAATTTCTAGGCGCAGCTGGGTGGTGGAGGGGGTCGAGTTCAGTGGCGGGAGGGTGTCGTCTCTGCTGTTTGCAGATGACGTAGTCCTCTTAGCGTCATCGGGCCACGACCTCCAGCTCTTGCTGGGACAGTTTGCAGCCGAATACGAAGCGGCTGGGAGGAGAATCAGCACCTTTAAGTCTGAGGCCATGGTCCTCAGCCGGAAAAGGGTGGTTTGCCCACTCCAGATCATGGGGAAGGTTCTACCTCAGGTGGAGGAGTTTAAGTATCTCGGGGTCTTGTTCACGAATGAGGGTTGACAGGTGGATTGGAGCGGCGTCCGCAGTGATGCGGGTGCTAAACCAGTCCATTGTGGTGAAGAGGGAGCTTAGCCAAAAGGCGAGGCTCTCGATTTACCGGTCAATCTACATTTCAACCCTCACCTATGGTCATGAGCTTTGGGTAATGACCGAAAGAACGAGACCGCGAATACAAGCGGCCGAAATGAGTTTCCTCCGTAGGGTGGCTGGGCTCTCCCTTAAAGATAGGTTGAGAAGCTCAGTCATTCGGGAGGGACTCATGTTGAGAGGAGTCAGTTGAGGTGGTTCGGGCATCTGGTGAGGATGCCCCCTGGACGCCTCCCTCGGGGGGCGTTTCAGGCATGCCCAACCGGGAGGAGGCCCCAAGGGTGGGAACGCCTTGGAATTCCCCCGAAAGAGTTGGTTGAAGTGGCTGGGGAGAGGACGGTCTGGGCTTCCTTGCTGAGGCTGCTGCCCCTGCGCCCCGGACCCACCGGATAAAGCGAACAACGACGACGACAACGAAATGGCAACAAAAAAAAAACCTCCCTCAATGCACAACAAGAAATACGACTCCACTGTGGTTGCCTTTAAATTTGACCACCAAAATCTTTTTTTAGTTTGACCTCAAATCCCATTGTTGTCTTCAGGTGTTCCAAGGACGTCTCGTTAATTTGAATGGGATGTACGGGCAAACACCTCAAAAACCTAATGTTGCAAGCACAGAGGCATTAAAAAAGATTTTGCAAATGGTTAAGTGGTTTTTGCCTACACACAAAAAAACAACAACATATGAACAAAATGTGAAGTGGAAGCCTGATGGAATGTCGTGAACGATGATTAACCATGAAAGGACAATTACAACTTGCTCAGCTGAGAGTGACTTCTCAAGACGTAGCTGCATGTTTCACTAATTAATGGCTGGAGACGGCGAAGGCCACCTCTTCCTCTTCGACTCTGTTTTTTTTTACAGCCATGTGTAACATTTCTTATACTGCCACCGCAAATGATGAAAATATGCATTTCATAGCCACCTGTAGTTAATTTCTTTCCAAACCAATTGATAGGTGCTCATCTAAATTCCCCTCTCTCTTTTTTTTGACCATTCCAAAGTTAATTTACAATTTGCTGGACAATTAAATGGACGTATGACTATAGAAGCAGCAATAAAAACAAGACATCAACTCTAGAAACTGAGGGAATGTTAAAAACAATTGCTTTATGATACAACATGAACCATGATAATAGTTAATCTAGCCAGTTTGCATCTCCACAACCCATGTCATCGTCCGTCTTTGCTAACAGACCTCAAAGTTATCATAGCAAACTGAGATGATGGCAGAAGCTATGAAAATAAGAAAGTTGTAGACAGTAAACCACAATTATCCATTTAAACCGGAGCCGGAGATGCTATAACTGACATATTGTAAACTGGAACCAGATGTCTTTGTATTAGTGATGCCGCAGTCTCATAAAGCAGCTCAAAAACCATATGATGACAAGAGGTAATAAAAAAAAAAACAAGTAAACAATGCATCTCCTCCTTGCCTCTTCACTTGAGGCTACAGCTTCTCATGTTTTTCTCTCTCCGGCTTTATTTGTGTGGTTGCTGAGTGAAAGCCACCACAGTGGCGGAGAGGCCCAGAATAGCCGTGGGTGGGGAAGGCCAGCGGACTTGCATGTGGGCTGCTGAGCTGTGTGCTCTGTAGTGTCTCTAAACCATCCACCGGCCTGTGGAATGGAGGCTGCTTCCTCATGCATGCCAGTGGTCAGAACCGGGCCTACACACCCTCAACTATTTCTGTCTTCTTCTCTTGCACTTTTTCATTTTCTCTCTCGTGCTCTCTCCCTCCGTTTTACACACACAGCTGCCTTTTAGCATGATAAAAATATGCAGAGGCACACAAGAAGATAAAATGAATAGGGAGTTTTAGAAGAAAAAAGAGTTAGATTCACTTATTTACACTGAACAATATATTATCAGTAAAAATATGTTTGGGCAAATGCATATGATTTATTTATACAGTCTGTTTTGAAATATGCAGGATTATTTTTGGCTGTTTTGCTGTTATACAATACATGGATATTTATCTACTTTTTCCCTTGTACTCTTGGGGAGGGAAATGCTGAAATGTAAATGGACAAAGTCATGGAATCCCTGATTTAGATGGATGATGCTATTCTTGGGAAAAATAACAAACGTAAGCAAAGGATCAGTCATCACAGCGAAATGCACTTTTAATGATAACACTGACATTCCTAGGGTGTTACTACTGCTGATCACACTATTAAGTGGACCTGATTAAGTCTATTCTGTGACTAATGGCTGATTAACCACCTCCAGGCTGGGCAGTATAATCAGATAAATACGTAACATTCCTTTTGTTTGGTATCTGAATGTGTCAGTTAACTGCACCACTGGGCAATATAAAGTGTAATAACAGGCTATCAGGGAATTCTTCTGCTGCAGACGTATTGTTTTAGGGAGGCCCTACGTTAACTATCCTCCATCTTTCTTTCTTGACTTAAATGTGCAGTGTTCACCAACACAAAGGGCCATATGAGTGAAATATGGCCTGTTTGTCCAGATACATTCCAGGCACCTGGTGAAGCACAAACACACAGGCACTTACTGTAGAAGAATGCATCAACTGAGCCCGGTATAAAATTTAACCCACTGCTCGGCTGTATCTCCCACTCATACACTTTCACCCCCTTTATCTCCCTCTGTCTCCCCTACTATCACACTCACTGGGCTTTAGTGGGCTGGAAACATGCCAGCTACTGTATTTCTCTACTGTGCATGACAGACCTGAGAGGTCCATTTCTGATGGTTAAGAGAAACATCCCTCCCCCTAACTTTTTAATTGAAAAACAAACAAAAAAAGACAAGGTGTATAGCATGTATGTGAGATTTCTTCTTTGCGATGCAGTTGCATTTGTGATGTCACAGAGTTTCAAGATCACTCAGCAAACAGCTTGACAGGTTTCAGAGTCTGCTCAGAACAACACATGCAGCTCAATGGTTAGCGTAGATGCTGCTATCAGTTATATCAGAAAGTGGTTCTACTTCTTTTTTTTTGAAAGAAGAGAAAAGTACCTCAATGAAGGCTTCTCGATGGAACAGATTTTTTTTTTTTTTTTTTTTTTTGCTCTATTATCAGCCAGCATGTCAGTTCATTCATCTGATCAGTTGAAATTAGCACGAGTCAGCGATAGACAGATGGTTCATCCGGAAACCTGCCAAATATTTGCGAAATTTCTGCCATTTTCAAACAGTTTTTATTGTTGACGTCTCTGATGGTTGTGTGAAACACCTGACGTACAACAAATGATCCGAAGTTCTCTGGACAGCTTTGAGAAGCAATGGAAGAGTCAGGGAGGAGGATTTGGCCAGATGAAAAACTTTTGTAAGATATCAAAAAAGTGCAGTTTTTTTAAACTATTGATTTATTTCCTTTTCATCTCCCCTCTGGGGCTCTGTGTTTTTTCTGACACTTTAGTCTGTATCAGTAGCTAAAGACTGACTGACAGCTAGCCTTGGCTCCAAAAATGAAAGCGATAAGCATGCCCAGATGGGCCATGTCGGATGTGTCTCCCCCACATGATTTAGCCCTGAGTCTGGGACAGAGGAGGAGACCAGTGCTGGGTTGCTCGCCCTCCCCCACACCATGTCAAATATACACCACATGGGAGAGGTGTAGATCAGTGTTTGATCTGCCCTCAGGGGGAATCAGGGGATCCAGACGCAGCGGTGTCTCTCTGTCCTCAACCTTTGTGCCCCTGCTATGGCCAGAGAGGTTGAAAGAGTGCAATGTGGATGAATTATACAGATGATTATGCTTCAGGAAACTGATGGGCCGATCGTTCTCTTCAGTCTCTCTGTGACCCTGCTGATGTGAGGTGATGGGGCTCTATTACATTCTACTGCAGTAAAATTGAGGAGGGTGAAAAAAATGTCTGCTAATCGTGACACAGAAGGTGAATGATGGCCAAATCCTAGTAGCCGATGTTATCATGTAGGAATAAGAGTTTCTGTCAGAGCCAGACAAATGAGAGGCTGAGAGATTACCATCCATTATTTTGTTTAAACTGTAACAGACAAGTTCGTGTCAGGGCTCATTGATGAATGAGGCTGGAGTATGAACTATGAAACACATTACACCAGGCTGTTATACAGCCAAATGTCTGCTTTTAAGTATAAAATATTGAAATACTGTTGCATATAGTTGAGATAAGTTATTGTGAAAGTCTTGCAGATGACAGATATACATGTCAATCTCTGTAACTATTACAAAACATTTATTCTTGCAGCTTTCAGTTTAAGAAGTTCAAGTTCGCGGTGAAGTGATTTACGACACATTTTAGCAGAACTGATGTAAAAAGAATGCTGAAAGCAACAAGGACACTAAAAGTCGAAGTGTGATGGACTTGACATTTGCTAGTGCCCAAGCACTCCCTCACTGACTCGCTCCACTCCTTATATAATAGACCGTCCGTAATTTAGCGTGCAGTGAATGGAAATGTCATCATTTATCATTAATTTGATTCATCACTGCTCATTTTTGAAGGCACCATAATGTATAGATGTTCACACTCAGAATTGACGCTTAACTTTTTGGTGAATGCACCAGTTTTCCATCTTTACTAGAGTCGGACAAGAGAACAGATACAGACATGCCAACACTTCCCACACACAACGTCATTCATTGTGCTGGGCTAACTGGCAGTCAGCTGGTCTGTGTGGGTCTCAGCTCCCTATGGCACACACAGAGGAGAGAAGGGTTCTTGACCGGCTCAGAGGAGGAAAGCCACCGCAACTCAGTGTGTTTCTAAAAAGTTAAAGTGGCAAGTGGAGCAAGTTTAGTGCTTTCACCGAGGACGCACAGCAAAATGTTCACTATATATAAAATATGTTTGCTATTACATTTTTAAATTTTACTCACAACTTTTATGAACAAAAGTTCATTTGTTTTAAAGCTATAACCAAAAACGTAACCTGCCATTTAAATTAATTGTTAAAAGTCAAGGATTTTTTTCACGTACAAAGTATTGAAAAAACTAAGCAGGACAACATGAGAAAATCTGAAATTCTGAGAGCTAAATTTTCAATCTGGTCACTATGTTGGTGCCACATGCAGTTTGTGTCCAAGCTATCAGACATATTTCTTTTCACACCATCAGCTCCTTTGTGGCCGATGTCTTTAGCGCACGCTTCGTGTCTCAGTGCATCCGTACACGCTGAGGAACTTTGAGCGGAGAGCTAAATGCTGAGATATCCCAGGCATGCATCAAGCCACTATTTTCTAGGGGACAAGCCATTATTACACAATTCTCCGTATGGTAATTTCTATATTTGAGAGGATTCTCCATTGATGTTACATAAGGGTCAGTTTGTGAAGTTGAACAGAGACTAAGAGGAATGTCAGGCTCTGACGAGGTGTCAAGATGAAAAACCTGCCATGTTTTCCAGTTCTGTCGACACGTCTGGACAAGTTCCCGCCACTGTACCAGAGTCGGCTTCTAAGCTTCAGCTCTACTTACTGTAGCACAGTCAGTCTCAGTCCAATCACTGTACTAACAGAATTTACCGACTGTTTCGAATTTAATTTATTTTCCTCTCTCACTGGCTTTTCATTCATGTAGATATGGGGAAGTGCTGAAGGATCAGTAGTTCTCCATTCCCTCAAAACATATTAGACCTCACAAAAAAAAAAAATTTTAAAAATCACAAAATTCACATCACCCTACGCTGTATCACATTTCTAATACTTGGACATTGGTCAATGAATCCGATGACCTTGTAAAATGTGGGAAAAAACAGCAAAGCATCATAGAATTAGAACCAGATTCTGCAATAGCCCACAGCTTAAGTGAGCATTTCAGCATCTTTTTGAATGTATTATTGTGCTTTTATTGTGGTTTTTTTTTTTTGGACCAGTTGAAAGACAAAATTGGCCATTATCTATTGAATTCACAATTTAGAAAATAAATCAATTGACAGACAAATATTGTATCAAATCCGGCTCAGACAGGCCAGTTGAGCTCCAAAAAATGTAAGTGTACGTCCTCATGGAGACGCAGCTGGGGGCGCCGTGACATGTTGTCATCTCTGTCTGGATCAGGCTCAGATCCACTCCTTGCTCCACTGTCTCATCCAGATATGATTACCTCTGGTTGGAAAAAAAAAGAAAAGAAACCCAAGATGGTGACAACCAAAAACACAAACTCCACACAGGCAGGAAGTCATTTGTGAGTGTGTTGTCAAATAAAAATATATATCTGCCTCACAGAATGTGGCCGTAAGGTTCAGTCGTCGCAAAGGCTTTGTCCAGTGTCTTCTGGATCCAAGGATAAGACATTTAACTGGCTCCATTTAGAAAAGATAGGACTTGAGAAGACGTTACATGCACACTTTATAAAAAAAAAAACTGAATGACAAACAGTATCAGAGTATATTTTGAAGTGGTGCAATCTTTCGTGACTTCTTTCTGTGCTCAGCGCTCAGTTTTGAAACCACTCGTATTCTTGGCAGTGGGATGCTCTCTGTACATAGAGCTGTCACAAAAATGAACAAAAGGCCAAAAGATCTTCATACTTGGAATTCTTATTTGAAATAATACAATTATGCAGTTTTCAAAGAACTATGAACCCAATCAACATCAGCAGCTGGAACCCTCCAATGCTTCTAATGACCTGAACCTTGAACATACGCCCACCAGATGTTGCAAATAAAACCACCCGCTTTTCAATCTAAAGATGGAGAAGAGTAGCCAACATCCATGGAATTCCTGATATTGGACAGAGCTGAAAAACACTCCCAGACATCATAAATCCTATTTTCATTATTGTTGTTATTGTCACCATCGGTTCAGCTGAATGAAATGGAGGATATTTCTGCTAGCAATTTACGACTTTGTGCTGATGCTTGTTTTCTTTTCAAGCGCACAACACAATTCAAAGTGTGTCTTTGTAGTTGGAATGTTTCTTTTTTTTTTTTTCTGACCAAACAGATAAGACCTTCATAAACTAAAGTGACACATGAATCCCCAAAGGCCTTCCAGGCTAGCATGAAGAAAAACAGGAAGTAATCATTAGATCAGATTGGAAGTAACACAACAACAATGAGTCTTGAGTTGAGGTCCCTCCTCTGCCACAGTTGTCATGCAATGACCATGTAATATTCTCCTGAGCTGAGAAAATACAACCCAGCAGCTCCTCAGTTTCATGTGGAACATTTTTCCCTCTGTGACCAGTGAAATAAACTGCTGAAGCATCTGATTAGTTGCTTAATAACCGCATCCCAACTTCAGTTTATTGACATTATCTCCCGATGTGAAAAAAACATTATATAATCTCCGCTGTGTACATTCTCCACATTCCAACATGGTAGAATATGTTCCTGGAGCCTGGAACACATTTCTAATAAAGAACAGACGCTGCCAGGGGCCGAGGAATAATCAATCTGCTAAGGACGTCATACGTACTGTACTGTGAAAGTTATCTAAAGATCTCCACCAGCACAACATGAGACATCCATCAGTGCTGTCAGTGTAATGGCCAATGTCCCAGCCGATGATGGGATCACGGCTCAGGTTGAGGCCTCCAGCTGCTCTCAGCTTGACTCTCTACTCTGCTCAGCCCTCTATGGTATGGGTGAGGGCAACCTGCCAATTCTCATGTACATAATACCACTTAGTTTATGGTGGAGCAGGCTGGTGGAACCGGACAACCAGTTTGATTGCAGTAGGGTGGCCTGTGGTGCTGCCACTGGAATTCCAGTGGGAGGACTCACTCCTCACCCAGTAATGTGTTGCTTGTTCTCCTTGCAAGGATGTGTGTTATACATCACAAACATAACAATGTGAAACTTCACAAAACTGATGGAGACAAATATATAGCATGCTATTGGGCTAACTATTCACAATTCCTGAGGAGGGAAACGACCATATCAATTCCCAGAACTTAGAAATGAGAGTCATACCTGAGTTGACTGTATTCCAGTAGAAGAATTGGGAAAAAGTAAAAAAAAAAAAACTAAAAAAAAAACCCAAATTGTTTAGGTCTTAGCTGTTA
Organism: Aulostomus chinensis; assembly: GCF_037954235.1. Lineage (NCBI taxonomy): Eukaryota > Metazoa > Chordata > Actinopteri > Syngnathiformes > Aulostomidae > Aulostomus > Aulostomus chinensis. The sequence goes on along the minus strand of NC_141335.1, from coordinate 21,499,434 downwards.
CCAAAGTTGATAAAGGTGATAACAGTCTAAGCTGTATTTTGTGCATAAAAATCTTGGAGCAACACGTCTACGAAGAAGATGAACAGTACTGTATACACGACTGATTAACTGAGACAAATTAGGACATAACTGGGGGGACATCACATCACCAAAAGCCTTATTTTGCACATTACACAGTCTGGGGAGAGCTTGGACTGACTTTTTAAAATCGTACTTGGCTGGGATCCAATCAGAATGTTGAGCCACACGTCAATAAGACAAGTTATGAGGTGATGTCGTAGTAAATAAAATAAGAGGGGTAAAAGGCAGCAGGTATATTGAACATGTTGAATCGATATGCACATAGGAAATTTCAGAGTTTAATGTTTCATGTAGGTGTTGAGTGTCCTGATAGCCCAAGGAAACAAGTTGGTTTTCTCTCTGTTTGTTTATGCTCCTGTATCTCCTTCTGAAAGGAGCCTGTCCCAGCTATCATTAGGCAAGAGGCGGGGTTCACCCTGGACAGGTCCCCAGTCGGTCACAGGGTCATCAGGAGCAATTAAGGGTTCAGTATCTTGCTCAAGGATACTCCCAAATGGTCACCGAGGGAAGAACCAGCGACACTTCGGGCTACACGGCGCCACTCTACCTCTGAGCCATGCCACCTCTTGCATCGTTTTCCCATCTGTAAAACAAAAACTTCACCTTATCCATGAAGTAAAACTTTTGTATGGACTTTGTGGTCACGTCCAAGTTCACAAAGTAGAGGAATACTCCATCTTCAATCACAGGGTATCAACTGCTTTTATAATCAGTGCTCAAATTTCAGCGATTCATCCCTCCTGTCTGTCATGGGTATAACATTCATCTATAACTGTATTCGGGAGGTTTGTTGGATGTTAAGGTAACTGCAGAGCCACGACACTAGTTTTCCAGGAGGAAACAGGCTCCAGGAATATTGTAACACTGGAATGGAGCACGTTCTGTCATTCATCGTCGCTCCCCACGGTAAGAAACCCCTCTCCCGCCAGCTCCTCCTCCAGCAGTTTCCGCCACATTGATGACGTATTTCAGCCCACAGAGTCGTTGTATGTAGACTGCAGACATATTTGCATCTACACCACAGTTGAATGTGGTCACAATTCTTCCCCGACCACCTCCGAATGCGGTTTGGCTGATCGGATCACAATCCATCCTCAGTGCGTCTCTGGTGCATTTACACTTGTACTTTCATGTCTTCAAGCGTGATCCAATTGCAATCCGATCATAGAAAATGCATTTTAATACCAGCTGTACAGGGTCTTTGTGTGGAAGGGGGCCACAGGAGGGGTTCAAGCTCACTGTTTCAGCAGTACTGGCCCCTGTTGGCCCCTCCCCAAAACTACCCCAGTTTTTCCTGCCCTTGTATACTCTTACACGGGGATGTACGTATTATATATTCCAAGAGTTATATCATGATAGCTTTCCCTGGTTGTGTATTTTCCAACGACGGTTTCCATCCTCCAGAGAACATGCCTCCATTTGCTGTAATTGTGGTTTATACATGGAGATCACACTGGTGTGAGCAATAGCATTAATGAGTAGATGTTGGAGAGTGTTTCCCATCACTGAGTGCATTGCATTCTGGTTAGGTGAGGCTGTCAGTGGAAAAGCCAACAGGATCTCAAAGAAATACTTGAAATGATCACATTTCACCACATTACATGTTGGTGGCACGTATCATTTTCAAATTACACGCCGTCACCGCCAGTGCCAATGGAAAGTCTGGAAAATCTTTTGTTGTGGCGGACACAATTTTCCTGGTTTGACGATGTCACGCGATGAGTGGCACGCGCTTTTGGTCTCGCTCTCTTATGCTGCCCAAGCAATTCTCAAAAAACTGTGACAGGACCAGAGATGAATTGAGGAATGTATTATCAGAGCCAAGCGGCCTTAAACACTCACTACTCATGTTGTGTCAGGCCCCACAAATTACACAAGGGCCCCACTTCCCCTCGTGTCAAAGTGGGTGTCAATGTCAACTTCAATGAGGGGATGAAAAGAAACTTCATGACAAAAACAAAACACCATGAGAGTGGGTTCTTCTAAAAGATGCATGTGCGTTTATCTATTCCAGCCTTCATTACTGCAACACACTATATTCAGGTATTACCCAGAGCCCCTTTCAAAATGCTGCTGCTTGTCTCTTCACCGGGATAAAAAAAAAAAGTATTACTTCAGTGCTTGCCTCGCTATGCCAGCTCCAAGTTAGTTTTGCATTGATCTTAAAACTTTATTGGAAACTTTTAAAGCACTACATGTCCTTGCTTCTCAGTATTTATACACTTTATTGACCTGGTATGTGCCCCCTCAACCTCTAAGATCCACTAATGTCATTTCCAGGTCAAAGTCAGTTTGTGGAGGTTTGTTATTTAAGCCCCCACACTCTGGAATTCCTTGCATACAGAACTCGGGAACAAAATGTCTCCAGTGCATTTTAAAACTCGTCTTAAAGCTTTTTTTTGTGCTTTTTTTTGGGTGTTTGATATAAAACTTCTATTTGTTCTTGGTCACCTTCATATCTTTTCTATTTTTTTGTTGAAAAATGTTTTAAAATAATGCTTTTATTAATATTGTTATTATTATGATAACGAAATGTCATAATTGATACACGCTAGCTTGCACAGCTGTCTTTCTCTCTGCATCTCTCGGACTGTTCCCTGACTGACAAAATGGAGAACAAAATACAAGTACTCGATACACTTGTGAATATTGCTTGAAAACTGATACCGAAGAGAACCATGTCACATGAAGATATTGTGGATTATTGCAAATATGTGACTATTTCAAAGTGAAAAGCAATGGATTGAAATCCACAACTGATTAAATATTGGGTTAAAAAGGGGGTCAAAAACTTCCAACTCGCCCTTTATTTTGATCCAAGCAACACAACTGATGATCCATTTTAGAACTTGGCATTCGGTTTGGTCTTAACCACACTAATATTTTGTGAAGTGATGACAAAATCTGTTCACACACACTGCCAAAGGACTAAAAACCCCTTCCAGTAGCTGTAGTAGTACAAGTGGTTCTGTCAACTGTAGCTGTACACACTCACAAGGTGAAAACAATACCAGCCTCCCATGCTCACAGCTGGTAATAACTACCAAGTATTTATCCAAGAAGATGTACAAAAGGAAATGAAGGTGTAAAAAGGAAATCTGGGGGAGCCGGTTTGAAAGGGTCTGATGCAACTGTGGCCAGTGTTTACATCAGCAAAGATAATCACATAGCTCAGGTTTGTATTACTATTTTGAGACACTTTCCTTTTAATGACCTGGAGCCATAACTTATACATTTATGTCTGTATTGTTTAACCAAATGTAATCGTACAATATCAACCCAAAATTCTGTATATGTAGACAATATACTGCTTTTGTTTTATACCTCATTTTGTTCTGCATCTGGCAGTCCTGCCAACAACACTGCCCAAGAAGCCAATAGTGGATGGAATAGGAAGACGCAAGTTATATGATCTTTGAATATCGAGTAGCATTACAGGTGCAGGGGTCAGGTAAGAGGAACCCCTGGCAGAATGCTACTACTACTGGTTGAAGCCTCTCTGGCGTAGTAATGTTGAGTGAATGCTGGTTACAGACTGTAACTTCAGATTCTGTGAGTATATCTATAGCCCTCATATGAAGACAACTGAGGGTGTATTCATGGCTTTTGTCTGTTCTGTGTTGATTTGACATCTGTTCAAGCTCACATAGGAACCCAGGAGGCATTAAAACAAGCCAGCCACTCTATCTGGTATGAGCTGTGATCAGTGACTGGGACAACTATCAATCAGAGACTAATTATAACAAGGTAGTGATCAATGGTGAGTGTGTGTGTGTGTGTTTTTGTTTGTTTGTTGGTGTGTTTGTTGACAGATTTTGATGACATTTGCTAATATTAGGAAGTGATGTGGACTTAATTTTTCTAGCTATTAGCACGTATTTCTGGACATGTCATAGAACAATTATATTCAAAGATTCATTCTCAGTGCTTGAGAAGAACATTTTTGAATGGATTTTGTATCCAAGTAGCCGTGACACTTTCGGTGTTTTCTAGTTTCTTAAGTAATGAGTGCAGTTTTAAACGGACAGTAGGACAATAGTGTTTGTGTCCTGCATCGTCTGAGTGTAAATGACCAACATTTTTCAACTGGTCAGTTAACCACAAAATATTTCAAAGAAATCAATAGATAGTAGGAAGAAATACATTTTTTGTTAAAATTACACAATAAAGATTGATGACATAAAATTGCAGATAAACTGGATTAACTGGAAACTAAGTGTCTCGGCAAACATTTGCCACGATTGTAAACGCTGCATTTGACTGAGAGTGTTAACCTCTTGCCGTTCTTCTTTTTGAACTCCACCTTTCACCTTTTGTCAAGTTTATTCTCTTCAGTCACTAAAATAGACACAAAAGCTGAGGTGCTAAGTCTGGTGTGTGTGGTCTGCTGTAATCTTACCCACGCACACACACATTAAAACATTTTGGGACACAGCCACAAAGCAAGACAGTGTTTAGACTACCCACAATCCCCTCCTCCTCTCTGCTCGGTTAAGGATCCCCATCAGAACTTTGGCCGGTGCCCTCAGTATCCAAGCCGTGAGCGCTGCCTGGAGGGGTGAGAACATTGTGAAATGTTTACTGTCAGGATGAAAATAAATGAGCTGAAGAGGAGCTGGTGCAACGCAGAGAAAAAGCTTTGATAAGAATGTAAATGAAAAAAAAAGAAAGAATGCAAATGGAGCAGTTATAGACAAACCTGTCAACATGCAGCGTCAAGTCTGAAATACTGTGTATATGTTGACTAATGCCACGAATCCCCCGGCCAGAGAGCCCTAGGGGAGATTCTGTTGTTATTGCTGTGCATATCTTTATTATTTTAACATTTTTCCCTTTGGAAACAAACCTTTTTTAATTCCAAACTCTCATTTATTCATAAACATGATGATTAATAAGAAGACATTACCCTGTGTCCACACTTGGCCTAGAAAAAGCCTGCTACAGTAATGGTTGCAAACATGTGCAATATATCTTTCCACATCCTCTTTCCATCTGTCTGTCAGACTCATGATAGATGGACTACAGTACATAAAGACCGGGCAAACATCCATGATACTATTGGGCAAACATCCACGATCCTATTGACGATTTCAAGTAAAAGCACCAAAAATCCAGCAGCAGTAGCTGACTTTTCTCTCCCACTACTCCAACTACTGCTAGCGACTTATAATGCCTGAGACAGCAAGTGATAATGATGTCGCTTGCTCCATAATGGGTGTGAACATATGTGTCATAGCGGCGGGAGCAGGAAGGGTGGAGTGAGTTGATTTGTCAACAGAGTGAGGCGTTACATTAACACCAAATCTGCGAAACGGAAGAAACTCAGGAGCTTCGTGGGTTTTGACAAGCCAGAAAGAGATATGTGCTGTATGTAAAGTATGCTGTGTATGCTTCTTAAATCCTGTTTTTCTTGGTTGATTTACTTCAGGAGATTCGAAGACGCTTGTTTACCTGACCTGAGGTCAGTGCATGGCGTTGGAGGAAAGTGACCTCAGTGGAACAGTTTAGACAGGAATACAACAGTGCCTTCTTGTTGAAGGGACAGAGCAGACCAAAGTAAATTAGTAAGTATTAAGTCTAATTCCTCCCAAAACACAACCTGTGATGGAAAAACAAAAATAGTATGACACATATGTTCCTGGCAGGCCTGCGTGCAGCAGAATGCTCCATACAGTAGTTTATTATGCCTCTTTTGAGCATTCTAGAAGAAAACACAGTACACACGTGTTCACTAAAAAGCTGAAAATAAAATCCAGGACAATAAATATCTAAGTTGTCTCAATGGCCTCATGAATGATTGGTCAATCAGAACTACAATTAAGCCATTATGAGAACTAAATCCAGTTGCCAGAATAAGTCAGATCTCTTTGGCTGGTGTGTAGCTCTTATTATACTCTTATTATTATACTCTTATTGAGTAGATAGCTGCTGCTTTTGTGGGTTTTCCTAAAATACCCAACTCTTAGTCAAAAACATTTTTTTTGTAAATTGCTTAAACTTTAAATTCAGAATAATACCTTTTATTGTAATGAGGGTATAAATCAATGTATTTTTCTTTTTTTTTTATGATGTAAAAATGTGAATTCACTCCAACATGCCAACAGACTAATAAGCAAATGAAACTCCCTCCTGGCCCAGCCTGATGACCTTCACCTCAAATGAATCCAAAAATAAGTGCCTTTTCCATAACCAGCACACACACACACACACACACACACACACACACACACACACACACACACACACATTGTGATTCTAAATTGTTACTAGCTGTCAAGCTAGCTGATCTTCACTTCTCAGAATTGTTCAGTCCCTTTAGCATCCCTACCCTCCATCATGTAGCCTGCAAGTCTTCGGGCTCACTGAGCTTGACATAGTATGCGGATATACAGTAAGAAATACAGAAATAAAGTGCCAAAAGAATGATGGATTTTTGTTGTCCAATGATGCTGGGGGACTTCAACGTTTACTTCTTGTTTAGCCACATGTTAGCAACCCATGTCTTTCAGACAGATGAGAAGATTCAAAAGTCTTGAGTATCAAATGCAAATATGTCTTAAGCTTCTTGCAGGCATTCACCCATTTACTTTGAGACGATGCAATCGGACATTTAACAATTCTGACTTCACAGGTTTTAGGACTCATTCTCACGCTATTCCATTGAATAGATCAGCCCTAGAGGAGTAAATGAACACCTTTCTACCGTGTACATTATTAGGAAGCAGAATGACTTATGATAACAGCAGTTATCTTTGACATTTCTCCACTACACGGCAATTTTGTGGGAGAAATACTTCAAGTTTCCTTTTAGAGCTTCAGCTCCGGAGTTTCCAAGGTTTGATGGTCTTCCTAAATGAAAAGACAGTGTTATGTGTTCCACTTACAGATCATGTGCCACATGAACATTGTGATGACATCACCCTGGGGCGACACAACAACACCACCACGCTAAAAGGGTTTCTTTCACAACTGCTGATTAGCTGGTGCTAAATAACGCTTGTGTAAGTTAAATAGAGGGTGTCTCCGCAACTGTAAGCCTTCCACAAACAGACACAACCCCGTAGTCACTGCAGTGTTACGCTCTGCAAAGCTTTATATTTAGCTTGTTATTATGGTGCTGCATCAATCACGGGAAATATAAGAGTTAGGAGAAAGTGGATTAAGGAGATGGAGCTGTACAGGCCAAACTGTTTGCAGAAGGATGTGTCGTTTCATCTTATTGTTACAGTGTGACTTGTGAGGACATGCGTTCACCCGTCTCCCTAAGCCTGAACACAGACATACACATGCACATTGATTGAAATACAAGTCCCCTTCCCCCATCGTTTATCCTCTTTCCCCGCAATAAACTGCACAAACTGAGAAACACACCTCTTCTTTGCTCTGCCAAACCTCTTTAGGGGGCATCTGCCCAGCGAGGTCTGACATCACAACTGAGCTGCACCAGTTGCCAGGGTGATTTTTCTTCTTAATTGAAATAAAATGGGATGCACAGGGCAGGATTCGACATGACCTTGACTTGAGGACATCAGATAAGAACCTTTCCATCAATGTCTCATTCTATGAATTTAGGATTAAAGGGGGGACGAAGTTAAATTTGGTTGCAGCTACCTAAATATGTGTCCACTGGCCTATTTGTAAAATGCTGCAATGCTGCAGTGTTCTGTAGTTATTAGTCACATTGTCACATCAGCCTGCTGCAGCTCTTGAGAATAAAGGACTGTGCACAAGACAAATAAACTGGATGGAATATAACGGGCTCTTTGGGAAAATAATGGGTGTGTGGGTGTGTGATAGACGGATAAGATAAAGAGACTGAGTCAGAGAGAATCCAGTCAAGTGTCTGCTGACTGAATTTGCAGAACAGCTCTTATCAGATGCAGGCTGTCGCAAAGTCAGACGTGGTGAAGTGAAGGGAGCAACCGCTCACACACACACTCAAACACATACATACAAGTCTTGTCCAGACATATATACCAGACATCCCATGAGGCATGTGCCGTTCACTGCACAGCGTGGGTTTGATGCAAGACCGGGGCTTGTGATCACTCATCACCGCAGCTCCACCAAGTCACAGGAAGCAATAAGAATCCTCAGACACCACAGTTCTGCTTTTTAAAAAAAATCAGAGTCCTTCCTTGGTAGGAAAGAGGACAGACATGCACAGGTGCCACTAGAGAGAAAGAGAGAGAGAGAGAGAGAGAGAGAGAGAGACTGAGAAGAGACAGAGAAAGAGGAAGGAAAGGGGGGTGAAGGAGGAGGAGACTTGCTTCAGAGGCGAATAGGAGCCGAAGAGCAATTCAAAAACAGCTGTCCGGCAGACGTCCCAGTTGACAGAAGTGTAGCCCTGAGGCAGAGACAGGAGGCAAGGCAGTGTCAACAAGCCATAGGAGCAGCACAGCAGCCGGTGAATACACACACACACACACACACACACATCAACCAGGGGCTGCTGCATTCAGGAGAGGACTAGCGATACCTGGGAAAGGACTAAGATTTATCTGAGGTGAGGGAACATTTTCTATCTCTCTGCTGGTGCTGTGATGTGCAGGTCTCTAGTTTTCATCGTTGTAGCTAATCTTGGGAGAAAAGGAGAGATTTCTTTGTAAGATTGAAATGTGTGAATGCATGCATGGCAGCATCTGCAGCATAATATCGTCTGTCCATCAGAGGCTCTCTCACATGTAAAACAAGAGCTGAACTGCTGAGAGCAACATGATACACTCTTTCCAAGAGAGGCATTTTTAGTCCCGGCTACACATCTAAGGCATGTTCCTCTAAAATTCCAAGGTGGCTTGGCCCTCATATCTCAAATTTAGACATTTGTATTTTTTACAGGAAAAGTGGGAGGAAATTAATTTTCTTCAACCAATATATGTCAACATTCTCTTCATGTTTCATGTGCTTTTATTTGGTTTCCTGCTCACCTCTGCCAAGGATAATGCTGGCAAGTGCTGGCCATGCTTGCGGGTGGCAAAAAGGGGGGCAAGAAAGAAAGACAGAACAAATACTCCACCCTGCTATTTGCTGTAGTCCCAGCACTGCCACCAGGCCACTCGAAAGTAAAGCCTTTCCCTTTAATTGAGGGGTATTTTTTATGTAGAAAAGCAGCTCAACCTATTCTGTAAAGCTACCATTTACCCTTTGTGGTATGTGCAGGCACGGCCCCAAACAGAGGGTCTTTTTGCTATTCAGAGACATGACACAAGTCAAGGCCATGCTTGTTGGAGCAGTATTTGGAAACTTCCACTGAGTTCTCTTGTTAACGACAGAAGTGCGAAGTACTGAAGTCTAGTTATGTTTAACTGAAGAAGTACAAAACAGCATGCTATTTTTCAGCAGCACTGAAGTGAAATGTCAGCACAGTCGTCTCATCACAGGGGGAATATTTATGGGTTGCATGGTTTCTATTTTGAAAAACAGGGGAAGTCATATACAGGTCATAATTTAACAGCTGCTCTCCAGAGCCTCGTTCCATATATCCCACACTGCCAGTTTTGGTGCATCATGAATCTGCAGTGCTTGTAGTAGGGTTACACTGCCACTAAGAATATACTGACCCAATTTTAACACACGTGACTTCAAGTTGCCCAGAAATACCCAGACGAATCACGAGCCATTTGTTTAATTTACCAGATACCAATGCCTCATTTATCTACCCTCAAACTTTCATCACCCCGCTCCTCATGCCCCCCCCCAACACACACACACACAAGCACACGCTCCATACTAACCCCCTAAGCTTGGACTGATGAGGCCAAGCTCCATTTTTAAAGAGGTTGGAGGGACTCCAGACTGATAGCTGCTGCTGACCCAATGACACAGTGGCTTTATCTCACAGCACTCATTACTGCTGGATGGATACTCGAGCAAGCAATGTTAAGCAAAGGTGACATCAGACACTCACTTCCCCTGAGGTGTAAATGATACCTGGGACCACATTCTGTTATGGCGGCAGCACCGGTGGACCCAGACTGGTCACCACGTGCCGCGCCACCTCTTTTTGGACAAGTTCCAAAAAGAGGGTGCAAATCTGGGCTTGGCTGTGAGCTATACTAGAAAACACCTGCTCAACTATGAACAGCCTGCAGAGCCACATATGGATTCATGGATCATCAGGCCATAAAGGTCCATTGTAGGAAAACTTATAATTGATTCATTTCCTCCTAGGCTAGCAAAAGTGAAACTAACGTTGCTGTGACCCTTGAGATTGCATACTTGAATCCATACCAATCTACTTGTTAAACTAATGCTCTCGCAGGTGTGTAGTGTGGCTGACGTCCAGCAGCCAAGGCCAGCATGAGGATATTGTTTTCCTCATTTTGTGCTGGTGGCCTCTGGAATTCTTCTCATGTTTGCCATGAAAGCCAAAATGAGCCACCGTGAGGATGGCTGACTTAAAGGTCAGAACTTCAAGCTTTCACCACATCAGATGACTTCTCATGGGCCACAAATGTTGACCTTGGGGGCACTACACTTAGGCAGATGTCCCCATGTGAGAGCTGCAAGAGTTGGGCCGCTCATCTGTTGGAGGATTTCCAGCTCGTCTGTTGTTATGCATGGGCTATATGGTTGTAATGCCACTGGAGAGCAGAAGGAGACAGAACAATGCAATAATCAATGTTTGATAGCAAGTTTCAACCAGCAGTGACCCTCTTCTCCTGGAATAACTTAGCAGAAGTAAAATAGATATAGATCAGTGCAGTCCGGGTGAGCCCACAGGAAGAGGCTTTTGGCTTGGTGGTGCAATTGTTTCGCCTCCTATCCAAGTCCATTTTCCCACTGCAGCACACTGAGCATCAGCTGTCAAGGTCAGAAAAGATTTAGGAGCGGCAAAAGGGAGAGACACAGGCATGTGCATGTGCGCGCGCACTAACACACACACACACACAAACAAACACACACACAAACAAGAAGGAAGGAAAGCTTAAGAGGAAAGCTTGAGCTAAACAAGTGCCGGATTTTACTCCCCATAATTAAACACTGCGGCTCCCCTCGTCTCCCTCTGCCTTCCCTTCTCCTCCACACTATTAGCAAACAAACATGCTCTTCTTCGCCCACATGGCATGCATTCAGAACAGCTATCTCTCACGAGCGCAGTCACCTCGCACCAGCACTTGACTACGCAGGGACTCTTGCAGTACAGCATTGCAACTCACCACACTCACACATGCTCTGCATCCCTCAGTGTTTGTCATGGCTATATATAGCCCCATAGTGCTTGCTGGGTGATGAGGTTATTTGTGTCGTAATGCCATGCCCCAAAGTGAGAAGCTTCTCCTTGTGTTTTATATCCACTTATTTAGCTCTCATGAACACGTCCTGTGACAAGAAAACACAAGAATTCATGTTGAAATGTCTGTCAGCGCAGTAGTTTCCAGTCGCAGCAAGTGTTTGTCTCTCTGGTTCCACACTAATGTGCCTGCTGAATAAACACAACCTGCTTTAAGTGTCTCTGATAAGGCTGATGTGGAGCGTCTCTACGGGTCGGTTGCAGCAGGAATGTGGATGTTGTTTCTCGGTTAAACTTTGCTTTCTCTTTTTGGTGGACTTGACCGCCCAGGCCCTTTTCCTTTTTTTTTTTTTTTTTTTTTGCCACCGTTATGAACTCAGATAGTCACTGCTGACAGACCTCTCATAAGTAAATATGTCTATAAATGGGCAAGCTCTCTTCACTTGTGCCCCCCACCCCCCCAACACACATAGAGTCAACTCCCTTCCTCTACTGAGTATCTTCTCTTTCTCTTTGGTTGCTATATCGGTCAAACCAATTCTCTCCTCCTCTCATCCTTTACTAAGCTGGCAGTGAGGGTTTCGGTTCGGTTTGTAATTGAAAAGCTGAAAGAAGGCAGCATGCAATCAGGCACCTTTTATCAAATAAATTCCCTCTACGCACTGGGCAAGCTAGTTGGTATCTCAGACCTTATTAAACTTGGGGCCAATCTTGTGCTCATCAAAGCTAAATCAACTCACAATCTTTATCGCCTTCTTTCTTATCCACTTGCTCTTTAATCCCTCTTTCTATCTCTCCTGCACAACCCCCCAACCCTTTTTCCTCCCCTCTGTCTATGTTGTGCGTGTCTGAGCAGTAGCTGGTCCCTAAAACAGGCTGCCCTGCACTGATCCTACTAAAGTCCCCCTTTTGCTTCTCCTCTCCCAATCTGCAATCCAGCTGTTCCACATTAGCACATCCAGAGCTGCGGAGGCCAAAGGAGGCTCATGTGAATAGAGCTGCCGCCTCAGATCCAGGCCTCATCCTCCTCTGCTCTGGCTTCGAAGCTCACCAGATGCAAAAAGAGGATGTTTTTTTTTTCTTTTCTTGAGTATTTCTGGGACTTGTGTTGGTTACCACATTTCTCTGTCAGGACTTTTACATCAGCACACACATCAAAGGAAATGTTTTACAAAGAATGACATATTCTGTCTTGTCTTTGATTTCAGGAACGTGCCCAAGTGTCCTCTTTAGACATCACCAGTCTTGCTTGGAATCCTTTTTTTCCTGATCAATGCTGCAGTTGCTGAAATAACGTTTGGGCTGAGAATGTAACTTGAGCTCCTCCCCTGGGGAACTGCACCATCCAGAGCACTTCCGACTGTTCTATCCTGCATATCTGAGCTCTACAGTTACAGCCATGCCGGCAAAAGCACCCATATACCTGAAACCCACCAATACTAAGAAGGGCAAGAAATGCCGCCTGAGAGACATCTTGTCCCCAGACATGATAAGTCCACCACTTGGGGATTTTCGGCACACCATTCATATTGGTCGAGGTGGGGAGAGAGATGCCTTTGGGGACATGTCCTTCCTCCAGGGGAAGTATGAGCTCCTACCTGGCAAGGGGGACATCCAACCTCAGTATGGCATCCAAAGTGAGTTTTTGCGGGCAAACAGCACAGGCGATGCTTCCTTTGCAGAAACCCCATCTCCTGTTCTCAAAAATGCCATCTCCCTCCCGACCATTGGTGGCTGCCAGGCGCTCACCCTTCCCCTAATCTCCTCTGCTGTGTTCTCTATGCCCCCTGAGCCCCTTGGAGACATAGTGGGGCCAAAATCTCCCATGAAAGCCGACAGCATAGAGGAAGTGGAGATCCTGCAGATGGATGCTTTGTTACGCTCAATGGACGTCTTTAGCAGCAAATCGTCATCGCCCTCAGTAGAGATCCAGTCCAAGCCTGATGTCCTTCTTGATCTCCTGGACAACACAGAAAAGCCCACTTCTAAATCAGTTGCCAAGGCTAACAAAATAAACAAAAGTGAAAGCAGGATTGACAAGCCATCATCTTATTTTATCAACAGCCACAACAGCGCTATCTGCAAAACTAACGGAAGCCTGAACAGCAACACCAGCAGTGACAGCTTCGACAGTTTCATCGGTAAAGACGACTTCAAGTCCTACAATGGCGGCGGAAGTCTCAATGGTAACTGCAATAGATACATACACTTTAACAATGACATTAACCTGGAATTCAAGCAGGAGCTCTCAAAGTGCAACGGTGAGTGGGTGGACAGGGATAGCGGGGTGGAGGAAGGTCGCATCTGTGATTTTGACTTTGAGTTTTCCAAAGAGAAGAGCACATCAGAAGATTCCCTCACCCAGGTCACGGGGTCACTCCTCTCCCTTGAACTTGATCTGGGCCCATCCATCCTGGATGATGTGCTCAACATAATGGATAAACCCGCAGCAAAGAGCAGGCCTTGAGCTGCAGTGAGGGCCAGCAAGGAGAAAGGGAATTATTAGACTATCACCACAAAGAGGGGAAAAGACTCAGAAAGCAATCAAAATGGTGTCAGGATATATCATTGTGATGAAAATGAATGACAGTAAAGAGAGCTGCTTATGTTTTTTTTGTCAAAACATATAACTATCATAGCTTCTATGGAGTGTTGGTTCTTCCTTTTTGTTTGCCATGGCAGCATGTTCAAATGCATGTACTGATTTACAGCTAAAACACAGCCATTGTGCCTTTGATTTTACATTTCTGTAAATATGCTACATGATAGATTTGTGTTCTTACTGTATGTTGACTTCCTCACAATACTCAAAGAAACTTCCTGTTGAAGTCCTTTGCTCCTTTTTTTCTACACAGACGTTAGTCTTGGACTCTTGGACACATTACAGTACCTTGTGTGAATTTTAGTGGGTTTTAACAAAGCACTATTTTGTTTGTCACATCATTCATTTGCTATTTCAAATGACAGAACACTATGCATATTTGTGTTTTTAAAATTGTAACACAAATAAATTCATTTTGACCTATCTGACCGATTTCTTGTAGGGAATGTAGTAGAATTGCTGAAAATCTGACGAGCAATGGAAAAATAACAGTGGCACAAGAGGGAAAAGCCAGACTGAAAAGATACAAGGGGAAGAAAGCGCTACAGATGACAGAAGGATAGAATGGATTTATTTTCTCGCCTCTGACATTCCTCACATTCTGCCTCCTTGCCCTGCAGTGGGCGCACCGGTGGGCCTTCATCTGCCCAACCAGGCGCCTGCTCCATTTGTTTGCGTGTGTGCATGGGACAGGCAGAGGAGGGGTCTTTGAAATTCCCTGAATTCCAGCAACAGAGCACAAGTGTCCAGGACCAGACATAAATCAGCTGTTTCAAGTGAGGAGGGAGGGCCTTGGTCTCAGAGCCACAGAAACTACCAGCCAGAAAGTACAGACGGATGGGGTTATAAACCTTAAACTTACAAGCTGAAGGCAAACTTTGTTCAGTGCTGAGTGACTGATGAGTCCTTTCCTTCTGTCTAGTTACAATAATGTCATGTTGACCCAGCAGTGTAAAAGCAACAGCCAAGAAAGCGCAGGGCAGCAGTGATTATCCATACATGCAGGCTGTTGAACCCATCCACCCTCAGCAGTGGCCTGATCCTCTGTCCCTATGGGCCTGTTAGTGTAGACACATGCAGGGTACAGTAAGTTAAAACCAGACCCAATGAAGGCTAAAGGCAACCCTTACCATACAATCCACGTGCCACAGCGTCGTGCATGAGTAGGAAAAAAAGATCCTCTTGATTGTGCTTGTGTCTTATGTCACATGCGAAGAATTATCTGGGTTCAATTTCACTTCTGTAATTGAGCGGGCCAATGTGGCAAACCTCTCTGAATTGTTGAAAGGCCACAGAATGTCCGTAAACAACCACAACCAGCCTAGCCGAGGCATCCGAAGCCGTTGTTAAACCAGATGTTCGAAGAGACATGAATGCGAGAAAACCCATGTCATGGCAGAGCCCCAGCCTTTGGAAAATCCCGGCATTAGTGCTAAAGAGATTTCATGTGCCAACCCCAAGCTTGACTAATGAAAACCTTTGCTGTCAAGGTAATAACTACTCTTATACCTGTAAGAGTACATCATTGACTTGATGACAGCCTTGCTCTGACAGGCAGGGACCCCAAGCAAACTCCCCTTCAGATTACAAAGGAAACTGTGACCACAGCACTGTAGCGTGTTGTGTAACATAGAAGTATTTCTGTAAGGATGCCAAAGATCTTTGGACACAAAATACCAGGAAATACCAGTGTTTTATGAAATCCAATACAAATACTCAACATATGCTAGAACACTGCCTCCGATCTCTGAGTGTGAGTTCAGGACTCTTCATGGAATATAGAGTGAAGGGGGGTATGTTTTTGTTTGATGGCTTGTGCCATTTCATAATTCCTAGAGGTTTGTCTTTTATATAAGCTTCATGCTGCTCGTATTTCAAAGCTCAGATGGCTAAGAGTGTTTCCACGACTGGCATTGATTTAGTCGTCTCTAAGAAAAGGGCAGCAGAAGACAGAAGATAGAAATAGTCCTGATGGACAATTTGACATTACCACAGAATCAAGGAGAACTACTGACATCTGAACTGACTCCAGAGAGACGCTGTACAGCAACCAAATCTTTCTGTGACACACTAAGTTGTACAGTTAAAGTGACTGACTCCCCCCAAAAAAGCCTATTTTGTCTTTCAAGTACCCAAAAATGGGTGTCTTGAACTCACAAAGATGTGTTTGTTGCACAAAAGGCACGCAAAATATATTTAGCTTGAAGCTAATGGCGCCCGGCAACCACCAAATACATCAAAAGCAAAACTGTCCATGTTTGTTAACACATTCTCAAGTGCATCATCTGGTATAATCTACATCCTTTTTCTCCCAGCCCTTCGCTCAGTATGCCACCAACACTTTGAGCTAAAAACAAACTAACTATAACTCTTCTGGTTCAGCGTTGCCATTAACAAGCATAGAAATGTGTCATCTATTCGGTTCAACTGAATGTGCCAGCTGGTTGTGTTCCCTGCGATCATGAATGCACGCCTAACCAGAATGCTTCTAGTTAGTTTGTTTTTAGCCAAAATCAAAGTGTTTGTGGATTTCTGAGCAGGGTTATATCAGATAATGTGCTTGAAAGTGCAAGCTGATATTTTGGACAGTTTTGCTGTTGTTAGCTGTTTCTTTCTGCATTCTGGAGTCACAAAGAAGGGATTTCAGAGGTGACAAAATGTCTTTTTCAGCTCAAGACACCAATCTCATTGAAATTCAGAACACGACCACAAGCTCACAAAGTAGTGACACAGCATCTGTTAAAATTACACACACGTGCCACAGAAACAACACCAAAAGGAAGTTAATTGAGATTCTTTTGTCCCTGGTTCATCAACGTACCATCGCACTTAATTTAGTTATATTATTTATTTGAGTAAAATGGATTTTTTTTAAATTATTCACCAGCAACAGTCTCTTGAATTGAAATTCACTGTTGTAATGTTTTATGAAGTGCCAGTACAAGCCTGGTTAGGTTTAGGCACACAAAAAAAAACCCTTGGTTACGGTTAGGAAAAATTCATGAGTTGGGGTTAAAGTGCTGTATCATAAATGGGACTCATACAAGACTCCAATACACTTCTTTCACTGCAAAGTTATGTTTGGGAAGAGAAAACATTTGGTGAAGGTTAGGAAAACATGTACAGTTATGTTAATGTTGTGAAATGCTGTGTCATAATTGGAACATGAACATGTGTCAAAGACTGTTTCCCACTGCAAAGTGTGCTGTTTGTTGGTACCAACCACCACCCCAACCTGCCCACTGCCACAGCCAGTCGGGTGATGTTGTTGGTCTGGAGCATTTGTGTACAAACCATGAACAGGAATCCTGACTGATTTACATTGGCATTGC
Source organism: Aulostomus chinensis (assembly GCF_037954235.1). NCBI lineage: Eukaryota > Metazoa > Chordata > Actinopteri > Syngnathiformes > Aulostomidae > Aulostomus > Aulostomus chinensis. The sequence goes on along the minus strand of NC_141335.1, from coordinate 21,482,186 downwards.
TTCACTGGTGCCTCCACATAATTTGAACACATTACATGCTACCACTGCACAATGTGTTCCTGTCAGATTGTTCTGGAGAGACGACAGCCAGCTCTCTTTCTGTGCCAAAACAGAAAAAGGCTTTTGAATTCTCTGCTAATCTCTAAATTCTTTGTCTTTGACTTTTATGTTGTAGTTTAATACAGGATAACAGCACATAGACAACATTTTCAAACATGGTAGCATGTTTTGCTAACCAATGAATGTCTCGCCTATATTCACCTTTCCTTTTCAGGCAACAACAACAACAAAAAAAACACATATAAAGTGTCAATCTTCAAGACAGGATTTTTTTTTTCTTTCGTTTACGTCACAGGTTATTCTTAAACCTTCCTTGAACAGTACTGGAGCAGATCAGTGCTCTGGGGATCTGGCTCCTCAGCTCCTTGGGTTAAGGTGAAGTTGTCAGTTCACAGATGAATAAGCGTTGGCCCAGAAGCCAGCGGCGCCAAAGAAAGCACAGCTCAGACCCTGCAAAATTTTCCACCCAAGTTCCACAACAGAGGGGCATAATGTGCGCACTGTCTATCACCTCGAGGTGTTGGTGCAGGAGCCCCTTGAAGCTGGACACGAGCCGCGTAAGGCAGATGAGAGAGGAAAATTTAATAAGACATTTCCCTGATCGCTTGCCCCAAATGGAGACAGCAGAGACATGAGGATAAAGCCTCTCTTGAATTTACCTGCTGTCAATGTTATACTACATAAAATTAGTCCTAACAGAAAGATTACTGTCCACACAGCAAGCAAAAACACAGGTGGAAATATCTGAAATATGAGCATAGCTTTTCTCAGAAGTACTGCTTCTAAATATTTATTTGCCGTAGGTCACTGTGGGCCTATCCTGTGTATACTCCAGGTCACAATAATCGCAGCCTGAGCAGTCAACTTTTCTTGGGAGCATTTACTTTGGGATGCTGAGCATGAAGCTTGGACTCAAGTGTTCCTTAGAACTGCTGATTTTGCAGAGAAGGGCCGCTGCTCTGTTTCAAAAGACAACAGCAGGAGAGTGCAGAGAGAGCTACTTTCAGGCCTGAATAAAATGAGCCCCAGCAGGGGTTGATGCAGTGCAGATACAAGGGAGCTTGCATGCAGTTTGGCAGTCAGTGGATACCTCTGGTTCACTGTGCTGTTGACTGTTGTTTGGCTGACAGTAACCATAGCAAGTGGAGTTTGTATCTTCAGCACGTGAGGGCCCCACTGAAAGGAGGGCGAGAGTTAAACAGAGCAGTGTCACCTAAGAGGCACCAGAATATCTCCATGACAGAAGCCAGGCACGTTTAATCACGGTGCCAAGCAAGCAGAGCGAAACAAGAGCTATTGTATGCTTCAATATGTAATTCATTTAACTGTAGTGTATCTTTTTTCAGAGGAGAAATGAATGATATCAACACAATGGATTCATATTGTGCAGCAATATATTTTCAAAATAAAAGAAAAACAACTGCCGCTAGTGTTAACTTAGCTCATCCGGTTGACAAATCCAGCAAGTAGGTCAACCTAACATTTTTTAAGATGTTCCCTGAACTGAATAAATACCACACATATGAAGCCAAACTGACAATCTAGCTCAATCATGTTGTAATATGCAGATAAATAATCTTTCCATGGACAAACGTAGCCACTCGTTCTCGAATGAATGCATTTTAAGCTAGTTAGCAGCCCAGCTAATGCTGTGTCACACACACATAAAATATAATGCCAAGGTAAACACTGAGATATAACGTGAACACTTTTGTTGTGCATGGTTTTACATGCACAGTTGCAGGCTATAGCTGAAACTCAATCAGGCTAGTATTTAATTGGACTACAGCCATTGTCCTGGTACATGTGAGGTGTTATTCACCAAACCATGAGAGCTGTCACAGCGGTAGCTGGCCATATGCACCCTTAAAGCAATCCTGGAGTGCAATCTTCTGATAGCTCCTTAAACTGAGACAGCATGAAGTTTGTCTCCTTATCTGTCCTGGAATGCGCTGTTTTCACCAAAGTTTCATCAGCCATGATGAGGCCTCCCTTCACTGTTCACTGTTGGGTTGAACACTGTACAAGATGGAACATCCAGCACGTTTAGCCAGTTTGGGAGCAAATGATGTCCATACATGTTGGAGTAATTCCATTTCTGATCTCATTACCTATGTACAGTATGTTAATCTGTCTTTGAAAAATATGAATTCAGTCCCGCTGACTTTACAACTCCAGTCTTAATATGACAAACACAATAGTTCACCTTGTTTAATGTCATGTATAGTAAAGCTGGATTCTTTGGTTTTATTCTATGTTCTTCAGCACATTGTTTTCAGCCTCCCACTCTTCATTCAAATTCACCAATCTCAACCTAATTTCCACTCAAACCTTCCTATTATTCTCAGCAAAGAAGAAAAAAAACCCTCTGACAAGGATTTTATGAATCCAGAGGGAGAATTAAGGTAATTTAGTTATTTATGAACCATTATGACATGACTTCTCCAATATCAGATACATGAAAGAAACTATGTCTGCAATTCTAAGCTCATTGTCAGAGCAGTAAATGTTCTAATTAGACTTTAGATGCTGCTCATAACTGTTCGGTCCAGTGGTGACATTCACTGTCCTCCTGTCAGCCCTATGAAGAATACTGCATGGTTGCTCCGAGACACCAGGGTGTGTGCTCCCCATTTTAATCGGCTTAATTTACAACAACCCCCCACACTGGAAAAAAAAAAAAAAAATCAATGAATTATTCATGTTTATTCATTTTGATTCCACTTAAGCGAGAACAGACCTGTGACTAAGTCCAGCAGGATGAGACAGTAATGTATGCTCGGTATCTGTGCTCCTTCTAAGGCAGTGCAAGGGAATGAAACCAAAAGCTGGGATCACGTGAGTCATTCTAAAATCACCCTTGTCTATTTTTTGTCTCATTTCAAATGGCATGTACCGGATCCAGGGCAGCAACTGCCCATTAGTCTGCCCTAAGTAGTCTATATTCACCAATAGGAGGTATTTATACATTTCCTCCAAAGAACCTTGTGTGAATTCCTTCAATGCCATACAGTAGGAAGGGCTCTCGGCTATAAGGGGTATCTCTCCTTCTAGATGTGGGTGACATCATTTACCAACTTTTCCTCACACAGATCAACATCTCTGGCACCCTAATGAGACGACTCTGCTTCAGTCACCTTGTGGGATCCAATAATGAGGTCAGGTCGTTGAGTTGGCCCTGGGAGTGGCCTTTATTGGCGGGTGCATGGCTGTGCTATGAATAGTGTCCCAGATATTCATTAGACGTGTAAAACAGTCTTTCTTTAGCTTTGTGGGATTTTGTATGAACAGTATTTTGATGTTAAATTTTTTACAAGAACCACTGCATAATTTTATAATATTGTCCTCAGAGCAATATTAAAAGAATTTTTCAACTGCCTTTGATTCCCAACAGTTGGATGACAAGACCAATACCACTCTCTAGTGTTTTTGTGGCATTCATGCACTGTCGGCAGAATGGAATGAATAAGAAATTCTCATTATTCTGATGTGAAGGCTCATCATTATTGCAATTCTTGTAATCGCTACTTTTCTTGTGTTACATTTAGAGTCATCTGTATAAAGAACATACCAACTTTTTGCCTTCCTACCCAGAGCCGATCAAAAAGATGGATAACTTAGCTCCCCTGTGACTGCGTGAGTGAGTTTAGACCCCCAGACAAGGATTCACTGCCAGCTAGTTTAAAGCAATTAATGAGTCTAGCATAACCTCGACATAATTCATCAAGTGTTCTTTATAAGGCAGACTTTTCCTGCATTAATAGAATCAGTATGTAGAATGTATAACATTCACTATCAAACAACAATTTAAATTTGCGAGATATTTTAAAAAATCAAACTTTAATTGTGGGAGGAGCGTGCATCGAGAAAGAGGGGGGTTCCAAAATCATTGAAGACCCTTGTGATGCATCAAGGGGCATCAAATGTGACTTGGTCGTTGAAGCACAAGACTACAGATTAAGCCAAAAACAAGTGACGAAAACACAATGAGTGCTGGGTCTGTGGTGAGCACTATGAGCACCCGCATTACCAGTTAATTCCCATTTCTCAGCAGTGTGGCAGTGACATTGATTTCCTGGATTAAACAGCCTTTCTATGTCCAAGCTGTTGTATTTTATAGCAAACTTGGGTGCAACAACAGGTCGCACACACTGAGACAGAAGGGTTGCACTGCAGCTCTAGCAAATATGGGGTGAAGCGAGACAGAGGAAGAGAGAGAGAAGTAAAAAGAGAGATTGCTTTTGCGGGCGGCACGGTGGTGCAGTGGTCAGCACTGTCGCCTCACAGCAACAAGGTTTCTGGCTTGAGTCCCGGCTCGGGCTCGTTGTCTTTCTGTGTGGAGTCTCCATGTTCTCCCTGTGCCTGCGAGGGTTCTCTCTGGTACTCCGGCTTCCTCCCACAGTCCAAAGACATCAAGAGGGGACGAGGCTGATTGATACTCTAAATTGACTGTTGGTGTGGCTGTAAGTGTGAATGGTTGTCTGACTATATGTGTGTTGGACTGGTGACCCGTCCAGGGTGAACCCCACCACTCACCCGAAAGCTGCTGGGATTGGCTCCAACCCCCCCAACCCCCTGAGACCCTTAACAGGTAAGTGGTAGAAAATCAACATATAGATGGGTGGATTGCTTTTTGCGTTGAATCTGTCATCAAGAATCCTGAAATTCCAGTGAAATTGGTACCGACTACCAATTTCCTGTCATTGTGTAATCCTTACTAGGTATCCTTACTAGATAATTTAGCAAAACAGCTTCTAACACCACAATTACTGTTTAATAGTTACTTGATCCTAATTATTTCTATAATTCTTCAAAAATGGTAAAGACTAATGAGTTCATCTTTAAGTTTCAGTAGTTGGTGTTTTTGCTAAACTAAGCTAAGCTAAGCTAAGCTAAGCTAACATAAACTAAGCTAAACTGACCAGCTTCATGCACAAACACAGGCTCCAAAGTGCTCCTTTTTCTTACTGATGTAATAGGAACTGTAGCCTGTTTTGTACTGTTACACCCTGATAAACTCTCAGAAGGCCTCTAAAGCTCACAGTCCTGAAGAAGCAACACTACTCTCACTGCCAGAAGTCAGCGCCTTTGCTTGTAGTCAATGAAACTCTCTCTGGCTTTGTCTGTTGATGATGAATTCCTAACTGTCTTATTGCTACGACAGGAATGACTCAGTGCTGACCTTTCCAAGACTACACAGTAGTTAGTCACTCTAACATTTTTCTTTAGTCAAGGATTAACTTGTATTTTATTTAATCAACTGAAAGTTATACAATCAAGAGTGTCATAAATGGTGTGTTATACCTGCATGGTATTACACAGACGGGAGTGCATGAATGTGAGCGTTCAGGTCAGACGACTACATTCCTGCTGTTATGACCTACAGCCTCCAGGATTCTGCCTTTTAAGGTAAGACCCCACTCAGATCCCCTTATCCCCACACAAGCTTGATCCCTCTGTCTCCCGGGGGCTCGCTTGGTGCCCTGGAGTCTACTTTTATATACTGTCACCAACCAGTCACGCGATCACAACTGAAGGAAATTTCCGAGCGGGATCATTCCCTGTAAGACTAAAAAGAAACAGCAGCTGGCGGAAATTCAGTTGATGCTTTTTTTGGAGGTGCTTTTATGCTGCAGGTTTGCAATTGAAGTAAAGTAGAACAACACAGATCTCAAAGTTTTAGAAAGAGGCAGAGTTATGAATGAGAGTGGATGCTATTCTCATAACGTTTTGACCTTTGTGAAGCTCTCAAAGATTGCATTGTGTTTTAACCTGAAACACACTAAGCTACGTCTGTGAAATTCATCTCATTTCCATTTGACACTGTGGGGAGTAAAGCAACATAACAGTTCATACTTCAGCTCTTTAACTGGATTGTCAATCACAGTGAGGGCGGAGGAGCCCTGGCTCTCGTCAAATCCCCATCAACATTAAGAAAGTCTTGGACAGAATCCCGGTATGCATCAGGATCAACATTAGATCTACCAAGAGATTTAACATTGTACAATACGATATGGAGTCGATGTCTGGACACCGACGTGTGAAAGGATGACTGAAGCAAACATAAAATAGAATGTTACATTTTATATTTCCCCACAGCAGAAATATGAATGAAGCTTGCAGGGCTCAGTCCATAAATGGAGAGACCGCTGGATTTGCAGGTTGTGTTTTTGTTAACTTTTTTCGTTAACGCACCATCGGATTGCACAAAAGCCACACGAACCCCCACACCCCCCCCCCCCCCATCACCTCTTACATAACTGACCTTTCCCAGGGATCACAGGTCGCAGGGTCTTTGCCTTGAGAGAGGGGAAAATACCAACCATGATGTCTACCAGATTGATATCTTTCTGACTGCTGGTGGTTTGAGGAACATTTTGTGATGAATATCCCATGTAAACCCAAGATGGATCGCTGATGTCAGAGTTAATGACCTTTGAGTGCTCATGGCCTTTGGGATGTGCCCGTGTGTCCAGTTTTTGAAAAATATCCACCTGTCAAAGTGATGAATTATTGATGGTTAATCAGATAAAAGAGGCCACATACAGGAAGAGGGTTACCATTTTGTGCTGGTAATGTGTCAGTGAACGAAGTTGGAAAGAAGAAGGTGCAACCGTGACGCTAATATTTAGCTACCTTGTGAACATTTCATTGAGTTTCTCCCATAAGACATCGCCGCAGACTCTGGGATAGTAGATCATATTTAAAGTTTGTTGTTCCACAGTGAAAAATGATGCAGATTTTCAAGCATTTGACTGATTATAGACACAGAGTTATTGCTCATTAAAAAAAAAAAAAAAAATCTAAAATCATTGGGTGTTCACCGGACCCACGGGTCTACCATGTATTATAAATGTGTTTGTATAACACATTCCAGACCAGAGGCCCTCTTAAGTGATTTTAAAAAGTACACAGGGGTATAAGGACACAAACAACAATCTAGAAATACTGCATTGCTGTTGTATTCATCAATGATGTGTGCCTGTCACAGTGACAGTGACAGTGACCTTTGACCGTTGACCACCAAAAGCTTTTCAGTTCATCCTTGGGTGGACATTTTTGACAAATTTGAAGAAATCCCTTGAGGCGCACTTGAGGTATTGTGAGAATGATATTGAAGATTGACAGACAGCCTGACAACAGAAGGGCTGCAGGTTGTTACTTCAAGTATGCCGAGTCAACGCGAACCAAAGAGCACTCAACGAGGGGAAAAACCAGCGTAAAGAATATGCTAACTGGCCCTTTTCAAAGCAGGGATAGCACAAGTGTATCCGCTAACATTAACAATGGTTCCATCTCGTTAATTATCCAAGTGAGCCATCAGTAAGTGAGCATGTACACTTATGGAGCTCTGGGTGTAGCCCAGTTTAACTTAATGCAGCCGTGATCAACTCCGCTTGTGTTTTTCCTGCTTTTTTTGGTCATAATTGTTCGGTCATGTCATTAACAATTAGTTGTACCTCTTCCTAGTACGACGCTTCAAAATGTTGGCTATGAAAAATGTCTGTTGTGCAATAACTGACACCGCTAGGGTCAGCCAGTAGAGCTCCTGTTAAATAAACACCTACTTCACTCATTTATTTCAGGAGGGAACAACCTGTTTTTCTTTCAGGCTTTGCTTGTTATGCCTTGTGTCTTTAAAGCTGTGTGTGGTTTTATTGCATGTATTACATACATTTTTAAGAGCATATTTTGTGCACCGCATACAGAGTTTTGCTTCTGTAATAAAATCTCCCAAAATCATGTGAATTGAGTCAGGCGTCAAGATGGACGTTGCTCCAACACATTCCTTTTGAAAGTGATCGAACGCTGCTTTAGATACTCTTAGCCAAAGAGCCGATTTTGTTTTTAATTCCGCAAAATTAGCAGCATTGGCTCTGGTACTGAGATCTGTTGTTGATATGATGTGATGTGATTCTGGCTAAACTGATAAAGTTTTTCAAACGCAAGCAGAATACAAATTTGAGCATTATTTGTATAGGTCAAATACAGAGGGCATAAATATTTAATTTCACATTAGATAAATAATACAGGCGGCATGGCTTGGAGGCAGAGTGGCCGTCCAGCAACCAAAGGGTCACTGGTTCGATATTCACTTCCCCAGTGACCATGTTTAAGTATCCTTGAGCAAGATACTGAGCCCCTAATTGCTCCTGATGGCCCTGCGACAGACTGGCGACCCGTCCAGGGTGAACCCCGCCTCTTGCCCAATGTCAGCTGGAATAGGCTCCAGCCCCCCCTCCCCCCTGCGACCGTTAACAGATAAGTGGTATAGAAAATGGATGGATGGAGGGATACATTTTTCCCAGAAGTAATTCTATGTAACATCGATTGCGTAACGGCTGAACAAAGACAAGAAACATTTGAACCAAGATTATGGTTTTTCCGTTACTAAAAGCTGATGAAACATAATTGAAGCACTCCGGTTCTGTGGACACACGATAGAGTTAGCACTCACGATGGGTTTGGTGTTACTGTGGCAGCACCACTGATGTGCTGCAGCAGGAGGTCCACTAAGCTGTGGGGCCGTGAGAGACAAATGAGGGGGTCGCTAGATGATTTTCCAGAAATCAAAAAAGGTTTTGAAAATTTTTGAATTGGTCTAAAGTCAGAAGTCTCACACTCTTTTTTTGGGGGTGGGAAAGGGATTCGGAGAATCCCTGTGCTTCAACATCGTGCTCTTACGAAATGGAAGTGGAGCACTGTACAAGTTTTTTGTGTGGAGAAAGTGATTCCACAATGAAGTTAGCACATTTTGATTTTATACCTCAGGCTGCTGGCTAGCAAAGCCATGAGCAGAGTGTGTGCACGCCAACAAAATAGTTTTCAATAGGTTCACTGTTGCCAGTTAGCTTGTATATATCAACAAACTTTGGTTAGGGTGAGAAAAAAGTTCAGAGATTTTTATAATTTTAGAAAGATGCACGAATAATGTTGTTATATTTTTCTTTTTCCTTCCTCGATACTATCTTAAAATATTTCAAATGTAGAAGTATTTAAAATGTTTATGCTCATTCTTTCAAAAATTGTACAAAGCCTGCCTGCTGTCACAGGGACACCATAATGAGAGGATGGTGAACAGCACCCTCTACTGGTTAGTCTCAGGCAAGGCGTTTTACCTTGATGTGTAACAATCCTAGTGCAGCCTCATTGAACAAAACCCCAGAGATTTTACTATAATAGCTTGAAGCCCATTAAGAGGATTGCACCTTTGCTGGCATGAAGTCTCTGCAGACCACCCAGATTTATCTCAGCGGTTGACTGGTACATTCCAAACTTATGAATGTCAAACACAATTAGAGTTGAGCGTGTCCTCATTTGTCCACAGGACTCCTTCGTTTAGAGGGGACTGAGACGTGTGATGGCAAACACAAGTTGCTCCAGGTTTTATTAATCTTTTATAGAGATATATTTAATCTAAGTTTTAATCACTGATCCACATATATTTTTAGGGCTAGGTTTGATTTAAGAGAGTTAGTGGATTGTTGAAGTGTTGTTCAGTTAAAGGAGATATGTTAGTACATATCAACATTTTTGTGGCGCAACCCCACCAGTGAGAACCTCCATGTCTGTCCTTTGTTGCAGGATCAGGTCTGCAGTATTCCTATAGAAACAGAATTTCTCCTGATCAAAGTAAAAGCAGGTTTGCCAATTTCAGGCTACTGAATATGTTCAGTCAAGGGTTACTCTAAAGCTCTTTTACAAAAGTTATGTTTTACTAATGAGATTATCTATGCTGGCACTTCCCTCCCAGGGATGGAGAGGAAGAATGAAAATGACTCAACTATTTTGTGATCTGGCCTGATCCCAAGTCCTTTTGCATGCAACCAGCTAATTCGCCCGGCTGGCTAACGACCTGCTTGCGTGCCAGTCGATCATTAGCGCCCCGTCAGAGGCCGTCACCAAACATGTCACATGCCCCACAGTCACTCTATTAAGGGCTGACTGCTGCTGGGAGCTGTGAAGAAGCAGAAGTGGCCACTACACACACACGCACACACACACACACAAAGGCTAATGAATGATTTCCCAATAATAAATACAGTAGTTCCCCTACACAAGCTTTTTATTGAATAATTAGCAGTATTTTTTACTGCAGGAACACTGCGTTATGCCCCAGTCCACAAGTGAGGCCATGATATGATGACAGAGAGAGAGGAAATGTCATGTCATCGCTGTGTTATACAACTGTAATAAAACAAGCTACAAATGAATATGAGGAACTTAAGTGGATGCTGCTTTTCTGAGATCTTTTGGATATTTTTTTTTCAGTGTTTCTTTTTTGTTTTTTGAGAAGCACAGCAAAAAATAACAATAACAAGACCAAGCAAACCAGCAGAAACTAGAAATGTACAGCATCATCTCGGCATCGTGCATTAACAAATCCAGAACCCACTTGCATAAATTAAATGAAACAAGAAATCATATTTCTCAAAAATACAGTTTCTAATTTTCACCTTTTCTTCCTTTATGAGAGACAAAAACCAGCAAATACAGTTCTTTACAACAGTGCGGTTTGGCCATCAATAGCTGGTACTCCTCTTCTGTCATTAACCAAGTCTGCGTTTTCAGGCCTAATTTCGCTTTCCTGTTGCAAATATCCTCGTCTAGACGAAACGATGACCAGGAGGTCTTTGATAAACATGACTTGGCTCTCAAAAAGGCAAAGTTGTGACTCAGGCGCAGACACACCTCGCTAGTCCCTTTTTAGTTGTACACAACTTGAGCCATCTCAGTGTTTAATGGAGATAAATACATAATGTGCTCAAAATATTCACATATGAATGCTCTTAATCCCCAAGATATCAAAATGACAAACCATTGATTATGTTGTGGACTCCAGTAAAGCAAATAAAGTGCATTTCCAACTCTTTCCAGTTAACAAACAGACCATGCACAACACATAGACACTTTCATAACTATAAACCAGTAAATGGTATGTAATCTGGAAAACTAAATCAGATAATATTGATGGAACAGGATGCGGTCAAACCAGAGAGGGAGTGAGTTCCTCAACTGTCTGATAAGGTCGACTCAGTGCGGGACGTCGGTTCTGCTCCTCCTGGGAGTTGATCCAAGAAAAACAAAATGTAAAAAGCTTATTTCTGTTTGTAAGAGGAGAAGAAACAAAGAGAAAACGATCCCCCCGGTGTGTTCAGCTTGTTGAGGTCAAGAGAGCGACTGTGAAATCTAATTAGAAGTGGTTGTAAAAATAAAGACTTCAGAATTCAGTCCTTATTCATGACACCTAAACATGTCTGTGGACAGCAGCCACTTTATTTTGTAGTACTAGCTGTAAGGGTCCGGTCCAACTGCAGATCTGTTGTCTTGCAGCATCAGGAGCCACTGGGTGGCACACTGCCCTTACCGAAGGCCGTGATAACGTATGATCATCGTCTGTGCCATCGCTGCGCTCCCTCTTTGAGGGAGTTCACGAATCTCCAAGCACGGGAGGATTTGTCATTAATGAATTTTATTTGTGTCCCCATCTCAACTCCAGACAGTTTGCTCTCATCATCCTGGATAGAAAAAGGTGAGAAAAAATGGTTTTACACATTCAGGCACAGTATATGACCACGTTAAAGCCCTCAAAACACTGAGGAGCCCAATATACTGTCCAGGGTCATTTTTCAATTAGTAATTCTATTCTATATTAAATTTAGTTAATGAAAACAATTATTTGGGGGGGGGGGGCTTTTTTCGAATGTCTATTTCCCTTTGAATAAACCAGTCCTGAGTTCAACACCATCTTATAACCCTGTGTTTGTATTGGGAAGGGCCCCTTGCTGGCACTAATGCAGCAAATTATGAGGAATATTCCAGGAGTTTAATCCTTGCATGCTAACTGATCCGCTAAAGCCCCTAAAACGATCCGATCCAAGTCAGCTTTTCTAAATTACATAAACCTTATTAGAGGAGTTTAACGACTCAGAGAGTGGAGCAGTCACAATACAGCCGCCTTATGACTGAAATCTCATACGTGAACGCTGTAATATGATGTTGTTTTTGAAATCTTTTCCGTAATCTCACACGAAAACCTTTTGTTTCACATTTTAACAATTGCACTGACTTAGCAAGCCATGTGGAAAGTTTTTGTTTGGTCTTAAGTGGTCACAGTTCAGGTTACTGGCCATTTCAGCTATTCATGCAAGCATCCGTGTAAATGTTGCAAAATACGTTTGTTCCATATTTGTATGTCAAATTGAATAATTTTAGGTGTTGCATTAGAAAAGCTGAGCTGACAAACCACATCCCAAATGTCTGACACCCTCATCCATATCTATGATGAAGCCACAATGTGTTTACTGTCATTTAGTCTTCAAAGAACAGACAGTTTGTGCATCCACAAGTTAAAGCTGCTTGTTTCAAAATGATGAGATCAAGGAAAGTTCTTCAAAGCAGACTGAATTGTTGAGCAGGCAGTTGCAGCGTTTGAAGTGCTGGTAGCCTTCAGCATATAAACTTTTCTGGCTTCAAAAGTAGTTGAAGAAAATATGAAGGAGTGAATGAGTCACGGTGAGCGAACGTTGCTGGGAGACAGTCAGACTTCTTGCTTTTAACTGCCTGATAGTGTTGATTATTTACCTTCATGTGCCATCTAGTGTTCACATTAATAAGGTGCAATTTTGTGTGTGTATGTGGTGTGTGGTATGTGTGTGTGTGTGCGTGTGTGTGCGCGCGTGTGTGCGTGCGTGTGTGGGGAGAGGACATCTCGGTTCTCCTTTTCTGACACCTTTAAAAGGAAGTTGGGGGGTAACATTTTTAGGTTAAAGGTAGGAACCGCATTTGTGTGTGCATCCCTGCGTACACGTGTGTGTGTGTGTGTGTGTGTGTGTGTGAGAGAGATACAAACTTTTCATTCATACTGTAAATCTGGTATTCATGCAATTAAAGGTGTGATTTCTTTTATCCCTTTTTTTCCCAGAGGTCATTTGACTTCCATGAGAGATGCAGAACTCATGGAACGCCGCCCTGCAGATCCCCTCCTAAGATTGAGAATATTATCATACTTCATGCCCCTTTTTCTGTTTCCTGGCTAGTTTTTGTCTATTCTAAAGCTTCATTTGAGCACAAGCATCCAGGAATCAGCCTTCAATTTGAGAAAGAGACTTGTGCTGTTGAACAGAGTGACTCGCAACTCTTCATGACAGGAGCAGCATCTTACCTCATAGCTTTCCACATCAGGATTAACACAGGTGTTTGGGGTCTTGCATACAAACTCTCTCTGGATCAATATTGTCGCATGAGAAGGTTAAACAAGCAGGGACATGGACTGACTTTGCTGTGCTGGATAAAATAAAGGAACTTCAGTTGTATGAGACATTTTGTCCACTCGAGTCAATGTGTAGGATGAGCAAACGCACATTAATGCATATTGCGGTCATGTGTCTGCCAATACCAACAACCAGTTATCCATCCATCCATTCATCCATCCATTTTCTACTGCTTATCCTGTTAAGGCTCACAAGGAGGCTGGAGCCTATCCCAGCAGGCTTTGGGCGAGAGGCAGGGTTCACCCTTGACAGGTCGCCAGTCCATCGCAGGGCCAACACATAGAGACAGACAACCATTCACACTCACAGTCACACCTACTGTCAATTTAGAGTATCAATCAGCCTCGTCCCCTCTTGATGTCTTTGGACTGTGGGAGGAAGCTGGAGTACCAGAGAGAACCCACACAGGAACAGGGAGAACATGGAGACTCCACACAGAAAGACCCTGTGCTTGAGCCGGGGCTCCAACCCGGAACCTTCTTGCTGTGAGGCGACAGTGCTGACCACTGCACCACCGAGCCGCCCTGACAACCAGTTACATGATTACAACATGTTTAATTTTTTGTTTTATCAGCAGTTCTCAGACATTCCAGGCATGTGTACTGGCATTTCTACCCTCTTGACCTACTGATTCACTCTCACCACAAGGTCCTTTGCTCAAGCCTTTGCCATAATTTATGGCAAAGGCTTGAGCAAATATTCATTCTGATATGGGTAATATTATAATTCATTATCTGTATATGTTTGCATATTGCATAGAGAAAGTGATGATCATTTATCAAAATTATCTCAATCAGTCTAAATATTGTTTTTGCTGGTGTTTGCCTGCCTGTTAGCTTGATTACACAGAAACTAAGAGGCTGAATTTCACCAAACTTCATCAAAGGGAGGAGGGTAGCACAAGCAAAAACAAAACTTGTTAATTTTAGGTGAATATGTGTTTAATTGTAACGAAAAGGCAGGGAGACACAAATGCAGAGATCAAAACAAGCTTTAATGCATGACAAGCAGGGGTTGAACACAGAAAAGCAGTTCGCGGGGCAAACGTACAGGTGGGGGCTCAGCAAAGGCTGAGTCAGAAAATCAGTCAGTCAATAAAACAGGAAGTGGATAGAATCCAGAAAATGTCTATACTCAGATAGCATGACATTAATGAAGTGAAAAATATCTTCTTTTTTCACGGTAGATTTGGTTGGGTTCATCTTGGCTCTTCTTGTATGGGCTCTTGGAGTGCCTGCTACTTCTCTTGAGAGATGTCCTTGTCTACCCCTCACAGCACAAGGGTAGTGGGTGATATGTTCCCCTGCGGAATGGGAAAATGCTTCAAGAACCTGATATCCCTGACTTTAAAAGGACATTTCTATAATGCATTGAAACAACACCAAACTCACATGATATGTTATCAAACCTTGTCATGTAATGAGTAAATAATTGATTTTGTCGGGTTTGTTGGACAGCCTCACCTCAACACAAATGCTGGCCAAGGGGTGACTTGAGATTGGGCCAAAGTACGAAGGTACCTCCATTCCAGAGACGCTGCTTTATGTCATGAACGATAACGGTTCTTGTGCGGTGTTTGTCATTTAATCAGTGACAGAAATTTATGCACCCATACTGAGTTGAAGACATGTTTCAGGGGATGGTTTCATTGGGTGATGCTGAAAAAAGAGAAGCATCACAATCCCCAAACAAAGATAAAGAAGAGGACTTCAGACGAGTGACCCTGGATGGAGTGTAAATCATGCAGAATTGCAAGTACTCGCAAAAGCTTTGCAAAAGTTGAAGGAAATGGATTTGAGGTGATAGTGGCTGTTACCTTTTGTATCATCCCACAGGGCAGATTAAAAATTCCTACAACTTTAATATCTCATTACAGATATGAGCTTTAGAGGAGGCTTCCTTCTCCTGACTATCAGTTAATACCCAGCTGGAAATAATCCTGACCCCGAATGGCTAATTATAAATGCATTTAACTGATTAAGTGGTTCACGGCGTGGCCTCAGCATATGCTGCCCCTGACAGCGACTACGTGACTTGTCAGTAATCATCGTTTATTCCCTCTGCACTGCCTCATACCAGGTCATTAAATCTATGGCTACTTTGCTCTATAGATGGGTGGTCGGGGCAATAACCATCCAGACAGTTTCAAAGACATGTTTTTAAAAGGCTAGCAGGAGGAGGAAGAGGACCCAATCGCTCCAAGGTCAGCTATCAGCCTGCGTAACCCACAGCAACCGCTGTGGTAAGAGATTACGCCCTCCAGTTCAGCAAGGGCTCGTCCGACGTGACACAAGGTAATGAATGCTCACCTGTCTTGGGATCCTTGATTGATGGATTAATCTGTAAGGATTATGCTACCTTGAAGGGAAATTCGGGTATTTTTAACCTGTCTTATTCTGAAAATTGTGTACATTTTGACCGTCATCGCCACCTCAATCTTTCCAAATTAAAGGGTAGCTATTATGCACATTTCCAGCCCTATTTTTTTTTTCACTGTGAGACTCCACTTGAGTAGTTTGGTATGAAACAAGAGCATTTTAACGTCAGTCAAGAACATCTTCATTAATGCTGCATTCTTCTGATAAACTGGGGAAACCTGTGGAGGGACAGCATCCCTGTGAGGGCATGTTGTTTCAGGAAAAGATGAAAATCTAATTTTAAAACATCCTTTCTGGCAAAAAAAAAAAAAAAAAAAAAAAGGAAACCTAGCAATTTGGAGTTCTTTTGTTCTTTGATGACTTGCACATTGGGGAAAAAAAAAAAAAGAGTTGTTTTGCAAATATCCCACCAATATCTAAAATGGAGGCCTTAGATAGCCCCAATTATGAGAAGAACGGCTGGAAAACATTCCAGAATTAACCAACTGTAGTTTTCCTCTAAATATTTTATACAACTGTATCTCTTCTGTTTTAAAAGTTGTTCTCTGCACGCAGCCAGCCAAACCCTGCATGCCAAATACATTTAGTCTCTGCTGCACATTCTCACTGTCATCCAGTTGGCTTACTGGGTGAGTTTTCATGGCTGGGATGTGGGACTAATTACAGACATTTGCCTGCACCGGTGAAGCTCTGCTGTCATAGTGGCCAGCTGCTTCCCTGAGGAAAGAAAAAAAAAACCATCAAAGGGAAACCCTCGGTGCCAGCACGACAAATTAGCCGAGCATCTCAGAGGAAACAGCAAGCTGGAAAAAAGGGATACGTGAACTGTTTGTTTTTTTAATGACAACAACAAAAAAGAATCTTTGAAAAGCATTAAACTGACCTGAGAGTTTTCAGTTAATGCTCTCAAGACCATTTGTTCGAGCTGGTAATTACAACATACCCACATATTGTGAAGTGTCCTTAGATGGTCTGAAGGGAGGGGGTTATAAACAAGATACATTCTTTCTTTTTATCTTCACGCAGCAATTATAGGTTAGCATCATGAAGTGAGTGGAAGCAGCTCTTTTGAATTCTAATTGAACCCAGCCCCCTGTTGAGAAAATACCAATGAATGTTGATGTAGGTGCTTAGTTGTCTGTGAAATAGCTGTGGGCTTGTTCGGGTGTCGCACACTGTAATTTCATGGTAAGTAACCTCCTCGAGCGGGGGCCCCTGCTATGCAAGTTCTGTGTGTTTTTCCAGGTCAGTTACTACAACTACTACAGCTACAATTTAAGAACTCTAGCTGGCTTTCATTCGATGAGTCACGGGTGCTTTGTCGCAACCGTGGTGAAAGAGTCTGGAGGGTTTTGTCATCTGTTCTGGTTTAATACTCTGCTGAAGGCACGTTAGCACGTAAAAAACACACCTATTTTCCAAGTGTTTTATCTCTGCCAGAACTGTCACGGAATTCAAAAAGAAGCGCTACCTGAGGGATGTGACGATAGAAGCATGTCGAAACCCTTTTGAACAACATATCCTGTCCTTTCAAGGTTTGGCTTCTATTTTTTTCATTGTGAAGAACTACGACACACAAGGTGAGCGAACACAGGAGCGACAGAGATGACACAATAGACCAAACAGTCACACAGTAACATACAGTTATGAATGAAATTATATGTAGATGTGTGTGTGTGTGTGTGTGTGTGTGTGTGTGTGTGTGTGTGTGTGTGTGTGTGTGTGTGTGTGTGTGTGTGTGTGTGTGTGTGTGTGCTCCAAGACAGAAAGAGAAATGACAGAGTCTCAGGGGCCGGTGTATCTCCAACCCAGCCTTCACCACCCTCCAAATGGGAGCTCCATCACTCCTCTGTGGTGACCTGATGAGCTATTGGGGCCTGAATTTAACAAATGGCTCAGACAATTAAGGGTGGCACTTTAAGTGATTTACACAGCTCCGATAATACTCGGTAATAATGGTTATCAATAGTTATAATAACCTGACTGTTGCCATTATCTGTCTATCAGCTGAGGCTTAATTCCAGCACACAGGACAGGAGCTCACCAGGAGGTATTTCAAGACAAAGTTATGAAAACCTAAAGGGCACTCAGAGAGCGCATTCTTCCTCTGACAAAGCAGCATCCCCCCACCCCCCTACAGCTGAGTATGTAAATGTTGTGAAGACCAACAAGGTGATGAAACCTGGTGATATTTGTATTTTGCATGTAGAAGCACAGGCAGTGATGCAAATATAACTTCCAGCATTCTCAAGGTGGCGCTATATATGTTGTTGCTGTACATCACGAGAAGACAACAGCTCAAATGATGTTTGTTACATCCAGCTTTCTTCCTGTAACCACTGGGTGGCGCTATGACTATGATTTAAATTCAGCTTGTGATGCCTTCAGACCTGGGCTCTCCACCAATGTGAAATTTGGATCAAATCTAACCACGTGGGGTCCAGTTACAACGGTTTGTTCTTCTGTAATGAAACACACAAACAGTTACACCGGTAACTTAAAACTCAGCGTCTTCTCAGTAACTCATCGCCAGTCTAAAGGTATTTCTGACCAAATGTGAGATGAATTTAGGAGTACACAAAACTGCATAAAAAATAATAATAAACAACCATGTCATTTTCTGTGGTCACCAGGTGGTGTTATGACTACTCTGGCCCCCCCCCCCCAAATTAGGGGGTTCCATCTCAGCCAATCCTCTACGCCTCCACCATGTTGTCATGTCAAAACTGGTCTCATAGTTCAGTCGCCGCATACATGACCTTCTCGTTGGAGGAGGGAATGATGATACAGTTAGGGGTGCTCATTGTTTTTGATTTGCTACACTTTTCCTCGAAATTTGGGAACACATTACACATCAATACTTTAGTAAATGACATATTTCTTGATCGATGATGTGCTTGATGTAGAAAAGTACCTCTTTGGACTCAGTTGCAACTCAAGCGCAAAAAAGTGTTTAGATAAATGCCTATTTTAATTGAGCAAGTTGTGGTTGAATATTGGATAGTTTCTTATCACCTTTTGCTGTCCTATTAATGTGGGAAATAGGTTTTACTCGTATCATGTGACTTCAATAAAAGCCGCCGGCTCCTGAGGTCCAATTACCTCTCCAGTCGGGGCTGAACGCATAATGTCTTCAATAAGAATGTAAAATCCTGAGAACAGCTCAACGCTTCAGCGCTGACTCACAGTCATTACACGGCTCTGCCCTTTTTGGACTCTGCTGTCTTTGTCACACAACTCATTTGAATGCAGCACCGCCGACTGTGATGTCCATGTCTGATTGTAAAGTCAGTGTGGAAGACTGGCCTCAAATATGACAAACAGAAGTCTGCATTCTGCCTCCATCCTTAATCACGGACCGCTGTTGAAGCTGTGCTGGAAATGACAATCACTGCGTTTTAATCTTAAACTCGCACTGCAGAAAAAGTAGGGCACAATTCAAACTTCGGGCCCCTTTTTGATGACTTATTGTCCACTTATTGTTTGCCTTTGCACCCCCGGGCGATGATCAAATCCAGTGTTCAGAATTTTATAATTAGCAGAATCATTCTTTTATATAATTCACAATTGTTCTTCCTTTGGCTGATGCAGCAGGCTTTTCTCTCTCCTTTCAGAGTCAACAGGAGCGATGTCCCGTCCACAGCGCTATCTGATTTACATGCTTCAATACTGATGGCTGCTTTGCCACAGATGGACACATGTACTGTAAAGATGGAGCAGTCATGGCAGCTGATTCCAGCCAATCAGTAAAAATCAGTTCATTACAAATACAAAATGCAGTCTCAAGACTTTGTAGTTCCGCTCGTTGAACTGAAAAATGGATAAAAATGACAGTTGACTTCTTGCGTAAGCACAAGCCAGTGTGCAAACTTAAAGCTGATGCACCATCCAGTGGCACTAGTTTGCTCCCAAAATTTTGCAAACAAAACAAAACATGTTTTCGCGTGCACTAACAAAAAGAATGGTTTGTTCATACAAATGTGCCAATCAAACAAATCCACAACGTATTTGTGGTACATCGGAGAGTTACGGTAATTTAAGAGAGCAAAAGATTTAATAAGGCCAAGCTGATTTTTGTTGTTAAGAATTCAGTTTATTCAATTTTAATATTGTATGTTCCTACTCCAGGGTCAGCTCATTTAAATAGCACCTATTTATTTATCTACCCATCCTTTTCAGGTCCACCATGGCACCAACGGTGCATGGATGGAGCACAGCTCGTTTAATGAGGTGTTACAAATTTGTAGTTTTGGATTTGCATACCACTCTGCGTTTGATTTACATTCAGAAAGCCCTTGTTGGTAACATTTTGGCTTAAGTTGACGACTGCAGAAACATTTATTTCCCTCTTGTAAAATTTTGATATTAAATATAGATTGACATGAGTAAGCTGGCAAGCAATTAGAAAAATGGGTGAGTGGTTTCTTAGCTCTCACGATAATTCTGCCCGCAGTCTTGTACCTCTGCCATCCACTCTGTTTTACTGTGATCTTTCTGCATAGAATCAAGTGTTTCGTGTTCATGAATCATCTGCATGATGGTTGGCTGCTTTCCTGGTTTTTACTCTTGTTATCAGGGTTGTCTGAAACATTAATGGAGCGACTGAATGAGAAATGTATTTATGAGTAAACACCGTCAGGCACAGTGGAGCTCTATTAATGAAGTTGAGTCTGGAAGAGTTGTAGTATAGCTTATGGTACCACATGTGCGACTGTGTTATGGTTATGCATTGTTTCCGATTGCTCCTTGTACTCTTGTGCAGACTCAGTTCATTTTATTTTGAAATCTCTTCCTTCTTGTGTCTTGTCTGCCTTCCTTCCTTTGCTCCCTGCCTCTTTTGAGTTATTCTTGTCAGTTCATTAGCGTCTTAACCTACCACAGCTCCTGCACTCATGTCCTACCACCCATTTCTTGACGTGTGATAAGTTGAGTTTGTATTTTAGGTCTGTTTTTTTTCCTATCAGTCTTTGTCTGTCTGGTCTAAATTTTTTGTTTCATGCCTCAGTCCTGCCTCTCATCTCTGCATCTGGGTCCTTCATCCTCCACCAATCCTGACAAAAGCTGCCTCGACATGTCGAAATACACTTTTTGAAGTGGATGGATTTGACTGGTCAAGAGAGTGCATTTCTAATGACCGTGACTGTTCGGTCTTAAACACTAATCAAAACGGCTCATCAGGATTTCCAGTTGAGAAACGTTTTTTGTTTAAAACAGCAGTGTTTAAAAGGGAAGAAAAACACTTGTGATGGATTATTTCTAATACAATTTAATGAAAGCACAGTTTGGCAGAGTAAATGACACACTTAAGACAAAGACTGAAAATGAGGGTTAAGTTAAATAGCTGTCTTTAAAAACCTTTCAGCATTTTGGGCACTCATTCATTGATGTTCATGTTGAAATGAAAATCACAGCCTTTCATACATCAAAAGCTTACATCAATGTAAAAGCTGCAGTTTAAAAGTATTTTTGATTCAAATGCTTTGTTCATTGACAGGTATGGTATTGTGAAAGCTTGACATGCAACTACAAGTACACTGCATGATACCTTACTGTAGGTGTGCCTTGAAAGAAGATAAAACGGTTGAGAGCAAAGTTCCAGTGGATTATCAAGGCTCCAGTGACTTGTCACCAGCCTGCTGGCGGGGATAAGCTTCCCTATTAAGATCTTGGCTGATTCCTCTCCACTGCGGATGCAGGTCATTGAGGAGTGATGGGTTGAGGAACAAGGGGTCACAGTTTCAGGCAATGGAGCACGCTGCCACAGCAGTGTACAGTTTCTTTAAAAACAAGAAATCAAAAGTGATGAAACTGGAGCAGGTTTAGAGTGAGGAACCCCTCCCGTGATGTCCGGGACGGTCACATAGCAGCCCGCTTCCTTGTTTTGGCATAGTTGCTTTTCCACTTCCTCCAGATCATACGCGAGTACACACGAACTCTGCCTGAGGGGTACATTTATGCTAATCAGAGGACCTGCACTTTGGGGAACAAAAACAACAGTTATCGTTTTTCCCTAAAGGAGTTGCACCAAATGCACAGATGGATTCATCTTGATTAAATGTCGCTCAGAACTGTGCAGCCTGCAGCTGTATAAGTCTTGATGAGAACCAGGAAGTCAATACAACTACTTCAGTGGACCAAAGAGGAATGATTTGTTGATTTAGTCGAGGGAGAAAAATCATTACAGGCCTTGATTCTACATCTAATTACAAAAGACGCTGTTCATTTGGTCCCTTTAATATGCACACCTTGCCTCTGTCTGCTTGACAGGATTTATTACACTGCTCTCATTAGAGTGGAGGCTGAGGGTTAACGGGGGTCACAGGCCAGAGTTGACGAAGGGCCGTTTCCACTGGCTCACTTCAGCTCAAGTCGGTTTGGCCCCGTTTCCACTGGCCCCAACACGGTACTAACCGTTACCATTTTGGTCCGTGCTCCGCTGGGGTTCCAAGCGAGCCGAGCAAGGACTACAATGTGATGTAAACACATAGTAGGGTGCTAAATAGCAAACTTGCCCCTTACATCAACTGCTTTAGCCTCGGCGGAATACTGGTCATCGCTTGGTAAAGTCTTTTATACCTTCCTTGGGTGTTCTATTTCGCTGCTTGAAGCCTTGCCTGTCTGTTGTCCCTCACTTTTAGTTTAAGCAAAAACCACTGACCGAGCAAAAGGGATAACGCTGCCTCCATGTCATCCATTGTTGTTGTTGTTTTCACAATAATTTCCCCAATTACCAACAAAAAAACTGCAATGCTGTTGCAGTATGTGTACTAACACCAGGTTTGTGCACCGTCAACTGTGTTTTATTACCTTTTTTTTCCCAGAAGGTGTCAACTGCTGAAAACAATGGCATACTTATTTTAAATATAACAATTTAAAACACAAAAATAATGTCATTGTAAAAAGGAGAACAAGCAGCACGTTGCAGATATTCATAGTGAATATATTATTTTAAAAAAGTCAATGTGACAAACAATGCGAGCACTGCTGCTTTGTCAGCATAAAAAAAGACCTTCCCTGCTGCATCGAGAGTGACTGAATTTGTCACGGTGTAAAAATTCAATCACCATCCTGTAGTCGCTCCCTCCTGAGCCACAGGGTGGGAGGAATATTCACTGAAGCGGAGCAGCACAACATTATATGCAGTGTGAAGGCAGCCATGGCCATACTAAAATAAGATCCTGTGTATGCACAGTTTATGCATGTTATAGGTAGTCCTTCTCTTCTGCTTGATAGCCTTCAGGCAAGATTGGAGGAAACAAACCTGACAATACGTCGTACTAAACCTCGGTGATGTGAATGCCACAGCGGCAGCCATAGACTGGAGGGATTATGTTTCTGGGCTCTGCTACATCTGTATATCCTATTCTTTTAATATAGCTCGATATGTTTTGAGGAATTTGCTTCAAATTTGGCTCAAATGTCCTCTGGGACTCAAGGATGATCTGAAAAGATTTGGGAGGTCAAAAGGCAAAGGTCAAGTCATTGTCAACACAAAGGTGCATGACGCTGTATTTTTTATCAACGCAGTCCATCAGGAATGAGTCAAAGTAATTTCTCCAAATTTGTAACTAAAGTCCACTTGGACTCGGGGATGACTTTGATTGGCCAAGGTCAAAGTTCTCTTTCATCTCAAATGAACACATTATCTTAAGAATGCCAAGTGACAATGTCTCTACATATAGTACAGTACAAAGATCCACTGTGATGAGGAAGATTATCTCGAAGCTAATAGCAAACTCTCTAACACGTCATCTTGTCTAATCCAGGACCCTGAGCCATCAGCACACCCAAAGTGTTAGCATTTGTTTTTACTTCAAATTGAAGTGTTTGTGATACTGAGCGTACAACTGGATAAAGAAGATGTGGAGAGTTTGTAAAAAGACATTTTTGAACAGTTTTGCTGTTGTTAGATGTCCACTAGGTCCAAGCATTCCGGTATCCAAAAGAAGTGGTGCAGGAGCAGGAAAATGACATGTTTTTGTGAGCACAAGGCAAGCATTTGTGAGTATATTTAAAGTCGTGATGGATATTGGAGGAGGTATTGCAGCAGCGAGCCATCACATCATTGAGCTGAGCAGAGCTGCGGCTCGTCACCTCAGCGGAAGACTTTTTAATAATCTTCTACAGGCAGTGCTGGCATAAACTGCTACATCCTACTGTCCAGACACAGACCAGCACATCCAGCATCCTCTTCTCCTGTTATCACCACACTTTATTCAGATAATGATAGTGTAGCATTTAAAATGTGATGTTTGGATTTTGATTACAGATTATTTTGATTATGATTTGTATCACTCTCTTTATCGAATCCACATCAAGAGTAGACAAACAAAAACGATCACAAGGAGCAAGGTTTTTTTTTTATGTGGTTAATCCAGGTATATTTTTCTGTCTTCTCACATCTTTGACATCTTGTCTGTGGAGAAAATACAGGCTGCAATGAGCATATATCTATCTATCTATCTATCTATCTATCTATCTATCTATCTATCTATCTATCTATCTATCTATCTATCTATCATCTATCTATCTATCATATATCTATCTATCTATCTATCTATCTATCTATCTATCTATCTATATATAGAGAGAGAGAGAGTACAGATATATATAGATATATTGTAATCAGAATTTCAGGCAGGGTCTGCCAGCCTTTGTGGGCTCATCAGAAGCAGGCAGACGCAGGAGTCTCCTTCTCATTTCTCACATTGGCTCCTTCATCTGCTTGTACAGATTACCACCTTCACTCAAGTGTGATGGAGAAGGAAGATTATGGGAGGAGAAAGGAGGAAAGGAAATGAAAGCGGAGGAGAAAAGATGGAAAGCTGCACTCTGCTCTACGGATGGGAATGGGGGTGTACAAATGGAGGCAATACATCTCTCCTGGAACCACTGAACACCGCCACCTGCAACAGTGCTGAAACATGATAGTGAGCTGGCTTAGTGGTGCTATTATTTATATTTATAGATGATGCAGTAATGTTTTGATGATGCACTACAGTTCTCATCATATGGCCTCCTAAATATTGAACCCTGTCATAGTATATTACAATCTCGTTAGTAGAAATGAGCTCGATGTTAATGTGTGTACGTGTAGTAAATAGAGCTTCTGTTTGAAGGCAACATTAGAAGGAAGAATATCACATTTCTAACCGCAGCTGAAGCCACCAGCAAGTTGATTCATATCAGCTGATTTCACAAAACACTGGTCCAATATTTCTAACTAACTCTTTCTAACTTCTGTGTCATCACTGCCCAAAGTCGGTCCCAGGGGCCAAATCTCGCTAGCAATGATGTTAAAATTGGCCTGGCAGATGTAATAAAGTAATAAAGAAAAAGGACACTTTGTAATTGTAAGGCTGTTTTCTTTTGAAAGGCAAAAACGGCTCTTTGAATATGAAAGATCCACAAAAGAGACATGTAGGCACCCCTCTTCTCTATGAACTTATGGTATTATTAAAACACACGTGAGCAGTGAGCTGGCACAGTCTGCTCTGTGGATTAAAGACATTTATAACACAGTAGCTTGTAATCAAATACAGATGTGTCAATCAAACAGCGGGCCATGATATGTTAATCTTCATAAGAATAAACATGTCAATTAGCATTTGCATTGATTTTTCATGGGATATTTACGTAGCACGATCTCTCTGAGAGCACTTCTACTTTAAGAATATGCCACGTAATCAATTTAGTTCATTTTGTTTCTTTTTCTGTCCTCCCCCTCCCACTGCTGTGTCTTCCCCACCGACCTTGTCCTTGAGATGCTGTACACCCCCCCCCCCACACACACACACACACACACTGTCTAACACCACCACTGTTGGGACAGCTTTAGCACGTAATCTCTCAGCCTTTATCTCAGTTTAACACTCCCCTTTTCAAAATTAAACACGTTCAGTGACTTCAGGGGCATGTATGTCCTAGAGGGTGTGTACAAATGCGGATTTCACATTGTGATTTATTTATTTATCATCATACTTTGCATAATTGCTTCTGAAAATAGATACTGCATCCATTGCATGAAGAATACGAGTGCCATTATAGTTCTCCTCAGATTACAATAGATGCTAAAAGGTTTGCAGCCAAATGTCAGGACAATAAATGGTTTGCAATCAATAGCCTGTCTGCTGAGAACAAACCCTATGAGAGGAGTAGTACAAAGTACAGAGGACTTTCATTGATTACACAAACAGAGTTATTTAACCTAATTACATATGTATAACACACCCTATGGTTCTCTCAAATGTCAAATTATTGATAATCAAGCTTAAACTAAATGATGGGGCTGTTGTTGATATTTTGGAACGGCAGACAGATTCTCTAAGCTGCTGCTAAGACCTAAGTGTATTCATACATGTGATGAAATTTTGTAGCAATCCCAGTGTTGCTATCTAGGTGAGGATGTACCCTGGTTTCTGAGAGAGGTTATATGTCTGAAATCACTCCGTTTACCAGACAGAAGGATGAGGCACACGGTATTTACTGCATACACACTGTAGAGACAAGAAATTCACTCTCATGTTCATCCAGTAAATATGGGCCCACTGCCAGACGTCTGCGTCTGTCTTTAGGTCCAAACTGGCTATAAATCCCAACATCACTTCCTCATTAAAGCTAAGCCAGATAATCTCTGATAGTGATCTAATTACTATTGCATTTATATTATGCTCCTACTTTTTAAATGTGGCTCATCCAGTTCTTCTGTTATATGATTACATGTAATAATCCACTCAGGAAATCACTACTCATTCATCCCTTCGTCAGGTATTTAGGTTTGTAGCCTCAAGTCAGAGCAGCTTTGATTTTAATTCCTGCCCATGTGTATTAGCTATACATGCAGATAAAATAAGACAAATATGACAGAAGTGACACCCATCAAAACCAATCGTCTTATTTTCATCCACTTCCTTTTCAAATATCCCTTCAAATTCTCCACATCTGGAGTTTCTTGACTACCGAGCAGCTTCCAAGCAGATTTAAGTCCGAGCTAATGTGCCGGATGACGGCTCGACTCGATGCCTCAGCGGCTCCTCTCCACCACTGATGGCATTTCAGCCGTGAGCTGTCCTGTGGAAGAGTCTTTGCTGTCTCAATTTGGCTGATATAGTGACCATGATGGCGAGAAGCAGTTGGGAGTTGCAAGTTAGGAGCTGGGGGTCAGTGCACCGTCACTAGACGATTTAATACAGGCGAGTGAAGGCCACTGTAAGCTTGCTGCTACAGTTTAAGGTAGTCTGAGAATTCTGTAGCAATAAAACATCAGTTCATTGATCATATAACAGGAAAAAAATAGACATCTCGTGTAAATTTCAGTGAGCTCATTAAAACAAGTTTTATTCACACTTAGTAAAAGAAGTCATTAATTTCTTATCAGTCAAAAAATGGGAGATATAATTAATCTAAATCAATACATTTGCAACATTCCTAAATCATAAAAATAATGTTTTTTTTATTTGATTGATGTCTTGTGTTGGGTAATTTCGAATATGGACAGAAAGGTACATTTCACTGTGTTACACCCTCAAGTCAAAAAAAGTCTGCAACAAACCAGGCTTCTCCTTTTAAATCAAATGTTGGGTTTCTTTGGCGTCTGTACATCTTCACTGCAATTATCAACCGATAGCTTGAGATGTTTCGCATCAAAAACAACAAAATATGGTGGGAATTTTGTTTGGTGTTACAGTAACAGTTATTGAAACAGACCAGTGAATTGGACCATTGACACTAAAATAAGGTGGAGCAGCAAACACAGCAGAAAGGTTAAAAGTTCTCTTGACCCTTGACCCTATGTGAGGATTTATCTTAGACATGGAGATAATTCTCTCTTATTTGTGAATGTTACGGCCATCACAAAAAGTGAAAAGTGTTCTGAGTAAGTGAGTGCGATTTTGAGAAATGTGGTTTTGCTACCTGAGAACTCCAAGAGAAAACAGAATACTGCAGCATATATTCACCTCACCACAGATACTAACAGCTGTTGACTGCCTCTGAAGGCACGCCCTCAGCCAAGTGATGTGTCAGTAAATCAATCATGAAAGCAGCAACAAGAGCGTCTTATTCATCGAGTGAAAAGAAACTATTTTTCTCCATGATCATGACCCTTTCCCGCCAGTTGTGGCGATGTATCTTCAGTTGCTTCACCCTCGTTTAAGGCCACAGCAGCATTCATTTCTTTTTTAAAAATTCAACATATTTACATTACAGAGCTTGTTAGAGAGCTATTAGGACAGAGTAAATATTGTATGAAATAGTTTAACTCTAAGGCAGCACAGTGCTGCTGTGGTCAGCACTGTCGCCTCACAGCATGAAGGTTCCAGGTCAAGTCCCAGCACGGGATCTTCCTGTGTGAGTCTGCATGTTCTCCCTGTGCCTGCGCGGGTTCTCTCTGGTACTCCAGCTTCCTCCCACAGTCCAAAGACATCAAGAGGGGACTAGGTTGATTGATACTCTAAACTGATCGTAGGTGTGACTGTGAGTGTGAATGGTTGTCTGTCTCTATGTGTTGGCCCTGTGATGGACTGGCGACCTGTCCAGGGTGAACCCCGCCTCTCGCCCAAAGGCTGCTGGGATCGGCTCCACCCCCCTGCAACCCCTAACAGGATAAGTGGAAGAAAATGGATGAATGGATGGATGGAGTTTAACTCGAATCAAGATTTGAAAAAAAAAAGATTTGGAAAAAGTCATGACATTAATTTCAAATCATATCACTGCATATCCTAGCCTTGGCTACATTCTACTTCACCACTTCACTACTACTTACATGCTAATTCTTGGGTTTTCATTGAACTTTGGTGAGTTCCATCAGCTTCAGTTGGAGTAACAAATTGTGTAATCTGTTATCAATACCTCCGGGCTTTTCATAATCTGTCAAGACTGTGAAACCGTGTCTGCAGCTTTAACAACCCAGATTTTATTGTTTTCATTTTCAGTTTTCTCCCTACGAGTATATGGGGATGCCACGATCCATTTATCCTGCCCCATGGATACAACAACATTAATAGCTACCACATGTTAAAGGACCTCCATGGCAATATATCATTGTGACTCTGAGCAGCACACAACATTGATCTAATCACATTTTCTGTGTCAGCTGCTATTTGCTTAGAATAATTAGCTGCGACTGGTGGGCTGTCCGCCTCCGCCGTGTTTGAAACCAACGTGGGAGTTAAGCGTAACCGCTGGTTGCTTTCAGTGAAGCTAAAGTCATTTGTGCACAAGCCAGAAATGAAAATGAAATTATGTTCCCAATTCCTCATCGCCGTAAATCAATTTTTCCACTTGTGAAAAAAACTGCATGAGACAAGTTAATAACAGGTACAACAGGATTCAGATGTGGGAGGGACATGACATGATAAATACATCAATATCACATAACCTGGGTCCTACACATAAATATACACACATAAATTCATGCAACTCAGACGTAATGACAGTGTACTAATCGGGGGGGCGGGCAAATGCAGATTTATACTGCAGTACTACTACGAATGTTCCATTCGGTTTTTCGTAATCGCGCCTCAAGGGAATAACTCAAAGATTATAACAGTCACTTACGTTGAAATACTGTGCGATCAAAGAATCAATATGACTCGGTTGTGCTAACATTAAATAATGGCTTTCTGTTTGTGCAAAATCTAAAATAAATTAAACAAAAAGGAAAAAAAAAGTAGAAAGTGATCCTATTTCATCCAGGAGGTTAGATGTCTAAAGGTAAATTACAGGTGGAAGAGTCTGAAAAGAACACACATGTCATCACAGGATAAATCTGATCCTCTCACTTCCACAGAGGAGGGACACAATGGATGCATGGATGGATATAATGTCAGTAGCAGCTAGGATCATTAGGGTGGTGCTTGATATCATTCAGGTAGCTTTGAAGCCTCCTGACGGAACATGACAGATTGCGGCGCACTGATTATCTTTTCTTCTGCTGAAATTGATTCTGAATAGCAATTAAAGCTTGTGACATTTGCCTCGTGAATTAGGATGCAAAAAAAAGTCATCCTTGTCCCGGAAAATAAAGCTCAGCTGGACATGATGCACAGCCACAGTGTGTAAGCGGAAAAGAATTCATTTTAGCCCTTGAAACACAGCGCTCTCTTTAAATGTGGGTTTTAAAAACATGA
Organism: Aulostomus chinensis; assembly: GCF_037954235.1. NCBI lineage: Eukaryota > Metazoa > Chordata > Actinopteri > Syngnathiformes > Aulostomidae > Aulostomus > Aulostomus chinensis. The sequence goes on along the minus strand of NC_141335.1, from coordinate 21,452,345 downwards.
ATGGTGTTAACTTGCTACAGACTGGAAAAGGACTCAATAAAAGCAACAACAATGTAATTTACAGTATCTACACGAACAAGTGGGTTTCCAAGGCAAAAGAAACCATTCTTTTCTCTTAAGTCTCCGTTATCACCACCACCATTTATCTTTAAGATACAACTCATGCCTGCGCTCAAAGGAAATTTCCTGCACAAGCACAAATTCTCTGGCTGATATAAAGAGAATATGGGATTCCTCTGACAAAAACAAAACCAGGTAAAACCACCTCAGGTTAGCTTAGAATTTTATTATTTGCAAAATAATGCTTTTTCTAACAGAATAATTGTTCTTTAGACATCAATAATCGATGTAAACACGAGGTATAAAACGTAAGACATATTTTTGGTCATCACCCACATATTTGTATTATCGGCAGCGACCAAGTCTAGAAAGACAATCATTCCATACTGTTGATAATTTATTCCAGTACCTTTTCACCCTGTGCAGTTGCACTACTCAGGTATAGGGTCTTACCATAATTTTGGATAAAGTATAAATGGATTTTTCATTACTGCAGAGACAGGATACACTTGCACACAAGGCACAAGAGAAGGTACCCAAACATGTAAGGTGTGATGAGCGTGCCCACTGGGACAGTCTCGTATCTACAACATATAAGCCATTAAAACCCGTTGTCCAGCCCTCTGTACGTCCCAGCTGTACATCTTTGGCGTGAGTGCTTAGAGAACAATGGAAAGACCTGGGTTCCATTCCTTGTATGTGTGCACGTACGCTGACTGTAAAGCCAGTTCTGATTATTTGGCCTTCTCTTTTCCTTAAACTAAAATTCCCAAAAAATGTCAGAGATTTTTCTGTGGTGTGTGTGTGTGTTTTTGTTTTGGGTTTTTTTTTTTCAAGTGTGAATGTGAGTAAAGCCCTTTTGGCATCTAAATCTGTGTGGCCTCAGCAGGACTCTTAAGTCTGATTGCCACTTTGAATAAATTGGCTGTCACTTAGTTGAAACGTCAGACAGCCGGCAAAAGACCTCCAATAGCTTTAATCACATGGATGACAGACCTGGAGAAATCAAAAGAGTAGCCGTGGGTGGGTGAAAGGGAGTAAAAATTGGACGAAGGGGCCATTGGAGGGGAATTGGGGGGCCATGACAGAAAACAAAATGAGTCAGGATAAAAAAATTGATTTTCATCAGCAGACTTTTTATTGGAGAAGTACTGCTTGAATGTGGAGGTGTTTGTTTCTGTGAAAGCAAAGATAGATTTGTGATGGATCGCTCTACCAGCAAGAAAACACGCAATCTGTTGCAGCAAACATGAAAAAGCATTAGTGTCTCGTTCCTCTCAGATGAGCAGCAGACCTTATCCCCCATCCACAAACTGATTCCTAATGAGGTTAGAAGACTTCAAACAAGGCTCTGACTCAGCCGTGCTCCCACAAAGACCCAGGCTAATGCATTAAAGATGAGATGTGCTGATCATCTTAGACCGGCTTCCGTTTTCCTTTGGCACCTCCAGACAAATTAAAAGATCCACATTCACACCTTTGACCCAGCTCTTGGTTTTATTGATAAGGAAGATGGTTTGGAAAGTGTCTGCCAGGTAGATTAACTCACACAGTGCCATCAGCCGCCTCTGCTCCTGCAGCATTATATAACAAGGAAGCAGGCAGCAGTTAGACAAACCTGATCAACAGAAACAGTGGACAGACTCGGACTGCTGCTAAGCTTATTTTCTCACTGCTCATTATGTGTTGCTGACCTTTACCCAGCCTTCAGGGACCTTAAGGATGTGTTTCCCTGGTAGCTAACTGAGATTCACTTGGTGAAATCTGCTTAGATTATCAAAGCTTTCCAAATATGGGACAGTACATGGTGAAATTAAATGTAATCTAGTGTGACAGCAGCATTAAAAAGCAGGCTCTGAGGCTCCCAGGTCATTATGGAAGACTGAACAGACCTAGTGATCCAGATTCTGGTCATCAAAGGAAAAAATTCCCAATTCGATTATCTGTCCGAATGATCCAAGCCTTACAAGTCCCGTAAGCTTGTATTTGCTGTAGAGCTTTTCTGCAAAGATGGAAAATCCAGTGTAGAAATCCCATTGGCTGTTGGTCAAAGTAACCTGTGATGATGCTAACTACTACAAAGACAACATCATCCCTGCAGTAGTGTGTCAACTCATCCGCACTGTAAACCCTGTAAATTATGCTCCTTTCATTCTTTCAGCCATAACTTCTTCCACAGTTTTGCGTTGATTTTTAGCAAAAAGCAAGTGCAAGCAGCTGATGACGGAAATCTGCTTCCAGGTTTGTTGATGTCTGATGTCACGTTTGATCACACGGGTTTCTCTGAGATTGTCTTTGGAACCACTACCCTGAGATAGCTCAAGAAAAAGTGTGTGGTCCTGCATCTTGACTCAATCATCTGGTATTTGTTCTGAGTTCAGTTCTCTTTTGGCCCAAATTTGGGTGGTTTGTCAGCTGAGGGGCGTCCAAAATTACAGAGAGGGGAGGGGGAGCTGACAACAGAACCCTTCATCAGCGGTTGTCAATCGAAGCTGACTCCACCAACTTGGACACATGCAGCAACGATGAAAAAAGCCTGCATTTTATAGCAGAGGATGTGCTCAGTGTTCTGTTGATGTTCTGCAGTTACAGGGGCTGTTGAAAGGTCTCATTGGGCTCAGGAACAAGCATACAAGCATGCTTAGCTACAAGAGAAATGCTGCCAAACAAACTTGATGGCTTCTTCCCGGCGGCCTACTGAGGAACATCCTCAGGTGGTTTCGAGTCTGACTCCGGATGGAGTAAAAGGACAGTGGATGAGGTATATTTTATGATTGAGCCTGAAAGTCAGCAAATGGGAGAAGTTTGCCCTGAATGATCTTTGGAAGAAAATGTCGTTCTTCAAACTGACCAAAGAGTTCTGTTGCCTAAAACTGACTAAAAAGCTGATTTCCCTTAAGTATCATCATGGTTTGGATTGAAAGTGAACCTTTCAAAATGTTAAGTACCTTTTATAAAAAGGACTCCTGGCTCTCTTGGCACAAAGACATTCTGGCAGAAAGCCTTTGAAGCAAACGTCTCCCTTATGTGTGACTAAACCCAGCCACTGACCCACCTTTTATGGACTACGTCTGACCCAAATTATTATATTATACAGGATGTTTGGCCACATCTGGACCAGACAGCACGTACCGGGTGCCAGAAAAATCTCAGGCAAGGCTCAAATGTTCTTGTATCTGAGAACAGGATTCCATTTTTTTAATTGGTCTAGATTTGAAAATGCGGCAGCAGAAGCCCAGTCTGGTGTTTGCAGCTGGTCAGGAGGGTCTCCATTAGTTTGAAAGACAAAACCCACTTCAGGTTTATTGCTTTAATTTATATTGCATTTACATATTGAGTTATTTTTCCCCCTGATGCCTTTGATTACTTGAACATGTTCAAATTCAACTCTGGGAAAACGGTGTTTCCCATCAATCCTTCTGACCTCACACACAATAAAGCAGAGTACAAATCAGTAGCAGCTGGAGTCATGGCATCAGAAAGGGATTATTATTTTCTCACAACAATACTCATAGAAAGAGCTCTGAGATATATAATTAGACAGCAGTTTGAGAAAACAGACGATTTCTACCAACAATACGAATAATCAAAGAGATTGGGTGAATTTCAGTAATCAGCCCGTATCAAACGCAAACAGAGCACACATGAGGTTACTGGAGCAGGTGCTGATGCTCCCTAGTGAGAAGTAAAGCTTTCAAAAGACAGACGCCACAAACTAGTCTTATTTTTCTCACACAAAGCAATAAAAGAGGAAATAAGACAGAGTGGATGTGTGATTGACTGCATGGTTTGAAGGAGGTGGTGGTGGTGGTGGAGTTCCGGCATTGGCAAGCGGAACCCATGTACAACAAACATGAATTAGTAGTGTGAATGCTACCATAATGCAAGTGCCACAATAGCTCAAGGCCATGGCTAGCAGATGATTAGTGGTCCATTTGATTGCAAATCATTATTACAATACAGCTACTGTTTGGTATTGTTTATTGCATTTGTTTTTACAGAAGCATTGATACAGTTGACCAACAACAACAACAACAAAAAAGAACTAAAATATTCTCAGCCGTTTTGGGGATGTGGAATGTATATTATCATGGGATGTAATCAGACATGATACTTTACCAGTTCATGCAATTTTACCACTAAAAAAAAAAAAAAATCCAGCAAATTTTGATACAATTATGAGAAAAGTCTCAGTAAAATCAAACATTTTTGACTGCCACGATCACAAAACGATCATCAGACTGTCTTTCATTTCCTTCCTTTCTTTTGCCCTAAAATGGCTCTATATTGTAAATGTGAAAGGAGAGTAGATGTAGATCATTTCTATTAAGATAAACATTAAGAAACATTCTTGTCTGTGATAAATCTCAAGCTAGCCGGTCATAACTTGTCTCATTCATGAAGATGTTATTTTTTTTCTCCGTGAAGGGCAACTGCTGGGTTCATTAGCTTAAAAACTATCAGAGGTAACTGTTCCCATCATAAATAGATTCAGCAGCAGCACACGATCGTCCACCTGACCCCAGTCCACCGCTACCTTGCCAGGAGGTCTGTTCACACAGTGAGGAGATGAGCTGGACCGTGATGGCGACTCAGGGAGGATTGAATGGCCTCTGTCACCGTCCTCTGACAGTGCTCTCCTGTTTCCACCCCCCACTTTCTCTTAACTTTCTACTCTCTTTCAGACCCTGCAGGGGTCTCCAGATTGGATCCTTCTCATTCTATCGGGGACAGGAAGTCTTTTCATTCTCTCTCCTGGGCTTAACTACAGGGACAACATGTTCATATCAAATGAACCGATAGGGGGAACCTTAGCTGTTGTAAGCCCTCAGCTCTCATCCTTTAAGTTTATGTGCTTCTCTTTTTTTCCTGCATCAGTGTTTACACATTAAAATGCAGGCCATCTTGCATAAAATCCTTTCATCACAGGAATCAGACAACAGTGTCAGCAGGAACTGACGCCAAAGGTGCTAGAAGTGAATACTGAATACAGGACAAGCATTGACACAAATAATCAATCCCGGTCATGGGATATTCTATGCACATTATCTGTGTCAATAACTGTCCTGCTCCTGTCACTGTGTGACATTTACCTGACTTTTAAAGCTCCAGTGCATCACTTCAACTTTCACTGTGACTTCCACTCGTCTGCTTCCTCTCTCCCCCCCTCCAGTGAGTGCAGGCTAGAAATAAAATATAGTCATTCATGGTATGAGACTAATCCTAGGCTTTGCAGTCTTTTTGTTTTACATTGTTCAATGCGGTTTTGGCAGAAAGGTTCCCCTTGGAAGAAAGGTGACAACCTGCAGTGAGTGGGCATGAGACGGCCTGACATATCTGAATATGGCCTGCATACAAGTAAAATATGATTAACACAATTATTACAGCTTTTCCATTTAGGAGTGTGGATGTTGAAATGAGCCAATTTCACTTCTATACACCAAAAAAAATAAAATCTGTAGTATCCCCTCAAAATCCTCCATCCAAAATAAACCAGTGTTTTATGTTTATTGCACTCACAGCCAGCAAAGACCTACTCTTCCTCTGATTGGCTCTGAGCCTCCCCCTTCTCACCCAACACACCTAAAGTCACCAATCAGGGTCAGAGTGGATGACCCTCTGGGGGTACGTCCTCATGTGTTCATTTTTTCCTTGGTCGAGAAAAAAGTGTACCCATTAGCACCCAATATGTTGCCAAAGTAAAATAGTTGAGACAATATTGTCAAGTCAAGTGAAAATTTATTGTCCCACATCCGTGGAGGAAGCAGAAATGCACAGTGGATGAAGACAGACTGTCAGAACATTATCGTGGCTTCCAGCACTGATAGAGCGAGTATGAATGTTAGCCACGCTAACCGAGCCACCGGTGGTGCTAGCGCCATCTGTGGAGGAAGGGGTGGTAAATAGCAGGAGGTTGAATTTTTCATTCAGCACAGGCCCTTTGCACAGATGTTTTGACACAGGAAACACTGGTATAATTGATCAAATTAACTCCAGCCCATTCTATTTAGTGTGCCATCCAGTGAGGCAGCGGCACCAGAGCCCCAGCCTGCCTAAAAGGAACAGGATGATAATTAATGTTATTAATTACACCTGTCTGTCAAAATGCCACTGTGGAAAAGTCCAATCATCTCCTCCTGTTCATGTCTTTTATAATCTTAACAATGCAGACAACACTCCTCCTCTGTCATGGCTGCTTTCATTCACCTGATTGCAATCTGAACACACCGGCTCTCTCTCCATTCAAATCACTCATTCATCCCCAGATTGTCCGCTGACCAGCCATTTCTTTCTCAGTTTCTTGTTTAGAAGTCATTGTACCATTTGTGGAGGTTCACTGAACCCTCTCTCCATCAGCCAGCCAGCAGCCACAGTCATTCCCACTCACAGTTCTTGTAATAAATACACACCGTCTGTTTGGGGAATACACTTAATGTCCATCCTCCCCAGGGCCGAACTGGAGGATAGACACTCTCCTCTGTGTGTGCATTAGGGAGCTGAGACCACAAAGACCAGCTGACCGCTAGTTAGGTTAGCACAATGAATGGTGATGAGTGGGAAACATTAGCAAAATGGTCTTTGCCTGCATTGACATGATGTGTTATTGCTCATAAGACTTGTTAAAAAACAATCAAGAATATGAATTAGAGGATGTTGTTTCTGCCAAAACCACTGCATGCAGTGATTTGACTGTCCGATGCAGAGCGACTGCTGCTACCAATCACGTCTGATTTTCTGAGAGGATGAGGATTACTACTCTACACACCAAAGATCCTGACTCTGATCTGTTTGATGACTTTTAATGCAGATATGCTACCACTTAGCATCCACTACCATTCCTTATGCTAAGCTAACTCGCAGTCAGCTAGTCGCTGGGTCTTAACTCCCTGATGTTCACAGAGGAGAAAATGATATCCATCATCCTGTGTGGCTCTTGGGAGGGTAAAAAAAAAAAATCTGAATTAATTACAATTCGTAATTAATATTATAATATTCCGAGCACTACAGTTGCATTTGTTTTTCTTGTGTCACTGTGCATTTTTTCAAACACAGTATGCATATCACTACTACCACTACTTTATGTAGGTCAAAGAAGTTAACTAACAGGACTGGGCTTTTACTGCATCGGTCAGTCAATTAAGAGTAGATATAGATTAGTGAACACTCACTCAGTGCTCTACATGAGGGCAGTATGGCAAGCAAACTATTAGTACTAAACTGCTGCCACATGTGACCATAATTGCACCAAAACCATTGAAACTCTTCAAATATGGAACGTACGCATAATTTTCTCTGGTGTGCTGCATGACACAGTTGCTCGGCAATCCCATGGACAAACCTTAATTAATCTAGCATAATTAAAAGCAAATTTATTGCCAGGGAAATCAATGGTATTGTGATGTGTGGTTGAGTCAGCAGGATAATGTCTCTTGAGCTGGAAAGTATTGACCGCAGTATCAGTGTACAGAGCAGCAACAGAAACGGACATGCAGTTAACAATCAACTGCAATATAATAGCTTGGAGGTGAGAGGCTATTAGTCTTCATGACAAAAAAACATTTACATGTGCAACACACGCTCTGCAGTTCATTCCCTTTATCTCTGTGAGGACTGAATACTCGTTTCAGCAGAGGAGATGGAAAAGGAGCTCAAACTATTGAGTCACTTGTGCAAGTGTGTCAGTCACAGAGATAAAAGTGTGTCCTGAGAGAGCAGGGTGTCCACTTGGCTCTCTGTTGCAGTTTGTCACGCAGCTGACAGCAGAGGCCGAGGCTGGAGCGGGAGGTGTAACTAGGAGGGAGCTTGCTGAGGAGGACAAGCGATGGCATCAGCGAGTAAAACAAGAGCTGTCAAACCCTCAATCACTCACGCAACACCTAAGTTCCAAAATGTAACTCGCACGATTCTCAGAACAGCCATAAGCAGCACATTATTGGTGAAAGCATATATCATGGTTGTTAGATGAAAACCATGCATCTGTAGTTTTTTTTATGTTTTTCTGTTTTACTGCAGATGGAAAATGCCCATTCTCCCCTATCTGCTATCAGGTTTTGAGATTGATTGACCAATTAAATTATGTTTTATAAGGTCATGTGGCGATCAGCTTCTGCCTGAGGAGACCTCATGTAAGTCTGCATTCAATGAACCAAACCAGAAAGGCAGAGGCAAAAAACCCTGCCGGTAGACTGAGTGTTGGTGTCCCTGGGACACTGCAGGTTGAGTCAGAAGGAGCTACGGTGAAGGGAAGCCTCCATCTCCTCCGAAATCAGGCGAACTTTTTGGAGAACCCTGTTTCTCCACCAACCTCAACTTGAGACCTCAAGTCTTCCATGTATACTAAAAGAAAATTTGAATCAAATCCATTTCAGACTGAAAATATTTTATACGGGGTGCTTTTGTAAATTACGTTGTGAGAAAGGTGGGGGTTTTATTCCTTTTTAATAAAAATGAGATTTTTGGAATGGACAGCGACGACATTCTAAAGTTCTGGAATTTAGTTTAGCTTAAATTAAGTGCAACAAAGAGAACCTTAAAATGTTGCAGACTTCAACATTTGTTGGACCCAGACATTAATATCTGCTCTTCCTTCCATCCATCCATCCATCGTCGTCTTCCACTTATTCCTTACTAGTAAGGGTCGCGGGGGGGCTGGAGCCTATCCCAGCATCTACGGGCGAGAGGCAGGGTTCACCCTGGACAGGTCGCCAGTCCATCACAGGGCCAACAGACAGAGACTAAAAGCATTCACACTCACACCTACGGTCAATTTAGAGAATCCAATCAGCCTAGTCCCCAAATTGCATGTCTTTGGACGGTGGGAGGAAGCTGGAGTACCCGGAGAGAACCCACGCAGGCACGGGTAGAACGTGGAGACTCCACACAGAAAGATCCCGTGCTGGAGCCGGGGCTCAAACCCAGAACCTTCTTGCTGTGAGACCACAGTGCTAACAACTGCACCGTGCAGCCTAATATCTGCTCTTCTAAAATTCAAATATTACCAGGTTTCACCTCCATCTCCACACACTCCAAAAAAAAACAAAGAGTGAGGGGCTGAAATTTCGCCTCGGTGGAGGTATAAACTCTCCAGTGCTTTCAAGTTATTTGTTTAGAAGTCTGGTGCAGATGCTATGTGTTCCCAGACCTGACAAGAATGTTATTAAAAGATTGAAGGACGGCAACTTTAAGCAATTCAAATTCCAGACAAATAAAACGGAAAGTACTTTTGAATAATTTGTTCTGTGTATTGCTGTGTTTTCAGTACAGTTGTCTTCCACGAGGAGAAACACAGTAAAGGGCAATGTTACAGATCTCATTAAAACAAATAAAACATGATATATAACGGGGCCAGTGTAATTATGGAAATCAATTGTGAATATACAATATGCTGTTCTTCAACAGCCACAGATGAGATCTGGGGACTTGTTCAAACCACTTAACCACCATATCCTACTTTGATTTTCAAGCAGCTTTGTATAAATTAGCCTTGAAAAGGTGCTTAATAATGTGTGTGTGTGTGTGTGTGTGTGTGTGTGTGTGTGTGTGTGTGTGTGTGTGTGTGTGTGTGTGTGTGTGTGTGTGTGTGAGATGGGAGGGGGAATGAAGAGGGAGGGAGTGTCAATCAAATTCACACATGATGAGGGGAAACACGACTTGTTTATGAAGCATCATTTCTCACTGTGACAGCAACGGACATCGAAGATGACATGGCGGACATTTGTGGTGCAGGGTGAGGTGAGGGGACGCGGTCTGCAGTGATGTCATTAGTGATGACCACAGCAGAGAAGTTAGCAGCTAACAACGAACACTTCTTTTATTCTTATGGCAGACTTTGGAAGGAGCACAGAATAATCCAGCAGTGAGGTGAGGGGACAGACAAGCTGACTGAGTTCTGCAGCAGAAAAAAAAAACAACAGCTGACTCACAGATCCTGCCGTGTGTGTGTGTGTGTGTGTGTGTGTGCGTGTGTGTGCGTGTGTGTGTGTGTGTGTGCGTGAATGTTTTTAAAGTCCCAATAAAACCCGTCTGTGCAGAGTGCATCAACAGAAACACGAACAAGTAATTTTCATGACACTTTCGGATGAACGCATGTTCAGTATTGACTTCAGACCTTTTGCAGATTAATGAAACTCCAGAGATGTCAGTCACATAAGAGAGAGGTGAAAACCCATTTGAGAGGAAAGGGGAGAGCAAGAGACATCAACAAAAGCAAGAGCTGTCGCTCAGACACCATAGCTTCTTTGTGAAGATAGATGTAGGTCACAAGTCTGACAAAATTTGTGTGCCTGTGAAGAAAAAGAGAAAGTCAAATCTATTCCATCACTTTGAGACACAAATGTATCTCATGCCCCTGAAAGCACACAAGATAAAGCTTTGGTTGTGTGTACACGGACGGCTGGGAACACAGATCTGTAACCTGTATTGCAATCGGCCGTCAACAAAGCAGTGATTTTGATTTGGAACTTAGACTAAACTGTAAATATCATATCAGTTAGATATACAGAATCTCATATTATTCAGCTATGGGAATAGGAAAATATCTTTATCCGTAACAATCACAACTCATCCGTTTAAAAATTGATGATATGATAAAGAAAATTTAGGGGATCAGTATCTTGCTCAAGGACACTTCGACATGGTCAACGGGGGAAGTGAAAATCAAACCAACGTCCCTTCGGTTGCTAGATGGCCACTCTACCTCTGAGCCAAGCCGCTCCCTCTTTTTTTAGCTAACGGGGAACAAATAGTGAGAATGATTAGGAGTTTTTCTACCTTAACTGACCTTTTGTACCTTAACTGATTTGCTGAGGAGTTTCGTCTTTTTTTTTTTTTATCCTGGTCATCACAATCTATATCCTGTTAGCCCTATAATATAACCTACATTGTTGGCAGTGAATAAACCAAAATCATCAGAGGCAGAGATCCGTCAGCATCTGAAGTACACAGTCGTTTGAATTACAAGCATCTTGCCCTGGTATCCATCCAAGGGCCACAAGGGACGACAACACAGCCAAGTTGTCCCCCTGGAGTCACTTTGAACTATATTAGTTTGAGTGGATTGGGAACTCAGTGTTTGTTTTAAAATCATTCTCTGCAATGATGTTGAAGGTTGTACTTGTTTATTGCTGCGGTCATGAAAACCGCAAACCAATATTACATTAAATATTTAATATTTACCCCAATAGTTTCCTGTAAAACACATAAATTACTCATTTAATATCCTGTAATAAAAAAAGTGCAATTAAAAACAAACAAACAAGGACTGTTTTGCATATTTACACTTTTATCTGGATAATAATAATTTACTGGGCTCTCTCCACATCTCTGCACAGATGCCTGCAGGGGTAACCGCTGAATCCAGCTTGTCTCAATCGACAATTTCCACCATCCATCTGGTTCCCATCATATTTAAATACTATCTCAATATCAAAACTAGAGAAATATGTTCCCATGACTCCCATGACTGAGGAATACAGTTGTTTGAAACAGTTCTTCTATGTTGCAGGTAATTACATGTGCTGATAAGTGTCAGTGTGATCTAAAACACCTGCATCAAATGTGAAACTGACTTTGACCAAAAGGGTAATTTCACATACGCCCAGTTTGTGTGTCATGAATTCACAAATACTTTTTCCCCTACTTGCATGACTTTTTCCTTACACCATGATACAAAAAAACACCCACCATATGGAATTAACTTGAAGGTTATGGAGACTGATAACAATAGCAAAATTGTCCAAAATATCTGTTTCAAACCCCTCAACACATCATCCAGTATACTACACAGATTTAATCCACTAAAACGTTGATTCGAGTTTAAAATAAACTAAATACAGCACTTCGGGTTTGGTTAAGAGTGAATGAGCAGGACCAGCTGGTGCGTTCAGTTGCAGAATTCAGGAGCGTTCAGCCAGAATTTCCTGTATTTGTAGACGGATAACAGTGAAATCATGATCCCAATGATCATGTTTAGATTCTCTCATTGTGTCAACTCCTTTAAAACAAAATTATAGGGAGGATTCATGAGATATCAATTTGCTGAAGACCCACTGGAACCCCCCAGGACCCTTTGTGTTGACAAAGTATCTAAAGGACAAGACTATGTAAGGTGAAGATATTTAGAGTTAGCCAAATGTATGGACAGCAGTTTTATATTAAATTACTTATTCACTACATTTGTTGGAAGTTATTATGATTGTTAAAGATTTTCAACTTCCTGCAAAGTACGAATCCCTGCAAATGAGGTTTTTATGTCTGTGGAGGACAACTGTTATTGTGTTTGTTCATTTTGTGGAATTATTACATTTAAAGCTGCAGATTTGTATTATGTTCGTGGTTTATTACATTTGTGGGAAGATGTTACGTTTGGCTCACTCTGACAAATACAGGCGTATCACTCTGAAGTCCCTTTGCCGGTTTGAGTAACCCAGCCAGGCTTGGAAACACTGAGAGCAACCGGCAGACACCAGCATGACAACACAAGGCTCTCAGCTCTCTCCACTGAAGGAGAGAAACCTCCAGGGCTGGAAAACAGAAACAAAGCGTCCAAGAATATCTCCACTCCCCCTCCGACACTCTGAGCAGCAGACCCTCTGTGTCAATGATAACCTTTTATGTTGCACACCAGTGCATGTTCACATTCACAACACAGGTTCTACTTTCCATTTTTTGTCAAAGCTCTGATGCAATTCTTTCCCACACAGATTGATTAGTTTGATTATTATGAGACAGCGTGTTGGAATATGAGACTAACAAAAAAATAATCTGTCTCATCCAATTACGACGGGACAAAGATACAGCTAATACTAATGAATTATTCATTACTCAATAAAGATGCATCACAAAGGTCAGCCCGTTAATCTTGAGTTCGCGCCTTTGAATCCCTTTAAAAGATTATTTTGTGAATTCAGCTGACACTGTTGCTCACCATAATTAAGTTTCTTTTTGCTTTGGCAGAACTGGGCCACCCATCTGTGACTCATTGTGATTAGACTTTAATTCTGGCTGCCCTTGTAGCAGCTCATGGAATTTGACTTGGGCCGAGTAAAACATGAAAACAAAGCGATTAAACTCATTTAGAGGGGATGTCATGACATCGTTTTGTCCCACTACAAACAAGCACGTGTGCATCGTTTACCAAGTGTCAATATTCACTTAATCGCTCAATGGAAGGAATTTGAAAAGTGCAGACAGTTTTAGTGTTGATTTTTGACATTAATTGCTGCTGATTTTGTTTACATCTCAATGGGATTTTTCCCGGGAACAACCTCTGATTTCACTCTGACGTTGACACATTGTTATTGCTCAAACAGAGAGCAGAGCTCCTGAGCTTATAAATCAGGGCAAATGATGAAATGTCCTGGAGCCTGTAACGTCACAATTAATGCATTTATCTCTTGGTTTAATAAAATTGAACAGGCATTGAAGCTGCAAGCAAAGGGAGAGAACAGATTTGAAAAGGTGGAAGCAAAACCTCACTTTGTATTTACTCCGTTTCATTCTGGCTCTGTGCACTGCGCCGCTTTACAGCAGCACCTTCCCCTGCCTTCAGCATCCTTGTTTGCACTCTGTTAATCCCTCAGGAAGAGCGGGGATGATATGACACACAGCCATTTAATAAAAACCTAGTATGGGCACATATTCCTACTTAACATTTTTAAACAGCTGCTGCAGTAGAAGTGAAGACATTGTGGCAGAGCTCTGTCGGGTCCAAATCAGGAGAATCCGTCAAGGCAGCTCATTAGGGTCAACATCACTTTCCATAATTTAGGTTCGTCTCAGAGCTTGTTTCAATTCGCAACGAGAGGCAGGTCGGGAAGCAGATGGAGCCGTTAAAAAGGAATTTATAGCAGGCAGGTTGTAGTTTACTACAGGCAATGAGAATCCAGCCGAGAAAAGGCAGAGCAAGGCCAGCAGACAGTCTCAGAGGTTAGAGCGAGGAACACAAATACCCCCCCCCCCCCCCACAAACCCACTTTAAAAACCTGATTGATCCTGTTCCCATTGTGAGTAGAAAGGAGCTGCCTGTGTGTTTTCTGGTGAGTCACGACGCCACAACTGAAAGACGTGATTGGTGTTATCAAAACAGCTCCACAGTCTGGTGTCTTGGGTTTGTATATAACAAGTAAAGCAGCATGGAGGACAGTGGCGGCGTTTGTGTTGTGTTGTGTTGTGTTCAGTCTGTTTTTTTTAACTCAAGCAACGATTGAACGATGGTAGAGCTGTTGAACTGCTTGAACGCAGACGGATTGAATTTGTGGCTGTGAAAAAGCCACAGAAGTTTAGAGTGGACTGCTCTCTGGATCAGGGATTGGAAACACTGGAAGCAGGCCGCAAAATACCCGGAACCTGTAGGGTCATTTGGTGTGGGAGTGAATCCTGGTTAAAGTTGTCCACACTGTCAACAAAAGGCAGATGTGAGATGGTGTTAGCAGCTTTTTTTTTTTTTTTTTTTTTTTTTTAATGTGGCGAAAGAGAATAATGAATTAGTGTGGTAGGCTACCATTCAACGACGACGAGGGAAGTTATTTGTTATCCATGTTAAATTTACCACACACAGTCAAGGCTTTTGGGTTTGTTTGTTTGTTTGTTTGTTTGTTGCTGTTTTTTTCAGTAAAGGGTCATGTGATCAATCAGGAAAGGACATGTCTGCGCCAGGGTGCTGACGTCTGTGTTTGTGACATTTTCAGGGGTTTCTATTGATGCCCCTTTAACAGTTTTCCAGCTGAAATGAGGTCAGCACCTTTGCCAAATGTTTCTGTTTCAGGGGTTTTCTAATGCTGGAATAGAGTGCAATGCAAAGTTTAAACTTAGCAAAAGTTGCACGCCTTTAAATGAAAACATATTAGTGTGGTTCAGTTAAGTTGAAGTGAAGGATGTTTTTACCGTCAAAAAATTGAAAGGAATAGTAATTACATTCTAGACAATACTTTTATTTGCATTCAGTTTGGAGAAAAGGTTTGTATCACTTGTGTGATTAGCTTAGCTTAGCTTAGCTTAGTTTAGCTTAGCTTAGCTTAGTTTAGCTTAGCGTAGAGACTGGAAGTACTGGTACTTTGTTTTTTAAAAGAAAAGGTCTAAGACCTATAATTCTCTGTGAAATTATCATGTAACATGCAGCCAAGCTTGCTGATTCCGTCCTGATTGTACAAATTTGCTTCTGGGTTTGTTTGTTTTTTTAATCCAAACATTTTTCTGATAGAAAGTTGTTGTTTTTTCCCCACTGGCTATCCAGCAGTTCACAGTAGTCCAGTATTTAGTGATCAGGGCTTTTATATCCTGCTTTTTTCTTTTCTTTTTGCCCCTATTTTCTGATTTTATGGATTTTTTTTTTTTTTTTTACTTTTGGGCAACAAAACTCTGGTTACATTTAGCTTTACCGACATTATAGGTATTGCAACTTTGTACTTAACTGTGCAGACATAAAAAAGTCCGCAATGCATATTTCTGAAAATGTTGGTGCATGGAAGAACGATATGAAACCAAACGTGTCCGTGACAGTGTAAAAATGTATTTATAAATCTATTTATTTTATTACTCGGCTCTCAGGTGAAGGTTACTTTGTATTTTATCTGTGCTTTTAAAAAATTCAGGATCACATGGAGAATTCAGAATGCAGAAATGACAAAGTCAACACATCTGCACCTGTGTTTTCCCTGCAGCTGCGTGGTCATGCGTAAAAGTGGTGTGGATGTCTGAATAAGCACACAGAGCTTGAATATCACTGCTTGTCTTACAGCCACGCACCCTCTCATTTGTTCCAACGGGTTGACATGTATAAGTACTGATGTTTGTGACAATAAAATGCCATTTCCTGTTTCATTACAGAGCTGACTGACAGTCCGAAGAGTGTACAGTACAGTAATTGCCTCTCCAGGGGGCACAGCGGTGGATGCATATGCAGAGAGAGAGAGAAAGAGAGAGAGGGGGGGGGGGGGGCTCATCTGCTCTGAGTTTACAGTTAATAAGGCTCTATTTAAATCTTATTAAACTGAGGGAGAGAGAGGCAAACATATGAGGAAAGAGAGGAAGACGGACAGGTGGATGGGCTGCTGAAATTCTTTGATTGGGAGTTTGACCTAGTTTGAAAAGCATAAGAGGAAAAAGAGATATTTAAGACTATTTTTCGCTTCAAAATTGCTTTAAATACAAAAGCTTGAAGCTTCGCCGTCATGCCACAGCTGCATCTGCCGTCAGTAAAGCCTGTTCAGTATCCAGATTTATATACTGAAAATTTTCCTGAGTATATTTAGATACTGTTGACCTATTTATTTATTTGAAGTGGTTGCAAGCCTGAACAATGCATGAGTGGATCACAAGTGATTACTGTGCCGCTGACCTTTTATCACCCTTCACAATGAGAGGTCAATATTAATCACAGAACAACATATTTCAAGAAACTGAATCATGACCTCAGCACTTGGCATTCCTTTGACAGTGCCCTTGGTGTATAAAAGGGAACACAATTAATGACTGCGCCAGTCTACATAAATCCTGTCACTGCTTCAAGGAAGAATATGAATGATCGTGTTTGAGCTGTGGCATAATTAAAGCCTTCCTCGAGTCTCTGTGGTGCACCTCCACACTGCTCTCATCTCTTGCGTTACTCGAGAGAGATCTCCTTTTTTTCTGAATCAACCTGTAGGCATTTAGAAATGAGGTCAGACGCAAACAACGTCACGGCGGGAATCCAATATCTTAACACAGTGACATTTAGATGGAGAGCACCTGAAAATGTCGCCAAAATTAAAGACAGATGTCTGCGATTAGAAGGTACCACTGCAAGGCGTTCCTATTAAGCTTCCCCAAGTACAGGTTTTCCACCTTGGATCAAACTTTAAATGTTTTTCCTTTACTTGCCCTTCTTCGCCTCTGATTTATCCATCTTCCCTCCTGCAATAATGTATAGCACCTTCATAATTGTGCTCATTCAAAGAGCCAGCAGATTAATTAGATGTCACATGCAAGGTCTCTAGCTGAGGTGTGACGTTCATGCTTTGTGTCACCTCAGCTGCGGGTGATAAAAATGCCTTGGATGTGAAAAGAGACAAATGTTAAAGTGATAATTCACCCAAAAAGAGTGGTTTGCCTTTTGTCCCTTATTTTTTATTACTCCTAAACGCAGAAAGACTCAGCCACATACATACGTATAGACAGCTAGCAACTGCAAAACTGGCCAAAAATGTCTCTTCACACATTCACCAGTGTAACCCACATCTTCTTTTCCCGGTCATACGCTCGGCGATCCATAAGCATTTTGAATTAAGCTAAAAACAAAGTGTAACCCATCGAGTTTGGTGCTTATTGTATTATATATTGTACTGTATTGTTCATGGTAGCTCTGAGCTCAGAGCACAACCAGCTAGCACAGTGCTTGTTTATGACATCTAATATAACCGTCACACAGCAACCTGCAACAGCAAGCAATTCAAATTACAAACTATAAATGAATTAACAGCAAACAAATACAAACAATCTCTCAAGTTCAAACTGAAAAACACGCAAAATAAGTGTTGATCTTGCATCTCAAAAGGAACTCATCTGCAGGATCCAATCAACCATCCATTCCTCCATTGTCTACCACTTATCCTGTTAAGGGTGGAGCCTATCCCAGCTGACTTTGGGCGAGAGGCGGGGTTCACCCAGGATGGGTCGCCAGTCTGTCGCAGCATCTGCAGGATCTCTGCAACAAACAAAGAAGAAAGAAGAATTCATCTTGTCAGACTGCACAGCAACAGTTTCTGTCTCTGCCATCTGGAACTTTCCTTAAACTCCCATTAGCCTAAACAAATAGGTTCTCATACTGCGTTCCATTTACCTTAAAACTCAGAGGTCAGGACAGGGATTGACGTCACACTAAAGTTAAGCATGTCCCAGTAGATGAGGTGTTGGAAAAAAACGCACATTGTTTAGATCTCTGCCATTTAGCAACAGCAGTTGGTACAACTCAGGATGGTATAGTGCGCAAATAAACACCTTAGCAACGTGTAGATAGATGAAATATGATCAGAATTGTGTGCATGACTGAATTAATGGGACAGCATTAGACATAATGACTGTTGCATGGAGAGGCCATCTTGGTTTGTGAAGTCAGGGTCTTCCAGAGTTGAGAACTTGAAATTCCAAAATCAGGGGCATTCTATTTGTCACTTCCAGCCACACACCGCGGATAACTTCTTGGAAAACACCACAAATTCTACAAATTCAATGTACTATGACACCTTCTGCCATTTCCCTCCAAAAATCTTGGAGGAACGTATCTGTGGATATTCTCAGTCATCCAGGTCATGGTAAGTCTCAAAAAAGCATAAAAACGGCAACTGGACTAATCTCGTGTGGAGGAACAGAGCTGAGTTTATAGTTTTTTCTCACGTTTTCCTATGGGCAGCACGGTGGTGCAGTGGTTAACATTGTCGCCTCACAGCAAGAAGGTTCCGGGTTTGAGCCCCGGCTGGAGCACGGGGTCTTTCTGTGTGGAGTCTCCATGTTCTCCCTGTTCCTGTGAGGGTTCTCTCTGGTACTCCAGCTTCCTCCCACAGTCCAAAGACATCAAGAGGGGACGAGGCTGATTGATACTCTAAATTGACCGTAGGTGTGAATGTGAGTGTGAATGGTTGTCGGTCTCTATGTGTTGGCCCTGCGATGGATTATCCAAGGTCAACCCGGCCTCTCGCCCGAAAGCTGCTGTGATAGACTCCACCCCCCACGACCCTTAACAGGATAACCGGTAGAAAATGGATGGATGGAGGGATTTTTTTTTATATTTTTACATAACTTCAAAGAAGGCTCGACTTGTTATCACGACTTTCTTTTCATATAGTCAAATAAAATATAAAAAAACATTAACAAAAAAAGAGAAAAAAGTACTAAATAAATAACTTACTTTGATAAATAAAAAGTACAACACAGCGAATACGAGGGTAACAAGAATATTTTTTAAAACAAAAATGAGGCAAAATGAGAGCCGAATAATAATGATACTACAATTATGCATCTTTACCTGCAAAAGGAACACTACATAAATGACAAGATTAAGATCAGCGAGATCTCAACCTATAAGCCAATACAGATGTCTGGTACATGTTGTTTTACTAACTCATTGACAGTGTGGTGGCCATGTACAGCAGTGTTTTACATGAAATGTTTACATGGCACTGCTGCCCACCCAATGAACAAGGATAAATTAATAAGTTTGCATGTAGGTTTTAGCTTGGGTTATCTATGCTTGCATGTATTTACTCTCTGTTGGAAAAAATATTTGTATTTGGTTGTGAATTACAGTATTTTGGTGAACGAACGGACATGGCACCAGAGATTGGTACTTGGGTTTCAAAATAAAACTAAAAGTAAGAAATATGAAAGTATCTGTGACATGATGCTGGAGAAATACGCTTTACTACAGTTTCCTATTGTACGTAGATGTTCAAATTCGTCAATCACGTACGTAGACCAGTAACCCATTTTGTTGTGAAAACGTACCGGATGTGTGAAGTGTAGTTTATCATTTACGTGCTGTTCCAGTGGTACATTGACCCAGTTTCTGTCTCCTGGTCTTGTTTGAATGAGCAGCGCGGGGAGGAGCGCGTGGGGTAACGCGTGGAGCCAACACCATCCTCTCACGTCCAGGACACGCGCGCGCGCGCTGCTTACACCCGGCGAGTCCCACAATGCTGGAAAACACGCTTTTCTCCGCGCAATGAATCCTGTCAACGAAACCAGAACCGAGAGAAGTGCAGAACATTATCTTTTCGCAGTTAGCACCTACAAACTTCTCGCCTTCACCATCGGAACCATCGGAGTGTTCGGCTTCTGCAACAACGTTGTTGTCCTCATACTTTACTGTAAATTTAAAAGACTCCGGACACCCACTAATTTGTTGCTGGTTAACATAAGTTTAAGTGATCTTCTTGTGTCTCTTATTGGAATAAACTTTACATTCGCTTCGTGCGTCAAAGGCGGATGGATTTGGAGCCAAGCGACGTGCGTCTGGGACGGCTTCAGCAACAGCCTGTTCGGTGAGACAAATCATCATCTACCTCCCTTTCTTTTTTTCCTTTTTAATTATCATCAGTGCTCAGCCAGAACAATTCCTGACAAATTAATTCAAAGCTTAATCTTGTTTTCCTTGATGGTTTCTCTTTCCCTATCCGTATTATAAATAATTTAAAAAAAAGACATTCAGATTTTGATATCATCCGGAATATTTGCAAGTTTAAACAAATGCACTGCATGCAGGCGGGAATTATATTAAAAAGTATTAGTTATGATTAAAAAAAAAATAAAAGAGCTTAAGGAGAAATCTTCTTTCTTCATCATCACATCACTTCCTCCATAGAATTTGTGAATGGTTTGTTTTCTCCTCCCATGACTGACGGCTGCAGTGTGCAGTGGACGACCTTGAGGGTCTTCTTCTTATTTCGTTATGTATAAATGGGTGTGCATCGCTTCATCCAGAGGAACGCTTTTGTCACCCTTGTGCCTCCAGGTCACAACCTAAGCACTGAAAGTGTGGATGAGCACCCAGGGGTCACTCCCCTGCACCCACCTTTCAAGTTCAGGAGGACGAGTGTGTCGAGATCAGATCTTTGGAACAACTTATTTATCAGCAGATGCCATTGCTCTGTTGTATAACTCTCATGTGTCCTTTGCTGACACTCTCCTCTGCATACATTTGTATAATTTTGTCTTTTCATTCCTATTACAAAATTGAGGTTTTAAAAGCTTGCAGGGTTAGTGCTGAAAAGCCATTCACTTTTTTTTAAATGCTGGAATTCTTTGGGTTTTTTTCACTGAAATGAAAGAATGATTGTCTTGAGAAATCATCCATGAGTGACATGTTAAACCCCTGGGCCGGGTGTCTCTAGCTGGCACTACCTCTCCACCGGAGCTCTGTGGACAAATATGCCGTTATCTCTGAGTCTTACCCCTTGAATTGCTCAGGGGGAGGTGGGTGACACACACACACACACACACGGACACACAGGGGCTGCAGCAATAATCCCTGACATTTCTGTCAATGCACGTCTGTCCTAGTGAAACCTTAGCTGGGGATCAAGTTGAGAATCTGAAACTTGTCTGTGTTTCCTTCATTAATGAGGGGATTAATGAATTATAACGGTCCTGAAGGGTGTATAATTGGATAGATTAAAAAGGGTTGATTGAAAACAAATACGTTCTGTATCTAAATGGTCTGATAGACAGAAGGCACAAGGTGAACTCTCAGTGATGAAGCAGGGCTGTACAATGTTTATGCAGGTCTGAGGTGTGTGTGTGTGTGTGTGTGTGTGTGTGTGTGTGTGTGTGTGTGTGTGTGTGTTAGGATCCCCATGCTGAGGATTCACAACGTTATGCTCAACTTTATGATTAAACCCATCCAGTCCAAAGAGACGCTGAGTTGCCGCTGACCCAGATCCTGCAGCGAGCCTCCTGCATTACTCATCCTCTCTCTCTCTCTCTCTCTCTCTCTCTCTCTCTCTCTCTCTCTCTCTCTCTCTCTCTCTCTCTCTCCTGTCAGGCATTGTCTCCATCATGACACTGGCAGCTCTGGCCTATGAGCGCTACATCCGGGTGGTCCATGCACAGGTGGTGGATTTCTCCTGGGCGTGGCGGGCCATTGCCCACATCTGGCTGTACTCCCTGGCCTGGACTGGGGCTCCTCTGCTGGGGTGGAACCGCTACACTCTGGAGATCCACCAGCTGGGCTGCTCCCTCGACTGGGCATCCAAGGACCCTAACGACGCTTCTTTCATCCTTTTCTTCCTTCTGGCTTGTTTCTTTGTTCCTGTGGGCATCATGATCTACTGCTATGGGAACATCCTCTACACCGTGCAAATGGTGAGACGTTCTGCTGTCCGAGTCGTTTATTAATCATGAATGAGTGATGCAGAAGCTTGTAAATGTAACTTTTCCAAATATGGAAGGAAGATAGTACACGTATATGCAGAATGTTACTTTTTGAAATTCACAATGATTATATTTGTTTTTCTGTTTTTAAGAAAATTTAAATATTTTATAAACTTGATTATATACAGAAAATGTCAACATCAGTATATATAAGTTTAGAACCCCCAAATCAGTTGTGAAGTATATGCATAGGTTATGTGCAAAAAGGAAAGATTAAACACTTTAGAAAATAAAGATTGTTCATAACGAGGTAAAACCAACATGAGATGTGTTTGCATTTTGATGCAAATTTTGAAATATCCCATCAGAAGTTGTTGAAAATTTGAAAGAAACGACATGGACTTTGCAAAAAGAACCCTTGTTTTTCTGGATGAAGCTCAAATGTAACAAATCTTTGAACTCCTGTGACTGGCCAGCTGTTTGCAGCAGCTTGTCGTCTACGTGGATGTTCCCAAACTTTGTCCTTGTGTCCAGACAACAGGCAACTGACTGATGAGTCAGTTGTCACTTCAACAAAGACAATTTGAAGATAACTTCTTGAGATTTCCCTCCGTTTTTCATTCTTCTTCTGCTGCTCTGGCTGTTACAGCATCAGCCATGCGTAACATTGCCTCTACTGCCATCTACTGACAGCATTATGTAACCTATTTGCAAACCAGTTGGTAGAATCTCAACATTTCCATTGTTTACTTAAAATTTTCTTGACAAATAAATGGCAACACAGTTTAGTGTTTCCCCGTTGAAGCTGCGCGTTGTTATAGGTGTGAAAGACGATAATTAATTGAGTAATGGGTTTTTATATTATTACAATCGATGTGACATTCTTATTTTTAATATAAAAAAATGTCATTTTAGCTGCAAACATATTCAAACTATTCTCTGCACTTCCAAAAGGTCAGTTCTTTTTACCACAAAATCCTCATTTGACATTTCAGCTGCTTCAAATGCTGAGATTTCCAGGAATATTTTCCCAGGTCTTAAGACCCAGAACACTGGAAAAAAAAGATAGTAATTTATATCAGGACTTCCACTTCAGCTGATACTTCCAGGTCAATTTATCATTCAGTGGATACTTCGACCAAATCTTCACCTCGTTTCACTTCAGCTGACACTTCAATGTGACTAAGTCTGCACTTAAACTGGAAATTGAACTTTAACTGCTGTTTAAATCTTCTTACAGCATTTGGATTGACTTTTTTTTTTCTGTGTTTCAGCCGTTTCGTGTGTCTCAACTGCACATTTTCTTCCAAAAAAAACTTTCTTTCTGGGTATGAAAAAGATTGACTGAGGTTTAGAGCCTCAGCAATAAACTGGATTTACTACCGTTGCTTTTGAACCTCTAACGATTTCATTTCCACCTCAGAAAACATAAAAGTGGTGTTCATTTCTGAAGATTATCTTCCAAAACAAAACATGTAACTACGTTAAGCTGGTGTTTACTAGCAGGTTTATTTTGGGCTGTAATCTAGAGTAAATATCCCACTGGCCTTTGGTCCTGGTCCCAGGTTAGGCCTACAAAATTAAGCACTGGATTGTTTTTGAAGCAATGTCACTATGGTCAGTGAGTAGTTACAAGTTATCACATTTTTTGGTTACTAAAGTCGAACTTAATCTCCAGGTTTTAAACCAAACATCATCATAAAAGTCCTTTATTGGGCTTTTATTCAGTTGCAAACCTTGCAGATTTAGCCATTTTTTGATTACACGATGAAACCCCTTGACTTTCGTTTACCTACCACCGCCATTTCACTCCTCTTATGATGGGGCTCTATTATCATAATCTGCTTCTGTGCCTCCAGGGCCTCTCCTCTGTCACAGAGGACAGCCTGGTAACAGAGATGAAGTGAGTGGAGTTAAGTGTTTGTATTCAGGTTAATCATTCCTGCGCTAATACTTGACAGTGTGTGAATTGATAGAATGTCCGAGCCGGACAGAGCTGCAGGTTAGATAATCTGTAAATGTGGTAAACAACGGCTAACAGTTCCGATCAAATGACGCAGATGTCTCTCTGCAGCACGGTGTGGTGTAACTGCCTCTTTGCAAAGTATTCAAAGCATCCTCGAATACATTGGAGGCCCGAAAGCAGCTCATCACAGCATTTGGGAGATGATATGAAAATCTTCAAACGAGTATTTTTGAGTCTGGAAATGCCACTGCAGACATCTGAAAACCTAGAGAGGAGTAGATCAACATGGAAATGGAGCATAAGCCGAAGCCAACTGCAGAAAAGTGTCAATTACAAGATTAAACAGCACAGGCAGTTGTGTGGACTGAAATAGAAACATTCTCAGTGACTAAATTCTCTCTTTTTGCAATTTACGAATGACAACACCGACACATTTCTTGTCATAACAAACATGTTTCCTAGCTCCCATTCCTCCCTGTGGCATCCTCTCTAATTGGTTCCCAACTGAAGTAAAAAAAAAAAAAATGAAGTTTCTCTAAGGACTGTGAGCTCATCTTCTATTAAAACGTCTGACACGTCTAGGGTAGCAGAGTATGCGTCAGTACCCCCTACTGACGCTGGGTTGTTACTACAAGGCGAATAATTTCCTTTACAGGAAAAAAAAAAATTGTAAGGGGATCACTTTAGCTCTACCAAACTAGCTCTGTGACGTGTCCTATAAGACCTTTTTAGTCCTCTGCAGTGTGAATGATTCTCTGCTAGTGTTTGTATTATTATTATTGTAACATGCTGCCCCCTGTTGATGTGGAGTGTGACTTGCCTATTGAGATTGGCTACAAATACAGGAAAATGTTCTAAATAGCTGACACCCATGCAGGACATTCAACTTACAAGTACAGTAATCCTGAAGCATTCGATATGACATCACTGTGTTGATTTCATCTCATCATTGGTTGAAATATTCAGTCTTAAAGAAATATTCAGGTTTTTTTTTTTTCAGCCTTCACACATTTGCAACGTTTTGGGTTGGAATTGTTGTTAGGGACCAAAAATATTTTTGTTTTAGCAAGAATACTCAAAAAGTTGTTAATGGATTTGGATGAAATTTGGTTGTATGAGAGAACTTAGATTGAGAAATAAATGGAATTGATCCAAATCTGATGACATCATAACATCATGGCGGGGGTACAAGCTCTTCAACACTGTTCAACGCAAACACATACAAGGACAGGTCTGAAAAAATACTGGAATCTCTTTTAAGCAAAAGTAGTCTGTTGTTGAAGTTGAAGTTAACTTAGCTTAGCATAAGTAGGTAATGGATTCCCAACCACTTCTGTTTTGAAGGACCTAAAAACATCATGTAATACGACATGCCTAAAATCGTGTCATGTCTAACTGTCTACTGTCTTCTCTCCCGTCTCTGATAGCTGCGCTCCATCCAGGATCTCCAAACAGTTCAGATTATCAAGATCTTGCGGTACGAGAAGAAGGTCGCAGTTATGTTCTTTCTCATGATCTCCTGCTTCCTGGTGTGTTGGACGCCCTACGCTGTGGTCTCCATGATCGAGGCCTTTGGCAGGAAGAGCATGGTCTCTCCGACGGTGGCCATCATCCCTTCGTTCTTTGCTAAGTCCAGCACAGCCTACAACCCCCTCATCTACGTATTCATGAGCAGGAAGGTTTGTGGTTATATGCCTTTTTTCTTTTTTTTTTCTTTTTTACTTATTTGCAGGAGGGAAGTGTAAGATCATTTTGTATTTGATCTGCAGCTGGTGGAGCTGGCGGCACTGCAAGGGTTTAGCCATCATTTTTTTGATGCCATCTGCTGCTGCAGTATGTTTTGAACGGGTGATGTGATTGGCCACTCCCTGTTAATGATGATTTTTCTCTCTCTGTCGAGCAGAACTGATCCATAAATTTCATATGGAAAAATAGGGCAAATCAATGACATCTGAATTTGGGGGTGGGGTTGCTTCAGTTTTTTTTTTGTTTTACCACAAAATTGCAGTTGTTTAAAACAAAACAGTTTAAATGGCAGTATTTTTGTTTAATCACTGACACATTATGGAGTTTGGTTTCACAAAGGTGGATTGGTTGAAAATAGATGAAAAGCCCCCTTTCTTGCACCATAGATCTATATTTTCCTGGTCCTCTTACATATTTCCAAGCATTTAAATGTACTGCATGTTTCGTGTGTAGGTGTGAAATTATCGCTCCCTTTGTCATCTTCAGGTCTTGTGTATGACAGACGGCAAAGATGCAATTTCATTGTTGTGTTAAACGCCAGCCTTTAATCTCATCTCCTCTGCTTCTCTTCCCACTCATCTTCTCACAGTTCCGCCGTTGTCTGCTGCAGCTGCTCTGCTCCAGGCTGTCGTGGCTGCAGCATAGTTTTAAAGAGCGCCCCCTGGCTCCCATCGAGCGCCCCATCCGACCCATCGTCGTTTCCCGCCCATGCGGCAGTAGGGACAGACCCAAAAAGAGGGTGACCTTCAGTTCCTCGTCCATCGTCTTCATCATCACCAGCGATGACTTCCACCGCTTCGATGTGACCTCAAACGCTGTAGAGTCGACAGAGTTTAATGTCATTCAAGTGAGGCCATTGTGATCCTAAAGGACTGGACTTTTTACCCCCCAACTCAGTATGCCTTAGGACATGGAAGCCAATCTGAGTCCGTCTGACCTCCCTGGACGCTTTGTGTCAGTTACAACCTCAGTGTAAATATCCAGCGGCAGATTTGCTGGGAATCTCTACGAAATCACTTCCTGACGGTATTTTATGCAAGCAGGTAGAATGAAAGTGTGACTTCTTCATCAAACATCAGTTGTGGTGATTAACTATACACATGTGATGATGTAGTTAACATCTAGAAATAGAATTATGTTATAAAAAACACATTATTTAATAAAACACCTTATTTAATAACCGTAGGACTGCTTTAGAGGCCAGAAGGAGTTGGAATCTACATGTGATAGCAGATTTATTTATTTATTTATTTGATTGTATATTTTGGTTGGTACCCAACTGAAAACAAGCCTTAGGCCTTGTTTCTATGTACAGTTGTTTGGAGTTTGGAAATCTGTTAATACACTTGGAAGTCCATTCATTTCCTATGGAAACCTCTGTGATCTCCGATTTGCTTGTGAAGCTCCTCTTTCCGCTATTTTTCAGTTCAGTTTTTACCCTGACTTTGTTGAGAGAAATTGAACTCTTTCGACCGAGTTTAGATAGACAGTGTGTTACCTAACAAGCTATCGAGCTACCAGTGAGCTAACTAACAGGCTTTTGCTACGTCTGCAGAGATCTGTGGATATTCCACACGTCTACATGTTGAAAACCTGGTGAAGTCAGCCTCTCACCTCCAGCTCATCAGCCTTCATTTCTGTCGCCGTCGAGGCCCATACTGTGTGATTGTGTGAAATTACAGACACCAGACTTCCATTCATGGAAATGAGGCGTTATCCATAAACCATAGTACAGAAACTGGCCGATTCAATAAAGAGATCCTATTTAAGCTACCTGTCTTGTGTACCTTCTCTCATTTCAGTCTAAGTCTCCAGTGTGAGTAGAGCGGTCACTGTGAAATGAAATTAGGGGAAATTATATTTATGAGGACTAGAGGAATGTAATTAGATAAGAGGAGATGAAACATGGAGCACCGTGGTATGCTCCAGTGGGACTTTCATAACCTCCTGGGCTGTCAGCTATGAATAGATTTGATGGATGTCCATAGCTGTTCAAACCTTAACTCAGTGATGAAAAGCAAGAAGTTCAGTGGTTGGCATTTGGGGTCATTCTCAACCAAATATTTCGACAGGAAATCTGAGCCCGCAGAGACTTTATTCAATACATCCTCTCTGTGAGAGACTTTTTTGTTGTTGCTTTTACATAATTGGGCAAATGACAGCATAAAGGTAGTCACGTCTGGAGACTAAAAAGAATCCACCATTTACACACATTGTCACACACGGCTGCATTTACATGGTCCTTCCTCTTCCATTAATAATTTGAACAAAAGCCCAATCAGTGTAAAACTACCTGTTTGTAACCACCTTTATGGGATGAGACTGAACCAAAAGGAAGTTTCAGAGAGGGGTGGTGTAAAACCTTGATGAGCCATCAATATCAGGGGTCGAGGCCCAAATGGGGGGATGATAAGGTGATTTCCAGCGATCAAAAACATTTTTTTTTAGAAATGATTAAAAACGCCACTATCGTTTCTTGTGATGAAAATAGTACCATAACTACTACAGAAGCAGCAGTCAAATTCCCAGTTCCTCTTCCTCGTTCACGGCGGCTCTGATCCATCAGTTGATCCAGCTCATTTGATCAGTGGTGCGGCAGCAGTGTCAGCCACTTTCGCTCCAGCCAAAGTGTTTGTGGATCACTGAAAGGAGACATAGATTATACTAGAAAAATGTGCTTGTCAGTTTGTAAATTGATGTTTTTAGACAGTTTTGCAGTTTGTTGTTGGAGGCTATCGTGCGCTATCAGCTTCAAGCTTGAATTACTAGTTTTGGCTGGCTCTTCCTGCATTGTGGGGTCACAAAAAAGCGATGCAGGAGGGGGGGGCGGGGTGTCTTTGTGAGTAATTGCATACTTTTAGGGTAAAGTGTCAACTTACACAACTTCTGAGCTCCTGATGACAGTTAAACTAAAAAAAGGTAGAACTCACAAAAACAGGTCTGTGGCAGACCTTAGAAGATTGTTAAAGTCGATAAGGAGTGTGTTCCACACCGACAGGTGGAACCCCTTCTAGTTATATTTCCAGTTTTAGGCATATCACCATGGTTACTGCAGGCAGAACTTCTGTCAAAAAATCTAAGCATGCATTTAAACACACATCTCATTGAATCATTTTATTTAGCATCCATGTAAACAGTTACAAATCCCTCTTCAGAATGTTTTCAGTCAGACTGCAGAACTAATGTCCACGTAAACGCTGCTAATCACTATCATTACATGTCTGAATTACAGGACATTATGCATTTGCCAGTCAAATCTGCAATGTCGTCGATCCTCAGGAGGTCCCGAGGGCTGCAAGCTTGTTCCACATAGTCCCAATGGGGATCTTGAGCTTGCTGGTATCAGGAAGATTTTTAATGAGAATGTAGGAACTTCCCAGCGTAGCTCCTGCAGCACAGAACAGCAGGCCACGGTTGATCACCTGTGAAAGAGGGGAAAAAATACCAGCGATAAATTCTGTCAGTTTTATGCACATACATAATTTTTTACTCTCACCTTCCTGTAAAGTGTTGTGCCTGAATTACAGTCACTCATTATAACTGCATAAAAAGTACACCTATTAAAGCTTTAATGCAGCCGTTAAGTATTTCATAAAATTCAGAGGTTTGTGACTATAAAAAGGTCTTAATCTAATCATCAGTGGAGATATCCTGAATCTAATCCCTGGTGTGAGTCGAGCTCCAAATACATTAGAAGCCTGCGGGCCAATCATCGAGGTTATTAATTTAATTTCACCTTTGCTTAACCAGGTATTAAGCCTTTCAAAAGGGCAACCAAGAAAGCAGCAGCACATGCCACTATTTAGCTGACATGATTAAAAAACAATACTTGAAACAACACACGAGAGAACGAGACAGTAATAAGAAATACAAATGATGAATCTAAAGTGCATCATCATGCGAAATTAGTTCAGGCACTTTTAAATCTCTTGGATGGATGTTGCAAGAAAAGGGGCCGACAAATTCATGAGCCCTATTTCCCAAATCAGTATGACTTTTTTCTTCTTCTTTTTTTTTTGATAGGCCACAATTTTGCACGGGAACTGAACTTTATTAGGAAATATGCACAAAATATTCAGTCACTGCTCTTCGTTTCACTTGATTCTGAATGTGAAGCAACGAAAAATAAAATAGAAAAAGTCTCCTGACAAGTTTTAAAATCCAGAAATAGAGAAAATAATGAATGTTAATTTATTTAAATAGGTCTTTTTTACAGTTTTTAACCTTTTTTGGGGGGGGGGCAGCTACTACTAATCTCAACTGTCAGCTCTACATTGAAATAACTTGGTTTGCCCTGGTACTTTGTATAGTTTAATCTGCTCAGATTAAGGAGAATATAGTTAAAGCGATTAAATGTTTTCTATAGCATCTCCTTTCAGAAAAGGCACTGATTTAAATAATTCATGATTTATTCATTTATTTATGTTGCTTCTCTCTTCTCTATTTTTATTGAACCTGCACTTGGCGAGGACACTCTATATAGGTCTATAGTGGATAATCCTCCCCCCTCCTTTCACAGAGGTCAGTTTGCCCTTTGCCCACATCCCTTCGGGTTGAAGCAATTTACAGGGAAAGGCTGTGAAATCCCTGCTGTCCATCTGACAGAGAGCCATTAGCGAAGGAGCCCTCAGTGCAGGTCACCTCAGACACTTCAATGTATTGCCAAGGACTAACTGGCACATCTACAGCCATCGCGCATGACAAATCACGAACACTTCTCTCTTGCTGCAGGAATAAATAAAATCTTTCTGTAAGAGGAATTCCCCGGGCGAGAGTCACACGCCCACTGCCGATAATACAGCGTCTTCAAAAGAGTCCTGGGTTACCATACTAAGAACTTCAATTAAATGACCCCCCCCCCCCCAAAAAAAATGAAAGTCTAAAGAAAAAAACATTCCTACAAAGTGTCTTACTTGGTTTTGCCATTGCCAGCGCTCTACCGCTTCATGGTACCGGGTCCTGGTGAAAGTGACCTGGAGACAGTGAAGGGCGAGTCAGGATGGTGAGGTACCAGTAACAGATGTCAGCTTATTTTTAAAAAGCCACTTACCATTGTATAAAGTGGGATTATTGTCTTCGGCATGAGAAAGTGGAGGAGGTTATCGACATATTTTCGGAACAGGAACCACTTGGAGTTGACATGTGCCCGCATCTACAAAACAAACAGCACATGTAGAGACATTACATCTGAAAACCCAGACAGCCTTGAATCCGGGGGGTGGGGGTGGGGGTGGTGGCTCTGCAAGAAGAACAACACTGCAGGGACCAATTACAAGCATTTTGATGGCATGAATCTTAGCACAGATGGTTAATATGAAGTAGAGTGTAAATATCTATAAATAATTGGAGCCGGCTCAGTAGGAAGCTAAACTGACGGTCGTGCACCACTTAGGTCTCATTACCAAGACTCCATCAGTGCTTTTTAATCCATGAATATAACTGGAGAATAATCAACAACTGAGCTGTACGTTTGCTATATTAAGGAGATGACGATGTCAAACTGGCAAATCCTTTGTTCATTCTGTGCACCATTTGATTTGCTAATTTATACAGACAAGGATCCGTCAATGAAATATGACCTGTTCATATGTCCATGATGACAGCTTTTAGCTATCCAGCCATCCATTTTCTACTGCTTATCCTGTTAAGGTCGGGGGGGTGGAGCCTATCCCTGCAGCCTTCTGGCGAGAGACGGGGTTCACCCAGGACAGGTCCATAGCAGGGCCAACACATAGAGACAGACAACCATTCACACTCACAGCCACACCTACGGTCAATTTAGAGTATCAATCAGCCTCGTCCCCTCTTGATGTCTTTGGACTGTGGGAGGAAGCTGGAGTACCAGAGAGAACCCACACAGTCACAGGGAGAACATGGAGACTCCACACAGAAAGATCCCGTGCTGGAGCCGGGGCTCGAACCCGGAACCTTCTTGCAGTGAGGCGACAGTGTTAACCACTGCACCGCCAGCTTTTACTAGTAATACTTATTAATACGGGATAAATATAAGGCCTTGATGTTTAATACTGTGGATACATGGAATTTGTGTTTCCATAAAGGCTGAAATCCCACTAGCAGAGACCAAAACTTCCTAAGTGGGACTTTAAAAGACTCAAACTGCAAAAACAACAGATCCTTTGTCATAAAATGCAATTGTTTCTGAAAGAACAATAGTTTCCTGAAGGGCAACATTAAATAATTTACTACAGCTTTTAATGGAGTCGTGCATTCAAAACCGTAAAGGTCTTAAACCTGTAATGCTCATGTTTTGGTACTCACTGCTAATAACACTCCTACAGTACTGAGTATGCAGTTTGCACAATTAATCATGTAAATCTTGTTCTTGCTCCCAAGAAGAGACGTGGATTATCTATTCTAATGGTAAGCATTGTTTTTTTTAAAGTGTTCCTTGTACAGTTAATCATTTAATCAATGGAATATTTGGTAGAGTACTAAATTACCTGAATAATGGAGAGTTGAAGCCCTAGTCTCCATATTTTTTCCAACCCGGTGCACAACATTCCTACCTCTAAAATAGCAGAATAAATCTAACTTTAACAGAACATTAACTCTTCATTTGCATTTTATAGTTTCAGCTGAAGTTGAACTGAGATAAATATGCATTACTTCAATGTAGTTGTACATGGCCAGGTCTGCAATGGCGTGGTCATCTGGAACTCGCACTCTGGAGTACTCTGACAGTACTGCGCCTGAGAGAATGCCATTAGGACAACAGTAAGATTCATTGGTTTATTGTTGTTGTTTTTTTTCTGTGTCTTCTTTAATCTGGGCTCATGTGAAAAGCACTCACTGAAATCCTCATTGAGCTGCTCCATTATTTCTTCTAACACGATGCAGTCCTCAAAGCCCTGTAAAGCACGAATGGGTGAACAAGACTTTGTTTAATTATTTTCTCCTTGTCTCCTCAACCTCTTGGTGTTACTTACAGCATTCATGCCCTGGCCATAGAAGGGCACTACGGCGTGCGCCGCGTCACCCATGAGGACACATTTGTCACCAATGTGATACGGGGAGCACTTGACAGACACCATGGCCTGAGCAGGCAGTCGGAAGTAATCCCTCTTGAGGGCATCACTGTGAGGCGCAAAGGGAAATAAAACAATTACAGACTCATCTGAACTATTTGTTTGGACAGTTTTGTTTTTTCGGCTTGGTTCCTAAAGCGTATGTCACATTCAAATAAGCCTAGGCAGTGTTGAAAAAAACAGACAGAGGAATGAAAGCGTTTGCTTGTTTATGCCCGAGCCTTCTAAATCAAGTCAGCCCAGTGAGGAAGTAAGCGAATGAGAGCGTTGAGCATCTGCATGGCTCACACCTCTCCTTTCTCTCTGTCACCCGCAACACACGGTTCAAATTAAAATCTCACAGCAGAAAGACTTGTAACACTACTGCAATTTCACACTTCACAGACCCTGGCAGAAGCGGATGTAGCTCAAATCGATAGAATGAAAATGTGAGTATGGCCTGGCAGGTTGAAGGAGGAGATAAAGGCAAATGTGGAGAAAAGCACTGAAAGAGAAGAGCGCTGGAGGTGAGAAAGTCACTCACGCTCCTATTAACGGTATGGCATCAGGGAAGTATTTCTGGAAAAACTCAATGACTTTGTCTCCAGTTGTGATCTTCTCAAACTCCTCAAAGGGCATGAAGAGAGTGCAGGTAAATGTTTTGTCCTAAATTGGAAAAAAAAAAAGAAGAGAGCACATGGATGTCAGGGCTCCAGTCTGCTCAGGTGGACTCAACTTTCATCAAGTCATCCTTTTATACACAAACACATAAAACTTAAAAAAAAAAACCTCTATAAACCATCCTCCTCAGATAAGAGAATAGACATCTTTCTCTCCTCTGTGTGTGTGTGTGTGTGTGTGTGTGTTACTGAAGCTGAGACCCACATAGAGTGACTGCTAGTTAACTGCAATGAATGGTAAGTGATCGGCAGGTTAGCATCTTGCCCTTGAAGCTTCAAAAACTGGATAAGGATCTCAGTTTGTGCAGAAGTAATCCTCCTCATCCT
The DNA here is from genome assembly GCF_037954235.1 of Aulostomus chinensis. NCBI lineage: Eukaryota > Metazoa > Chordata > Actinopteri > Syngnathiformes > Aulostomidae > Aulostomus > Aulostomus chinensis. The sequence goes on along the minus strand of NC_141335.1, from coordinate 21,418,701 downwards.
CTCTCTCAAAGTCAGATATGATTATTTTAGCAACAGTTGCTGTTCTTGTGTACAACAAATTTTGTTTGTGCTGTGTCAAATCATTGCATCCAAGCTGGTAAATAGTTCAACAAAATGGCCTATTCTAAAATAAAAATATTATAACATTTTACATTGTAATTTCAAAACAAAGATATGCTAAACCCTAGTCCTATTCATGTTGATGAAGACTGGTTTGACAAAGCGTATACGTATTCGTAGGCTTTTGGTGAAGGTGTGCTGCACAGCCCAGGCACGAACATTCACTGTGCTAAGCTAACAAGCACTAGTGTAAACCTGCTATACAGACAAATGTCAAAGTAGAAGTAGAAGAAGTATGTCTGTCTTTTTCACAATTTGTTGTTGCTTGTTCTGTCTCATGTCTTATTGTTCACACATGAGTCATATAGTATTTGTTGTGGAAGAATAGTTTCATGTAGCCCTTGCCTTTAAAAAGTCCTAGATTCATGGTTCAACGTTCAATTTTAGCATCAAACTCCTCCCAGTGCAAGTGAGGGGTGTCATTATCTGTCCATCTGAGCAGCAACATCCTGCGGTTTCTCCAGGGACATTTTAGTTGTCCCTGTTTCCATGGTATCCACAGCAGTAAGGACGTCTCTCCTCTTTTCTCATACCTAATGCGTTCCTGGCAACAAGAGCCGTGAGTGACAGTGCAAATGCACTATGAAGTCAGCTGCTTTAACCTTGTCTCGCTAAAGACAGCAAAAGAGCTGTTGCTGAGTCATCCAAGCAGAAAAAAAATCTGCTTCAGGATTAAGAAGGACAGGAAAGACAGAGAGAGGTCTGACAAAAAAAAACAGAGTGATGAGAAAGAGGACAGAACTGCTGTGTGAAAATTAGGTCGAACCTAAAGGCACCAAAACATTCTGCAGGGTAAGATTTCTGAGTGGTAAGCCTCTGCTGGCAATGAAGTGACTGCAAATGAAGCCAATTAACTGAATGAGGAGGTCCCAGAGGTCAATCATGCCCTGAAATTTTCTGGATTGATTAGGCTTTTGTTACAGCTACTGTTTGCCAAATAGTATCAGGTAATAACAGTAACTTAATGATGGAAAGAAGAAAAAAATCTGGCTCACCATGTTGGGAAGGGCGATCATCATGAATGTGTTACGAGGCCAGATGTGCAGATAATTAGGCTTCATGGCAAACTGGGGAAAATGATGAACAAAATGAAAATACATGTGATCCTTGTAGCCACATCACATCTTCAGTAAAGGGTGGGGGCTGACCTCTCCATTGATGGGGGGCATGGTAAGCTCCATGTAGCCATGGGGGATGTAGGTCTGACTGTAGTTGAAGCGGCTCCGACGAAGGAACTGCTTGCGGATAGCAGAGAAAGCTCCGTCGCATCCTACAATCAGGTCTGCCTTGATATGCTCCACAGCCCCATCTAACCTGAGGAATACGAAAAATCCACATGTACTGACATCAGTATGGATACAAGCTTTACTCTGTGGGCTTCATTTATCCATGCTCAGCCTGAGACTCTGAAATATCAGGGAAAATACACTCAGATCAACACAGCCAATCATTTCTGGAAAAATGTAACATTCCTTCTTCAGAAGGCTTTCTAAGAGCAACATCTCCATGCATGACGACCCTAGCAGACAGCAGGTGTGGTTTCTCCAGGGGTGCTGAGCTTGGGAAAATCTGCTACAGGCGTTGAGCTTCAGTTGTGACGGAAAGAAATACTTCACCCACAATGTGCACTCTTCTTTTCAAGTGTATTTTTAAAAAGAATAATATACTGGGCTCATGAAGGCGTTCATCCCTCCTGAATTACTTCTTTGTGATTCCAGAGTGAAGAAAGAGATGGACACATATACATAGTTAGCTTGAAGCTAATGGCAACAGAAAAATAACAACAGTAAACTCTCTAGAAGTGTCGGTTTGTAAACTCTTAGAAAGGTTTTGTGTAGTTTCATCTACGTTTCTTTTTTTTTTGCCATGTGCTCAGTAATCCACAAACACTTTGAGATGTAAGCAAGTTTCAACTAAATGCGCCAGCTGGTCAACATTTGGTGCTACTGTGAACATGCGGAACCAGAAATGTTAGTTTGTATATTACTGAGCACATGGCAAAGTAGAGGGTTGAAGAGGGTGTGGGTTGTATGATGATATTGTTAAACATTTTACTGTTGTTTGCCAACAGTTGCCATTAGATTCAAGCTACATATATGTTGCTGGCTCTTTCTGCGCTCTGGAGATACAAATAAGTGATGCAGGAGGGACACCTACAGTATTAGTTGGTACTTCAGAGTACTAGTTCCCGATTTAAGTGACGTATGTTTGAGCATAGAGGGGCGGCATGGGTCAGAGGTAGAGTGACCATCTAGCAACGACTCCGTCCAGGACGGATCCTGCCGCTCACTCAATGTCAGCTGGGATAGACTCCAGCCAGCCCCCCCAATCTTTGTCAGTGAATCAGCTGCTGCAGGATTACCGGTATACTCCAAAACCCACACCCATATATTGCATTTGAGAATGAGCGCACAACCTGTATGAGGGCGTTTATCACCATGCAGAACATCAGTTTCTAGCAGGGGTTCTCAACCATTTCAACATTAAGGCATAACCCTATTCATACTTGTAATGGGCTAGGACTACTAAAAAAAGAAGAAGAAGAAGAAGAAGAAGAAGATTTTACTTTTATTTGGTAAATGCATTTTTTCCTGATATTCTATTGGAAATATATTGATAAAATTCGACAACAACACTTAAATAAATGCAATTAAACCAACTGTCAGGGTTCATCAGTAGTGTTCTTTAAAATTTGATGGGTATAGTCTTAAGGAATGTTTTCATTATTTGCCACACCACAGCCTAATGTTAAATGGATCATGTTTGATGATGGATATTTATACAACCCATCATGAGTTATTCTATTATTTTCAATACACTTAAAATGTTTTTAACAAAGAGTTTCCATGATATTTTTTGAATTCATATGGTACCTTTCCTTGAAGTTCCCTCGCAATAAGTGCGCTTTAACTTTAAACCACTTTGCTGTCAACTAGAGGGAGCTCACGGGCCATCCATGAGCCCCGTCCCAGTGGTTGAGAAACATGCAAGCATAACACGACCTGGGTCTAACCTGGGATGTCACTTGCATCTAGATTACTGTGATAAAAATGGAATATGTGACAGTTCATACAACTTGAACATGCTCTTGAAAGTTATTAATCCTTAAGAATTTTTATGCATAAATGAAACAATAAACTTATTCATTTATTCATTAAGGAGTGTTATATTATATTACTGAAACTTCAGTAAATTCTTTGACCCTTTTTTCTAGAAATGGCCCGCCTTACCTACCCTGCAGTTTGGCTGGGAGGAAGTTTGGCCCAGAGAGCCTTGACGGAGCAGCTTCAACTCAGGGATTGGCTTCCGTGAGTGAACTGTTTGCCTCAGGTGCTTACAAAGCAATTGCATTGAATGAAAGGTTAAAACGCTACATTAATGGTGCTTTAACAGTTCTATGATAGAATAACTTTTATGTTTCGGGTCACTGTCTTGCTGCATGATTCATCATCTCTGTTGAACTTTCGGTTCACTGAGGGATACCTTGACATTTTCCTGCGCAGTATATCAATGATACCCCGTCCTGGTCTGGAGGAAAGCCTCACAGGCTGGGATGCAGTGTTTGATCATCACCACACATAAAAGGTAAAAAGTTCTGTTCATGAACACCGCCACAGAAAGAGTGGCCTTAGGTTTCCTGGACCGACGGTTCTCAAGGCCAGAATAATCCAGTTCATGATCGCTCCAGTCTGCTCCAGTGAGCTCCTGTTTGCACCTGCTACCTTTGCTATTTATCAATAGACATAATAATAATCTTCAGTTTGGCTTTAATGTTATATTTATTTCAGAAACTGTATCATTGGAGTCAATATGTGTGCTTTAGGCCCAATAGGACAATAATTGCATTCTCTTACTACTGAGGTAACTGGGCTTGTTAACATGTAGAATTAAACAGTACAGCCCTCGAGTCTTACAGGAGTTACTTCAAACACTGTTTCATAGTTTTTATAGTTCTACTAGTCTTCCTATGCGGGCCCACCTTAACTCATACATACTCAGTAAAATCTATAGCAAGACAAATTGAACCTCTGTTGCAGAAGGTAAAATGTGAAAAAAAAATAAATAAATAAAAAGGGGGTATATTTTCAAATACATGTTAGGCAACCAGGTCGAGGACACCTGTCATGGACATTACCCTGAGGTCCAAGTGACCTCCCGTACTTTTTTAGGCAGGCACCTTGTCAGGTATCTCTGTTTTTTTAGTGCAATACTTCGGCTGCTACTACTTCATTTTGACAACAATATTAAAACCGGTCTCTCGTGAGTTCCACGTGTTTGCCCATCAGAGGGAAGTATTAACATAATCCTGGCCTTTGAACAATGCGATGGGTTGTCTGATTGTAGGCTAGACTATACAAAGAAGCAGGTCATCCATTTGTGCCGGTACTGATGGCTATCTGTAAATTTCCTAGACACCAGGGTAGGAAACCAGCTATCAGGGTGACATCAGGCTCTTTGTGTGTCACATTTAATTATACCAGTCAGGGAGAACAAATATGAGCTGTCTCAGTTCAGCAACATGGGAAACAGGGGAAGCGTGTGTCAGGTGCTCGGGTGAATTTTGAATTCAAGGCACGCTGCCTTTGACGTAAAACCAGATTAAATCAAAGTTTGAAAGTGCTGGTGCATGTCTGCCCAGTGAGTCATTTTAATCCACATTTTGAACTACGTACATGCTTGGCTACAGGGCATGAAATAAATAAATACGAACATAAACATCAAATGGAATTTTACTCTTTTTTAGATAAGGAAAAATTGAATTTGAACTACTCTGTGATTCAAATTAATCAGTTTGTCTTCCTGCACACTGTGAATAATTCCCTGCATGGGTATTCCAATTCCCTCAACTAAAACAACCTGGAGGTGTTTCAGTGTTAATTGGGTTGTGAATTGTGTGTCACATTTTTCTCCAAGGACAACCAATTACAAAGCGATAGAAAGTCAGACTTAGAAGCTTCAAAGACAACGTGATTATTATCACCATCGAAGACAACATGCAAACAAGATTACATGTGTTTACATGCAGGCACACAGAGGGAACAGGATCAATAAAGCCAATGTGCAAGAAGTGTGCGTGCGTGTGTGTGTGTGTGTGTGTGTGTGTGTGTGTGTGTGTGTGTGTGTGTGTGTGTGTGTAATGTTTTACCTGACAAAGGTCATTAGCCCTGTTTCAGCACTCCAGTCCTGCAGTTTGTGGTCAAAGTTCAACTTTGTGTTTGAATATTTCTCTGCCTCTATGGAAGTAAAATGTTACAAAAAGAGCTTGTATCACAGATGCAGGGATGACATAACTGCTGCAGTATTATGTGACAGGTAATAGGTCATTAAAACCACTGAAAACTCTCACAGTGCTAATAAGATGTGCCGAGGACACAGACGGTTAGCAAAGTGTTAAGTCAGTCTCCTGCTGAAATGGACTGACCGCATGCGGATTGACATGAATCTCAGTCTGGCTGGCTTTGTGCAAAGTTCACTGCCAAACTTCCAGAAATATCTTTTTTCTCATTGTTCATACCAGGAGTCTGGATCAGCTTTGATAAGATTGATGTGCCTGTCAATCAGCCTCTTTATAAGCACACAGGGAATCTAATGAAACACAGTCTCATGTTATCTCACATAATGGCCGGACATAAACTGAAGCACTTCATCATATATTAAGCAAAATCCTTTTTCCTTCCCCTGACAAACTCATGGAGTTCAAACTGTTGCACGATATAGCCAGGACAACTATTAGCAGGCCTTTCACCTTGGAGCTTTACAGAGATTCCATTAATCAAGAACATACCAAGAGGACACAAGACAATGCTTTTTGAAAGAAGGAATAAGGATTCTTCGTCTCACAACTACACGTTAAAATAACGAGGAAAACGCAGCCTTGAATGCAGTACACTCAGCGTCAGGTCTGGTTTGCCTTATCAAGTTGATGTTAGCTAATGTAAGCAAACTGTGGGTTGATCTTGTGTTTCAGTGATTCTGACTTATTTACATTTTAGCATTTAGAATTGTGCAATAAGGGTTAAATTAAGTGACTGAATAATAGTTGGTTAAAAAGGGTAATTAGATAGGTTCATAATCCCTATACTCAGATTTACAAACTATGTGAATGTTAATCTGCAGATTTACAATCTGTGGGCAATCATTAAATTACAAACGCAAATTCACGCAAACCGTGAACCATCCAATACCACACTTTTACAATGAAGGTAGCATACACTAATAATGATTAGTTAACCATTGGTAATGCTTGGTCACCTGTTAACTTAACGTTAACTAATGTGTCTGCCAATCATTTACAAACGGTGTTCATGTAAACTTTACTGCAAATGTAGATGGACTAAATAGGGGGATGTTAAAGGGATGGTTCACGCATGGATAGTTCACATTAATGTTCTTAGTGAGGCATCAGGGAGGTTTTTCAAAACAACTTTGCATGTGGAGACTTCATGACACTTGGATTACTTCAGATGAGCATTCCATCCATCCATCCATCCATCCATCCATCCATCCATCCATCCATCCATCCATCCATTTTCTTCTGCTTATCCAGTCAAGGGTCATGAGGGGGCTGGAGCCTATCCCAGCAGCTTTTGGGCGAGAGGCAGGGTTCACCCTGGACAGGTCACCAGTCCATCACAGGGCCAACACATAGAGACAGACAACCATTCACACTCACATTCACACCTACAGTCAATTTAGAGTATCAATCCTTGTCCCCTCTTGATGTCTTTGGACGGTGGGAGGAAGCTGGAGTACCAGAGAGATGAACAATTTGGAAGCTTATTTTTCTCTGTAGAATATTAGTCACAATTCAACTGAGTTGTTTGGGAAATTACTGCAACACCATTACCTGCACAAACCCAGCAATGTTTCATGGACTAAAAAAATTTTAGCTGACCTTCCATCAGCATGAGGGTGTGAAGAAAATGACTGAATTTTCATTTTTGGGTGAAGTATCCCTGCAAGGAATACACACTTGCTTGCATGAAATACATACTTGCTGGTGTAACTAACAAATTTTAAAGTGTTACCCAATAATGTGATTATCAAATCTACCCTCAGATCTATCTGTAAAGAAAGGTATCTCTGGACACTATACAGTAGTTCAACTGATGGACAAACTTGCCCTGCGCACTGCTGGTCCACCAAAGGCGTGCAGTGCAGAGTTCAAAGAGGACTGAAAGAACAGTCTCATTTTTGGCCAGAAGTTGTTTCCTCTGTTTGATAAAAGAGCGGTAGGTAAAGAAAGTCCAATAATAAGTACAAAGTGACATCATTGATGTTTTGTGACATCACACAACCCATATCCCTGCACCTCAAAAACCAGCGTGCCCGCCTAGACAATATGATTTATTTGGCAGATGGTCGCCGTTCTTGTCTGAAGACTCTCTGCAGTTTAAATGTGGACATAAATAAAAATGACAAGATTTGCTGAGATTGCAAAAACATGGGATCCGGCCGTCTGTGGACATTCTCTATACATCCAGTTGACCTGATTTGATTCCTTGAGACGGGAAGAGGTTGCAAATCCATTGCCAACAATTGTTAAACTTAGCGCAATGATAAAGCACTCATACTGAGTTTTAAATTGAGAGCACAGATTCTCTTGTGTCTCTTATTTTCCTCAGTTGACACCAGAGGGGCTCCATAGGTCAGTGTTAATGCCATTGTTTTGGCACACTAAAAGGAAGACAAATGTTCTTGCCTGTTAGCAGCTCCTTGTTCAGATTGGCTCGGTCTACTGACAGGATGAACTGAAAGGAGAAGAATTTCCATTACAGTGCAATTCTACTGGTAGAGCATCACAAACAGGCAGCACAACACTGTTCATCTCAAACGGGAAGAAGAAACTACAGGGGTTTATACTGTCCCTTTATACATTCATGAGAATTTCCCTGTACTTTCCTGTAGATTGTTTCATTTCATTTACCCGTGAGATTAACTGCAGCATAATTTAAAAAAAAACAACAACAAATGTGTTCAGACCAGGAATATAAATAACACCTTCTATAATGACATACAAACTCAGATTAGAGCATTCTGACCCATTTTCTAGCTGGAATTATTGTGTGTGAGTAAAGTCTACGTGGGTTGTCAAATGCTGTTCATCATTTGGTGTGTCCTTGAGTCACTTCAGCTACTCTACCAGGTCTATGAGTGTACAATTCAAATTTTCTTCAACGTATGACTGCTAACAAGCAAACTTATCTTTAGGTGTTTGAGATCGATGTGTGTAAAGTCAACATTTAATCATCAAAATGGCATAAGACATGATGCGTGTTTAATAGCTTAACAACCAATAAGTCACTCAGTGGGAAATGCCACTGGTCGTAAGCATGCTAAGATATAACGATATTGCACAACCAAACAAATAACTTTTGATTTAATTGGGGTCAGTTATTAGTACAAATTAATTAGTAATTACAGTCACGTAGTTTAGTAAGTACGTCATCCCTTGTTTGACTCTCTTAATGCAAGAACATGCTGCAGGATATCATCTTTGGAAATTGTTAGTCCAGTGATTCAGTACTTGACGGAATCCCTTCGGGTGTCATCATGTATGTCATCATGTCACATGACACCAGTGGCAAGGTTACCTGGCCCTTCTTGCCATACGGGATTGGAGTCTGCTTCCCGTTCAGAGAATGAATCATTCTTGCATGCATGGGGATTCCTTGGGAGACAATCTGCATGAAAAGACAGGAGGCCTTATAAAACTAATATTTATGATAGCTCATGCTGTGTAAAGTTATACTTTGCCTTCTCAAAATGACAAGGGACAATCAGAAAGTCCATTTGGTCACTCAGTAGTGAGAGTGCATGTGAGAGCCCTGTAACGCAGGTCTTGTTTTATCAGGCTTAAAAGTCACTAAAGTGTAAAAAAAAAAAAAAAAGAGTCTGATGCAGGGTTCTCAAGTGAACATAACGTGCTCAGTGCAGCAAAAACGCACCCAAAAAAAAAAAAAAAAAGACTGCTGACCTCAGACGTCAGCGTAAAATCTTGTCAGTGGACATTAAGCAAAAAAAGAAGGCTGAGTGGGTTCCCTGGGGCACAGCTATATTTAATATTTGATTATTAGACCTCCAGGGACATAGAAACTGTATGTTCAGGGAAAACAGAGAGAGAGGGTCAGCATGCCCGTGAACTTCTATCATTACATTCTAGGTGGAGCAGTGAATGGAATCAGCATACCTTCTCCTCCATTCCCACATGCTTCAGGGATTGCCGGCCTCTGTGAGACAAAGCCAGGTTGATGCTTCTTCCCTTCACAACTTTGGCTTGCCGGATATCTGATCAAAACCAGACATTGTTGTTGTGATATTTTTTGATCAGACATCGAGGTGTAATGTATCACAGGGGATTTTCCTGAGAGAACTGAGTGATTGTTGTTGGTAGCTCTTTGATTATTACCTTCCCGGCTTTCAAAGACCTGCACATCGAAACCTCTTTTAGCAAAGAAGCAGGCGTTCAGTGCACCGACCTGAAGGACCAAGGGAAACAGAGCCATTTTTTTTGATCAGTTTTTACCATAAATAGTGTTATTTAAACAACTATACAGACTACCAGACCAGGAAAAAAATGGCTTTGTCGTAAATTGAGTGAGAAACCAAACTTTATATCAGTAACAGAATGTCACGGTGATGACATATTTTTGATAGCCAACCCAGATGTTAACGTCCTCATGGGTCTCCCCCCCAACCAAAAACCCATGGCGTTCATACACTGGATGAGCTGTTTAACAAAATCATCTTCAAAAATGAATGCAATTTCGTTCTTTGTAAGAGCAATTTTCAAAAATGTCATGTCATGTAAATGTAATGTAATTGCCTCTGTAGTCTCATTTAACCCCCTGGTCCCCACTGCTGTTTTTAAGACACATGAAGGATTCAAAATTCTCCACTACAGTATTTAGTGACATGTTTTTGCACTGTAGAACAAAATATAAAATTATCATAACTTAGCATTAACCGAAAATCTTATTTCAGGTATTTCACCCTGACCCAAATAACTTCAGATGAGGCAACGACATTCGACAATGCTAACTTATTTCCTGATCTCTCCGGAGCAGACTCTGACTCCCCTATCAGCAGTCGCAAAAAGGGGGCAGAATTGTTTCGTCTACCCCTGTTCTAATCGCCATCCCTAAACACAACTGAGTAAACTGAGGGATTGCTGGAGCACCAGTGAGCACAGAGATGGAGTCATCATGGCCCTCCAGGAAAAGGAGGTAAATAAAACAAAGCAGAAATGAATAAAGGAAAGAAAAGCGGACAGAAAGACTGTAACTTGGAGCTTATTTGCACTGAATAACATAAACTGATCAGCATCACAGCTACAATCTCATATGACTTTATACACTGTTGCAAGGACGTAATGGAAATAAAGGAGATTTAAAGTGTCAGCCAGAGAGGAACCAAATCAACACGAGCATGAAACGCTTCCCAGTTCCAGGGGCCTCAGTAGTTGTCATGAGACAAAGTGAGCTTGGGAACTGGAAACCAAAAATTGTTGTACTCTCCAGATTCAACGAGTGCCACTGGATGAGTACAATTATATGCTCAGTTTATACAAAATAGATAAATCGACAAATAAATTCAAAAGATGTGTGAAAGACATTGATAAAGGGGTCTAAGATTGCTTGCATGTAGGGCCCATAATTTTTGTTGTTGTTTCCCTGAATATCATTACCAGCTGGTCTGTATATCCAATACTTAAAACTCATTTTTAGCCTTATTTATTATAGCCACCATCTAAAAAAAGAAAAAAAAGATATAGAATTGTTTGACTGAAGTTTACAGAAAGGAGGTCATTCCTGCCTTATCTTGAAATACTTTGTATAAGTGAGATGTCTTTAAAAGGAACAGTTGCCTCTGCTGAGTTTAATACACAGTCAAGAGAGGCAATGAATTAACAATTCACTTTCACTTTTGTCTTACCAGTCCTCCGCCCACAACTGCTACAACTTTTTTCTTGTTCTCTCTGACGCTTGATTCTTCCATTATTCTCAGACTTGTCAGGTGATGTCAGCCCCTTGCTGTCCACTTCAGAATGACAGAGACCAGTAATGGGTAAAGAACTGAAGGAGGAGGAGCAGAGTCACTCCCCTGATTCTTCAGTTCCTATTTCCGAGTAAACACCAAAAACAGGTCGACAAATAAAAAGGATTTTAATATTTCTAACATATTACCTCATTTCTTCTTTCAGTTGATTTGAATACGGAAGATAAGGTGTCAAGTTTGGATATAAATATTAAGCCACCAAATTCCAAAACACACCATGGAGAGCTGCTTATCGTTTTAGGGGTTAGTCATTACCTGCATCTTGTCATGTTTCACAAAAAGAATAAGAGGGTCATTTTCGAACAATTTAAGCATTGTATTTTGCAGGATTTTTTAAGCGTACTCCACATTAAGCAACGTCTGACGTAAAATGAACGTCCTTGATTTTTACACATTTGTCGCCATCTAGTGGCTGGGTGATGACAGCAATCTCCACCGTAACTCCAACCATTTCCGACCCTGTTGTCGTTGTCACAATAAATGCACAACAGAATATAGAGTATATATAACAGTATTAAAAATATAGAACGGACAGAACAATACATAGGCTATTCACAACATGTATCAGTAATTTTGCTATTGTGTCCTCATGACTTTATTATTTTTCGATTGTGATATCCGATGACACTGTAAGATATTTTCTCACAAGATGAGGATTTCTTCTTTAACAAATAACAACAACAAGATATTTATTAATGTATCTTTATCTTGGTGCATCAATACGCTTCCGCACTACTGCCCATGTTAGAATTATGGGACCGTTTGTCGTAAATTGTCGTGTCTGTGTGTTTGTGAAGTTCTGGACCTTCCACCAGTAGCCGGCTGATGGGCAGGACAAAGCTGTGAAACCTGACTTGACCATAAAAATCCACGCGCAGGCCGTGTAATCAACATGAGAGACAATGGCACAACGAAATTGCCAAATATAACCTTAATTTTTTTTTGATGCACGTAAATTTGATAATCCATCTCATAAATAGTTGAATTATTGACCAAACGTATCTGATGGCGAGTTCACTGCAGAACACGTAATATACTAACTTGAATTACGCCCTGCTCTGTGTTCGACTAAGTTTGACTATTCAAAGATGGCGGCGTGATCGCTCAAGGTTTGTTTTCCGTGGGCGCAAAGTATGTTTAAGTGGAGTAATCGAACAGCTCAGTTTACGAGGTATCTCCAGTTAGCAGGCGGCGTTTCATATCTTAACAAATACTTTGGGTAAGTGTTCTCTTACTAATGTCTTGATTTGTGGTTAACAAAAATAAATAAATGAATAACCGAGTCAGTTCCAAACCAAACGCGAAGCTAGCTAGCTACTGAATTAACTTTAGCCACCGGGGCCGTACAAGCTGGTTAGTTGACCTAAGCTAAAATGCAAACAGTTAGCTTCGATGCTACCTAGGGGCCAAGCTTCAGTACAGTTTTTCGTATCGTACCACCATATGACTGGAGAAATATAAAGATGTTACACTGTCACGACAACGAGGAATGAAGGGTCACCAAGAAACTCCTCAACCCTACCCCGGGCATTTGTTTGAATTATCGCTCAGATTAATTTATTTTGAGATATTTTCAAGCAAACATTCGTTTTCTTCTGTGGGTGGGTTCATTTCATCCTTTGGCCAGTGACGTTAAAGTTGATGTCTGTTTATGGCTGCTGAATGCTGTGCACTGCAGTTGTCTGTGTGTTTTCGCATCAACTACCTTTGTACTGTACAAAGTTGTGATATAGCCTAGCCACATGCTATCAAAGTAGCATTACCAGTTCATTAAGTTTACGTGACGGATATCAGAGCTTTTCTAAGCATCACCTTATTAAACAAATTAAACTTTAAAATCCCTCACGGGTGAGCTACTTCATCCCGGAGCTCGTCAACTGAAGCAGTTCTCAGTGACTATCTGCCAGGTCACTACACTTAAATTATTAGTGAGGGCTTATGCATATTTCTCAACATTATCTAAATAAGAATTTGTTAATCACAGCACCCTTATTGGTTAATGTGACTGCCTGGTAGTTAATTTCTTTCTTTCTATTACAGGCTGGTGTCATCGCTTCCATTCAGAATGACCGACCCAGCTGTGAACAGGGTTGTTGGTGACATAATTCGCTCTCCTGAGGATAAGCGGGTCTACAGGGGGCTGGAGTTTAACAATGGCCTGAAGGCCATGCTCATCAGTGACCCAACAACAGACAAATCCTCTGCTGCATTGGACGTCCATATAGGTAATGGTGTTTTGTCATTATAGCCATACCTGGTATCTAACCATTGTAGTATACCACTTCTCAGCACTACTAATCTTACAATAATCATTTTAAGTTAGGGATAGTAAGCAATGAGAGAAACAGTTGCATAATATGTAATTGTCCTACATTATCAAAGTCACATACTCACAGTGTGTGAAGTATGTTTTTCCCTAAACATTACAAGGTTACTGAATCTACAAGATGAACAAAGGGTAATTTAATGGATACTTCCTCTACTAGGATTATTTGTGGTCAATTTAACAATTAACTATCACACTTCACAAGTGACAGAGATGACAGGAGAGATTTAAGCTGCTGACTGCCTGCAAAATCTCATAAAAACTCCCGAAAAGTTTCACCCAGTTTACTGTTACTGTTTTGAGAAGTATACACTTCCTTTTAAAAAAAAGTTATCACTTAGATAAAAACTGTTAAATCCCTTGTGTATTGTAATGTAACCAATGTTTTTACCATGGAGAACCAGCACGCCAAGGTGAAAAGTCGAGGTGCTTCATCAGTCGACTGTAACAAGCTTGTTAAATTCATTCCTGTCATCTTCTTTTGACTTCGCTCCACAGGTTCATTATCGGACCCAACAAACATCTCAGGTCTGGCACACTTTTGTGAACACATGCTGTTCCTGGGAACAAAGAAGTACCCCAAGGAGAATGAGTACAGCCAGTTCCTCAGTGAGCATGCAGGCAGCTCCAACGCTTTTACCAGTGGAGAGCACACCAACTACTACTTTGACGTGTCGCATGAGCACTTGCAAGGAGCACTAGATAGGTACTTTCATGTTTATTTCAGTATTGTATTAAAAATTTGTCCTCGTGGATACATCTGGCATACATTTTGATTGAATCTGGATTCAGTTTTGTTTTTCCGTCATTTTGATATGCTGTAGTCCATTACATGAACTTTGGCACAGCTGTGTGAGCATTAGTCACAATTGTATCATAAATTTCAAGAGAGCCAATCCCTCAAATCTTTTCATAGTATTATATAATAATATTTTTATCTGCCCCTTAATCATATTCAGTTTGCTCTAGTTCAACATCAAACATCATGTAAGTCTCCCAAATGACCACGGAATTCACAACTTTCTGACACAATGAACTGACCATTGTAGGCATCGTAGAGACAGGATTTATTGCATGGCTATGACATCACATTGTTGTGTAATTTAATGAGCTGGTTACCCAGAGTACTATGACAGTCCTCCACTTATGTAAACAAACAGAAATGACAAATGATTTTGCGTACATATAATCCAGTTAGTTATGTCATGTATGCCTAAGTGATTGTTATCAGTTTAACTGGCTTTCCTTGGATAACCAGATTTGAATCCAAGGGAGATGCCAGGCCCTTCGTCTGTCTTTCCTCACCAGAACTCTTCTGTAACCATGAGCGCAGCTCCCACCCGAACTTGGGTCACAAACCTCCGGGGTGGTGTGAGGCTGATGTTCTCAGTGGTGCGGAGGGGTTCTGCTCACATGTCAGCTGTGGTGGTTTGCAGAGGACAGCCAGGCATAATTTAACCTAATGGGATAAGATTACCTTCCTAAGAAATGAATGATATTCTAGCAAGCGCTTGTGACCGTCACAGGCTCATTGTTCTCCCACGATGGTGTATTGCGAGGACCATCTGGACTTCAGTGGTGGGAAAGGACAGCACAGGGTTTGCTGAAATATTGATGATGTTGCTGCTGTAAAAACATTTTGACTGAGAGGATAATACATGTCTGTAGCTCTTAAACTATCCCCTTTGCTAAAATAATGGCCTTGCTACAAAAAAAAAAACCTTTTTATATACAATTCTGGAGCATTTTTTTCTGTATTTCTAATGAAGTATCTAAAACTAACATGTTCTTTCCAGCAGTTTCTAGACCTTCTATTAAATGATAGACCCAACAATTACTTATACAATGCTTGTCTGCTTCACCCTTGACTCTTCTCTTGTCACAACATGTTTCTGAGTGTTTCCTTGAGCATGTAAGTGGGGTTTTGGGCTAATGGGTTGGAGTATTTATACATTTTGGTTATTGCATTCAGTAATTTGGGCAAATATCATTCTTATAACAAGCTGGAATCAGGATGCCCCTTAAACTAATTGCAAGTGCTTCCCCATATTGTCCCATTTTATGACCAGCGGCAAATGTAATTGCTTTGTAGCAGCAGAGATGCATTTTAGTTTGATCATGACTTGGTACACCATGCAGGCTGCTTATCTTATCTGATTCACACCAGCAACAGCCCATGTTGTGGCTTTAAAAAAACCAGTCAACTTTTATGTGTGCTCGCCATTTCCTCTTTTGCGTGTCAGCTGCTCATGTTTTGTACTGACGCAAATGGATGTGTGTTTATGCTTTGTGTCTCTATGTGCCAAGTCTTGTTACTCAACTGAAAACAGTCACTCAGTGGTGTTTGTCCACTCTAATGTTCAATTTTTGTTTTATTGTAATTTTTTTTTAGATTCGCCCAGTTCTTCCTCTGCCCTCTGTTCGATGAGAGCTGTAAGGATCGTGAAGTGAACGCTGTGGACTCCGAACATGAGAAGAACCTGATGAATGATGCCTGGAGGTTGTTTCAGTTAGAGAAGGCCACTGGCAACTCAAACCACCCGTTCAGTAAATTTGGAACAGGTAGAATTCTTCTCTTCAGATCAGTTCTCACTGGGTGATCCTCTTACTGAATTTTACCGCTCCGTGAACACTGTTGCATATTAGGCAACGTACGAATTTTTGAAATTGACAAAATTGGGGCAATTAATACACACACACACACAATTTTTTCCTCACAATATTGTAACAATCATAAGGTTTTTTTTTTCATTTAAAATGACAAAGTCATGAAGTCATTAATAAAGATGCAGGACCATAGAACAGAAGAGATTATACGGTAAGTATTTAAAGAAACATAATGCAGGACATGGCTATAAATGCGCCTACTAATTTGAATATACATGTGACACAACATGACGAATAAAAGTAAATGCAAAAAAGGGAATTTCAATAGAAATAGTATGTTAGATGTGACATGGGGTGAGGCACAGACTGGTCCAGATGGAGGAAGATCATCAAAGCTTTTATGTCCCACGGGGGATGAAGCGGATTAAGTAAATATAAAATGACATAACAAACACACAGCAGTGTGACACATAAAAAGCAGAAGCATAGACAATAAAAAAAAAAAAAATCCTCCATGGTGACACATAAACATGTATGAAATCTATTGAACATCTTGTATCTTTTACCAGTTACTGTCCTTTATTTTGAAATATCCCTAATGTGAGGGAGTTGCGTGAAAAGGAGCTTTCATGAACTCGGAGCAGCAGAAAACCGCCACCTGATGGCAGTCTTGAATTATATCATCTTTGGTCCACTAAAGCCCACAAACAGATCAGACAGGCGTGTTAGTCTTGCACTCCCAAGATGATCATGCTGTCACTGTTTAGTGGTTTCACCCTCTGCAGTATGAAAAGAGCTGCACAGATCCTTATCAGTCCGTAATGCACTGCAAGTGCTATGATCATATGATTGATATTGTAATTGTTGACGGATAGAAAAAAACTGTGCAAATGGGACTCTGATAATGGAAGCGGAGCTACAGTCTGTAAGCACCCACTTAGCTGCTGCATGACAGAGTCACAAAATTGAAATATTCAGGGTACAAGAATACCCATTTACACTACGCGCCACAATACACAAAAAGGACATTAACAAAAATGTGTATACAATTGGATAATAAATGAACAAACCCATGCACAAGCTCAGAATACTGTCTAGTTATGACCATAAGATCGTGACACTCAAAACACATGTATGAATAAGTTTAAAAAGTCTTTCCCTAAATAATACTTGAAGGCGGGTGGCAGAGGTAGAGTGGCTGTCCAGCAACCAAAGGGTCGCTGGTTCGATCCTCACTTCCCCCGTATCCTTGAGCAAGATACTGAACCCCTAATTGCTCCTGATGGCCCTGTGACAGACTGCCGACCTGTCCAGGGGGAACCCCCTCTTGCCCGCCTCTCGCCCATGTCAGCTGAGATAGGCTCCAGCACCCCCCCCCCCCCCCCCCGTGACCCTTAATGGATAAGTAGTATAGAAAATGGATGGATGGAACACTTGATGGGATTTGTTAAAACACATGTATGATTTGTGATGGGAAATTTGAACAAATATTCAAAAATGTATAAAATGGCAATACTTAATTTAAACACTCAACATTGACACTGATTTTCCTTGTACCATGTTAGGACTTATTTTTTACAATATTACAGCAGGTTTTTTTTTTTTGTTTTACTACTATTATCATTCATAGATTTGAACAACATATACAAAAGTACCCAGGGAATTACATATGGTTGTTGACAAATAGATTAGTAAGCAATTACACCTGCTTAACAACTTAATTACAGTGTATAATTAAACATTTATTTGTTTTTCAATGAGGGCTGAGTAACACAGCTGAAGAAGTGATGCCACTAAAATGTTTCATCTAATATTCAAAATTAGTTAATATCTGTATCCAACATGCTAACTGTATTAGTCAGATTTGAAAAATGTCAAGCTGGCATGCTGTTGTTTATCAGTCTCTTCACTGACTGCACTCATTGACTCACCCCACACTGCTGTTGTTGTGTCTGAGTCAGCTGTAGATGTGGGTCACGCATGCATGAGCATTAACAGCAGTGAGGCAAACCGTGATCTTTCTCTAAATCTAACCAAGTAATATTGTATCCAAACCAAACAAGACTAAAGAGTTGGCACATTGAAAATCTTTGTTCTTGTCAGTGGTGATTTATGACACTTTGGAGGGCATTGATGCTGTTTGTTCCATCGGTGTTGGCGGACCGAACCAAACTTAGCACCTATTAAATGATTGGCTGTCTACGTCTCACTCACAGCACGCTCGGTTGTCAGAGTATATGACAGGTTGTTTATGCGAGTGAGTGTTGTTTGTGCAACCAAACCTAGCGCAGTTTCAGGGCTGGTAAAATGACTTGCATTTAAAGGAAACTGTTTGTTGTTGCATGCGATGAAGTGTCTCATTAGCAGTACTCACATGCTGTCATTGTATTACTCAAGCCTATGATCCGGCCAACTTTTTAAATCACTTTGGAGGTATTCATAACCACACAAAAAGAGGCAGCTCTACAGATTATATTCTTTAAGAATCAAAGTTAACGTAGGAAAAAACTGTTGTTTTCATCAGTGCAGCTGCATGGAATGCACTAACTTCTATGGTTGATTAAACTTGTTGAGGCAGAGAAAACGTTTAAGCAGAATCTGAAAGAGTGGCTGAGAAATAGTTTCAGAGAACAGGGACGTTGCCTGCTTAAGCCAGGGTTGTCTTCAATGTGCATTTTAGGTCTTGTGCGATTTGTTTTATGGATTTAATAAAAATTGCATTTGCACCTGTCAGTCTTACCAGACTAGTCATCCTGCCCTCTCCCCTAATGGAAATAAAACTGTGGCTTAATTGAGTTTTG
Organism: Aulostomus chinensis; assembly: GCF_037954235.1. NCBI lineage: Eukaryota > Metazoa > Chordata > Actinopteri > Syngnathiformes > Aulostomidae > Aulostomus > Aulostomus chinensis. Next base: position 21,399,789 of record NC_141335.1, on the reverse strand, counting down.
ATCCTTGACACTGAGTGGTGCATGTGATGAATTTTGTTTTACGTGTTTTATTTTTAACATCAATACTATTTCACAATTTCAACCCACTGGGGCAATTTCATTCTTCATGTTTCAGGTAACAAATTGACCCTTGAAACCAGACCATGCAAAGATGGGATTGACATCCGCCAAGAGCTCCTGAAGTTTCACTCCACGTACTACTCCTCTAACTTGATGGGACTCTGCGTGTTAGGAAGAGGTGTTTAAGTTTATATTTCCTCTGCCTACGCAGTCTTTTACTCTTTTTTTGCATTTGTGTTCCATAATATGCACATGTGATTGTGACAAACTGCTACTTTCTGTGTACGCTCCTCCAGATTTGCCATTTGTGTATCTATTCAGCCAAAACATCAAAGATTCAAACACCAGTGTTAAACCTTATTTGTCCTCCCTTTATACCTGCAGAATCCTTAGAAGAGTTGACCTCCATGGTGGTCAAGCTATTTGGAGAAGTGGAGAACAAGAATGTGCCTATCCCAGAATTCCCTGAGCACCCTTTCCAGGAAGAGCATCTCAGAGTGAGTCTCTGTTTTTAAAGGAGAGGTCACTACTTCACCGAGTTCATCATGAGCTGGCTTCATGGAATTTAGATTTAGGGCTCTAAAATGTCCTGTTGAAAGCAGCTGTATAATGGTTTGTTTTTTTTCTCTGTCTACTCTCAGCAATTTTACAAAGTGGTACCTATCAAAGACATCAGGAACTTGTATGTGACTTTTCCCATCCCGGACCTGCAGAAGTACTACAAGTCCAACCCTGGACACTATCTGGGGCATCTTATCGGTCACGAAGGACCTGGAAGTTTGTTATCTGAGCTCAAGTCTAAAGGTAGGACACACAGCAGAGCTTTAATACAGTGACAAATGTGTTAGAATGCGCATTTAATTGTAAACAGTAATAACAAAAATGAATGTACATGTTAAAATTAACTGAGTATTTTTGAGGGGCGCCTTGAACAGCACGCATTTATGTTAAGGTATCAATATTTTTCAAAATGAAGCAAATAAGTCTGCATGATTGAACGATAATGAGCATCAGTGTTCCTCTGCCAGGCTGGGTGAATACACTGGTTGGAGGGCAAAAAGAAGGAGCTAAAGGCTTCATGTTCTTCATCATCAACGTGGACTTGACTGAGGAGGGTCTCTGTAAGTAGCGCTTCCTGTATTTTTATTTTATTTTGCATCCCGTTTATTCCCCAGCATGTTCGGATTTGATTTTCGAGCGGGTGAAAGAAAAGTAAATGATGTGCACTAACTGACTGAGGTTTATGCGTCACCGCAGTGCACGTTGAGGACATCATCTTCCACATGTTCCAGTACATCCAGAAACTGCGCACCGAGGGACCTCAGGAGTGGGTGTTTGAGGAGTGTAAGGTAATAAAAGATGGAGGGCAGAACAAACCTGACCCTCTTAGTTCTGGTTACTAGAGAAACTGATAGAACAGCAGAGACGCTGGCAGGCTTTTATCCTCCAAATCTGTCTTTTACTTTCACAGTCACCTCCACTAGCTGAGCACGTCAAGCAAACTTCATTTAGTTGAGCTTAGCTCCCATAGAACAGTAGAACAAAGTGGGGAAACACCACACCTTAAGCTGTTTTTTTCCTTGTCTATAATCTGGCTTTAAATCAAAATTCTGTGTGCTTGTGACTTTGCATGTGACATGATCTGTCTTCTTGTCAATCTGTAGGATTTAAACAAAGTGGCCTTCAGATTCAAGGACAAGGAGCGACCCCGTGGCTACACTTCTAAAGTGGCTGGATTACTTCATGTAGGTTCCTTCTCCATCTGCAAAGGTTGTTTCCAGGGAGACCGACTGCAGCTCTTTGCTTGTGGAGCTGCTGTCGTCATCAGGCTGCCTGGTGCTGATTGTTTAGAGAACAGACACTTTGCAGAGGCATGGTCAACATTAGGTATTTTTTCCCTGCATTACTGTAGCAGCAAGTCTAACCGATAAGACTACTTAAAACAATTTTGGCATTAGTGACCCAGAGGGTATTGTGCATCTTTGTACCCAAATTTGCCATTCAATTATTTTTTCACACCCTCTGTAATAAGAGGCAGAAAGTCATCATATGACATTCAGACAGTGAGCTCAAACGGAATCACACTGCAGCATAACAACCTTTTTCTCTACACTGATTTTAGTGGTATTTGTCCATTTTCAAGCTTCTGTTCAACTATTACTTTTACTAAGGAGTTTTGTGTTCAGCTTGTCTGTTGGTATGCTTTTCTCTCTGTCTGATGACAAAAAAAAAAAAAAACCTGTCTGGGTGCCTTCCTGCCAGCAGGATTATGCAAAAACTCCTAGGAAGATTTACACACACAATTGGGTGTGGAGGCGCAGAACAGTAGACCAGATCTATTTAACGTAATGAAAAACTTAGTATGCCTTTTGATTTAGCATTGATTTGAGATTTGCAGCACCACAAAGATATTTTCCTCATCAGTGAACTTGCGTTCATACCCACAAGTTGTAGATGAAGAGACCTCTTTGCATGTGTGGTGATTGTTTATTCTGTTTTGTTGTATCTCTCAGTACTACCCTCTGGAAGAGGTTCTAGCAGCAGAGTACCTTTTGGAGGACTTCAGGCCAGATCTGATTGAGATGGTGCTGGATAAGCTGAGACCAGAGCATGTCAGGTCAGTGTGAGAACTGGTCATTCACTAAAACAATATTGAGAGGAGCCTTGGCTCTCTATGTACTGAAAACCCCTATATGTACATAATTTTAGGACAGTTTAGGAAAATTTACTTTATAGTATTTTTTGAGAAATGGCTCTATCTAGCAGCACATTATTTGGCATCTTTTAATGTGAAACAGCTTGAATATGTTAAGATATGCACACATATGCAGTGCAAAAATAATATCATTCAGAAGACATGTTTTAAACTCAAATTTAGCTTTTTTCAAAATTTTTCCAAAATTGCTTTCCAAAAATTTCTTGGAATTTGGTACAGATCTGTTTTGTGAAGTATCCAAAAGTAACACTTCTACTGTATCAAACAGAAAAAAAATATTGTGTTTCCAAAATGTGTAAAACCAGATGTTCTTTGTAAGACTCTGTACTAAGCAAAGTCTTTAATGGGTTAAAACACATGCGGTAGCCATGTCAGCCTAAAGTCTTCCTGGAGCTCCCAAGCTTGGCACACCTTAATTTGGAAGGTTCTCCCTTTTTTCTTGGCAGAATCGTACAAGTGTAACCAGGTGGGATGGGGAGTGCTGGACTCTTCAGATCTCGTCAGAGATGCTTGGGTTCACCTCCAGACTCTGGCAGGGTGCATCCAGGGGCCAGAGGCACTTTTTTGCCAGATTTATAGTGCTGTGTATATGCATTGTACTATTCTATACACCACTGTGACATTCTAAGAATGTTCGCAAGCCCAATTTCTACTCCTTACAGTTAATTTATCATTTGCATATAAATTGTCAGAACCAGTTCTGCATACTGCTGGAGTAGAACAGCCCAGGGAAGCCTAGAGCAGTGCAGGAGCCGCTGATCGTCATGATTTTATTGTTTATTTGAATCAGGAAGGTCCTCTAACAACATCAGAACAGCAAACCTACACATGGATGCATCTGTTTTTAGTGACCACAATAAACCAAAAATTCTAAAAGGCCTGATAAAATTTCATACACCACTTACAATATTACAGCGCAGTGTGGTAGTGGAAAATTGCACATTAATGTACAAAATTGAAAACACAAAACTAATGATTATACTTTTTTATGATAATATGTGAACGCACAGTCCAACGAGTTATACCTGAGTTACGCACATAAAGTCATCATAAATACCAGTATATGTGATGGGAAGAAGCACAGTCTTTTTTTGTGCGTCTGCACATCTGTAGATTTTTTGGTGTATGTAATGTGACCTGGTTCACAACTCTCTTTTTGCAGAGTTGCAGTTGTTTCAAAGTCATTTGAAGGGCAGACAGACAGGACAGAAGAATGGTATGGCACACAGTACAAGCAAGAGGCTATCTCTGAAGAGACCATCGAGGTGAGTCACTGTGGCCGTGTAGCTATAATGAAAAGTACTGGCCGTTTTATTCCTCAGCCTGTAATGAATAATGATGCTCAAGTTTGATAACAGACAGTTGTTAATGTACATTTATGTTTCAGAAATGGGCCAATGCAGACCTCAACGGCAAATTCAAATTACCTATGAAAAATGAGTTTATCCCGACCAACTTTGAGATCTACCCTCTTGAGAAAGACTCTCCGTCTGTCCCCACTTTAATCAAGGCGAGTGTTTTGGCTGCACTGCTCTGTCATCAATCGTCTCCATTAAAACGCTAAGCAGGACTTGCTCAACTGCAGATTAAAAAAAAAAAAAAATCTCAGGCTTTTGTATGATAGTAGGAGCAGAACAGCTCTTTTTCTCTTTTTTTTTTTACTCTTGTGCAAATTCCACACTGATCTGTTTTATAAAAACACGTTTGTTGCATAATTAATAGACAAAAGCAATTGAGTGGTAATTGTTTATTTTGTAAAATCAATTTGTGTTTGTATTTGTGGGATTTTCTTGCGTCACCTACGATCATTTTGCCTCATTCGTGAAATCTTACACGCAAATTTGTTCTTCTGTACGAGAGCACTTTTTTTGCCCCCACCCCCCCAATTTAGTCCTCTGGACAGGTAACAAAGCCTGATGGCTATTTGAAAGTCCTAGCTCCTGACATCTATTGTGTACCTCTTGTAACTGAATCACTCAGGCTGGCAAAGACTTAAATGTTATACTAGGTGTCAGGAGCAAGGATTTACCAATAGCTGTCAGGCTTTGCTTCCCCTCTCAATGACTAAATGAAAACGTCCTATTATAGTGCTAAGAATAAATAAGGCTCTGTGCATAAAGAACTAGGAATAAGAGTTGCCCGTATTTTGTCCTAATTTCTTTACAGGACACTGCTATGAGCAAGGTGTGGTTCAAGCAGGACGACAAGTTCTTCCTGCCTAAAGCATGCCTCAACTTTGAGTTCTTCAGGTATGTGACTTACCTCCGAGCAGTATTTGTAGCTATATTTTGACACCACCCAGTAAGTATGTTAACTGTTCCCCATTCACATTTATTAAAATTATTAAAACAGATCTGCCAAATTCTAGGCTTCAAGCTGGAGGTATTTACCAGATCAGAAATATGATGATATGAATATCAGATTCTAACTGATATGAATTCAGAAACTCTTACCACAGAGATGATACCAACCACCTGGCAGCGCTGTTCGTTTGTAGCTCGGGTTCGCTGACACACTCTTTAAGCCCTCTGGGCTAGAGTGTAATTAAACAATATTAAATTATTGACGCAATCATTTGATTCATACAAATCAAAACTTCCTGCAATTGGAGGTGTTTAGCTGTACACTTACATCCCTAAATGATTCAGTGTGTGGAGTCATGTACGACACTCCAGCTTTTGTTCCGCTCAGACAGACATGTAGAGACAAACATTTGTACGCTGTTATTTTTTCACCACTGCCATTTTCTCTGCAGCCCTTTTGCGTATGTGGACCCATTGCATTGTAACATGGCTTATTTATACCTGGAGCTCCTAAAGGACTCCCTCAACGAGTATGCATATGCAGCCGAGCTAGCTGGCTTGAACTATGACCTCCAAAATACCGTCTATGGGATGTATGTAAGTATCCAAAATTCTCACCCCATCGCACTCATGCTACATCCCAATGCTAGAGACCCCTACCCCCTTCTCTGTTTTTTGCTACTGCAGTTCAGCCAGGCCTGGGTTGACAAGCTTATTAAAGCCATTAATGTAGCTATGTAGCAAGGTTACAAAATACACATAGTCAGTTTAGAACTTTCTCTAAGACCTAAAGACCATAATAACTAATTTGTCTGTAGGAACCAGACCTGGCTGGTCTCGATGTAGCTATTATTTTATTTCCATCTCCCTCTTCACTCCTCATCGACCTTTTTTTCCTCTGTACTCATCCACGTCCCGCGAAACCCTCATGACTACTGAAGATATGTTTATTTCATCATACAGTTAAGCAGAGCCACTGCAGTCAACCAGTTAGATAAGGCATGCAATTTCACAGGGTGATGTGAGAAGAGTAGCAGGGGTCTTCTCTGTTGTTTGTTTTTACGGGGCAGAAAGCTGGTCACAAGGCTGCATATACATACTCTTCTTATCATTCTTCATACTTGTTTTGTCCTGTCTTTATTTCCTTTAATAACCCCTTCATTCTCAAAAACTATGTATGTATTTTTTGTTCTTTTTCCTTCCATTAGTCGCTACCTATATGCAGATCCCCTGCATTGCAACATGACCTACTTGTTACTCAGGTTACTGAAGGATGATTTAAAAGAGTATACATATGCAGCCCGCCTGGCTGGGCTGGTGTATGGCGTAGCTTCAGGGATGAATGCCATCCTCGTAAGTAATTCATTTGAAGGGAGGGAAGCTGGGGCAAGGGTTGACTTTAAAGTTTTACAGTGTGTGCAAATGGTTTGGTTTTCTGTGCTCTTTTTCATTGTGAGGAGTTTTGTGTATTTGCTTGCTTCTGCATTGCCTCTTCACATCAACCTAATACCAATCTAGAAGACTGGTTAAGTTATTTTGAACCAGGATTAATAGAATTAGCCTTTGGGAATTTTTCACTTTTTAAAAATTTGTTGTTGTTTTTTTTTGTCTTGTTAGCTCAAATTACTTTCTAACATTAGCATTAGTTTTGAAGTATTTTTTATCAGAAAAATGGGTTTTGTAAAATGGTATTTAGGAGAGAAAGTTCTGTACACTTTGGCTTTTATTTACTACCAAGCATTCTATTGTACAACCTTCATCTTTTTTCAGGGCTCGTTTCACTCTGGCGTTGTGCTGCAACTGTCAGTAATTTCCTGAGTGAACGCTGTGTTGCCCTGATGAAGGTTGTGTTGCTGAAAGCTTGGCAGTGAATTAAAACTGAACCTTGTAATGGACCTAAGTGTGCAGACCTTTCTTTCCTAAATAATATTCGATTTTTGTAGCACTTTAACATTTTTGCAGTTCGTAGTACTGTGACATTCAGGCCTTTGGTGCTGTTGAACTTTGTGGTATTGCATTCAGTTGGAGAATGCACAGCAAAAAAGGAGAAATACTACAATTAGATGGCCCAAGTTTGAGTCTTTCAATATTTCTGTTTGGTTGCTCCTTGTATCAATGTCACAGAGGTTGTGAAGGTGAAATGAGTCAGATTATTAGAGAGCTTAATGGTCTCGTTCCTGATCATTCAAGTGCGCAAGGTGCATTGATGCAGGTTAGATTGTTGTGTTTGTGTGTCTTTGATTGCAAAGAAACTGCAAGTGCTTCTGTGGTTTGTGTGGTGGTGTTTTGCTCTTTTAAACTTCCTAACTCCCGCACTAACATACAGCATCATTTGCAGTATGACCTAGTAACCTGTATTCATCGTCTTGGTGTACATCTTTTTTTTTAGCAAACGACCTGTCACCATTGTAAATGATTGTGGTCTGTCCCTAGGGACGGCAGGTGTGTGTATTTGTGGGAGGGCTGTACGTAATTGGTTTGAGTCAGCAGTATCAGTGTGGCTGGCAGGGCATTCGTCAAGGTTAATGATGTTAGGAGAGATTACTTTTTACAGGTGTCATCGCAGGGACCCGGCGACAGGGAGGAATGGGATGGGTCTGAGAGCATAGCCATGTGGCTCAAGGTTTTTGCTGAATCATGTAGGGCCACAAGGCGTGGATGACATTGCAAAGTGGGGAATTTAAAATAGGAAAGACTCAAGGTTATTACAAGTACTCATCTGAGTCCTCACTTGCATAGAAATACCTGATCATCTAAAGAGGGTGACTGTGTCTCCCTGACAGCTTTCATTTCGACATCAGATCCTATTTCATTGCTCTGAGCTCTTAATCCTGATCATTTTAATGACAGTGCATATTGTCTATTGAACTGGACTTGTCAGCATTGATTGACCATTTTAAATAAATTTCTAAATTGAATGTAAAAATGAGCAAGGTGCTGATGAAGGCTGTATGTGTGAGCTTATTATCCAGAAGTCCAGCGTCACTGAGATGGAGGATTTTGCCCCCCAGAATCGCCTGGAGCAGGTGTTGGTGGAGTGGAGGGTTCTAGTGGTCCAGACCCTGGAGCCTTGCACAGCCAGACCTTTCTCTGTGGTGCTGTGTCAGCGGAACACCCCTCCCCATGTACTGCTCAATGCTGGGAGTCTTGGAACGTAAACACCTGTGACTGATGTGTCGCAAACAGAATATATTTGAAAATGCGAGTTGTTTCACCGCTGCTGACATAGCGCCTCTGGGATAAGTCTGTCCATGAAAGGCTCAGATTCCCAGACGCCCACTCAAGGACAGACTCAACAGACTCACCTCGCATCAGAAGGCATTAACATTCTTTTATTATCCAGCTAAAAATCATGATGTCGATATTCCCAACCAGTCAACTCTGTCAGCATTCACCTCGCAGGCTCAGGGCTAAAACGGCAGAGCACAGTTGAACCTTTTTCAACCCAAACACTAAGTTCAAACTGTCAGATTACATCTACCTTAAGGAAAGAAAAGATGCTAGTTGCTTGTCCTCTCTGAGTTAACAATGATCAGTTTCATTTGTTTCATCACCTTTCATTCAATGATTGAAAATCACGACAAATCTCCTTTGTCTTTCATTGGTTGTGGTATTTGTTTTTAACTGTTGGGTGATTCTTGACTACCGCTTGATCAGCGTGTAATTGCACATTTTATAAATCAAATTAACAAACACTGATCATGCCACCTTCATTTTTATTTGTTGATAATATACTGTTTATCCTTTGTCACTACCTGCTGCAGCTGTCTGTCAAAGGCTACAATGACAAACAGCACATCCTGCTGAAGAAGATTGTTGAGAAAATGGCCACTTTTGAGATTGACGAGAAGCGATTTGACATCATTAAGGAAGCGGTAAGCTCTGACTGCAACTCCCATCAGCCAGAAGACATAATCATACCAGGAAACCACCATACCATTCAGAACCAACAACACAACGACGTAGTAGTTTTGATCCTCTCAAGCATTGAATTTACTTTTCCTTCTTCTTTTCTTTGCAGTACATGAGGTCTTTGAATAACTTCAGAGCTGAGCAGCCTCACCAGCATGCCATGTACTACCTCCGTCTACTGATGACCGAGGTTGCTTGGACCAAAGATGAGCTCAGAGAGGCTCTAGATGGTAAGATACCAGTCCTAATCTGTCTTTTCCTCATGTCTCACCCTATGTGTTCAGTTAGCCCTTGGTCAAAGTTCCATGGACTACAGAATCAAAGTTTCTTATGCATAGTGGAGTTGGACTTCTGTCTATACGGTGGGTGTGTTGTAATGGTGACTTGATTGCAACAGAGCCCAAGAAACCCTGAGTCAAGGATTGGAGACATGCATTTTACTCTTTCTTTGATTAGTTGCTGACATAACAACAGTAAAAAGTTCTACTTTTTCACATTATCAAGGGTTTTGTTTAAGTTCCAGAGTGTTGGCCTTGGAGTTGATCGAGGGCTACTCGTCTCTTCTTTCCACTCATCCCTCATTTGAATGCAGAGGCTGTCCTCCAGCAGATGTCTCCCTAGCTGCAGTCTTCCCTTTCTGTCTGGAACCTGAAGGGCAAATTGTTATATTTTTCCACGGGGCTTACACAGGCAATCCATGGATTCCCATGAGACTCAATTAACCTGCAGGGTTATGGCCTATAGCACGGTCACCAAGGCCGCCATTAACCACCGCATGTTTCCTTATCTGTCACCCCCCACCCCCGTCACTTTATTTGGGTCTATGAGGATCTCTCGTATCACAGCTTGCGTGTTGGTGTCGACAAATATCTTTTCGACAACTTGTGCGTGTCCCTGTAGTAGCTTAGCTCCTTCTTAAATCTGGGTCAAACGTCACCTGAATTCAGAATTGCCAGCCTGCATGACTACAGGCCACACACAATTCTTGTGTAAATGACTGTATGAATGTCTGAGTGTCATGTGACTACTGCTTTCCTGTTGATGACAGGAAGACTTTATGATGAAGTAGGCACACCTACAAACACAGCATATTTCTTGAGCGGACTTTTTCCAGACATTTCTTGGGATATTGCTCTTCGATTGATTGCTGTTGTCTGTGATCTGTATTCCAGATGTAACTCTCCCACGCCTCAAGGCCTTCATACCTCAGCTGTTGTCACGGTTACATATTGAAGCCCTTCTCCATGGCAACATCACCAAGGAGGTTTGTCTTTAAATCACTATGTATTAACTGCCAGCTGAGAAAATTAGAATTTTTTGTAAAACATATTTTGGTTGGATTGAATATTCACAATTCTACAGCCTTTCCTGCACATTGCACATACATTATGTGTATGCTTTTTAATTCTGCATATATAAAACACACTTTTTATACCCAAGCTATATTACAGTCACATTCAGCCTTTCGGTACTATTAAAGAGGATTATTGTCAAAGGCCTCTCACAAGATCCTTCGATCAAGTCACACAAGATGAGGTCCCGGCTGTCTCAGCACCCACCTTACATCTCATAATGATGACAGTGCTGCAGTCTCGCTGAGAGAGAATCGGTTTCACCAGTGAGAGCAGTAATCCTTTTCATTATCACTGAGCGGCAATGCAGACCTGCTTCTCCAATACCAGAGCAAGTAGTTCGTCAGAGACACTATGTAATGTGTGTCTGCCGTCGTGTTTTAATGGAAAGCCTGTATTCATTAACCTCAACTCTAGCAGATTAAAAGTGGGAAAAGATCAAAAAATGGTTTCCAAAATTAGCTTTTAGTGATGTAACTGTTTATCACCTTCTGTCCTGTTCAGTTTTGGAATTTGTGGTAGCAAAACAATTTCTCTTTCAGTGCCTCTTCCCTCATGTCTAGTTCATTTGTATTTATGAAGCCAGTATCACCAATTTTCCTCTTGTGGATTTACAAGATGTACAGCATACCTCACCCTCTCTATAAACCTGTAATTGGGAAGAGGAAAAACTCTCAAGGAACCCATTATTGATGGGGAAAAAAACACCAAGAGCAACAGAGTCAGTCTTCCAAGACAGACGAGCATTACGTTTGTACAGAATACACTGAAAATGACAATATGTACAATCAGGATGACAAAATTCAAGATAATTTGATGAAATATTGAAAGAACATGATTCGGAGGGTGTCTTGAGCCCTACAAACCTCAACTCCTCACTGAAGCCTGGACCAATGACAGCTCAGACGTGTGCACGACAGGCAAATTTCCTGCACCATTGACAAAGAAGGGAGTGGACACAGAGAAAGCACACACTGGGGGGGGCAAGGACATGATTCACACATGGAAGCCAAAAGGGAGGCTCCAGATGTAGTACATCTGCAATTGGCTACAGCAGACACCAGGAGAGAGACAGCCTGGATGTTCATGTGCTGTGGGAAGTCGGTCAGAGTTGGAGGGTTGTTGTGTTGCAATGTGATCATCAGGAGAAACATAGACTCTTAATTAAGCTTAATGAATGTATCAAGGTTGAGACCATATTATTGCAAAACATACTGAAACAAATGGCTCAACAGAGCCAGAGTGTTTGATATTAGTAGCAAGGGATCCTGAAGCCTGCTGACCTGAGTAACTGTGGGTCCGATCAAAACCTCTGAATTCTGAGCCAAGAGAGTTCAGGATAGAACAAGATCAAACAGATATGTGATCTGAATGTTGCCATCTGAAGCACATTCAAGTTTGATCTTAAATTGACAGAGCCAGTAAAAGAGTTTAACATTGATATAATCTGGTTCACCTCTGAACCGTTTAAAATTTTTAGTACTGGAACACATCAGGCCTGAAAAGTAGGCATCACAACCAGATGAAACAAAGTTGTGGAACAAAGTCTTAGCCATGGATAGAAAAAAGAGAATTATATCATCTTGGTGTTGACTTTCATGTACTGATCAGAAAAGGTTAGATCAAACATTGAAATTCACTGCTGTCAAACTTCAAGAAACCCCACAGTTATCAAGCTTTTCAATGACTAAATCAATTGGGTGTTTTTAGTGGGCAGGACAGATGGAGCAGCACATTAATCAGAGAGTTCAGAGCTTGGAAATCAAATGGCATCTAGTTATTCCACTGCAGCCAAACAGACCTCAGCCTTAGACTCATACATCTGAGTGCCATCCTTGTAGTAATGAAAATAAATTCCATGACAGTATGATATTTCGCCAAGAGTTAAATACAAAAGGTAGAGAAGCAGATGGCCAAGAATGGAGCCCTGTGGTACACCATATTTCAGATCTAAATATTTAGATGTAGTTCAACTTTAGGAAATTCATTGTTCTTTCAGATTAATTTAGGGCACGTATCAACTTGCTCACTTTGGCTCAGATCAGGTGGGGTCGGGGCAGTACGGCTCTGTAAGGGGGCGTTTCCACGAGCACTGGGTACCACGTTGGCGTAATTTGTGTGCGACACAACAACAATGGACGACATGGAGGCAGCGTTATGCCTGTGGCCCGGTCAGTGGTTTTTGGTTAAACTAAAAGTAAGGGACGATAGACAGGCAAGGCTTCAAGGCAAGGCTTAACCAAGTGATCCACCAGTATTCTGCCGAGGCTAAGATGACTAAAAAGTAGACGGCGTAAGCGGGTAAGCTAACCAATCAGTGCCCCATGTTGTTGTGTTTATGTGACATTTTAGTCCCCGCTCGGCTCGCTTGGAACCCCAGCGGAGCAGGGATCAAAATGGTAATGGTTAGTGCTGTGTTGGGGCCAAACCGACCCGACCCGAGTCAAAGTGAGCCAGTGGAAACACGCCCTTAATGAAAGCCAGGCAGAGTTAAAAGAAATCAGTAGTGTCGTAAGTTACACTAAGATCTAGTAACGCAAGCGTAAATTGGGAGTCTGGCATGATTGCAAACAGAAGATCATTCACTGCTCTTGGTAAATGTGGTTCCCCCTCACTATTCAATAGTTAAACTTTGCTCCACAAGCCCTATGTTTCAAATAACTTATTGACTTTGTAAGAAGAACACTGTGCAAGTATCAGAGCCTGACATTATAATCTCTGGAGTTCCTTGAATCAGCTGAAGTCTGTCTACAGACTCTAACTACCTTCCGAAAGTCTCCCATGAACCCTGGCATGGCTATCGTATTGTTCTCTAAACAAAACTCAAGGGAAGTTTGTGTGTTTTCCCTGTTCATTCATTAAATTTCAACACTGGTATCAATATATGATGAGACATTTAAGAGGGATTGAATATCAAGCTAGCACATTTTTGGGTGATTTGTGAGAAGCTGACAGTGATGCCTTAGCTATGTGTACCATCAAGTCGTCAAATGGAAGCAGTGAACTTTGGGACCTCACAGTTTAATGCTACTGAGGATTGGCACTAGAATTTCTGAAGAGCAGAACATCAGGTCTTTGTCATAATGATTTTCTAGGAGTTAAATGTTTCTCAGAGTTTTTGTTGGCTAAAATGTTTTCTTTTCTCTTCCCTGTCTCTAATCTCTTTAGTCAGCTCTTGGCATGATGCAAATGGTGGAGGACACACTCATTGAGCACGCTCACACAAAGCCTCTACTCCCAAGCCAACTGATCCGCTACAGAGAGGTCCAGGTTCCAGACGGTAGGTCACACACACACGCACACACCAGTCAAGCTCTCCGAATCATCATCGTCGTCGGCCAGTCACACCTGTCTCCATGACGACCATGCAGAAAGGTCCTTACCCAGCATGTCTGCTCTCGTCATCACTGACAGCGCCAGGCATTTGTAAAGGCTTGATTAAATTCAACATCTCGGAGGATTTTAATAGGCACTGAATGGAGACGAACGTCATCGAGCAAAATGCGTACCCGCTGTCCCCTCAGTAAATGTACACAGACACAGCAAAGCACCTGCACTGCCTCTCTGGTGACGTCAGGGAAGTTGAGTGACATGTAGAGGAAAACCAGAGGTGTGCATGGCCACTTGGAGACATCCTGTGTCCCACTGAGGGATCAAGGGATTTTCCCCAGGCTTGGCTCCAGACTGCCAGTCTGACGCAGAGCAGGAGGCAGGAGAGCAGGGGCGTGACTAAAGAATGTAAACACAGAGCTGGCTCAACTCAGTTCAGTCCAGCTTCTGCAGCTTTGACTTTTGGATGGGAAAGTTGACCAACATCTTTGGCTACAGTGGAGTCTAAATATATCTTGAGAGATAGCACTCACGAATATGTAATCATAAGTCTAGTTCACTTTTGACCTTTGGGTTATAGAATTTCATTACTTCATCATTTCATTAGAAATCTGTGTAAGAATTTGTGTTGTATATGCAGTCACACTGCCTTTAACCACCATGATCGAATCACTTCATCCGTAACTCCAAGTTAACATTTGTGTTCTCTTTAAGTTCCTCCTGATCGACTCCCTTGATGAGAACTGGATTGATAGACAACCTGAAAACATTCCCTCCATCGAGGGGGCATAAAAACACAACTACACACTCGCCTGAGAAGTTTTCTCCCTTCACTTGAGTCACATTAAAAGTTTGGTGAAATACGTTCTTTGATTAAGTTTGTCCGGACAGACATTAAAAACCTTTTGACGTGCAGTTCTAGACTGTGAGGGAGATGTGGAGAACTGTGGACACTCCCAGAGCAGAGCCGTCGTGCTCTGTCAGCACTTGCGTGAAGCTTCCTGCAGTGAGCTTGATCACACTTGACTCAAACAAACTGATGTTGAGCACAACAAGATTCCCCCTCCTTCTCCCTCCTCCTCTTCTTGATCTGCTGAGTAAAAGTGTGGTAAAGATGAAAAGCTTCATACATCCAATTTGGAGCCACTCAGCAAAATGAGATGTTGACTTTCAGTGCTGTCTCTGCCTCTCTGAATGTTCTAGTTTTCATGGATCTGCACCTCGAGCATTACTGCATACGTACAGTTGAAAAGTATCATCAGCTTTTTGTAAATTACACTGTACAAGTTGCTGGATGCTGCATTGATTTAGTTTGAAAGAGCAAATTTAGTTCTCTGTGCTATATTTAGCCTTTGTTGCCGCATCATGAATATCTTGTTCTAGTCCATGGATCATTGGTTATTTCTATTAACGGGTCAATAAGAAGGATTACAACGGTGCACTGTTGTACCTCAGCACGACTCAGGGGCCTTCAGATCTGTACACACATACCTCATAGATGTACTATTAAACTTGAAGCTAACAACAGCTACCGCAAAAAACCAACAGCAAAACTGTCCAAAAAAAACTCAGTTTGCAAACTCTCAAGCATCGTTGGGTGTAATCCACATCTTCTTTGACCGGCAGTATTCCAGTTAATCCACAGACACTTTGATCTTAGCCAGAAACGAACTATAGCCCTTCTGGCCTGGTGCTACCTTGAATGAGCGTGGCTTTGCTGCCACATTCAGTTGAAGCCAATTAGTTGCTGTCGTCTATGTCGTTCAAGAAGACCTGAATTACACTGGACAATGAGTTAAGAGAATTTTTTGGACAATTTTGCTGTTGTAAGCCATCAGTCTCTTTTAGCTTCAAGCTAAAAGTACGTGGCTGGGACTTTTTGCATTCTGGAGTCACGAGGATGTCCTTATGAGCTCCAGACACCTGTTTTTGAGTGCTTGAAAGATAAAATAGACTTTTTGGATGAAGCATCTCCTGGACACGTGTCTAAATAGTCAGTCTTTCATGTGCATGTAGAAAACAATGTT
Source organism: Aulostomus chinensis (assembly GCF_037954235.1). Classification (NCBI taxonomy): domain Eukaryota; kingdom Metazoa; phylum Chordata; class Actinopteri; order Syngnathiformes; family Aulostomidae; genus Aulostomus; species Aulostomus chinensis. The sequence goes on along the minus strand of NC_141335.1, from coordinate 21,384,089 downwards.
TGAAATTTTGTGTTGCTGCTTGGAATAACCCCACATGCTCCTTTCACCAAATATCTGTACTGTATAGCTGTGTTTGGTTCTGGATGGTTGCATGAGGTAAAGTAGTTCCACAAACTTTCCTCTCCCCCTCTCAGGTGGCTGGTATGTTTATCAGCAGAGGAATGAGGTGCACAACAACTGTGGCATTGAAATCTACTACCAGACAGACATGCAGACCACCCACGACAACATGCTGCTGGAGCTCTTCTGTCAGATCATCTCTGAGCCGTGCTTCAACACACTGAGAACCAAAGAGCAGCTGGGTGAGGGAGAATAGGATGCTCTCATTTTAGCCTCTGTTAAATATTCCAACATAAGAACATATGCTGTTACAAGAAGAAACCATGTACATTTTTTTTTGCTAACTGCGGTGATGATGAAGTGAAGTATACGGGCTGCTCAGATTGTCCCTGTAGTCCTGTAATAATAGCTCTGTCTGTCTTCTCTCACCCATCCTCTCCGTCTGCACCCCCAAGGCTACATCGTGTTCAGTGGGCCCCGGCGGGCAAATGGTGTCCAAGGCCTCCGCTTCATCATCCAGTCGGAGAAGGCGCCTCACTACCTGGAGAGCCGTGTGGAGGCTTTTCTCTGCACGATGGAGAAGTCTGTAGAGGAGATGAGTGAGGAGGCCTTCCAGAAACACATCCAGGCCCTGGCCATCCGCCGCCTGGACAAACCCAAAAAGCTGTCTGCTGAGTGCGCTAAGTACTGGGGCGAGATCATCTCACAGCAGTACAACTTTGACCGAGGTGAGCCTGTCGACCTTACTGCTGAATACTCTCTATGCTGGAGGTTGTTCCAAAAAAAAAATCCTCTCTGATCACTCAGATTTTTTTTAGGAAAGCTTGTGTTAAACAGTCAAATCAAATCTAGGCTTTATCAATTTTTTTTCTATTTTTTTGGGGGCAAGGCAATTTTATTTGTCTAGCCCGTTTTCACAAACAGTTTGTGTCAAAGGGCTTCATATGGCATCATGACAACATCCTCTGCCCTTAGACCCTCACATCGACTGAGGAAAAACTCCATAGAAAACCCTTTTAACAAGGAAAAATCTGAGAAACCTCAGGGTGAGCAACAGAGGAGGATCCCTCACCCAGGACGGACAGACGTGCAGTAGATGTTGTTACAGACAAGAAAACAGTTTATAACACAGAATGTGGGAAACACGGAAATGTTAATAACAGCTGAAGAAGGAAGCTTCTGGTAGGGGAGGCAGGGAGAGCAAGCCAGCTTGATGGGGGACTGGATGGTAGACTGGTTCATGGAAGGGGAGCGCAGGCCGGTGTAACAGTGGGGAATAAGAGGGGGGGGGGGGCGATGCAGGCGGCGGTTGGGGCTCTGGTGGATATGTGGAAACACAGAGAGACTGCGAGACACCAAGGCCAAACTACAAAGTGCAACAAGTAGTGGTAGTGACAGTTCCAAAAATGTGCAGGGAGGAGAGGAGGAGAGAGGGGGAGAGGAGAGGAGAGGAGAAAAGGGCTCCATGTAACCTGATGTGTCCCCCAGCAGTCTAAGCCTGTAGCAGCATAGCTATCAATGGTTCAGAGCTACCTGAACCAGTCCTAACTGAAGGCTCTGTCATAGAGGAAGGTCTTAAGCCTGGACTTAAACGTAGTTAAAGTGTCTGCCTCTCTGACCCATGGAGAGAGCTGGTTCCACAGTAATGGAGCCCGGTAACTAAAGGCTCTACCTCCCAGTCTGTTTTTATTGATACTGGGAATCACTAAAAGACCTGCATTCTGGGAGCGGAGTGCTCTGGTGGGACAGTAGGGACTAATGAGCTCTTTCAAATAGGATGCAGCTTTATCATTGAGAGCCTTATAAGTCAGCAGAAGGACTTTGAAGTCGATTCTAGATCCTACAGGAAGCCAGTGGAGAGAAGCTAAAGTGGGAGAGATGTGTTCTCTCTTCTTAACTCCCGTCAAAACCCTCGCTGTAGCGTTCTGGACCAGCTGGAGACTCTTTAGGGAGTATTTAGGACATCCTGACAGGAGAGAGTTGCAGTAGTCCAGCCGAGAAGTGATAAATGCATGCACCAGTTTTCAGCATCACTCTGGGAAAGGATATTCCTAATCTTAGCGATACTTCGCAGATGGAAGAAGGCGGTCCTAGTCACATGCTTTATGTGGGAGCTGAAGGAAAGGTCCTGGTCAAAAATGACCCCAAGGTTCCTTGCAGTTGTACTCGGAGTTAGGGTGATGCCATCTAGAGTAGAGATCTGATTCAAGAGTGTGTCCCTGTGGTGTTTAGGTCCAAAAATGATTACCTCAGTTTTATCTGAATTGAGCATTAAGAAGTTAGAGGACATCCAGGATTCAATGAATTTCAGGCAGTCTTGCAGATGAGTAAACTGGCTTGTGTCGTCTGGCTCCATCGACAAGTAAAGTTGTGTGTCATCTGCATATCAGTGGAAGTTGATCGAGTGCTTCCGGATTATGTCACCTAATGGGAGCATGTAAAGAGTGAAGAGAATCGGTCCTAAAACTGAACCCTGTGGTACACCATATGTAACTCTGCTATACTCAGAATGGTCATCATTAACATTAACAAACTGAAACCTGTCAGATAAGTAGGACTTAAACCATTTTAGGGCAGTTCCTTTAATCCCAATGTCATGGTCTAGTCTCTGTAGCAGGATGGGGGGGGGGGGGGGTACTCAGGCGGGTAAATTGGGATCGATGAAAGTGTTCTGCAGCTGTCACACAGCTTTCTGCCCTCCCAAGTGCTACAATTGGCCTGATTCTTAAGTAGTCTGCCTAAAACTCTGAATGATGACCAACGGAGGCTGCCAAGGGAGTCAGTGCCATAGGTGGGGGATCAAGGGCAGCTAAAACATTCAACACAGTCAGCACAGACAACATAAAACGCATGTTTCCTTTCTGTTCTGTGCATGAATATGTTGAAGCTTTCAGTTTCACTACAACACTGCAGTAATAACGCTACTTAAAAAAAAAAAAAAAGAACTTCTGAAAGTGTACTTAGCCCACACGGAGAATGAAGCGGAGCTGTCAGCTGCAGCCCTGCACTGATTCTGTGAACATTTCTTTATTGTGTTGCAGATAATATCGAGGTGGCCTATCTGAAGACTCTGACTAAAGAACACATCATGCAGTTCTACAGAGTAAGTGTAGCAGCTTCCTTAACAAAAATCACTCCCTGCTCCTTTATTCTTCAGAAGTTAAAGGAATAATGTGACGGGGGTCTCGTATAAAAAGACGCTTACACCCTCGACAGAGACGTAACATGAGCCTGCGATGCGTTCGCGTAAGCACAGTTTGTTAATGTTGAAAGGGAATTACAAGAGGAGACGGATACAACCGTGTTCTTTATGCAGCAAAAGCTTCATCCTTGCAGGGTCACAAGAACATAATTTACACCATCACGTTAAGGAGGGTCTCCTGGTCTGACCAGTACCAAATTCTGAGGGTGGCAGGTATGGTTTGGATGAGAGAAGCCACTGCTCTAGAAACTTCCCCACCAGGTTCCACAGTAACATGAAAAGTGCTTAGTCATTATGGCTGCCAACTGACAGGGGAGTTGGAGGCAGGAGTAACCATAGCAACGTTACAGCTGCTTCACATCATTAGTCGGGTCCACTCAAAGAGCCAGTTTACACTTGAAAAGTGTCTTGACAATGACTTCTACCAGAGTCCAGGTCATCGGTGTCCCTGTAAATGGTAAATGGACTCAATTTTATATAGCGCTTTTCTACCTTAGCGGTACTCAAAGCGCTTTACAGTGTCATCTCATTCACCCATTCACACACACACTCACTCACTGATGGTGGAGGCTGCCATGCAAGGCGCCAACCTACTCATCAGGAGCAATTATGGGTTCAGTATCTTGCTCAAGGACACTTTGACATGGTCACCGGGGTCGAGGATCGAACCAGCGACCCTTCGGTTGCTAGACGGCCACTCTACCCCTGAGCCATGCCGCCCATGTGCCTCATCGTTTGTTGCTGGATTTTATACATGCATGTTAGCATCCTGCTAATATGCCACAACTTATAAATGACAGTAATCAGCATGCTAGCAGATGTTGTTGTTGTTGGTTTTTTTTTGTTTTTTTAGCATACTCATAAAATAATCGCATCATGTTGATAGCTAGTGTGCTGATAGCGATCAGCAAGTTAGCTGCAGTTGTTAGCATTTTAATGGGTGACCCTTTAGTTTCATTCCATAACATAAAGGGGGTACACGTTTCTAGCAGAGGCAGCAAGCCCATCCCAAACCTCTTCAGGAGTGTTCTCGTTGTTGATTATGTTCTCGTTGCTCAGTGAGGGTCCACTGAGTGGACAAAGCAACCCTTACCACCAATAAACAAACTATCCACTAAAGAACGAGGCAATATTAATAGAAGAAAGTATGAATTTGCTGCTAAATACATTTGGAATAGCCAGTGACTCGGTTCTTCAGATACTGTGATGACAACACGCGTGCAACAAGGAGCAGTGTTGAACGAATGCATCAATCCTGACAGAGGAGAAGGCAACATCACGCTGGTGGAAATGTCATTTTCGGTACACAAACTTAATTACCCGTGAAACCACAACATGCCAGTAAAATATTGGAACTTTGGGGGAAGTTTGACCATTTGCAGTAATGTCCTCCATCACCCTTCTCAAAGCAGGAATTACTCACCAGTCTTGAGCTGAAAGAGTGCATATTTGTTGGGGGGCGTTGTAGTGCTACATTGGCTCAAAGAGAAAATGGGGGTTAACAATCAAATTCAGCTGCATATTATTATATATATTTATTAGCTGGCCTCCTGTCTTCATACCTCACATATTTCACCAAGTTTTGTTTTTTTTTGGGGGGGGGGGGCTGAGATGTTGTCACAGATCACAAGGAGAAGAAAATATTCTTCTAATCTCGGTTAACTGTTGATTTTTGGTTCAGAGTGAGTAATTTGCGGAAACTGTCTGAATCGGTGTCACTGAATGTTCCACATTAAACCCGCTGCATGTTGATGACTGTGTAAAGATGAATCTCACAGCTTTTTATTGGAAGGTCAAAGTTCAGTCTTGTGCTCTCAGGAGGGGTGTGATGTTGTCAGCGGATATCTGTCCTACACACACAGACACACACACACACATCAGCCTGGACTTTAGGAAGTAGTCAGGTTGTTGAGGATCCACTCACACAAGAACCCCGTCCCTGGTCCTGTAGGAATCATTGCTGGAGGAACAAAGCAGACGTGACAAAACCAGACCAGGTTGTCATGTTGAAGAGGAGTGATTCTTGTTTGTGTTTTGTGATGTGACATAAAGTCATCTGTAGTCAAAACAGTGCTTATATTTAAACAAAAAGAATCAATAGTAAGAATCAAAAATCTTGACGATGTAAAAAGTTTTCTTGTAACAGCATAACAAAAGTCTGGCAACAAAAACTTTTTTGTAGTAGAAAAAGCAACTGAAATGACCTTTTGATAGGTTTATCAACTGATCGACTCAGTTTTGCTGAATAAAAGTGTAGTATTTGTAAAGAGAAGAATTTTCTTTTTGATATATTGTGTGAGCTAACCTCCCCAGCGTGTGTGTGTGTGTGTGTGTGTGTGTGTGTGTGTGTGTGTGTGTGTGTGAGAGAGAGAGACTGGATTGAGTCGGCCCTCCTCGCTTTCATCTCCTCCGGCGTCTATTCATAGCTGTGGAGGTGACACTGACACAGGACGCTTGCAGCATATCAGCTGGCGTAATGACAGGCCGGCAGCCTGTTTCAAGGGGCATAAAGGGCTCGAGTCGCGTGGCGGCTGAAAGAATTGGCATTATCTGGGCCCTGCAGAACCCGTCCCAGGCCCCCTCGCAGAATCAAACTAATGCATTTCTAATCTCATATCAGCAGCCATCACTTTTCTCGGCTGCTAGAGCCGCCGCCGTCTGACTGCAGATGAGCCGAGTCTCCAGCGGAATATAATCCTCCACTCAGAGACGCTGATGAGCTACATCTCTGTAGGTCTGTCTGTCAGACGTGATCCCAGACTCTCGGCGCCCCGGGTCCTCTGACTCTGCCCGTCTGTGACGAGTCACTCGCAGTAAATTTACTACATGGAATGATCTAGTTTAGGTGGCAGTGTTCCACAGAAAAGACAACAAGTTCTCCATCCATCACCCAACGTGTGTGTGTGTATATGTCTGTCACCCCCCCCCCCACCCCCACCCTCGCAGGAACGTCTGACCATCGAAGCCATGAAGAGACACAAGGTTTCCGTGCACGTCCTGTCCAGAGAGTTGGACTCCTGTGAGTATCAGCTTTCCTTTGCACAAACACCATTTAGACTCTCAGCTGGTGAGCAGGCCCATCATGTGTCACGCTGACCTGTTCATCACTGTGTGTGTGCGTGTGCGTGCATGTGTGTGTAACTAGGTCCCATAGTGGGAGAGTTTCCTGCTCAGAATGATGTCAATCTGGCCCCGGCCCCCTCCCTGCCCCAGGTAAGCACCCCACCGCTCCTGACATAAGATGTGTGTTTTTTAGAAACTTATCTGCATTCCATCCATTGGTCTATTCAGCTTGAATGCTTTTCAGTGGGTTATCACAGGTTACCATGACAACCTCGTCTGATTAGAGCCCAAGATGGCTGCCACACATTGATCTGGTATCATGATACAAGTCAGGTTGTTTAAGGCTGCTCAGAGATGGTTGAAGGTCTTTTGTTGCGTCCATCTGTAAACATGTAACTGTCACTAAGTTGTTGTGTCAAGACTCAATAACATCGAACATTCAGAAGTACATTGCACAGCTAGTTACCTTGACAACAGCGTCCAAAAGACAAGTCAGTGTACACTTTGTTGTGATTGGGTTGTCCCTCTTGTGTGTCCTCAGCCGACTCTGGTCCACGACATGACGGAGTTCAAGCGGAGCCTGCCTCTCTTCCCTCTGGTCAAACCGCATATCAACTTCATGGCAGCGAAACTGTGAGCGAGGCTGGCAGTTGGACGAGGCACGGCGCCACGGGGACGGCGACCCAACCCTGCCTGTCAGGAAGACTCTTTATCTGACTGAGCCTGCATGAGTGTGTGTTTGTGTGAGTACATATGAATGTGAGTGTGTGTGTGTGTGTTTGTGTGTGTGACGTGCACGTGTGGCAGGCTGGCGCCACTAGAGGAGACGCTTGGAAACGAAACGTGTGTATTTGAGTTTGAAAGTTAGCCGTGGTCGTCGACGTAGCTGTGCTAACGATAGAGGTTCCAGCAGACCCGCCTCATGTTAAGTCTCTGACGGGAGAAGATGCATCATTTTACTGTGTAGGCCCTTGTAGAAACCACCGGGGGGGGGGGGGGGGGAGCCTGGGGCCCCATCCATTAACACAGTCGGGGGGGGGGGGGGGGCTTTTATTTGAACTTTCTTTCCAGACTTGCTGCTCTGAGGAGGGTGACAGTTGGTTCTGCTGAATCGTGAAGGTTTTGTCGTTAGTTTGTTGGACTGGTTGTCGACCGGCACCGCCCTGAAGGAATCTTATTCACGTTTGCATTTTGGAAGATGATCTGCCTTATGATTTTTAGTCCTCATGGGTTCCAAATATGTGTTTGCTTGTAAACAAGCTGTTTTAAATGAACACCCACAAAAAATAGTTTTTATGATTGTTTTAATTTTATTTTACACGAGTGTGGAATTCCGACATCTCAGGGCTACCTCCATGCTGGTTTTTAACTTTCAATTTTAGTGACTGATTGAAAATAAAACACTTATTGGTCATGGTATTATGTTGACACATGATTTGATCCTGAGTTTGTAACTTGTGTTCTCAATGATAATGTTCACCTGCGTGTACACTTTCTCTCCAGGAGGCCCTGACGGGGTTAATATGGGGTCGCTCTTACAGCATCGATGTCAAAAAAACAACCAGCAGCGTCCTCTGAAGAGTTCAGGTTGTCTAGAGGCGGTTGTAGAACATGAATATGCACTTCTCTCACTTAAGCAATAAACCTGAATATCAGCGAGCTCCAGCCTGATGCTGGGGCTGGGTTTGTGTGACCTGCTCTCTCAGGGGCTAACCACTCCTCAAACAGCCTAAAATAGAATTTCTCTCCCCTCTGACCTGCTCTCAGGCCCTGATGCTGCATATTGGACCCTTGTGATGATCAGAGCCTCCCCCCCCCACCCATTCAACTGTGTTAATAAACCCAAAGATGAGCAGCATCAGCAGCTTTCTGTAGCCTGACAGCATTACATATCAAGCAGGTGGGGGTGGATGGGGGGGGGGGGGTCGTCGTGCTGGTTAACCGGTAATTTGGCAACATCCAGACTGAGTGGCGGGTCGGTGATGGCAGATATTTTCAGTTTGATCATTTATCTCCTGTGTGTTTCTAATTAATAAACAGCTGAATGGAAGTGTGTGTGTTTCTGACATCCCCACTCCACCCCACGTCAAAAATGCGCTTCAATATTTGGAAAAATACATTTATTCACATGACTGATGCCGTATAGCTGAGGAGCAAATGTCTGTACAATAGATCAACCTTGAAATTTTGGCAGATTTTACAGTGAACAAGCAGGAAGGTGATCAGCAGGTTAAATGGTCTTTTCACAGCAAGTCACATGTCAGGAACAAAGATTTTCTCTAAATTGGGTTTTTATCCATAGCTTATTTACCATTGCTGAATCCAGAGTCAGTTCACTCAAATTACATAAAGCATTTTGCCTCCATGTGGACGCAGACATAGTGTCCATCTTATTTCAATGCAGTTCAGATTAGACAAAGGTTCGTTTTGCCTTCTGGTCTTTACCTTCTTATCAAATCAAGATGCTGTTTTCTGAGGCGTTGATGGGTTGAACAATTTTGCTGTTTAATTTACGTGTAGTGTGTGACTTTTATAACTATTGGTTAATTTCCAACATGTCAGCTTAATCTCTTAAATGGAGCTCAAATCTTTTTTTTTCTCTTTGTATTTTGAGTGAACAGACGCTTTCATTTCTACACAAAGCAGCCGACCCCAGAGACAAAGTTACTAACTCAGGCAACACGAGTGTGACCGTGTGAGAAAACAGGCGTCCAGACCTCAAGTCAGGTTTCACATCTCCTGGTGAAAAGTGCGCCTCACCATTCACTCCCCCAGTCGCACGTGATAGGTGGAGGAGGTTCAGAGGGGAGTGGCCAGCAGAAACGTTGCTCTGCGGGCACTGTGATCGGTCATGAAGGTTTTAGAAACGGGGGAGTGTTTTCTATCCAGGTGCTGAGACGTGTGTGTGTGGAAGGGGGGTGGGTCAGTGTTTTAGGTTCAGAGAACCCTCAATAGTCCAGACATGTGGTTAATGTAACTGCATTGTTATCACACATTTTTATTCATCTTTAATACATTCTTTACAGCGACATGACTCCACTTATGCTGGCGAAGGACTTTTCAAATCTGCAAAATAAACATTATAAAACATTAGAATTATAAAACTTCCTAATTACACCCCTTTGCTTTTCTTATCCTTAAAATACAGCAAGTTGACGAGTGTTAGCGATGAGACTGTTGGAACACATCAACCTTCGCAGACGTGAGGAAGTGCAAACGTGCTCATCTGCACATGTTGAAAGCGACAGAAGTTTAAAAACAATGTAGTGGCGGTGGTGGGGTCCTTGAAGCAGTTAGGTGTGTGTGTGTGTGTGTGTGGAGGGGGGCTAATGGGGGTGACACTGATTCTGAGTCTGTTTCACCAACACCTCCTGCACCAAGTCTCCTGACAGTTCTCTGCCCCCTCCCCCCTCCCCTCTGGAAGAGGTGCTCAGGCCTCCTCCTGCTCGGGGAAGTTGAGTATCTTGCGGTGAGCCTGCCGCAGGTACTGCTGCTGCTTGAAGTACACTTTAAACACCCCCTTGATGGCCACGAAGGCGATTCCTCCCTGTGGGGGAGGAGAGAGGAAGACTTTTAAACACATGGACACTCAAAATGGGGGCTGTCATGATGGCTTCTGTAATTTGACTAAAGAATATGAAGCCACTGAAGAGCTAGAAAATTAAAATCGTTCACATGTATTCAGCTTCTATGGTTGTGGACTCCATCCTCCTGTAGATATTTGGTGTGAGGAGGTAGGAGGAGTTTGTGGTTCCACCCACCAGTATGGTCCTCTGCAGGTTGGAGTTGACACTACTGAACATGAGCTTCCCTACAATGGTGGCGATAGTGGGGAAGACCAGCGCGCCGCACAGAATGCGGGTCGCTGACACGTGGTCCGCCAGGGGGCTGGCCTCCGCCGGGATCCGAGGTACCGGGCAGCCGATGCCTGCAGGAACGCACAGACGAGGTTCATCTTCAGTTAGTCTGAGACTTGAGTGAGCTCACAACCACTCGCTGCTTCACGAGGACTCACAATCAAACCACATGCTTGATCATGATCAAGTTCCCACCCACATCTCATGACCATGAAACGATTGTGTGTGTGCGTGCTGACCAGGGAAGATGCTGTTGAGGATCTGCAGCTTGTTGGAGTACTTCCTCCACAGGCGCAGGACGTAGTCCTCCCAGCGAATCATCTTGCCGAGAATCAGCATGACAGGGATGGTGGGCAGGCCGATGAGCAGGAAGAGGGGGTCGGCCCGCTCCATCACATCCAGACCCTCCTTATGACCCACTACCTGGAGAACAGAGGGGGGGGGGGGGGGGGGGGGGGGGGGTCACTGACCTGCACCACAGAGCTGAGATGTTTGCACAGAGGTGGAATTATAGTAGAATATTTTCCCCTTATGCAGAATATGTGCACTATTCATATTGCAGAGTAGTTAATAACAGGGTCTCGTGGGGACGTTCAATAGTAATCTCACACACCTGCATGACAGTGACGGCTCCATAGGTGACGGCGGTCCAGTAGATGGAGCCCACCATGATGCCAGCGGCAGCAAAGGGCCCAGCCTTCGAGATGAGCCGGTCAGCCAGGTCCAGCACGTAAACCACGGGACCTGGAGGAGACCAGACCCACACTCAGATGCAAGATCACGACCACAGCAAACTGATAGTTACAACCTCTGCAACTATTGCACCAGGATCAATGTGGTTTATGTGCATGACAGTGGATACTGAGTCGGCTTGTGATACTGAAGCCAAGTGAGGCATTATGGGAAATATGTACACTCAAGAACTGGGAAATGACCCGTGTTGGTGCATGAGCGTCAAAACTCGCCACATAAACGTCATATTAGAGCTGAGAGCTACGATGAAAAACCAGGAGAAGTCTAGGAAGTTCAAAACTGCCTTTTCCAAACCGTAACATTTTAGAAATGTCATGTAAATTAGCTTTATGAATACTTCCACATTAGAGTAAGAGTGGTTCAGCTTAGCTCATCTGATAAGCATCTCTCTTCATACATGTCTGTGTGAAACTATGGAGTTTTACTGACATAAATTCAAATTAAATGTCAGAAATATCTGGTTTGCTTTCAGGCGTAAACAGACCTTCTTCAAAGCAAACACTCTCACTCCCCCAGCTAACTGGAGACTGTAACCCTCCCCTGCCTTCTGCTCACAGAGAGCAAGTCTGTGTCTTAACAGGTATCTTGGAGTATCACATTAATAAAGTTTGAGGGGAGCAGCGTCATTCCAACTAGCTTGAGGTGGTTTGTGAAGAGGAGATGAAGCGACTCGACCTGAGATGGAAACACCTTTTATAGACAAGTTTGGAGGTTAGGCCTGTGGGCCTCACGCTGGAAAACTAGGGGGCACTCGGAGAGCACACACACCTCCACCCAGGAAACCTGAGGCAAACCAAAATGTGAAGAAGAAAAGTGCCATTTTTCAATTTGTCGAACAGATCTGACCCAGACTTTAAAGGGCTCTTCCTTGGCCCACACCGTGTTTGGTGAGAATCATTGTGTCGGTGTAATCCTGCTGACAGGCAAACCGCATCAAAACCACGACCTGCCTGGTGGAGGTAATAAAGTCTGAGTACCAAACTAATGTCCTGTGGTAATTAATCCACTCACTACTCCACTGATACCAGCCCTGATGGGGAAAGGAAACAGCGGCTCTGCACTTGTATAACATGGGTTTTTTGCAGCTTTCCAGTAAAACGTCCATGTGGATACAGGTCGTGAGCATGTAGACGGGACGTGTTCCAGCTACAACAACGCAGACAAGTGGAAACACACTTGCTTCCTCGACACAAACTGGAACTCCAGGTATGAGGTCAGTTATGAGATCAGTGCAGGACACCGACATTAAAAATAACTGCTTCAATTCTCAACCAGCACCATGTAATCAGGATTAATGTGACGTCTGAACTCGCCCTCAGAGAAGTTAAGAGCCTGTCAGACAGAAGGAGCGCGACCTCAAAGAAGAAATAAAAGTGGAGAGAATTCTCTGCTGCATCCTCCTCTGCAGCGTTCCGGGCTGACTCCAGGGAAATCATGCAATATTTACAGGAAGGCAACCTGATTTCCTCACTCACACAGAGCCATGCATGTCCTATTAATAACTAACCCAGGAGGCAGAGGGGGGAGAGGGGCTGAGGCTGCACCAGGGACCCGAGGAGATCCACAGCACACGCTCATGGCCGCTGTGCAACACAGACACAAAATGTCCTGCCAGAGTGGGAGCAGCCCGGAGGAGTTGACCAGATGAGAACTGCCAGTTCTGGGGTCTTTGTCTCTCTCCCCACCGGGTTTAGAAGTAGGCGGGGCTGGCTGCAGAAGGTGATGTCACACTTTTCTGAACATTAGGATTTATTAATATATGATGGTAAACTTGTCTGCTCACGATGAAACAACCTGATGACGCGTTTAGTGCGTTAAATAACTAAATTTGAACTTCTGGTCATGAAAAGGGCTGCAAATTTCCAGGAGTACTCGAAGTTGGATTCTTTAATGGGCCAAAAAAATGTGAATAAAGAAGGATTTTGTGTGTAATTTGACTACTAGTGACTGTATTTGCCTTTTAATATACATACATAAATAGACACACCCTCATAAGCAGATAGGCATGCAAACATTTTAATAGATGTTTTTGGCAATTAGCGAGTAGAACTACAGTGGATTATTTCAGTACATTAAGAATTCATCCCTACACAAATTTAAATACAAATTAATAACAATAATAAACATGATGAAAAAAAAGTCAACAAAAAATTAAAAAGCTCCCAAACTTTACTTGCAATGGAAACTTTTTTAGAAATATGAATTAATATCAGTTCAGCGCTGTAGAGGAACATTATCGTTGGATGAGCTTTAATGTACATTGTGACAGTTGAGGGAAGATGTTGCCCTGGATTATCAAGTATTATACAAAGACTGGGTTCCTAAGTGCATTCTAAAACATCCACAGATGTAAAATAAGACATTTATAGAGCATCACATGACCCGGCTTGGGTGACACGACTAATCACGCTGTCAAGTCTTGTCCGGCAACACACCAGGCTGTGAACGTGTGCGTGAAAAGTGCTGAGTCACTAGTGGTTGTGAGAGCAGGACTTGCTTCAAGAGCACTTTGCCGTCTGGTCATGTCAGCGGCAGATTGATTCATACATCATCCCTTCACTTCAGGTTGGTGTGCAGCAGGAGAGAACAACAACAGAGAGCCTCCATGAATCCAGAGCAGGGATGCAGGCTGTGCTGCAGTGGCAGGCAGGCGGGAGATTACAGGCCGAGCTGCTGAACCACTTCCAAGTCATCATTTACGACGTGGACAGATTTAAAGCAAACACCTGAGCAGCTGCGTTTTCACGAGTCTGCTGAAGAACCCAAACTAACACGTGTAACTACAACATTTACATTAGCGAACACAAGAAGTGTAAAAAGAGAAGGGGCCTTCTAAAATAGAGGCCCTGTGGTTATTTTTGGGGTTCTGGGTTATTTACAGCTTGGACATAAGACAGACTGTATTAAGCTGTTTGTACAGCTCGGCCACCATCAGCCCGTTGCCCAGAAGTACTTGCCACAACTTCTATACAATCTAGCCAGTGTTAGCGGGCTGCCTACTTCTACAGCTGAGCACATTTAGCTTGATCATGAGTGCAGGCCACAGTTGAGCATTTTAAGCAGAGGCACGACTGAGTTCTAGTGGCCACTTGTTGATGGGGAACAAGCTGCTTCACAAAGATGGAAAGTTCACACTTTTATATCTGAAGCCGTTACAAAAACACAACGGCACCCTCTCATCTCCTGCCAGAGCTCCTTTCTGCTGCACCAGTGTTTGCCGACCGCATTGATCTTGCGACGCTTGAGCACATTAATGTGGCATATTTTGATGACAGCGTTGGAATCTCTTCCGCTCCCTCTCTCTGCTTAAGCATTACACCATGACGGCTGGAGGGAAATGGGTCGCCCCTTAATGATCCGCTGGCAGGATGGAGAGGCCAGCATTTCATTTCAGCCACTGGCAGCAGATTCCATAATTAAGATAATTAAAAGGGAGGGAGTGTGAGTGAGTGTGTGTGTGGAGGGGAGTAAAGCAAAGAGGGGAAAGTGCAAGAGCAATTCCTCAGTGGTGGGCATGCACACAGGCGCAGCGTTCCAGCTGGCTTGTTTACCCTCTCTGGGCAGACTCGGTAAAGAAAGAGAACCAAGGACACGTCGTCCTCAGACTCATATTGCTAGCCAAATTAGCATGATAGGCTGGCTCCGGTTCAGCAGCAGGTGCTGAAGGGAATATGGCCAGAAACTAACCTGCCGTCATGCTATCCTCCGTCTGTCCTGATCCACAAGTCAGAGGAAACAATAACAACCCAGGTTAATAGAAAAGCTGATATGTGGCTCCACCCCCCCCCCCCCCACACACACACACACACGCAGCTGGCCTCAGCAGTAACCCTGTGAAAAACACTACTCCCTGTCCGCAGCTTTGCCTCCATCACCCAAATTGAAAGCTGTCATCTCAGCAAACTGTGAAATTGCTATTATTCTGAGGACTAATTAAAGCTGCTGCAAATACCACAGCGTGTGAAGCAGAGCCATGAAAATTACATTCAAAAGCAGGACTGTATTACGAGATGGTTTTTTTTGTTTTGTTTTGTTTTTTTAAAAGCAAATGATACACAGGGAACAATTGACTGTCTGTGCAGCAGCCAAACCATAAACGTTAGGTAGCCTTGTGCCTGAATGACCATAATAATGAAAGCGAGGCTGGAATATAAAGACACACTGCAGCAGTGATGCAGCAAAACACACAACCACAACTATGAGGTGCATCGAAGCCCAACTTATCATGCAGAGAGAGACTGAAGCCCTCACACAGTGTTACATTCAAATGCAAGCAGTCTTTGTTTGACTCATCAAAACATAAATAATAGTAATGCAGATTTTTGAAATGGGGTTTAAAAATGAACATCAAAAAGTGTCATGTATGGCAACTGATGCTGTCAAGAGGATGGACTTTTTTTTTCAAAATTCGTTACTGAATATTTGAAACAGTTTCCTTTTTCCGCAGTATCACTACGACCACACCAGCTGCACAAAGACCCACACACATACACACACGCACACCACTGCAGTGGCCACACAGCCCTGCCTCCTCTCACTCACTGTGCTGTCTTTTTTTTTTGTAGTCACTCATCTTGTTCACTATTGAGTAGATAGCACCAGTGCAGAGCCTCCACTGGTCCTCTGCTTGGTGGACAAAGCAAATGAGCGAGCTGTGTGGAAATACTTTCCATTGCAAGGAAACACACAAGAAAAAGGGGAGGCACACAAGCAAGCTGAGGCGCTACAGGACAGTGCTAACCAAAGGTGCTAACACTACAAATTTAGACGAAGGACTGACATGCTGACGTCATTAAAGCAGTTAGAGGTTGGTGACAGCTCCCACTTCAACACCACTGAAGCAATAAAATAGATGGTCCAGGAGACGGTGGCTGGCCCAACAACCTTTTGGAACACTCACAGCAAAGCCAAGCTCTCCTCATATCAGGCCTCAGTTTTAGTAGGGAACCAAAACATTTGGTGGGAAGTAAATTAATTAAGTTAAGACTATATTTAATAAATTTATCTTTTGGTAAAAATTTGAATTTGAAAACCCTTCCCTTCAATGTGTCAATTTTTATTCAACAACAATCGATACTTTTCAAAGTGTCAAATAATACAACAAGCCTCTGACGAACATTTACAAACAGGAGGCTAAAGCTTGTCAGCCCATGTTTGATGCAACATTCCTAAAAATGCTGGTGTTGGGTGACAGGACAGGTTAAACCACACACCACCAGAAATGTGGCAATATTGTGGCGCAGGAATGAGTCGTACAACCCAGAGACCAGTTAGCATTGTTGAGCGTCCCTCTCGGACGTTAAAGGGATTTTTAAATGGCTGAAATAAACTCTGTGGTTCATACAAGACACGTTTCACTATTAACTCTTTCAACATTTTGTTCTACAACATACCACACTTGTGAATTTTTCGGTTTTAAATGTCTTAAAACAGCGGTTGCTTACAAGTGGCTGAAAAGGACAACAGCAGCTAGGTGTGGTGAAGTTGAAGTCATGCACATGTAGTGTCACTTGTTCATAGTCCGCCATCTACCTATGATGACTGCATTTCATGGATAAAAGTTGTATTCATTTGTGAAGATAATCCTGTGAAATAAAATGTGCAAATTGCAAAAACTTTTGTTCACCATAAAGCTTACTTTCAGCAGTAATCTAACACCCAATTAAAATCCCACTGGGATTTGGTCTAATATATCCATTGCGCTGCTAACATACTGGTTGGCCCACAAAATTGCACTGCAGCACTCTATATAGCTCGCACATGATTCATGATTCCAGTTTGTTAGGTAAAGTTAGGGTTAGTGCTGCGGAGGAGACTGAATTAATGAGAGCAGGAGGAGACATTCCAGCACGCCAAGATGAGGGAAAACTTGTTCTGCAGTTTCTATTTGTATCAAATCTGATCAAGTACTGTACAGTATCGGTGCAGTGTCTATTTTTGAACGGAACAGAACAATTCCCAGTTATCAGTTGTTATGATGTCAGACCTACACGGCGATACATTCCTGGCCATATCACCCACACTACTGCTCTGATCTAGAAACATCACTCACGGAGAGCCTTTCCTATGATGGATGAAGGTGATGTTTAAGTCGCAGTGAAACACTGGAGGACAGCTACAACCTCACAGATCCATCAGTATGGCAACAGAGTCACAACCCTCATCTCCTGGCTGGTCGGCTCCTCCGGTGACTCAGTTTCACTCCTAGACACATCCAGCATCTCTCGCCACCTCTGTCTGACGTTGGCTAATGAGATTAGGAAAAAACAGAGAGCCTCTCAGGTAAACATGACAGGCCATGTGCATATAACCAAGCAGTGAGTGACTAACTTCCTGTCTGGAAACAGGCAGATCGTTTTTTGGTTTTTTTTTTTTCTTTGTTAACTCAGTCAACACTCCAATTATATCCTATGATTTCTGGGGCTGCCCTAAGATTTTCCGAGTCTAGTGGTAGTCATCAATTCTGATGATTAGTCAACCAGTTGTCGCAGACCTGACGGTAACTTATTAAAATATACATCTTTGGTGTCAACAAATATAGTTTGAGTCGCTGAGAGAGAAGTGGCATTGTTAACATTTTCTAGAGAGTTAAAACTAGGAAAATCAGCTTTTAAAATATTTACTTTAAGAGCTTCCTGTTAGTGACAGCAGCAAAAGCAGTAATGAGTCTACAACTGGCAGAACAACCCGCAAGCAGACCGTCTGATATCTTGTTATTTATATTGTGTCACGTCTCCTCTCATTTGCCTGGCAATGCAATTGCTCATGCAATGGTTGCCATACACTGATTTGCGTAAGTCCACCAAACCAACATTGACTGACCTTTTAATTTTTTTTTTTTAATATTTAAATAGTAAACACTTAATTCAACTGCATTGGTCTTTCATTACCAACAGCGCAGCTCTGCCCCACTGGACTGATGACATATGAACCAATTACAGCAAATCCTGCATGGGATGGGGCACTTCTGCTACCCACAGACAAATATTTTCCCAGGTCGTGACCAGTCAGCAATCAAAAATAATGCCTTTCTCAACGAAAGACAAAGATGAACAGAATCAAATTCTTACTTCAATGTAAAGAGTGTTGCTGGAATTAGTCCTTCATCCCCAAAAATAAGTTAGTATTATCGAACATTTGCTTCCCTTGTCTCAAAGTCAGTGGGGAATTTGAATGGCTTTTCAGTTAAAAGCCTGAAATAAGGTCTGAGGTCCACACAAGCTTCTTAACATTTTGTTTATAATATAAAATATGTCAGTCAGCTACAAGAGACGACAGAGGTTGTCGAGAATATTAAACGCTATGATGCTGAAGTAAGGAGAAGCTTGAAGCTGTGGTGATGTGCAAGTCATGCACCTGTGATGTAATTTGCTCATAGGCTAACGTTAGCTTTGTACCTCTCACAACTGTATTTATGCTTCAAATATCACCGGCTCATGGTTAAGGGAAACCATGGTGATGCTAACTTCTGGCTGACCTATGAAAATTAGTCATCTCTGTGACACGAGTAGACCGTTTTGTTCATCTAACCTGCTAGTTTTGTGATGCTGCGCTCTTTTCCAAAAGCAGTGTGGACATGCTAGTGTTACGTCACATTCTCTGGTTAAACTTTATTCATATCATCTTAATTATTAAGATGATCGATTCAATAGTTCAAAATCAGCTCTGGGACGGTTCTTGCCAGATGACGACATGGCTAATTCACTGAGGCGTATCAAAATAATGCTGTATATCTTCCACTGCTGTAAAGTAGGTATTGGATCCGACTCAGGATCAGCAAATACCCAATATTAAAGGCCTCAGATCGGACGCACTCTCTAAAAGAGATGAGTGATGACGCATCACTCAGCACATCAGCCACAGTGAACGGGATGATACTTCTCAAAACAAAGCCCTGGCCAATCCATCAAAATGCTCCGTTACTACAAAACACATGACAAAGGAAGACAAACACTGACGCTGCCATCAGGAGCCGATGGGCTTCGCGATTTACAGAACTCACTGTGTGCCAAATCTGACAAGAATAAATAATGATGAAGATGACATGTGTGGCACACTGTAAGAAAACACTGACAACACACATCGGAGCATAACTTCAAAACCTGCTGTTTTAACAGTGAGTCAGTTCACAATGTGCCTTAAAGCCAGCGCCTTTGAGTGAGACAAACATTAGCATGTTGGAACATCCACTTCAAAGTGAGTCCGATGAGCTCTCTTGGACTTAATTAGTGTTGATTTAAATTAAATTTGGCTTCAGTTTGCATATTAATGTAGTCAACACTACACTGACTAGAGACACTGATGAATGTGCACCAAATAAATGTTCTGATAAATAAAACCACATGAACTGGATCAAGTAAAAGGAATGAATATATGAATATGAATATAAACTGCACCCCGCACTCAGAGAGATTTGGTCCTATGTAATCTGCTGTACAGATTCCCTTTTGCCATGTTGCTTGGCAACCATTCAGGCACGAGTTCACCTCAATTTCACTCACTACATCTTCTCTGTGCTCCACACTGACACACATAGTTTTGCCCTGTGTTTCTGAAGCTTTTGACTTGAGGCCTTTGTACACTGAGTCCATTTGTTTAGATGGGCATTTTAAAGCCATAACCTGAAAAAAATGTGACGCACAGAAACCTTCCACAATGAGTCTGATGTGTTTTTCCTATTCATTGCAAAAATCTGCAGTACAAGACAAAAAGGAGTTGTCACGCAGTGTGGACAATTTTGTGCATCTGTCAAATCTTGAAAAAAAAAAAAGAAAAGAAAAGAACAAAAGCTTTGGATTTGGTGTAAATAAGATTGAAACTAGATGAAGTTGTATTTTTTTCTTTCATGTGTCCATTTTGGATGAAAAAAAAAAGGACTTGGTCTGCAAGTGCCTTTTAACTGGTAGAAGCACCTGCAGTAAAACCAGCCATTGCTCATCCACGAGCACAATGACATGATGTAACTAACCACTTTGGTACAATCTTGTCACCTTGTCAGCACCTATTTGACTGTTCCACAAGGAAATATGTATGAATTTTGTATTAATAATTACATAATTAACAGTCGAATAGGGACCTGCGAGCCAATTAGCACAACCTGAAATACCAAAAGAAAGTAGCATAGCAAACCCTCATCCTAAAAGACTGGGCGACCAGCCAAGCCTCAATAATCAATACAGGAGGTTATTTACTGAGGGAGAGGGAGAGGCAGTATCTAAAGAACTGAGCTGAACTTTCTGCGTATAGCCTCCATGCAATTAAGTGACAACACAGCCTTGGTCCCTATAAATATAGATGAACCTGCTTACTGACTGTGCTAGACCTTCGGCACACTAACATTGTCTTACAGCCAGCTTCTGTCTCACTTTGCAGCATTGCAATCTTGAGGTGAAATGGCAGTGGCCTGACGGAGACTGTGCACCATTACCCTTAAATATACTCATGAGCCACACTCGAACCACATCATGTGATTCAGTACAACTTCTCAGCCATGAAGTTCACAGATTCAGACCAAACAAGTGAGGCAATGAAATGTGTGTTCTTACGATGAGTGTTGATAGCTTGGGTTTAGGAACAATTGGAGCCTCCGTCACTCTGACGTGTCATGATAACTGAAGCAGCCACTTCCTTCACTAGCGCTGGCAAATCAGCCAGGAGCTAGGCCCAGAAACAAGTGTTCCTAATCAGGCTGAAAGGAAATATTTACCCAGAACCTCATTGAAGCTAGACTGGTTTTGGGAAAAAAACGCTCATGCACTCAGGCAAGACTACGTAAAAAGCTCTCACAGCTAGGAACACAGTTAAAGGCGGGGGCTTGTCAGAGTGAAGTCTCAGCAGGATTTACATGCTGAGTGATGAGTGAGAACATTTACATATAATTGAATGAACATGTTGGAGATCATTTTAACAATGTAAGATGAGAAACTATTACTCCTACAATCATATCATATGAATTAAGTGTTCCTGATGCTAATGCTGCTAATTGCCACTTACTGTATGTTAACAACCATTAAAAATAAATCTTAGGTCATAAAACAAGACAAGCTGGTGTAACTAAACTGAACCAGTACCTCCTTGTTGTGTTATTTGTAATCCCAGAGCTTATCTAAGAGGCTGAAGCTGGAGATGCAACTCACCCAGTTTGGGGAAGACAATGAGGTACTCTGCGTTACACTGCGGACAAGCTACACGTGCTGTGCTGTTGCCCCGCTGTTTCTCATCCACCCAGCGCTGTAGACAGGCCTGGTGAACCCACTTGGTGGACCCACGGCAGCGGCACGGACGTACCCACTCAGCTGTACGGTCATCCTCATCTGTTGCAAAGCATACCCAGCAGCTCCTACAGCAAAGAAACACAACCACAGATGAATACCAAAACCAGACTTATTTATAGTGGTACTGAGCAAGTTTCCATTTAAACTGAACATCACTCTCATCACATCAGCAAGACACAGGCAGACCAAGAGGTGCACCGCAAGCTAGCTTATCAACTTGATACAACTTTTATTTGCTAACATCAAAATTGGTGAAAATACAAGTTTACCTGATTTCAGTTTCATTCGTTGTCATGAGTAGTGAGCACATACAGCTGATGCCTGGCTCTGTGTACAACAGGCAGGTTTTCTAATACTGGAGCACGAACATTTAAAATTCTAAGATACAGAGGGATGGTTTTCTTAGTAAAGGAGAGGATGGCGCAGCTCCAGGGCAGTTATCCTGCAGTTCATCTTAAACTAGAATTATTACCTCACACCAGTCCAGCTGCAGTTTACATCCATGATTTTCCAGTCTCATAATATACTTTATATGTGAAGTTTGTATGTAGAAATTTCATTAAGTTTTGGTTTCGGCTAAATGCAATCCCTTATTACCTTAGGGCAGGGGTCACCAACATGGTGCCCGCAAGGACCACATGAGTCCTTGTGGGCCTGTTCTAAAAATAGCTCACCATAGCACCACTTACCAGTGAGCTGCATCTAATTTTCAGGGCCTGAGCCTGAAGGTACTTCACATTGGTGTGAATTTGAAAATGCCAATAGGCCTGTCCCTATATATAAAATGGGGTTTTATATAGAGATAAAATAAAACAGATTTTGTATATATACACAATATATATACGTGTTTCGAACTGGTAGCCCTTCGTATTAATTGGTGCCCAAGAAGTAGCTCTCCGCTTCAAAAAGGTTGGTGACCCCTGCCTTAGGGTGTTACCAACACAGCATGGAATAGGGGTAAGAAAATCATATGATGTGATATTGACCTGCAATCATTTGGATGTAAAATGGCATGACTTCACCAATCCATTCCACTAGATAGTTGTATGAAATTGCGCCATAATTATGGAGCTATGTGTAGGTTTTATTGTGCACAAATTGCGAAGACAATTTGACCCAATTTGTTTAATATACCACACACACAAACACACCTGCAAAGTAGTATGAGTCCAAGTTCTCTGACCTTACCATAGTGCATCTCTACCTGTGACATTATATTGCTTCTCCATAATTAATCAGCAGTGTGCAACAGGCAGCAAGGGTCCTCACCCCCGTGTCTCGCTGCATGCAGCTAAGTTCAAGAATCTGGACAAGGGGTCATTCTTATTTTAGCTGCAACAGACCAACGGTAATAGTGATAAATCGGAGCTGAATAACTGATTTTAAAAAGATCAGCAACACCGAGTTATGCTCCAAAATTATGACAAGGGATTCTAGAGGTTCTAATAAATGGTGTAATAATAGTGACCCTGTGTTATTGGAAAACCAAACATTTCAAGACTTTTCATTTCAAGCCTCACTCATTCAGTTGAGCCTGGGATTAGCCTATTTTCTCAATTACGCAGAACAGCTGCCATTCAAGTGAATGAATGAATCAATCATTAGTCCACACAGCCTATTAAAAAAAAAAAAAATCAGTCCCTGGCATGCCTTCAACAACAAGAAGCACACTGTAGAACACATGATTGGTTTCCCTTTCTTTCTGTGATAATTTTACATTTTAGAGAACAACACAAGAACATGTAGAAAAATTCTAGAGAACAACATGTATCACATCAAGGAAGATTTGCTTCCTCTCCAATTCTGCAGAATTCCCAACATACATTCAAACTCTGTACAAAATCTCTCCATTTAGTTTGATTAAGATTGAAAAAAACTGGGCCACAACAATTTGAGAGGACACAAACTGGGCAAAATTTAGAGAACTAGCTGTCTGTGTCTCATCTGAAAGGATGTATGTATGGTAACTATTCCATTTACTGCATGGAGGAAGCTTGTGACCCGTTTACTCCCTCTGTTTCTGATCATATCCTAAGAATGAGAGTGAGCTACTGTGGCATCAGCATTATCTCTCATTACAAACCCATGACCAGAAAAAAGAATGTTACCCATGAATGGATGTCAATATTAATAATAATCTTGTGGGTTCATTGGCAAGCATTATGCTTTGAGCATTTGTAATCTACCACTCTTCACTACCCATTTAGGCTTATAATCTTGGAAGGGCTAAGACTATATAAAAAAAAATGAACAAGGTTTCTGAGGGGAACATTTAAAGCTAGCAGTTTTATTACCCTGTGCCTTGTTGGCAGCTAATTTGAGTTGTGGTAACCGCCACTGCCACAGCTCACTGTAATTGAGACATCATTATGTCAAGCATTCCTGGGGAATCATATACTACATAACATGCTTTTTAAGCCAGTTTAATGGAGAACAAGTTTTTTAAGAAAACAAAAATTCCACTGAATTGCTTTCAGTATCACTTCCACATAGACTTCAGCATTTATTCTGCAGTTGTCTCAGCAAGTCTACATAGTACACCATGTATATTTCAACCTTTTGCTCCTAGAGTTGAATAATGAATGTCAAATCTCCAGCCATCACTCATCGTCATCCTGAGGTCTAGGTGTGCTCTGTTACTGGGGCCACCGGGGAGTGGAGGGCCTCCTCTATAAGACCGTAGATAGCCAACCTGGATTATTTGCTCAGGCTCCCGCCTGCCTGCAATGGATGATTTTCCAATACTCCTCTGGTGCTGAATAAAACATGACAATGCAGGAGAAGAGCTTTCGGACAGAGGCTCTCAAGTGACACGGCCAGGTAAAGGGCCAGGAGGGGCATCTGTGGTGAATCCGAGTCTGACGGAAACATTAACCCTCCCTTCACACTGCAGCCTACTGTCCTTGCAGGGCCCACCCAGGAACTGCCCACCTCCTCGTGCATTTGACACCTCTATGAACAATAAAAATTTTAGAAGTATTTCCACTATAAAATGCTTAGTGTTAGACAAAAAGTTGAGCAGAGAGTTAAAAACAAAAAAAACAAAAAAAAAGGTTGTAGGATTTCCACAAATCCTACTACATGGGCCTTAGGATCTCAATAGAGTCAACGATAGAACATCGTGAATGAGGTGTGGAGAGAGGTCTCCACAGGAGCCTGACAGCAAAGAACAAAACTGAGCGCTACCTTAGCTTCCATGGCTCCTATTCCTGTAATCCAGCCCTGCAGCATGACGGGACCGAAAAGAACAGGACAGAAATGCTATCCTCTGTGAGAAACCCTAATCTCCAGCTCAATGTTGCCTAAAACCCATTTAACAGAACTCTGGAAGAGGTAAGCCCTTTTAAAGGCAAAAATGATTCAAGAATGACTCCAAAAAAACTAGCTTGGAACCCTAATTGACAACAAAAACAACTGTATACAACCATTGAATTCAGATCTGATCAATGACAGATATGTTATTTATACCCTTTTCTGTTAAAAACTCAACAGCTTCAAAAATAATCCAGAAAAAAAGACAACTTCTTTTGGGGTTTTGCATGTTCCGCAAAAAGCAAACAAATATATTCATGAAACTAAAACATCTCTGATGCCTGGAACATTTAAAGGCAAATGCCCCTCAAGATAATGAGATCTGTTGATGACATTTCTCATGTCATCTCAACCACTTATGTTTAACTGACAAACTGTAGGGGAGTTTTGCTGTTGCCGCAAATAACATGAATCTGTGAATTGGCATTTATGTGTACCATCCTTTTAATTTTGGTCTTTGTCAAAGCCATCAAACGGCCAGGATCGAATGCAGCTTTGAGTGATTTTTGTCAGTGTAAGTATGTGCCTGTGTAGACGCAGAGACAGAGTAAGGGGGTGAGGGTGTAACGTGGGATCTATCAGATTACAAGATGACATTGTGATTGACAATGTGTACAAACTCTAGTGTGGCACTTCTTTCTCATCATCTGACAAGTCAGGCCCCCTTTACTTTAAGAGCTGTGTAAGCCACCCAACAAAGGTTGCTTTCACTCAGCAGTGGTCACGTGACTGTGGGAAAACTGGAGTCTCCTTATAGCAGAGACAGGGCATTAGTGCACCGGTTTCTGGCCCACAAAGGTGTTAAAGGAAAGTTGAAGCTTTGCCCTTCCATCTCTGCTACTGCTGTTAGACACAATCCTTTCTAGAATTCTAGCATCAGCTAAGCTAACCACATTTGTTTCTGACCTTTTTCCATCATTCTGTGAGCAACTATGATCTAATTTTATGTTGCAAACATTCTGTTAATCAGCAAGGCAAAGAGAAAGCACTTTGTTAGTGTTGTGAATTTGAAGTCTATCACCTGTAGACCTTCATGTAACAGCTCGTTGTGGCTGCTTTTACCTTTCCATTACTTCCTCTGATGTTGTAAAATGTATCTACAATCAAAAACTGTGACTGGTTCTTCATAGTGAACCTGTGTCTGCTGCAGTAGAAAATGTTCTGTTTGCATTAGCGGCAAATTTAATACAGCAGTTTTTCTGCAAATTGTACTGCTCATCATCCAAAACACTGAAAAGGGGAGAGCTTTCAACAGCATAGGCTGAAACTACTACTGCATGTCCTTATTCTGTTTAGAACACTAACTCAAGACATTTACAATCAAAACTGTTTAGATCAGGGTTCTCTAGCTTTTCCACTTCAAGGCCCACCTATTCATACTTAAAACGTACCAGGGCCCGTTAAAAACGACTTGTGCCTACTCTGAAAGATTTAATATACTGTGTATGCTCAGCAAAGAAACCTGTGCTCTCGGAAAGGCGAGCCCGCATCTCTTCAGCTGCTGCAGGGAACAGCAAGAGCAGCAGAAACCTTCAGTTTTGTATGACTTAGTATAAATGCTTAGTATATCACTAATACTAGCTGCATATACTTGTTGATGGGTTTTTAGTTGTTTTTTTTTTGTTGTTTGTTTTTTTTACACGGGGGTGGGGGTGGGGTTGGCCCTGCTATTTAAACAATGTTGATAGAGGCCTTAACACTGTGGCACCAGACTCAAAGATTACGATGGCAAGCTGAAGCGGAGGACATATGCTCATTCATACAGAGAGCTACAGAGTCAGCAATCTGGACAACAAAAGCATTTGAGACAAGAATGCATTCAAGAAGGTTGTGTGAGGCCCAATAAAAAGGTCAGTCTGGATTGAAATGTGTCCCCTACATCTATGTGTAAAACACTGCATTGCAGAGGCAGCTGGCTGCTTGTGGTAGGCCCAGATAAGGACCATGGAGCCTTGTGTTTGTCAGTGATAGAGGCTGAGTACACAACCGTCTCGAAGCAAGGGGACACGACATACATCTTCCTGCTATCGGTTCCTCAAACACTGTCAGGGTCACTGTTTTTTAACCATACACCTGCTGTACGCACCTAAAGCACATTTCACAAAGCTCACATGTTCTTCCTTTCTCTTTGCTCCTGCACCGTGTGCTTGGGAAATTGATTAAAGTACAAAGTTCAATATTGACAGAATGTGCTCTGTCAAACAGCTAAAAAGGCCTTTTTGTACACTGCACAAACCACCACATGCCAGTGACTATTTTGAGGTAAACAGCACACCGATGAGCCTGGCCGTACTGTTGCAACATTGGTTCACCACCACTCATGTGGAAGATGGAAAATTCTGCTGAAACATGCGGGAGGATGATGATGATGCCTAGAAAGCAGTCATCCAAACTTTGCTTGTATTTAGATGGAGAATACAGATCAATGAATCTGGGGCAGCGTAATATACCATTTCAGCATTGTCATCGTATGGTGCACGTGCCCAATACTTGCATTGACAGACATGTGATGTCAGAAAGAAATCACCTCAACAAGTCACATCACAGTTTCTTGGCTGCTTGACGGAAAACTTGAGGATCCCTAGGATCTCATTCAGAGGTGCCTGAGTGTGACAATCATAAAGCCAACCACCAATCACAATAATTCTTTCAGTTTATAAAAACAAACGCCCTAAACGAACATGATCAATATCTTTCTTTTCTTGTAAAAACACCAAATAAAGGTGGGTAGACATGGCTTGGTCTGTGTTTAAAGTGATACTTCACCCAAAAAAGTTTTTTTTTGCCTCAAACACTCACAAGTAGGTTTCTTGAGCTCACACTGTTTTGTTTTGTTTTTCCCACTGCCTCATTACTTCTTTGTGACCCCAGAATGAGAAAGCGCCATCCATCTCTCAAGCATCTTCTGGAGTGCCAGACATCTATTTTTGAGTACTTAGAAGACAATTTTTGGGTCAAGTATTGCTATAAGAGCAGTTAAGACTTATCTATTCCCAAGTTATAAACTCCTTCTTCACTTGGTAGCTCGTGTCCAGTCTTCCACAGCAGCAACTGTGGCCAAGTTCAATACAAAAAGCTTTGTCTGGCTGGCCGATTATGCCCAAAAACTATTATCACAACAGGCTGTATGACAATTCATATTAAGAGTAATGGTACACATCATAATACAGTGTTCTGTTTTGTGAATTCCATGAGGACAGTTTAAAATATGACATTACTTTCTTTTCACTTCCCCGAGGAGGTAATGTGAATGATCAAATACCCTATATAGGTCAACTAAATTTGTGGCCCACTCTTTGGATTTTGCAAAGCATTCAGTGAATAAAAGGTGGATTTATATCTCTCTACAATTTGGCCAAGGTATGAAGTTAGCCACATTATTTGGCTGTAATAGCCAAGGCTTCAGAACAAAATCCTTGAAATTACAGGCCAACTAGGGGCACAACAGCTCAGCAAACCCACAGTTCTGTTTGTATTGCCAATTTTGGTTCACAGTTGTGGTTCATTATATTTGGGGGGGGGGGTTTTACAACATGGAGAAGAAAAACATCCCCAGTGAATGGCAGCAGAATGCAGAGACACTAAAATGATCTGAAACAAATAGCACAAATAAAACT
Source organism: Aulostomus chinensis (assembly GCF_037954235.1). NCBI lineage: Eukaryota > Metazoa > Chordata > Actinopteri > Syngnathiformes > Aulostomidae > Aulostomus > Aulostomus chinensis. Next base: position 21,355,951 of record NC_141335.1, on the reverse strand, counting down.
GGTTGCTACTACATCTCACTGTCATTTATGGTTTCCAGTGCCTGTAATCTTCTCTGAGGGCGGAGCTGACTAGCCATCATTGTGTGCTGCATAGTCGGTGGATACACACAACTTGAAGTAACTTTTCATTCCTTGTGGAACCAAAAAACTGTGGTTCAGATGCAAACTGAGCCTTAGGTTGTCTATTGAGTGGCTACGGTTCTGTTTTGCATACAATATACAGAAAGGGCTGGCTTTTATTACAAAAAGCTGAGTCTCATGCTCTTGTAAGCCGGCCAAAACCCCACTGCTTGACAACTACTGAGCTTCAGTTTACAGCTGATAGTGGCAACATCTTCCATGTCATCACATCCAACCATGTTTTCATTACATCCCAACTATTATATTGTAATCACCTCCACAAGCTAATATGCTGTATTTGGTTACACTTATGTAATTTACAGGTTTGATTCTTAAACTACACTTTGCCTCTGAAGTACTTGCGCATAACAATAACTATGAGGAACATGAACAAAAACAACAGACTGGAAATGTTCCAAGCAGGAACTAATGCTCCAGCCCACACAAGCCAGGAAGCCAAATACAAAAGCAGAATATTCCCTTGCTGTCAACTTGTTGTCGGTGTCCCTGACTGAAGTGTCTTGAGGGGTGGGATTGTATTCATACCACCCATCATGTATTCCCCTTTAATTAGAACATGCAGACCTGTTCAACCAGGGAATTAAAACTAAAGGCACACGAAAAAGCCCTAAAGCATAATTTATTCTCATGGCAGATTTTTTTTTCTTTGCAGTCTTAGGCCCTGTGCATTTCTGGTATTCAGATCTTGCAGATCCAATCACCACTGGACAGCTGCGTGCCTTCACACTTGGATTTAACATGCATCTTCATGTGTCTCCTGTGATCCGATCTAACCTCGCAGCACTGTACACAGATACACTCCTGGATGTACCTGACTGGCCAGATCTCTCTATGGGTTTTTCACATGATCAGACGATGTAATATTATGCTGCAGTTTGCATGCTTCGTAGTTGTATTTCTAATTTAACAAAGCACATCAGCTGACTGTGAACACTACTGAATGAATGTGACCACGTGGCCCAGACCTCCTTGGTATGTGTTTTAAGTGATTGCATTCAGGACACATTGAGTGTGTGCACACACAGTATTATTGCTAACTACTTCTGATTGGGTCGCTCAGGATGGATCTTAATACCAGGTGTCCACAGGGCCATAGAGAGTTATCTTCTTTATTTCATCCATATCTGATGCTCTTGTACACTAATTCTCTCTTTTGCTTGTTCCATGATCAAATTCATGCCATATACTTGAAATCAAATTTGTTTTATGGTCAAATTGGCCAGGTACACAGTTTTTCTTGATTTCCGTGATGCATTTGGAACCCTAGCACATAACATCATGTTGAGAGCCTTAGAGGAAATACATCTGCCTCAGGTCTTTATTGACATTGTGAGGGATATATATATTGGTTCATACATTCAGGTGATCTGTGGCAAACAGCTCACAGACCCAATTCCTCTCCAAGTAGGCATAAAGACCAGCTGCCCATGGAGTGCTGTCAATTTTGTACTGGCTATTAACCAGTGGTTAAAGTGGCTTTGTAGCGATGTCCCCCCTGGTGGCATTTCCCCTAACCCCGTCCAGAGGTATGCATACAACGTAGTCATAGCCTCCAGACAGGAGGATACCATAACCACCATGCTCTCCAGAACCAACTCCTTTCTAGAGTGGTCTGGATTAGAGGTTAATCACTCAAAGTGCGCAGTTTTTTTATGAGCGGCGTAGCGGGGGGATGGTATCAGGCAAAATCAGATGTCATTCCCACTGTTTACAACCAGCCACTGAGGGTCTACTCACGTCATGAAACATATACATACCTGGATCATAAATTCAATGTGGCAGGTGAATGGAAACACCAAGTTGATGACATTATTTCTGACTATATCACAAGATTAGATCTAATTAATTCATCACCCCTGCCACTCATCATGAAATTAGAAGCAGTCAGACAGATAGCCCTGGTCAAAGTTCAGCCCCTGTTTTCCAATGTACATATTCCTCGCAAGATCCTGTGATATGAATAATAAGACCGTACATCTGGTGAGACAATGGGCTGGATTTAACACCCATTCAACATGGGACATCATATTTCATACCAAGCAGGCAGGTGGGCTGGGGGTTCCAAACTTTGAATGGACTTACATTGCTACAAGACTCAGTCATCTTCTGAACATGTTGAATAGCGATGACCAGCAGGTCAGAGAGCAGGCCAGAGCCTCTCTGTTCTTGGACCTGAGGAGGCGCAAGGTCCCTCTGGAGCATGGGGTGGAGCCAAGCTCCCTGGTTTACAAGAAAAAACCCAGTGGCAAGCTGGACACCTGCGCCCCTGGCTTTGGGCTGTGGTCTGACTGGCCAGACCTTAATGACCTATGCGGCCGGTCCAATGTGGCCCTGGAGTGGGTGGGGCCGGACGAAGTGGCTGTTAATGTCTCTGAGGAGATCATCACCAGCCCTAACATCTCTGTGAGGACCACAATCAACATCTGTGGAACGGAGCATGAACTTCCATCTACCAATGCCCGTGGCCTTTTCATGCCAGCTCAACAACAACGTCAGCGTCAACACTGGACTGAGCTTAAACTGCAAGGCAAGCTTGCCTGTCTCCCAGCTGCCAACCACTCTGTCTCTCATTCAGTGCTAAAAAGTGTAGCTCTTGATGAGAGCATCATCATCTTCACTTTGAAAGCTAGGCTGCAGGTCTAACCAACTAAGCTAAACCTCTCCATCTGGCTTCCTGACAGTCATAGCCCACACTGTATCCACCACGGCCAGGCACAGATCACTGAAACCATGTCTCACATCTTAAATGGTTGTCATGCTTACAAAGGCCTTTACATATGTAGACATGACAGGATTGTAGATTTGGTGTCAAAAGATGTCAGCTCTACCTTTGGGTCTTGTGCATCACTGTACAAGCATAGTACTGTAAAGCCCAGCATGTTTGATCTGTGTGATGATGTCTCAGTTGTGCTTTCTAACATCTCAGCAAACACTCCTGATGTTGTGGTGGTGAATGAGAGTAGTAGAGAGGTGCTCATTTTGGAGATTGGCTGCAACTTTTACCGTAGCCTAGAGGAAGCCTTTGTTACCAAGTTGCTGAAATATCAGCAACTGAAGCAGACCATCCCACAGCTAGGCTACAGGTGTGAGCTTGTGGTGCTCATATTTGGTAGCCTCGGCCATGTTCACAAGTTTGTGGTTAGAGGTCTCCAGATAGCTGGTCTCACGAAGAGAAAAGCCAAACAGTTAGCAAGATATTGCTCTATTTCTGCCATTATTGGTAACCGCTCAATATGCAGGAGGCGCTGCTTTTTGTACCCTTGAGGTAGATGTAATTTTGTTGCTGTAAAAGCAATCCCTGTGCCATTCTATGTATATATTGATCGTTGTTTACTGTCCAGACATATGTAACTGAATGTTGCACTTGAACTGATTGCACTGATAATATTTGTGTCCATGATGCTCTATGTATTCATGCGGACATAAATAAATGATTTAAATGTGTGTCAAAAGTTTGGACACACCAAATTTAATGTTTTTTTTTTCTTATTTTCACTACTACCTACATTTGGGATTCTCACTGAGAGCATCAAAACTATGAATGAACACATATGGAATTATATAGTAAACAAAAAAGTGTGAAATAACTCAGAACATGTTTTATATTTTAGATTCTTCAAAACAGCCACCCTTTGCTTTGATTACTGCTTTGCTCACTCTTGGCATTCTCTCGATTAGCTTCATGAGGCCATCACCTGAAATGGTTATTGTTAAACAGTCATGAAGGACTTCCCAGAGATGCTGAGAATCTGTTGGCCCTTTTGCTTTCACTCTGCGGTCCCTCTCATCCCAAACCATCTGGATTGGGTTTAGGTCAGATGACTGGGGCGCAGCACTCCATCGGTCTCCTTGGTCAAATAGCCCTTACACAGCCTGGAGGCTGAAAAATGCTGCAGGACACTGTGGTAGCCATGCTGGTTCAGCGTAGCTTCAATTTTTAATAAATCCCCAACAGTGTCACCAGCAAAGCACCCCCACACCATCTCACCTCCTCCTTCATGCTTCACAGTGGGAACTATGTATGTCAGTTTACCTTTTCTGTGTCGCACAAAGACACGGCCAGTGGAACCAGAGATCTCAGATATGGACTCACCAAACCAAAGCACAGATTTCTATTGGTCTGAGGTCCATTCTTTGTGTTTCTTGGCCCCCAAAAAAACTCTTCTGCTTGTTGCTTTTCCTTAGTAGTGGTTACTTAGCAGCTATTTGACCATAAAGGCCTGATTCAAACAGTCCCCTCTGAACAATTGATGTAGAGATGTGTCTAATACTAGAACTCTGGGTGGCATTTATCTGGGCTCCAATCTGAGGTGCTGTTAACTTGTGATTTCTGAGGCTGGTGACTCAGATGAATTTATCCTCAGCAGCAGAGAAGACTCTTGGTCTTCCTTTCCTGGGGCCGTCCTCATGAGAGCCAGTTTTGTCATCGTGCTTGATGGTTACTGCGACTGCACTTGGGGACAGGTTCAAAGTTTTTGCAATATTCCAGACTGACTGACCTTTAGTTCTTAAAATATGAATGGACTGTCGTTTCTCTTTTCTTTGTTTATTGGTTCTTGCCATAATATGAATTCCAACAGCTGTCAAATGGAGCTGTCAGCTGTGTAGCAACCCGACTTCTGCACAACACAACTGATGGTCCCAACCCAATTAAGAAAGCAAGACATTCCACAATTGAACCTTGACAAGGCAAACCTGTGAGGTGAAAACCATTTCAGGTGACCATATCATGAAGCTCAATGAGAGAATGCCAAGGGTTTGCAGTGCTGTCAGCAAAGCAAAGGGTGGCTACTTTAAGTAATCTAAAATGTAAGAAATATTTACAGTTATTCAACATTTTTTTCTTTGCTATATAATTCCATATATCTTGCTTCATATATATGATATCTTCAGTATGTATATACAATGTAGAAAGCAGTAAAAATAAAGAAAAAACATTGAATGAGAAGGTGCGTCCAAACTTTTGACTGGTAGTGTGTGTGTGTATATTATATATATATATATATATATATATATATATATATATATATATATATATATATATATATATATATATATATATATATATATATATATATACACACACACTCACACACACACATATATACACATACATATATATATATATATAGAGAGAGAGAGAGAGAGAGAGAGAGAGAGAGAGAGAGCGAGAGAGACATAGATAGATATATATAGATATAGATATATATAGATATATACACAGTTTTATCTAACTGCCAATACCTCTCTGTCTTATTTAATCACTTCTTCTTTCCGGCTTATTGTCTCTTTTACAAATCATTGCAGCGACATCAACCGTACTCTGGCACATCTTATCACCTAACTGAAGAGTTGGTCAAGTTTGGGACATTCTACACTCAAGTGTGTGTTTAAATAGTACAAATACAGAGAATAGAAATCCAATTTGCTGTGGCAATTTTATCCGGTTTGCCATAGATAAGATGATTGTTGTTGAACTCTGAACGTGACAAGTTAAGAAATTTTCACGAACAAAGCGCTTTTCCATGTCAAGAGGTCAATAGTTGAAACCTAAATATCAAAAGGAAAAGGTAATTTACAATATGACTTGTGTTACTTTACAGGTAACTTCACATTATGAGTATTACAACATATCATCAAATTAGGCTTGTCACGACAACTGATGCTTCAGTACCAAGTCGGTGCTAAGATTCTGAAAATGTGACGGTACTTACTTTTCTAGAATACCCAAAGTAACACTGGTACCGAGGAGCCAGATATGGCCACTTCTTTAGCGTTGTTTTTTGGCTGTAAATGAGCGATTATCTGGCAACCCTCCCATGGTGCTGATCACGTGACTGACTACCCTGCTAAGAAGAACAACATGCAACATGGCAGAGGCACACGCATCTGGGTCATCAACTACAGCGACAGCTGACCCTCAATTAATTGAGAAGGAAAACGCCAAAAGTTGCGTATGGAAATGCTTTGGATTCGAGGCTGATGAGGAGGGATTACTTATTGATCCGCAAAAACCTATATGCAAAAAATGCTGTCACCTTACCATGGCGAAGGGGAGCAACACATCAAACTTGGCAAAGCATTTAAAAGACAAACATCCAGATTTGGACAAAGAATTAAAGGTGAGTGCATTTGAATTCAAACAATATTGTTTGTTGTTCACTTGGCTCAAATAAAGGAGTGTATGTTGAACTACAGGGGATTTATTGTTTTTTAATTATTTATTACCGTGGTATCAAATGGTATCGAGTATCGTGGAATTTAAGTGGTATTGGTATCGACTACTAAATTTTTGGTATCGTGACAAGCCTACTTCAAATATAACATTAATACAGCAAACAGCCTATTTTGCTTTGCTTAATTCAGCATTACAGCACTTTCATCACCCTTGTAGGAGCAGACGTCCTACCACTTTAATACACGCTAGCTGGTGTATAACTGATATAACCACAGTTCAAATTGCAGGATCAGACTAAAATAGATTAAACCATATGCTTCAATTTTCGGACAACACCTGGGCTAACTCAACCTCTTCCTGTAAACCGTGACTTACATATAGCTACGTAGCTTGTATTTTTGAATGTAAGCCGCATATTTGAACTCACCTGTCCAGATTCTGCTGCATGACCACTGCACTCTCTTCTGCCATTTTCGTGGAAAAGTAACAAGTAACCAAATACTTTTTTTTTTACTTAAGAGTAGATTACTTGCTTTGAACATAAAATATAAAAACGGCACGCCCGCTAATTTGCTGCAGCTGCTGTTGACGTTAAATCGCTTGCTAGCTAGCTGAGAAGCTAATGCTACCCAACTACATAGGCCTTCGTGTTGACACGGCTCGTCAGCAGCAAACGAGCGAGCATGAAACTACTCCGTCGCGCTCATGGTAATCTTACTGGTATTTAACTTTTTAAGAGGTACTACTTCACGTACAAACCATCATAACTTAAGCTACGGCCTCGTCTATCACTAGTTTTACTGCATCGGGGTGACCGTTTGACTCCATGGACTGCCCGGCTGTGAAGTAACGTAACATTGCACTGCTGTACGTGTCTACGTCATCAAAACAAAGACGTCAAAGTGCTTGTTTCCCTGACATGGGAAATGTATTTTCATGTGACATCTCTCCATAAAAAGTAGGAATTTTACATTCTAAATCCACCCCGATATATCTGCAAGGACAAAGGCTTTTGGATAATGAACAAAGTGATGCAGAACACTTCTCACTGCAATTTTGTTCATATCATAGACTACATGAAACATATTTAAATTATTTGAATTTATTACAGCATTCTACTTATTCTTTAATGCAAAACTGATCCAGCCAACCTCCACAAACGTCAAATCAGTTGCTGGACTTCTTGCAAGTAAAAGTGTTATGTGAAATAAATAAAGATGAGTCGATGACTTGATTTGTCTTGTTATTTCCTGGAAGTTAAATATAGCGCAATTTGGTCAGGTTTCAGTACCAGTCAATTGCCCAGCGTCTGCATAGTGAGAAACTACATCTCCCTACAGCCTTCGCGGCATCATCCATGCGCCGCAGTCAATCAGCTGTTGAGGCAACTGCTGACTATCTCGGCACAAGGGTTGCTCGCTTGCCATATCTAAACCCAGACGAGGGAAACAGAAATATCTTTATCTTCAGAGTCCCCAAAAGGTGAACGATAAAGGTAATTCAAACTTGACGATGGGCAAAGAAGCGCTGCGCGTGTGTGCATGCTGGTTTTGGTCGTTTTGTGGAGGGGGGGGGCACATATGGATTAAAGGGGATTTCAAACCAAGACAGCTTCATGAAATGTATCGCAGGTCTCTATCGGTGCGATAAATTGGCATTTGAAAGGTCAGGTTTTACTCTGTCGGAAGAGGGCAGGTGAGGGGGGGGGGGCATTAGGCTGCTGATTGTGCTGCTTTGATGACCTTGGAAGCGCAGCTCTTGGAGGAGAAAACACGGATTAACGGGCAGGGTGTGTGTGTGTATGTGTGTGTAATGCAGGCTATTGCCATTACCTTGAAAGTCCCATCTATATTACTGTCATCACACAGCTGAAATTATCCAACATGTCATTCTGTTTCATTTGTTGCAAAGTGGCTGTTGTAATGAAAGGCCCCAGTGGATGTTAGCTGCCCTGCAATGGATATTTATCATTATTATTGCTTTAAATCTTAATTTTAACATATAGAAACGTCGAAGTAATTTACATTTCCGTCGGTTGTATTTGCTCCACCTTTCAGGCATTTATATCATTCATAGTCTGATTTTTTTTACGTGTTAAATTATAAGTCTGGGTGTTAAATTTGATGACGTGAATGTGTTTGCTTTAGGATTCGAAAGGAGTGCAAAAGTCATAAGAATTTTTTTTTGGGAGGCGTTTCCTCTGAAATGCAAAGTGAAAGCTTAGGCTATTTTGCATTAAAGCCTCAAGTCGGATCATGACTAAACCACACTAGTTGTTTGCTATGATAATAGCTCCTTATTTTGAATTCATTTTACAAGTGCGCTGCTTGCGTTATGTCACTGCAAACCACTGATTCCAATGCGGACCTCGGCAGAATCTCCGTGCGCTATAATAAAATCCCCCCATCATGGATGATTTGTACTGCGACTCGCTTTATCTGATCTTTAACATTATTTTTCATCGCAGGACATCATAAAATATCACAAGTGGCCCACATTTGAAACTGAAAGGTTTAGAGTGAGGGAACTTTGTGCTGTCAATCTGTATCGGGTGTTTCACCTTGACTGCAGCATGAAAAAAGGGGGAAAAAGTGTGACTTTACTGGGGATGGAGCCTAACTTTAATTTTGACCGTTTTTTTGGTCAAGGTAGAAGTTTCTTTTAACCTTGCAGAAGGACAGCTGTATTTACTGACGTATGCAAATGACTATAGGGGAGGTCCTTGAGCTAAAAACACACACTAACTCAGTTTGCAGCTCCGGAGTTCCTGTGTGGAAGGAAAAACGAGACGTGGCGAAATCTGGTGAATATCTCCAGCCATATGCTCCGTCCTTGTGTGATTTGTGGGATCTATATAGTTTTAGGAAGCGGATTTTCTCAGCTTCATTGTCTATCCTAAATGAGTGATTACGCATTCGCTTTGCAACTGCCTGGTCCCTCCAACATCATATCCTTGTCGGAGCTGTCCGGGCGCATCCGCTGCTCCAGCAACCCGGCGAGGAGCCCGGTGTGTGATCTCCTGAATAACAACAATAATATTAACTCCTCGTATCTGTTTCCCCTTATTGCAGCTCAGCAAACCATGCAGGATGATTTACTGATGGACAAAAACAAAGCCCAGCCTCATCATCAGCAAGATCCGACGCAAATAGACCCTCCTCCCTCCACCCCGACCCCGTCATCGGAACCCTCTTCTTCTTCACCGGGGTCGGAGAGCCCGTCGACCGGGAGCAACCAAGCGGCGTCAGCGCTGAACAGCTGCAGCAGTAAGGACAAAGTGCCGATGGAGTCGCCGATCCTGCCCGGTTTGAACTTCCACCACCAGCCGCAGGAGACCGGCGGCTCCCTCTCCTCCCCTTCTTCCTCGTTTGGGAGCGCTTGGTCCACGGGGAACACAAACGCCGTGGACGATAGCTTTTTCCAGGGAATACCCTCGGTGAACGGGACGATGCTTTTCCAGAACTTCCCCCACCCTGTTAACCCGGTCTTCGGGGGTAATTTTTCCCCGCAGATCGGTCTGGCTCCTCAGTCTCAACAGCATCAACAGCCGGCCCAGCAGCAGCAGCAGCAACAGCAGCCCCAGAGAAGGTCTCCTGTCAGCCCAAGCCAAGGCCCCTTCCCCCCGAGAAACGCTTATCAGACCATCATGAACAACAGCAAGGGGTCGTCGTCTTCTTCTGCCCCGTCGTCCGCTTGGAATAACCACCAGAACGCCGCCTGGAGCACAGCATCCAACCCCTGGAGCGGGCTGCAGGCAGGCAGGGACCCGCGCAGAGCGGTGGGCGTCGGTGTAGGGGTCGGTGTGGGGGTGCCGTCACCCCTGAACCCTATCTCCCCCATGAAAAAGCCCTATACCAGTAATGTAATTGCACCTCCCAAATTCCCAAGACCCGGTCCCCTCACCCCCAAGCCCTGGAGTGAGGACGGCGTCTTCAGGACTGACAACAGCAACAACATACTGCCTTTCCAGGTAAACATACCTTCAGTTGAAGTGGTGCTAGCCTAGCATAATTGCGTTAGCCTGGGTTTAATCAATCTCAAAACTCTGATGTGCATTCATTTTCGACCCCGCTTCTTAATTAATCAAAATATAAAGTCTTTTAAATGTCATTGGTAGCTATAATTTGAGAGGAAGACATAGGTTGAGACAGAGTGAACCACATCAACGTGTCAGCCTCATTAGCCTAATATGGGTGATTTAGCATATTCATGCTACGGCTATTTTTGACTTAGAAATTATTTTTTTACCTGACTATGGCAGTTTTTCCCTACATTACAACACATCGTTGTGTTATAAGTCTATGATTATTAACTCAACTACGTGACATGCATTGACATTTTTTTATATCGATATAATCCCTTGAAACATATGCTAGGCTACATTATTAAGCTTTGTCGACACCGGTAGTGTCAGCATGACAATTTCAGTGCTTCTGTTTTGTGTATTAGAGGTCAAATAAACAGAAGGACAGCGAATCCTAGAATTTGTCTCCCAATTTTTCGATGGATTATTTTACTCATTAAAATTTAACACTGACACACACAGACATCCTTCTTAAAAAATAGTCCTCGTTCGTATGGTAAATAATAAGGGGTTTCATTTATTAACTTTGCCAGCCTACCCTCCGTGGGGTTTAAAGGACACATGGTGCATTCAGGTGCTCCTTGAACGTCTTTCACTGTGTCTGAGATGAAGGAAATACCGCTTAATAGTAAAATACTGGTCAGGAATTCCGTCAGCCTAATTTTATAAATGCTCACAGCTTGATGTTATGGAACAAAATACAAAGCAGAGGAAATGTACATCAGAGAAGGTTTTTAGGTTGCACAATACATTTCAACTTAATGATATTGTTTCTTGGAGTAAAAGGAACAAATATGTAAATACCATATAATCATTTTTATTCAATCTTGTGCTTTAACTTGGCTCCGTTGGTCTTGCACTAAAATCTCAGAATGTAGCACTTCTCTGTCTCTATTTGTCAAGGTAGTTCATGAGCTTTAAAGCAGCGTTACAAGACAGTACTTGAAGGCAACATCAATAGTCTTATTTCATTGGCTCGGGGTGGGGCAGAGGGCGGGGTTTTGAAATGGAAATGAGTCTTGGTCCGACCAGGAAGGCAGACCAAAGACCTCGAACACAAGAAAGATCCTACATTCTAATAATTAGAAGTGATAATCATAGGTTAAGGTTTTTCTTTTGTTTGTTTGGGTTTTTGTTTTTGTTTTGTTTGTTTGTTTGTTTCCAAAAATACAGGTGGTGACATTGTCATATATTTCCGCTTTGAGTTTGCCCCACAACATCAAAGGTAATAATGAAATGAAGTCACATGATCACCATACCTTTCAGTTTTCTTCCATATGGTAATACAAGTTGACAGAGAACAGGGCAAGGTTGTCCGGCTTGTTGTGTGAACGAAGAATGAGCCATGACAGAAATGCAAATGTTGCCGAATTTTTTTGGTGCATTTGAAAATAAAGGAAAATATAACAAGTGAAGAAAAATAAGTAAGAATACTGGTTCATACTGTTGTACTTACTAAGGCTTTCTATCCGGTCTAAATTCTTGCTGGTGTTGAACGTTGCTTTGGACAAAAGCGTCTGCAACATGAAATTGTAGAATTGTAGAATGCTGGTTTGATTAACTGATAAATTCAGAGTAGACTGACTTTGACTTGTTTATCACTGACTGGCTTTTTCACATGGCTACTCGTACGTTCTCCGTTCATTTATTTATGCTCCCTACAAAAAGAGCCATTATAAACACCTATCCATGTACTCTTCCTTTACATAAATACGTTAACCTGCTGCAGAAACATGGACTGCATGGGTTGACAAAACACAGCCTTGTTCAGGGTGAAAAGAGAAGCCTTCTGAGGGGATATTTAGTTTTGGTGTCAGGTCTTCAAGGCTGTAAAGACCACTTCTCTCCAGAGAAGCAGAGTCAAGTTATCGCCAGAAGATAATATCCAAGGGCCACAGATCACACTGGTGTCATGTCATCACCACCAATACTGTGAGGTATCATTATCAAATAAAAACAAAAATATGCATTAGAAAATAGCCTTCAAATGGCTTACTGAATCAGTGTTGTTTCAAAATGGCAACAATTACATAATATTAGATTGCAAATTGACGTCAACCAGGACTGGAATGATACTCATTATACAAGAAGCTATGTCGATGGTAGCCACTCGGGGAGCCTGTGGTTCGGAGCTAAGAGCTAACCTCACTAGAGTCTATTATGCCCTAAAGTAAATATGATGTTAATCATGTCCTAGTTAATCCATCCTAGTTAAGCATTTTAGCAGGCTAAAGTTTGCTAAAATAGCACCACGTAGAAAGTATAGCGGAGGCTGTGAGAGGTTTTGCATTTTGACATGATGAAACTACATATTATTGATACATTAAAGAAGAACTAAGTTATTCAAGTGATGTGAATGTATGTCCAAATTTAATGGATAATAATTTCATTCCCCAATACAGAAAGAGCCAGACACATGTAATGGCAGGTGACGGCTAACAACAGCGAAGGGGTCCAGAAATGTCACACGCATTATCACACACATTATCCAATATAATCCACATTTTCTTTGTCCATTTTCTTTATTCATAGATGAGGCCCTCCGTAAAGGGGACAGGGATTACACCAGAAGATGTGCTCGAGAGTTTTTAAACTGACATTGTTGGACTCTTTTGCTTTTGTTAGCCAGTAGTTGCTATTTGAGCCTAGCTAAATATATGTGGCTGGCTCTATCTGCATTCTGGAATCACAAGGACATAATGCATGCAAAAGATACCACCTATTTGTAAGTACTTGATGAAAGAAATGAAATGCACTTTTGTATTGAAGTATTGCTATATAGTTATGGTAATATATACCAAATAGGTATGGAGATATTTCACTTTCCATTCAATGTCACTAGATTTGCTAAAATAATGAAAACTGGAGCTTAAACACATAAATATCCCGTAACCAAACAATTGCGTCACTCATTTTGCACTACTTGCCCGTTAAAGACCCTCACCTTTCAAATACCCCATCCAATACTTTTATGGTATGCAGTATAGAGTAAACAATTCCTTGAAGCAAACTGGCTTTTAAACAGGACGGCTGTCCCCATAAGATCCATCATATGTGTAGCATTATGATTTATAACCTGTAGAAGTAGTCTTATCTGTGTTTATCATTCTGTACATTTGGAATCACCTTTAGCCACCGCTTGTGAGTTCATGGCTCCAGCTCACACCTAGCTGCTGAACAATTACAGCCGTAATTGGAGAGGAGTTATCACCAGGATGCAAAGTCAGGGTGCCACATGTCAACCAGCTTGTTTACTGAAGTGAAACTCAGTTAAACTGCTGACCCAGGCAGTAGGCAGGGCGCGCGCACACACACACACACACACACACACACACACGCACACACGCACACACACACACACACACAGATCATGTGGACAGCCGATGACAGGTGTACTTGTTGTGATTCTGTTGATCTTACTCAGTATTCTTGGGATGCCACAGATAAAACACAGGCTGAAATGTTGGTTTCTGTGTGCTCTGATATGCGCTCACACCGGCCCACTGTTGGCTGCCGCTTAAAGGGTACGGAATGTGTGGAATTCAACTTAACATGTCAGTGTGAGGCTCAAGACACGGAATCACATGAGTGTCTTGGGAAGATACCCCGATTTAAAATGATGGTAGTGGCGATGGTGACGGGCCTTTGTACTCACGATAGCTTTACATCTCATCAACAGTTTCGGGCAGGCAAATGTGTGTGAGGGTCATGCAAAACAGCAGGGTGTGACCAGAGTCTTTTACATCGGGAGCTAAATGTCGGTTAACTTGTTTTCCAGTGTCTTTATTGTTTTTTTTCTTCTCCTAAACCTGCAATCTTTGAACATTTTACCTTGGCATAACTTTCAGATAACCCAGGTTTAACATTGTATGAAATTAAATATGCTACACCGTTGTGGTATATACCTAAAGGCACCGCCATCTGCTGTCAGCGACAGATTCAGATTCAGGAAAAGGGAAGCATGTCAGCTCATTCCATCTGGGGAAGTTCTCATCAATGCCTAAACATGAAGGTTAATAATGGCGCACTCAACCACAGATAGATAATCAGCATGAAGTTTGAAAATCGGCGCGGCGTCATCTGAAGGTCTTTCATCATGTGCTTTTTTTTCTTCTCACCTTTTCAAATGTTTACCTTCGTCACAATTTTTTTTAGGTTTATGAGGCAGACACGTCAAGCGTTGTGACACATGAGCACTTGAACCCCTTTAACTTTGTGATGGACATTTGTTTTCCTTTCACATACAATAGTTTTAAATGTACTAGTATGAATAAATGATTAATTTGCATGTCATCCTACTCAAGTGGCCCATCTCATCTCCCATCTGTGTGTATTATGTATGTTTATATAGTTCAAGTTTATGCAAAAGGATTATAATTTAAAGGTTCACATTTGTGCCAGTTTTAATTTTGATCAAACATTTAAAAGTTGTCTACAATTTTTCATAAATTTTAAGACTCAGTGCAATACGTAATGTTCGTATGGGCTATATGTGCATTTATGACATTTAACAAAAGAGAAGATCATATGATTAATTGACCATCTGCCTCTAATAAGTCAGCACTCTACCTCTCTTCATCAAAGTATGTGTAACAAGTTGTCTCTAAACTCATCAATGTGCTCTTATACCTGGTTTATGGTGAAGATGAGCTACAGTGAAGCACACTTTTTAGGCAGCTCTTAGGTTCCTTATAGTGTGTTAAAGCAACAGTAAAGGCTGCATGTATACACATATCGTCTGTTTAGATCACTGGACAAGAGTCAGCTCCCCCCCCCGCTGTGTTCATCCACATGTATCAGAGAGGAGGGCAGGGGGAGGAAACCAAAAGCTCAGCGTTTTAAGTATTTACCATTTGTACCAAGTGGGCAGATTTTTATCTACGTGGCGCTGTCGGGTCCAGAGTGGGGGGAATAACACTTTTGAATGCTCAGCTGAAAGGGCAACAATAGCGTTGGTGTGCAAACAATGCGGCCCCGGCTCGGGCAGCGGACACAGGACACAGCTGCCAAGCCTGTAGACTCCAGCTCCAGCACGGCGCTCTCAGGCCTCACCTTTGGCACACATGTCGTTCTCATGAATTCATTCACACACACTGAGCGGTCGTTTGACCTTGAAGCTTTTGATGTCGTATTGACTATCCACTTCCGCACTGGAGTGGACCCGTCTCTCTCACAGGATCAGGAAATGAGTTCTTAGAGGTTTTGTGAACCTGGCCAGAATATGTTGCCAGTGATCTACTGTAGCTTCAAAACCAGCTGCATCAGATAGAACTGGGCTCCTGCCTCTACCTTGATGAACAGCACAGTGTTTGAAATCGTGAATGCACACTTGAAGCATCCTTTTTGATTTCTCGGAATTGGCGTTCATTTGAAATGAAAGAAACCCCTGACTGACTGAAACATCCAGTGACATCAGCAAATGCATCACAAATGTGTGGTAACTGATGCTCCACACGCACAGTTGATATAAACTGATTTTAAATTCGAACAGATGACAGCATCGTGCCCTTCATTTTTAACAGTCTGTCTTAACAACTCAAACCAGCTCTCTTGCTGTTCTGAAGTAAAACCGAGACCTGTCTATACATGCTGGATGTTACTAGTCATCTGCCCTCGAGCAAGGTAACAAGCAGCGCTCCAACAGCTGGGCTAACTGTCATGTTGAAGTTTGCCTGTTTTTGGAGGTTGTTGTTCAGATCACCATCTGGGTCAATGCATGGATTTTGTCATGTTTAACATAGTGGTGGTCGGACAAACTTTTGCCCCACACAAATGTGTTGAAGCTAGTAGTGGGGCATCATTGGTATCAGCAGATGCTGGGAATCTATTAGTATATCAGTTTTGGTCCAATGAGCAGTTCTGCTTCAGTTTATTCATTTTAGTTATTGATGGGTTTTTTTTTGTAGTTTTTATATACAACAGATTATGAGGAAACAAGGTTGTAAATATAGGATTTATTTTAAACAGATAATTCAACATCGGTATCGGCGAATGGCCAAATCACTTATGAAATATCAGCATATCAGAAATTGGGGACATTTTTTTTTTAATATCATGCATCGCTAATCAAGCCTGTCGGGCCTTCCAAGTTTTGATACTTTGGTACTATTTTTTTAAAATATGGAGCCAAATTCTCTGATAATGATACAAAAGCAGTCCTAATACTGTGATTCCACATCCTACCTGTGTATATGTCCGCTATGGAAGCTGAGTACGATAAAGCAGGTACAGAACTGCAACAATGTGCGTTTTTGTACAATTTGTATGACATGAGTGTGTCCTTTTCTGTGTTGCAGGACCGGAATCGGCCCTTCGATGCTTTTAGCTTGCACTCTTTGGAGAATTCCTTAATGGATATGATAAGGACTGACCATGACAAAGGTAAACCACACCCTGCTGGTGGCCCACCAATGACTATCGCTGATATTATATGGAGGAATCATTTTGCAGGTTAGGAATATTCATATGTCCATGCTTATTTGGGTTGTTTTTCTCCTCGCTATCTTTGAGTACATTTGCTTTTATTTTGCAGTATCAGGCAATACCTTCTTATCAATCTGGGTTGGATATTCATGTCCTGTTTGAATAATTCATACAAGCCTTACCTGCAAAATCTTGCATAATTTGTGTGTATTGGACCGGATGTGCACCAATGGTACACTTGCTTAACTTCCTTTGTCCTTTCATCTTCTTTCTGCTGACCAGTATCACTGAATGACCTCTTCTTGTTGATTTGTCTGAGTATGTTGTGACCTTAGATAAGCCTTATGTACAGTTTTTTTTTTGATATTTATTCTTTAACTTTGATTTTGTGTTCATTGGTGCGTGTCTGTGTGTCGATGATGTGCAGATACAGCTTTTCGAGACAGTAAAATTCAGAATCAAACCAGCCTGTATTGTGTTTGGTGGCATACTAAATAAAGACATCTTCCTACTCGCCCTGTTTCACCATGTCCAATGTAACTCAGGCCATCTAAGACAATATTTTTGTAGCAGAGGTCACGTGTCTACTGTAAAAGCTTTGGAACCAGTCCCTCAAATGGGGCCCTGTCAGGTTGGGTGAAGGCTTTCTATGCACCCCCAACCTCCCATCTTAAACAATGGAAAGATGGGTGGGAGGGGTGTTAAATGGGCAGGGCATGTCGCTTTCTCATGCGTGGAGTCTGTTTTCCTAATCTTGTCCTGAAAGAGTATTGTACAGCTAAATGGCCATCCTAGTTCAGCCCAGATTTAGTGGAAACATATTGTAACATCCCTAGTAATTCAGAACAGCAGAACGCAGGCAGTCAAGACCAGAGGTACAAGAACATTTCTGCGTCGCTCTATTCTCATTCCCCAGTCTTGTTGTCATCAGGACAAGTGTGGGTGTGTGGGAAGCTACCATGCTAACCAGAGCAGCTCCACCCTGCTGGCACACCTACACACTGGCTAGCTCCTCAGTCTACTATAATCCAGCCGTTGCCTCAGGAAACTAGAACCATGTCAAGGCACATTTTGTCCCAGCGAACCCAATATGGAAAATGTGTTTGACAATATTGATTTAAAATTGGATGCAGTACATGCTGTGTCTGGCAGTGGACAACA
This sequence comes from Aulostomus chinensis, assembly GCF_037954235.1. Taxonomy (NCBI): domain Eukaryota; kingdom Metazoa; phylum Chordata; class Actinopteri; order Syngnathiformes; family Aulostomidae; genus Aulostomus; species Aulostomus chinensis. Next base: position 21,337,964 of record NC_141335.1, on the reverse strand, counting down.
ACCAGAACATGACCACGCGCAAAAAAGTCAAGTTGAGGTCTTTTTCATATCCTGTTTCTTGAATTTCCCTGACATAAATGAATCTTGAGTTGCGAGTAGAAAATAAGCATCCAGTAACTCATCATCATCATGAGTGAGAGTTCTGTATCATGAATGCAACCAAGTGTGTTATGGTATTGTTAACAGAAAATAGTTTAAATGCATAGAATTATCAACTATCTATATCCTGCACAAGGTTGCAGGGAACTGGAGCAAATAAAATAGGGACAATATATATATGTACTGTGATAAGAATGGACGTGGTTCAAACACCACCGCCAAGAGTATGAAATGCATTTAATTTGCCTGGTAACCTTGTCAGACAAAGCAAAACCTGCTGGGGAGTTAACCTTATTGATCCTTTTCCAGAGCCAAAAACACCAGAATTGAGAAACAAAACCTGGCTTTTTTTCTGCAATGGGAAAGAGTTAATAGACGTTCATTCCCAGGTCAAATGACCATGCAGTATTAATGGGTATTTATCAGGGAGAACCCATCAAGTTTGGGGGGGGGGGGGGGGGGGATTAGTCATACTGCCACCTGGTGGCAACAGGAAATTACTTTTTTCTTTTCTTTTCTTTTTTTTTTACACTGTAATGCACTCCGCCTGGTGGTTAACCAGGTCCTTCTGGACCACATCCCAAGTTCACTCACTTTAGAGAAGGTGTGCGCTTTCTATGTGCATTCTTGTCTGCTTTGTCACGCCAGAAACAAGCAGAAAGGCGACTCTTCCTCTACGGACTAAAGGAAAGGGATCAATGAGCAATTTTTAGCAGGTTTACTGGGGTTTAAAAACCCTACATGTACGCAGGTATGTGCGGTGATGAAGGGGTATAATATACTGTAGGTCATGGTTGCTCACCTGAAGCCAAAGATTAACTGAAAAAAAACTTCATTTTTAAAGGCGCAGTAGCCTGTTTAAGCCAATTTGAACTGTTGTTGGAATCTCACGTTGTGGCTTCAACCTGTGAGCTGAAAACCACCAGTCAAACTAATTAACCCAGTAGGCCCAGTTTTAGCATTCCCTGCAGAATGGCTCCCACCCACAGCCATCCCATCACTGACATTTCTTGCATACTTCTCATTGTGTTTTGGAATAGTTGTTTTTCCTCGAGTGTTTTATGAGTCACTGTGTATATGTGTGGGTTTTTGTGTGTGTGATAGAGAAGCACTTGTACTGTAATGCGAATGAGAATCAGTGGGTCTTGTGATGACAGTGTGAGGTGACCCCACCCATACAGCTCTTTTTCCTCTTCAAGGCAGGGAGGTGGGTGAGGCCATCTTGATTCAACCAGTTTTTTTTCTTGTTTGTAGACGAGTCAGCTTCAAAGGATATGTGTGTGTGTGTGTGTGTGTGTGTGTGTGTGTGTGTGTGTGTTGTTTTTGAGAGAAACACTTTACTCTTGAGATCCTCTCAAACTTTTTAAAAGCTCTTTACTGCTGTGTGAGAGGAACAGGGCTGCAGGGACATCTGAACAAATGGGCCTTTTTGGAAGCACTACACACACGCACAGACACACACATATACACGAACCCATGCACACACTGATCTACATCTCATTCTTCAACTGGGTCAGTCCTGGCCAATACAGTGACAGCCCCCATACGCACATAACACACATGCCATGTGCACACATCGAAATTATTTCCAACATGTATATCAACTGTGACATTCTTGCAAACGCTTTCATCTGACACTCGTTCTGGTTGTCCCTCATCCATGTCTCTGGGAAAGACAACTCAACAGATATGATACTGTCTCTGGGAATACACACGCACACACACACACACACACACACACACACACACACTTTCTGTAGTCACTGAGCATTCAATACTCTAACGTGTCAATAAGGGCCCTAAGTCCTCATGTAGATCCCACTTCACCTTCTCTGAACACACGTAAACACACACACACACACACACACACACACACAGCCTCAGCTGGTCTGGCTCACATGATCATACTCATGCATCAGTTACACTTTGCGTTTGTCTGTGCGCATGTGTACTAAGAGATTGCAGCTATTAAGAACTCTTTTCACTTAATAGAATCAAATTAGAGCTTTAATTTTTCATAATTCCTTGTTCAATGAACATTTTGTAAAATATTTCTCCATTACATCCATACAGGATGGACTGCTCCTATGTTGCTCTCTTTTACCATTAAGAGACAAATTGCATCACGATGTTGTTTCTCACACACACTTGAGACCACACAATGACGACATTAGATCCAGATATGCTTCTGGATAATTCCCAAATCCTGACTGTTCATGAATTTAAATTCTGACAGCCAATAAAATTTCATCATAATCCTGCAACAGACAAACCAACCAACGCTGGTTATCACACTTTCACCTTGGTGAAGGTAATAACATTTACACAGGGTTATGTGTCAGAAATGTGAGACCAGTTTTGTGGACTGTCAAATTGATTAATGGACAAACTGATTGGAGGTGGTGGCGTACTTTGTTCTGAAAGCAAGTTTTACTTCACACACAATTGTTTTCATCCATTTTTACAGGCCGCTATCTTCAGACGTCATCTGTGATGTGTTGTCCCAGTCTGTATAAAGCTTTTTATAAAAGATAGCAGGTGCCAGCAGCAGTAACTGTCTGCAGTTGATGGGGTGAAGATACTGCTGCTGTTTGACTTTGTGCACTTGTTGACGAGAGCATTGGTCAATGGATAGGAGTTGACACAGGTTCTTATCAGGGGGAAAACAGGAGGCACAGCACAGGTCAGATGAGTTGCTGTGTGGTAGAGTAAGGTGCTCAGGTGACGGAAGGAGAGGTTGTTTTACCTCTCTAATTGTTGGAGAGTCCATCTGTTGCACTGGCTGTCCCTATGTGAGTTAAAGTGAAGGTGTGAAGTGTTCTGAGAGGTGTCACACTGGCTTAACCTGAGGTGAAAAGGTCAAAATCTGCTCGGTTGGGCCAAAGTTTAGCTGACATGCTGGACTTGACCTCTTAACTGTTCAACCCAAATAGTTAACAACTCCCAGGGTGATGTCAGCAGCAGAAGTATGTCCATGTACTTTAAACAGACAGTAATGACTGTGTACAGATAAGCTGATGTGTTTGTTGGCCGTGTTAAAGGTTGAATTGCACTTTGTGTTCAATAAACTACACTACACTTAGAGTGCCATCGTGGTTTGTTATGGTGGAAAATTCATGACTCCTGCAAGCATGATTGGGCTAATCCTGTCCAGGCAACAAAACAAGTCCGGGCATGTTTTGTCTATTAAATTCACTGTTTGTCCAGAACTCACAGGCTATAAAATAATATTGAAAGAATTGCTATCTCTGCCAAGTTATGCATCAGGCATTACTGGATTCTGCAAATCCTCCATTATTGTGGGATATGAATGGCATTAAACTGTTTTATGACTTTTATGAAACATAAAAATGAAGTTTGGCGTCTTTGTTAAACGACAGCTGTATGAGTATTTGTGTTTTTCCGCTCTGTAGTTCTGACTTGATAGCTCAGTCAACTTTGACCCTGCAGTAATGGTTTTGGTCCAGGATTGTTGGGTTCAATTGGAACTATTATAAAGGGGTAGAAGTAGGCCATACTGACAAAAACACTTAATAATTCTCTCAGCAGGCTTTATAGTCCTTCCAGTCACCAGTCAGTTGTGTATCTCTAGTGGGTCATGTCATCATTTTGTATCCCTTCTGGTCATATTGCGTCTGTAACTTAAGGTTTCTTTAGTCAGCAGGAATCCAGCTTCGGGGAGCCCTGCTGCTGGTGGTCTGGGCTGATATTTCCACACCAACTCACCTCTCATAACATCTGCTGGGGCTTTTACCTACTGAGGGCTTCAATGTGGATTGTGAAACCTAACATTCTCACACCCCTGGTAGCTGGTGAACAAGTTGGTGTGAATCCTTTTCCCTATTCCAAGAGGCAGGACCATGTGATCCTCCCGGAATAATGACGCGTGATGTCTGTGGTGTGGCCTTAACTCCTTTAACTGTTGGAGAAAGCACCCCCTTTTTAGTGTGTCCAGATCCTTTTATTTATTGGAACCTCCTTTTAATAAGGACCACAAGTGATATGGGTGTTCATTAATAGGTTGAAGACAGCTGGTACCAAATTTAAAAAGTAGTGGTAACAGCAGCACCTCACTCGTAAACAGCAGCATTGTGAAGAGAAAAGAAAACTACACCCACGGTTTAATGGCTTATGTTATTTGACTGTTCCTACTGATGGTGCAAATACAAACAGGACAAAGCCCTAGATGGGGAGTAGATCTTGGGGGATGTCCTTGGTGACAGTTCCTATAACTATACTAAAGCCTGGAACTGCATGTTTGAATATGTGTCTACTAAATATCTAGAATTTGTTTTGCAATGGGCTTGGGTCGATTGTTGCCCAGGGACATCAATGTTTGGAACAAATGATCCTGTGCCTTTGTTTTCTGTCTTTTCCTGTGTCACCTCTCTGCTCTGACATCACATAGTTTAGAGACGAGACAGACTCGTTGCAAATTTGTGACCCTCTGCCACCGCTCAGTGTATTAACCACCAGGACTCACAGATTCTCAGTTAAAGAGAATTATTTGAGTTGTGTGAACACTTCAGCCTTTGACGATCATGTAGTATTAACTTGGCTTAATCTGCCCCCATCAAAAAAACTCCAAACTCCCAACTGATGGCCACTGGCTATGACCAGCTAGTCCATACCATCTTTACCAAGGGGGTCACAGTGATGTCACAGTCCAGTCTGCATAGCATCAGGGGTATGAGGGGAAGGTGCTGTTGAATCTGTGCCTCAGGAAGTGGATGGTTTGTCTCCTGAGTGGCTGCAGTGCTGCTTTGCCATCATGGGAAGGTTGAGAATAGCCCAGGCTCTCTGTGAGGAAATGTCACCAGAACAGCAGTGGCAGCAGCAACAACTCAGGGGCCCCTCCGGCCCTGCCACTCAAATCCCGGGGGGAGCAGATGGCACATGCCCACAGCTATTTTAAGGCTTCAAGAGGGCAACTGTCCCCCTCTGTCACCCAAAATTACTAATGCAGACGGAAAGGCAATGTTTGATGACCCTGTACAGCAAAGTCATGGCTTTGATAGTGAATGTGTTCAGTGAAACATCCTCGCCCCCTTGCGTGTACTTTATTTACCCTTTTCCCCAGTTAAAACGAGTGGTCGGAGGTCACAGTGTGAAGACTGAGAACCATTTCAGAGGCTGGTAAGGTTTCTCTCTAAAGGACACTTTAGCCAGTCAGACCTTTGAGTTTAAAACTTGTAATTTGCCTGGAGGACAAACAGGCGGCCCATGAATTAACCTATACACATGATCTTTTTGCAGCTACCCCTTAGGGCTGCTGAACTTGGATGAAAGTTTGATGTCACAGTAGATGTAAAGCTGGAGAGACAGCGCACGCTGTCAATGATTGGAGCCAATACCAGACGCTCCTGTTATGTGTCTGGTCTTAACTGAACATAATGCCAATTTCCACATGATAATCAGTAACAGCAAAGTTAATGCGACAACAGGCAACTTAACCATGCATATGTGATACACGTTGTGCATGTGTGTATAGGCTTGTTGCTCTCTATTTGGCTCAGAGCCCCACTGTTGCCTGGATTCTGACTGGCTGCCCCCCACCCCCCACTCCCCCTCTCCTTTTGTGGTTTTCAACCAGAGCTACCTGTTAGTTCCACTCTTGTTTGCAAAGCAGGAAGACCCCCCCCCCCTCCCACCGCTGTTGCCTTATCTCTCATATGTGGGTAAATTTTGAAACCTGTGACATGTCATCTTGTTTGCACCCCACCCACCAGCAACATGCAGGTGATTGGTCTCTGAAAGTCCATGTAGGCAAACCTAAACTAACATGATAGCTGTTGCAGTTAACCCCCACAAGTCCCCCCTGTGCCTGCACTGGCAGGCTCTTTAAATCATTACCATCATTGGTGATAAATATATCCCTATGAAAATACTGCTTCACCTCCTGTCTTTGAAATGTCTCGACGTAGGCTGCTTTCCTGTTGTGTGCTGAGCAAAAAGCTGGCGTAGGCGTATTTTGACGTAGGGCCCTAATTTGAAATGGTGAGCGATAAAGGGTGTGCCTGTGTGACCGCCACTGTAAATGATGTTGACAGTGACGCAGCAATAGTTTGTCCAGGTGGAGTAGTTCTAAGTGTGTTTTGGTTGTCGGCTCCAAGGGTAGAATGACAGAGATGACCGGAAAGATTTCTATTTAGACGTCCCACACCATCCCACTTTCTGTGAAAGCCTTGACAGATGGGCCCTTGTAACACGCAGACATTGTCACCATAGCAGAATGTACGCTCTGTTGAATTCCTAGCCTTTTAGCTGCCTTTGTGTCTATGTGTGTGTGTGTGTGTCTGTGTGTGTGTGAGAGAGAGAGAGAGAGAGAGAGAGAGAGAGAGAGAGAGAGATGAGATATGTGACAACAAAGGAATGACTGTTTCCACCTCGTTTATCAGATAGTTTTTCCTCTGGTCATCTTTTCCAGCCATTGTAACACGTTGGGTAAATGTGTTGTTTATTCATTTCATGTGAAATATTTCATCACGACTGTCTTTATTTCAGCAGTTGAGGGGGGATTAAACTTGATGTGTGTCAAGGGGATGGCTGTTATCAGCCATTTCCATGTTTTTCCTCCTTTGTAAAATCTTTTTACGTTTCTCTTTGACAGGACGTATGGGCATTAACTTTCATCATCCTGGAGCGGACCACATCTTGCCGCTGAATAGTAAGTCACATTTCATTGTAATGCCTTCATCTTCTTTGAATTGTTTCATTTTTCCAGACTGAAGTGTTACACCTGCTTTTTGTCTTGGGTTGTCCTACATAGATAATAAAGGGCAGGGATTTTGTGGCATGTCATGTTCCCTTGAAACACATATGCCTTCACCACAGAGGCTCATGCCAGTTTACACTGGGCACACCTGCCTACCCTTTGCAAAGGCCTGGATTCCCTGACACCATAAACCTTTGACAGACCTCTTTGCACAGTTGACCTGTGAATAGCACTTCCAAAAATACTCCCAACTTGTAAGACTAGATCCCCCCTAGTGTCCCACCAGCCGGCAGATGACCAGAGACCGGCCATACATAGAAATCAGGTCTTGATCCCATATGGATACCATAAGGATTTCCAGGCACGCCTGCCTACCCTACCACATGGTCTTTTATTTGTTTTGGATGTGCTAAGGGACATGACGTGTTAGAGTTAATAATGTCCTCTTCAATTCTTTTAGCTATTGCCGCTCCTCCTTTTATAGGACAATTGCATTGAGTCTTTTTACCTCAGGAATGTATCAATCACATGTAGACTGATCGGTGATAAAACAAAGTCCACGAAGCTCTAGTTTCCTCTCTGGATATGTTCAGCGGGCCTACAGGGTGGAAAAATGAGGAAAAGCTGGATGTCTGATATAACTTTCTCCGTTCTGTTACATCTTGACAACACTGGCGCTCCTTCCTCATTTTGTTCTTTTCATCATTCATATCCGCAGAGATTGCGTCTGGGATTGATGTTAAACTGTCGTGTCGTGGGATTACAATTCGGCAAGCACAGATCTGCCCAGATCCTCCAAGTCTTGCAGAGCTGGCTTACCTCGCTACAGTGTGTGATGTGTACAGACGAGCACGCTTTGGTTTTAACTTAAAAGTATTTTACTAAGTGTTTCTCCTTCATTTCGTCCCATTAGCTTTGAGGCTTCAAGCTGTGAGAACTTGTAAGGGCTCTACCTTCTCCGGATTGTGTTAGTACTTGAAGTGAGGAAGAAAGTGTAACGTAGGTCTACTACTTTATGGCGATGCTCACTTGACAGCTTAGTAGAGAAGTCTGAGGCCTGTGTGACTTTGAAGCCATGCAGAGCGAGAGACATCAAACTCATCATGCCCGGAGGAATCACCCAGCTTCCTTTAAAACATTCTCTCTCTCTCTCTAACCCTCTCTCTTTCTCTCTCTCTCTCTATAACCCTCTCTCTCTCTGTAACTCTCTCTCTCTCTCTCTCAGACGCCACACACTTTGAAGTATTCTTAACCCGTCACTTGTCTCCTTCCTCCTCTCTCTCCCTCATGGGTTTATTCTCCCTCACCGAGGCATCTGATCTGACAGTTTCCCAGCGCAACGTTTTCTTCATTTTGACCTGGTTGCTAGGTGACTTTGTTCCTGCCGAGACGAGACGGTGAGAGGGCAAAGCTGTAGAGCTACTGCCCAGGTTTTTTTAGATTGAAGAGCCAGATCTTTTTAATGAAAGCATAGCAAAGGAGAAGAAGCTCAGAGACAATATGTTCCCCAGAGAAAAGCGAGAAGGGCAAGTCACAGAATGGGACCCTCATAATCCAGACCCATATTGGTTTTTCAAGGAAGGAGTTTGCCTTGTGACTGATGAGTTTAGTAAAGCAGAAGGCTCTTGTATTGTGTTACCTCTGTGGCTTATTGTGTGTTTCCAAAGCCACATTTTGCCTCTTTTTGGTTTACATTCAAGTCCCAGTGGGATCCAAATTGAGCTTGTTTTTGGCACCATTTCAGAGATTATCCTGAGAATAAAAAAAGGGATAATTAAAAGGGATAATCCTCAAACAAGATGTGGCGTTCACATGCAAAACTCGAGCTACAATAATTCATTATTAACCTCAAACAGTACTTAAAGTGCACTTACTAGCTCTTTTTGGAGCTTTCCTTCGTATTTCACAGCTTCTGTCAAATGATGGCGCTGTTCTAACATTACGGTCACACACATATCAGGGGGAGATGTTTGATGGCTCCGGAATTTTGATTCAAAAAAGACATTAGTGGCTAATTATCAGCATCAGCAGAGCTTTCAGTCAGAATCTCTTGGACAGCAAGACAAGTCATTTGTCATGTCACCTGTATAAAGTTCAAAACTGGTCACGTGACAGTTGGTCATACACAGAGAAGAAGTTGACAGATTTAAAAGGAAAAATTAAGTAGATATTTTCTGACTCATTCTGCTGAAACCTGATTTCGCCTCAGATCAACTCAAATACAGACGGATGATTCTGGATTTTGTCCATATCACCTTTCATCGAAAGTGAATCTGGGAGGATTCTTAATGGCTAGTATGGACAGGCTAGGCCTATAATTTTCAGTTACGGTGTTGGCTGTACTTATGATTATGAAAATAATATAATCAAGATAAAATGATTCAGGAATCAACAAGCGAGCATCATGTTTTACTGTGTGTGTGTGTGTGTGTGTGTGTGTGTGTGTGTGTGTGTTGGAGCCATAATCGTATTTGATGGATGGACAGGATGGTTAATGTATTTTTTTTCTCTTAGATTTTAACCATTAGGGGATATAATCTGTTTTTGATTGTGATGTATCGAACTTTTGCAAAGTCAACTACAGAGCATATAATTTTTGATTAATCTCTAGGAGTGCTTATTTTTAGACAGTGAGTCACAAGACAAAAATCCCTACTTTGCTTCGATGCTTGGACTAATTTTGCGTCTGATAAAATCTTTGTGGGTCATCCCCCTTCCATCACAGGATTCACTGCCGTGCTGAGCTACTTTTCTCTCATGGACTTTTTGTGACAGATGTAGCGGGTAAACGATTAGTGAATTGTTTGGAGCTTCACACAACTCTGACGAAATGACTCGTTTCACTACTGTCCATTTGATGTGACAACATTTGGAAAGATCATTTATTCAAAAGTTAGCAAAAGGGTTAAACGAAGGTGGTTTTGCTCCACTTTAGCTCCTCAACAACGTACTGTTACAGCTGTAAAATGAAGGATTAATTGTTGTAGCATCAGACAGCCCTGTTATATGACTCATTTCACTTCAGGATTTGTTCCCTCTGGTCTGATAATGAAGGTCAAACAGAACAGCATTGTTCAATTATCTATTCACATACAAGCTAGCAAAGGGCCAGTGGAAGTAGCAGGCTCCACAATACTGCAGCGCGTAAATTGTTTTGAGCATCACACAGCCCCTGCAAAATGACTCATGCCAGCGTTGGAACTTGATCCATTTGGTCTAACATCATTTGGGCATTTTAAGGGGGTGCACAATTGAAACATTGATTCACATTTGTTAACAGAAAGCTAGCCAGAAGTTGCCACTTTCACCAGCATCAGTCATTCAGAGCTAATTACTGATGTAAATGTCGATTAATTAACGTGAGATGAGTTTGCACCTCGGTCACCGTTTTTCCTGTTAAAACGGGTACATGTAGAAACGAATATGACTGTGACTTGACATGGCACCTCTAAAGTCAAACTTGAATTTTTGCCAATCTTTCCCTCTACTAACTAGAGGCAGTTTGATCAAATCTCAATGTTGGCCTTTTGTAACACTTCCAACTAAATCTCTTGGCGTTAATCAGTAGATGAGATTAGAGCTGTCACCTTAAGTATTAAACTTCAGTCACGACATAACAGTTGTTTGACAGAAGTCTTTTTTTTTTTTTTAATTAGCTAATAGGTGTGATTTGTTCAAATCCAGCTGGTTCATGTGATCAGCCGATGATAGATAAGTGATCAGAGCGCTGTAACTTGGCCTTGCTGGAGTTCAGCCTTGACATCATAGACCCCCCCCCCCCCCTCAAGTGCCTCCCCCTTCTCTGTGCATGCTATCTGCCCTTCTCAGGGACCTGAGGCTGCCACCGTCCTCCATATCCTCTTCTTATCCTTTGGGAAGTTTCCACTTGCACCTGGCCTGTCGTGCCAGACCTGAGAGCAACTTTTAATATTTCACCAAGGCCATGATAATGACTAACCAGCTCTAACTGAAGTCCTGCATGCGCTCTGCTTTATGGCCTCATTTGTGAATAGTCACAGAAGATTAGCACGAATGCTAGCTGTTGCAGGTTCATTAAGCGGCGACTACGATCTCCGGCTGCGAGGCATCACATTATGCTGCTAAAGAGCTTTGTAATTTCCGAGGTTAAACCTCACCCTTCCCCTATGCAGCACCTGCATGCGTCTGTTGCCAAGGCAGGTGCAGCAGGTTTACTGCAGACCATTATGATCACCCAAGCTAATGCGTGCCCATCTGTGGTTTCACTGTTACCTTAGAGATGTTCCTACTTTTGTTTTATTTCCACAAAACCCATGTCTCTGTATCTTTTTCCTACCCCCCGTCCCTGCCCTGACTCCTTGTCTCTCTTGTGTCTCTCTCCTCCCCCCACTCTGCTGACAAGCAGCCCGGAGCTATGGCCGCAGAAGAGGTAACGTGTGGCACTTTCTCTGGGGTTCTGCTTGCCATGCCAACTATGTCTCTCCGAGGCTTTTTTTGGGGGGGGGGGGATCTTAGTTAAAGCTTTTCATCTGTGCTGTGGTTGAATTTAATCATCAAAACACTGCTTTTTACATGATTTATTTAATCAAGATGGGGCAAGGGTCCAAAAATTCTGTCTGTAAAGGTTTTGCTTGACGGTGAGATGAAATCCAAAATCTGTTTGCTATCTTCTCTCTATGCTGAATCAGTGTTCTACCTTAAAAGTTTTATGCAAATCCAACTGTAGACCCACTAAATCACTCTCACTCCAGCATATTTGGATGAGTGCTTCTCCATAAATTCATTCGAGGGTGTCATAAAGGAGTGTGCTGACTCAGAGGCAAATCATCACCTGAACGGCAAAGCTGGGTGTGCCCAACACGGCTCATCTCTGACTCCATGGGTTTTTGTTTTTTTTAACCACTTTTGTCTTTCTTCAATGAGGAGGAATGCTCTTGTGAGATTATTAGTCTAAGATGTTTTATAATAGTGCACCTTGATAAAGAAGGAAGTGGCTTTCAATAATGCACACTGGCATGGAACATACACGCATGGGAAGAATCAGCAATGTAGGAGTTGACGTGCTTCAGTCAGACGTTAGCTCTGCTGCAGAAATGTATGTATGTTACTTGCTGTGCAATATGACCACAATCTCATGTTCTGTTATGGGATCGTATATCGTGATCATGACATTTACACATTTTCTGCAAATTCAGTGAATAAAACAAAGTCACCAAATAAAAGGGTGTATCTCGTAAAATATTTTATAATGTATTTTTTAACAAATTAAATGTATTTTCATTATTGCAACATTTTTTTTTTATTTTGTTATTCCCTTTATTAATAAGGTTTGTGGAAAAATTCAAGGGTGTAACAAGCTATTAAGTGTTGATGTACAGAAAATAAAAAGATAAATAGAAAAGACTTATGACTTAGAGTTACGTCATAACTTTGGAGTCTGCGAGGGTTTTTTGACCACTTGTGTCTTATCATTCGCAGACTTTCTCCATCACATGTACTGTTCAGTGTAATTCCTACTGAAGTAGTGAAAAAGGTTAGAGGTATGTGAGTGAGATGTGGGGGCTTTTCAAAGCACGTTACAATTTTCGGATCCGTTTCTGCCCGTATGACATAAGAAGAATAAGCTTTTCATGGCTAGTCAGCGTCTGGCTCCAGGTTCAGTGTTTGTCAACACTGCAGGGCCTTCAGAGCCATGTGAAGAGCGTTAAACTTACCGTAAATGCTAATGTAAATGTTGCATTGGTTTGCAACACAACAAAATAAATAGTAGAACATAACAAGAAATTAAGGCATTTTTCTGTCATCAACAGATACATATTCTCGTATCACACAACCCTTCCGACATACATTTTGCATTTGCACAAGAAACACCAAAATCTATAAACACTAGCTGAGACTATTGGCAAGAATAATTGGTTTAGGAGGGGGCGGCATGACTCAGCAGTAGCGTGGGCGTCTGGCAACCGAAGGGTCGCTGGTTCGATCCTCACCTCACCCGATGACCATGTCGAAGTATACTTGAGCAAGATCCTGAACCCCTAATTGCTCCTGATTGCCCTGCGACAGACTGGCGACCAGTCCAGGGTGAACCTGGCCCCTCACTCACCTGTCACCACCCCCCCCAGGACCCTTAACTGATAAGTGGCATAGAAAATGGATGGATGGATAATTGGTTTTGGTTTACACTGGCAAACATAAAACGGTAATCCTGCACATTACTGGCTGATCAACTCCTCTCTCACCAGCAATTTTGCAATATCATGCACACAATTTGTTTTACACTGTATAGTCAAAAGTATGTGGACACCTTCATATTTCACCTGGAAGGGTTTGTTGAACATCTCATTCCCAAACCATGTATATTATTATTAAAAGCCTGCTTTCACAACACCACTCTTCCTAGAAGGATTTCCACAGGTCTTTACAACCTTGGACTCATTGTACGTACAGGGTCTCCACATATGTTTGGCCATTTGGTGTATTAATGTGTCGTCTTGTAATCTGTGGGTTTCTTTGACAAAAACGACTTGTGGGGAAACATTGTTCTGTAGTGATGGTGCTGAAACCCCTGCCCTTGAGATATATATTAATGTGTTCATGTTTGATCAGTAATCGCTTCCTTGGCTGTCAGTCAACCACTCTGCTGATTTTCATTAAAGTTGATGATGGGGTGGAGCATGGGCTGAGGAATAACCTTTCAAATTTTGGCATTTTTTCTTTCATTTTCTTTAACATCGCATGACAGGCCATTACATGAACTTGATCAAAAAAACTTGTCTAGTATTTAGTTCAGATTCTGTTTGGATCCAGTGGAAAGTATCTACTGTATATTTTCATAGGGAGGTGATGATGTCCCTGCTTTCTACTTACCAGATGTGATCAACTCATTCATCTCTCATATCCTCCCTTTCCTTTTATTTCACCTCTCCATCTTTCCCTATCATCTGTTCTCCTTGCATTCCTCTCATTTCCTCTCCACCTTCCCAGGTCGTTCCTGTCTCTTTCCCTTTGAAGATGGCTTCCTCGACGATGGCCACGGTGACCCTTCCTTGACCCCTGGCCTGAACTCCCCAACCCGCTGTCAGAATGGAGAGAGGATGGAGCGTTACTCCAGGAAGGTCTTTGTTGGAGGCTTGCCCCCTGATATAGATGAAGGTGAGTGAGCAGTTGTTGAATGTTTGTATAGCCAGAGGGTTTCAGGGCCACCCTACCTGTAGACTGCCAACACATAACTGCCCAGCACAGGTACAACTAGAAGACCTCCAGTAAAACTTTCTTCCATGAGAGTTTGCCACAGTGACACTGAAGTATTTAAGTCTTGATTGAACATCTTGACAGTCCAGGTTGAGAATATTTGTTTCACTGTCAGTTTAGAGACTGTAAACACACAGCTTGAATAAAACAGCTTAAATGTGCTTTTGAATTTGCTACACAGCTAGAAGTCTCTCCATGTTTTGCAAATAATCACACTTCAAGGAATAGTTGCTTATTCATTCACTTGCTGAGTTGGATTACAGCCATGATTCATGTACATGTACCCCAAGATTAGTCACAGTTGCGACGAGGGTAACGCCAAAGAAGTCTGTAGTGTCCTCTCAAGATCTTACATCAAAAATAAACCAGTGTGTGATGTTTTTCCCACCTGCATTCTGTGAAGACCTGATACGTATCCCACTCAGATTAGTTCTGACCCTGATCCATCTCACTCCACACACCTAAAGGCACCAAGTTTGAGCCAATCAGAGGCATATTAGGGCCCCGGGCAGGTCGGGATGCACACCCTGTTGAGCCTTTGCCCATTTACCCCTGGGTCTGAAAAACAAGACCATTTCAATGGACACAGTACATCAGCTGAAGACAGAGTCCTGTCGGTTTAAACTGTTTGCTCCAGGGCGTCCAGTGCTGTGTCTAAAAGAACTAGCATTAATGTAAGCAGTGCTAGCCTAGCTACTGGTGGTGCTAGCACCCTCCCGTGTGGGTAGAGATGGCACGCAGGATTGTTCATGGGTTACAGAACTAAAATGTTAAAAAAAATGGGAACAACTGGATTAGAGGATATTGGGGAGGCATGGCTCAGAGGTAGAGTGGCCATCTAGCAACTGTAGGGTCGCTGGTTCGATCCTCACTTCCCCCGGTGACCATCTCAAAATATCCTTGAGCAAGATACTGAACCCCTAATTGCTCCTGATGGCTTTGCGACGGACTGGCAACCCGTCCAGGGTGAACCCCGCCTCTCACCAGTGTTGGCTGGGAGAGGCTCCACCCCCCCACCACCACCCATGTGACCCTTAACTGATAAGCAGTATAGAAAATGGATGGATGGATTAGAGGATTGATACCATTCTAATGTCTATACGAGGTAATGCCAATTATATTTTGCAAACAACAAATAATCAAGGTCAGGTTTTCATAAAGAATGCAAGATATTCCCAGTTTAAAGTTCTTGAATGTGAGATGTTGCTCTTCTTGTCTGAACATTTGAGTAACTTTAACGTCTGTAGATTTCAGACTGCTGCTCAAACAAAGCAGGGTCTTGGATCCTTTTACAGACATTTCCTGTGGTAAAATACCATAAAGTCTGGTTCTAATGTGGTACTAATTCCTCATGTTCCTGTGGTTCTGTGTTACATTACCACAGAATGTACTTTACTTATGATACTGAAAGGTTACACCACATGAACACCATAGGAACAGTTTCCAATACCCACAGGAATTTTTTTTGGACAAGTAACTAATGCCACCTTTGGATTTAAGAGACTGAGATGAGCATCTGACTAAATCAAGCAAGTCAGTTGATTCAGTCAATTAATGGATGAAATAAGCTGCAGGTAAATTTATAATAATGAACTGCAGGACCTAAGGTAGCATCACCATAGGCCCCCCTCAACCAGTTAGGCATACGAAGCTTCTCCTAGCCCTTAGTTAGCTTAGCATTGCACCAACACATGATCAAGAACTGCACTCTTAACACCAAAAAATGAAAATGTTTCATTTGTGCACCGTATACCAACAAGATAATATTCATCGATGAGATCTGAAGGAACTGGTTGGTAGAATCTACAGTAACTTTAGGACGGAGACAAGCTAGTTGTTCACTGCTTTCTTAATGCTTAGCTAATCAACCCATATAAAATGAAATGCATATTGAGATTCCGACCAAAGCCTTTATAAGACAGCAAAAGCTCTCGGTTTCAAAATGTAATTTGTTGACTAGACCTGAGCCAGAGAGTCACAGCAGGCGAACAGCTGTCGAGTTGTTCTCAGACAGGGGACTGGATACAGTTCTAGAATACAACTAATATGTTAAGCCGTTTAATTTTAATGTCATATGTCTTCATTTTTTAATGAACTCTGGAGTATGCTAGTGAGTTGTTTTTAAAAAACAAAAACAAAAACAAAATACATTAATTTAATTCATTAGCTTTGGAGGGACAGTAGGTAGAACATGTTTATTGCTCTGCTGCTTGCTGGTCAATCAATTCCCTGTGCTAAATTAAGCTAACAATCTCCTGGATTTAGCCTCATATTCGCTGTACAAATTATATTACAATTAATTTATCAGCAAGGTGGCAAATAGCAGCATTTCTAAGACGTTTTATTTCAGTGTCACAGGACAGCATTTTCTCTCAATATTATGGAGTGTTTTATTATATTTAATCTGTACATTTGAACAGGTATCCTGCAAAGTTGAAGCACAGAACATGCTCTTAGCTAGTTGAAAAAATCATGAGTTACCACAGTATGAGTCAGCCCTATGCAGGCTGAATGGGCCCTGCCTGTGTTCCTGCTTAATGCAGTGGCTACCTCTGCAGCAGGAGCAGGGCAATAAATAGAAAGTGTGCCTGTCTCAGCACTGAGTGTGGCGCTGCATGGTGTCCTTAAAATGCACATAGCAATCATGAACACATAATGAGTCTGTTTTTTCCTCTCCTTTACTTTCTTTCTTTTTTTCATAGATGAAATCACCAACAGTTTCCGTCGCTATGGACACCTGGTAGTAGACTGGCCCCATAAAGCTGAGAGCAAATCCTACTTCCCACCTAAAGGTAAGAGCTGGGTCTCAAGGCAAAATCTGGATTTTTCCCATCACACATCAAAGTCTACACCAATAAATATCTCCTCAGGTGTTTTACGTTGTCTTACTTTTGTAAAGGGTCATATAACCCAGAGATCATGGCTCATGCTGGGTTAGCATTGAGGTGTGTGTTTGTCTAAGCAACCCCCCGCTGTAATCATACGGTCTATAATGAATCCATCACAGGCCACCAAGAGTTTTGACCGAACAACTGTTTGCTTGAATGAGCACCTGAGGAGTGTGAAAGTTTTTCTCTTCCTCTGCACAGCCTCTCGGGTATCATTTTTGGGCTGGTGATCAGAGTAGCTCCACCCTCCTCCAGACCTCTCCACATCACTCTCTCTGCTCCGAGAGCTGCTGTGTGTCATATTAGGGAAGCTATTAAAGACACTCTGGAAATAACTGACATTCCACATGCAGATGGTAATATGCTGCATCTGGAGGACCTGAGAAAATCTCTGCCAGTTTCTTCCCCACTCTCATTTTTCAACATCCTATTTTTTTTTCTTTTTGATTGGAGGATTATTTTGAATGGCTCTACAAAGCCAGCAGCAAAAATGCAGCATCCTTTTAGGGGAATGAATGAACTTATGGGCAGCTGGAGGACGCCACCATGTAAGGGGAGGAGACGCGTGGTACAAATGACGTGCGGTACAAGTGACGTGTTGAATCCAGATCAATCTAATTTAAAAACTTCATCTCATTAAAACAAACTCCAGGGGAAACTCCTATAATCCCCTGGTTGTATCACACTCTCCATATTAACTGGCACGGGAGCTGCAACAGACGCCCGGTGACAGAGTTCCTCACACTTATGGCTTCATGCTTGAGAGCATGCGCATCTATGTGTATGTGTGTGAGCCCTAGTACCAATGTGGACTGTGTAACGGGTGATTTATAGAAGCGGGATTCACGTCAAAGGGTCATCGGCCTCTCCTCTTGTTAAAAGTCTTTCCAAGCTTGACAGAATGGAAGATAGTTGTCACTTTCCATCCTGCTTGCCATTCAATTGCCGACAATGTTTGTCTGTACAGTTATGAAAGTGTTTTGGTTGAGGGGGTGACTCATATTATGGCGCGGTCCAACTTCAGGATAGGGTATGACTTATTTGGAGCTTGGAGAGAACTGGCAGCTCGGGACTCCTTCATAGAGGAGCCGGCAGCAATGTTACTTTCACTTTCAGCCGTGTTTGCTGCTGTTGTATAATCGAGACATGAATACGTACACATTTAGAAAGTCTATGCTCTTTAAGCATCGTCAGTCTATATTTTTATCCAAAAAATGGATGAAATGACTGTGCAATATGAAAGAGATCCCTTTTAGTAATCTCATAGGAGACTCAACCCCTAAATCTCTGGTTCCTTTAAGCTCATCAGGGCTTAGCACCTTCTTGTGAAATGTTTTAGCTTTATAGCCCACAGGCTCACTATTTTATTCTTTGCCCTCATTAGCTAAATAAAGTCAGCAACTAGCTATCAACCAACAGGGAGAAATTTTGCACCTAACACAGAGCAAACTAGAGCTAAGGGAAGAAAAATGGGCTTGTATGTCAGGTGGCTAGAAACACAACTTCAAATACATTGTATTTCGCTTGCTGTGAGCTGCACCTCTAGAGCGGCACAGGAAGGAGTCTTAAAACACCGAAATAAGTGAGACTGTGAGACGAGGGATAATAATGTCTTTTGGTTGAAGGAATATCAAATTCTGGGTTGGTATTAAAAAAGAACATATTGCCTACAGGTACTAACCTCACTATCTCTCTATCTCCCAGACTTAGTAACTATCCAAAGCGTGTTACCGTGGGTGAGCGCTGTTAATTTGGTCACTTGAAATTCTAGATTATGCTAAGGAAGTTAGAAATTGCTTGTTCAACAGGTTGTTCCTAGGTACTACCCTCTCACTGATTTGAAGTGTTAAATATGAAGGGCTAGCTTGTTCAGACCATCTACAAACTGCACATTTGTACTGGTATTAAAAAAATTAACTTGTATTTTAAAGTGCTTTTATATTAGGCCAGCTGTCGGAGCTCTGATGCGTGATGTCACAGGACCCAATGAGCTCTGGTCACTATGGTGGTGTCTCACATCCTCCCACCAGCACTGTCATCGCTGTCGTAGCTTGAAATGTTAGCGTGCTATTTTGGTCTGTGACGGGGATGGGGGGGGGGGGGGTTATGCTGGAGCTTGACCGCTGGGAGCTGCTACAAATGCTAATGCTCACATCATGCTGCATTAACTACACTTCGTCAAAAGGTTACCACTAATTCTAGTTTACATAACCTTTGTGTTGTGAAGTTAATATATACATCCAAAACAGCCCATTTACTTTCATCTCTGTATGATATGAAAGCAGCAAGGCACAATGAACGGCAGTGGCAGAGAAGTGCTGCAGTGGTATCAGTGGCACTGTTACACTCTGCTGCATTTCTCAGGCCTTCATTTATCTTTTCACCCGAGTGTTGGGATTATATCCAGTGAGTGACTTCCTCAAATTGAGATGATTAGCGACGCTTGATTTCACCCCTCCTCCACTCTATCACTGACTACTCTCCAACTGCTCCAGAGCCTTGGGGCCCACGTTTGTTTTTAGGAGAGCAGATATAACCGTCTCCCTCGATCCGTCTTCTTTGCCTTCTCCTCCCTCATTGTGTACACTGCAGTCGGTTTGTGTACATCCTGTGGCTGAGTTACAGCCCTGTGCTAAGCTTTCTCTCTCTCTCTCTCTCTCTCTCTCTCTCTCTCTCTCTCTCTCTCTCTCTCTCTCTCAATGAGGTAATGGCGAGGAGACTTTGATATAGAAATCGAGAGACGTTTGTGGGCTTCAAAGTGACTGACCCTGCAGTATCAATTCCAAGAGCTGACGGATCAGCTAGCAACCAAGTACCAATGCAGTATTTTCACTCAGCAGTATATTTTTAGATCATTAATCAGGCCTTAAAGCGGTACTTGAACTGAAAAGAGTATTTCACCTTTCAAGTACTAACAAATTAGCTCACAACTATGGGATTCACTACAAGTTGTATTTGATTTCATGTTGTGGAAGGTTTTTGTCAATTTTTTGTAAAGTGAATATGGTACTATACATTGAGCAGCTATTTGGCTTAGCTTAGAAGAAAGGCGGGAAACAGCGAGCCCAGCTTTGTTCAAAGGGATAAAATAGCTAGCAGCACATTTAAAACTCACTAATTAACATGGTATATTTTCTCTGTTTAGTCCATACAAACAACTAGACTAATTACCACCAGGCAGCTGGTGAGGTAGCCTTTCCTGTGAGTCAAACCGGTAGCCTTTGTTACAGGAAAGACATTGTAATGAGGTCATCAGTTGGGCAGCGTAACCCAGGAGGCAGACAGCTTATCGTTTGGAAAATGATGCGAGTTTATGTGTTCTCTTCCTCCTTGAACTTTGCTGGGAATGTTTAGAAATCTCAGGCACGAGCCACTGCAGATCTGCGTCGTCCTCCTGTGCTAGAAGCCTCTGCACTTTGCAGCTCTGATGGAAAGAGAGACGGATCCTCAGGCTAAATATCAGAGGGGTCGAAGCTAAATCACAAGGACAAAATCTTTTTGATTGGCAGCATTTAACTGCAAAGCTTCTGGCCGGTGTCATTGTCCATAAAGATCTGAAGTTCAGGTGAAATGTTGTTGAACTGGCTTGTGGACTGTACTCTGTGCTGATGTTTGAATGACGTAGCATCAGTCGTACGTTCTCGAACAGCCCTTTAAAGCACCTGTGTGCTGTCTATTCCCTCCGGAGCATCTCTGAACTTGTCTGTATGGCAGCCATTCATGCTGCTTCACTTTTTTCCCCTCCCTGCTTTCTGTCTCTCTCTCTGTCTCTCTCTCTCTTTCCATCTGACTCACTTCTCCTCTCCCCTCCCTCTTTTTTTCGCTCTCCCTCTCTCTCTTTCCTGCCCTGGGTCATGGAACACGTTGTTCCCTCCTTCAGACTGTACGAGCTGCGGGCTAGCTCTGTCTTTTCATGCCGTTTTTCTCTCCCTCTCTCTTTCTCTCTGTCTCTGTCTCTCCCTCTCTTCTATGCTAGACTGCAGTTGTTTTGTCCCACTGAGATGGGGATGTCAGCGCTAAACCACATGATTTCCCCCAATGACAACCCCTCTTTATGTAACCCAGTGAGACGGGGACAGGGGTCTTAAGTCGGGTGATGATGAGGCATGCGGTGAAAGATGAGAAAGCACAAAATCCTCTTTATGTCTCGTCTAATTGTGTGTTTCTTGCGGCTGGTCCAGAGCGGAAGCTGAGATTAGTTGGCCGCTCAGAGCAGCTGATTGCAATTAGTTTTGCATTGTGAATATTTATTTTAGCCTTACACATTACAGCTAGTTATTAGAGAAGGAAAAAAATGCTACTGAGGTTAGCAGCCCGTTCTTAAGTCAACAGAATCCCTGAGGTGACTTTAAATACAACCATATTGATTGTGAGGATGTTCATTGGCTGTTCTTGTGTTCTGGCTTCACTGTTACTAGAGTCAACGTCTATGAAGACCTCTGACTGTGGGTTACAAGAGGAGCAGATCCTCAAGAATCACTGTTGGTTCAGTTTTATAGGCTACAGAACAGCTACAGCTAAACATGATCAGTTCAAGCAACATTATGCAACTATTTTAGCTTAAAACAAGTAATATCAAGGAAGTATTAAGTAGTAAGAATTCAGTATTCGTCATCAACACAGCGCCACACATAATAATTACCTACGCAGTTCTGGATTAAACACAGACATGTTCAATTTCAGCATAGCTGCTAACAGCTCCACACGGGTGTAATGGTGGGTTCCACCTGCCTGTTTCCATTTTCTGTTCTTGCACTATGTAACTTGGTAGTAGCCGGAATAATCAGAATCATTGTTACGGACACCATGTGAAAGTCAGAAAGACCGAAAAGGATGTTGTCCTAAGATGAGAGGAGGAAACCAAAACAGACGAGATCCACCCGCCGCTCGCCGCTACCAGTTAGCACCTGCACTTGTGGCTTCAGGCAGTTGACGGGCAAGTAAGAAGATCAAATATTAGTGTGAAAGATGGCCGACTAGAACCAAAAGTCACGTGACCTCCTTTTACAACATCTTTCCTCTCCTCCTCAGTCTGCAATATGTTTTCAATACAGTAACGATACTAGGGGCTGGAATATTGATGCAGTACTGTTTTTAAAAATATGTTATATTATTACTATTTCAAATTTATTCCACAGCCATGTGGGTGAACTATACTATGGTTTAATAGCCTCCCCAACAACATCTTGTAGTCTTAGCAAAAGCAGCATTTAATCTGCAGCTATTTGACCATTTAACAGTTTGTCAGTAAAATACTGATTGGGGAATTTTGCAGTTGAGTTGTGTTTGTTGTTGCGTTTATTTTAATGAATGATGACAAGAAAAATATTCATATTTTGATTGAAAAATGACAAAGAATTCTGGATTATAGAAATCGATACTGAAGTTATGTGTATGATGGGTTCTGTAAGTGTTTGTGTGCCCCGCCTCCACTCACTTGCCCGTCCTTTCCTTCAAAGTAATTATTTGATTTTGAGACGTCACCCTGATAGAAACCTGTCCACATACCACAGTGGACTGTTGCCCACTCAGACTTTCTGGTATTCTTCCCTCTCATCTGCAGCAAGAATGTTAAAGTGAAACATGGCATTTGCACATTCCACCTTTTCACTATTGCACCGTGTGTGTGTGTGTGTGTGTGTGTGTGTGTATTGTTACTTTTTGGAGACACTTAAGTTTATCAAGACCCTTAGTCCTCATGGGGACCAAAGACTGGTACAAATACAACACAGTATAATTTCCATAAATAAAGTTAGAGTTAAATGTGAATGAGGATTAGGATTGGGATTGTGTGTGTGTGTGTGTGTGTGAGGTGGGCATGCTCTGAGACAACGGCTCATATTCCCCTGACTCATGGGTGCCACAGGTGGTAGCCGGCACCTGCTAACATAATCAGAGCAATTCGCTGATCATTTTCAATCTCTCCTGGAGTGAACGGCGTTCAGTAATATCTCCTGACATTCCCATCATGCACTGTTTGTCAAAAAGTGAATCCTCCCTGTGTTCTGCCTGAGCACTTCCCTCAGCCTATAAATCAGAGCCCTTTTCCCTCGCCGACCCCTGTAGCAGCGTGTGATGGATGTAGCCCATTGAGTTGCTTTTCTTGTGTCCCGCCCCAAACGGCTTAATAGCTCCGACCTTGGGTAAGGTCTCTGCTCTCCATGCTAAATAATTCAATGCTACAGAGTGACTGTCTGATTTGCTCTTTCTTTCTGCCTTGCAAAGACTTCGCCAAACTCTCTACCTGACTCTCTGGGGAAGATACAGTCTGATCAATTTTGCATGGTTCCTTCAGGAGCGGAGCACTCTGAGTCATTTAATCCGAGGTGATGCTAGGCAGTGAGGTGCCGGCTGCCGAGAGAACAGAACAACAGGCCACAAGGTCATATGACTGTCGAGAGACAAACTCGCCTGAAACTCTGAATATTAAAGGGAAAGTTTAAGGGGTTTAGTCACGAGCTTATGATGAGGAAACACTCAAATATGTATGAGTTCTCACCTTGAGAGCAGCGTTGTGATGTTGTCTAAAATCTCTCCCATCCAGGCTACGCCTTCCTGCTGTTCCAGGAGGAGACATCTGTTCAGGCTCTGATTGACGCCTGCATCGAGGAGGACGGCAAGCTCTACCTGTGTGTGTCCAGTCCCACTATCAAAGACAAACCGGTGAGTACACACACACACACACACACACACACACACACACACACACACACACACACACACACACACAGGTGGTTGAGGTCATCACATGTCCAAAACTAAATACAGCGGATTTGTAACATTCTTCTGTCCTTTGAATCCAGGTCCAGATCCGTCCCTGGAATCTGAGCGATAGTGACTTTGTCATGGATGGCTCACAGCCTCTGGACCCCCGCAAGACCATCTTTGTGGGGGGAGTGCCCCGGCCCCTCCGTGCAGGTAGCTGACTAATATCACTGGAATATCTTCTAAGTGAGCCCACTAAAGCCTCTCAACTGTCTTCATAAAGTTGCCTGGCAGTGAGGCTGAAATGAAAGCTCTCCCTGGGAGAAAGAAATCCAAGAGTCAGGTTTCCAGGAAGCTCGTCGTCATGTTAAGTATTGACGGTGGCACAGAAGACTCAGTCTTTCTGTGCTTGGCACAAACACTCGCCTGATACTACCAGTGTGAGACAGATGTTTTGATTTTTACATCTCTTAATGAACGCGTCAGCCGCACAAGTCCTACTTTAAAACTAAAGGATACAAATAGTCTACAATTTATCCACATTCAATTGAGCAGAGGGTAAACAGGAAGTAGCTGCTTCGGCCGGTCATGGCCTAGATATTTTTAATGTATTTCCACCCGCTTGTTCCTTAAACTCATAAATGATTAGATTCGCTTCATCAGCCATCGTTGGAAGTACACAAAGACACTTGGCATAGCAACATCAACTAGCATTTTGCTGGTGTGCTTGCAGCACGACACTACACAGTCCATTTTTTTGTGGGAAACAGTGAAAAAATGAGTTAAAAATTATGCCACAAGGTGTAACTGGCTACCTCAGGGCTCTGCGCGCCTCAGGCACACCAGCACAAAAGTATCAATACTCACTACAGCATTGGTTTCGTTCACAGCTATACTCCCTGCTGCAGCGGGGTAGGCTAACCAGGCCATTATCTGGGGCCCCGAGCTGGAAAGGGGGGGCCTCAAAGGACAGCTGATTACATCAGTCCACTGCAACGACAGTTTACAACCCTATAAATTCTATATCTGATCTGTAGGTGACTGCAGTGACCCTTAGCGGGCCCACATGCTTGGTGACTGGTTAGGTTTGAAGCCAGGTGGGCTCCCTCAGGTCCCTTTTGCCTGGGGCCCCAGAGGATCTAGAAACAGCCCTGTCTGCTCCCTTCCACCAGACCAGCCACCACACCACAAACACCAAATCTCTCCTCTGTGAGATGCAGGGATGTCTGGCTGGCAGCGCGAACTGAAAAGATGTTCATTTGTATGAAAATATGTTGCTCTCTAGCTCCATCCATCCCTCCATCCATCCATTTTCTATACCGCTTATCCATTAAGGGTCACGGGGGGGCTGGAGCCTATCCCAGCTGACATTGGGTGAGAGGCGGTCCAGTCCTCTCACCAGTCCATCACAGGGCCATCAGGAGCAATTAGGGGCTCAGTATCTTGCTCAAGGATACTTGGACATGGTCAGTGAGGATAGAACCAGTGACCCTTCGGTTGCTAGACGACCACTCTACCTCTGAGCCACCCCGCCCCGAGCTTTAACCTTCTTTATAATGAAAAAGGATCAAGTGATGGATATGAGAATAAAAGGTCAAATGGCTTTAACACTAATCATCTGTGTGTTGTTCCAGTGGAGCTGGCGATGATCATGGACCGGCTCTACGGAGGCGTCTGCTACGCCGGCATCGACACTGACCCGGAGCTCAAATATCCAAAGGGAGCCGGCCGTGTGGCCTTCTCCAATCAGCAGAGCTACATCGCCGCCATCAGCGCCCGCTTTGTTCAGCTGCAGCACAATGACATCGACAAAAGGGTGAGCGGGTTCATGCTCTCCATTCACAGTATCCTCCGACCACAGCCGAGGTTTCTGCAGCCATTCCTACGGCGTGCTGCAGAGCTGAACTCTGCTTCATCCTTCCCGGCTCTCATTATAGCGGGGTTTTCAGCTGCGGCCGTAATCACAGCGGCCTCGAGCTGCTGGAGTCCCGACAGATGTTTCAAGTTGCAGACACGTACAGTAGGCTCGCTGTAATTATAGTAGTTCCCTCTCCGTGTATATCCAGCCACGCTGCACTGCTGCATGGGTATTTTAGTCACCCTGGCCAAATGCAGCGGGATGGATGGTGACCAAAACAGACTGGTTGTCAGCCAGGGAGACGAGCCTCTGCAGGGCGGGGCTGCCCCCCCATCACCTCCTCTCTTCAGGGTTTCAGGTTGTCTGCCTGGAATACAAATGATGAACGTTTTACAGAGAAAAAATTGCCTTCTCTGATTCAGTTAATTAAAGGCTGAGAATTGCATTGTTACTGTAATCAGTGAAAACGTAGCTCTCTATCTGATCCGCATCCGTTCCAGTTCCTGCTTGTGGTATGAAACAACCACTTTTGTATCTTTTCTCCCCTCCAGCAACCACACTTCCTCTTGGTGTAAATGTGTTGCGATTGCGGGACATGGCAGCTCGTTAGCTCTGGTCAGTGTCGCGGCCGCCGGCTTAATGTTAAGCAGCATCACGTCTGCCCCCCCTGTCCTGTCTCGCCTCGCTGGATGCGGTAGAATTGAGAAGCGCGCTCTCCTACTGTTGAGGGATTTGATAACCTTTCATTTTGTGGCAACGCTATAACAAGGTTAGCATCCATCACCCCGCCTGCTCATGAACTGAGGCGTCTCCATGGTAACGGAGCTCGGCTAGTGGTCAAACTCATTTCTCTGACAAATATGAGGACACCTGCTTCAAGCTGGCCTGCTTTTAGTTTTGAAAATTGGTGGGAGATTAGCTTCCATGGAACTCGCCAGAGCTCACACACTCGAGCACACATACACACACCTTGACAACAGCTGTTTAAGTAAAATTATAGGGAATCGATTTGCCTTCAGTAATCAATGATGATTTTTTTCAACGGTAGGCGATATTAAAAAAAAAACCCACAAAACTTGTCTGTCTCCCCAGGTGGAGGTGAAGCCGTACGTCCTGGACGACCAGATGTGTGACGAGTGCCAGGGGGCCCGCTGCGCGGGGAAGTTTGCCCCCTTCTTCTGTGCCAACGTCACCTGCCTGCAGTACTACTGTGAGTACTGCTGGGCCAGCATCCACTCACGCGCCGGCCGAGAGTTCCACAAGCCACTGGTGAAGGAGGGGGGCGATCGTCCTCGACACGTGTCCTTCCGCTGGAGCTGAGGGGGGTCAAGAGTCAGCTCTGCCCCCCGGGTGGATGGATCCAACACCCCACCCCCACCCACCCCCAGTCTCCCACAACCCCTGCTCCATGAGAAAGCGCTGCTCCCCCCCCAGCTCCACCTGCTCCACCCTGCTCCCCACAAAATCAGAAGACGGGACTCTTATTACATGACGGCCCTGAACTCTTGGTGTGGCGTTCCCCTCTGATGAAGCACGGCGGGGAAGTGAAAGCTTCGAATTTGCACTTTGGCACAAAATCTCAATCAAACACACACACAGGATCAGACACCTGGCTACTTTCAGTTCCACGTTCTGTCGAGTGGGTGGCTGGTCCTGTTGGACACCGCCTCCCGTACTCACACAGAGGTGGGACTACACAAATATTAAAAAAAAAGTATATATTTTTATTTTGTACCTATCTATACATATATAGATAATTTAAATTTTATGTAAAAAGAGCATGCACTTATTTTGAAAAGCTGTAGTTCTGTGGCCCCTATTGAAAAAAAAAGAGTAACCAAAGTCAGTTCCTGCATACAGAAAAGCAAATTAGGAGGTGTAAGATGTAGCAAGATTCCACATCTCAGTAGTCGTGTGAGTCAAAATAACCTTTGCTCTCGATTTAGAAAAGATTAATACCTCATACGCAATCAGACTCGTTTGCTTTCTAGGTCTTTATTTTTATAACGACATTATTTTGTAGTGTTCTGTAAATGTAATGCTGCAAGAGCTTTGCTGCTAAATTCATGGTATAACCAGATACCATTCATTCAGGCGAGGATGTAGAATACACACATCTAGATGAGCACCATTACGGGGGGGGGGGGGGGGGTGCGCCCGGGATGACAGGGGTCGGGGGGTGGGTGGCCCCTAACTGCATGTTTATTTCAATCAGGTTGCTGCATGCAAGAGACTTTTTCAGTATCATGTCTACTATTGGACTCTGCCCACATTTGCACAAACACACTATAGACGCACGAAACTGGACAGCAGAAAAGAATCACGGTGGCTCGCCGCCACCGCTGCTGCATCACGCCGTGATGCACGGCAGCCCGAACACATGAAGTGGACGAGGAGGAAAAAAAAACACAACCTTAATCACAAATCCAATTAAATGTAGGATTCAAACTGTCTATGATAGGTGAAGTACTTTTTTTGCAGTGATTGTTAATATAATTGTGCAATTTTTTATACAGTCTGTAGTTGGTGTGTATGCCTAGAACTGTGACTCGCTTTAACTGTCGTTCATGTCCGACATAGAAGTCCTGTGAAACTTCATAACTAGTGTATGCACACGTATATATGTTCTCTAGTATACACATACACACACACACACACACACACACAGTTGGATGTGAAGAGAAGCAACACTGTGAGCTTAACCGGAGGTCTTTCAAACAAATCATTGACAAAAGCGCACGTTTACATCCCAGAACTCAACCAAAGAGCTCACGTGTTTGATTCCTCAACAAACCGGTTCACACACACACACACACACACACACACACACACACACACACAAAGCGAACAGCCACCCATAGGAGGCTGCGGTGCTTGTGCAGAGCTGATGAGGGAAAATTGGGGGTGGGATGGGGGGGTGTGTGTGATATGAAACGGTGAAGCTACTGGAGCTCTGTACATGCTCTCTCTACATGGTGGGGGGGTGGGGGGTGGTGGTGGGGGGGGGGGGGGGTTACCATATTTATCCAGATTTTTTCCTGCAAAGCTTGAAGTAATGGACCTGCTAAAATATCTATTTTTGTTTTTATCAAAAGGTTATGGTGCGCAATTCAAACATAGGGTGGTTGTCATAGAAACATGGCTGCTAACAATAAGGTGGCTCTGGTTTTGGGGTGTGTGTTTGTGTGTGTGTGTGTGTGTGTGTGTGTGTGTGGAGGAGGAGGGGGGCAAATTACACTGGTTTTAGCAGTTTTGTGGACAATCCAAATAGGATTCATTACAAGTTTAATGTGTGCTGTCCCCTTTGTTTATTTTTTTCTTTCTTTTCTTTTTTTGGGTTGTGACTTGTGATCGTCCGTGCCGGCGCCCCACAGTCCCTCTCCTCTTTCTTCTTTTAGTCGCAAACTGTGCTTTTGTTGTATAGTTGTTTGTTTTGGGTTTTTTTGTTTTGCTTTAGGATAGATGTTTGTTTCTTGTCCAAGACAAACTAAATTAAGCTTCTTTTTTTTTTTTTTTTTAACTGATAAAAAAACAAAACAAAAAAGTAAGAGGCTAACCACGAGTAATAATAGTACCCTTATGAAAGTGAATTCTGGGTGTTTTTGTGACGTTTCTTTCCCCACCCAGACATGTTTTCTATGTTCGTTCCTTCTCTATAATGTGTTATGCACTACTCTTTGTATCTGGACAGTTTTCGACAGTCAGCAGTTCTTTTTGTTAAAAGACAAAAGAGAAAAAAAGGAGAAAAAAAAAGAAGCGATAAAATGTGCTTTCTGACTGACAAGATCTTTTGCAATACCTCAATTTTGAAATATATTAGGAGAGAAACTGATATTTTCTAAGTTTATTCAGATGAAAAACTATATATTAATTTAATTCTTCAAGAGAAATGATTTAACAGATTTTTTTTTTTATTTGTATCATGCTTGTTTGCTTTTATTTTAAGAATTTATTTTTGGAAAAGATGACAACTGAAGGAGCTAGAGCTTTATAACTAATATAATGACGTAGTTAGCGTGAGAGTTTATTTTGGCGGAGGGCAGCGTCCCCACTGGTCAAATTGAAATGACACCGAGAAAGAGAAGAAGAAGAGGAAGAAGTAGAGCGCCGTAGGAAAATAAAATATCAGGCGCTCAGAGAGAAACATGTTTCCCTCGTTTTTGTATATTTATAATCATTTACTACGCTGAGTTGTGAAAGAGATCTTCAGTTCATTATTTTTTTAAGATTTTTTATGTTTCCTATGTGCTCCCTATTGTTTCGTAAAAAAAAAATTTAAAAAAAGCTGATTTGTTGGAGTAAAAATAAGAGTCACTGAAGAGCTGGAGGTGGAGAGAATAAGAATGTTATTTTTAACACAAGTACAGACACAAGTGTTTTCACCTGTAACTTGACGGAAAGCCCCCAAAGGTGCATCGATAGACTGGTGGCCTTCTACTCACGCAAGACTTGAATTAGTCCCATTTTTTAAAAGGCGAAGAACCTTGACTCTTTGTTGTAATGTGCAATACTGTTTGTACTGTTTGTAGAAAAGACGAAAAAAAAAAAACAAGAAAAAAAGAGAGGCATAAATCTTTATTGCAGAATTATTTTCATTGCAAGCATTGTGATTCACTAAAAAAAAAATTAAAAAAAATCATTTTCTACTGTGTATTTACCTACTCTACCTGCTAGTACCTTCCAGTAGTGATGTAGCCTTTGTACTGAGAAATTTTCATTATTTTTTAGAAAGTTTTGCTAAAAGAAAAATTAAACATATTTACATTTTTATTTCATATTGTTTTTGTTTTGTTTTTTTCTTCATTTCTCAACCATTATTTTCTGGGGGAGACTGTCATATCTGGTCAATGTCATTGATATTATTTTGTATTTTTACTCGGAATAAATTAATTTTACGATGCTAATTCTTTTAAAACCTTTTCAACCTTTTTTTGAAGCTGAAAACAACAACCTTTGTAATATTGTTACTAAAGTGTCTGAAATGCTTCGCTTTATGTGTTAACTCGCTGATGTTGCTTCGTGTGAAACTGATCCACATTTTGGGGGGGGGCAAAAAAAAAACTACTCACAAACAGCAGGGGGGGGGGGTTGGGGAGGGTTTTGGTGATGTTCAAGTGATTCACAATGTAACAAATGAATGGGCAATAAAATAAAACTGGCAGAATGGAGCGTACACGCAGTATGTTGTGATGTAATTCTGCTACTAGCATTACCGCTAACCCAGCAAGTTAGCACGTCCTAGTTAGCTTCCTGCAGAGTGACACCAGAGTGAGTGTATTTAAGTGTGAATGTAAAATGTGTTTGGGAGAACTATGAATCACTCCAAGTTTTTCCACTCTGTACGTTGTCCTATGGTAGATGAATGCCACACATCCACAACTACGGAACCCCAAATGGACAAAAATAATAAACATTTAATTTCCTCCTACTCACTCGTAAGTTTCTCGTGAGTACTATAATG
The DNA here is from genome assembly GCF_037954235.1 of Aulostomus chinensis. Taxonomy (NCBI): domain Eukaryota; kingdom Metazoa; phylum Chordata; class Actinopteri; order Syngnathiformes; family Aulostomidae; genus Aulostomus; species Aulostomus chinensis. The sequence continues at coordinate 21,307,005 of NC_141335.1, read as the reverse complement.
TTTCTGGTTATGCAATGTGAAAGTTTCTCAAATTAAGTTTGTGCTCATGTCACCTTCAGGCCTCTGTACATTAAAAATCTAACATTTTTGTAAAAAACAAAACACAAGAAAAACCACGTGATTTGTTTATAAGACAGATTTAACTTCATGATACAAAACAAAGTCAAACTTTCTTAAAGCTGAAGCTCCAGCTTTGTTGGACATCTGCTTCTCTACTGTCTTAGACTGGTGTTATTTTTAACTGTTTATACAGCTGATGCTAATACCAAGCTCACCTCATGTCTTCTAACAGTCCAACGTTTCTCTCTCTCTCTCTCTCTCTCTCTCTCTCTTTCGTGGGGTCACTTATTCCTCCATCTATCACCTGGTCTTCTCTTTCCTGTAGCAAAACCTGAAGAGAATTAAGAGTACATGTGAATGGAAACGCTGACAGCCGTCTTATCTACTGCTCTATATAGATCTGTATTTTCTAGACTGTATATTCACCTGCTCTCTGGATAAGTCAACACTGTAGGTCTCGTCATGTTGTGATCTATAGGTGATGTGCTTCTTCTCCACAAACATCTCACTACTTTTCAAATGTGTGTTTCCTTTTAAGTTTTCCTGACTTGGAGCCTATTGAGATTGTTGACTTCTGGTGGCCTGAACTTTTGCAGATTAACTGTGATATAAAAACACGAGAGCCCACTGCTGCTAACACTTATACGACTGCTTTCGTTTGTAGTTCCCCTTCAGTTTTCCCTTTTTTCTGTACTGAGCAAAATCTTATTAAACATAGCTGTATGACGCTCTGATGCCTTGTGGTCTTTTGCATGGAGTCCTCTATATTTAGAGCTGAACATTAACAGAATAGCAACTTCCTGTTCATTCATAAATCATGTTTCAGCTAGCATGGGTGAGAAGCGCAGCCATCAGGATATTGTGCTCTTCCACCATCTACTGGCCATCACTGCTCATGTGCACAAAGGAGGAGACAACAGAAAGCAGTTCAAAGGCTTGCAGAATTTATTACAATTCCACAATCATAAACAAAAGCAGCAGTTACACAAATATGTACAAGTCTATTACCGTTTTTAAAATACTTGTGACAAGTTTTAGGTGCCAGTTTCATCTTGCCCCCCACCCCCCCAAAGGTTCAGACTCTAATGCTGCTTCAAATGCAGTGACGTCGCCGGTCAGTTCTGCGAACGCTCCCTCGCCAGAGCCTCCTCATGGCCCCCCCGAGTCATATGAACAGGCTCTCTTAAGAGGGTGGGGTGGGGGGTCAAGTCTTGTCCCAGTGTGCTATAACAAACCATCACCAGCGAGCTTGTCACTCTCGCAGTTTCCCTTTGTGGAGCCAAAACGTGTTGGTCGGTCAGATGGGTGCTGACGGGTGGGACAGGGTACAGCAGTGCGTTTAAGACTTCAGGGGCGGGGCAGACCAGGTAGAGAAGCAGCTAACACTGTGTACTCTGGTGATGAAGCCGGGGCTACTGGAGTTGATAGACTGCTAATGTACAGATGTAAACAGAGGTTTGTCACAGACGAGAGGAAAGACGTTGGTGCTTCCGTGTCAACGTGAGAGAAACTACAATCCTCATGTTGGCTGTGTTTGACTTATTGCTCTGGACAGCAACTCCTGTGTAGCAGTGACTAACTCCTCTTCTGTGTGGAGGCCAGTTTGGGAAAGAGGCGGCAGTTCTGACCAGGTCCTGCTCGGCCAGCAGATGGGACGTAGAGTGTATGTGTGTGTGTGTGTGTGTATCTGTGTGCACATGCTACTGCAGTGAGTGCATGAAGCTGTCCAAGTTGTACTCCGTGTCGTACTGCTGCTGGTCCCATAATTCTCCCAGACCGTCCAGGACAGATTTCATGGAGGCCTTTCCTGAGGTTGATGGCGACTGCTCGCCCTTCTCTCCCTTCTCATCCTGAAAAACAAGGAAAACCCGCCATTCACTGCAGTGACATGTCAGGAACTATCCTGGTTTTAAACATCCTGATGCTTCTGATTTCCTCAAAAACCAGCCTGGCTCATCAAATATGCAGCATTAGGGTTAAGACTGTCTTCTGAGGTAGGTACTGGCAGTGTTCACACTGAAGGAAAACCCTGACTGTTCTTAACACCAGTCATAATCGCTGCCATCAAGCCTGAAGTCGGCCGCATTTCACACCCACATACGAGAAACCTCAGATCCAATCAGCAACATGAGACGAAGAAGGTCTGTGACATCACGTCTGACATCACAGAAGCAGGGACGCGTGTTCATATGAAATATAAGTTTGTATCAAAGACGTCAGAATTCAGGGCTTCCAAAAGTTCAGATTTCAGCAGTTAAGTCTTGACTGACATGCTGATGAGCCATCTGAAGTGATTTGTGGGCGGGGTCTGACCTTGTCCAGGGTGAAGAGGTTCAGGAGCTGGTCTGTGCCCATGCTCTGCAGGCAGGCGTTCTCTTGGCTGATGATGGTGTTTGCGATGCTCATCTTGAACTTCTGCAGGCCCATGATCTTCTCCTCCAGGGTGCCTCGCGTGATCAGCCGGTACACGTTCACCACCCGTTTCTAAACGACACAAGAGAGTGCTCACCTGGGATGGAACTGGCTAACGGAACATCTCTCAGGTTAATTGTAATTCACTACGTGTGTATCAAACCCTGATGATTAACTGTAGCTCAACGGGTGAATTTTGACATGGATTCCTTTGTTTGTGATGGGTTAACAGTCAAAGTCATGGATGTTGATGAGCAACCAAAACAGTCTGAGCTGGTCACACTGCAGCTGGGACTCGGTAAAGCATCAGACGGACGGCGGTACCTGGCCGATCCTGTGAGCACGATCCATGGCCTGCAGGTCCCTCATGGGGTTCCAGTCGTGCTCCACAAACACCACTGTGTCTGCACCAGTCAGGTTCAAACCCAGACCGCCGACATGGGTGGTCAACAACAGCACGTCGATGGAAGGGTCGTTGTTGAACCTGAGGCACAGAACAGAATGCTTGTTTACGATCACCTCACACATTCACATCGGCGCATCCTGAACCGACATGCAACATGGCGGATGAACCAGCAGTTACCTTGACACGATGGAGTGGCGCAGGCCGGCCTGCACACTGCCGTCCAGCCTCAGGTAGGTCACGGAGGGCAGTTTGGGTTTCAGCAGGTCGTGTTCTACTATATCCAGCATGCTCTTGAGTTGGCAGAATATAAGCACACGATGCTGCCCCACCACAGCCTCGGTGCCCCCCTCAGACCCGCCGCCACCGCCGAGACCGCAGTCCAGCAGCAACTGAAGAGGACAGCGTAGAGGTTTACTGTACAGGTGAACTGTAGTGAACAGCACGGGCAAATCTCATGTGTTCTCATTTACCACCATGCTATCAACACACCCACACACCAAACAGCTACAGACACAGAAATAACACGGTGTAGCAGAGCCATAAGCTGGTTACCTGTTTGAGAGCAGAGAGTTTGGGGGCGTGCTGAATGTCTCGCAGGTTGGAGTTCTGACTGGCCAGCTGCTCACTGATGCGTCTGTACTCGGGATGTTGGGGGGTCAAGACCAAGCTTGGGTGGTTACACAGCTTCCGCAGGTACTGGAGGGCCTGAAAGATTCAGAAGTACTTGACTGCACCATCATAGCGACGTCCATCAGAAAGAAAGAGCACACTAAACAGATTGTAACTATCAAGGTTTGAATTCAAGCCCAACTTTATTCTCTACTGGAAACAGAGTATTATCTGTCTATCATTCTAGATATTTAAATTGTTGTCTACTCTCTCAAAAGATGTTACGGGTACAGCCTTCTTCTGCTTCTGTTATTCTCTCGTTTAACCCCAAAATTTAGCAAAGACCCTTTTTGATGCCAGCAAAAGATAAATATCTAAAATAATTCTCCAAGCGTACCTGGAAGACATGACCTGTGGCCTTCAGTTTGGGCTTCTCCTCCTCCTCTGTAGAGGCATTATAGATACTGTCCTCCACGCTGGCCTTGGCTCGAGACTTCGCAAAGTCTTCATACAGCTGCACCTGCAGGTGGAGGGATGATTTAGGTGGTTAGAGGGAATTATACAGTCAGATATCAGAGGAAAATATGCAAGAACACAGACACAAGTTTGCCCTCTCTTAAATAGCTACTTTTTAAATTAATTGACAGAAATCTGTTGAATTATAGCCAGTGGAGTAAAAAAGGCAGCTCTGCACCTGTAGAGGACTGAGGTTACAGTAGTAATCCTGGATTATTTTAGGAGGAAGGTCCTGGAGAACATCCTCCTTCATCCTCCTCAGGAGGAAGGGCAGCACCTGCCGGTGTAGAGCCTCCATGGCCAGGACACCTAGAGGGAGAGCCCTAAGTCAGTCTTCATAAACCTCTTAAGAATGTCACAATCAGCCAATGAATCACAATGACGCGGGTTTGAACACACCTGCCTCCTGCTCCCGTGAAGAGCTTTTGGCATCACGGCTGGCCAGGATTGGTTTGCCATAACGAGCAGCGAACTGGCGTTCTGTTCCAAGGAAGCCCGGCATGAGGAAGTCAAAGAGAGACCAAAGCTCCAGGACGTTGTTCTGGGGATGGAAGCAGAGCAGGAAGGGTTCAGAAAAAAAGTTCATGTTCCGTCTAATTACAAAGAAACTGAACTGATTCCGCGGGGGCTCACCTGAATGGGGGTTCCTGACAAGATGACCCGGAAGTTAGCAGCCAACTGTTTGATGGCTTTGGAAAGTTTTGTCTTCCCGTTCTTAATGACGTGACCCTCATCGAGGATACAATAGTTGAACTTGATATTTCTGCAAAAACAGAACAGTGAATCCAAATTATAGCAAAGACCTAACACACAAACAGACGTTAAATCTCACTGGTACTCACTTAAAAAAGTCAATGTCATTTCGAACAACATCATAAGAGGCTACGACCAGATTGTGTTTCTTTACTTGATGCTGCAACCTGCGAAGGTAAACGTTCATTGGGAATCACAGTTCTTTGCAATGTTTCTATGATGAACTCTGTACATACAATATCTAATAGAGCTACTAAAATAGTCATTGTGTGCTTCCCTTACCGCATACGTTCTGTGGGAGGGCCTGTGTAGTGCAGCGGGTTGAGGTACTCTTTGGTGCAGAACTTGCCCACCTCGTCCACCCAGTGACCTGTCAGCGTAGGTGGACACACCACCAGAGAGGGTAGTGGGCTGCAGTCTGCCGCCTTCGTCTTTGCATATTCCTGAGCCCTTTTAGAGCGTTGCATACATTCAATTAACCAAAGATCCGGCAAGATTCAAAATCATAAGCGCATTCAAGCTGATTAATCCCTGCACATATTACTGGTGACAGTACCTCAAAAAGTTTACATACATCTTGTGAAATGACGTGGCAGTGCAGCGTTTGCAGGAAATTTGCCATCTGGGTTTTGTACCTGAGGTAGTGATCTCCTGCCAGAATGCAGATGGACTGGAGTGTCTTGCCGAGACCCATGTCGTCACACAGTATCCCATGCAGTTTGTATTTGTTCAGGAATGACAGCCAGTTCACTCCATCCTACAAGATCCAACATAAGTGTGAATGTGGAGCTCATATTTTAGGAAGAGGAAGAACTGGGAATGAAGTCTCTAGAAGTGCAGTTTGCTGCCTCTGAGCAGACTACGGAGTTTTGATTAATAGAAGCAACAAATGCGTTGACAGCTGTTCTTCTCCATTAAGGAGTTGGATGACTCATCTCAGTGGGGCCATCACAGAGATGCCATCTCTATACTGAATGCTCTGTATTTCATGTCAGGAAAACTGTGTGTTGTCAGCAACTCTGCTTCCCACATCCTGCAGGATTTAAAGGCAAAACATCAACCATGAATGTGGCAGAAAAATGAGAAGCCTCAAGGTAAAAAAAACTGCACAAGTGTTCCAAGCGCTGTTTGCCCATCTTTCATCTGCTGCTAAGGGAGATATCACAGAGATGCAGCAGCCTGAACACACACACACACACACACACACACACCTGCTGGTACTTCCTGAGTTCAGCCTTAATTGGAACAGGGATGTTGTAGTTCTCCAACTTTCTGCCATCCAGCAGTTGCTCCAGGAAGTGGCGTTCTCTGGCCTTCTGGCGGATCAGGTCAGCAGACATGGCGGGAGGGTCTGGTATACCTGCCTGGGGACAACAGGAGATTAAAACATATTTATCTCAGTATGGTACTGCTGTAAGAGGCACCACGGCTCAGAGGGTGGCCGTCTAGCAACCGAAGGTTTGATCCTCACTTCCCCCAGAGACCATGTCCAAGTGTCCTTGAGCAAGATACTGAAACCCTAATTGCTCTTGATGGCCCTACGACAGACTGGCGACCCATCCAGGGTGAACCCTGCCTCTTGCCCAATGTCTGCTGGGATAGGCTCCAGCCCCCCCGTGACCCTTAATGGATAAGCAGTATGGAAAATGGATGGATGGTACTGCTGTATGAGTAAGTGAATGAAAAGCAGATCTTTGTGTGGTTCTACCTCGAGAGGCAGCAGACGGATGAGAGTAGCAAAACACTGTGTGGCCATGAAACGGATGCTATCACTGGGGTCACTCATACGGCCCAACACTGGTACCACCAGCAGCACGATGTATGGTACGATGTCCACATCTAGCTGCTCCATGACGCCTGGATGTATGTGGGTCAAAGACAATCCCATCCAGACATGAAAAACTCAAATGCATCAACCACAACCAATCAATGCACTCATCAAGGATACAAGCCAAAGCCTCGATGGCGCCCTCCTGTTTGGTGCAGTCATCAATAGCAGCTAACCAGGGGAGCACACACTCCAGGAAACTGTTCATGGTGTCCAGCATGGCTAGCTTGCTGAGCACACCAACACACCGCGCTGACATGTGACGCACTGCTGTGTATGGATGCTGCAGGCAGGTGAACAGATGGGGAAGGTGCTCCAGGAGCTGCCACAAAAGAGAATTCAATAGTTTCATTTTAGTGTTTTGAACTTTGTCACCTTGAGAATTCCTTTTTATCACCCAGGTGTCTCATACTTAATGACCCAGGTGAGCTGCTCACAGTTAAGACTGCAAAGGGGTGGAACAGTTCCCCATTATTTTTGCAAAAGAGTTGGAAACTTTCCAATGAAATTAACAGTCATATATGGGAATTAGCAGGCATGAAGTGGACATGTTGGAGTAATTTATACTGACTGTATCTAAAATTGCACTGAATTCATCCATCATACGCGCAGATTATTAATGTCTTGCAGGGTTTCTGAGGCAGGCGTGTGTGTGTGTGTGTGTGTGTGTGTGGTGGAGAGGGTTATTCAACACTGATGTGTTTTGTTTAATGAGAGGTTAATAAATAGATACAGTTTAGTGTAAATTACCCTTAAATCTCCTGTTAATTCGCATGGAAATTTTCCAACTATAAAACAAGAGAGACTATATAGGAGCTTTAGTACAATACAAGAGCAGATCCAGGTACAAGGAATATGAAGCGAGTTGGTAAAATGGAATAGAGCTGTTTTGGTGGGTGAATCACACCAGAGGTTTGAGTTCATGCGCCATGGCTCCAGCCATGACTTCTAGCACTTGCAACGAGTTCACCAGATCTTGAGCGGCAGTGTCTCCTCTCTCGAGCTGGACCGGCCTATCTAGAAGACATCAAAGACAGAGAGCAAGTCAGTGGACAAGTAACTCAGTACTGACCTCAGCCAGGATGAGTTCTAGACAATGCCAGGTGGGTTATGTAGGTGAAATAAACTTGACTACAGTGTCACACATTACATAGTTTTGAATTGACTTCTTAAAACAGTTTGAATGATCCTGAGACAAATATAGATTTAAATCTGAATCTTGGAAAGTGTTGACATGGGTGGCCATACTGCCATTAATAATAATTTATTAGCCATATTAAAATGTTTCAGCAGCATTTTGTAAAATCCACATACCGATGACTTGGTTTTCATTCACCACTGTCCTCAAAGGCCCCACAGTGTTCTCCCAAAGATACGGCAGAGACTTTGTAAGGTTTGCACCAAAGTGTCTAGCAATCGTTGTTAGGGAGAACTCTGCCCCTCTCCGCTGAATAAGAAAGGGCTTCTTGCTCTAGAACAGACAAGAAACTGTTACCGTAACACAACCCGTCATCCATTTGAGGTTCATATCAGCACACAGTTGTGTCAGTATTCTCCTAACCTCATCGTTGTCTGTGCTGATGGTGCTGCCAGGAGGAAGCTCTGTGGCGGGGGCCTTGGGAGCTTTAGGCACTGGGCCCCTCTTGCTGGTGATTGCGAATGCAGCCTTTTGGTGACGGTACAGAGTGATGATGCCTCGAGTTTTGTTGACCATGTGATGCATGCCATCTTTCTCTAACCCACTGCCTAATGGTGGAAGATTGTTCATTTGGTCAATAACTAGTAACACACATATCAAGTGGCCACAAAAGCCCATAGTCAGGATCATCAGTTTAACACTTGTGAATACAATGAACAAGCTAAAAGCTCTTGGTACTTGTGGTTCAAACACTTTACACCAAATCATGCAGATACAATAAAAACATAATATGCACCCTAGCTAATATATGTTAGAATGTGTGTCAGCGTAGTATCTGAAGAACCTCTTTGAAAAGAATGCGTAACAAACATTTGTATTTGGAAAATATGTAATGCAGTGCATCTCCTTCACATAGAATGGGATAATTAACTGAGGACTGCAGAATGTTGTCCCTTTCCTCAACAAGAGCTATGCACAGTTCATGGAAATTCCCAGAGACAGGAATACACTGATGTATCCTCCAGTCCAAAACATCCCACGGATGCTCGATAGAGGACATGACTGTTGAGATGGGAGCCACTGGAGAGCAAAAATATTTTCAGCTTCCTGAAGAACAAAACTGAGATGCAGAGCCTTGTCCCCCTCATCAACTATATTCATGTTTCTCTGGATAGCCTGCAGCTGTGTCCAATGTCCGTGACACCCCAAACCATAACTGCACCTGCACCATGGGCCACTCAACATTCAACAGCAATGCATTTATAATCACATTATAATTTTTTAACATCCGCAAAACTGAGATCATCTGTGAAGACCATGAATGGTCAATGTGCAGGATTCCACCCAATATGGGTGTTAGCACCACAAATACACTGTAGCCTGCTTTTCATGATGTCAGTAGAAGGTAGAGGTTTAACAGCCGTTACCTTTAGCAGAGTCCTGTGTGAGCGGTACAGGACAAGCTGATGAGGGAGTAACTGAGGAATCCACGCAGGCCGAGGCACAAAGGTTTTTGATGATCTTAGGGTTGGGGCACGGTGACCGTGCAGTGCATTGTTGCAGAAGCTTGGCTATGAAAGAAGCAGCGTAACCCTGAATCAAGGTGTTCTCTTCCCGCTTGATGGCCTCCATCAGAGGCCGGACCAGTGGGTTGAGCTTGTCAGGGAGCACCTGCAGGTTAATCACAGCACATGCTGTGAACATGTGGACACGGAGATGTAGCTGCTGCCACTCGATGCTGGTCTCCATCACTGTTGCTTGGGCCTGCTGACGTTTACTGTCCAAAGTCTGCCACTGTTTTGTCTTTGTGTTAATGCCCACTGTCGATTCTGTGTAGATGGTGGTTACCTGGGGAACAAGCAGGAGGGGGACGGGAAGATCTGTTATAGAGTGCAATCCCCATTAACCTTTGAAGCGGAATCAGCAGTGCGAAAACCATTAAAAAGCCTTCAACTCTGGACGTTCAGATCTGAAAGCAATTTTTCTGTTATCAGTAAAGTAGGAGAACCAACTAATCTCACACTGAGGGTTTAACACCATTTGAGGATAATTATTTTGAAACCAATGACCAGTCAGCTAAATTCTTTATATTTTATCTGTAGACACACAGAGCATTTGGGCTACGTTCACACTGCAAGTCTTGATGTTCAACTGGGATTTTTTTTTTCTCCAATCTGATTTTTGGGTAGCTATTCAAGTTTTTTTTAAATGTGATGTTCGTTTGAACAGCTAACGGTCCTGAAGTGACCCGCATGCACAGACGAACATCATGACGTCACACAGTACTCGGTATATAGAAGGAAACAGGGTCTTGGAGGCCACAGATTTGAGGATTTATAATTTCGTTTTGAAGTTACACTGCAGTGGTAGCAGGCAAAAGTTGAGGCAAATAATGGGTAGTAGAAGAATGAAGAGAAGGACAATTTACATTGTAATTAAGACTCTTTGCAGAGCAATGGCGGCTACTTCCATGCAGAAGAGCGCCTGCCATCTTTGTTTTGTTACCCGTGTCCAACCAGCACACAATTACGAATGTCGATCTAGACTGACGTTGACGTCGCATTGAATTCTGATACAGGTCGCATGGCCATTCAGACTGAGGTCACATTTAAAAATCAGATCTGTATTCGATTTAGACCTACATATGGAAGTGGCCCAAATCTGATTCGAAATGATGTGGCTATGTGGGTAATCCGTCCTACCAGTTCATTGGCTTGATCGATGGTGAAAACACTACAATTGGAGCGGTCTTGAAGGTCTATGTTAGCATCCGCTAACAAGGCGATTAGCTGCTTGCACTCATTCTGCATGCGTGTGAAGGGGATAGCGATCTCATCGTAGTACAGCTGCTCTGACAGGATGGCCAGGAGACGTGGCACCACCATGGAAGACACCACCTGACAATCCTGACCAGGGAAGATGGGAAAAGTTTATAAGAGGTACTTGGATGTAAGTGCCCGATATTTGTGTGCTCATACCAGATCTGAAACACTGTTCACCTTCTGAAGTGCAGCCCACTCACAAAGCACCAGGGCCACAGCAATACGCTGCAGGGCAGACTTAGAGTTGAGGTGGAAGAGCAACAGCTGGCCCAAAGACTCTGCTGGTCTGATCTCCTGAGAAGCAGCATTGAGCTGAGGGTCACAGATACACCTACATAGAGCCCCAAGCAATCTGCATGATGGAGATACAAAAATGAAAAGAAATAGTCTGTCAGCATTCTGAAAACATACAGCAACTACTCTTCCTTTTGGCATAAAAAGTCATCTGACACACCAGAGAAGTTGACCAACAAGATCCATGTCAAGGCATTAAAAGAGTAACTGAATAGGGCAGACATACATTTATATTTCTTTGTGGTTTGTTCACTATGAGCAGAACTTACCTGGCAGCCATGAGGCGAGCACGGACCACCACATAGTCCCTTGTCACTGGGTCATCTGTCACCGTCTCTGCTCCAGCTATATACTCCTGGACCGTTTCCTTTACCTGGTTGGCCCCTTGGCGTGCCTTTACACCAGCTTTATCCTGCAGCATGGAGACAAAACTGATCAATACATTTAACAACTGGCACAGGAAATCTGATACTTATCTAATTTTGACTGTCTGGTACATGTTAGAAAAACAGGTTTGGAGTACAGGGCATTTTTTTGTTACCATCACAGTTTTGTAGTGTAATACAAGGCCAAGTCACAAAGTAGTTTGTTGCCATCACAGTTAAAAACAAACAAATGTTTTTTCTTAAGCCACGTGCAAATATTGTATGAAATGCCTGGACATCATGGCTTAGTTTGCCAATAAAAATCAAGACTGTCAGCATTGACTATCAATTTTCATTTAAAATGTCCTACTTTTAGTTTCCCTGCTGAAAAAATCTGGTGTCATTTAACATCTATTTTTTCCCCATTCTTTTCTTTTTACTCCACGATTCCATGCGCACATCATTAATTGAATATTACTGACTTCTTTTTTGTTGATGGTTGTCAACTGGACTGTTATCTATCAATTTATTTGAAGTTTTGTGATTCGAGTTTCCTAAAAAGGGATGAATTTGAGGGGCAACATTTTAACACCTTCTCCCACTGAAGCTGCTTAATCCCCAGCCAACATTCAGACAGATAGAAAGACAGGAAGGAAACCAACCTCTGACAGAGGTATAAAGGTGATCTCAATTAAACACAGTTAAAGAGAAAAACCTTGGAGCGGGCCTTCACTTCCAGCAACATGTTCAGGTCTATGGGAATGTGTGAAGCTTGCATCATGAGACAGAGCCAAGCGCCCATCCATGGACAGCTGGCTGCTACCACGTACTGGTGGGGGGCCTGAGACAGCAGCTCCATCCACACCTGTACAAAAGGGGGCACAAATGAACACAACTACCCATATGAGGAAGGAACTAAACTGAGACCAGCCCTTAATGGTTTCAGAGATGAGACTAAGTGCTGTTGTGGGTCATACTACAAACCTTTTGGATCAGTTCAAGAATTTCCTCATTGCTTTCCAGTATGCAGGACTGGAACATGTGCCGAAGCATATCTTGGAGGATGGGGTTGATCCACATCGCACACTTCTGGGGATCAAAGACACAAACCACAGTTGCATCATGGGATACTGAATTGTTGCACGCAGACTTAAAAATATTTGAACACAGCATTGGTTGATAGTAGTAATGAGAAACTGATTGCATTTAGAATACTTTGAAAACTGATTTAAATTTAAAATAGATATAAACACTTAAATATCCAATGTTACCTGGTCAGCTTTAGACAGAAGTGTGAAAAGAGTTTCCAGGGCTGCCCGTCGTACTGATGATATAGTGTGTCTCAGGAAGGGCCAAACCCGAGGGACCAGGACCGTTAATGACTGCTGCATACTAGAACCGTCGACACAGAGCATTTGCTTTCTCAGTTTCATGGCAGAACATAAACACAAATACAGCCAAGGCGATGAAGTATTTTTGTCGGGCAACAAAACAATGTATCGTGCAGCTCACAGACCACACCGTCAACCCCAACATGTAAAACTTTATCTCAATCAAACAAATTAATGTAAAGGAACAGACTGTGTACATATTTTAATCTGTAGCCATTTTATCATTTTTGTTTGATTTCTTTTTAATGCTTAAATGGAAAATAAGAATAAAAGATTAATAACCACATTTTGAGATTATGAGACACTACTGAGACACTGTGCTTTTGAGAGACCAACAGAGCAATTTTCATTTGAGGCAGCTGCTTTTACACAGTGAACTTGACTGACCTGCACTGGCGCACCTGTGGGTAGGTGAGTAACGAAGACAGCAACGTCATGATGCTGTTGGTGGAAGCAGTGAGGTCATCCAGATCCAATAGAGCATCCCACAGTGTGTTCACTATGAAAGGTACCTGAGACATTGGTATAGAAATTCACACCTAAATTAAAACCTTGAAACTGAGGACTATGTGGCAATAACTGTATGCAGCTATAGGTGACAGACTTCAGCACTTTCCATGCAACAAGGATGTTGTATTGCCTCACTGACCTTAACGGGCAGGAGCTGGACCAAGCCTTCCACCACGGGGATAAGTGCTGCAGCCGCCACTGCCCTGACATCATCGTCAAGGTCCTGAAGACCCACAGTGATGGCTGGGAGCAGCCGTGGCAGTAAAACAGAGATCAGGTCCTGACATATAGAGGAGCAGACAGATGTGAGGCTGTGAGACAACAGCCTGAGGCGATATTGTTCCACATGGAGCTTGAATACTGCCACACTAAAAAAAAAAAAAACCTTTGTGCCTGCACATCTCCACCCACTAACACAATTCATATGCATAACCATATGGCACGCTGATCAAATATACCCCAGTCGAACCCCGCTAGGTTTATTTACCAGCTCATCAAACACACAGTCAGTTGGGGGTACCTGTCGGACAGCAAGGGCATATTTGATCCCAAGCAGGCCTCCATGACGGACCTCCCATTGGTCCTCTTTCAGCAGCTGCAGCAGGACATCAACTGTCATCGTAACACCACTTTCATTCATGTAGCGAAGGGCCACACCAAGGGTCTGTGCACATGTCTCCCTGACAGGAGCCACCACCTGGTCAAGAGTACAACATCAGTTACTCATTACAGTCTCTTGGGCCGAAAATTCGAGAGCCTCGTTATTTCACGTCTTTCCTCAAAAGCGACACTGTCATTCAACACATTTCCTAGATCTGAAGAAGGATGGCAGTTAGTCACTCTGTAAGTAAGACATGGTGAGGGTGGACTGCTTGACACTTAGTTGGTATCCACCAGGTGTTACGTAGATGTGCACACTATAGATAGTATATACTGCGTAAACAGGCACTTCAGTCTTTGCCACCTGTGTGGCTTAAAGCGGCAACACACAACTTTTTTGCATAAATATACATTTTTGAAAAATTGTTGATTACATCAAGTCATTTTGTGGAAAAATGACACCATACATGTTTAGATAGGCTCACTACAATTTGACGTTTCACCATGACATTCCACATGCCACCAGGTATGAGTCAAAAAGGAAGCTCACTGAAAAGTTTACAGCTTGTGCGGCAAACAGATGACTATCTGAATCTGAAAAGGTTACTAGGGATGGGTCATAGTTTTAGAATAATAATTAAAGTGGACCTATTATGTTTTCCAGCTTCTTAGACTTATAAATGTTTCAAATGTTGGATACTTGTTTTAGAGGACATGGAAGTGTCATTTCATGAGGTAGGCATGTGTGTTAAAGTAGTCCCAGGGGCAGTTTCAGGCAGCTCTGCACTTCTGAAAACGCTCGGATTTGGAGAGTTTTTTCAGAGGTCTCATTTTGTGACTTCAGGGGAAGCTCCATATATGGCAACTCACCTGGCTCTGGTCTCAGTGCCCAGTGGTGTTGCCGCCCACCCCGCTCTGCCATGGAAGTATATGGTGCAGACGACAGAGCTACGGTGTTGTTGTCGAAATGGCTCACAGAAAGTGTTTTTTCGGGTGCAAACTCTTCTTATCCTTGCAAGGACTTCCCAAAGAAGAGGAATTAAGGTAGCAATGGGAAGGTTTTTTTGTGTTCTGGGAAGCAAGTATGTCTTTCGCCTTTGCCGCTTGTGTGCTCTCTGCATTTCACGGACAGCAGTTTCCTAAACAAACCTCAGTTCGATGCTGGATTTGCGAAAAAGCTAATCCGGGAGGCATGGCTCAGGGGTAGAGTGGCCGTTTAGCAACCGGAGGGTCGCTGGTTTGATCCTCGACCCAGGTGACCATGTCTAAGTGTCCTTGAGCAAGATACTGGACCCATAATTGCTCCTGATGAGAAGGTTGGTGCCTTGCATGGCAGCCTCCACCATCAGTGTGTGAGTATGTGTGTGTGTGAATGGGTGAATGAGACGATACTGTAAAGCACTGAGTGCCGCTAAGGTAGAAAAGCGCTTTATAAAACTGAGTGCATGTACCATTTGAAGGCAACTGCTGTCCCGTCTTTAAATGGTCGTGAGGAGGACACCGAACCACAGGCTGTAAGTCACATTCTGTCAGTGTCTTGTCTGTTTTTAGCTCTGAACAGCAGTGAAAGAATTGCCCTCAGTATAAATACAAGCAGTGGTACATATATTACAGCGTTAAGAGACTTTACTGAAGTTTTGTGTCAGGCCACACTGACAAAAAAACAGTAACAGAGAAGCAGTTAGTATGAGACATGGTGTAATTTTGCGTATACCAGTCAGAGACGTATTGCAAAAGTTGTTGATGCAACGGAGGTTCAGGCTGGGTATTTTCGTTGTCCAAGTTAGACTCTGTGTCCAAGATGTATGGTTTTACCGCTGAAGTCGACAATTTAAAATGCTAAAACTGTAAACAAGCCTGTTTCCAGGTGAGACAACTTCCTTGCATGTGAGAAGAGGCGTGTGACTATGCGGCGGGGGGAGCAGGCCCCTCGATGCGTTAACCAATCTCAGCAGAATTAACGCGGTAGGGGCAGAGAAGGGGTGTGTGTGTGTGTGTGTGTGTCGCATGTGTGGGTGGGTGCTGAATCCAAGCGTTTCAGAGCAAGGCAAGAAAGAGACAGGATAGAGGAGTACACAGACTGCGATATGCCATAATTATGGAGGGTTTTTTTTGTTTTTTTTAAATCGAATGAATCTTTCAGTAGTGCCCCGCTGGGATCCAATCTGTATGTAAGGCCCCTAAATGAGCCTAACAGGGGATCTTTAAATATCAAGAATTTAAAAAATAATTTAAGAACTAACCATTTGTGACTCGTCTTGACGTCATGTTTTGTTTTCTAGCACCAGAGACTTTTCCGTAGTGGGAGGAGCAAGATGGCTGTGCAAAGTTGCTGAATTTGTTTAGAAGAAGTTTATTTGTTTTAGGGGGCACCAATGACATGAGCCATAACATAGTTCCTCTCAAAGAAAAGTTAATCACACCTTCATCTGATTCTCTTTCCTCAGCAAACAAATAAAAATGACCAACCTCATCGGACACAAAATCTCCAAAGCGGTCCAGAGCAAAGACACACAGCAGTCGGATGATCAGGTCTTCTATCCACTCCTGGTGCTGCCGCAACATCTTAGTCAAACCAGAAGACCAGACAGTTAGTTGATGTTCAAACTTCCCATAAACATGACCAATTCTGCTAAAATATACCTGTTCTGCAGTGCTTCCCATTAGCTTCCCACCTCCAGCACCGTGGGACTTGAGGATTTCCCGAAGACCTGTGCCTGCACCATGACGAATCTGCCAACAGCCAAATATATGACAAATTTTGATTATGGGTGATGTCGTTAACCACACCTCTACTTTATGTTCAGCTGTGTAGTAAAAACTAAAATTTTAAATCAGGACTTTTACCTCCCATGACGGATTGAAGAGATCATTGCATAGCTCCTCACAGAAGCTCTCCAGAGGCCACTCATGGATCTAAACACAAAGCAATGAAACGTCAGCACATGTTACAGTTAGACCTTCGTATCAGAGACTTATGATAAATGTTTCCTTACCTCCTCTAAAAGACTGGAGTTATCTGGAACTTTGTTGATTAAGACTTTATTTTCAGTTGCCGGCTGATCAAAAGCCATGTTGGGGGTCTTCCTTCGCTTCTCCTCAGGTTCACCTTCAAAACTGTCATTGCTAAATTAACAGAGATTACACGGTCATTAGTCCGGTGCTCAAATAATCTATGAAATCAAGAAACTTGGAAAGCCTGCTTTTATACACGGCAGTCAGAAACACTGTTTTGCCTGTACTGTTGCTGTTAAATACAAGAAACAATCTGAAATAAATAAAAATACAACAGCAAATGCAAGAGGAGGGGGTTAAAATTAATCAAACGAAATATTGACATGGTCTAGAACAATTTTGTTAATGTCAGTTAACAGACATGAATAAATGCAAACCTAATTACAGCCTAAAAATGACCACTTAAACAAATCAATACCTCTCAAGCATTTTCAATAAAAAGAGACCATCATCATCATCATCATCACCATCTTTGTTAATGAAGATAAGCCACTTTAACACACACCTGTCTGTCATAACGGCAATCTCTTTGTAACACCGGCTGTGTTATATTTTAATTTGTGGTACCAGCGGATCAATAAATTGTCCCACCTCTTTTCATTGGGATCCATGTCTCTGGATCTTTGTTTTGCCACTAGTTTGGCCATCCTCTTCGCCTTGTTTTTCTGGCGACTGCTCATGCCTGGTCGGAACTCTGAGTCGATCAGTTCGGCAGCTTGCATGGGCTGAAAAACACATTCAGTTCATGATTAAGTTAAAAAAAAAAAAAAAAAACATAAAAAGGGGAGCCATGAATCATTGTATTCTTTCTCAAGCTCAGACAATCAGGAATCTCTTCCCATGCTGCTTCAAATGAGGCAACAGCAGCTCTTCCTGATAAACAGCATTTTCAGATCCTTTTTTTTTTTTTTTAAAAACATGCTGTAAGTCATTTTGCAGGTGCACGCTGTCAACGAATGAAGCCCTACACATGACAGCAAGGACATATTTAATCATAACTACCAATGACAAATTTAAAGAAGTTTATTTTTGCAGTGCGTCTGCCACCTTACACAATAATGAAGAGAAGGAAGAGTCAAGTATTTCACAATTTGATTAACTGGTTATGATTGGTCATTAAAAGGATGTAATTTTTAAAAAAAAGACAGGAGGAAAAATAGTTAACCCTAACCATAGCTTGGAAAAAAAAAATGGACTCAAAATAATGTTAACATTTTTTGTGATGCATTTTCATTTTTTCAAAACGATTGACCGCAATTAAATGGGCAGAGTCTGTTTCAGTGGAAAATGGTAAAGAAGAGAAAGAGTCAGCCAAAAAGCTACAAATGGGACTCGGGATGTCATAAAAACTAAAAATAAAAGTGTCGATCCTAGTTTTTCTTTGATACCTGTACTACAGATACCCAAGATACCTATAGTAGATAAGACACAGCTAAACACAGAATGACAGCAGCAGGTGCAGCAGAAGGTCTGATTATGGATTTGTGGGGATAAAACACACAAGGAGACCTTGGAGACAGCAGGCCTTTCATCTGTGTACTGCCACAGCATTAGAAAGTGTGCTTGTGAGAGAACATTTGTGTGACAGGGTTTATTTATGTTTCTCAAGCACAGGGGAGCTTTCTGCTTTGTGCTGAAATAAAACTACTACTGCTCTACATGGACCTGGATGTGACGTACCATTGCTACTGGAATGCTAAACACCTCTAGGCTGAAACAAGTTCTAGTGTTTTGCCTTTAAACTGAAGTGGTTAGCCAGCTTGCCCTAAAGCTAGCAGAGCCTGCAGCCACAGCTCACAACCAAACAATCACAGAGCACTTCTAGTGGTGGGGACAGCAGATGAAAACTGGCTGTCAAACCTACATGTGAGCATTCTAGTGAAAAGCTCAACCTACTCGTCTTATATATATATATAGGAGTTTTATTTAGATTTCAGTTGTGTTATCAAATAAGCTATTGACAATCAGTGGCAATGGAACAAGATTTCTGATATTGTGACTCCAGAACAACTTGCCCGGTCACATTTCGTGACAATGCCTTCGCAGAGCTCCATGAGCCAGATTATTTTCAAGTTATACTCCTTCAATTTACTCAGTCAAGTTTAGTTTGACTTAATCTGGTAATTCAAACTATGACCTCTCAAGTCTCATTTGCTGCGACCACTCACGAGTAGCTGTTTTCAGAATCAGCAGCAACAGAGGATCAATGCTTCGTTCTCATTGTTTGGAGCTCAGTTGTTTAGTTGTTATAGTTGTTAAGAAAAGAAGCAAACCCTGAAGCTATGTGATTAATATAAGTGATGGTTTGGTCTAGAAAGAGAGTAAGTGTGATGGTGAGTAACGTTACAGCTATGGGTGAAAAATGTTGTATTTGTACAACAGCAACAGGCAGAAATGATGCTGCAAGCAGTGGCGGCAACTACGTACCTCAGTAGTAAATTGTTTTTCAGTGACAAAGGCATTACTGATCAATTAACGCTTAGGCCCCATAAGGTGATAACTAATTGTGTTTTAGTTATGACTGTGAACATCAAAGTTGTAAGAGTTGGTAAGATAGACAGGGGCAGTTACTTGGGTCCCCCTCTCTCAACCATTTGTTGTGTTCACTGGCACAAATCATGGGGAAAATTTGTAGCTCTTAAAATTTTCTCCACCATTGACAAGACTTTCCAAAAATCGGTGTCATCACTGTAATTCTATAGAGAGAGCTAATGCGATTCAAGTTCCAAAATGGACACTGGAAGATGGTGCAGATAGTTGCTGTGGTTTGCCATGGGGCCTATGGCAAACTTAGCAGCACTTTAGTTCGGCAGAAGAAGCGGATGGATGCTCTGGTTGTCCAGCAATTGTATGGTATACAATTGAAGGAATTAAAAAAAATAAAATAAAAAATTATCATTTGTGCTTGAAAAAGAAAATATACAAAAATGCATTTTTCATCTAAAAATGAGTGTCATTTTGTCATGTGTCAAAAAAATATATCAACTTAAAACAGGAGACAAGTTTCTTTTTAAATGACGTTCGAAAAAAGGATTTTAACTTTGTTGATGTGTTCAGTTTTTTTGGAAATCAGAACAAAATATTTTGGTGTTCAAAAATGCTGGCAGTGGCAGGTATTTACAGAAAAAAAAAATACTAGTAGAGAAAGAGTTGACACATTTATAAAAGATCATTAAATTTACAGCCTAGCATAAGCAATACCCCCATCACACGTGAACCTCTGTGTGCACTGTGTAGATTATAGGTCAGTGAATAAATGCTCAGTTCATCTCCTCAGGACTGCTGTCAAAAACAGGTAAGGAGTTTCACTCTGAAGCTAGTGACAACCTTGGCCCAGAGTGACTCATTTTAGTGGAACTTTGTAACCCCACCCATCAAGTTTTCTGTTATGATCCAAGTGAGAAAGCTGGATTTCAATGAACGGCTTCACAACAAAAACGACAAGCAATGCATGTTTGAAATCTGGCTAATCAAGTCGATGGTGCTAAAATGAGACCCACCACATGGTTGCGGGAGCTGCATCCTGCTGCAACCTTGCTTCCATGGGCTCGAGGCCCACTAGGTTGGCACGTATAGTCTAAGTCCTCATCATTAAACAGCTCCTCTGTGTCCATGCCAATGGCAGCACCCATATCCAGACCCAATTTCTTCTGAAGAAGCTTCCTCTGGCAGGCCAGACGTTCCTTCGGGTCCATCTCACCTGAGAGTAAGCAACATGTGGAGACCTTCAGATAGCTTGGATGGCTATTTATACAGAAGAACAGTGATGGTATTTCTGAATGCTACTGGAATGCAAAAACTGCCATAAATAACTAGACAATGATCAGTTGGTTGCAAACTGCCAGGGGTACCTGTGAAATGTAGCATCCTCACACTATTATTCAACTATCCCTCCACTCTCACATCAATCAATCACATGTTCAATGCACAAAATCCATTAAGGAATGTTAGAGATATTTTAGGTTTCATAAAAATGTGATGATTCAACACGGCTGCTACAATAAGCAATAACAAATATATAGGGATTTGACACCATATTTAAAACGTTTCAAAGGACTTGGTAACACAGTCCTCAAGTTTGAATATATATACACACAAACAAGGCTAAAGTACCCCTGAGACAATATCAGATATGGATATTAAAAGCACCTCAAACTTGCTAAATTTAGAGAGACTTCAGTAATACAGGAGACATTGGATGAAGCATGTAAACCGACCACAGGGTAGCCATGGCTGCAAAGCAGTGAATTAAAAACAGGCAGAGTTCTGCTTCAAATTACCTGCAAAGTATAAAATAGTGAGTTTCCCCTGTACACTTTGCATTGAAATTCATGGCTGAGTAGTGGAACCATTTTTTGTGGGAGTTTGCTTTGTGTCAAAAGCAAACTCAAACAGAAAAAAAAAGTCTGAATGAAGAGTCCAGAGCATAGAAAACTAGACATGCTGGGAGGAGAAAACTTAAACTCTGCAAAGCTGTACACAAGGTTCTCCAATCATCAGTGTCCAAAGTGTTTTTTTTTTTTTTAATGCAACAAACCAGTTTTGTCATCCTGCAGCTCAAACTCCGCCCCAGCAGATCCCAGCAGAGATGCTCCATGTTTGAGTAGGCGCGAAATGTCAAAGTGGTAGAAACTCAGACGGTCACAAGAGGAATCCTCTGGCGATAGGTCTTCAGAAGACTCTACAGAACACATAAAGGAATCTCATGACTGCACTGCATTTATGTGGTCAAAATGTCCACATAATAAGTTTAGCTCTGAATCTAATAAAAGCCTTTACTTTCCCCACAAGAGAACCAACTTCTCTGAAACACCAATATCTGCCCGATGATGTATGGGGAGGAGTCAAAAATAGCAAACAGACTCAGGGGTCAGACTTGAAACACTTAGGGACTGTCAGTTTATTGTTAGAACTAGGTGGAAACAATAAGACAATTTTAAAAAGCCTGCATTGCAGAACCAATCCAAAGTCATTAAGGCAGCCGACTGTAAACACTGTCCTACAAGCAACACTGGCATCAATAGAAATACCTGTGGAAAAAAACCCTTTCAGTATGTCTTGTGAAACATGTCAATTAATTCCAAGCTAACTATTAAAGATGCTTAGAACATCCATTTTTAACCTTCTATAAGGCTCTCCCCATGTAAAAAGTGATGTGCTGTGTTTCAGAATTACTTCATTTATGGCAGTGCTTCTCAATTATTTCCTATTACGCCCCCCTAGGAAGAAGAAAACATTCCCCCCCCCTCTCTGTTGCGACTATAAATAGTATCATTTGTCTATAAAGTTGTTATAAGTACACCTCTGCATAACATTGTATCCTTATTAACATGAAAGAAAACAAAAAAGAAAAATATAGATCAACTTACAACAAAGCGTAACTTTATTAACATTGTTTTTCATTCTGTAACAGAAAAGATTTAAAGTGCATCAATTTGCCTGAAATAAAAAAAAAAAAAAGTGGGATGATTGCTGGCGATATTTGTCATGTTTTCTCTGAAAAAACTCAAGCAGCTCATCAATGTGATTAGGGTGTAATGTCTTTAAGTGACGCCTTAATCTATCTGGCTTCACGCTGTCCGCTGCCAACATTTATAGACACAGTAAACACACCGGTCTTTCCTCGTCTCCCACCGTAGTCACAGTGAAACCAAGCACTGCATGCGCTTCGTCATATTTCCTCGTCTTAGCTTTCGGGAGACTTACGTTTTTCTCATTATCTCCATCTCTCCGCCTTTCTTTTCATTCCTGTTAAATATTTTTCCATGGTGTCTCTTGAGGGTTTGTTCACTGCACTTCATATCTCCCGCTCTGTGCTGTGTGTGCGCATGCTCGGTCCCAAAAAACAAAAAAAAACAAAACTCCACCATAGAGCTAATACTCCCTGCGCACACTCTGACAATGAGAGCATCACTGCCACCTACTGTAGTAGGATGAGTTAAAAAAAAGAAGCATGTTCCCTGGGGTTACACGCACCCCCCCCCCTCCCCTGCATTGCACCACGCCCCCCACTATTTGAGAAGGACAGATTTATGGGGACGTTAAGGGTGAGCCTTGTTTCTTGTTATATTGTGCCAACCCTTTCACTGCCATTCATCAAACTATCTAGCGTTCAAATTCAGATTTTGGCACACATGATGTCACAAGACTAAATATCAATCTGTGACCAGCTAGGGTACACATGCCATGTCTAATAAAAAAATAAAATAAAAAATAGCATCCCTATAATCTTGACAACAACACATCATGTTACTGTTTGGAAACAAGAACAGGGCAAGGCCATTTTTAGCAATATTATGGTGTTTGGTTCCAGTGTATCGTACCACCACAAAGTGATCTGCATCGTGGGTTTGAACAACAAACCCTTAGCACGAGCATAACTACAGATCAATTGATTTTAATACAATCTGGCAGATGCCAACAGATCAGTCTAAGGTTACTAGAGCCCAACCAGTACTAGATTTTGGGGCCAATGTTGATAGAGATGCAAGTGCCTAAAAAAGTAGTTTGACTATTTAAAAAACAAAAACAAAAAAAATGTAGTCTGGAGCACATCAAAGTGCAAAGTGTTATCAGCTAGACAAACTTTGTGATGAAGCCATTGCCAAATTTTTAACTAAAAGTAAGTTTTCCAGTGTGCAACATAAATATGGAGGCCAAATTCCCTTTTTTTGGGGAGGGGGAGTCAAATCTGTGTATATAAAAAAACTTTGTAATGGTGGGATAATTAAGGAAGCACTGCATGATCTCTGTGTTAAAGTGGCTTGTCACCTGAAATTGTAACAAATCCCAACTTTAAGCAAAATATGCATAATTAATCAAAGAAGCCAAGAACTCACCTCCTTTCGGTTTAGGGGCCGGGTTCCACCCGGGAATATTCTTCACAATGGCCTCTACGGCTTGACCTGCTGCTATGCGAGTATCCCAGTTGGGACTCCTTAGGTAGGTCAGAACCTTTTCATTCACAGAGAATAAACCAAAATTACTACAAGGGTATCTTAATTTAAACTGTCACACCTGACAGAACAGAAACCACCATCTATGCCTGTTATTAATTATCTAGTTGCACGATCACCATAGGTAACACAATTTAAGCATTACTCTGGTCAGTGACATGCCACTAAACATTATATTTGTATAAAACCAAGTATGACACTTACAATAATCATTTTTTGACTGACGCTGAACATACAAATGTTCGCAGAAGGCCTTCATACCCACCTTTGATAGGAGATTGTTGAGTTCATGTGGGTGGAGTTTGACCACTTCTCCAAGCTGTTGGGCTGCTGCTTTCCTGGTTACTGGCGTTGTTCCGGTGTCAAGAAGGATAAACAAGCGATCAAGTCTAATGAAAGGGTAGAAAGAAACAAAGCAAGGTCACCTGAAACATTGCAGATCATGCACAACACACACTGCTACCTGTGAGGCTCTAGTGTTCAAAGATGTATAATCAGGAGGCCAGATCCTCATCAGATTGAGTTAGTGTTTGGCATACATTTGATATCTCCAGTAGAAAGGGATAACAATTTCACCAGGAGTAGGGATTTAAAACCTTGGTGACACAATGACAAATCCATCATATAGTAGTATTCAATTGGCTTTGAACCAAGGAAACCTGTCTAACCATCAGGGTGGTTTACTGAGGTCATTAGCTGTCTATTAATATAGTGAAGTGGATTAGAGGTCGCTCTAATACTTAAAGCTCAACTACACATGGGGCTACTTTGCTATGCAAATGAGGACCACGAGGATTTACAACAAAAACAACAGAGTGCTCCAGCTAGCTTTACAAGTACAAAATCATAAGTGCATTATAACATTACGTTTAACTTAAAACAGCAACGTGTTTAACATAAGTGACAGAGTGCTAAAGCATAGTTTGACAAGTTTGTGCACAGACTGTTTGTTCAAATTGCTCTCTCATTTGTCTCTGAACGCAGAGATGTTATTTACTTATATTAGGTAATAGTCGCCTTATATACCAACACAAACTCACTGTTACAATTAACGTGCGTTAAGCAGGTTCGCTGCAACCTGCTACGAAACAATTTATTGTTAAATTAATTTCAACTGACATATTGCACCTGATGTGAACATGAATCCAAGTTATACACCCATTTAGCCTGTGCCAGCAACGACTTAGTTACACCAAAAAATTCATTGTGTTGGCTCGACGGCGATTAAGTCTTCTGTCGCCATGCCATTCTCTGCTATCAAGAGCTTGAATGTACATTAGCCAGCTAATTGTTAAGAAAAATCCACAGCATAAAGCCGAGGCAGTACCAGCGTTAGCCAGTCTTACCTTGATACAGCCATGTTCAGTAGTTGAGAGGCCTTTCACGTCCCACATTCAACAGGCAACTCACTCAAGAATTTTGCTGTTTACCGTTTCCAATGCGGCAAATAACAGTAGGCGAAGTCATTAGCTAGTTAGCAGCTAACGCTAGCTAGCTAGCTGAGCTGAGGCCCAGGCGACGTGCTTCTGTCCACCCTAACACGGTCCACCAAAGACGCCGAGTTCACAACCGATTCATGGCTTCAAAGTCGTGCCCCTTGTCTCCTCGGTATCTTCTCCCACGAAATATCGCCAAGTACCATACGCATATCAATCTATAGCTCCAGTTACCCTTCAGAACTCTTCGCGGATAAATATTTTAACCTAATCACATATAAAGAGTTATTTAGTGGCACGCTGAGGGCGACCCAGTAGACTGTTTTTATATGAGGAGCCATCTTGCATTTATTCCTTCCTCCGTAGCAGGCGGAAGCTGATTGGCTACAAGCATCGGAGGGAGCCAATCAAATTGCACGTTAAAAGAGGAAACGAATGTACAGGGGGAAAAAAAGAAAAGGGCCAGTTTACATTTTATGTTCATTTATGTCATTTATATTGTTTCACATAATATGGCTCAAGTTAACCTCAAATTTGATTCAAATGTTTTTTTTTACCCACAAAAATGTACAGAATACAATATGGATAATCACCAAAAACCAAATACAGAAATTCAACTATGTCTTTGGAATTAATTTAGATTCCTAACGTTCACATTTGTTCTGATGTTCTCAAACATATTACTAGTTTCTTGGTTCGTTTGTATATGTTTACCTTCAGTAAAACTTCAGAAAGAACACTGAGCTGACCATGGTCCTGAAGAGGCTCTCAGCTTCAAACAAGAGCTGGAATATGTTAACTATGAATGGCAGGTTTTAGATAACTACGTTTTATGCAATATTAATCAGACAGACACATATGTAAATAATTAAGAGGAAAACAGTTATATTGCTGGTACCTGATTTGCAAAGACAATGTGCAAATGGAGTCTAGTTCAACAGGCTCTACCATTACCATATTATACATTTAAAAACAATACAGCTGCATTTCAGATCATTCAAGGAATAATTTTACATATTCATTACATCTGATGTTTTCCCTTTTGCACAAATACTCTATCTAAACATGAATATGTATATATATATGTATATGTATATATATATATATATATATATATATATATATAGGTATTTGAAAAAACAATCAAAACTAAGCAATTCAAAACTCTAAATATGGTTTCAGCACTTATTGATGATATAGGTATTCACATTTTCATGATGAGCTTTACACAGTGTTCTGTTCTTATTCATAAGTCATTCGTTCATCCTCGCTCTTGATTATCACATAATACAGCACGTATATTTCACAGAGCAAAGGAATTTTTAGAGCACGGTTTGCATAGCTGTGAAACTATGTGAGTAATTTCTCCCCGTTTCTCAGTCTTTTGCATACATTGACACACACAGCATGGTTCTACAGGTACCTTTTCTCAGCCTGTCTTCATACTGCATACTCCAAAGTCAGTTAAAGTGAAATATATTAAAGCCTTTACCTAATTTCTAAATGGTGAAGCCCCTTTTACTGGCATAAATCTGGTGATTGATGTCTATAACATGAAGGTTATTATTCCTCTGGCACATAATATGCACTAAGAATTTACTTAAGAAATATGGCTGTCCCCCCACCACTGCAAGTTCAACTAAACAAAAAAATGTCCTGAAATTGCATGGGTTTGTGGGGGTTAAATATAATTTTTGGCATATTTAAATTTTTTTTTTTACTTTCTCACATCAGCAGGTATCAGTACTGATGGTTCAGTGTAAAACACTAAATAAAACATTTCCTGTAAAACTATAAATGTGCACCAAAGCCACTGACTTATAAGCTCTAACCACTATGTTTTTACAATGAAAGCACAAACTCAGAAAGAAAAACAGAAAAGGTTTTTTATGTCATGATATGACAGCATCACTGCTCAGAACCGTTGCAAAGTATTTTGAATTTGTAATGATTTTCATCACGAGTCTCATCTCTGTTGAGTATTTTGGTTATGAAACATGGTTATGCAACGTCTAAAATAAGCCGAGTGCAGAGCAGTTTGCTGTACAATGTGTTCACATTTAGATTACAGTAAATCCTGCTATACATCTTTGAGACAGTGCTATGTTGTTGTTTTTTATAATCATGCTGTGTGTTTTCTTTAAGTTAATAATTGATATTTTGAAAATCAGAATCAACTGCAAATATATGATGAATGAGTGAATAAATATATTTCTTGGTGCATGTGTTGGTTGGATTTAATTTATTGGCTTTATTCACAAAACAAACGATAGATAGATAACTAATAAACAATGATTAAAAAAAGTAAAATCACATCCAGGCAAGGGTTTATTTGTGATGTGAAAATACATGATTATTTAAATTAATTATTGATTAAATGCATGTTCACTGTTACATAGAGGTGCTAACGAGGCATTTGGGCTTTTGTGATCACATATGGCATCATATACGTTCTGCTAAAGTGCCACAATTGCATGAGAAGCAGCAGAAATATGAGATATCAGGTGCAGTTGTTGGCTTGCAACACATAATGATTATGTATGTTGTGTGTTCACATGTATTTTCAAACTGCAACTGGTGGTTATTGTGCCTAAGACTGAACTGAACTGTTCCTAAGGTGTTTTGGGTCCAGCACAATAACTTCAGTTTTCTTAGAATTTGATGAAAGGAAATTCTGGGTCATCCATGTTTTTATTTCCTTTAGACAGGCCTCCAGTTTAGTCAGCTGATTTGTTTCATGTGGATGCATTGATAAGTACAGCTGCATATCGTCTGCATAGCAGTGAAAATTCATTGAGTGTTTCCTAATAATGTGACCTAGAGAAAGCAGGTATAGTGTGAAGAGGACTGGTCCAAGCACAGACCCTTGTGGAGCACCATAACTGACGACAGTGGTTTCCGAGATTAGTTCGTATGAACTGAGATCAACCTAGTAAATATGACCTAAACCAATTTAGTGCGGTGCCTTTAATGCCAATGACATCAGCAAAGGTAAAGGTGTAAAGGTCAGCATGGAGGCACAAATGAAATGAAAGAAATCATTGAAAATAAAAGTTAAGGGGGATAACATTTTTTGTTCGGCAAGATAAATTACACAAATGAATACCACTTTTTTGATTTTTGAATAGTAATTTCAATTGTCAGAGGTACAAAGCCTTCAAACGCACCGCATCTTGGATGCACGACTTCAACATCACCATAACTGACTGTTTGCTTCTATTTCTCGCAGGATTTTGTGTGTTTGCATCTGCTGACGTACTCTCCTTTAGCCGTTGTCAACAACCAAAATTTTTAAGACATATAGAGTGCTTCATAAATTCACGACTGTGGTTTACTGATGCAATGCATGCCATCGAACGAAACTGTAGAATATCTGAAGCTTGCATTGATCAGGCAACCTAGCGAAAAACCTACTTTTAAAAAAACATGGACTTTGAGACAAGGAAGCCTGACATTCAACAATACTATTTGTTATTGGGCTCTAAGTCTCATTCCTGTGCCAGTCTGTAAGATGCAGCGTATCACAGGGTTGAAAAGTTCATCTCTACGGAAAGAAATTAAGACATGCTAAGTTAGCATGCAGGTGCTGCAAGGGCCGATCTATCAGAGGATTTACATTCCAACCCTCAGCTATGGGTCCCTAGCTCTGCGTAGTGATTGAAAGGATGAGAATGTAGATAGAAGCAGCTGAAATGTGGGTCCTTAGAGATAGAGGGAGTATATATTGAGTCTATGCTGTGAATGTTTCTTTCTAAGCCACAGAGTACTATTACAAAATGGTGCTAGCTGGTTCGAAAACAGCTTTAAAACCACCCAAAGCCTCAGAATGAGGATGTGTGCAAATAAAAGGGGATGAGTAACTTTTATTATCACCAAAATAAATCTTCACATCTTTATTCAGCTGTGGCTGAAGCTGATTTCTTCCAGGAATCCCTGTGGTGAGATAGCTATACATAGATTAAACATATGGCTGACGAGTGAACAAAAGCGGAGCCACAACGATCCACTACAGTCACAAACAGCATGTTTCCATGTTTTGGAAAAAATTAGCCTGCTCATATCCTTTGAATATACTGCTGAGAGCTCATTGGCAGCATACTGTGTTCAGGCTGGCGTATCTGCCTGCTGAATACAGGGAAGGAAAACATATTATCCAAACTAAGTAAAACAGCGTGTAATTTATCATAATGCAATCATAGAAAACATATTTTTCAAACTTTGCAGGAAATATTACATCATATTCTTCCTCCTTCAGAAAGTGGACCATGTCATTTTCATTCGCCAGTTCTTGTGAGTTCATGCACGAATCTGGAGGAGGGTGACACATCAGTCGCTGCTGCATTAGAATAAATACGCGATTATTTTTTCCCCTATGTGCAGCGCCTAAATTGATTTGGGTATGATCCATGAGCGGGGTCATCATTTCCAGACAAAGCTATCCTCCGTTACACTTAATTTATTCACATGTGCGAAAACTAACTCTGTAGCTCATCAGGCAAAATCACGGTGTTGAATGTCTTTCATTACGTCCACAGAGGATTGGTGTTTATTTGTTTGAAGGATCATGTAAAAACAATCAGGCTGATTTTCACAAAACTTGACGTTTGTGTGTATGTGTGTGTGTGTGTGTGTGTGTGTGGGGGGGGGGGGGATATTATTTTCCAAGGATGAACCCAGGGCTCCAGGGATCCTGATGAGCCTGGTGAAGAAAGATTTTTTTCAAATTTACCACAAAAGTCCACTGGGTCTTGAGGACGAACTGAAAGGTTTTGGAAGTTAAAGCTCAAGGTGACTGTGACATGTCACGGTGCAGTGTATCTTATTGTGACTGATTTTTTTTTTTTTTATCTCCAAGTACCTGGATGACATCATATTGCCTCACCAGAGGTATGTGCTCTCTGAGTGCCCTCTAGTTGTTGATGAGTTACAAAGAATAAAGCTTTCACACTCTCTCTGAATACAGACAGCATCCTGCAGTATCAGACCATTTCAAAGTCGATGTCCAGCTGATCTCCCATCTGCAGACTCTCAAAGTCAGCGGATGAAAGTGTTCCAGTGTCAGAGAGAAACAGGCCAACACCTGACGTGGAGGATTCATCTGCAGTTTAAACTTTAGGCATCATCATGAACAGCCAGCAAGAGACAACCCGTCAGTATTTACCTTGACCCCCCAGAGGAGGGTGTGCCACACAGCTTTACAACTTGTTTTATTTTATACCTCTATTTTGAATCCTGTGGCATTGGTCAAACACAAGCTTTTGTTTTACTTGATGAAGTGATTTTTTTTTAGTAACACTTTTCTGTACGTGAGCATATAGTTTTAGTTTTGGTCACGAGCAACATGACAAAAAATCCCAAATATCAAAGAGTGTACTTCCTCTTGTTGTCTTTGAAAAGTATAGAAATATGCATAAAGATAAAAACATTTGCCTACAAACCTTGAAGGAGTCTGACTTCCCAGTAGATCAGCTTGACATGTCAGGCTGCTTGCATCCTCAGTTGTTTAGGAGCCGTCTGAGTCTCTGAACGTGACTCATTCTTTTTGTGAGGACGATTTAACTGAGGTCGAACATTTGTTCGTGCTTATTCTGTTGGCATCTGAATGAAACAATTACTCACCAGTTTTGGGCAAAAGCAGTTCTTTCAGGGGTACTTGCTATTGTTTGCTCTGGTGATGATGAATAAAAGATCAAGTTTTATTACAAAAACAGCTCAGATTTTCAGATCCTGACCAACAACAGGCATGTAGCTGAATGTCTTCTTTGAATAGAGAATATATCACATCCAACGCTGTTATTGAACCTGCATATCTTATCAATTTCACGTTTTTATTACACTGTAAAATCAGTGTTGAGCTTCAGACTACCCTTGTGGAAGGACTCCTTTGGCTGTGGGAATTTAATGTATTTGGTTAGATAACATCCAGGAGGCCTATAAAAGTTCATAAATCATCCACATTCAATCATCCAGCTCTGCCAATACAGCAGAGCAAGACAATGTGCTATAAGAGGAAGAAAATGGATGGATGGATGTTTAGCTGTATTATTCGTTCATTCACTGACTGGCAGGTTTGGGTAGACCCCAGTAGGACAGAGATAATCCCTTTTATTCCTTAAATCATCATAATGCATACAGTATATCTGATGATGATCACAAGAACAATAATGATTTATTACGTTCAAGGAATTTTATGAGGAGAGGATGTTTTCTTGTAAAACTGAGAATGAAGTGTATAGAATTATGCCATTTCCTTGTTCATGTTTCTTTTCCTGCAGCACCCAAAACTTAAACACTCATATGTCAAAGGCATACTCATTGTATTTTCCAGCTGCTGCACTAATACATAGTGAGTAAATATACAGCTGAGATAAAGCAGAGTGCCACAAAATCTTGGTCCACCTACTGATCTGGCATCCATGTTGATATGTGCCGTGAGTGAACAGCTTGTTTGGGAGGGGGAACAGCAAGAAGACTCATCAGTCTGCTTCCTCCTCCACAGGAAGCTCTCTGCAGCGCATAATAACATCAGAACACAAATGTTATTATAGCAGGTCTAACCCATCATGACACAGAGGAAGGAGAGCTTTGAAAGGTTGTTTCCAGGCTTGACCACATTGTTTTAAACCGCAGGGATTACAATTAAGATCTGTCATCATCTCTGCAGTTTAAGATGAATCAACTATGGAGAGACGGACACGGTTCGTGTGTTTTTTTTTATTATCATTATTTCTCCGCTGTTGCGGGAGTATTGTGGGCATTAGCTATAACTCAGAGGTATAATCACAATAAATATTTATTTTCTGATTCCGTTTCAATCCCATTCATGAGCTAAAAATGATGGAAATTACAGGTTTTATTTTGTTATACTCACCAGAAATCAAGGCTTATTCCAGATACTGTTAAACCTGGGCACCTTAGAGGAACATACCAGCAGATTAAAAAATATCTGTTCATCTTCCACCAGAAGATAGAGACCCTTCTCTCCTCTTCTGGGTGTCTCAGTCACTGACTTACTTTCATTCTCTTCATAAAACATACTTTTATCAGAAAGCTTAGGCTGCTTTTATATGAGCTGCCTGTTTATTTCATTAGGTTTTAGGTTATTTTTGATTTGAAAGTTTTCCTTTTTCTATTATCTCTCAGACTGATGGTATTTATGGATTTTAATCCGTGTGATTCCACATTTTAGGATGCTCTGATTTCCACGTAAAGGACTTTGTACCTGAGAAATGTGCTGTAGAAAAGTGTGTTATTATTATAAAAGGGAGATTGAAGGAAGTTGAGCCAAGTAATTTCAAGTAATTGTTACGATACATACCTCAGGTTGGTGTGAACCCACGGAAATTAAAACCTGTTCTCTGTATATGTTGGTTTCAGAACAATGGCTACCTGCCCAAGGGTGGGGTAAATTAAACATGGAGTCAGGGCAAATTGAACCCTCCATGGGTAAAAACCACTACTTAAAAGTCAAGCATCTCAGATAAGTTTAAGTAATCCCTTAATTCTAACAAAAGCAAAACCACACACTTTTACATAAACACATATATTTGTGTCCGTTCGTCAGACCCTTATCAATTTAAGTAAACTTTAAAACATTATCTTGATTTTTTAACCTTATAAAACTGTCAAAGGTGCTTTGTATAGGACATAGAAAGTTTGTGGCTTTGCATGGAGAGACAAACTGTTTTTATTGCTCAGATTGTTCCAACATCACGATCACCATCGATACCCTCTCCATAGGCTTCAGACAAAGTTGAATTGAGTATTATGAAGTGTATACGCAGGTCCTCGTGATTACTTTTATTCACGGTTACCTTTCAAACAGGGTGGCTCATTTTACACATTGACTCAACTCACCGCTCTCTCTCTCTCTCTCTCTGTAATGTAGAAATTATATATTCCCTGAAATGTCATTGAATAGAAGATTAAGCAGAATACATTTTTATTTCAAGTAAACTGCCTCCAAAAAATAACGAATCTTGCTTTTCGTTCCTGTCGTCAGTGTTTTAATTGGACTCTTGATGTTGCTCAAAACACTTCATTGCTGCATTCAGGTGATGCAACATGACGGAAGTATTTTATTCGGTGGCAGAGCACATACAGTACAGTAGTGGTACGTAAGAGTTTCACAGAGAGTCATTTATTTTTCCTATCATCAGTCAAGTGCCTGCATTTTATCAGGTTGTCTACAGTTGAAACCCCGCAGCTGCACAGAATTATCTACAGGCACCAAAACCACTCCTGCAGAGGAGGATTACAGAACTGAGCAGATGAAATCAATAAGGTTGCTTACTGCTACCCATCTGGGCCACTCATGGCACGGCTGAAATGTGTCAATAATTTGAGGTAAGAAGGGACATAATACATAATAGTTCAACTAACAGAGATTTGTATTTTATTTAAAACTATCATGTTAGTGCACAGCACTGACTGAAATCCTCTGTGTACAGAAGAACAACAAATAAACTGACATCTAGAGGACTGCATTCTTTCCTAGTTTTACAAAAGAACAAAAACAACAACAAAAAAAGTTAGAGGTACAGAAAACTTACCCTTAATTCTCATCCACCACAAACTGACAGAAATCCCTTTGCTCTTACTGCCCTGTTAACTTAGCGTAGCAACATCAGATGCCGTGGCTACTGGGACGAGTGTGTTCTTTGGCTAAATCATACAGTAACACTAGTAGTAGTTCAGTGGTGCAAACTCGGCCTCTAGCCAACTCACAACATTCATACCAAATATCTCAAATATCTTGAAAAACAAACAAACAAAAAAACAGAGCATGCATATTGCACATTGCGTACACCTTCTGGTTCAAAGTGCTGCACCAATCTCATCAAGTCTCTTCAAATTAAAAACTTTACATTCAGTGTAATTCTTTTCTGTCCCAGAGGAACAGATCACATCACAACGTAATCTGAGAATCCATCATCTGTCGAAGCATGGAGCAGGGCAGCTATAGTGCATGCTGACTTGGTACACCCTACTGGGAATGTTAGACTTTGGATCTAATGAGGAGGTCATGGCTGGAGCATTGCCCTGTGGAGGGGCATTCAAGGCTGGCAGGCTGGTGGAGTTGCTGAGGTAGGAGGTGGGTCGGTGGTTGGGGGCCAGACCTTGCTGTGGAGCCTGCTGGGAGTACTGGATGCTGGGCCGGTGCAGGTACTGGGCCACTGAGGCTGACTGGCTGGAGTTGTGGTAGACCGCCTGGCCCTGCTGCTGCTGCTGCTGCTGCTGCTGGCACTTCTGCTTGTTGGCCTCTTTGACATCACTGTCATGTGCACTGGACAGAAAAACAAAGAGTTGCACTGTTGATTAGTGAAAAGATTCAGTGTTGATCAGTGTAGCATGAAATGTATAGGCGTCTTGCTAGGCCTGTGTGTTCCTATTGTCCTTATGCAATGTGTGTGTGTGCCCATCGATATCCTATCAGTCACCACCCTCAGAAACTGCTGTGCACTTAACATCTCTCACTGATTATAGTCATTTTTAGTAAGTGTAAAGAATGATTCAGTGTAATGTCAGCTACGGACAGATACATACATCAGTAGTTTCTCTGCACATGAGACTAGGCTGTCCCATGTGTAGCCTGTTAGGCGCTGGAGTCGGGGGGGCCATGTCGGGGACAGGTGGAGGACAAGGCGGGAGGCCGCCACACATGCAGCGGCCACCAGTGACGGTGCAAAACACAAAAACACATGATCTAGAGGAAGACAGAAAACACCATCGAGAAATAGCAGAAGGAAAACTGAGGAAACAAGAACTGCTAGATGTATGGTGAAAACCAACCAATATTCTTAAAGGAACACAGCTTTTAGAAGATACACCTTTTTGGTGTCCTCCTCTGAACCGGACAGGAAAATGGTTACTCTTCTCTCCTCTGTGCGTATATTAGGGAACAGTGACTGGCAGAATGCTAGTTAGCTCCGTGCAATGAGTGGTAATGGGTGGAAAGTGTTAGCATATATAAGGTTTAGGATCTTGGTTTGTTCAGAAATCCTCTCATACAAAGTCAGCTATGATTGATAGCAGCAGTCACTCATCTAGTCAACAAATACTTTATTACAATGGGGTATTTGATGTGTAGCTTCAAGTAAATGCACCTGGTATTTCTACCAGGAAAGTAGTCTTGGCTTTGTGTCTGATTCTACAAGTACACTGTCTTGTAATCGTACAAGACCCTGGCAACACCCATTCTGGAGAAATATTTATTTGATTACTTTTGACTGAGGTATGCTCACACTTGATTCTGGTATAAAAACTGAAACAACTCCAACTGTGTGTGATTAGCCAGAGTTGACCAACTGTTTGTGACTCACTGGTCCAACAGTCAGTCACAAACAGTCAAAAATGCTCATTGCATTTTCTTTCAGCTCAGTGTGATGTTACCAAAAGTGTTGTTTTCATCTACAAACAGTCTGGAAATGCATATTAAATACAGTGCAATGATAGGTAATGGTAAGCTGCAATTGATCTTATTTAACGTAATTAAAACAAACGTGGTGTGCTGCTCATTCATCAAAATAGTTGTTGGGTCTGTTTGTGCTGTGTCAGCATCTAATTCTGGGGCCCAGCTGAACTGCTTCACTTGTCCTCTAACCACAAATCAAGAATAATAAGAATTTCCAACGACCGATGAAATGGGACTTACCTTGCAAGGAAACCTCGAGGAAGTAATCAGCGTATTTTGCCATGTAATGTTTGGTTTTCTCCAGCCAGGTCAGTGGCCAGCTATCATGGAGATCTCCTTCATGGACCGCGATGGACAGGTAGTATTCGATGAAGTGAGCCGCAGTGGGGAGGTACAAGTTCCACTGGAAGGTTTCCAGCAACAGCAGCTCCATGTGCAGTAAACTCTGCTTTGTCAGGACCAGGTTCATGGAGCTCATGCAGCCCAGGCTGTTCAGGGTCTCCAGCTTAGGCACTCGGTCCTCTCTTTCCTCAAATTTACCTGCAGAAGCGGTGGGAAGCAGAACTTTACAAAACATGGTAGTCCAGAAGGGACTTGATATTAGGGAACACTTACTGGCCAGAAGAAGACATGACAGTGAGACCATGTGAAGCTGCTGCACTGTGACATCATAGCGGTCCATGAAGAGGTCCAGCAGGTAGACAGCGAGGTGTCGGGCTGCCGGACACAGCTGGAAGCGGTTGCTGACGATGGCTATGAGGTCTGCAAAGTATCGCCGGAAGTTGAGCTGAGGAGACTGGCCTTTGAAGGAGGGCAACTTGAGCTCCTGTTTGATGAGATTTTTAGTTTGAGGCGCACGCAAACTCACTCCTGATGGTTGCTCAAAGTCAGTTTGCACCCTTAAAACTACTATCAATACTAAAACTTTACATTTAATGTGAGAGTTATTTATTCTCACTATTATTCTTTTAGGCTTGAATTATACATGTTGACTGTGACAGGCACATTTCTGAATGAACGTATTATTCTGCAAATAAGTCCTGGGAGTGTTTGGCAACAGAGGTCACAGACATTTTCAAAGCAACCACATGAAGTACCATGATTAGTATTTTGGTAACAATTATGCCAGAATTTTTTTTTTTCCCCATTACTTACCAGTGGTGTACCATTCAAAAATGTACCCAGCTGGAATGTTAAGCCATATATTTTTTTTCACCTTTCAAATTAGCATTTATGCGAGAAGAAATAGCTGTCTTATATTATCATTGGAGAGAGTGAAGAGGAGCCCCGGCAGGGTCCACGGGAGCCCCGGCAGGGTCCACGGGAGCCCCGGCTGGCCTCTCTTGGACTACCACTGGTTGCGAACTCCAGCTTTTTATTCAGTGTGGTTGTGACTCAAAAAGGTTGAGACAACTCTTTTGGAATGCTTCCATTACATACTTTGGCCCCCAGGGTAACACCCCCCCCCCCCCTTCCTGAAACTCAACACATTTCGGGGCATTTATGACAAATTCTAATCACAAAAATCATATCTAGTCTCAGACATCTTATCATGCATGAAAAAAGGGGGGGGGGGGGGGGGGGGTGGCGGCATTTATGTCAGCAGAGCAGAGTTGAATACTGAAAAGACTACAGACACACTTTCAAGATAGAATCACGACACCAGAATCACACAGCTGTTGTTCATGCGTGTCTTGTTCATATGTCCCACTCGCCTTGTAGCGTAGCGCCTGGTAGATGTCTGCAGCCAGCTGTCCTTTCCACCATTGGTCCTCCAGCTCCATTAGGACAGGGCTTTGGAAACCTCTGAAAGGACAAAGACGTGACAGGCGATCAACGCCGATCGTTTCAACCAGACGATCTTTCATACAGGGACGGAAAACACATTTTAGTGGGAAAAACTACGTCTCTGATTGTGGGACACTTTTACAACTTCATGCAACTGTTAGCAGACCAGGACTGGCCAGCGTGCCGTTCATGCAACTTTCTCCAGGCAGCTAGGAATTAAAGCTTGGTAACTGTTGAAGAGTGGACACTCACCCAATGAGCACATTCAGTGAAAACTGCGGCCAGTTTCACTTAAGGAACCTTCAATATTGAACTAGCCGGACATGCTGGTTTACTGGGCTCATAGTTGTAGTCAGTGAGGTTCCACGCGAGCTCAGCAAGCACCGTTGCTGCCTTCACGTGCGAGACGGAAACTGCAGTGTCAGAGAGAGCCGCTGTCCTCAAAACAGAGACGCGGAGCCGAGCTTAAAGCCTTAATGTGGGGCTTGACTGGTGACAAGCACGAAACCGATAGCGTGACGACAGATTGGCATTTTCCTTTAAGTTTTGCTTCACGGTTACATAAAGACTTAGTGTTTTTATTGTGTCTCCTAAAGCACAGTGGCGCACAAAGATGTCTGGTACGGTCACTGATTCATGGAAAAAAAAAAAAAGACACGAACATTCCCTAAAAGTTATATTCAAACCAGGAATAGACAGGAAGATTGTCGTCCAGTCCTTTCGGTGGAGTCCTAAACCTTCCAATTGTACATGAAAGCATCACGATCACTGCCAGCACTGGTAAACTGAATGGGAACTTAGTCACTGTTTGTTTGAATTTTATTTGAAATGAAGAACAGATGCTTGTCTACTTCCATGCCAACCATGAAAATCAACTTCATCAGGTAAAATTCCTTTATAATGTGGGCTGAAATTCATTCTTTTACGATTGTGTTTGCTCGAGGATGCAGGTGCACAGGTTTTATGAAATACATTTGCCACATTTTCAAATATCTTTCATAAGTATTTTAATAAATCTGTAGATATGTTGAGTAAAAGAACAAAACTATAATCATTGAAGAAAAAACATCTTGTAATGATTAATCATTTACCGCTTTAAATGAATCTGATTTTACTTTCTTCTGGTGCCCATCAAATATTCATCGCAAAACAAATCAAAGCCATTTTTGAAACGGATGAACAAAGAATACATACGTTTGAAAGACTGAAAGGACTAAATCTCATTTGCATTTTACTTGCCTGCGTGTTGACTAGAACTGGTAGAAGAGACCATGTCTCTCCTGCACTGGCTTCTCTGCATGGCTCCCTGTCAAATTCAGAACAGAATTTAAAATTCTTCTTCACACATACAAAGTCCTCAACAATCAGGCACCTTCATATCTGACAGAGCTCATATTCCCTTATTACCCAGCTAGAACCTTCGCTCCCAGGATGCAGGGTTATTTGTGGTCCCTAGAGTTTCTAAAAGTAGACTGGGAGCCAGAGCCTTCCGCTATCAGGCTCCCCTCTTGTGGAACCGTCTCCCAGTTTTGGTCCGGGATGCAGGCACCCTCTCTATGTTTAAGAGCAGACTGAAGACCTTCCTTTTTGATCAGGCTTATAGTTAGGGCTGCTTAGGCTGGCCCTTAGATATGCTGCTATAGGCTTAGACTATGAGTTTGTAATCTTTTTTTTTTTTTTTGAGGAAACAAACACTGCAAATATATTGAATCGACTTTTAATTTGATTAGAACAGTCATTTTTGGAACAAAACTTGTATGTGTCATTAACAGTAGACCATTTCAGAATTATAAAACTTACTTCTCCTTCATACAGGAAACTCTTCTACTCTTAAATAACCTTTTATCAAGAGCCGAGCAAATTTCTACAGAGCGAATGATCTAAAAAAAAGAAAAGAAAAGAAAAAAAAGTTGTATTTTTATTTCCTGTAAAAATTAAAGAAAAAGTCACAAAAAAATATCTTGCAAGGCTGAAAAAATGCACACCTGTAAATGACTCCATCATGGGCTGGAAATCTTTTCAAAATATTAGAACTATTTTACTTATAAATTAATGTAAATTTAAGAAATAAACTAATAAATAAATCCTCTTAAAACAATATAAAAATGGCAAAAAAAATGAAATAATGCGTGACTTCTCGGCCCATGCTCCACCCTTCCACTAAGTTACATTCTACATATAAACTCTCTGTTCTGCACCTGTTTAGTTTCACTGGTGTGAATAAATAAAGTTTGGTGAATTCATTTGCTGTCTGGGTCTTATGGATACAAACCCTACATGCTTAACTTTATTCTTCTCTGGTTTTCTACATTTAACAGAAACGCTCCAAAATTTCCTTAGATATCTTTCTTCTCTCCTTCACCAAGTTTGATGAAAATCAGCCAGGTAGTTGTTGAATAATATAGAGGATAGTCTCCTCCCACTCTACAGTTTGTCACCCACTCAAATGAAGTACAAGGTGACAAAACAGTTTGAGAGGAATGGGGGTGCATTAAAGGATAAAAAAAACACCTGCAAACAGCAAAGAGGTGAGAAGAGATTAAGCCACATTCACCTCTTACTCATATCACTTTAGACTATCAGTACAATTGGTCTGTGTGTGTGTGTGTGTGTGCTTTGTAATGTATTTCTGCAACCAGTTACTCATGCATGAGATATTTCACGTAGACAAAATAATTCACTGAGCCACAAATGTAAAATGGGTCAGTTTGCTCCAGCTGCACAACACAATTCAATTTGACCCAAATAGGTTAAAGCAGCATCAGTGATTCAGGCATTCTTCAAGGACGACGGCGACTCAATATGCCATTGACATTAGGATCCTTTTTTTTCTTATATATTTATGTTAGTATATATCGTGAGAACCCAGGATGATATCACTTCCTAATGTACACGAAGGATCTAAAGTTAGAGTGTATATTCAAGAAGAAACCTGGCCTCAAAGCGAAAGTATTGATGATGTTTCTCTTTGATTGCTCTCTAGACACATTGTGCCTTCTAAAAAAAAGAAAAAACCGTGTATGATCATGAATTGGCTGCAACATTTGTGTGTGTGTGTGAAATTCAATACAAAGGACTGGAAATGCTACACTGCTACACTTGCACTACATTGTGTACCTTGCACCAATTGTGTTTTTGCACTGATCATATTTTGTACATATTATCTTCTTTGCATAGGTGTATATATTTTCTGTTATTTATGTTTATGTTATGTTTATGTTTCTTCTGCTCATTCCATGAGTGACACCAACTGCCGGAGTCAAATTCCTTGTATGTTGTGAACATACTTGGCCAATAAAACTCATTCTGATTCATTCTGATTCTGTTGAGGTAGGTTGGTCTAGATTTGCCTCCTGGTATCATGACTTTTTTTTGGTGGACAACAGCTTGCTGACACTAACCTACTCAGTGGTGTTAACGTACTGGCTCTTGCCAAATAAAGATGGACAGAAATGCCAAACTGAAGGATATTAGCAGTTATTGATTTGATGTTTTCTACATGCTTGCAAGAGGAGATCTTGAATGACTCATCTAGTTTTCCAAATTGAAGCCATGATTTTCTGCGGTTCACCGGCTGTCTTGCTGACACAAATGCTCATCTTGACCTTATTTTGAGGCTCTATTCAAAGGTCTGGCTGCCTATTCAGACTCATTCGCGTACGATTTAGTGAGAAGCAAGTTGCAGGATGTCGCACTGAAACATCAGAGAATAAAAAAAAGTTAAATTGTCATATTAAGAGACATAAACTGGCTTGCAATTGTATAAGCAGTAAATAATAAAAGTCAAACAAGAAATAAAATTCCTATTTCAACCGCATTAAACAGAAGAAAGCCTTCATTGTCATCATTGTTCAGTTCTGGATGAAGCTCCTGCCAGAGGTCAAGAGGTCAAACAGATGGTCTCCAGGGTGTGAGGAGGCAGTGATGTTAATCATTGGTTCACGTATTTGCCGCAAGTTTTAGTTATCTGAATATATTTTTCTTAAATGTGTGCCAAAGGCTACAAAGGACAAAAGTCAGAGCGCCATTTGCTTCTGCATATTTATATGTGTCTTGTAAAAATAGAAGCTCGGGAGGAACTTGCTGCAGGTTTTGATTGTCAGATACATTAGCCAATTGTGTGCACCAGTGACCGGCCACTTTGAGTTAGCTCTCTGCTAGCAAATGCCATGCACCCTTTCAGACATTCCAAATGTCACCAGACCAAAACGGCCAAATTGTTATACCGTAGGAGTCATTTCACCGGGGCTGTGTGACATTCAAAACAATGTGTCTACCATTTTACAGCTACAATATAAGTTTACAGGAAGCTGCAACGCATCACTGACAAATGGGAAGAGTCATAAAGATCTGATTCTGAAGTATTTCAATTTGCTGCAAATTTAGCGCAGGAGGAGTAAGCAAACATTTTTACAAGAAGAGAAAGAAAAGGGTTTTTGGTGTAAGAACACTGCTTTCTTTCATATTTAGCATACATTAAGGGAAAAATAAACGACTGACACAGGGACACAGGATTAAAAATGAGAAAAAGATTTTTTTTCAAATCATGGGACCTTCATGGAAACTCATACAAGATCCCTAAAAAGTCATGGTGGGAGTAAAACTACACACTCTTACCTCCTGGGCTATTTTGGCTCTAACTGAACTGTGAGAAGTGGACCTTTTGTGAACCGCTGGACAGACAGTCTCTTGCAGAGGTAGAGGCAGACACATATCAATATCCATCCATCCATCCATCCATCTTCTATAACGCTTATCCATTAAAGGTCGCTGGGGGGCTGGAGTCTATCCCAGCTGACATTGGGCGAGAAGCGGGGTTCACCCTGGACGGGTTGCCGGTCTGTCACAGGGCCATCAGGAGCAATTACGGACATGGACATGATCACCGGGGAAGTGAGGATTGAACCTGCGACCCCCAACAATCTAGGCTGAATGCACCAAGTAAGAGAGCCCAGCTGATTTAAGCAAATGGACCCAAACATCATTTCTGTATGTTTGTCTGAACCTATCCTGTTGGTCTTGGCTTGAAAATTCCATAAACTGCCTCTGGTATTCCATTATTAAACATATTATATAATACAGGAAAATATCTTTTAGCATTTTTTTTTTAGTTGTCAATTAAAAAACTACACACTGATTAAACAGTAGCTAAATTGTTTAGATTTGTTATTAAATATATTTCCTTCAGAAAGCCTCTTGTGAATGTAATTGTCACAGCATGTTCTGCAGCATACAAAAGAAACAATTACAATGGCTACTTTCAACAGTAACAAGAATAATTTGACGATTGATCTCGTTTAACAGAAAACAGTATTTTGAGATTCAGACGTTTACATTAGGTTGCTTGTCGTATATAACATTAATGTTCCTATCTATTTACATGATATTGGTTTTGAGTGTTTCCTTGCTAACAATAGAAAACACTGAGTTTGTAACACTTGCTGGAAGATTGAGCGGTGGTCGTAAAGCAGTTTGAGTGCTGGATGTGTTGAAAATGTTGTGAAAACTATATAGCGTGACTTAAGTGTGCACATCTAAATTGGATTATTGCTCTCTCTGACAGTGACTTTATTCCTGTTTAGGTCATTTGAATTTTTTTTGTGGTTTTTTTTTTGGTAAAGGTTGTGTTTTATTTGGTCTTGATTGGGTTGATATCAGAATATTGCACACAACATATCCAGTATTAGAATGTGATGCTAGCACCATAGAGGTGTTTACAGGGCCCCTCAAAACGCTAGGACTGGCCCTGCTGCATAACACATGATGCCCAGAGACCTACCAGATCTGGTGTGAATGAAATGCAGAGGATTTATCTTTATAACCAAATATTTGCCAACATAATAATGAGTATGTGTCATTAATTGGATATCTCTTACGTATAGTTCAAATGGTTATTTACGTATCTTTGTATTTAGTTGAGGTAGACAAAAGCTGCTATTATTCCTGACATGGATGTATTTAGTGACTGTTGTAGCTGACACAAATTAGTATTTTATTCCACTTATTTACCACCATCGGCAATGCTAGTTCAGTATTGCAGTATTTAATTTGGCCAGTTAAA
Source organism: Aulostomus chinensis (assembly GCF_037954235.1). Classification (NCBI taxonomy): domain Eukaryota; kingdom Metazoa; phylum Chordata; class Actinopteri; order Syngnathiformes; family Aulostomidae; genus Aulostomus; species Aulostomus chinensis. The sequence goes on along the minus strand of NC_141335.1, from coordinate 21,263,631 downwards.
TATATTTGTTTGGGAATGAGGATTAAATCGAATTTGACGCCATTTGGGGGATGTTTAACGTTTATCTGCTGAAGTGAATAATCGTTTTCGTGTAAGCAGCTCGGTGTGTGTGTGTGCGGGGAGCGGCAGCCCCGGCCATGGGCCCGGGACATCGGTCGGTGGCATCAGGCTAAAAGAGCTCAGGAGCTGTAATCCCCGGATGGAACCATCATGGCTGCCACTCGCTGAGCTGTCAAGCTCTCCACAAAAGAAAAGGTAAAAAAAAAAACAACAACAACGAGACAACTGCACAAATAACTGTACGTTTGTTGACGATTTATGTCGCCCGGTCGGTTTAGGTGCAGTACTAAGTCGATGCAATGTTAGAAAACGAATCTAGCGTAACTTTGTCGTTACGCTTCATATTCTTCAAGTTATTTCGTCTGCTCTCGTGCGTCGCGTTAATTCAAATCAGTCGAACGCTATTACAGAGAACGTTTTAACAGTTAGCTCGCTTGCTTTATGACATATTTAATTTCCTGTGAATTGGGAAATGAGCTAATGCTATCACAGCGAGGTAGTTTTATCGTCACTTCCCAATCCCCACGGCGTTTGTTGCTCACAAAGGCAGTCTCATCACTTTGTTGTGGTCAAGTTAAACTACACAATGGCCGCCCAACTCTCCTCATTAATCTGCTACGCTAAAGTGCAGCTTCTCTACTCTTGCGTTGTTGGACCGTTTTTGGTTTTGGCAGGTATTTTAGCTTGCTTCTGTATTGCGTTCAGTTGTTATACAAGCAAAAATATCAAGTTCAGAAGGCCGGGGAGAGCAAGTGAGCTGAGGTGCAGTGTCCTATACCTGATGGCTGAAAGAATTCCTTGTTTTACACCTGAAATTGATTAATTATATCCGTGTAGTGGCCAGATGAACCGTCGCCAGCAACAGGTGGAGCAGCAGCTAAAGTACCAGCCAGAGAGTCTGTGAACACAGCCCTGTCATAACTGGTTGCCTTGAAATAATTTTGTAAGCATTTGTAATCAATCTGGACACATGTTAACAACTGTATTATCTTGTATATTTGCCACACTTTCAGACACCTGTAACCCCATGGATTTGGTGGATATACGCGCCGCTTCTTCCACGACAACGAATAAACGGCGTTTCAAGAAGAAGGGCCGAGTTTGGCGCAAACGGCTGCACCACAGGAAGCGTGCCGTCCAGCCCCCAACTATGCAAAGTGAAGATGGACCAAAGACAATACCAGAGGAGTGGGAGCCGAGCTCCAAGAAGCCCCTGCAGGAAGCACAGCAGAGGACACATGATATAAATTTGCTCAGGTTCACATGCTCTCAGTGCAAGGACAACTTGGATTATGTTCCCAAAGACCTATTGAGACACTTTGAGGAAAACCACAGAGGAAGCACGCCAGTGTTCCCTTGTCATATGTGTACTTTTAAAACACATGACTTCTCCTACTTTCAGGTTCATCTATTAAGCCACAAGGACACTTTTTCTAGTTGCAGCATTTGTAATGACAATGTTAAACGAACATGGGCTGAATTCAGCGCACACCTCACTACGCATCACTGCCAAAATGGCAACTATTCATGTGAACTGTGTCAGAAATTCTCAACAGCGGATGTTCAAATATTTTTAGAGCACATGTGTGTCCATCATTTTGCGCTGGAAGGAGCAAATGAGATCGATTTAGTTCTGCACACAAAGGACAATAATCTGTTGGGATCTGTAACAACCACTCAAATGTTACGTTGTCAGCACTGCGGCTACGAGGCATCTCAGAAATGGTTGCTTGCTAAGCACATTAATGCTAACCATGTTAGCCAAAATGGCAACCAGAAAAAGAAGGAGGTTCATTCCATAGCAGTGAAGCCAAATGACCCCACCCCAAAAATGAATCCTAGACTAACTAGAAGTGCAGTTAGGGAAATGTGCTGGTTGACGCAGGACTGCCTCTCTCTGCCAGGGAGGGAATTCCTGGATAAATACTGCCATTTGTCTGACCCACAAACTACACTTGAGGAGACTCAAGAGTTCTTGATGAAATCTGTAGCCGGGGAAACTGGTGACCAGAAATGGACCAAGGCTCTCAAAACCGTTCTGTCAAATGTCCCTCAAGATATGAACCTTCACCCAAAGTCAGACAACGGCCTCATGTCGAACTCTGCAGATCTCACCGTCCTCACGGTCAAAAACAAAATCACCCTGCCTCAGAATGGCGCTACTTATGCCAAACGGCTGAAAATGATGACTGAAAAAGACCCCCTCCCTCCTGAGAGTGCTGTTGGAGATGCTCAGTGTGTTGTGGACCAAAATGGTTGTCAGTCAGACTGGATTGAGCATACACAACAGACTGAAACTAAACTGAATAATGAGGCCACAATGTCCGCCCAGAATGACCCTCCGGAGTGCACACAGATGCAGGAAAACCGAGAGAATCAGGAACTAAAGTCTGTTTTGGATAATGAGGAGCATGCAGAGCCTCAAAATGCTCATCCTCAGGAGGATGGCGTTTGCAGCGAGCTGACGGTCACAAATGACAGCCAAGAGCAGATGTCTCCTCGGATAACTATACCAAAAAATAAGAGAAGGAAACGAAGGTGGAAAAGAAAGATGGGATCTAAAAAGCTAGATAGACGATCCTCAGCTTTGGCCTTAAAGATAGTGTTGAAGAAGAATCCTGTGAAAGGGAAGCAGTGGGTGTCACAGAGCTCTTTGTCTCCACCAGGAGGTGGTCCAAAAGGTGACCACCACTCAATAATAAATGACACGGCGCAGGATTTTCCATTAACAGAAGTCCACCTGAAGACACGGACCAAATCCTTCAAGACGGACTCCGATGACCCCTCTGAAGCCATCATATCTACTGTACAATCAAAGCCAGAGGAACTTGCTCCGCATTGTGCCGCAAAGACAACAGGATCTAAAGACACGATCGAAACCCAGCTTGAAGGCCCGGCATCGCCGAGTCAGGAAAAGCGAGATGATGCAGGGAAATCACTACAGTACCTGGAGAAGAACAAGTGCAGGCAGGCCATTTCACCAGCAGCAGAGAAGCCGTCCTCTGACAGGGTCCTGGACTGTCTCCTGCCAGCGGCTGATGGTGGGACTCTTCATAGCAGTTACACCAAATCTTCCTCTCTTTCCCATCCTGCTAGCACACCACACGGTAAGATGGCTAATGATAGTTTGGACAAAAACCTGCATTTTCTTGACGCAGGAATTTTTCATTCAAATGTATTAAATGTGGTCTTTCAGGTGAAATCAGCTCAGGAGATGCAAGTCTGACTTCAGAGTGGAATGTGGAGGGGATAGGAGTCGGAGAACTGCCTGCTGATGCCCACCCAGATACCAGCAGCACCGACCTGCCAGCAGGGAAAGCCATCCAACCAGAACCCTCACTAGCCTTTGGGTGCCACCGGCAGCTGGTCCCGAAATGTCTGGAGAGGACCTTGAAGTTAGTAGCCATAAACCCCTCTCAGCCCATCAAGCGCCCCTTGAGAGACCAGCCTGTTGTGGTGCTAAATCATCCAGACGCAGACATCCCGGAGGTTGCCAGGATCATGGAGGTGGTCAACAGGTACAGAGGGGACGTGCAGAAGGTCATTCTGTCACGACGGACTCTGAATGCTCTCTCATCCGAGACGAACGATCTTGAGGACACCCAGACTCCCTCGGTGCAGGAGAGGTTTCTATTGAAATTGAAACTGCGCCGGCTGAGCAGGAAGAAGTACGAGGTAGTCGGCAGCATTTCTCCCAGCAGGGATGTTGAGAAGAAATTCAGCTGCTGGTTCTGCGGCCGAGTCTTTACATGCCAGGAAACATGGATGGTCCATCGGCAGCGACATCTGATGGAGTGGAAAAGGCCAAACTGTGAAAACTCTTTAAATGTCGCGCACACTGGATGACGGCCTGGAAGATGTCTTTGCAATACGACAAAAACAACAATGGTGACTGTGTTTTGTTTTTTTTTTCCTTTTCTTTTTTTAAGTCTTAATTATGAGTTTTTGAAGAGAAAAAAAAACTTCTCACATCCTGGAGGGTTCTCATTCTCAGGGTAACATTTACCTATCGTCTCTCCCAGTCTGAGTAGCTTGATACAGACTTTGTGATTATTTGTAAACCCACGAGAATGTGGCGTCTGTAATTTAGTTCTCGGTAGTGTTTATATTTTGTCTACGCAATAGCTTTATTTAAGGTGATTTAAGTACACTGTCACATGGAGTTTTCTAGAACACTGTAATTTGTATATTTGCCATACCATCTGAATTTTGATGTACGGGTAGGCTATACAGTGGTAGCTATCATATTTATGTTTCTGGAACGGGACGCAGAGACCCTCAAGTTACTCAGATATACCAAAACTGTGTGTTCTAAAAAAAGGAAGAAAAAAAAAACAAAACAAAAAAAGATAAGCTGTTTTAATTCACATGTATTTATGACTCTTTCTTATAGACTTATATGCTTTTCTTTCTGCTTTTGTTTTTGGGGGCAATCTTTGTAAAATTTTGTATAAACTCCAAATTATGTTCAAATATAATTTTATTTGTAAGAGGTCTATTTTCTACGTAAGTCTATTGCATTCACTTAAGAGAAATACCCCTCTGGCTGAATTAACAAGATGATTTTTCATGAAAAGAAAAAAAATATTTTTGCGACGTAGTTATTTGATTATTTCAGAAAAACACCATAAATGTCGTATTTCAGAAAAAAAAAAATCTCGTTAATTCAGATCAAGTATTTTTTCTACGTAATTTGATTTTATTCGTTCAGAAAAACAGATTTTTCTCAGGTGAATGCGGTAAGCTTTGTAACTTTCCGTGTGGGCAAATATCCCCCAGCATTTTAAAACCTGTGTTCATGTCAGTGAATCACGAGCAAAATTTCTTTTTTGAAATCTCAGATCGGATCATGCGTTTTTCTCGGTTTTTGACTTGAAATTATAATCTTTTTCTTTTTAAATTGCACTATGAGAGGAGGATTTCTATTTCCTGTTACCTCACCGTATCAGGCCTAAAGCCGATGACAATCTCAAGCAGTGTCCTGTGGCGAAATATTTCCATATGCAGCCATGAGCCCTCAGTATTCACAGCAAGGGAACAGTGGTGGCGTGTGTGCGTGTGCGTGTCAGTCGAGGACCATTGGGCACTCCTGTTTGTAGAGTGCGCACTTCAGTGTCTGTCACTCACTGTATATATATAATCAATTTAGATGAGAGATTTATAATTGTGTATAGTCCAGCCAGAGGTACTGTAAGATATGACCTGACACTTTTTCACCAAGTGCCTGATAAGTTCTTGTTATGCAACAAATTGGAGAATAAATGAGCGTGTCAGTTTTTTGGTGGCATTTTGTGATGATTGAAAAATAGAAGGAAAAAAAAAAATTCAAGTTGTATTACACAAGAGAAGAGTTTTATTCAAATGAATTAATACAACTTTGCATCTTTTGAACCCCCGCCCCAATATTGTAAACAACCTGCCTCCTTCTGCTCCAGCTACTGTCTCGTTCCCCGCGTTCATTTGAAAACACTGTTTACTGACTGAGCATTAAAGAAAGCATCTTAATAAAAAACACGAGTCTTCTGAGTCGATGTTGCTTTAGCTCTTCTTGGCAGCAGGATGTCCTGCAGTAGCTTGTGCAAACAGCTGGATGGGATGCACGGCGTTTACCGGCTGTGGCACGTCACTTGAGATGCACCTATGGCGTCACGGGAAAGCACAGCCTGGCTGTGTCCTTTGTGTTGTTCTGAATGTCGATCAGCACCAGAGGGGTCCTTTGGTGGGTCGCGATGATCTGAGAGACACTGCTGAAACACTGAAGAAAGGGAGAATCCGTTTGGCGTCGAAGCAAAAATTATCGCCAAATTACTCTGAAATTGCCGGACAAAACTGTACAGCAGGTGTCATTTCAAGGTTGGTGTGATTATTGTTACATGGTGGTGCGTGTATATGAGACCATCATTTTTAATGGAATTAACACAAACCTGCTCAGCTCAACTCTCACTGTAAGTTGGTATTTTGACCAAGACGTGCAAAAGATGTATTTCTTTTTTTATGTATTTTTGTGTGTCAAACCACTGTGATGTGCTTAAAAATGGGAGTATTCTTACATCAGAAGGACTCTGTACACTTCGGTCAGTTTCAACGCTGTGCTATCAAACGCCATCTCACAGTAAACCTAACTACGCGCGGCAGCTGGTGACTCATCCACATCTGGGGTGTTGAGTGTTTCCGAGGCTCCTCACTCATAGGTCCCTTTATTTGACTGTCGCAAGTGTCACGTTATCAGCGCAGTACAAAGGAAGCTACCTCCTCTCCTCTCTTCTCACTCCCCAGCGCGTACTCCTGCGTCGTCTCCAGGTAGCGGATTGGGATATTGTACACCCGGCTCTTATAAAGCACCACTAAGGTGTAGGGCTGGCGAGCATCATGACCAGAGCTATTCCTCACCATGAACGCCCCGTCCTGAAAACAATGAAAAGGGTGTTACGGGTAGTGATCCACCAACATTGACGGTCACGATGTGAAATATTCGGATTACTTTATTGGAGCAAATTAAGATTTCTTCAGCAGTCTTGCGATCACACGTGCTGGCAAACCATGGTTTCTGATAGACGTCCGAGTCCTGAAATGTAACACAAGGAGAGTTTTAATAATACCCCTGCATAAACTGCAAACACATACGATTTGCTTTTATAATAGTCTGTAAGAGCATGACCTTGTCTTTGTCTGTTGGGTCATTTTCAGCAGAGACACTTCGTCTGTCAGTTTGTCCTGTTACACAGAGACACACACATTGTAATCAAGAGTGTTTCAGTGGTAGAAATCCAGTAATTATTTTTAATCAAGTACTTCACTTAAGAACAGTGGGCCTCATTCATGAAATATTTTTCAGCAAAAAATTGTTCTTACACACTGCAGGAGTTGATTACCCCTCAATTTTGTCTTAAAGACAGGAAACAAAGCCTGACAACTATACCTCAGTATGTGCATCTTTTTACTCCATTATATTTATCCGAACAAGTCCATTGCTATTCATTTAAAAGAAAACAGATTTCGCACAGAAAAGATTGCAAAAACATAGCCTCAGTACTTGAGTTAAAGTATAAATAGTCCTTGTGAATTACTCTGCGGCAAGTGAAAGGATCAAAGTCAAATTTTACAAAATATGCAAGAAATGGAGAGAAAATGAAGGGAAAAACATCTTTGTGAACACAAGACATCAATTTGTGAATACTTGAAAGGCAAAATACATTTTTTGGGGTCAAGTATCACTCTAAGTTAAAGACACAAATGGTACTCTTGAACTGTTAAGAATGTTACATGTTGGTACTAGATAGTTATATTTGAATTACACGGTAATATCTGGGAGTTACACATGGGCTGTGTTACCAAACTCAAGAGGAAGGAATGGATGGTATTTATCTGTTTTATGGTACAACATGGTTGTTTTCAAGCTTGGCATGGCCTGTGTTTGTGCGTGTGTGTGTGTGTGTGTGAGTGGGGGGGGGGGGCAGAATGAATGCTTACTTTCAAATTCTCTTGGCCTCGTGTCTTGCCTCTGTAATAACATGAGCATGAGCACATAAAAAGTCTGATAATGAAAGTAAACCACAGTAAAGTAATGATGAAAGTGTGTGTGTGTGTGTGTGTGAGTGTGTGTGTGAGTATACTCTCTGAGATCTTACCGGCCTAGGAGGTGGTTTCGGGGATCGTCTGAAGGACAGAAAAAGTAACTGTTTTAAACTGCTTACACTATCAGGTGAAAAAAGCTTTCGATAAGTGACACTAACTCTTTTGGCAAAGGTTTGGGTAGGAGCGGCGGAGGTCCATCTGCTGGTTTATCACTGGTTCCTAGAGGAACCCAAAGAACGATTAAGAGTGATCTACCGTTATGTTACGTCTGAAACAGTCACATTCTTATTGTCAATGTCGTTACACTGGTTGTCCTGTAGATGGCGCACCATGCTGGATTATTTATGAGGCAGCTCTCTTCTGTTTAAAAAAAACAGAAAATCATGTAATCTCTGATACCCACTGTCGTTTGGATCACACACTTCATATTCATCGTCGCCTGTGGGCTGCGGGACCTGGATAATCACAACAGCAGTCAGAGGAGTGTCACTGTCAAAAATCTCTTTCATTAAAAGTTTGTGAATGTCACCGCTTACATCAGAGAGATGTCTCATTGTCACTCTGGAATAAAAAACAGAAAAAGAATACTTAAGTATGTTTTGCAATCTATATATTACAAATACCTAGTTGGTGTTGAACTAAGGCAGGTAAGTACAGATCTATCTGAAATGTCTGTGTCAGCAGTGCTACCTGGGGCTGGGTTTCGGAGGTAAAGAGAATGACTTTGTTGGGGGGATGGGAAGTAGTCTGTAGAGGAGCAAGGGAGCAGTTATAGGCTCAGACTGTATTCCATGGTGTGTTATTACTGTCATGTACAAGAGGACTGACCTGTTTGCAGGAAGGGACAAAAAGTTCTGTAAAGAGACCATGAAGCCCATTAGCCATTAATAACCTGAAAAAAAAACCATCTTCTCATGACTTGCACAAGTAAATATGGAGCCTACCCTTTTGTCAGGAACTTCATAAGAATCTGAAAAATATCCAGAATTAGTCATCCAGTAACACCAACCACAAAAGTCTCAGTTTGATATTAAAGACATCACGTGACTTTTCCCAATGTCAGTTATTTTGAGTTACAGGTGATTACGACCTGTAATTTTAGGGGTTGACCTTTGTGACCTTGTGCATATTTCAACCATGCCATGTTATTTTACCCACCAGGACTGGTCGAAAGCTCTGGTAAAGGTGTATTTAACATGGAACGGCTCCTCCAACTGTTAGTCCCGGGATCTGAGGGCAGAAACAGAAAGCTTAAGTATGCAGTCACACTTTTGGTCAACAGGATTGTGCTGAATTACTCAAGGAAAGTCATTAATGCCAGCAGGTGGCAACAGGAAAGGATTTTATTGAAATACTTGGACCTATTCTACCTGGCGGGTTGACCAGGCCCTTCCAAAATGTGGACAGTAACACCTACAGATCTTGATGATGGTTTACTGTGAAGTGAGTTTTATCGTCCAGGCAAACCAACTCATTTTGGAGCCAAAAATAGAAGTAACAACATACTAAGAAAACCTAGTTGAGGAAATAGTTAATATTTAATTCCCATCAATCTAACGTGTGTGCCAGTAAGGCCAGACGACAATACACCCCAGTGGGACTATTTTTTTTCTTTTACTCCTATCAAAATAAAACTTTATAAAATGAAAGTAACCATGAAAAGTAACATGTTTCTTTGAAAATAAATTTGAATATGCAAATGAGCTACACACTAGTCGAATATAGGCTACCCAAAATATATCCCCATAGGCTTAAGTTTTTCCTTTACTCCCATCACAATCAAACAGTGCAAGTATCCATGAAAATTAACATATTTGTTTTACACGTTTCTTGGAAAAAAACACAATACATAAACATGATACATTTTAAGTCACTTACTGTACCTGGCTCACTTGCCACAAAAAGACTTATATAGATCTAAAGAGTTGATTGCACAATCTAACCTCCACTTGCTTTCAAATTTTTTTTTTTTTTTGGGGGGCGAACAAGCCTTACCTAATAACATTCCGTCATAGTGACATCAGAATAGCCATCTTGGTCATTATTAATGTGGTGAGGTTACATTTTGGGCTAGTAGATTTACAAATGATTGGTATTGTTGGTATGATTACGAAATGACAGCCTCACACAGAAGACAGATGGAAAACCAGATAGAACCATTTCCCAGACATTCCAGCTCTTTTAACAATATGGTTCCTGTTTTAGCTTCGTGATGAACTTGAGAGGGCTGGGTGTATCACGGACCATGCAAAGCACCATGCAGACGTGCTCATAGTCCAAACTGCCATTGCCTCCACCAGAACAAAAGACACAGTCTTAGTAGGTGATGACACAGACTTGTTAGTACTCTTGTTGCGTCATGCTGATCAGAATTCACAGGAGCTGTGCAAAGGAAGCAACAAGAACAAGACGGGTATGGTGCGTGAAGCAGACGAAGGAGTTACTTGGTCCTACGGTGTGTGACAATCTCCTCTCCTGTGCTTGGAGTTCAGCAGTCCTTGCAGCACTCGTATTCATACAGCTTTTATTTCAAATTCTTTGTGCTGTATATTTGTATCTTACTAGCAGGTGGGTTCTCTGCAGGTTCCACATAATTGTCTTCATCGTTACTGCCATCTGGACTGATGTAGTCTTCCTGTAGAGCAACAGAGACAACAAAATATTGGACATGGTGTCCACAGTCATTGGAGCGTGTTTTCTACGGCACAGGATATGGTGAAATTCTGCAAGGCAGCATATATATATACACTGTATAATCACACTATATGCATGTATAGGTGTGGAGTTATTAGACCACTGTGTAGCTGTAAGATCACGTGTTGTAGGTGTGAAAGCTACATTACTTCATGAGTCTCCCTGGGGGCAGGTTCAGGTGGCAGGTGTTTGGATTCTTTGCCCGGGCGAAGGGGCTTCCTGGGTGGCCGTTCAGGCCGGTTGCGGCAGCTGTCTGGAAAAGGAGAAGCAGAAGCAGAAAAAAAAAAGTGTCAGCATTTGCATGAAGTACCCTTCTGAAGAGCTCTGTGGTTTTGGCTCAACAGGGTTTGTAGTGAGTGTATGATTACACAGGAAAACTAAACTCCAAACGATCGCGAAACTTATCGTGTGCATTTGTTTCATTTTAGTGACAGATATATGCTTCAGTGAGCAGTGCAGGCAGGAGCTTGAATAAATGACTGACCAAGATATTCCCCCCGAGAGAAGGAAACAGATGAGCTTGTGAAGACTCTATGACTGGGAGGAGGCTCGTAGCTGTCCTCCTGCTCCTGAAATGGCTCCTTGTACATCTCATTATTCTGGTGATGACACACAGGCCTATTATTATTTGGTACCACAGAGAAACGGAAGAGTTTGACTTTAATCGGTTCCCAACTTACATATTCAGAATCAGACAGCTGCTCATCACTGTGCCTGTTTTCATCTGCAAACACAAGCATTGAAAGGGGTTTCATGACTACATGCTGACAAATTTTACATTCCAGACATGAATTCATCTGAGCAGGTGTCGGAGTAGGTTTTCTCGTGCTTGACTGACACCTCCAAGTCAGTTTCTATGGTGAGGAAGCGCTGGACCGTATCTCCTCATGTCTTCATCTATCCAACAGTCACTCAACAGAAGCTTTTAAACACTGTGTGTTTCCAAACTACATGTGGAAGCAGGAAAATAGAAAAACGCACTAATAAAGTTACAGAACTCCTACCAGTCAAAACTGTTTTATAATACCAGGTTTACAATGTGACATTAAACAGGGGGAACGCTAGTGTACGGTACAAAATACAATTCTAAATATGTTTATAATATATATATATATATATATATATATATATATATATATATATATATATATATATATATATATATATATATATATATATAATAAATATGAAATATGTAATACAAAAAAATTCATGTTTATTCCCTGGGAAACTGAAAATAAACAGAAGTGGACTGTAATTCATTTGCTAAGCGACACCTGTGTTTACCATGCGGCTGCCGCGACGGAAATGCTAAACTTAATTCGGCACTTCATGTTATTGATGGGAAAACAGCAGTTCAGTCACCGCACTCACCTCTGTAATCTCTGACAGGAACTTCTGGAAGCGGTTTGCTTTTCAGCCTGTTGTACGGAGAGGTGTTGACAACAGCGACAGTGTTTACTAGCATGACTTCCCTTGTCTTTTTTTCTCTTTTACTATGAGACGAAACTGAGCAGACAGTCCCATGTATTCACTAGATAATATTAGCAGGATAGCAAAGTGATGAATTTCAGGAAAGGAAAGTGGGACAACAGTCATCTGTTTAATTTATTTTTGGTTTGTCTGTTTCTCTTATTGCAACGGTTGTGAAAGAGGAATCAGCATGTACCAGTGGCATTTTTAAACCTCAGAAATCCAACTTTCCACCACATTGCTTTTCACAGTGTTCCCGAGTCTCTAATACGAAAAGAAGCGACAAAAATATTTTGCATTTCTGAACGTACCGTCTTAGTTTATTCAGTAAGCTGCCATCATTTTTCTTGATGTCTTGAACAATCTTCTGAAGCTGCCTGGAAAACAAACAATTTGTCATTTGAGAAACAAGTCTTCAGAGCATTCTTCATGGCGAATGAGAGGTCCTCCTGATGCCTTCATCCACAGATGGATGACAGTAAAGCCAAACTAATATCCCCTTCAGCTCTCAGTCCTCGTTTTCCTAAGTATTCTCCATAAAGTTTAAATTTATGTTCAACATGAATCCATGCCGGGTTAAGACGTATTTTGCTTTACTGACATTTGTATAATTATGAAATAGTGATTTAATTTAGCAAATGTGACACAGAGCTGTAAATATCAAACAGATGGGAGCAAACGTCATGCTTTGTCATCACAGTCACAAAAAAAAAAAAAATCAGTTACAACCCAAAAATACTTACCGAATCTTCGCTGTGGCCGGAGCTGCCAGTTTACCTATCGTGTCCCTGTTCATATTGACTCCGAGAGTTTACACGTTTGAACCCTCATTCATTCCCCTCATGTGTTTAAAGTCAGTGTTTAGTCACGTCTGGCAACAAAAGGGGGAGGAGAGAATTCATTCTGGCTGCGGCTGTAAGAAAAATCACTTCTCTTTTCCACTCCCTGTCACTCACTCACTCACACACACACACACACACACACACACACACACACACACACTCTTACACAAATACAGACCTCAGCGGCCACAGCTTTTGACAAACTGCCTGCATCACATCCGTGGGTGCAAGTTTTTGAACAATCTTTTCTCAGGTCGCCCATGCTTTTCTACAATTTCAAACATTTTGTTGCTTTTTTATTGTCCTTACAGCGTTTGTTCACCTTGCTGGGTAGTGATATGGAAAGTTATGCGTTCCTGCTAAAAAGGTAGTAGGATGATCCACTGCTGTGTGTGTGTGTGTGTGCGTGGTTGCCGTGGGTATTTTTGTAGAATATACACATCTGTTCTACCTTTGTCACAGGGCCCTGTGGCAAGGGGGAGAACCCAGGAAGTTTTTATTACAACCCAAAAGTGCTTACCAAATCTTCGCTGTGGCCGGAGCTGGCAGTGCACCCATCGTGTCCATGTTCATACTGAATCTGAGGCTTTACATGTTTGAACCTCATCCATTCCCCTCATGTGTTAAAAGTCAGTGTTTAGTCACGTCTAGCAAATTTGTGGGTACTTTTGCAGAATACACATCTGTTGTACCTTTGTCACAGGGCCCTGTGGCAAGGGGGAGAAACCAGGAAGTTGTTGGTGGGAAACTTCTAGGGCTGTAATCAACCAAAGAAATTCTTGGTCGACTGAAGCCCTCAAATTTCGACTAAAAATCGACTAATTTTATATATGAAAAATATACTGTGTCAACTATCAGCACAAAACCTGTTGAGGAATATTTAGACAATTGTTTTCGTCACGTTATAATGACTGACTGACACTATCATTTGTCCTGACAGAGCGAGACTGAACGGGGGAGCTCAGCATCGCGGCTGAGACACAAATAGACTTTTAACTTAAAATTTACTCTTGAACACAAAAGGGCAAGTCCACGGTAAGAATTTTTACAATTAAAACAAAACAATTATTAGACTAAAACATTGAAATGTCAATTCTGATATGTTCGTATACTCAAAACTGACGGGGCAACCTAAGGTGGACAAGTTAGCTCACCGTTTCTAGGTGATACGCCGTCGTGTTTGTCGTGGAGCTGTGATATGCAAACTGTTGTTTGCAAACTTTGCATTCGACTTTTTTTCCATGATTATTTTCATGAAATGCTGTTATGCTGCAGATGTCTTTAACACGGTGGACGAGGACTGACTTTAAATGAAACCGTCAAAATTAAATATACATTCATCAAAGCACCAGACATTGGCCTAGTATTCTCCAGTCTGTCTGTCTCTAGCGGGTCGGGCTAATCCAAAATAGCAAAAACAAAGGGGGGTGTTCAAAGATAGATTGTGATTTGTGAAACAGGGGTGCTTTCGGTACTTTCCTCCTGATGAAATTAACGTGGCAAAAAAATCGACCAATCAGAATTTTGGTCGAGCCAGAACGTACTGACTAATAAATAGACCAGTCGACTGGGAGATTACAGCCCTAGATACTTCTATAGTGTTTAACAATTTGGATCTTTAAGGAACCAACTGTATGATTCACAATCAAAAAGGGCTTTTGTCTGCTTTTATTCAGTCTGGAGCTGCTTTTAAAGAAATGTATAATGTAATGTAATATGATTACTGAAACTCCTTTGTAAATTTCAAACATTTAAAAACTCAGGTAGTTGTGTAGTTTTTGATGTTATGTTAGCTTTAGTTTAAATGAGTTCCATCCAGGTCGCCAGTCCATTGCAGGGCCAACACATAGACAGACAACCATTCACACTCACAGTCACACCTACGGTCAATTTAGAGTATCAATCAGCCAAGGTTTAAATGAGTTCTCAAAGAAAAAAACACACTGCTCCGGCAACAACATCCTATTAAACAGGTTTAGATAAATATTCAACCCATTAAATCAAACTGATTTCATAAAATCTCTTGATCTATGTGCAGAATATGACGTAATTAGTATCACGTACGGGCAGCACGGTGGTGCAGTGGTTAACACTGTTGCCTCACAGCAAGAAGGTTCCGGGTTTGAGTCCCAGCTTCAGCACAGGATCTTTCTGTGTGGAGTCTGCATGTTCTCCCTGTTCCTGTGTGGGTTCTCTCTGGTACTCCAGCTTCCTCCCACAGTCCAAAGACATCAAGAGAGGACGAGGCTGATTGATACTCTAAATTGACCGTAGGTGTGGCTTTGAGTGTGAATGGTTGTCTGTCTCTATGTGTTGGCCCTGGAAGGGACTGGTGACCCTGGTGATGGTGATGGGAACCCAGCCTTTTTCCTGAAGGCTGCTGGGAAAGCCTTCCCCCAGGCCCCCGCAGTCCGTAACAGGACAAGCAGTAGAAAATGAATGAATGGATGGATTGTATCAGGTACATGTTTCTGCATAGCATCCTGACCTTTCGGGAGTGTCTGTGTGTTCCATAGAGAGATGTTTGTTTTGACCTTTTTACTGTTATATTATTTATGAAGCGTATTCTACATTCTGTGTTCCTAAACAGTTTAATAATGACAAGCAATGAGGGAAAGAAAGAAGAGAGTGTGAGCGAGGCCAGGTTTGAAGGATGGTGGGCCCAGGTGTGAGATGACAACTATGTGAAAGTGTGACTTACGGTTGGTGGATGAGACTGAACTTGCTGATGTCGCTGTCAGACAGGTTCTGTGTAATAACAGAGATAAAATATAAACACACAGCGACAAGCTGGTTAACACTTAGAGAGGATGAGTATAGAAGAGGTGATGCTGCAGAATAACATCCAGCGGCTTCAGGAGTGAGCGAGAACATCTGGAGTCGTGCATCATGCAATGGCTAACAGTAGATGGCAGCAACTGACTGAGAGCCATTTCAAGACCCAGCCTCCTCACACTTGTTTACCTTTGAACTCAATCAATAAAGACAGCAGAAATGGGAGATTCAGGGTCACACATATATTACACTTATGCACCCAGCAGCTCTTAAAACTCATAGCTGTCATGATTCCTTTGACATTTGTAATTCATGGAGCTCGCTTAAAGCAGCTATATAACCAAGGGTGATACACAGGTGGTGTTTATGAAGCTGCATCGGGAAGGACAACAACAACAACAACAACAAAAACAACCCGTGAAGCTGGAATGTGCTGTGGTGCGGTTTCCTTTTTGCCAATTAAATCCGCCGACCTTCAGGTGAAGAGGCTCCAACCAAAAACCCCGAGGAAGGAGTACCACTTCAAAATAAACACACACACAAAAAAACCTCATTTAACACTGTGAAAAAAATATTGGATAAAAATGGTGCATGCTAATATCTGTTGTGCAATGTGTGTTTCGTAAATTAAAAGAAAATGATTAGCATAAAATATGCAACAAATGCTGCTAAATTATGTATTCCCATCTTCATTCATAATTCATTACAGCAGGTCAGTTTTTGCTTGGTTTTTCTTTTCTGTTTTATATTTGACGCAGAGATGCTTCAATCCTCTTTTTGTCCCTTTCTCAAAATTTAATGGTAAATAATTCCCAAAATTACATGAACAGGTGATGGCACAGGAATGTCGTCAGAAATAATCACCAAGGAAAATCCATCAGTGGAAAACACCCATCTTTTAAAAATATCAAGCCATCATCAATGTACTCGAGTTAGCATTTCATAAAGCTGGTAGCAACCTATACCTGACACACATAAGATAACCCTAAACATGATTGCTAACCTCAACGTTAACTTTCACATTGCCAGTGAGGGTTGTGCAATAAGTCAGCAGCTGTTTTTGTGCACGTGTGAATTGTTGTATGTTTGTGAAAATATTTAATTTTAATGATAATTTTATGACACTCTAAAAAATATTCAGCAAACACCACTCTAATGAAGATGAGTCTGTTAAAGCTAGAAGCAAGCTAACATATAGCTGATGAAACGAGCTAACTTTTTTTTTTTTGCTAACCTCAATGCTAACTTTCACGTCGCCAAGCGATGGTTGTACAATATGTTGCTAGTGTCTGAAGATGTTTGAGAGTATGTGAACTGGTGTATGTTTCTTTTCTTGGGTGACTGACCAATTCAGCCTTTGAAGGACCAATCTAAGTCAAATTACTCCAAGTTACATGTGCAAAACCAAAAGTAGTACTTCACCCATAAGGCATACTTCGCCTTTGAGGTACACAGTACATAGAGGTGAAGATGATCTTCCCCTCTTGCTTCCTTTCTTTCTGACTCCACAATGCAGAAAGAGACAGCCATGTACATTTAGCTTGAAGCGATCGCTAACAACAGCAAAACTTTCTAAGAAACATCAGTTTCTAAACTCTGAAGCACATTATCAGGTATAACCCACATCTTCTTTATCCAGCCGAGTGCTATGTAATCCCCGAAACACTTCCATTTGATGTAAAATCAAGTTGTAATCCTACTTGTTTGTCACGCATTCATGGTAGCACAGAATTTATTTCAGCTTTTTTTAAAATTTTATTTTATACACATTAGCGCCAAACCAGAGGTGTTATAGTTTATCTTAAACTCAAATCCAGGTGTTTGTGGATTACTGAGTGTACGGCTGGATAAAGAAGACGTGGATTATACTATTATCATACTACTGGCTTCAAGTTAATATACCTGGCTAGCTCTGTCTTCATGGGGGACTCACCAGCTGAGATAACCATGAGCTGAAGAGAGCTCTAATTAAACAGATTGTCATGCAGCTCCAACAGCGTGTCAATGAAAAGTTTGGTCCTGTAGGTTTGTTCGAAGTCAAGTGAACAAATAGAGAGTAGTGTATGTGATAAGAGGTCCACCATGGGCAGTTAATTTAATTTAATAATGTCCCTTTATCAGTAAAGTCCTGTGAAACAAGTGCAGCAAAAGATTCCTACAACTGATAATAAAGTAGTTTACTCTGAGGTGTTGTGGGAGGGGCTGCTAAGACTACCTTAGTGTGGATACCGGAACGGTGGTGCAACAAAAGGATGGATTACCACGAGGAATAGGCCGCAGCACAGTGAGAGCCCTTTAAGTAGAGCTTGTGATTTATTATCATTTGTAAATCAGAGAGGGAGATCACTTAATATGAAAGGCATTACCTTCAAAGCAATGAACCTTGGCCTCACAGATACACACTTGATCATCCTGCTGGCTTACAGGAGAGAAAAAAGAATCTGTATAAAATCAGACTTAGCCTTTTGACACCGAATAAAATATCAAATAGTCCGCCCCAGTGGATAGTCAGGCACTGCTCCCACATTGAATTATTTATAGGAGAGTCTGTGCTTGTTCAAATGAGACACAACAGCTCTGCATGCTGCTGCCTTTTCTTTGTCTCAGAGACCAGAAGCTCTCACTCACAGTAAAACCGCCATCACATCCTAATATTTTACCAGCTGATCTGATGGTATGGTTAGCCTTACTATGCTGTGGTTAGCCTCAGTAGTTCACTTTGAATTCATGAACAAGAATTAATGTTTTGTGTGTGTGTGTGTGTCCAGTTTATTTGAGTAGAGTTTTCATTGTCTCTTTTAAGTTCAAAGCAGATTTATGGATGATCTGAAAAGGCAAAAACAAACTATTTAAAGGACATTTTTTGTTTATGTCAATACATGATAAAGTGTTAGATGATCGGATCAACACCACAATGTCATACCTCATAGATTGTAGCATTATAGCTTTGCCAAGAGGACTTGAAACAAGTGGAGCTTGAATTCTTGAGGTATTAGTTAGCAGATTTTCTTACTTTTAGAGAGAGCCCGACTAGCACTGGGCTTCGTACTAAGCTAAGCTAACCATCACTTGGCTCAAGAACCAAGAACCTGGTTTCAGTCAGTCTTCTCATGTAAGCCTCAGCCAGAAAGTGAATACATATTTTTGGCAAAATGTTGAAAGCAATTCATAGTTGTTGTTCAAAGCCACAATGTGTTTAATTTGGAGTTTATAACGTTTAGCACGGAAAATATGTGAAAATGTCTTAACAGTGCATTAGATGTTGGCGGCGGCAAAGGATCTGTTCAAAGTACATGGTGCAGAACCGAAGCAAAGATAATGTAAATCAGTGACGTGCGGTGAGGTTCATGGCTGGCGAGGCAGTGACGTCATTAGTCAGACTTAAAAACATATTAACCCGAAGTGCAACAGGCGGCGGGTTATGTTTTAAGTCTCATATCAGCATTCTTTACAAATACAAACTGTAGCACACAAAAAGCGGATTTAATTTAAAAAAAAACGTTATTATGGTCTTACCATCCGAGTCCAGACGTTGTACGAAGTTGAGAAGAGCAGGCAAGAAAAGCAGAAAAGACGGTTTCTTGATGTACATCCACACATCCAAAAAGAGCGGGTCTGTCCCGTAGCCTGACTCAAGCTACTAGCTCCGGCGTTGGTCTGCCTTTAATTATTACATCCTGCTTCGATTGAAAGTCCAATTTAGAAAATTGTCTTGAGTTTGGAGATGTAATCCTCTTCCATGGAAACACTGGGAAAAACACAAAAACTGATGCACCGCACTTGCTCATTAGCTAGCTTACTGTCACTTATTCTCTCGCATGGTTGCATTCACATTAGCATCCCTGGGATCACGAGTGCCCCCCACAGAGAGGCTAGAGAACTGCGTGCGTCACCGAGCTCCTCTTCCCAGCCGTTTTATGATTTCTCGGCGCATGAAAGACACATTAAATCATATCCGCTAAAAACTATAGAAAATTAATTCACATAGTAAAAGTGTTTGAATGTTTTAATAACTTAATACAGGGAGACAGCAATACGCTCGGCTGCCGGGTATTGCGCAATCCATGGTGAGGCTCGGCGGGCTGCTGCGGCACCACACTCTCGAGTATTTCAACGTTAAATGGGAAAATTCGGCAAATTTGAGTCAAAAATGATCTAAAACTGGTGGAGATAAATGGAAAATAACTTAAATCACTCGAAAAATTAAACCATTTAATTTTTTTTTTCATTCCATGATCAGCCTCACCTGGCCCCCCTGACTGCACGTCACTGAATCAATCATGATTCCTGGTGATGGTGGGTACGATGTACTGTTGTTGAAACATAAAGACAGTCTCCATCGGGGGTCGTTTGGGCGGTGGTTGCTATTAACAAAGGAACCTCTTCTTCTTTCCAGGGGGTTCGCACAGGACACCAGATCACTATTTACTCTAGTTGAGCAGGTTGTCATCAATCAATGAATGTGTGTGTGTGTGTGTGTGTGTGTGTGTGTGTGTGTGTGTGTGAGCCAACATTGCAAAGTGAGTTTCTAAG
Organism: Aulostomus chinensis; assembly: GCF_037954235.1. Taxonomy (NCBI): domain Eukaryota; kingdom Metazoa; phylum Chordata; class Actinopteri; order Syngnathiformes; family Aulostomidae; genus Aulostomus; species Aulostomus chinensis. Next base: position 21,243,679 of record NC_141335.1, on the reverse strand, counting down.
GTGCTATATAATAAATGCTCTATTTACAGGCATTAGCATATTTGTAACGAACAGCTCAATGCTCTTACGCTGTTGAAGCCCTCTCTGTTTCTGTGCCATGTGTTGCCCCATGATATGTGGCTCTCTGCTGGAGTAGCAAACAGCAGGTGTTGCAAATATAACATTTGCCCGTGTGCTTTTTTTTTTTTTTTTTTTTGGGAATGTATTTCATTTCAGAGAACAGCTATTGGATCTTTCACAGCAGCTGCATAAGGTCTCGTGGCTGGTGAGAGATTTTGCACATTTTAACGAATCTCTGCTAAATGTTCAAATACCACAGGTGTACGATCCTTTTTGCTGTCCTATCCATTACAGAGGGATGTGTCAAAATTGAAACTAGTGTGGTTGATTGGTAGAGTATATTCCTTCTGTGTATTTTCAACTATAGTATAGATTTTTTACATCATTTCATGCCATTGTAGATGTTTGATACCAACAACAAAGTAACATGTCATATAGCATGCAGCCACAGATGTGCTGCTGTGTTTATTTTATTCTGCGTGGCCTTTTTTTTGTAGTGTTGATGTCACATGGAGAGGTTGAAAGTGACTTCCTCCCATCGCAGCCACACAGGCAGAAGCGTCACAGTGATGAAGCCTGACAGTTCTTTTAATCTGCTACCTGTGTGAGCGATTACGGCATCAGACAGATGGAGATCACCTTTATCTACGCTGCGCTGACTGTCATTTTTCCATCCTTATGGTAATATGCAGCCATCCTGACAGATTAGGATTGTTTTATTTCATTTAGGAAAGAATAGAAGCTTCCTTGCATGAAAGAGGAAGGAATGTGTCTTATTAAATCATCAAAACAGGACACATTGAATAAAAGGATTAAATAGAATAGAGGCTACATGCACTTTCCAGTCTGAAACACTAACAAACAAGGAGGTATTGTGGGCATGACATGATGAAGATGCATTTTCATCATTGAGTTTCTTTTGAACTTTTGCTCCATCCACTGTATAAACATGATATGAATATGCAAAGCAAGCCAAAGGCTGTGCTCACTGGACACGTACATGCACACGCACACACACACACACACACACACACACACACACACACACGCACACGCACACACGCACACACACACACACACTGGATGACATTCAAAGTCTACAGTGCAGCCCTCTCTGCCCTTAGACACATGCTGAGTTCCTGATGAGTCAAACATGAACTTATTATAAAAGAATGTCTTCCTTTTCTGCTGTACTTTAGTGCAAGCACACCGCAGCTCGACAAAAGCTTCAAGAAAAAAGGTCTGTAATCAAGCGTGTAAAATAAATTCACAGAAACATGTCTTAGTGCTATTGGTGCAGAAATATGCTATATTATATATGTAAAGCTCTCGCTGTTCAGATGTGTTTTAGGACATAAAGGACTTGTGTGCTTTGAATTAATGCCTGATATGTTTTTTCCACCAAAAATCCAATTATTATCCATTATTTCTCTGTAATATAAATATATATATATATATATATATATATATATATATATATATATATATATATATATAAATCCATGAATAGAAAATGTGTTAAGCACAGTGCTACTTTTCTCCCTGTGTTGAAGAGGATGATCATTTAGTTCCATATGAAAAACATTTTTTAGAAACTGTTTTTTGACTCTGCTCTACTTTCCTTCGTAAAAATCCTCTTGCAACAGAAAATTATATTTAACTGACAGATGCAACAGAAGATTTGTCCAAAGTAAAAGGGGAAGTGTACAAAATGAAGGTGAGAATGAGCAAATCCACTTCAATCTTGACCATTCTTTCAAAGAGACGAGAAACGCTGCATTGTGGTTTTATGCCTCTAGGATATATGTACCTCTTGTAGTGACCTTTGACCACCAAAATCCTCTCATTTCATCCTAAAGTCCCTTTGGAAATGTTCAAGAAATTCCCTCAAGTGTTCCTCAGATATTGCTTTAATAAGAACGGAAACCTAACATGACCCTCTTTAAGGTATATCAGTTAGACCGTCCATCTAACATGTATTCATTCTAGGCCTCGATCTAGTGGCTACAATCGGCCGATTAATCCGGGCCCTAAATCATTCCATTCTGTTCAATGCCAATGTTTCTCCTCTTACCCCTAAACAAGAGAGGCAGCCTGTGAGATGAACGACGTCATTTCTTATGCTGTGAGTTTTGCAGCTCAGTGTTATCTGTTTTCCAGCTCGATCATTTGCTATACAGTACAGTATGTGTTCTGCCTCAAAAATAACTTTACTTACAGTACAGAGGCCTCAAGGAAATGTGAAGAAGATGTTCTCTCCTCGAAGAACTTGTCACTGTCATAAAGTAATATCGAAGTTTACCATTGATAGAATCTGCTGTATGTGCAAAGACATTTCTGTTTGCTAAGTAGCAGAAAGTTCCTGAGTTAGACAGAAGTTGTTGCTGTAAGGTGCTCACTCCGTCACAAATGTACTGACATTTTCACCTCTGTGTGATTTTTGAGGGCCTGCAGGCCATTTGAGGGACATGAGCTCAGAGAATCTGGGGTGGCTGTGCTAACTTGGTGCTTAATACTGACATGCACAAAGTAACAACGTTAACATGCTCATGATTTTGAAATCATTATGATGTGACGCCATTTTCAAATTAAAAATATGGAGAATACAAAAAAAAAAGACTTGTTACCATTGTGGAAATAAGTCTGGCTTATTTGGTGATCATACCATGAACCCCTTCAAGCTAAGAAATGTTGTGCATCAAATATTAAATTGCACACATTTCCAAACAAAGACAAAAATAAAATCTGAAAGTATACATAAGTGTGTTGGACTTTCATCTTTTGAATCAAGACTTGAAAACAGCACACATCTCACCTCAGAATCTAAAATCTGACAGACTTCCTTGATGTACAGTCATCACTGACTCCATCATGGACGCTCAGCAACCACATGATTGATGCTAATGACAGCAAGGCTGCTGAGGTGCTCCTGTGTCATGGTAGACTTCAGCTATGTGCCAATAAGCTTGCGTGTGTGTGTGTGTGTGTGTGTGTGTGTGTGTCTTTTCTTACATTTTGGAGACCTTTTCCATAGGTTTTCATTGAAGGTGAGGTTTAGGCCGATAGTTGGTCGTCCTCAACGATTCAATTCACTTTATTTAATTCAAACAACATTATCAGTCCCTCTTGGGGCGGAATAATTAGAACATCTGGCACAACTCACATACAACGGCATACAACACATACACCAGGAAGTTTAAAAGGTTGGAAGAAAATCCTACTCATGTGAAAATAAACTAGCTAGAAACATTGCAGGTGTATACCTCTACCATAGGTGCCTGTGATTTTGACCTTTGACCTCCAAAATGTTTTCAGGTTGTTCTTGAGTCTCATTGGAGGTTTGTACTATATTTAAAGAAATTTTCCCAAAGGTGTCTTAGATATTGCCCTGCCCAAGAATGAAAGAGATTTCATGCATTGGTGAGATGTCACTACCTTGACATTTGACCACTAAAATCTAAGTCCGAGTGGATATTTATGCCAGTTTTAAAGAAATTCTCGAAAGCCCCCCCCCCCCCGAGATATCGAAATAAAGAGAACAGGATGGATGGATAATGCCTATGGCCCTCAGCTTTTGCTGATGTGGAGACATAAAAACAAATCAAACCTGTCTCCCTACGGCTAGGGAGTAAGTGGAGACAGTAAGGTGCAGAATTAGCACCATATAAAACACAGCAAAAGCACCAGTATGGAGACAATAATGAGACTAGCATTAACAGGTCCATTAAATGAGCTGCATACAAAGCCTGCCCACAAAACCTCCTTCACGGGGATGCATTTTCTAAAAGCCAGTGATTTCAATTTATCTTGAATGCATTTATAGTCTATTTAATGCTACTGGAGACCTTAATTCATTCCTGAGTGTCTAAAAGAACAAGCATCTGCCTGCTATACCTTGCCATCTGGGGATCTGGTACTGTGAGATCATCTGACCTGTGTTGTTAAGACATAACTTGAGAGTGCACCATTTAAAATTGTATGATCCTGACATACTTTGTCAGGTTTCTACTCAGACTTGAGCTGCATAAAGTGGTTCCTCCGCGTGTGCTCCCATGGACCGAGACCTAAGACTACTCCGATCGGTTCATTTTGGGACTTCAGTACCCAGATATTCTTTCATATTTAAAGTGGACAGTCGGTTATTAAGACCTCTCCTGTACTGGAATTCTGGGCAGAACTTATTTCTACCATTCAGGTGTGTAATATTTATCAGCTTAACATGTTAGCATTTGCTCCTTCTTATACATGAAAGTAGGGCTGGAGACGAAAACATGCTCACTAAAATTTTATGATCTGGGAATCATGAATATCTAGTTTTGCCCTAATCCACCTTGTATATGTTGAGATATTTCAGGAATTCCAGCTCATAGCGGTCCATCAAAAGTCCACACAGCTTGGTGCAGAAATGGGTTTTTTACTAGCGCTGTATCTGTAGGAATGGGATGTGTCAGTCATCTCTCTATGAATGTGTATTTTTCAGATTTGCACGAGTAACTTGCACATCAAAGCCTCTGCACTGAAGCATGAATCATTTTGACTAGTAAATAGCGTCTTTTGGAGATACGCCTGGGAGAAGTAGGAGTATTTCAGTGATGCAATATCCATCCTGAAATAGAATCAGCTCAGGGTCAGTGAATAATGAAGAAGAGGCCAGATTGATGCTCTCATCTGTTTGTGTGAAAAGGAGGATTTGTAAGTGGCTAATAAATAAAGGCTCCTTTTTTTTTTGTGCTTTTTTTTTGTTCCAGAAGTGTCAAAACGCAGGTGTTACTGAGGAGGAAGATCCTCAAAATATGAAATACAGGGACGTTATCAACTCATTTCAGTGCTCCAAATCGATGGTGAGTCATGAAAGAGCTGTACTCCCCCGATGAATGATGGGAGAGAGTGAGACTTACGACAAATAGCACTTTAATTATACGTACCTAAATAAGTAGGAATAACAGCTTTACTGGCTCACAGCCACACACATACAGTACACGGGTGGTGGTTCTAGATATGTTGTGGAAGGGACACATTCAGCTGCTAAAGGTATTTTAGTCCACAACATAGTAACGTGCACATAAAACTTAAAATTTCATGATTATTTCAGTACCATTGTTCATTTCAGTATCAGTTTTAGTTCACAACTGCCAGTCGCTGGTTGCTTGCTGAGTCACAGATTTGTACCAGCTGTCATGTCAGCACTTTTGCAAGAGGCTATCCAAATTTTATTATTAATGCAGGCTAGAGGACCACTTTGAGAGCAGGCCTCCTCCAGTTCTGTTTGATACAAAAGATGGATGGAAGATGGAAAGATGGAGACAGTCAGCATATGAAGCTGAAAAGAAGATAAAGCTTTTACAAAGCCAAAGCACAGTAAGGCAGGCTGTAGAAATATTACCTGAGTTAAACTGGAACACTTAAACTAGAAACTGTCGGTGGATTACTGAGAACCCGGCTGGATAAAGAAGACCTGGATTATAGCAGACGATGCCCTTGAGAGTTTGGAAACACATGTTTTTGAACACTTTTCTGACTTCTGGAGTCTCAAAGAAATAATGCAAGAGGGAAAAAAAAACTGAGCTCAAAACTCAGTACCTGAATAGCACAATACAATTTTTGGGCTGAAGTACTGCTTTTATACTATACACAGTAAAAAAAAACAACACAAAATCATGCCCATACAATGGTAATGTATTCGACAGCTGTGAGTGGGTACACACGGTACGGTAATTTATTTATATTTTACCTTTTTTTAGGCAGGGGAAACTCACTGAGAGTGACTCTCATTCGCAGGAGTGCCCAGATCGTATTTACACTGCTACAAGTTCATACCTACTCAGGACAAACACAGTCAGATCTGCTGGCCACTGAGCAGCACCGCTAGAGCGGTCAGGGTTAAGAGGGCAGGGCCAGCACTTTCTCTCAGCTTTCTCCACCCAAATGCATCCTCATCCAGCGCCATCTAACCAGTTACAGATGGGAGGAATCCACCGTGATCGGTCATAAAGAACAAGGCCCCTATTGCGATATTGCTCTGAACTCAGCGTTACACAGGCCCCTTTTGGCAGCCTCTGGACACAGACATATGAAGTGTCATATGAAGCGGATGTTGACGACAAGAGAATAGCTGTGGAGTGTTGAAGAAGCAGAAGTTGCACAGAGTACATCCTCTAACAGAATGCGGGAAATCTGCCAAATGAAGGAATTTACACAAGTCATGTCTCATATTTGGTAAACTCACAACTTTTTGCAGAGCTGCAACAATCTAGTTAATTCAAACTGAGTTCTGAAGGCTTCTAGGTTTGAAGTACTCACACTGGCCATATCGGGGGAAGAAAAAAACAACAACTTCTGACAGATTTTAAAAAAGCCTAATGAGAAAACAGAATGTTTTCTCATTTCACTTTTTTTTTAATATCAAAACTGGCACAAAGAGCTCCTGGAAATGTAATTATTGGGCTGTTTTAATGCCACAATCATGATAAGACTTGCTTGGGAGGATTTGTCCATTTGGATGTAATTAGAATAACAAACACGAGGGGATTAGCAGAATATATAACTCTATAACATTTTTAGGAAATACTGTATATTCAGGTAAAGAAAAAGGAAGAAAATATGACAGTTACTCACCAGAAGTCTCTGCCCAGAAATCTTCAGTCTGTTGACCGTTACAGCACATTCTTGCATTTTGTTCTGGGGAACATTTTAATCACAGTTTGTCCACATTCATAATTGATAACAGGCCGTCTTTTCATCACACTCTCACGCTTGTTGCACGTGCGCAGCATATTTGAAGTTGAAATAATTAGCTTAAGGAAAATCTTAGCAACCTCCATTTTTCTGTCCCACTCACCTTAAACATTAAGGAAGCCACTTGTGTGTAGTCCCATCCTTCACACTCTTCACTGGTTGGTAGGTTCATTTCGATCTCAACAGGGAACCTCTGGGCTGAAGTGTACTTTTGGAAGTACAGTGATTGACTGACCTGTCTCCCTCACAGTCTAAACTTGTCCCCAACATCGCCAACAGGAAGCAGAAACTTCTCTTTAACGTTGTTCGTCACAAATGAAGTAAGAAACAGTGGAGTGTCATTACAGTGCTCTTGACCAAGAAGCCGAGAAAGACCGTATTTGTTCTTTCATTTTTAATGCCATTATCTTGCAACAATAGATTAATGGATCTTGTCAGATATGTTGCTCGATAACCAGATAATTAATGTTAATTATTAGGTATACAACAGTATAACAGTACTGGCATCAGATGTCTGTTATTTTTAAAATATATCGGTTGCATCGCTGGAATTAGTACAGATACATCATTGTTGTTTATGGCAAAGCATTAATGAGCGTTGGGCTTTTTCCAAAAGTTTTGGAAAAAAAGGGAAATGTTACTTTTTCAACTTCAACTTGTTTATGTGTGTTTATCTGAATGGAAAAAAAATGTAAATGTCATAGAAATTTGTTTGTATTCAGATAGTATTGGTATCTGCAGATGTGAGCTATCATTTGTCAAATAGCATATCAGATAAAAAAAAAAATGCAACATCGTACATCCCTCATAATTATCAAAAACATCCAGAAAAAGTCAAAAATATTTCATATAACATCTCATAAATCTCATAAATGTAATTTATGCATGCAGCATTTATTTTTATTTACCCATTTCTAGTATGCTAAGCTAAGGTAATCAGCTGATAAATATGTTATAGAGATGCTCGTGGTATCTCTTTCAGAAAGTTGGACAGGCAGTTTCAGTTTTTTGCAGTGGGGATTTTGTGTGTGTGTGTGTGTGTGTGTGTGTGTGTGTGTGTGTGTGTGTGTGTGCGCGCGTGTGTCTGTGTGTATCCAAGCCTGGATGAAGGAATATACTTGACTGAATAATGTCTAATTAAAGAGTGCATAGACTCTGCAAGTATGGTGAAGATTGTCTAGCATAAAGATGGCTAGCAGTCCTAATACTCTCCGGGGGTTTCCAAAAAAAAAACAAACAAAAAAAAAAGCCTAGCTAACACATTGTAACTCATTAGCCTAAACCAGAGAGAACTGTTAAAAAGAAAAAGTGTTATTTATTTCACTGGGAGTTCTCATTTGAAGCCGTTTCTTTCTGAACAGTTGGTGGGTGCAGCCGTGCACAGACATGAGGGTGGTATCACATTTCTCATTTAAACTCAAATGAATAAAAATATTGCCCAAAGTGTCAACGAGTTTCAATATTCTGCAATCGTGTAAATGAGCACTTCAGAATGGCCTGTATTCTAAAAGCAAAAGTAAAGTTCCTTTATTTTCCCATGCATTTTACAATTATATTCAGTTTGCATGTATGAGGAACTCACTTTACACAAAAGCACATTGAAAAATCCCCACACCTCTGCTGTGTACTTCCTTAATGTATGCAAATCTATGACAAATACACACAATAAAACAAAGGTAGCCATTGCTTTTATATGTACTGCTTTGGTTTTGTTTGTGTCATTGGTTCCCTACAGGAAGTATCCTCAACCTGAAATATTGCCGGGACAGAACTGGATAATGAGACTTACCTCCAGTCTGTGTGTTTATTGTTTTTCTTTTTGATGCTCTGTTGGTTATTGATTTCAAGATCTTTAATGCAGAACACCAACTGGACCACAACTGGACTGAACTTCCCTCTATCACCATGTGGGAATAGACACAAGACAATATGTGCTGTTAGAACAGCGCTGTCTGCTCCAAGCGTTCAAGTTTACATTGAAAAGTACCCAGATTTATGCTTTTATTTATATTTTTGTTTTGACAATACACTGTTAAATATTCTCAGTCATCGGGGTCACAGTATTGGAAGCGAGCAAACTTGTTTCTGTTTTCTTGGAGATGCTTGTTCACACCCTCGCAGCTCCTCACCATTTGTTAGAACTGAAAAAGCCTCTTGGATGCGATGTGAAATGTCTTTAAGACGTCTTCAATATGTCCTCTCTGTGTGGTGTCTGTATGTTCTCCCGTAACTGTGGGGGTAAATACTCCTGTCGAAGGTTCTGGAGCTGGTTCCCCGAGTGCTGCTCATGCACTTTGTGACAAATCCTCTTCTTGTCTGTCCTGATTAAAACTGATCATTTGAACAACATCAAACTTGACATTGCTTGGATGATCGTGAAGGCCTCCCCTCCACATGCACCCACGCTGCGGAGGAATAATTTGGCACCCAAGAAAACTTTCAGTCAAATCGCCCTCTAATCACCAAATTGTATTTGTAGGATGATTATAAATAGTTATTGGACAATTTCATTTGTCGCCTACAGAGCTGAAGGAAGTTAGAGGAGTAATTGGGTTCATTGCTCTTTCATAGATTGCTGCTGGCAGTGAATGGGCCATTTGTCTTAGTGATGTTGGAATTTCAGCTGCCACAGACTGGAGGGGAGCCAGCGCCTTCATTCAGAGCTGAGTGACTGCGGGAGGGGCAGGGGTAAATAGTCAAACTGTTAGTCAACTCTGGCCTGTGACCCCCGTTAACCCTCAGCCTCCGCTCTAATGAGAGCAGTGTAATAAATCCTGTCAAGCAGACAGAGGCAAGGTGTGCATATTAAAGGGACCAAATGAACAGCGTCTTTTGTAATTAGATGTAGAATCAAGGCCTGTAATGATTTTTCTCCCTCGACTAAATCAACAAATCATTCCTCTTTGGTCCACTGAAGCAGAATCATTGTTGGAGATAATTACAGCACAGTCATATTTAAACTTTCTTTCACATTTTTGGCTGTTATAGCGGAGAAATCAAAACCATATAAGGCAATGACTCATGATATAATTAGCGAGAAAAGGAAAACGTTTAAAGAGATAATATCCTTTACCGACCATTCTGATAAATGTACTTAATCATCTCTGGCTTCCATAGACAACTAGTGTGTGAAGGCCGGGGATGATCTCAAGGGAAATGCTCACAAAAGGCTTTCATTTTAGGGAGAAAGCTAATTAAAGTGGTGGAGCAGATGGCGCAGACTTGGTCCGGACTATGAGTCAGTGAGTGGCGAGATAAACCGGACATGGCAGGACAGCTGTGTGGGATGTGTGAGGTGACCAGGCATCTCCCCTGAGTTGGGCTTTACTCCACTAGACTTCCAACTGCATGAAAACTTTTAGTCACATACCACTGGATCAGGTGATGTTTACATCCTCTGAACATGTGTTTGCAGAGCAACTTTTACAGGAAGTAAATAAAGCCACGCCAGCCGGATGTCATTATCTTGTTTTCCTCCCCATCCTAAATCATTTGATCTTGGCAGGTGGTTTTTGGTAAACACCAAATCCTTAACACCTGCTGCCAGATGCTGCCAACTCTCACCACCAGACACCGTTGGGTGAATAAAAAAAAAAAAAATACAGGAGAGATAAACAACGGTGGTATTAAGCAGCACACAAAAACAGGAGGATACATTTCTTCAGTTGCAGATCACTGAAGACATGTTCCACGCTCCTATTGTGCCTCGTGCGAGGAAAAGGTCAAAACCAGCGGATGCCAGTGTCTCCAGGCGTGCAGAGGTGAAGTTTGAGGATGTAAGAATGTACCTGGTGGAGAGGAAAATGGGCTGCAGCAGGAGGAGCTTTCTGACCCAGCTGGCCAGGTCAAAGGGCTTTATGGTGGATGACGTCCTCAGGTTAGAGAAAAAAAATACTCCACATGAAGAGAAGAGAACAGGATTGTTGTCACATCTTTTTCTTTAGCAGCTAGTCTGACCTTGTGGAATGTTATCAAGGCCTTTACCATAACCCTGTGAAATGGAAGGTCATGGTACTAATTAAAAGCTTGGTTGAGCATGCTTGTTCTGTCTACCAGTCTGGCCAAGAAGAAAAAAATGAAGGCTCATTTTCATGCTCAAGTAAACATTCATTTAGTCTGTAGGAACAGATACAAAGGTGTAAATGATAATTGTCTGTGAGCAGGCTCTTGAATTGAAAAATCAAAAGCAAGATTTCCCCCATGAACAAACCAAAAGAGGATCGGGACATTCTTGTAGCTACAATTACAGCGTTGCGTTTGCATCCCTCCAGGAAATGTGCCGGACACAATGAGAGTTGACCCTTGAACTCCAAAAAATTCCTGAAGTCCCAGGGGACATTTGTTCTGTATTTGAAGAAATATCATCAAGTCAAGGGCGGCAGGGTGGTGCAGTGGTCAGCACTGACGCCTCACAGCAAGAAGGTTCTGGGTTCAAGTCCTGGCTCGAGCGCAGGATCTTTCTGTGTGGAGTCTGCATGTTCTCCCTGTGCCTGTGTGGGTTCTCTCTGGTACTCCAGCTTCCTCCCACAGTCCAAAGGAGACAATTTGGAGACGAGGCTGATTGATACTCTAAAGTGGCTGTGTGTGTGACTGGTTGTCTGTCTATATGTGATGGACTGGCTACAGTGCTAACCACTGTTTTTGCGCAAAATGAAAAACATATATATTTTTAAACCCCTCTTAGTCCCTTGTCCATTCCGGACAAAAAAACATAACGATAAACACATCGCAGATGAAAAGTGAAGAAAAGATGCATTCCAGACAGGAAGTGTTTTGGTAATTGTTGATCCCATGAACATGAAATGAGGCTCACTTGTTTTTGATGCCCTTATGAAGGTCTAACTTGCATCACCTCTGCTTCCTCTGGCGCCAGGTTTCAGCTTGTGCAAGGCTTGGACCCAGCTCACACTCGCTTGCAAGTCTAGTCTGTAGTAGTATTTGTTTATTTACAAAACCAGTAAGTCTGGTCCACTGGATTATATCTTTATGAATTCTTAAGACTGGCTCTCTCACCATATTCCCAGAGTCAATTTAGAAGCTCTGCATTTTACTTCTCCGCTCCTTCTCTCCATTTTAAAATCAACTCATTGGTACCTCTGGGTAAATTGAAAAAATAAAATGAAATGAAATGCCTTTGACAAACATACTGAGAGTCTACATGGCACGGTGGCTCTTAAGGTCAAAATTTTAAGAGTTACAATTTAAGCTAGGTTAAAAGTGCACTCATGATTAGGCGCACAGAGTTTGTGCTCATCTGAAACACACTTCTTAATTTGTCACATTTTCTACAAATAGAACTTTAGAAGGCAATTCAGAAGTCAAAAATGTTTGTACCAGTACTACTGCCCAGGAAAAAAAATTCAGCAAAACTTAAAGCACTTTGATGCAATTCTTTCGGTCCTGAAGATGATGCTACCCATCAGTTGCCATTAGCTTCGAGCTAAATATATGTGGCTGGCATTCTTCCTGCATTGTGGAAGTAATGCAGGAGGGAAAAACAAAACAAAACAACAACATAGTTTTGAGCCCAGGATATTTATGACTAGTACTACAGAGGCAAAATACACTTCTTGCGTGAAATATTGCTTTAAGGTCTGCTATTGTGTCTCATGAATACTTCAACCCAAACAGCAACACATTAGCGAATTGCCCTTTGATGCCACAACTCACAGCTCCGAATCAGAAACATTCAGGAAGGAGAAGAAACTGGTCAATTTAGCTAACGCTTGTTTGCTGTGGCATTTAGGATAGCTAAAACTACTGTACGAGAGGTAACAGAGTACACACAAACTTTTTTAATGAGTTTGGCAGAAGAAGAAGTCACATTTAAAGAGAGCTGTTTTGTGAGCTTGTTCCTTGCCGTGATGAATCATCTATTGTGAGCTAATTATGGAGCAGCATGCCTTCATTGTATTTTTTTCTTCTCTCTCTCGCTGAAAGTGTCTTTAAACCCTAAATCTCAAACTGCGAGCACAGTACAAGTCCTCCGCTTGACATCCACAAAGCTTCAGAGTCAGGTTCCTTTGAGGCGAAAAAAACTGTTCATGCAACCTCACGTTTTCCACGGGTTTGAAACACTATGGCAGCTCAAAATTCCTACTTAAGAGCTCTTGTTGTGTGTGTGAGTGTGTGTGTGTAGGTGTGCAGATGTGTGTGTGTGTGTGTGTGTGTGAGTGTTATTTTTGTTCCTTGCTTGTTTTCCTTGACTTTCAGAGATTCAGAGAGAGTGCGGGTAATTTTTTCACATTAAAGTTACCTTGTTACAAAAATGGATGTTAAACTTGTGATTTATGTTGATGACAAAGGGCTCTCATGAGTGGTGTGTAGCCTAAGCGGTATGTGTGTGAGTGTTTAAGTGTGTGTCTAAGTGTGCCTGCCAGCCGCGCGCCAGCTTGGCCATGGCAGCATTCCCAGAAACACAGCTTGAGCGCTCCTTCGGTTACACTTGGCTTGATACAATTGTTTGAAACCAACGACAGGAAGTAGAGCGTGCCTGCCTCAAACTGACATTAATTCTGCAAGCCGACAAAACTGATATCAGCTGCAGTTTGATAACAGCAGCTCACGTATCTGGTCTTACACAAGTTAAAGGCACACTGCCGTGAGCATATGGTCAGATATGCTGTGTGCATTCCTCTGTGGATAGCTGAAGGCTGACACACACATACACACGCACGCGTGCGCACACGCGCGCACGCGCGCACACACACACACACACACACACACACACACACACACACTTGCTGTCTCCCGCCATCCCAAATTCAAGTCTGATGCACATCAACATGGATCCAAATATCGACATGTTTGTGCTGGCTGATTGATGAGCAACATTAAACGTTCTTTTACAAATGGAAGGAAACCCGCAACGACACACTTTGATTCAGACGAGTTTTTTACAGATTCAGCTTGGGAAAATGTACAAAATAATTTTTGGATAGTTTATGACATGTCGAAAAGGATATTTCAATGTTCATATTTGATTTTTAACACTTATTTTCATGCTTCTATGCCGGTGACAGCTGTAGCCATTCCGTCCATACGACCCATTTTTGGATTATTTATATCTCTGGAACAACTTCAGGGAACGTCTTTAAATTTGGCTCAGATATCCACTGGGTCTCAAGGAGGAACTGAAAAGATTTTAGAGGTCAAGGGTTAAGGTGACTGTGACAAGCATACATATGATGACAACATTTCTAGTTTCATTTAGGAACTCATTATTCTGAATTAATTTTTAGTTTTTCCGAAATTTATAATTGCGTTTTCCTCATTGTTCCTTTAATTTAATGCCACTTTTTATTCCATGTGTTTGAGTGTTAGGGTGAAGACTGGCGATGATCTTGTGATGAAATGTGGCACAAATGTGTTCATAAGAAGGATGTCATAATTTTTTTTTCAAGTAATTCTTTTTTATTTAGTAATATTCAGTGAAACGCCATGAAAGTACGTAGTGAAAAAAGATAAAAAATTGATGCTGGGTTTCATAATTTCCTGAATGATTTCACAATTTATGTGGTTCATTTATACAACATCTATTTCATTATTTTGCCATATATCTGACATATTGATGTAACGACATTTTATCTATTTATCCCTTTTGGGGCAGCATAAGAGCAAGTCGTTGTCGTAAATGAATACTGTGATCTGGTTAGACTGAAGCATAGAAGCTGCTCTTCCTGGGTACATTTCATTATGATAATAATAATTAAATGTAATAACTTTAATTAAAATATTATGATGGATTTACACTGTTCGTGTTTATATCAGCCAAGATGTCTCATGAGAGCAGCTGCAAAAGGCAAACAAATCTGTAATGGACATACTCCGTCTTTGATCGGCCTATTGTTTTTCACTCTTGGAAGGACCGGGAGGCTGGCCACTGACAGGAGCGGGCCAGAGAGACGACTCCAGAGACGTCTCAGTATCAAAGCTTATTGACTTTAGCCTGTCCTTGCGTCTGGGCTCCGAGTCCTGCCGATTCTGGGAAGCACATTCTGATGCTGGGCTTGCATTCTTGCTTATTTGCATGCCAGACTGCCATTTTTACATTCTGTATGGCTGCTCATGAGATAAGGATACAAATTCAAGGCTGGAATAAGCAAACACGGCAATAAGAGACAAACTTTTTCCCCCCTTCTTCTGTTATCTTCAGACTTGTTCCCATGCAGCAATGCCTTGTAATTTTAGAGGGAAATCAACTGAGCCAGATCTCTGTTACTGTGGTTTGACTGAGGATGTGTTGATACAGTGAAGTGTTTGTTTGAGAGGCTCTCTGTGCTCCTCTGGGTACTGGTAAGGTTTTCTTTCCTCAAAAATGAACTACTGGTGACAGGACAAGCAGATAGAGGATTAGTTTCACCGGAGATTCGGCCAATTAGGCCTCAGCCTGAGCTCTGCTGGGAGGTTCCTGAAGGAGTCGTTCCACTGATTTGCCCTCACCAGGAGAGATAGTGGAGCTTGCGGAGGGAAATTATGCACGGCTGGGCACCCTGATTGAGTTTGGTAGTTAAAGTACTTGGCAAAAAGTAGATCTTTCACTCAAAACATTCAAGGTTTTCGAGGAAATCCTACTACTCTGTAAGCATGCTGTCAAGTCTTTAGTGTGCAGCAACACAGATAATAGCATGCGCTGTAGTCGGTGAAAACGTCTGTCAGAATATAGAAAGTGAACTTATTTACTAAATAAGTTGCCCCCTCGCACTGAAGTGCATCAGTCTGCAAGGTTTCTCCACTTCACTCTGTCTTTGGCAGTTCTCTTGGTGATATTCGGATCGATGCCCCTTGTCTCTGGACCTTTAGAGAAGATTCTCCTCTGTATTAGTCTTGGCCCGTCTCACTTCTTCTTCCCATCTGGCTGCCAACCAGTTACTGTTTTTGGGGCCTGTTCTTCTGGCATCCTTAACAAGTTCCAGATGAATTTTTTTTTCACGTTAACCCAATTATTCAGGGTAAGAGGCTCATTGAAAACAACAAAAATGAATACCAAGGACCATGAAAAAAAATCAGTTTCAAGATCCATCCATCCATCCATTTTCTACTGCTTATCCTGTTAAGGGTTGCAGGGGGGCTGGAGCCTATCCCAGCAGCCTTTGGGCAAGAGGTGGGGTTCACCCTGGACGGGTCGACAGTCCATCGCAGGGACAACACACATGGACAGACAACCATTCACACTCACAGCCATGGTTAGGACATGCAAAGTCCCTCTTGCATGTCTTTGGACTGTGAGAGGAGTACCTAGAGAGAACCCATGCAGGCACAGGGAAAACATGCAGACTCCACACAGAAAGATCCTGTGCCCGAGCCGAGGCGGGAGCCCGGCCAGGTGTAAAGTTGGCAGCCTAAAATCAAGAAACTAATTCAAAACTAAATTCATGTTTGAGTTGAGTTTGCCACACTCCTTCAAAGAATTCACACCCAAAAATTCTCCACCACCAAGCACATCCTGCAACAGCGGCAACGAAAACCTTCCTTTTAACGGGCAGGAATGTCAAGCAGATCCAGGCTTAATGGGAATGGACATTTGCTTTGAAAGGTTGGGGGCAAAGACAGCAAGGAAATGGGGGTCGACACAAAGACGAACAACGGAGACAAAGAGAGAGAGAGAAAGAAGGGAGAAACAATGACAGATGTACAGTGACGTGAACAAGATTGAAGGAGAGAAAGACAGAGGGACTGGGAGACAGAGAAACGATGAACAATAACAGCAACAGCAGTAACGATATGAACTAGCTACCAATCATAACAATATCTGCAGGTTACTCAAGCCGTCAAGTTCAGCACAATATGAGCCTTTAAGTGCCAGCAAATACAATAGCCGGCCACCCTTGGGCTGATGCTCAGGGTGGAAGGCTGAGCCTCTTCAGGTATGGAGCCTCCTCCAGTATCAGTCAGGCATCTGGGAAGTGGGAAGGCACAAAAGCTCTGGAGAAGAAGTCAAGGTAGTAACATGCATGTATGAATCAGCACAGAGACGACAGAGAGGAGAGAGAAGCCCAGTGCATCGTGGGAAATCCCGTAGCAGTCTAAGCCTACAGCTGCATAACTAAAGGCCAGCCCTAACTGTGAGCTTTATTAAAAAGGAAGGTCTTGAGACTGCTCTTAAATGTAGAGAGGATGTTTGCACCGCGGACCAAAACTGGAGACGGTTCCATAGGAGAGGAGCCTGGCTCGGAATTACAGTCACAAGGAACCACAAGTAACCCTGCATCCGTGGAGCGTAGGGTTCTAGCTGGACAGTAGGGAACTATAAGCTGTTGGATATGAAGGTGCCTGACTGTTGAGAACTTTGTATGTTAGAAGGAGAGTTTTGAATTATATTCTGAATTTGGCAGATAGCCAATGCAGAGAAGTCAGTACAGGAAAAGGATGTGAAATTTCCAACAAACTCTCGGCCAAACACACCTGACTGCGCTTCTCTGAGGCAGGAGGGCAGGGAGGGTCTCAGATTCATGGCTCATAGAACATTTTGACAGTAAATACATGCTAATGTTGGTAAATGCATCCCCAAACTCGAGTGTATAATATAACCACTTTTGGGTAACCACAGAAATTTTGCCAGTCGAGTACAGAGTCACCATAAATCAATTAATATGAAATTTCAGTGCTGGGAAATGGCATCAGGATGACAGAGCAAAGTATATACAACAGAGGAAGACATGTGCAATCAGCTTTGCTGCATTTCAACGACCAAAACACAGTAACAGTGAACTGAAAACTGTCACACGTTTCAAAATTTAACGCAGATGTATCTACTGTGAGGAAACACCTGGTCGAACACAAACTATATCTAAAAAAAGAACTGTACTGTGTTTTATTTGTCAAGCTCTGACGAGTTTCAACAACCCACATGACATTTTTGTTACTATAGATAAAGTAGAAAAGTACTGTAGGAAAGTGCGACTGAATTTCAACTCGGTAAATGTGAATGGTGCCCAACCCTATCTGGAAGAGAACCTGGATTATTTCAAGTTTGCTCCTCTCTTTATAAATAAAACTGTTGGTTGGAAAAAAAAAAATTGCATGTTATTCAGTGACATAATTGTTACAAAGTCAAATTTTTCTCAACATATCTGCAATACTTGTCATCACTTGAGAAACTTTTCACTGCAAGGTAAACACAGGTGTGATTCACACTCAGCTGGGCCAGAGCTCTCCTATTGTGCATGCTAGCTCACTGGTTGGCTGTAAACACTGAGTGGAATGGGGCCCTAATTAAGCAGTCAATTACACCTGTGTGTACCCCGCCAGGACCTTCTGCTGTGACAAGAGCCTAGCAAGAGTGTAACTGCACATGATTCTTGAAGTTTGATACCTTAAATGTTTCTTTTACAGCGATGAGGTCACTCATGTGGTGTCTGAAGACAGCCAGGTGTCATCCCTGTGGGCGTGGTTAAAAGGGTGTGGCCTGAAGACCCTCTCCATGATGCAGGTGTTGCACATCAGCTGGTTCACTGAGAGCATGAAGGCAGGGAGGCCTGTTACTGTGGAGACCAGACACCTCCTTCAGGTTTGTGTGGCGAGACAGAGGTTGATATAGGGGTAGTTTTAAAGCAATACATGTGAAGAAGAACACATTTTTCAAAAGGCATGTAACTGCTAAAGAAATCATGCATAATTTTCCATGCAACTGCCAAATTGCTTTGTATTACACAGTGTACGTGCGTGAGTTTTTTCCTCTCCCTAGAAACCCACATGACACATTTTTCAACTTCCCTCCTCTGCTCATACTGCTAGGCTGATAGCAACAGAAGCACCCTCCCCATATTGTGTGGGAGTGTAAAATAAACCCATCAGCTGGTCGTCGGGGCTCAGAGTGTCCCACTAACATGCACGTAGCACACTCATAAATTCTCCTTGCGGCTGACACTACGAGAGCTTGGCAGCATATGGATCCAAAATAAAGAAATATGTTGCCGGCTTTAAATGGACTCTCCTCTTCTTCCTACTGAGGAGAGGAAAAACATTGTAGTACTGAAGGTTTTTCTCCTCACAGCCTGTGATGGCATTAACAGTCATAATAATACGTTTGCGCCTTCAAATGAAGAAGCTTTAAAAAGCTTGTTTGTGTATTGTTTCCATCAGTAGTATGATTCTAGCCAGCTGCATCATTAAATGACGGGGCTAATGATGCCATGCTGACATTTATTGACCCATCTCCCCAGGTAACCACAAGCCCACTTCTCTGCTTGTTTAGTGACGCATGTCCTCTCAGAACCTGAACCTGAACACATGGCGGCGTTTACGTGTGCGGTTATCTAAGCAGCTTTTACTATTTTTTTATTTTTTTTTTGTAATTTTACCAGTTATAAATCCTTTCGAGGAGCTACCATGAGGAGATAAAACATACCCAAAACAGGTACTAATCTGGCGCATTTGCTCGCGGCTCTTCAGGACAGAAGAAATGCAATGAATATTACGATCATAAATATTATATGGCAAGTCAGGGAGAAATTTTGAAACATTAAACTCATTGAAATGTAATATGTCCCCTTAACTCTGAGAGGTTGTTTAAATGAAGTGGTGAGATGTAAGAACACACTGCTTGAAAAGAGCTAAAGGGGAAATGATCGCCCGAATACAGTCAGGTCTGTCAACGCTCTTCTTTTAGGAGACAGGTGTGTGTGCGCTCGTGTGTGTGTGTAAGGTGCATGCGTGATGGGGCAAACGGCCTCCCTCGAGAGGTGAGACCCTTGGTGACCTCTGCCCTGCTCAGTGACCCTAGAAGATTTCATTAACCACCTGAGTGTGCTTTTCTGTCTGGAGGACAGGCATTAACATGGAGGCTGAAACAGACCTTGACTGTCTCTTTGGGCTCCTCATTTCCCTAATTTGAACTTCCTCATCTCCTCTGTCCTCCATCCCCCTGCCTGTGACCTGAAAATCAATCTCTAGCTTGAAGGGTGTCTCAGTTTCTAAACTGAGTTTGGAGGACTTATGACAGGTGTCTTCCTTTACGACACAGAGAGAAAGTGTGACACACAGCTGGAATGAGCCGTGCTGTTGACATCAGTGGGATTTTTCCATTCAATCTCAAACTAAACCTGAAAGAGAAGGTGCTGACCTCACTAGTCTCACTAGAGTGAATATAATAATAAAAGAGATAGTCATTCATCACTATGTCACTGACGCTGGGTCTCTTATGGACCCCCTCTCATTTCCTAGGTTCTCGTTTATATTTCCCACATTTTTCATCTCTCTGTTATTTTATAATGGTATTCTTTGCTCACATTGACGGTTGCCCCACTAAAAATAAAGATTAGGTTAACTCCAGCCTCTTCACATCAGCAGCAGTTATTTCGTCTGTCAACGCTGCAAACCGCTAAATTCCATTGACCTGGTTGCAACCTCGCCATTGTTTTCTTCCTGTGTTATGCAGCTTGTCGTCTCATTATGCAGTATATTATGGTTAAACTAAGAGTGTCAACAACATTTGAAGAACAGCACGCTGACTTGTGATGAGGAGTGTGATGAACCAAGCAGGCAAAGCATGAGGATACAGGATAAAGAGCAAAACAAAACAGGTTTTTGTTGTTGTTGTTGTTGTCTCCCCCCCCCCCCCCCAGAATAGGAACAAACACAGGGTAACAAATCAATGGTGAACAGTAAAAAAGAAAACCCAAACAAACAAACAAGCAAGCAAGCAAACAAACAAATGTGTAGCATAAATGGGCCAAAATATAAGATGAAAAACTAACAGAAATCAGAACTGAACTGAGGGATTGATGACCAACTGAAGGTATGTGTGAAACCTGGCCAGGTTCATAAAAATAAAAAGGGTAACCAATCAAAGGAAAACAAAATGAATACGTGTAAATCAGTTTAACATCAATAAATAATCCACATAGCATAATTGCAAACACATTTGAAAGAGCGACTGATACAATTTAACTGACTAAATGTATTTCTTCGACAAAAACGAAGACTGCACAACCCCTTCATCTCCCCAAGAGATGGTTTGGTCCACCGCCTCCTCCCTTGCATTTAATAGGGTTGGGAGCAGCTGTGCACTTTCGACAGTCAGGGTTGCGGACAACTGCTGGTGAGATGAGGTGGAAAAATGAGAGGAAAAGTGATTAAAACAACTGATTTAATACAACTGTGACAATATTATACGCAGATGTGTGCACTCAACAGTGTGCAATATCAGAATTTTTAATCCATATTTGTGTTATTTGAAATCCAAACTTGCGATATTTGTTGGCATAATGCGGCTTGCATATTTTTGTTTTTAATTAATATTTTGGTCAGACAAATGTGAAAAAATACAGTCACATCCATAAGAATAAAATGCATTGTGTCCTTTTTACAGTATCTGCCCAGTCTTTTTACTTTTTTCCTTTTACAAACAAGAAATTAAAATGAAAACATGAAGGAATCTGTCGTCCAGCAACGACGGACAAAACAAGCCAGGCCTACAACCCAAGACGTAGATCAGGCTTACGTGTTCTTTGTTGTTGTTGTTGTTGTTGTTGTTGGACAACCTGATTCTAAATAAAACAACAACCTTAAGATCTGCTTTGCACTGCTACTTAGGGTGTTGGTGGCATCTCATCTGCTAAAATGACACACCAGCACCCCACAGACATTATATAATCACTTTCCTTTTGCAACAGAGACATAAAATCCCTCACATGACAACATACTTTAGGCGATGGGCAATTCTGGAAAACATAAATTTATCCTTACTCACTGACGACACCCTCTTGACGCTTGGTCTAGTGGGAGATCAACTCAATCTCAAACCTGCTTTAAAGTCTGATGTTTGTTGGTGCAACAAAAATAATCTTGATCTACATTGGCATTGTTTCTGTCATAGTGGGATACAAAGTGTTAAAATTACCTGTTGAGAGGCAGTGCAATTTACTGGGAGGTCCCCCTGGATGGAGCTCCTACACCATGTAATTTGAACTGAGTTTATATTACCGGAATGCTTGGAATCCTCAGAACAGAACAGGAGGACGAAAGCAGGACCTCCGCATAGCGCCAGTCGTCCGGTCAGTGTAACGCTACCTGTTAGCAACTGAATTTTTAACCACCTGTGATTCCAGATCGACGGACAGTGGAACCAAAGATCTATTCGCCACGTTAAAAAACATATCTACTCCTCTAAATCTGTGGTTTCTCTTCAAATAACAGTTTTGCGAATAGTTAGATTCCTAGAGCAACAGCACCCTGTATTTTGCTACTTGTATCAGCAGAGAGTGCTGCAGCTCAGCAGAACTACCCGATGCTGCTTTAAGCCATGCTGAACCAAAGGTGGAGAGGACACTGGAGAGAAAGCCAGGAGGGGATACGCTGCCTCTGAGATCAGTCGGAGAGCTTTAACTTCCACAGAATTATCGGCTTGTATAATAACAGAGCCCAGATGGGGAAAACCAACCTCTGCATGCTGATGCACAGACATTTGTCTCCATGGACCCACAATCCAATATTGGATTAAACAAACTGTGGCTGAGGTGGAAAAGTGATGGAGAACCCCCTGTTGTATTTAGAGGAGCACAGTTTGAGAGTTTCTAAGGCAGTTTCACTTTTGATTGGCAGAAAAACTGCCATGAAAAAATATTCAAAGTTTTTTTTTTTTGTACAGAAAAGGCTCCTGGCAGAGAATAAATGATGAACATTTTTTTTGAATCCCTCACAGATTGATTCAGCCCAGCAGTGTGAGAGGTGCTAACTCTTTTCATTATCTTTTGGAGACACCCTTGTTCCTTCTGCAGTATCTGTCTCTGTCAACACACTTACAATCCGTCCATCTTCCCCCTCTTCTTCCCACTCTCTGGATCATTCTCTTACCCAATCCATGGCTAATTTTATGGACACAATGTTCTTTTTGTGATGCCTAATTGTCTGCAAGAGTATTATTATTGCATTGGTAATCCTTTTGACACATATATTACAAATGGGAGACCATTTCTTCATAGAATGAAAAGGCAATTTACAGGAGGCAAATTGGATGATGGCAAGCAGATTTGTAATGCCACGGGTTAGGTACTGTAATGGATTTGGATGCCACCAGACTGTGAGATGAGTGTCATTAGCCTGTTGCCCTGGAGACACACAGTCATAAAAATAACTCCTCCAAGGCAAATGGTTACATTTTTATGTAATTCAATTTGAACTCTTGGCTCTGTACTAGTCATGAACAACCTCGCACACATTTTGGCTGTCAACATTTTGCAGAAATTAAAACAATATATGATTCTGTGTGTGTGTGTGTGTGTGTTTGTGCTTGTTTATGGTTGTTTTTGTACACAGGAAACCTTGCCTGTATTGCCAGAAGGTTCTACATCAACTCCTGTCGCCACAATTTCCACATACGCCTGCCAGAGACCGACTAGCACAGAAAACAACAACACCATTTTCACGGTGAGTCGAGACAAAACTACTCTTTTATGTTTGTCCACCAGAGGCCGCCTCTCTGTTATGCATCCTACAATGGGTTCTGCGCTAACTAGATAACTGGCTTATTTCATCTCACACAACTGACACAAAATAATTTAACCTGCAAATGAGTAGCATCTGCAGCTGCGGCACATTGGAGGTACAACAGCTGACATGCCTGCAGACCCTGGCACGGTACTGGCACGGACACGGCCTGAGGCGCTGAGGGCTGATGCCAAGATGGCCGACGGACGTGCCGCTCCACATGAGCAGTGATGGATCTGCCTCTATGCCAGTATTACACGGTGAATGAAGTGGATGGGAAAAAAAAGATTGGAGAAGAAGTTGTTTTGCTCATTTTTTTTAGGTGTTGATGCCAGTTGAAGAAACAGGAAGGTGGAGTTTGCATATTGTAGATATACTTGTCAAACCAATATTAAATTAAAGTGGTATAATTTTATGTTTTTGAAATGAGTTGTTGATTAAGAAATAAATTAGCATCAGTGATGAAGTCTAAAAACCCCCAAATCTTCTATTGAGTTAAATACTTTTGGGAGGAACTGTGTTTTCACCATTTTTTTCCCTCAATTTCTAAAGGCTTAAATAATATGACCTACAATATGAAAATAATATCGTGGAACCAATTCATACATTTTCTTCCTGTTGCTCAAAATAGATCCTCCGAATCACAGATCCAGAAGTTGATCAATAATTTCTCCAGAAGCTAAAACGCATGGCCTCAATGAATTTATCAAAATATGCCCAAATTTGAGATATTGACTTAAGGGATGAAAATAAACACAATCAAAACATTTTTCCAGAAAAATACCTTTTTTAGCTTTATTGTACAAATGGTTTGGGACGGTCTTCAGGATCCAGGAGCCACTGTTTGATCCAGATCATCTGCAGAAGCTTCAGCCTTGTACTATTATCCAGTTCTCCATCACACTTCTTCAACTCCATCCTTCAGTTTTTGAGAAATCCTGTTAACAAACAAACAAACAAACTTTACCTCTGGCAGAGGTAATAAAACTGATTAGTTACTGACTTAAAGGAATGATCACAATCCAATTAAACTGAAGTTGATTAAAAATTTTTTATTTCTGCCCGAGAAGTCATCTCTTGACACCATGTTTGGCACAATATGGAATATGATATTGTAAATGAGAGGCAAACACACGTGTTTGTGTGGGAGTGTTGAGACCTGCTGATGAGTCTCTGTAAGAACTATTAGCTTACGCTGGGCCTCAGAGGCACGTGTTTCATAATGACTTATTAGTTCCCAGTGACAGTAAATGCACATAATAGATGCACACACGTGTACAGAAAATCAGCCACGTGTGCTTGTACACATGTATTGAAAGCCTTTGTCTCTCTCTCTCCTTCTCCCTCTCTCTTTCTCTCTCTCTCTCTCTCTCTCTCACACACACACACACACACACACACACACACACAGACAAATGGATGCTGGTACATCTCACCTGGGGAGGGCTGCTGTTCTCTTTCTCATCCCCCAGTTCTTTCCACAGCACGAACTCCGTAATTAGCAATCCCCCTTAGTTTCTCTATGCTCATGATCAACTCATTATCCCCATCAAAGAAGGCTTCCTGATTAGAGAGAAAGGTGGTTCTAGATGTAGACTTTAGAGAAATAACAAGCAAAAAGAAAGATCCGTCTGATTGGACTTTAAATATCTGAGTTGGACTGAAAAGACAAATGATTGCCTTGCCCTTTTTACTGTAAAGCAAGTGTCTGTTAATAAGCAGCAGCTAAACCAAAAGACACTGGATATGATTCACCGGACTGAAGCCGTGCTAATGAGAGGCAGTCTATTGATCTGGCATGGTAAACCTATCCTTGATGTGTCCTGCAGTCAGCGTGTTTGCAAAGCAGAGTAATGATGTAATCACTGTGAATACAAGTCTAATGAAAACCTTTTGAGGATTCAGAACTCCAGACCCCAGGGATTCACTTCTATGCACGTGTGAATACCACGTGTTGAAAAGGTGACAAATACGGCTTTCATTAGATCTTTGCAAGCTAAACGACCACTGATGCAAAAAAAAAAAAGAAATAAACCCAGCAGTTATCTTTCCAAAAAATTCACTATTAATTCTCTCTAATTAAGCTGGCGAGGTGTTTAGCTATTTAGATTTAAGGCGAGTGGCGTTTTAATTATCCAGCTGTTATGTTGGCGATTGTCCCTTAGTCCAGCCTGTCACAGAAGAGGAAGTTATCCAAGTTTTGGATGAATGCTGCTCTTTTCTGGATGTTGTCAGCGGTTTATTCTTGCATGTTCGCAAGTTCAGTGCCAGCTGACTACATTGCAGTGTTCTGTTTCATATCCTTTTCCTTGTGCACATATTTGCGTACGTGCAGGTTGTTCAGCCCAGGTAACTCTGCTTTAAAAAAGGCCGTTTAGAATGCTGAGAAAAAACCCACTTTTGACACAAGCTTAAATCAATCACAAAAAAAATGGAATCCCAGACGGTCAACTGGTGGTGTTCACTCTGTGGACACATAAACCCCAATGATCAGGGGAACCAAGCACCAGCTGAGGAAGAACATCACAAGTAAGATGAATCTTCTTCTCAGCTTCTTAAAGTCTGACCTTGGAGCACCAGCATCTGGGAAATGATTCATTAATAGCAAAAAAATAGGGTGGAATTTTTTGGGGAAAAAAACCCTCTTTGTTTCACTCATAACTTCTTTGGTCCAGACTTTCACACTTTATATTTTGATCCAAAACACCTCCCCGGACCACAGCCTGTACCAAACTGCAGAGATTTGGTTCTGATCAAACTGAACCATGTTCGTTTTGTTCCCAGTGTGGAATCATTTATTTTGACTGGCTTGGATTTTTGGAGAATTTACAGGAAGTCACAGTGTTTTATGTCTCTGCCTTTCTTTCCCTTCTTAGTACAGTTTGCACATCGCGACAGCATTCATTGGGAAAGGTTTAACAAAGTTCATTGCACTTGAAAATTGTTGCTGCTGGTACTCATGCCATAAAACCCATAATAAAAACAATAATAATAATGATCTGGTTGCAGACCACAATGATGATAACAGGGCACGTGCATGTCAATCAAACTGACTAAATCAAATGTATACAGTAAAACTTCGGTTTGAACTTTCAGGTCTGAAAAGGCCCTAAAGCTCACCAATGCAATACGTGGTATTTTGTTTGTTAAGGTCAAACTGATGACTGTTCCTCAAGGATACTGAGCATGTACACACATAAACCACCAACCACAAACAACCAAGATAAAGTCAAGCGTAAATGTTTTTTTCACCTCCAAAACTTCGTATTAGCTTTCACGCTGGGTTTTCATGGCAAACCATAAATGCTGGTGAATATAGCAGGAAGTTAATAAAGCATCTGATTGGCAGTCACTAAAATTCTAAGTAGCAGCGGTAACCAGTTGCAGGGTGGAGCTACTTCACTCCAAGGATCAGAGAATAGTCACTTCTTCCTGTCTTTCATGTATACATGAAGAGCATCCACTTGCTTGGCAGTGTTATTGGCAGCACAAGCACCAGAATTAAGCTAAACCTAAACTGTTTTCTTGTCTGTAACAACAACTACTGCACGTCTGTCCGTCCTGGGTGAGGGATCCTCCTCTGATGCTCACCCTGAGGTTTCTCAGATTTTTCCCTGTTAAAAGGGTTTTCTATGGAGTTTTTCCTCAGTCGATGTGAGGGTCTAAGGGCAGAGGATGTTGTTAAGATGCCATGTGAAGCCCTTTTAGACAAACTGTTTGTAAAAATGGGCTAGACAAATAAAATTGCCTTGCCAGAGTGGATTCTGATGCTCTCTGTGGTTCTCCTCTGAATGTACAGATCCAGCCACCTAGAAATCAGGTTTTTTTTTTCCTCTGCACACGCACAGATATTACAAGCAGCCTTAACGGGAGGCGTGTGTGCTCATACGCACGTTATTAAAGGCGCTCGTCTCTGTCTGCCATGATTTCAGCATGGGGTGTGAGGGGTGTGGGTGCATCTTGGGCAAGCAGGATGTGTTGGTGAAGAAAGAGTAAGTTGGTGGTGCAGAGCGATGTCAGTATCAGGAAGCAAGGATGAAGATCATCTCAGCAACAGCACCCCAGTGAGGTGTCAATCACACACTGCCAGAGAGCTGCCCTTCATTCCACAGCTGTGCACTATTGATTTATTCACCCTCGCTCTCTCTTGATCCCTTGCAATCTCTGCCTTGCACTCTTTCACTCCTATATCACTTCTCCCTGCCCTTTTGTTATGTCTACACCACACCACCTCCCAGACGAACACTTCTCCCTGTGTCTCTCACTTGTGTTTTCTCTTGAAATCCACACTGTTTGTACATACGCGCACACACACACACACACACACACACACACACACACACACGTCAAGCCAACACCATCTCTTTTTCTTCTGCTTATCCCTGAGTCTTCTGCTGTCATAATATCACCATAAACCTGACATACACAAGCAAAAATTGACATTTGTGTCTCAGTTGATAGACGTGCAGCATCGAAAGCCTTTTCTCTGACACCAAAACTCATATATATATATATATATATATATATATATATATATATATATATATATATATATATATATATATATATATACACACAAAACCAGACTCACAGGCACAAACAGGCGCGCGCGTGCACACACACACACACACACACACACTGGGCCAGACTAATGAACAGACAGGAACATCCTGAATTTGTTCCCCCTCAGCAAAAGGCCTCCAATATATTGATAGAGCCAACACCACAGACTGGGTGGGGAGGGGGTGGCTGATCCTGGAATATATCAAATTGATTCCCTCCATCACCCAGTGGAGTTAACATTTACAACTTAAACAGCAAACAAACAAGAAACTATAAATATCAGGAAAGACTCAAAACTTCCTTTCGCTAAGAAACTTGCCAGTCGGTGAACTCATCTTTCCTAGAAAATTCATTTTAGGCGAAAACTGAGACCAAAAAGCAAACATCTGAATCCTGTCCCTCTTTAATCATGAGTGGGGGGAGCAGATCAAACCCATCATAGCTGCTAATCGTGTTCAAAATCTTCTCCGTGGGTTCTCTGACCTCCTTTCATGGTTTCATTTTGCACATGCAGCGAGCTGGGCTGCTGTGCGAACATGACTCGCAGGCATGTCCGTGATAGGAGGTGGTGGGAGGTAAATCGGCGTGTTATATCAATGTCCCTGTGCGCCAAGTCCCCTCATCAGCCTTAACTCCTCATTAATTAGATGAACGCATACAGGGTGGCTTTTTAGCCCACAGAGCTGCTGACTGCATGCAGCTGCTGCTGCTACGGTAACGTGACAGTTGACGGACTGCATGCGTCAGGAGACAAATTTCTTGAGACAATGTTTTGACAAGATCCAATTAGCAATTAAAACACAATTATCACGAAAACATTTGATTATCATTTTGGGAGGGGAACCCAAAGCACCAACTTATTAGCATCCGATAAAGTGGATAGGGAGAGACTGTTGGATGCACAACAACAGTAGCTTTTACTCAGTGAGCCATGTAAATATTAAACATCAAGAATGGAACACCACAACAACATTTTCATCTGTAAAAGGTAATTATTGGAATGTATCTAATTCGAATCCATCATTATAGAAAATAACAGCAAAAAATCATATTTTCATCGTATCTGAGAGCTCTCTACAAAAGGCTGGATTGTTATGAAATTATCCAAATGTATTGAAGTTATTCACCTCCATGTCAACCAGCTAATGTGATCCTCTGTAAGACCAGCTTTGATTTGCTGAGATCCATTATTTGGGAATAATACTTCCACTTGTACGCAATCTTCCGAGTGATCAGTTGTCAAATGGCTGCAGGAGGAGCTTAAAGTGCTCTCTGTGCTGACAGAGATATGTTGATCCAAACACTGCGAGCACAGCAGACGCAGGAATGCAATGTTCCTGGGATACCAGCAACTGAAGATGCAACTCCTGCGACCAGGCGCTGCTGTAGTGTCCAGCTGTTTGCGTGACCTCTGTAAACTTGCACTGTCACACACGCTGTTAAACTTTAAATCTCATTCCGCTGCATTAGAATGTTCTCTGCATCCAGCCACCCCACTGGAGGTAAATCCAGGTCACTTCAGGACTATCAGGTTAAAATATCCTGTCATCAACAAAGCTCGGCCAAAAGGCTGAAATGCATATCTACGTGCATTCATGGAAACATTTATAAATTTGGTGCAATCTTGCCCTCTTTCTGTGAAAGTAAACCTCATTGCAAATACCATCTAATTCACAAAGACCGGACAAGTGCAGTGGTGCTTTTTAGTGAAAGTGAGACCACTGTGTTAAATCTGCTCAATTTCTCTTTCTCTCTCTCTCATACATACTGTAAGTAAACATGCATAATGTGTCTAAATACTGTACCTCTTTGACCCTCTTGATCACTTGACTTGTATTTTCTGCATTTATTTTGTCTGTTTCACCTATAAAACAACAAAGGAGAACCAGGACGTACAAACGAAGCACCACGTACAGTCCTTTGGCCACTTTGCCTTCGTAATGAATGGGAAGTTTTTGTTTTACAGGGGCACAATTACTGCCTTCGCTTGAATACACTTGGAGGCTGTGTCTCAGGTTCAGGGTCATCTACTAAATGTATATACTTCAATAATAACAGTAAATAAATCAGTGAACAAAGCTCAAACACAATATATCCACCTATAAAGCAGAAAGCATTTTTGGAAAGACAGGAGTTTAAAAACAAGAAGGATATATACACACACACACACATATATATATATATATAAATATATATATATACATATATTCTAGTTCTGTCTGCTGCAGTGACATTTTTCGAACATAGTCTTGATATGTGTCTCTGCACCTCGTCAGTTAAAACTGAGATCTCAGTCTGAAAATTTTTGTTTTCTTTTTCTGACTGACTGCCATTGTCACGTCAACTGTAATCTTGGAACAATGCCACTGATATGCCACACAGTTTATTACCACAGCTGCCTTTTTGTGGGCGTTTTTGCACTGACAATATGATTAGAGCAAATTCTTTGTGGATAGGGTGCTAAATTTTGACAGATTACCCATGCAAATACTACGTAAATCCTTCTAGTATTTGCTACGGCTACCAGTGGGTGCAATGCATTCTTTGTGTATCCGGCCCTCAATGCATGACTGGATATGCATTTTTGACATTTCACAGCACAGGACCAAGTTACCCTGTGGTTATTAGAGGCAGGAACCGCTACCCTGCTGTAGCTGTAACACATTTTGACTAACTATTTGTAACAGACCCTGCACACAAACATGCCCTCTCACCTCTCCAATTATTCGCTCACTTCTCCTATTCTCTTCATGCTGTGAGGAGGAACCAGCTCAGTGTGTGTGTGTAATGTAGAGGTTCACTCCTATCCATGTGCTGCCCTATGCGGGTCAGTGCGTCTCCTGGGTGACTTGGACTAAAGTCTGCTGCTTACTGACCTGAGGCTGCATGTCTGCAGGAGGCCGCAGGTGGTGCAGTGACCTCAGACGAGGGCTTGGCTAGCAGCGTGGAGCCGCAGCATGAGTATGGCGGGGTCTCTCCAGAGCTCTGGTCACATTAGGGTCCATCAACTCCAGATCCAGGGTTTGGTCAGATGGGTTTATTAGCTGTATGGCATTTCTCAATGAATTCTCATTACCATGTTTACTTTAAATATAACTGACTCATGCATTACATAAAGGCCAAGACAGTAGCGTACTAGAGTTAGCATCCTCTGAAACGCTGACCCAGATGTCAGGAGAGATTACCGACTCATTTCTGAAGTCCTTGTGCTATCTAAGGTTGCACAGGCAATGTTTCCTGTTTCCTTAAAGCTTCACTAAGCAATACTTTAACATTGAATCACACAAATCCATGAAACCTGGAAGGATCACTTGTAGTGTCGATCCCAGAGAGAATTGTCTACTCCAGCAGCACAGCAAAAACAGCATGTCAGCGGCAATTGCACTCCTTTGTCAGTGTCTAGAAAGAGCTCACAACAAATGCATTGTAGAGTGAGCAGCCCAGAAGCTGCTTTGCTGGAGTGTGTAAGATGAAAATCTGAAAACCTGGGTTAAAATAGCTGTCATGCCTGCTTTCAGAAGCTCTCTGCTCGGGCAGTTTTTGGGTCCCATCTTGTGTAGTATAAGAACGACCACTAGAGGTGTTTGTCTAGTCCACGGAGGTTGATACAATGCGCATCCGGATACGTGATCACTACATGATACAGGATTTCATTCCAAAATTATTCATTATAATATTTAATCAATCATTATAATCAGTACAATAAACAATGCTTTATGATTCTATCGGTGTTTAAATAACAATATTGTGTTTCTACTTATAATTAAGATCAATTCATTAAATCCGATAGCAAGACAGAGAGGAGACATCTACACAGACATTAGTATCTTGTTGGAGTCTTACTTTCTTCTTCCTGGAATCTGTAAACAATAATCTATAAAAAAAACAAAACTCTTTATTAGACATTATGTTGGTCATGTCATGAGATCAGAATGTTGCAGAATGAAACGGATGCAGGTAAAAAGAAATATATTCATACTTTAAGCGCTGCGTTGATTTATTCGTGTTTCGCCTCCAGTTTCTACCAGAATCCTTCTCTCAGTATTTCTGTATCGCGCCCTTATGTTGGCCACATTCCAAACATCATTCAGACAGCAGCTTTAAATAATTACCCCCTCTGAAAACATTACCGCCACTGCATTTTGACTTATTCAGTTTCTTTAATGCAAACAATAACTCTTTTATTGATCCTCTCTCTAAATGGGTGTCACTTAATGGATAATTTTAGTTTGACCATTTGTTATAACAACAGGTAGCTCCGATGCTGATAATTTAAACCTATGTGCTGCAAAAAATAAAATGTCATTATATACGAGAAGCAGCTTTTCACGTACTTTATCTATTCATCATGAATGTAGTTCCCTGGACAACACAGGACCTGATAAAGCAGAGAAAGTAGGAGGTTTTTGGTCGAAGGAACAGAATTTAAAAATAGAAGACAAATGAAAAGATAACGGTTTCCTCTTTGAAGCTAATAATAAAACTTGTGAGCAGGAAACTAATCTCTGTAGGAGGTGTGCAGAACAAAAAAACACACCAAACTGCAACAACATGGGGAGATAGCACATCCCCAAACATGAACCTCCCCCAACAACAACAAAACAAAGCAATTATCACATTTCCCTCATTTAAAAAAGCTCACAATACAGCATGTTTTGGCACTATCAGTACTCTGAGGATTATATTTCAGCGCCTCATTATAATTTTGTGTGAAATGTGGTAATTGTATCAAGCAATGTGAAATTGCAGACCTGCGACATAATTGTTTTTGCAAGTAACGTTCTGGATCTTCTCTGACCATTTAATATCTTTGATACTTTAAGGGATTCTGCCTTTTGTCTTTGCATTGACACTACGGAAGACTTTTAGCACAGCACAGCAGTTGTTTGTGTCCCCGATCAACTGGTTTGTGTTTTGCTTGATTGGTTGTCCCAACAGAGACAAGTGACCGTGTCTGTGAGAGCATGTGTCCCGGCCGCTCCACCTCTGGCTAAACTGGGGGAATGTCACGATTCTCCCTTGTGCTACGTCACCCAGGTGAAGCTCCTTGCCATCAGGTGAAATTCTTTAGCTGACGACGGGGGTGGAGCAAAAACCGGGACAGCTTGGTAGAGTGAATTAGTGATGGGAAGAAGGATGCTGAAGTTAGTTAAGTAAAATAAACCAATTGAGATAAATTTTGAAGGTGAACTAAGAAATTTCCTGATTCAACAATGTCACGCGGTGGACAAGGGTTATTACCATTAAAAGATGAGAAACTCTGCATCAGGAGACAGGTTGGGCTGGTGGTTGGTATTAAGAAACACCAGTTCACAGCAGGTGATGGGTGTTCAAGTCTCATTTATAGCACAGCGTTTAAAACATTAACACAACTTAACCATGTTTATTTGTTCCAAAACAGAACCAAACTATGGCGATACATCATAAAACATCATTTTCAACAAAAAAAGCTTTTGTCAATTCACAAAATGAGCACTCTCTAAACTACAAAACAACATTATGAGCGCTGCCCACTGGCTATGGAAAGTCAATCCCTGATCTTTCAGTCCATAGCCGAACAACTATTTTAGTATTTTCTCCTCATACATGTATCCAAAATCAAAATATCGCACATTGTGAAAACGTTATTGCGGTTTGTTTGTTTTTTAATGCCACACTGATGACCATAATATGTTTTGCCAAACACGGAATTCAAAATGTAGTTTAATTAAGACAATTCATGCACCGACCCACTTGGAGCATGATGGTGTTCTGTCAAACACATTTCAGTCTTGGAAACGGGAGACTTCATGTCTGCCTCCCCTCTGGGAGCTTGTTGTGAACAAGTGGAAAATGACAGGTTCCTGTCCGGTGTTCGCCAGCTGCTGAGGTCTCTGCCCGGTCATCCAGAAGAGAGCCAACATGTAGCAGGTCCTATTGCAATGACAGAGACGAGTGATAGAGGAGGGAGGAACTGGAGGGAGTTCTGTTCCCTGTTGGGTTGCCTCAACGGGTCACTGCATCTTGCATGTGAACGCACACCTGACACATCTTAGCCTGCTCCGAGGTCTTATTGCATGAAAGAAAGTGTGATACACACTTTGATTTTTATATCATACTGACCAGTTGCAGCAAAACCTAGCTTCCATTCCACATCTTACGTCTGCCATCTCATGTGTCCTACATTCTCCACCTTTTCCCTCAACCTTCACCTGTCTTTGCCTCCCCCTCCCCCAATAGGATGCTTTTGAAGTGCTGGCTGAGAGCTATGAATTCAACGAGATCAAAGGTCCGTGTCTGGCCTTCAGGAGAGCCGCGTCCGTCCTGAAGAGTCTGCCCTCTGCGCTGCGCTGTATGTGGGCCACAGAAGACCTGCCCTGCTTGGGGGAGCACGCCAAGGCAGTCATAGAGGTAAAAACAGTCGTGCTGTCAGCCATTCTGTAGAATCTGTCTACTTTATATCTGAACTCTATACAAAATGGATCAGACAAGTCACTTCCTGTCATCATTTGAAATTGTACACGATTTTTCACTGGTTGTCTGGGTTTCATTTTCTGGCAACTTGCTGTTTTTTTTTTCCTTCCAGAAGCTAACTCTTCAAACGTATAAAACGAAAGCGGAGAGTGTTAAAATAAATAATAAATGATGCAATGATGGTTGACCTCGTACCAAACTGACAGACAGATTAATGAGTCCAAATAAATGATACTGTAGCTCTGTACCTGCCTCTCAAAAACAAGTTCAAAATATCAACTTAAAATGTGGGGTTGTTTCTGAGTGCTCCCCCCAAGTGGAAACCCAGTGTCACAGGAGGCCACGAGAATGCTGAGTCTGTGGTTTTACCTCAAGAACACATGAACAAATGTATAAGTTACAATACCATCAGAGGACAATAAGACAAGTATTGCTACCAGGAATCAAACCCCGTTTCTCCATTGGCTGTTGATTCTTGTCAGTCTTAGTTAGGATAAGGTTAGCCCCCCCCGTCCCTCTCTCTCTTTCTACCCATCAGTCGAGGCAGATGGCTGCCCTTCCCTCCCAAATCTGGTACTATCAAAAAGGAGGTGCCTGTTATGACTTGCTGCACCAGAAAGAAAATAAATAAGATGAATAAATATTAAATATTATGAATTAATAATAGGGGCAGCACGGTGGTGCAGTGGTCAGCACTGTCGCCTCACAGCAAGAAGGTTCTGGGTTTGAGTCCCGGCTCAGGCACAGGATCTTTCTGTGTGGAGTTTGCATGTTCTCCCTGTTCCTGTGTGGGTTCTCTCTGGTACTCCGGCTTCCTCCCACCGTCCAAAGAGATGCAATTTGGGGACAAGTCTGATTGATACTCTAAATTGACCGTAGGTATGAATGTGAGTGTGAATGGTTGTTCGTCTCTGTATGTTGGCCCTGCGATGGACTGGCGACCTGTCCAGGGTGAACCCCGCCTCTCGCCCGTAGATGCTGAGATAGGCTCCAGCCCCCCCGCGACCCTTACTAGTAAGGAATAAGCGGCAGACGACGATGGATGGATGGAATAAATATTATGAATTAATAATAGGGGCAGCACGTTGGTGCAGTGGTCAGCACTGTCGCCTCACGGCAAGAAGGTTCCAGGTTCGTGCCCCGGCTCCAGCACGGGATCTTTCTGTGTGGAGTCTGCATGTTCTCCCTGTTCTTGTGTGGGTTCTCTCTGGTACTCCAGCTTCCTCCCACAGTCCAAAGACATCAAGAGGGGACGAGACTGATTGATACTCTAAATTGACCGTAGGTGTGACTGTGAGTGTGAGTGGTTGTCTGTCTCTATGTGTTGGCCCTGCGATGGACTGGCGACCTGTCCAGGGTGAACCCCGCCTCTCGCCAGTAGCCGCTGGGATAGGCTCCAGCCCCCCGCGACCCTTAACAGGAATATACGGAGGAAAATGGATGGATGGATGGATGGAAAAAAGATGGTTGTGCCAGATGTAGCAGAAAGCTACAGTAATTTCAATCTGTAGTCTTCATATAATAAACAGAAGTTTCACGACACATACACTTTGAGTACTCCGTGAACTGAAGATGCTGACTGGGATGACAGGCAAGAGTATCTTTAGATCCAGTCCAGAAAGCTGTACATCCTTTCTGAATCATCTGAATTCCTGCAAATGTTTTGCTAGTTTTTTTAGGGCATGCTGAGACAGAGTGTAGCTGAACTTTTTTCTCTAATAATCTGTACAAACGTGCTTTCTGGTGGGAACATCAGCGTGGTGAACATAGTTTGCCTGATCAAAGGTTGGAAGGTTGGACAAAAAAGTAATTCTGAATTCAATCTTCCAAAAAGATGTAAAAATAGTTTTGAAATTTTAAATTGCAAACAGGCAGGCGAACAACCAACAAGGCAGCCATTACACAGCAAGCTCTTATGAGGTCACTTGGTAATCATACTCTATACCCTAACTGCCATGACCTCTGCCCTGAGTGAAGGTTGTCAGGGAAAGTGTCAGAAAAGTTTGCTTGAAGAGAATGCAGAATCCCTATTGGAGCCCAAGGTGACGCAGTCCAATTCACACATTTAACCCAACAATTCTGTCAAATCTGTCAACTCTGAAGTTGATTCATTAAAGCAAATAATACGAACCTCACAGGGAGACCAAATTAGACTTTGAATGACCTCTCACTCTCGTTGTTTTTACACGATTCAGACATAAACTTGCTGTGACGTTTGCACGGCTACGTTGTCTCTTTGAACAGATCGCAAATGAAAACAAGAAAATGACATGACACCAGAAACAAAGTGAAACCGAACAGAGTAAAAACAAAACACTTGACGTGCCTGTGAACATTGGAGTGACACTGTCAGCAGCGACTGAACATCCAACGTGGGAAACCTACTGACATGAAAGTCTGGAAGCTCTGTGGTAGAGTTGAGGATGAATATGTGTCTTGAGTGTGTGTGTGTGTGTGTGTGTGTGTGTGTGTGTGTGTGTGAGAGAGAGAGACATTGTGCATGTGCAAAAGTGTGTCTTCCCTGGAGCGGGGAGTGTGTTGAAGCATTATCCTTGGCCTTAGCTGGAGGCCTGGAAAGCAGGGGTGGACGGGTGAATGCATCATTGAGCAGTGAAGGCAGCTTCAAACAGCGCTGTACTCACAGTCGGGATCTTCACTGATTCATTGATACTGGAGGTCATCACTTAATGCAGCTTCTGACACTCGCAGGCGTATTTTCAACAAATCAAACATCCCTAAGGAGGATGGCTAATATTATCCACATTACTGCTGCATGGCTTTATTCCTGCACAGAGTCGAGAAAGTTCAAATTAGTGGCGCTATGCTGAGAGACACATGTAGAACAAAGCAAATAACCAGTCAGGAGTCCATTAGTGTGTTTTCATGCATACGTTCCATCCATCCATCATCTCTCACACTTATTCTGTTGAGAGTCACAGGGGGTGGGGGGGTCTTTTGGATGGTAAAAGACCAATGATTCTTGAGTATGGGTGTTTTTTTCTTCTTCTCTGCTTTTTACAGCCATGGCAAACGCTGATTATACTGCCATGTTCTGTTGGCATTGCATAGCAGATTTTATTCAAAGAAGTTACACTTTTTGGAATAAATAAAACAACAGGTCATTTAAAATTTGCTTCACAGTTACATGGCTGCTTTTTGTGAATGTCATAAGAGTGGTATCAGACCCAGGTTTTACAACAATAGAGTCATAAGGAGGGTTGGATTTAATACATTTTTTAGATATACGGAAACTGATGACCACTAAAAAGGCCATGACCTATCCCTGAACTATGTGGTGGGAGCATGATATCCTTAAATGTTATGTGCCAGTAGAAAATTATTGTTGTATTGTATTGTTGATGGACAAACAAAGTTGTGAAAGAAGAGGCAAACAATGTTTTTAGATGTGTCAATTTAGTTAAGGTCCGGTTCTGTTTAAGAAGAAAATACACTTGGTTAAGCTCAACTTCACTTGCGCGGTACGAGAATATCCATCCCTTGCTGCAAAGTTTGGTGTTCCTTAGTACCAAGCACACCAAAATACTCCACTTCAGACTGTATGTTTTTAACCATAGCGTGTCAAAGGCCGTTTCTACTGTTGTAAATGCTCTAAAATTGAATTGCCAGTGTGTAACTAAAAGGGTACAGATGTTGGTCTCTCTTTCTGCCCTGTTAGTTAAAAGCTGCACTTCTAACCTCTGGACTAATGTTGTGTACTTTTGAGGTTACACATGTGCCTTTTAAGGAACATAATTTAATGATATTTCCATGGCGATGCCATGAAATGTTAACACATTACGTACCTCATCCGTATAATGTGGAACTTAAGGGCCAGAGACTCCTCAGTTATCGGTTACATCGCCAAGGGAAAGTCATCCATCCATCCATCCATCCATCCATCCATCCATCCATCCATCCATTTTCTACCCCTTATCCTGTTAAGGATCATGCGGGGTGGGGGGATGGAGCCTATCCCAGTTGCCTTCGGGCAAGACGCGGGGTTCACCCTTGATGGCTTTCCAGTGTAGGTGTGCCTGTCAGACGACCATTCGCCCTCACAGCCATGCCTACCGTCAATTTAGAGTATCCAATTAACGTAGTCCCCTCTTGCGTGTCTTTGGACTGTGGCACAGGGAGAACATGTAAACTCCATACAGAAAGATCCCGTGCTCCAGCCGGGGCTCAAACCCACTGCACCACCGTGCCGCCCTGAGAAGCAATTTCATAAAATGTATGAAATGTTGATTGGCCAGCATTTTCCTTGATATCGTTTAAATCCGTGTTTTGCAGGAGATCCTTGAATATGGCCGCTCTTTTGAAGTTGAGCGTATCCTCTCCGATGAGAGGTATCAAACCCTAAAGGTCAGTGGATGCAAAAATTTTCCATCACTGTCAATTATTGTGCCTCTCTTTGCTTTCTCCATTCTGCTGCTTTTAAATGGCTGTGGAAATGATTTGCATTTGCTACCTCTTAAGGACATGGATTTCTTCAAAACTTTGAAAGCTAACCCCCCCCCCCCCCCCCTTCTGAGGAGAGCTGTCATTTCACAGCATGTCTTCTTGATTACCTCGTTTCCTGCCAGCTGTTCACAAGTGTGTTTGGGGTTGGACCGAAGACGGCTGAGAAGTGGTACCGCAGAGGGCTGCGCTCATTCACTGACATTCTGGCAGAGCCCAGCATTCATCTAAACCGGATGCAGCAAAGTGGTACATCAACATGTCACCATATCCACTCTCCCACTCCATAAATTATAGACTGCAAAATATAACTGAAGTTTGCTGCCAAGAAACTCAAAGACCTAATTGTCAGAATTCTCCTGAGGTCTGCTTGTCATAGGGGACTTTTTGTCCATTTTTATCCCGTAGGAGACTCCTTATGCTGCTCTTGCTGTAGCACGTTTCCTCTGAAGTGAGGCCAGTGGGGAGTTTACGTACATCACAAACACAATGCGAGAAGCAGCGGGGGTATTTTTTCTTTGATGAAATCAATGAATAGTGACCAGGAAGGAGAATGCTTGGTGTGGGAATTGCATGAGGTATTTTGCATCGGTAGCACCCGAGATTTGCTTTCACATTCTGTTGGTGAGGATTTGTCATTATGAAAGAGCAGTAAATTGTGATTACACAGCTTAGATGGTGGCTTTAGGGCAATTGTTTGTTTTTTTGTTTTTTCAAGAGTGTTGTATGGTAACAAGAATAAATGTCTACAGCTAGACTAGCTGCTAGAGATCGAGAGTTTGTTTTTCAGAGTCAAAACTCATCATTAGCAAGTGAAGGAGTCTCATGACTGATATTTGCGGCTGATATTCAGTTGCAGTTACAATTTCAGTGTCAACATTGCCAGTATTACAAACCCCAACATAAGGCTGCCTTTAAATGGAAAGTTTCTTTATGAGTAATTACATGAACAATATATGAAAGGTACTTTAAAAAAGGGTATAGTCTAAATTTGCTGAAAAATAATAATGGATAAATACGCACATAAATATGCTGAAAGTCTGATGGTAGTGCTTTATGTACTGGATGACAGCTCAGAATTCTCACCACAGAAGTCATAACAAAGGCAATTAGAAGAGGACTTCGGAGTGAAGAACAGAAATAAAAACCAAGACCTTTCTGTACTGCGACTGGAGGAACTCAGTGTTACACAAGATGTCAGCAATTACATTTGACAGTTTCCTTCCTCCTCTGCCCCGTTGTGGCAGTCAAAATCTGTTGGTTTCACCACAAAATATGTTTGAGTAGTGTGGTGCTGTCACTTTCAAATATACAGTTTACAGTGCTGCTGAGAATAGTGGGAATCTCTGGTGAACCACTTACATATTTAACATTGAGAACAGTAACGGCAATTGTTGTGAATTTTGTTGAAAGTGATGCAGCGTTCTGGTGTGACGGAAGTATGTTACCATGGGAAACACCCAGCTTTTCATACGTTCGCTCTTCCTGCGCTTCTCCTGCATGTCACGGAGCACTGCGAGAAGTGCTCAGTAAAAACGTTATCGTACAAAGCTCTCATCCATCCAAGAATGTTCTACACTGACAGACATTTCCATCAAACTAGTCATAATCCATCAATCATGTCATTTTTTTGACATGGAGGGCATGCATTTATCTCAGCATGGGATGATGTAAATGTGAAAAAGACAACCCGATTATTTTATTGGCTGATGTTTCTTCTTTTCCACAGAAAAGAAAACGGAATATATGTTATGTTTCAATGTAGCACTGAGAAATAAAGAGATAGAAGATAGATATAATCACGAAGACAGTGTGTATCCATCAATTGATCAATCATTCTCCGCAGCGCCAGTCGTCGCCTTCAGAACACATCACATTTTATTTCACTTTTAATTCACCCTGACTCTCCCCTTCCCCAGAGCAAACGTCTGTGATTGATGGCCGGCTCCCAGACTAATAAGCACATTGTCTTTTCCCTGCAGGTTTCCTGCATTATGGAGACATCTCCAGGGCTGTCAGTAAAGCGGAGGCCAGGGCTCTGGGGAACATTATTGACGAAGCTGTCCATGTGATCACGTCGGACGCCATATTAGCACTGACAGGTGGCTTTCGCAGGTACAAGATTTGTCTCCTCCGTTCAGTGTTGATAAAGTGGTTAAAAAAGGACGGCACTTCCTCTCTTGTGCCCCCCCACTAGTGTTTTAGTAATATTGGTTATGCAGAGGATAATGTGAAAAGTCTTGGGATGTCAGCTTGGATCCCATGTTTTCATTTTACTAACTACGGCCAGACACAGCGGGCCTCGCTGTATTTGGGTTTGGGTCGCTTGAGTCTTAATGCATCCTGCTGCTGATACAACACTGTAGATGCAACGTTTTAATTAGACAAAGCAGATGATCACAATCGCCTTTGTCTTTATAATAACAGAAACAGCACACAAGTCACAGTTTTGCATTTACATTAACACAATGAAATGCATCATATTGTCAGTTGATTGAGTGCCGGTGCGAAGCTACCCTCCGAGGGCGTCTATTTGCCACCTCCCTTCTTTTGTGCTGATCTTGTTTTGTGCGTGGTGCTTTGTCCCTGAATAAGCGTGGAGCACTCGGCGCTGTGATGTTGTAAAAATCCAGCCATAACCAGTGGTGTGTGCAGTAAATAATTCAAAAGCAGTCTGGCAGTAAGGACAGGCGCTTTCCTCTCAACAGGGGTGACAGAGCTGCCACAGCCTAGCTGATGCTCTTTAATTGTAGCGGGGCCACAAACATTACAGGCCGCCCGCTAAAACCTCATGGTTATTTCAACTCTTTGCATTCTAACAGTTTGTCCAAGCTTGGCACATCGTTGACATCGACTGACTTTTAAAGCAAGACCGTGTAAGTTTGTGTCAAAAAAAAGAGAAAATAAAACACAGTCAAGAGTTAGTTACGACAATCAAGAGTTAGTTACGACAATCAAATACATTGAGTTGCTAAAAAATAAATCTGTGATTTCCAAACTTTTGTTTGTTTTTTATGTTTTTGTCCAGAAGATATAACTCGTTCCCTCATTGTAGTTATTATATGGTCTCAAGATATAACTTGTCGACTCAATCTATCAGTTCAATTATTTATTTTATTACCGTTTGGCCACAAATTAATTATTTAATAATTGTGGGAAGAAATATACTTCATGGCCACAAATGTATTATTAATCATCTCTCTGTGGTCACAAAATATATTTTTCCTCTCTTTGGCCACTCCAAAGCTCAGTGGTTGACAACTCCATCAAATATTTATTATTTTCTTCTAAACCTCTCCCATGGTTTCATCTCTGTTTGAACGGTCAAGTGTGCCACTGAAATTCAAGGAATATGGGAAAAGTTTTTTTTTTTTTTTATATGTCTACCATGAATTATCTGGTTTGGAGTCCTGTATATGTGTGGCGTACATCGTGTCTCGAACAAGCTCCACCGCAGTAACATGCTGATGACATATACAACCATGTACTGTGTCAGCCAGTCATTTTGATTTATTATTCCAACTACAGGGCAGCACGGTGGTGCAGTGGTTAGCACTGTCGCCTCACAGCAAGAAGGTTCTGGGTTTGAGCCCCGGCTCCAGCATGGGATCTTTCTGTGTGGAGTATGCATGTTCTCCCTGTTCCTGTGTGGGTTCTCTCTGGTACTCCACAGTCCAAAGACATCAAGAGGGGACGAGGCTGATTGATACTCTAAATTGACTGTAGGTGTGACTGTCAGTGTGAATGGTTGTCTGCGATGGATTGGTGACCCCCGCCTCTCCCCTGGAGGCTGCTGGGATAGGCTCCAGCCCCCCCACGACCATTAACAGGATAAACGGTAGAAAATGGATGGATGGATGGACTTGAAGTACAGTTTGTTACCAACACCTAGGTAGAATTTTCCATGCAGGACTTTTACTTGATTGTTTTTAGTACATTTTCTACTTCTTAATAATTAAAATAATCCATCACACTTCACTTTTACAAACACACACACACACATACTGACAAATTTTAGAACGTGTACCCAAAAAATGTACAAACTTTTTCATTCCCAATTCGTTTTCATTTTATCTTTTGTGAATGGCACCTCAGTTCCTTTTTTGTGTAGCATTGTGGGAGAATTTTTATTGTACGTACACTGACTTTTTTCAGTACCTCTTTCCAGGGTGTGTACACATAAAATCTGGTCAAAATTGGGGTATTATGCTTAGGATCACTCTGAAATATTGAATTTAGCATTTTTAATTAAGCTAATATTTACCACTAAAAGTTACAGGTCATTGTA
Organism: Aulostomus chinensis; assembly: GCF_037954235.1. Lineage (NCBI taxonomy): Eukaryota > Metazoa > Chordata > Actinopteri > Syngnathiformes > Aulostomidae > Aulostomus > Aulostomus chinensis. Next base: position 21,200,694 of record NC_141335.1, on the reverse strand, counting down.
ATACTGAATAAGTACTAGGTAATTAGTGTCCTAATGTAATTCAGTTATAAACTTGCCGTAAGCATGGTGTGTATTACGTCAGTTTCACATCCACATCTCTACTGAGTGAAGATGGTATCAAACCACATACACTCCCACCCCCCCCACCCTCTGAAAATCTAGAATCTGTAATCTTCAGAAGGATAAATGACAGCTGGAATGATGTCTGATTATGTAAATAACTGCTACTCAAGGGGGAAATGTGGTAAAAGAGATGAGGAAAGTGATTAGAACATCATGGATAGTTAACATCAAGATGAAGGGGAGGAACAGCACAAGATTTATGGGCCAGGAGTCTGCAGCAAAGAGTAAAGGGGCCTAGGAGAGAGCTTTTATGGCTTCAAAATGAAGGGAGATGAAGCACATTTACTTCCCCTCATATTTGGCCCAGGCTTGGGGAGTATTCCGTGAAACCTAATTGGTATCATGCAGAGCTATAATTGAAGAACAATGACTTGTACAGTATCACTCAGTAAGTAAATAATTTACCTTTATCTTGTTGAAAAGCAGACTCTCCAGACATGGTTTAAACACAGCTGGCACTACTTTAAGGCCTATTACACCAAAATAGTTGATGTGCTCATTAAGATGCCAGCATCACCACTAATAAGCCATTAATTCTCTTCGGTATTGCATATTTGAAGATGTTCCCTTCTAAAATCCGGTCAAAGCTCGCTTTAATTACCTATAATTTACCAGCATGATGCAAAGTCTCTTATTAGCTTCATCTTCCTAGCTGATACCCTTTGTGAAAAACGCAACGTATAGCTCTTTAAACAGATGTATCCTGCTCTTGCAACACTTTCATCTCTGGATAACATACACAAAGGCAAAACTTGGCTCCCAAAAAGCAACACGAAATAAGCTTCGTGCTTCAGTAACTCGAGCTGTCATCCACTTCAGAGGGAAACAGCGTGGCGCGGATTTGTTGATGCCGCTGACATTAGCCTTATTGAAAGGACAGCTGTGGAAGGCGGGTGACAAGTCTTAAAGCGGTGTTGTTGGGAGGGGGGGGGGGATTAAAAATAGATTAGGCTGGAAAAATACAGCTTCTACCAGCAATATGTGTGAAAAGCTCATGTGGTATACTGGCAAGCTGTGGATCTTATTTCCAATCAGATTGTCTGGAATAGGACTCAAAGGGACACTGATGAGGGGGGCAACGACGGTTTCGCTCAAATCCTCCACCAGCAGCTGAGTCCTGCTGCACTGTTTCCCTGAGACAACAACCAGGATAAGTAATAGTTATCAGTTCTGATCACGGTTTCAGGAGTTTTAAAACTCTATTGTCAGCTTGCAGGGGAAAAAAAGCAACCCACAACATCACCTCGTAGAAGTAGGCTACGTGAACTCTCCGCAAAAATGACCGTGACCTCACAAGGTTTTTAGCGCGGAACGCTTTGTCAAAGGCTAGTCCATCGTTACCGTTTCAGCTGTCCAAAACACACCTCCACAGAAAGACTTGAGTGAGATAACATTTTGAAAGTTATGATAACGGCAGGATCAAACTCCACTGTTGCTATTTTGGCTGTAAAAGTCTGGTGTAATGCTGAATACATTGATCTGAGCATCATGCGTCCACTTCAAAATAACTCCTTTCACCCTCGGAATTTAATCGGTTTGATCAGAAAACATTTGTGAATTCTATAAGAGCTGCTTAATTAAATTATTTATCCACATTCATGTTGGCAGAGCTGAGGAGCCACATGCACCAACAGAGAGATTTATGAACCTAGTGCCTCTCTTGTGAACTCAAGGTTTCGCAGAGACTGTGAGTTGGGCTGTAAGGGATATTCATGTCTATGAAAATAGAAAATAAAATATTAAAAACCGATAATAGGGGGCGGCGTGGCTCAGAGGTAGAGTGGCCGTCTAGCAACAGAAGGGTTGCTGGTTCAATCCTCACTTCCCCCAGCGACCGCCTAACTGCTCCTGACGGACCGGCGACCCGTCCTGGGTGAACCCCGCCTCTCACCCAGTGACAGCTGGGATAGGCTCCATTTGAGGGCTGCACGGTGGTGCAGTGGTCAGCACTGTGGCCTCACAGCGAGAAGGTTCTGGGTTCGAGTCCCGGCTTGGGCACGGGATCTTTCTGTGTGAGTCTCCATGTTCTCCCTGTGCCTGCGTGGGTTCTCTCCGGGTACTCCAGCTTCCTCCCACCGTCCAAAGACATGCAATTTGGGGACTAGGCTGATTGATACTCTAAATTGACCATAGGTATGAATGTGAGTGTGAATGGTTGTTCGTCTCTGTATGTTGGCCCTGCGATGGACTGGCGACCTGTCCAGGGTGAACCCCGCCTCTCGCCCGTTGACGCTGGGATAGGCTCCAGCCCCCCCGCGACCCTTAATGTGTAGGAATAAGTGGAAGATGACGATGGATGGAAACAGATAATAGAATAAAATAAAACAAGATAAAACGTGATTTCCCTTTACGGCTGTTGCTTATTTTATATGATCTGATCATGGTCATTTCACGGTTTTCTACAAGACCACATTGACAAAATCTCTCAAGATGAGACCGTCATGAGCTGATGCCCTTCTTCTCTTTTTTGGTTAGTGCCTTTTCTCACCTGAGTCTTCTTTACCATTACCTTGTTTTTCTGTGTTAGCAGGAATGTCAACCTAGAAGGTGTAATGACACATCACCTCAAGGGAAGATATTGCACTTTTAACTGCTGCTGAACTTTCCTGTTCCTCCTGCAGATGAAGGCATATGGTGACATTTCCAGCAGCAACACTTCCCACATCTGTATTATTCATACGTGTCGCCCTGTCGTCCACACAAATTTGTAAATAACCATGTATATTTTATGGGCTTTGTGCAGAAACATTTAATAATTGAACATTTTCCTGCACGCAATAAAAGAGTCAGCTCGCTAAATTCACACCAGGTGTTTATAGATCTACTGAGCCGCACTTCAGTTTAAGGAACACGATTCTGGCAGTGTTACTGCACAAACTGCATTAACAGTCCATCATGGCTGATATTTTCAGCCAAATCAACCAACTCTTTTTTCCTCCTAATAGAGACAGAAGAGAAGAGAAGGAATAACACCCTCTTAGCTGGAGAGAATGTTCCAGGCGTGCTGTCATCTATTTTTCCGCTGACTGGGGCTGAATTAGAGGAGGTAGCTGCTGTACAGACTTGGCTCATACTAATGCTTCACTGCAATCAGGAAAGAGCTGAAAAGTGTAAGGCCACGGTCTCCTCAAATAACTACAGACTCTCATCCCATGGACACGTGCACACACAGCCGGGCTGCAGTAAAATCCCTCCGTTTTTAAGCTCTGATTTGAGGTAAACTGAATTTATGCTGATGATTTCTCACTCTCTCACTCTCTCTCTTTGGTCTTTTGCTATTCATGGCACACATTTATGCAGTGTACTTGAGTGAGTTCTGCCAACGCAGCAGAGGCTAGCAGCAAGATTCGCTTAACAACTTGCGCGTCCAAGCTAGATGCGTTATTGCATACTTGCCAATTAAGATCGGTGTCAATTTGGGAGGAAAGTCGTTCGTTCAGCAGATGGATGTCTGTGATGCATTCTCAAATATCAGAGTCCTACAAGTCAACTCATGAAGGACATCAGCTTTACACATGGAGGCCTACATAAATACCTCAAGTGTTTATCCTCTATTATTTTGGAAAGACACTACATGCTGATTAAATGACTAACGCAGCATCTGCTGGGTGAACTTGTGAGCCAGGCTTTCCATTTATCTCACAAGGTACACGCTCTCTGCCACTAACGCTAACCATTAACATGCCTTGTGCTGCTCTAATGGTTGTTTTCTAATACTTCCTTGCTCCCTATCCAACCATGCTGACCTTTGAAGCTTTCCCACAATCCATTCACAGCCTCTCTCCATTACTTTAATGTTGCTCTCTCTTGCTGCCATCATTCATTTGTTCGAAGCAGCGAGGGGAGATCAAACACGGAGCCTTGCAGCAGCTGAGGCTTCTTTGGAGCCATATCACCCCCCAACATACGTTGTCATTTCCCTTTGTTGTTAGATGTGTGCTTATGCAGGAATGTTTTGGGCCAATGTATAGCAGAGAATTGGTGAGTGTAGATGTGCAAGTTAGTGTTACATATGAGGTGGAAAGATGTCTTAGGCTAGAGCTGGAGGCAGTGGCCTGGCAGGTAAAAGCTCTTGTCATTTTCAAGGCAACTTCTGTTTTCTAGGTGTTTGATTTAACACTGCTTCTACTTTCATGACAGATGAAAAACCTGCTATATGGTATGTGGCTTTTTTAGTGCGTCGCTATAATTACAGCCCCTCGTGTTTCTTTTCATCCTGCCAACTGAGATATTTCTCGGAAAAAATCTCAGCAGAGAAGTCTAGAGGTTTAAACGCACTGAGCCAAATGCAAGAAAACATCTTGGACAGGTGGCTGGGCCATCACAGGGCTTATGCAGTGACGACTCTCATTACCACTATGGAGCAATGAGCATATATCATCCAGAAACTGATCTCGTAGAAGTATGTGAAATGATCACGATGTCTTAACAATGTTTTACGCGGTGGATGCTCAACATCTGTTGAAAACACATGCCAGCATCACAGAAACATTTCAAACATTTTTCACAGTGGATACATAACTCCTATTTCTTTATGTTTGAGGTACAACTTGGTTAGGGTTAAAGGAACATTCTGTCTTTTTGGGAAATGTGCTTCTTTGCTATCCAACCACAGAACCACAAGATAGATACCCTTCTCTCCTCTTTGTGAGCTTCATGAGAGACCAGATGTATGCAGAAACAAAGAAGGAGGAGGAGAAAAAGAAGAGAAAGAAAAAGAAGACATCTTTTATTGTCACATGTACATTTTACAGTGATATTTTTCCTCTGTATTTAGCCCATCCATTTTAATGAATTGTATTGGGAGGTAAATGCTGGAAAAACTTTTTTTTGTTGCCAAAAGTTACAAAAGGGCTGACACTGATAGATACATGTTATTGGAGTGCTGTAGACATCTGGGGATGTAGCTTACAGTTTTCTTTTTGTGTTCAGTGGAGGAGGGTGTGTAATCCTGGCTCACTGACAAACAAGCAGGAGTTTTTCATCAGATTCAATTATGAATATATTGGAATGATCAGTAGCTGGAGCTGGATCAAATCAGCTCCTCTCTTGCTTTCCCAGTCCTGAATTTAACAGAAATACGCTTTCAAGGACGAGTGAAACAACAGGTGCACGTTTCCATCCACATGTTCCTACTAGCGTATTCAGTTTGAAAATTAGTGGAAAAACCTGTAAAAAAAATAAAAAATCATTGAGCTCCCACGCTTGGTTGAGGAGGAAATGGTGTATCGATAAGAACAAGAATGTGTGTGCAATAGAATCTGACTGGGCAAATAAATCATGTGAGGCACGTTAAACATCCACTGAGGAGATGAAAAATAGTGGGAGGTGGGAACAAGTCAGTGTGGAGTGATGAAGAGACTGTCATTCTCCTCAAATTAGGAGGGGAAGCAAACTTTGCTAAGTTAGGTTAATTAGAGTTTTGAAATTGCCTATGGATGAGAGTGTGTGTTTCTATATATATCAGCCCTGTGATTGACAGGTGGCATGGCCAGGATGAACTCCACCTCTCATCCAATGTCAGCGGGGATTGGCCCCATCTCACCGTGACCCTGTACAGCATATGAGGGATAGATAATGAATGAATCATTGCCATATTTCCATCATGTTTTCTACCTTGTTGTGCATTCTTATACTTTCAAGCTGTGCACTTTTAATTAAGTAATTATGTTGCACACTCTTCCTCTGAAAAGCTTCAGTGACCTTGACCTGACCCCGATTAACCAGATTTAGCCTCCACCATCAGCCAAGATATTAATTTATGCATCTCACACACATTAGCACAGAAGGAAAAAGAAAATGCGGCTAATGTAGCTACTCTGTTCGGTACAATTTGACATTATATATCTGTTTTTTTCTGAATTGAACCAGATGAGATATTAGAAATATAACGTCGTTACTGAAGTCAAGCTTTAAAATTAAACGCTGTCAGTCACAAACGTGTAACAAATGATTGTCACATTGTGTTGCTCACACTTATCTCCCTGTCCATCATATTAATCCCAATTATTGGATGAAATAGTTAACACGCGAATGACCGACAGGAACGTTGAGTCAACAAATCCACTGTAAAACACTATCAGCCTTTTAAGTTTCATCTTCATCTGGTTGCCGTGGTAACATCTCTGCCATCACATTTGAGCAGCAGCTTAATGTTCACAGTTCGCCTGAGAGTTGAACATCTTGAAAGTTTAAATATAGTAGCATATAAGCAGGTTATGGCATAAGAGGTAAACAAATATATGATGCATAAATGTAGTATTCCCTGCAGCAGAGACGATGAGAGCCTCTCCTCAACACACTTTTGCACAAGGCTTCATTGATGATTCAAACCTCCGACACGCTGTTGTGAAATCAGCTGTCCTCCTTTACAGCTGATATTTTTTTTTCCCCCCGGAGTTTTCAACTGTTTGGTGTTTATCAGATGATTTCATGTAAAGATCAGAATTCTGCTAAAGTCCTTATAGAAGTGCCCATACATGTAGAAACATCCCAGAAGCAGCAAAAATGTTGGACATGAATGTCAAAACTGTTTAATAAACATAAAAACTCCCCGGGGGGGGGGGGGGGGGGGGACTTTTAGCTACTGAAAAGGTTTGAGGGTAGAAGGATGTGGTTCCTCTTCTGAATATATATAAATACATAAATAAATGAAGCCTTTTTTTTTTTTGTCCTGAGACTGTTATTTCTGAGGCTGTTCTTTCTGGGGTTTGACACCTGAGGGAGGTTTTGCTGACACCTGATGCTTTTTCATCTGAGGTCTGAGACCTGACTCCAAGACCTGAGGATGTCCTGGTAAAAACACCGTACAGGGAACAGTGGCTGTCAAAATGAGACCAGTTATGCTAAAGAAAATGAATTGGATGGCATGTAGTTGTTTTTTTTGTTGTTTTTTTAACGGTGGCATATTTCTACATAGATGTGTACAAGTCCAAGTGTGTTTCTGTTCCCTGAATCACTTTATTTAAAGCAAGTGTTTGGAAGCTTGGCAATGGCAACAACACAACTACTTAAGGCCAGCAGCTTTTTCTCTAGCATGGGGAACTAGCTAGCACTACCCAGTTACATTAGCTAGCTGACTAGTTTGGTTACAGCAGCTCACAGTTAGCAAGCTAGCTGAATGTGATTGTAGTTTTGTGTTTATTGTGAATCATGAGCTCCTGTTTCATGAATGTAGTCAGAGTTTTTACTCAGGAGGCTAAATGCATGTGGACCGTATAGCATGTACATAACCATTAGCATAGGAATTTAGTACATATCAATAGGTCACCACCTCCGGAAGTGGCAGCCTCTCAATATAGTTGGGTGTGAAACTCTCCCACAGGGAAACATTTGATATCCAGGACAGGATTGCATGAATACAGAATCTGCACATTTTTGCCCTTGTAACTGCTCACTGTTTGTGTCTCAACTGTAACTATATGTTTTCAGCATGTTCGAAGTTGAATTCCTATTATTCTTGGTTCCCTTTGGCTTCATTTGGCAGCCATATTACTCATTTTTGTACACAATCATTAATATCTATTTGCCTTGAGGGATTTTGCAGAACATAAAACACCTTAAGCTCATGGTAACCACAGTGCTAACAAATTATTCAAGCGTTGTAGGACTTCTTACCAAAATTTCACCTCCTGCAGCAGCTATATTGGATTATTGAATTTTACTATATCTTTAATACCTCATACATGCCTTGATGGATTTCATTTTTATATTTGTCTGACATGGAAGGGCTGGTTGGATAATTGTGCGCAAATGAGCATCCTATATCTGCTATAATTGCCAAGCTTGGAGTCAGACTGACCATGTCCACTTTTATAGACATACTATGAAACAAATTATGTAGCATCTTATGTCTCAGAGCAGACAAAGCTTCATACATACCCCGTGACCTTCTGCAACTCCATTGTACCGTACTCTCCTTTCAGTAAAGAAATCTTTCAAGATGAATTCAACCTAGAATAGACTCAACCTTGAAGTTATAAACCTGCACTTTAACAAAGTCAGATTTCAAATTTTGTCTGTAAGGAAGCACCATTAATATTAGCACTACGTCTCAAACTGTCAGCCTACACTCTGCTTTACAGTACTGAATAGCAGCAGAGGTTTTCCAGATGTGCTGATCCCAGGCCAGTACTTCTTTAGTGAGCTTTTCTCTATCTGTTGCTGCTTGGTAGATTACAAGAGTGAAATAACTCTTCGCCTGCAGTTGTGCTGATGTGCTGGCAGAGAAAATGCAAACCTAGTCAGAGTTGATTTGGGTCTGCTTTATGACACTGATCCAAAGAGAAAATGATGATTTTCATAAAAGTTGAAGCTCAAACAGCTGAGGTAACAAAAATGATCTTTTATATCTAACAACTTAAGACAAATTACTTAATTGAGTAGTGAAATAATGTTGTTGCCATTAGTGCAGCCTATGCTTTTCATAGCACCGCCTGCCATCTTCCCTCTTCATCAGTTGTGACTAAAAGATAATTCTTTTCATTTTGCCCTCGACACAGTCAGCAGTTACCGATGCCATGTTCTTATCTCCAGGGGAAAGGAGTTTGGCCATGATGTCGACTTCATCGTGACTATGTCTGAGGTGGGGAAGGAGGACAGCATGCTACGCAAAATTATCGACAGACTGAAAGAACAAGTAAGTATGCAGCTTTTTACTGGTCAGGCACTAGAGGCCGTGAAGACCTTCCAGTTTTCCTTATTCAAAAGTCATATAGCATAGAGTGGCCACTCGAGGGGTAATGCAAGTTAATGAAATTAAAGCTGCATTTGGAAAATTTGCATTCCACTAGCTGGAGGACAGTAATGAAGATGTAGAGCCAGAATTTGAGAGCGTTTCATGTTCTACAGCCTTATATAAGTAGGTGTTCAGGAAACTGAATATTTGCTTTATATTCAAGTTCTATTACATATTCATAATCCATTTGGATGTCTTTGTATCCTTTATGTTTTATTTTAAACAAGCCTATAACTCACCTCTTCTTTCGTGCACAAAACCACAGAGTAGAACCTTAGATGAATGAAATGTACTGTATTGATGTAAATGCCACATTTAAAAAATGACGAGTATTATAGATTATAAGGTATTTGATTGCTGTTTGTAGATTCTTAACAGCCCATTTATCATAGCAGTGGCTACGAAAATGACATGTATTTTAGTTAGATTTATCTCTTGGCTTGTACCTTGACCCTCTAAACTAAATTGAAATGAATTGGAATCATTTTGTGTCGTTATATCAAATGGTTTTACATCATCGGTGATTCACTAAAGATGAGAAAATGATTTGTTATTTTGTCTTTTATCAGTGTCACTTCAGACTGATAGCACCATGATGAAAACCTCATAAATCAAATTCTATTCATTACTGTCCTGTAATGCACTGCAAGCACTTAAATGGTTTTTACCTACGAGAATAGGAAGAACTACATGTTTGATTGCAACAAAGCCTGTTCGTACTTGTATGAGAAAAGGCAACATTTAATAGAAAGGTATTCACTAAAGGTGCGTGAGTGAGGTAAGAATGACAAATACAATTTAGCAGGTTACTTTAGAAAGTTTTAGCAAGGCCTTGCCATGGAATCTCTTTTAAGAGAAATTGAGCCTTTAATGAAAACAAGTGTTGTATGTGAGAGGAAAGAGAAGGGAGGCTTTATGTGAAAGAGGGACAGATACACATAGACCAATTGAAAGCTGAGTGAAAGCGAGCAGGAAGTGAGAAAAAAAAAAAAAGTGAGCTGGAGATAAAACACAGGCGTACAATGTTAATAGCAGGCTATATTTACATAACCATAATGCTTTAATTACTGCCTGTACTAAACTGATGACAATTATTTACAGCTAATATTACAGTAGTGCGACAAATATCACTGCATTACTCAAGTGTTCAATCAAAACTGAGAGCATGAAAACATGTTTTCATGTAATTATGTCTAACTGAGGTGTTAATATGTCGCAAATACATGCCCAGTGTCTTTAACAATACACACGCACACACACACACACATCCTTGTACTTATATCTTTGTGAGGACTTTCATTGACGTAATACATTCCCTAGCCCCCCACCCGAAGCCTAACCAGAACCGAATTCTAACCTCGACCCTAAAACCAAGTCTTGACCTTCAAACGGCCCGTTGAGGATGCGAGGACCGGCTAAAATGTCTTCACTTTCCAAAAATGTCCTCCCTCTGTTGGTTAAATATGTATTCTAGTCCTCAATATGTAGTAAGTACAAGAACACACACACACACACACACACACACACACACACACACACACACACACACACACACACAAAGAGCAACCCGAAGTGCTCTCCACAGTATGGTTTCAACAGAATGTGACCATTTTCTCTTCAGTCAAGTATATCTCCTCACTTTTAAATGACATCTGCCTGGCACTGGCACGGCGCTACTTACTAACAGGCACATGTGAAGTCGGGACATGCTGCTACAATAGTTCATGATAAAAAAGTAAAAAAAACAAACCAAAAACCTAACTCTTACTTCAAGGTTACCCCTCTGCTTTTTGGTTTTTATACACTCTTTTGTTTGATTTTTTGTTGAAAAGGTATTTTAAACTCATTCTTTAATTTATTTTTGCATCGGGAGAAGGAAAAGCAAAGTAAAGTAAGTTTTTTGTTTTTTTTAGGGTTTTTTTTTTTTGTCAGGATTGTGCACAGGATGATAAACCTCTCATGATCTTTTATCGTGATACTCTAACACCAACACCTCTTCTATGAGGAACAAATTCATTTCCTGATGTTTGACAGACGTAACAATAAAAGCAAATGCTGCTTTTAATTTGTAATGCCATTTTAAAATTTGCTGGCTTTTAAGTACAGTTGTTCTCCTGCAGTACCTTCACTTTTTAATCCTGCCTGCCTCTTGGAATCAAGGAAAGCTTTCTGTCTCCCTTTGATGCATTTATTCCATACTTATCAAGTATTCATCAGTATTTGAGGAGAATCTAATCTCTCAATGTTTTATGTGGCAGACAAATACGTCAGTGACAGCTGAATTTAAATTGTGGAGGGCAATTTGAATTGTAAATCACTGAATTTGAATTTTCAATTTGAAAAATCGCATTGAAAAATTAATTGGATTGCACTTGCGTGAAAACAAGTTAAGTGAATTTGAACTTAGATGCTCTGCTCACTATCACTAAATAGTGAATTGTTTCTCACTAGTTCCTCTTCATGGGAAAACTTTAATTGCATTTTTCGTCTTCCAGTGAGAGTCAAGAACAAACACTTTCCTTTTCTAGAATATTTTCATGTCTTCCTTTTCAAATCATGAACTTTTATGTTGCATTGCCATCGTCAGAGCACTTCAATAAATTAGATTCAGGGGCCTTTTTCATGGCAGATGTTTTGACTTGTGGAACTAATAACATGAATGATGATTTGGATTCGGCAATTATTGCAATGCAGCGCAGTGATTAGTCATGTCATTAGTTAAGCGTGTGCACGACAGGTCATGATGTCTCCTGTAAAGAAGGGCTGCTGTCTCTTCGTGGTCTCGTGTGCTTCACTTCTGAAATGGAGTGAAATTAAGTCCCACCCACACAGGAAGCCTTAACTGACTACTTTAGCTTGTAAACGCATATAGTAGCTAACATTAACTGAACCCTGGGATGCCCCTGAAATGGTTGTTAGTGTCTTGAATGATTCTACTACCATTAATGTGAGAATTTGAGAGTACTGCTACAATTATCCATCCATCCGTCCATCATCCATCCATCCATTTTCTACTGCTTCTCCTGGTAAGGGGGGCTGGAGTTTATGCTACAATGATATAATATAATTTTAATCCCCTAACATGATGAAATGTAGTCAATTGTGTCAGGATTTTAACCCTTTCTTACATACTGTGGAACCAAACGTGTTCCCCTGCAGTAGGTGTGGTTTTCAGAGCTTGATGCCTTGTGCTCTGCTCTAACTCTAACCCTTGTGCCCATGTTTGGGAACTGCTGCTTTGAGAGGATTGTTGGTGCAACTTAATCACAGTACATGATTGGAACTGGAGCAGGAGGAAGGAAGGAGCATAGCAGAGCCAAGCTTCAAGGCAGAAATTCAAGGAGCTGCTGCACAGTAAAGAGCAGCGACCACAAACAGCAGGTAACACAGGTTCAGTGTTGAAAGGGATCAAAACGTGTTGCCTCTGAAATTTCATACTTAAATACATTCGAGGATTTGCATGCATCCACATTTTTGTGCATATAAACACCAGGTTTCTCTGTGTATGTATGCGGTTGGCAGATCAAACATCCATTCATCTGGTCTGGAACATCAGGGATCTGGTCATTTCTCTGTATAACTGAGTATCATTGATTTAAGACTGAGCTTCCAGTGTATTCAGAGCCAGCAATTTCACCGATCTCAGACCAGCAGTACCATTCACATGTGTCTCAGGTGTTCTTAAAAATGCATTAATTCATATAATATTCTAATAAAAATGTAGCCCGTTACAACCTACAGCATGGAACACACTGAAGAAGAGCGCTGTGCGTCACATCACCGGAGCAGAGTTGGGTTTTTCTCCAGCCGCAATGGCTCACTTTGTTCTGGTTTTGTGGTTCTGTAATTTTAAATGCCTGGAGGATCGTATCGTTGTGCAGAGGGAAAAGAAAAATAGACCTGCTGCAAAAAAAAAAGAAGAATAGAGACATGTCCCCCTCTGACATTTGTGTCCTTTACGATTGACGTGGCCAATGCTCTGTTGATTACAATAATTACAGACTGTAACGACCATCACCACGCTCGCTGCCTGGTGCGCTCCAGGCTTCCCTCGCAGCACAACAGTTCAGGTTTTGTCATTTTACATGCCTGGAGGACAGAATTATCACACTACACTTACGGAATGGAAAGAATGGTAAACAGAGACGCATCACACAGTGATGAATGGAGGAGAAGAGTCTGCTGTCCATTGTTGACACAACATGGACTATTACACAACCCATGACCTGGAGGAGCTTGACTTGTTGACAGTTTTCCACAATGACATTAAGTGACATTAAATTTTACAAATTAATCTTAATCTTCATTAACATATACGTTACAGACAACATGCTTTGCAAAAAAATGTAATGACTTTCTCAAATGAGCGAGGGCAACATAGAAGGACTTCTCCCTGTCAACTTCATTCTCTCCCTCGGATAAATGTGTAGTTGGAGAGGGTCACGAGACGAGACAAGTGTTTGATGAAGAGCAGGGCCGTGCTGTCTCGTCTAGCTGCTGGCTTCTTTTTGTCATCACTGGGTTTAAAAATAAATCCCTCCATTGTCAGTCCCTTTTCCATCTACACCTCCACATGCCTGAACTCCTCCAGAGGTCCATCCTGATGATAATTACCTCCTACTTGCTGTGCATTATCACGGCGCTCTCCCCACTTGCAGCCTCTTTTGTTCACTATAGGTAGAGGGAGGCAAGGTGAAGGTGTGAAAAGCGTGTGTGAATGTGTGGGGATGAGACAGAATGAATGTGAGATGGTGAATTAGGCTGGTAGGGCAGGTGTTAAAAAGGCTTTAGGAGCCTGAGAAGGGACAGACTGATACAGCCGGAAGCTTTCCTCTCAGCAGGCTGGATGGAAAAGGGATGTAGAGGGAGCGGTCTGCAGGGATGAGGACACAAGAGCCGGTGATTAAGTGGAGGTAGCAGAGGTTGACTCTAAGTCGTGTAACCTTGTCATCTGCAATCAAGCCCCCCAGGGGCCCATGTGTCTTCACTCGGGCCTAATATCATGGGCATGCCCCTCAATTTCCTCCACCGCTCAGCACCCCTCTCCAGCTTGGAGGGAGTTAAAAATACATCTATCTAGAAATGTCCTTGTAAAAACAGGTTCATCATCTCCCCCCCCCCCCTCCTACACTGATATTCTGAAAGCATAACCAGGGGGCAGAGGCAAGGTCAGCACCAGCTTCAGTGGCAGACAGATGAGATGCAGCTTGCCCCCAGTAATGGCAGCAGAAAGATGAAGAGGGCGCATGTTTCATCTTCCACTCATCTATCATCTCTGTCTCTAAATACTGTGGAAGCGCAGCTTTCTTAAGGCTGAGCTCTATATGCATTATAACATGATTCAGTTCGCCTTTGTTGTTATGCATTTTGTCAGAGTCGATGTGGTTAGAGGTCAGTGTTTTCCCTTTGGTGAAATAAGTCATTCAGGCAGAGTTGTATGTACAGTTGAGCTTATTTAGCCGTCACCTGCTAAATCAGAGTTAAATCTGAGCAACAATGGTGAATCTGTCTGACATTGAGTTGATACACTTGCACACGCACGCACTTCGGTCATTTTGGGTTACAAGCTCTGTTTAGACCTGGCCATGACATGTCTCCTGAGTGTGTCCACACTTGTGCTTAGAACTGGCTACTGGCCAGCGGTTCATTCAGGACACATCTCACACAGCGCAACCAAACACCCGTCCAGTTTGTTTCACTAGTATGATCGCTGCATGTCATACCCAGTCTTTAATGTGGTACACTTGCACATACATGAGCACGGGCAGGGAACATGGGCAGCGAGCTGGTGAAATTTAACTGCACAAACACCAAGTGAAGGAACTCCAGCAGATGGAACGTGAACAACCGTGCAGCTGTACAGCGAGTGATGTTTCAGCAGGATAAGGATATAAAAATATTTGTATGTGCTGCTCGTCTCTCTGTGAAACCAAGCAGTACACTTACAGTTTGGGGTGCAAACATGTCACCTTTCTGTGCTCCGTGTGTTACAGTGTATACAGTGAACTGTCAGGGGAATGATTTTCACTCTCACCCCCTAATAAACCTGCTGGATTCCCAAACAAATGAGGCTCTCGTGTGCAGCTCAGTAATGACGCAATCGAGGCAAGGTCAGGCCTGGAGCAAGTTGAGCACAGGCCATTCAGCTAGAGGGACAATGGTGCATTAGGAAGGTACAAGACAGTGCTCTTAATGCCAAGTTTCAACAAGCTTACGTTTTCAGGAGACTTATCCTCACGACTGACCCAATAAATCTGCTGCACACCAATTAGAAACACCTTTTTCACTCATAATAACCCCAATGAACCGGTCTCTGTGGTGGTTTGTGTCCCCATAAGTCGTACTTGCACAACTCTTAACAGTGAGTCTATTTCATTCAAACTCCAAATCAAAGTCTTGGAACAGTTCAAATACTAATCTCTGACTTGAAGGCAGGTTTTGAAGTCTTGTTCCATGACTCATAGAAATTGCCAGATGAGATCAGAGGACTTTGCGTCCCTGACTCGTTGTGCTTGTCTTCTAGATGCAGGTGGCTCCGCTGACTGCTGTGGCCACTCGTTGCTATCTTAAGAAAAAAAAACCCGTAAATAAACTTTAAAAAAATAAAACAGCTATCAGATCACAGTTTCAAAAGTCACGTTCACTTGAATCTTATTTTTTCAGCGCTCAGAGGCGAAGCTTTTGGGGGAAAGATTATCTTCCCGCTGTCCTCCTCTGTAATTCCCTCTGTAAACTCTGGAATAAGCTGACTCTCAGATGCTTGCTGACATTACCTGCTGCGTGGGAGATGATTATAGCTCGCTATTGGGCTAAACAGCCCCGGGCAATACTGATATGGCAACTTCATGACATCCGTGTTTTTTATGTTAGATTTGTGAGTGTATGTGTGTCAGACGGAACAAGCGAGACAGAGATAGATCAGTGTGACGCAACTGTATGTGTGTAGGCTGGAGGGCCACAAACCTCACTGAGCGAAAGGCGGCTGTATTCAGGTACTTAATGGTGTGTGCAACTGTCACCATAACCATTAATACTTTTCTCTGAAGGCATCAATATAATTCAAGGCTGAAAGAAGTGTACTGCCCAGGGGGGACTGGAAAAACCTGCTGGAATAAGAAGTGACCTACATTCACGGCCTTACGGATGAGATGGGCTGCAGACCCACAACTTGTCTCAAGTGTGGCTCGGAGGGGGATTTTAATTTCAGATTAGTCAGTCTTTAAGTGCTTTTATACTGTCATTCTGGCCTCATTATCTAAATGTGAACGGTCACCGCCTTTAGCCAAGCTATTACAGAATGTAAAGGAAACTTTAAGAATCTGTTTCCCTAGCTATTATTGGAGGGTGAGTGGTTATCTGTAATTGGAGAGGGAGAGACATCCAGGGGTGCACGAGAGGGTGACACTGGGAATTTTTTGTCCCACCTGTCGATAATTAGGTGGTTAAAACTAAGTATAGGGAGGGCAGAGATTCCTGCCCTCTGCATGTTTTGCTCTCCACTTCCTCTCCCGGTGCCCTTGCTTTTGATAAGTTGCGCAGGTCGATGGGCAGGGCAGGACTGTTTAGGACTACGCTGACAGTGTTTAATGCTTCGTGATTAACCTCAGTCATCAGCTGGACAGGCGGAGCAGTAGACTTCTGCACGTGCTTCCCCAATTATTGCTCTTGAAGGAGAGTGCGGCAGATTTATGGCCACTGAGAGGAGAGCAGTATCTCAACAATTACGCTGGGCATTAGAATTAAATTGACAATTTGTAATCTTAATCGCTTTAACACTCCTGCATCCAGGGAGAGGCATAATCAGCCAGGGCGAGGCCCGGAGGAAATCAATTCACAGTCTTTCCCACTATCCGATTTCCTACTTTCTCTAACAGTGTGTTCTCTAACTCGTTTGCACTCCATTTCACTCTTCTCGACACTTATGGCTTTGTTACTCATCAGTGGCCCCCTTTCCTTCTTGCTCTTCAACACACTGACGTCTTACTTGGCAGAGATTTCCAATATCTAAGGAGTGGAGCCATTTACCAGAGAACAGGCTTCAGCTATCTTCTATGGCTGACTGGAGACACATCTCTCCCTTGAATGTTACACTCAGCTATTCCCCCTTTCCACCACTTCAAGCTCAAATTACACTAATGAGAAGTCACAGTGGTCCATGTCCTCTTCCTCATGTCCACAGCACTCTGCCCTCAGATATGGAGACAGTTTTCAAGCTTAATTGAACCGATCAACTTGATGTGGCTCTTGATTTAACTAACAAACATATTTTCATTTTGTAATATCAAAATGATGCTTTCAGCAACAAAAGTATTCAGACAAAAGAAAAATCAACACAAGACAAGGGTCCCTCTTACCATGCAAGTGGTCCTGTCAGACAGTGTTTGGATATACAAGGTGGTTTCAGCATAAAGATGTAAAATGACCTCATAACACGATATTACATGCATGTAACACGTGGCAGCAGGACCACACAACCATCGCCTGTGTGAATCCTTGCTTGAATGCTTCGCTGTGAGCACATGATTTCAACGACATCGAGCAACAGGCGGTTACAGTTGCTGAAACTCCAGAACGTCTAGTTTAGAGGTGCCTGTATCGTTATGCTCTAAACCATAAAGCATTATTTCCCATGAGTGAATGTAATTTAAAGAAGTTGTTGCCAGTGAATCACACCAGAATACAGTTTTGTAAACTACACAACAAGATAACGGAGAGCTAATGTATGTTGTAGAACCTGTATCCACCTCTGGAAAAGGATTCCATTGGACATTCAGTTGGCATTGTTTCTGTAGTGCCACCAGGAGGTCATGAGAGCTCGTATGTGGCAATGCTAACATGCTCACAGTGACAGTTTTAAAACACCTGCGTTTTTATGAGGTTCTAGTCAGTTAGCTTCTATTCTGAATCGAATACTGGCCAATCAAGCTAGATGTGAAGTTGCCAGATCAGCAAATGTATCGCAATTCATCATAAATCCGAATGTACAAAATATCATGGCAATCCTTTTAATTATTTCATTGACGACGTCAGATGTCCCCCACCATGTCCCTCCGAGGAAGGAAGTGAAGGCTTTGATAGCAATGACCATCCCTACTGCCCAACTGTGAACATGTCCTCAAGACATGAAGAAACATTAGTAACAAAGAATGACCACGTTTTAGTGTTTGTGGTGGGTGATTTTAATACAACAGCGACTATATAAAAGCACAAAAATCACATATATGACAGTTTCCCAGAAGAACAGGAAGGGAACAGTTGCCTCAGCCACTGTGTGACAGAAGTTGTTCTGATGATGCTATACTGCTGATAAAGCACAACTACGGTCCACAAAATGTTCTGAGCTGAGGGACCAAATGTGGCACCTTTACTGTACAGCAGTGTCAAAGCAATATTTCAGAGATTCTATGAGTCAATCTCTGATCCTCCGATCCAGCTCTTTTTGGCTGTTCTGGCTAAAGATGAAAGCTGACCGGTTTTTAGCTGTCACAACCCTTGGGTGTGTGTGCTTCAGCGAGATAGACGGGCTGTCCTTCTTTGAATGACTCGCCAAGACCCTTGCAAAAAAAAAAAAAAAAAAATCTGTTAAATGATTTATACTGAGTTTGGCTTTTTAATATACACTTACAGCTTCAGTTCAAAGAGGCACTGTCCTGTGAAAACAGCCTAAATTTCACCCAAAGATGCAGAAAATCAAGCTCAATTCTCTCACAGTTGTAAATATTTCAGATTGATGGTCATGGACTCTGGTTTGCAGAAAAGTCTCTCATTGATGGAAACGGTAATTTCCAGTGGCCTGAAACAGCCAGTAAAGCTTTTTACCCTTTCTTTTCTTGTCATTTTCACCAGGGACTCCTGCTTTACTGTGACTACCAGGCCTCCACCTTTGATATGTCAAAGCTTCCCAGCGTCAGTTATGAGGCCATGGACCACTTTGCAAAGTGCTTCCTGATCCTGCGCTTGGAGGGCAGCCAAGTGGACGGAGGTCTCAACAGCGTGGAGGGGGACACCAGGGGGTGGAGGGCAGTACGCGTGGACTTGGTGTCACCACCGATGGATTGTTACGCCTTTGCACTCCTGGGCTGGACCGGCTCCAGGGTAGGAATGATAGTAGAGGCTGAATGACAGTGAGAAGGCTGCAGGTGGAATCCAAGAGTAGAAAAACAAAAGGGATGTACTGTTCCATCATTTGCTTTATGCATCAAGATGCCATCGAATAAGGTCAAGTTAAAGGTTCAGACTGGGATTTTTGACAGAAAAAAATACCTTCAAATATGCACGATATAAAGTCACTACAATATAGAAAAATACCAGTCGTGTCTGATATCAATAAAGTTCTGGGTCTTTACTCCGGAAGAGCCTCACTCGCCTCACTATTTCCTTTCATTGTCAGTAAAACGGCAAGTAAAGCAGATATTTGGTTTCAGACTATTGATTCTTTTCCTTCACAGCAATTTGAGAGAGACCTGAGGAGGTTTGCTCGGTTGGAGAGGCGAATGCTCTTGGACAACCACGCCCTGTTTGATAAAACCAAGGTACGATATTACAATATACACATCTACTGAGAACGCATTGCTGTGAAATGTAGCATTAATATTCTGAGATTTATTTGGTAGTTTTGAAAGTCTGATTATTAACACTCATTTTTCTTCTGCTGGCTTCAGAGGAGTTTGGTTAGTTCAGTCTTAACAAGACAAACTTCAAACATTAACAAATATCCATACAGACATGTGAAACATAAAAGACTTCTTTGATGTCCGAATGAATGTTCAATATGCTGAAATATGATTGACTATACTGCCTCTGATCTGAGCCAATCCAAACAGCTCATAATACATGCTGAATAACAGCACTTGGCAAATAAATGCCTGAAATGAGGTCTGTGGTTCATACTATCTGCAAGTTTTGTTCACCAGCATAAAAAGCATCAGTGAATGTATCTTATTGTATCTTAAGAGCTGCAGTGGCTAAGAAGTGTCTGAACAAGACTGCAGAGGTTGTCAGGGACGTGAAACATCATCGAGCCGAAAACAGAAGAAGCACAGAGCTCGGTTGTGGTTGGAGTTGGAGTTTATTCATGATAATAGCTTTGTTCTTCAAAAAAGTATTGCTAAAAATCATAAAACATTGTGTTGATTAGTCAAGATTATCTTGTAAAAGCCTCGAACATTTGCTTTCAACAGAGAATATTTCCGTAATGATAATGTACAAAAACAGTGTAAATAACGTGCCTGGAAATTAATACAGAATTTCAGCTTGAATATTTCACGCTGTTTTTGTAAATAACTCCAGATCTTATTTCTCTTTGCAATGTCCTTCAGCTGCCTTGTCTGAAGCTTTCATGTCAATGTGTACTCACAGCTGTGAAAGTAGTGAGAGGGGATTTAACCATTTTTGCAACTTTATGTATAGGCTGGAATTTGGACAGCTAAGACTGGTGTATTTCGACTCACATGAAGAGACTGTTTATTCTAGCTCAGCTGTGGCGATGCTTTTTACAAGCCCCAAAGTAGGGAGCAATTGAAGTGACTGATGCTGCTGGGAGCATGGCGGAAAAAACACAACACGCCAAAGAAATGTGTCAGGAGTCGATGCTGCGGATAAAAGCTAAAACTCTGCGATCAGATTTAGGATTGACATCAAAGACTGAAAGAGACAAACGGTGAGGACAAACGTGCATAATAATCGGTGTAGCTGCTTCTCATCGGAGGGCACTAAAAGGAGAGAAGAGGCACGGATGTCACATGACGCTCTTGGACAGGCTGGATTAGCCTCCGTAGCTGTTACACTTCTATATGATGGCCAGTTTTTATAGCTTTTTCTGAACATGATCCATGACTTTCTGAAGTTGTACCTGCGCTGTGTTCATAAGAAAATACAGCTGTCAAAAGAAATACTTAACACAAAGCATTCAGTTACATTCAACTATCTCCCTGTAGCATGATTGATGTTAAGACCTTTAGCCACAACAACAACAACAAAAAAGAAAAACATGCGGCATAGAGTCCAAAATACTTCCACAAGCTTATTCTCAAAGGTTTTGCCATGATTGTCCACTCAGGAAAGCTCTGCTCGCCATTGCCCTCCACTTTCCTGACAAAAGATGAGCTTAGTTTTACTGAGAGGTCAGAGGGCATGCAACAGGTCAGGATGATGGAGAGTTACAGAGCGCCCTCTGCTGGATAAAAATTTATAACAGTTAGAACATGAACTTTTCAACCGGAAAAAAGCGACACCCCTACAGCACACCAGGGCTCGCTGGATGAATGATGGTGGGTGTTGTCATTATTCTCAATTCTAAAAGGGGGAGAAACAAGCTACTTAAAGGTGAATTAAACCAATAAGTGCAGCAGCTTCACACTGACTATCGGTGAACAGGTGAGGTTTTTCTCTGGCCATACAAACAATTGTACTTGGTTTTCTGATAACAGACACAAAAATGTTGTAAATGAGACCAATTATAGTAATAACTTGACTGCTTTAAAACACAATATGAGCGAGCAGGCATGCAGGGCTGAACTAAATAGAGGCTGATCATCCAGCAGAGTTTGACTGCAGGTTTCCCTCTGTCATCTTTCTCCATGATCTTTCATTTAAAATGTCAAAACAGCTTATTTGACACAGCACAGCATGCACAGTTTAATTTTTTTTTTTTTTGCGAACTGGAAATCATTTAAACACTTTGGGTGTCTCATTAAAATGATATGACAACGCGTAGCATGGTTTGCGCTCTGAATATGCGCCCTCTGAATCCCAAAATGAAGCTGAAAATCTCTCAAACACACATTTTACACTATTGAGCCCAATTACTCGTAGGTGTGTTTTGGGTGTGTGGTCACTCAAACCAATCAATAGGCCGTGTGTCATGCCCTTTAAAGCACAGGGTGCACCAGGACCTCAAGTGTTGCTGTTTCAGTGGTGTACCCATTTCAACTCAGGAGAAGTGAGTGCTTCTCATCTGAAGAAACATGTGCACTTCTTATGTTTATATATGGGACCAGCAGGAATCGAGGCTCAAGTAGAGTGCAAATGCAATTGCTAGTTAAAGGGTGAGTGTGCTTGGCGGGGAAAACGTCACATGCGCTGCCTTAAAATTAGCAATAACGCAGGCGCTTGACTGAACACCAGCTTGGACCAGGCTTAAAACAGGGCTGGTTTCTCTGCTAGAACGTAGACACAAACCGTACGCGGACCTAGAAGTGAGGACAAATGGAGAGAGAAAGATACGCTTCGAAAGAGGACATTCTCAGAATTACTGTCAAGGCCTGGTCCTTAAAGGTTACTGGAAGATTAGACCAACACATTAGAATGCAGCAGCATGAGACGATATAGACAAATTATCTCAAATTATTCTGAGCAATATGTGGTTCCTCTCTGAGTGAGCAGAAAGCTGATACTGGTGTGAGAACAACATTTTTAATTATAGCACAGTGCTGGCGGAGGGTGGGTAGGGTTTGGTGGGCATGATGTGCAGTTCTCCATTGCATGCACCCACACACTCTCACACACACATCAGCATACAAGAGCGCATCAGAAAAATGCAGACATCCTGATGTTTCTATATGGAAGTACACACTTGTTAAAATGAGGGTAATCCCATCAGGGAGTTCAGGGTTTATTTACCCTTCCAAGTTAAGTGCAGTACATCTTATCCGACACACAATGATGAAACAAACATCTCTTCACACCACAACCTCTACATCTGAATAAACGCTTCTTACAATGCTCCAGCTGATTAGGCTTTGTTTAGGAACACCTTTCTTTTTGTTCCAGTCGTGAGCTTAATTGGATCCAGGAGGGATAAAACAAATGGAGGATGTGTTCGCAACCAGCAGGCGGACTTTTCACACAACAGCGGTGGTGATACAGTGATGTTGAGATGAGCAGTCGTAATTACCTTCTAACCTATGAAAATAGCAAACCACCAATCATGGTGAATCAGGTATTTTTAACAATGCCGAGGTGTCTTCTCCACGTGAAGTTCAGTTTTGATAGCTGATGTGATGAGATGGAGGCAAGTGACAGATGACACCGATCTGTAGGGTTTTATTATTATTTTTTTTTTTCTGCATTTCAAGGACACACAAGGTGGTGGAGGTAGGTGTCAAGCTCATGGAGATCCCCCCCCCCCCTCCTACATCACTTCTTTAAGAGTTCAGGATGACAAAAGAGCCAGCAGAGTCTATTTACAGTAGCTAATGATGACCGATGGCTAACAACTACTGTAGAAATGGTTAATGGACTTAATTTATACAACGCCCTTCTACCTTAGTGGCACTCAAGGCACTTTACAATGTCATCTCATTCACACACACACACACACACACACACACACACACACACACACACACACACACACACACACACACACACTGATGATGAAGGCTGCCATACAAGGTGCCAACCTACTCATCAGGAGCAACTATGGGTTCAATATCTTGCTCAAGGATACTTCGACATGGCCACCAGGAATGAGGATTGAACCAGAGACCCTTTGGTTGCTAAATGACCACTATGCCGCAGAGCCATGCGCCCCCCCCCTCCAAAAAAAAAAACAAAACACAGGAGAAAAATTGCCCAAAAATGTCATTTTACAAACTCTCAAGGACGCCTCCAAAAGTAATCCACATCTTCTTTACTCAGCCGTTGGCTCAGTAAATCATAAACAATTTGTTTTGAGCTAAAAACAAACTATAGCACAAGAGCACAGATGAGCACCTCTGAGTTGGTTTAACCGAAGGCACCAGCTGGTCACGCTACATGCTACCGTGAATGAGTGCCAGACCCGCAAGGGTCATAATTTGTTTGCTTTTGCAGTTGTTTTGGTTCTACAGCTGTTGTTAGCTATCAGTCATCATTAGCTTTGAGCTGCATTCACATGGTTGACTCTTTCTGCTTTCTGGATTCATAAAGAAGACCTGCAAGAGGGGATTTTTTTTTTTTGTGAGATAAAGAAACTTATTTGTGAGTAAAAAAAAAACAACTTTATGTGTGAAGTATTGCTACCTTAACTAACAGCCCAAGTGGCTGAAAATATCACACATTGATGCTGTGTCTAAAAGCATGCACTTCCATACGGTTCCATACATAAAATACACTTAAGAGTACGCAGATGGCATACCTGAGAGTGTTGAAGGGTGGACACGTCTCCTCCTCAGTGGACATCATCTGTTGCTGAGGTGAATGATGGACAGAGGGTTATGAATGTCCAGAGGCTTTTGCACCTACAAAGTAAAAAAAAAAAGAAAAAATCAGTGAGAGATCCGTATTCCAGTCCCATCAAGTCTTCTTTATAACTCTGCATTTCAGTTTTTCAAGGTGCACATCATTTCAATAAGCTCTTGTAATGAATGAGCTTGATATTAATTACCACCTGGAGAGCTAGATTTTGAGCCAGGGGTTTGGTGTCTCCTCCAAGTGAGCATCCTCATTGATTTTCTATTGACCCTCTTTCCATGGTGCTGGCACATTAACAGATGTCATGTCACGGTTGTGTAATGCAGCATAAGGAGGTCGTAGTCATCTCATGTTTTTCTAGGAGTTGCTTTGGTTGGTTGGTCAGAGTTAATTTGACACATCGTCATTGACTCTGAGATATTTTTCATTTTTTTTTTTGGTACATTTTATAGACTCCAGTAAACAATTAGTTGATATTCATAGCCGTACAGAGAGGTCGTTTTCCACTTCTGAAAATAAGATTTGATTGAAGGCGTGATTAAAGTACAGGTGGGGTGACAGATGGCCGCAGCTTTCATATTTTCCCCTCATGGACAACAACAAATGCAGGAGTTTGCATCTTATGTAAAATCATTGGGATATGACTATATGACGAACAAACAAACGCAGGTTTGAAACATGATGATCAGTAAAGCCTCTTTCAGTTTTTTGTGTTAAAATTGCAAAACCTCAGCTTGCTTTTACATTCCTGACATCCTGATTTACAGCTGTCAGATAGAGCGAGACCCCTGAAATCACAAGTACATATCACAGTGTAAACTTCATAAAAGACTGACATGCCTGCTTTAGTTGAAGGACTCAGTGATTCAGCTGGGAAAAGTTTATAGTTGTGACAAGACAGCAACAAAAATTCCAAGCAACCATCAATCTTTGAGACAGCCCATCTCCCAAGCTTGTGTATTTCCTATCCTTTGCATCCTGTAAGACCCCATCTAATTTCCAATGCATAGGGCAGAGCTGCGGTGAGTTGCAATCGGAGAAAGATACAGAGTGTAAGACTTATCAGCGTGCAGATCGACAGGGGAGATACCCTGTCACTGCGATGTCCCATCAGTTGCTCCCCAGGGACAAAGGTCAGAGTCCCAGGATCACCGTGTGGCAGTTTCATGACAGGTTTTATACACAACCAGCCAACTCAGATGGTGTTTATTAAAATGCAAGGGCATCGGCGGGGCTTGCTGACAGTGCAGCCATCCGTGGACTGGGGTGGACAGGCGGAAGTCACACACAAACAACCTCATGTACAATCAAAGCCTGCATGAGTTGGTCAGAGTTTGATGAGGAGAAAAGGTGGATCAAGCTTGGAGAATCTATTAAGTGAGAATAAAGGGTGAAGATATGAGATTTATAGCAAATCAAGTTGTTGGAGATCAAAAAGTGTGAGGCATCGCCACACACACTCTCCCAAAAACTCACCGGGAAAAAGACCTTTCTGTCAAACTTCCCAGAACCATATAAGACAGAGACCCTTCTCTCCCCTGTGCATGCAGAGGGACCCATAGATACCTGCTGACTGCTAGTTAGCTTTGCATAGTGGATGGCACCAGATGGGAAGCGTTAGCATCCATCCATTCATCCATTTTCTGCTGCTTATCCTGTTGAGGATGGGGGGGGGGGGGGGGGGGCAGAGCCTATCCCAGCTGCCTTCAGTGAGAGCCGGAGTACCCAGAGAGAACCTATGTAGGCACACAGGGAAAAAATGCAAACTCCACAGAGAAAGACCCTGTGCTCTAGCGGACACTTGTGAGGTGACAGTGCTAACCAATGCACCACTGAGCCACCCCGAAGTGTTAGCATACCTCTGTTAAAAGTCATCCTCAAGAAGGTCTTTCCTGCATTGATATATTCTGGGTTATACATTTCATTAGCTATTAAATAACATAAGAATTTTTCTTTTCACAGAATCAGATAAATATTTGGAACTACTTTTCTGATGGGGTAGTGATTTCATGTATCACCTTTGAAGTCTCATTGTAACTCAAACAAAAACAAAGCTTTTGTTGATAACTAAACTGCTGCTACTAATCATGGCTGACAGAAGAGAAGATGTGGGGGTTTATGTCTGAATCCCACCCATTTGATGACTTTTAACAAGGTATGCTAACACTTTCCATCCCTTACCATTCATTGTGCTAAGCTAACTGGCAGTCAGCATGTCTATGTAGCCCTCAGCTCCCTCATGCACACACAGAGGAGAGAAGCAGCTCTATCGTCTTGTCTGACTCTGCTGGGAATTGTAAAAAAGTATATTTCCTAAAATGTTGGTGTGTTGCTTTAAGCAGTAGCAGTATCTCCCCATCTATTTTCAAGGTCGACAGAAAGCTTAACAGAAAGAACTGCACACTAGTGTGACCTGTTATTCATTCCCTGCTCCCCATCACAGCCGTAATTAACATAATGAAGATCAATTAACTGTCCTGGTGTCTGTCCTGTCACACAACACTGCCTCTTCCCTCTGTTCACTCTAAGTTGGCTTTGGGCAGGAGAGGAGGGGCATCAGCCGGTGTTGCTGGTCCCCATCATTAATTGGCTGGACGTATGGCTCAGGACGGGCGCGATAATGGCCCTTTCATCTTTTCCGTGTCTCCTCTAATTGGCCGGTAGTTAGGAGAGATTCAGGACTGTTCATGTGACTGATGTCAGAGAAGTGGTTGGGGAATGAGGTGGGGGTGGGGGCTTGGGGACTGGGGTGGGGGTGGGGGCATGGGGACGGATGTCTGATTAAAGGGGAGACATCTCAACTTAGGACCAAAGACGGTCATTTAGAGGACTTTAATCTTGTGGGCTTCAGAGAGGCTCTCAGAGGATACAAGCTGGTCTCCGTCTTATTATAAAATGCTTAAAAAAAAGATTAGAGGGCTATACTCAAATTAATGATCGCCTTCCAATTAAGGATGGGCTCAGGGGGGATCTTTGAATCGCTTTGGGAGGAGGCGTGACAGCTGGCAACACAATAACTTAGGGTTCATGCACATAAACATGTTTTGAAGAAATCACAGTGATTCGGTTTGCTAGCACAGGTGAGAATGATGCGGTCTGAAGACAGCAGGGAATATCTGAAAGTGAAGGTTCCAATTACCAAAAACGACCCCACAACGTAAGGCCTAGTGGGGAACAGCAGATGACAGCTGGAGCTCCTCAAGCTCATAAAGCCTCGCGTGGCAAAATGAACTGACTATACTGTATGTTGATGATGCGGGCTGAGGAGCAGCCCCACCCTGGAAAGAACATACAGCCACACTGAGCCGCTGAGCTAAATTTGTTTCGCCCTCACCATTTCCTTCCCGCAAATCCTCCCGCTGCCAAATCCTATAATCTGGCAGGATGACAGGTTGCCAAAATTTGTAGCTGCCTTTTTAATGCCAGGAAATAAGGAGCACCAGGAAAGAAGTAAATCGGGAGCTGAAAGTCATTTCCACTCACCTAAAGAAGTACTTAGATTTGGACATATTTTGGGGGGTAATTTTCAAACACAATGAGGACAACAGAGTGGAGAGTTTTTTTTATTCGTGAAGTATTTTCACTCAGAGAGACACAAAAAACACCAGAACACTTGTGTGTATGTGAGAAGGAATGTCGGTGTGCAGCAAAAACAATTGGTTGATTAGATGAATTGTAGATGAGCAGAAAATTAATTTCCAACCACTTAGATTTGATCAGTTAATTGCAAAATAGCTTATTAACATCCCGTGCTACAATGCAAAACAAACAAAGAGGGATGACAAAGAAAAGCTCTGGTCTTCCGTGTGCACCCAGTAGTTTATCACAATATAGTGCGGCTGCAGTTGCACAGTCCAAACCCAACCTAAGCAAGATGGAGAGGAATCGACCTCGGCCGCTACTTTTAACCGATAAGCTCATCGAGGTCATGAAAGTTGATGTGAACCGCCCGTGATGACAAAAATGCGCTCGCTGTTACGCCATCATGAACAAGCGTGAAGAACTGCAATGTTGATTAACCTGCGCTGTCCCTGGTGAATAAATAAATTAAGTTCAAACAAATCTGTCAACTGGTCTTTACTGGCAACACCGTGAACAAACATCAAACGGTTCAGCTTTGTTTTTATTTCAAATCAAAGTGTTTGTGGACTGAGGTGCATGCAGCCGCATGAAAAATTCATGAATCTTACAATATATGTGAGGTTGTGAGGGGGTTTTTGGATAGTTTTGATATTGTTAGTTGATGTTTGCCATTACCTTCAAGCTAAATATACATTGCTGTCTCTTCCTGCAATCTGAGTAAAAGAGTAAGAGGGAACCCCCCATCGAGAATTCCTCCTTTCTCCAGCTGCTATGTTTGTTTTCAACACACAACGCACTGTAGTTCACTTATAAAGGCCGATATAAAGATAAAAAGAGGCTGATTATCTTGATTATCCTCTCAACTGAAGCAAACCAGACTGCACTTCAACTGAAAGCGGGCCCTACAGAAGGACCACAGTCCAATCATTTGGTACAATAATCGTCCATCTGGTTTGGTCCAGAATTTTGAGCTGTTCAGTTTGATCCAAACCAGGTAGCTGCAACTGGCCCCGACTGTAAAATGAACGCTTTTCACCACATTGATGCGACCCAATTAGGATGAGCACCTTTTCCCTTCGATATGTTTCTGATCAGTTAGGGGGAGGACCCCAAACGAGCTCTCGAAACGGACCCCAAATGCTCAAGTCCGCTTGGCAGAAGCAAAGGTACTTGTTTGAAAAGTTCTGGTTGTGTGATAGAGATAGTTTTCCTGTAAAAAAAAAAAAAGCGGCTGATAGTCTAATTTTTGTTTTCTGTTGAAAAATGTATCAATGCACTCCACCACAAATATGCCAACTTGTTGCTTTATTAGTGGCATTTGGATGGACTGATGAACAGTTTGTTAGCAGCAACAGTAAATGGAACAGATGTATACAGAGTTGTATAAAAATACCAGACTGATGCTGGGTGAAGGAGTGATGTGGCTCTGCGTGCGTGCGTGTGTGTGTGTGTGTGTGTGTGCGTGTGTGTGTGTGTGTGTGTGCGTGTGCATGTTTGTGCATGCATGTCCTCTGCTGTAAGTCTGAAGGTTTGCGATAATTAATATATGTAGTGGTCTTGATGAATGAGGACAGGTGGAGGATTTCATCATGCCTAGACAGACTTACTCCCTCCCCGGGCAGGAGGGATCCATGACCTGCCCAACACCTCGGAAAAACACACTCCTCAATGTGTGGCAGGATCTACCCTTGAAACTCAGGCTTGTGTGTGTGTGTGTGTGTGTGTGTGTGCGCACGAAATGACTGAATGGTGCTGCTTAAAAGTACAACTGTGAAAACTATGTTGATGTAAAGGCAATTCATGTCATTTGTTCTGCCTATTAAGAAATCATTTCACTTATCTTGTGCATAAAATTTGATTTGATATCTATCTCTATATATATGTATACACTCATATACGTGTATATATATATGTGTGTGAGAGTATATATATATATATATATATATATATATATATATGTATATACACACACACGTATATACACACAAATATATATTTATACGTGTGTGCGTGTGCGCGCGCATGTGTGTGCGTGTGCGTATGAGTATGTGTCGTTC
This sequence comes from Aulostomus chinensis, assembly GCF_037954235.1. NCBI lineage: Eukaryota > Metazoa > Chordata > Actinopteri > Syngnathiformes > Aulostomidae > Aulostomus > Aulostomus chinensis. Next base: position 21,171,021 of record NC_141335.1, on the reverse strand, counting down.
TCCGAGGGTAATTACTCTATGTCATGTGTAGGAGTGTGATTAATGAGGTCCTGGTCAAAAGGCTGTGAGTGTAGATGTCCTGGCTTTAGTCCTGAAGCACAGTTACTGATATGAGAGGACAATTCATTCTCTCTGACGCCCCCCCCCCCCCCCGCTTTACACCACACTCTAAAAGTGGCTTTCAACCAACTTAAAGTTATAAAGCGTAAAGCGTGATCATACCAAGCAGCATCAAGCTGAAAAGTTTATGTAGTTTGAGAAATCCCAAATAGTGACTTTTGAAAACAATATCAGTGGCAGGTTTGTGCTTTTTAGCTTAACAAAAGGGACCTATTCGTGTTTTTTTGCAACAATGCAATATTGTTTGCTTTGGCTGACATACAGTATAACATGAATTAAATGTCAAAATCCTAATTAATATTTCAAAGACCAGATATGTTTTTTTTTTAAACAACAGGATGTAGCCATAAAAATATATACCTATAATTAGTAAAATTATAATGATAATAATACGCACTATGTACGGAAGCATTGTTTTTCTTCCGTTTGATTTTTTTCTTTGGAAAACACAACACGATATATAGTGCTTAATATCCTCATCATCTTCATTGTGATAGTTTTCAAAAGAATATATGTGTTTCCATGCAAACCTGAAATGTTATTTAGACACAAATGCGCAAAGTCTAAATATGCAACTTAACAAAAAAGTAAGTAGTGGAGCATTAAAACAATTTGTGTTCAATTTTTGACATTTGCAGTTGAATGAAATATTTGTTGAACATCTGGGCTACTGTACAGAGTTGTGTGAATAAGAATTATAAATATATAAATATGTCTGAGCGCTGATGTGGTTTTTACTCTGACATTAAATTTGACTTCAACGAATACCATCTTTCTCACCATTTAAAAAACAAAAAACAAATCCAAGATTCTAACTGATGCAGTCTAATCATACAGGATGTTTGTCACGTTAAAAAAAAAAAAAAAAATCAGCCGATCTGTCAGCTTTAGTGCACTCATTCTGGCTCACTGAAGAGCAAAGAGTATTATGAAGGTCTGCTTGAGTTTCCTTTAAAACATACATAACTAAATGAACATTATTCAGCAGATTGCTCAGTCTCTCTCTATTTTCCCTGACAAGCATAAAATGTTTAATTTAAATGTGAAGATCCAGAATATGCACCGTCTCTCTCTCTCTCTCCTTCAGGCTGAAAGCAGAATTTAATATGACACTCTCTGTCAAATTACAATATCTGGGATGTGGAGTGCTCACAGCTTTTTCGACCCCCCACCCTCTGAGCAGTGGATGAGTGGACAATAACAGGGCAATTGCACTGGGCTTTGGGGAGCGGCGCTCTCGAACGCTCACAGGCAGTGTTTGCGCTGAGGATGGGAGCGGCACAGGAGAAGGGGCCCCTCTTAGTGTGCAGAGGAAAGGGAGGAGAGGTTTAATTTAGCGGATGGTGGCACTGGGACCCTCAGGGCGTCACATATTGTAAGACACACACACCTGAGCGTGTGCTGCGACAGACAAGTGAGCAGCAGAAGGTGCGGTCTCTGTCCTCTAAACATCCTGGTGGTGTTGCCGTAGCGTTTATAATAAAACAATGTGTCGTTGCTGGTGGGGGACGTTGCTTACTTACCACTTGCATGTGCCTGGCTTTTCTTTGTCTTTGTGGCACGTCTGATTGAGTGACTTTTAATTAACAGATGTCGATGAATAGAGCTGGTGTTGTCGTAGCTGAAAAGAGCAGCACACATTGTGATGTTTTTTATTCATTTATTTTTTCAAGGTCAAAAATTGCTCCAGTGTGTTTAGCATCTGGATTAACCAAGTAAATCAACGTGCATTTCTTACAGCTGTGAAAACATTAAAATCATATTTTATCCAAAAGCGTATTTTGCATCTTAGGTATTCACAATTAAGTGCCTTGACCTCATAAATATAATTTTTTTCATAACTGTTTCACATCTACGAGCCACCTGTGTATATTTACCTTGAAGCTGTACCCTTTGACCACTGTTGTGCACAAGTAGGGCCAGTTTGGTTGTTGGCAGATATATTAATTTTTGTCAAAGATAATTATTAATATACAGGAATGTATCCTCCAATGAGTAACCTCACTGGAGGCACCACCCTGTCCCCAGGGACCAATATGTTTGTGTGAGGGAAAGAGGTAGAGTCACGTAAGAGACGTGGGAGCCAAGATGGCATAAGTGTGATGAACTCGTCAGCGGCAAGATGGCGAAACGGTGACCTAGGTGTGTGGTGTTACCCCCTAGAGCCAAGATGGAGGTTTACCGCTAGTTATGAACGCTGAACAAAGGGAGAGAAGGAGGGAAGGGACCTTGTCTTAGCAGATCAACGGCTTTGTGCTGCTTTAATACGAGTGCGATGCTGGTGAGATGCATGCAGTGCGGTGAGGTGAAGGAAAGAAGGAGAGAGAGAGAAAGGAGAAGAAAGTGTTCACGAGAGTGGTCACCACAGCAGATGACCACTACAATAGTACCACACAGTAGAGAGCTGATAGACTGAGGTTTGTCTGGTCAGCTATTGGTCGGTGACCCGGTGATCTGTCTGATCATCCAGCTGATCGCGGTGAACCCGCTCAAGGAATCAAACACAGCACAGACATAAAGTCTTTGCAAATAAATGCAGCTCTTATGTAGCTAGGACTATGCCAAGTGTCTCTGCCCAGACATATGCCTCTTGCTCCGATTGTGTGAGTATTAAAGGAAAGTCCTCTTTACTTTGTGCGCAGCTCCGTCCTTGGCTGTGCTTCCTGCGGTGCGTCGTCTCACTCTTCTGGTGATGGCGAAGTGATGAGTCCCTCGGCGGCAGGGACCTCTCAGCTGAGGAACAAAAGCTTTGTCCATGACAAAGCTGTGCGCTCATCCTCACAAAGTGCAATCAGCAGATTGCGCAGCGAAATACGGCGGACAAGAGGTGAAAAATAAACAGCAGTCTGTGTGCTTGGCCTGCGAGTTGAAGACTGTGACCTTAGGTTTAGGGTGATGGAAAAGTCAAACGTTTGATGATTGCTCCATTTCAGAGTCCAGGTTGTGAAGAAGCTTGGCGTACAACGCCACCAAACATCAGCAAATCTGTACAAAAATGTCCGTTTCCAAGTAGGAGATTTTTGGACAATGTTGTTGTCACTGTAGAAGTAAGTCACCATTAGTTTCAATGTAAATATATGTAGCTGGCTCTATCTACATCTGGATTCACAGATAAGTAATGCAGAAGAGAAAAACACCATGTTTTTGGGTAACTTACTACATTAGGTGCATACAAAGATATAACATTGAGGTCTGGTTATCTTCTAAACTGTAACTTGAACCCAAAATGCATGGCTGTCTCTTTCTGCATTCTGGAGTCACAAAGACGTGTTCAAGGGTTTTGTGAGTTCTTAAAACGTTAAATCAAATGTTTTATTTCACTACCACTTAAATTTCAACTAGTGAGGACATATAAGGTAAAACGCACACACACACACACACACACACACACAAACACACACACACACAAACACACTAGTTTGCACAGCTATCTTTCATCACACATTCACTCTGAAGCTATTTATTAAAAACACAGATATAGCAACTCTGATTTGTCATGACCGTGTCAGTTTCCATCACAGACTTTCTGCTATCTTAATCAAATGCTGATCACCTAACAAACCTTCAATTATACCTTTTCATTGCCCACAGCTCAAGCGACCAATCAAGAGGAGTGTAAAAATGAGGGTGCTAAAATAAGACATATGACACCGAAGGTTGAGTGCAGGTTTTGCAAAACTCAGCTTGGTAGTATTTGGATTGTTCTGCTGACAGAGAAACAGTGTAGAAAACACAACCACCTTCGATATTGTTATAAAAAGTGTACTGGTTAATGCATTGCAGTTGTTGCATGTTTTAATGTTGGATACAATGAGTAAATGTATAAAAAAATGTTAGAAAATGTTGACTCATGGTGTTAGTCTTACTAAAACTGGAATTTAAAAGTAGATGCAAACACATGAATGGCACGGCCCCGAGGAAGAGGGGCTGTGTAGGAAACCGAAGGGTTGCTGGTTCGAGTCTATTTACATTCCTCTCGTTGAAATCCTACTCTTTCTTAATTGGAAGCTGTCTGCTCTTCTGTATTAGCCTTTGAATTTAAGTCAGCTGTTCCAAAGAACACTGCTGGTCAATTTCTTTTTTGCATGAAAGAAAATAACTGTGAGAACGTCTGATTGTAACCAGCATTAGCTGCTTACAACTGCCCTCCATCTATGTATGTTGCAACAACGCTAGTCTAATTAAATAGCCTAATCAAGCTATAGCAATTACCTCAACTGTAACTGTGCATGCAAACCCACTAATTGTGTGCAAAAGCTATGAAAACAAGTGCATTAGTGTTTCCAGTTCCCTGTAATCCAACTCCTAGCCAGGATGTGTTCAAGATGGCCATCTTGAGTTGATATGAAGTGATGCTGGACAGCTGGATTTAAGAAAAATTCAGCCTCACTCCCAACCAGGTATTAGCAAATATCCATCACTGTTGCAAAGAAATCTGTCCTGAATCTATGTTATGACTGAATGGATTGTGAACCTCCTGGTCATGAATACAGCAGTGCTGGTGCCACTCCTGCTCATATGAGTGATCCAACGAGACACCCAGTAACCAGTAAGGCATCACTCTTCGATGTGACAGCACTATTCAGGATAAGATATATATATATATGTGTGTGTGTGTGTGCGTGTACTGTACTGCATGAAGACATCTTGGAGTAGAGCTGGATGGAGATGTGCTTCTTAAGCTGGGATCAGACTGCAGGATTTAAAGAATCTAAACATATCTCATATTCACAGGCCGCTGGCTCCAGATTTCTCTCTTAAAACCTTGTCTTACATTCCAAGAAGAAGCTCCCACCTAGCCTTGCGATAAGGATGAGAAATTACAGATTACCAGATTCATTTGGATTTGTAAATGGGATTTGGAATATCGGACTATTTCAAATGTTGCAAACATCTGCATTCTTCCATCGTGCACTGACAAATTCCAAACAACCATGGAGCCAGGCCAGCAGTGAAATCTTGCTGCACGCATAATTTGTAGAGAGAAACTCCTGTGGGTGACAGAAACGCTGGTACAGAGAGATGAAGCTTCTGGGTTTTGCTTTAACAAACAGCGAACAAATTAGCTTTGAAAAAGGCTGCAAGATTAATCATTTTTATATTCATTTGAAAGCATAAAATTTTCAAAATGCAACTCAGACCCACTTATTAACGGTGAATCTTAACAAGCTACGTCAAGAGCCAAATGACAATAAAGAAACACAACTGTTGTGGGGTTAATGGTCTATTTGCTGCTCAGCGATGGCTACATCGAAGAACATTTTCTACTCTTTAATCTTGATATTCGCTGACCTCGGTTTGATCCTTAAAAAAGAAAGCTTTCTTTTCTTGTGTTTCTAGTAGGGTTTGCAAGCGATTAAAAACATTAATCAACTGCGTGTTTTGTGATACTGCTTGTTAACTGTTTTAGGCAATTGGATCATCTCAATTGTTATTCATCCCTTCAATGGCTGATTAATGACCTGATCACCAATCGGCACAAACCCAGATAACACTTTTACTAATCTGCCCCACAATGTAGTCTTCCTTGGCCCTTATTGGTCGCTGTTCACCAATATACAAATCAGATTATCTCAATGAGAGCTAATTGAATCAGTTTACAATGAAGAAGTTGGCACTGGCTGCTCCCTGAGTGAGTGGACATCAACAATAAACTCAGTATTTTATCTGACTCCAATCACATGAACTCGGGCTGCTACAATAGGAAAATAATTCGGATTGACTTGTTTATGTCTTCAGAAATCATTCATAATTCGGGCCATTGTACAAAAACACACACTCATGCAAAGGTGGGTAGGCTGACGTCAGAACAGAGTTTAATGGCACATTGTTTAGAAATGATATGCTTTATTTGATTAGATTTAATGAGATTATGTTAACCCCCCCGAGAACACTGGTGCCTACCCACAGAAATTTGGCAAGTTATTTTAGAGCCAAACAGCATTAAAGTCTTTCTCAGTTTTTGTGTCTTTCTATGTATTTGGGCTGAATTTGAAAATAGTTCATTTGATGATTGGAAAAAAAAAAAAAAGACTCGTGTAGGAATCTTAAAACCTTGTCGCTAAATTGATGAGATTTTTGGATAATTTATGAAATGAGGTCTGTGGTTCACACAAGGTAAGGATATTTTCATGCTTTGCTGTGTGTCATCAGATGCATTTGTAAATATCACAAGCATGATGAGGATATCTTGGACATCAGATGCCACGTTTTGGAGACGCTGAAGGCAGTTGTCTGCAGTGTGGTTAGCTCCTAACATAACCTGAGCTCTCTCTTCCACAGACTGCATTTACACCTCCAGTTTCACACATTGTGTCGTGCTTGTTTGTTGAGATTAGATTGCTAAACAAAACATGCCAATCTCACGAACCTTTGTCTGATTTTAAACAATAATCCAAAATGAAATGTCAAAATCTTGTTGGATTTGGGGCAGAGAACCGAGTTGCTGCTAGCTTCTGGGTTGGCCTGCGTCGTCCCTGCTGCAACTCTGTTAGATCAGTGCTGATGTGCCAAGAAAGCAGATCAAGAAGCTCTTGTTGAAAAAAAAAACCCAACTATATTACAAAATTAAGATATTTACAGTTTATTGACTGACTTCATAAATGGTTTAACCTGATCCTCACTGTATACGCAATTGTTGTACCTTCAAAGCACCAAATCGGTTTCATATGGGGATGGAATTCATGATGTAATATATTTCCACATCTTTACACTGTACCTTTCATCTCTCTCTTTTTTATCCTCGTGAGCATTATGAACTGTCTGACGGTGGACACTGACTGATCATCTACGACGGCACAATTATTGATGGTCTCACTTTGGCATTTCCCGGATGCAACGCTGCTAATAAAGTTGCTGGTGATTGATGTGAGCACCCTTTTTAATTTGGAATTTTATTGCCACTCAGTGGGACTCGACTGTGGCTTCGAATAGTCGCTGCATCGTTCACGTCATTGCCGTGTCATAAATTGACCACAAAAAAAAAAAATCATTACAAGGCTCCTTTTTCTTTCCCTTATAATAATGACAACATAATCGAACTACGTATCACCATCCTAACATTCCTACCTGAATGTAATAATAAAAAAAATATCATTAAGTACCTCATTAAATGCCATTTCAGAAAGAAAGGAGTTGATGGGAGCAAATGCTGACCTTGCAACATGTTTGTTCTTTGCTTCTCTTTGATTCCATGAACACGTGTTCTTGTACACATGGGGGAACCGTTCTCACCGTTGCTCTTTGGCCTGCTTGTTAGCATCGATTGACGCTCCTTTGCTGCTCCTAGTTTCCAATCTGAGAGCAGGCGCTGTAATGAGGACTTCTTCTACATGGCCGCAGCGTCTCATTTGACTCACTCTGCATGTTAATATCATAACCACGCAACAGGTCTGAGTGTCTTCCTGCATTTATTCTGATTAAAAACCCTGCTGTCCTCCGAGGGAGCTGCCACTCAGCATTACAAAGACAGGCGTTTGCTGCTTGGCCATAAAAGCCTGCACATATTTCATTTATTTTCTGCCAGGCAAAAAGGGTTGAAGAAATTTTTCATTTCGGGGATTTGCTTTGATCATGGACGTTCTTCTGTGGTGTGTCCCTGAGTTGGTCTTAAAAGGATCTGGCTGTAAGACGGAAGCCAAGTGGAATGATTGTAGACAGGTAAATCGGTGTATGATGGATTATGCAGCAACAGCATTCATTGCTTGTGAGGTGACGGTGTTTAATTCCAGTCTAGAGCTTTTTTGACCAGTCCTGATGACATTTTAAACTCAATGCCGTCAAGTCATTCTGCTAACATGAATCATAAAGACTCCTATATATGTAGATTATCAACAGCCTTGCAATCAGTTTTCATTTATGGGACTATATATTCGGGTTTTTCTGTGTCTGTTTGAAAAAGCTATTTATTTGAATGGTAATTTTGGAGCCTGTCATTTGCGGTGCTCTTGATCCGGACTGGTTTACTCTGATTTCGTCACCGTGGACAAGCGTACCTCATGATTTGGCAAGCACATGTACACAGATCCATCAATAAGTCCTCTCAGTCATGTTACTTACAGCCATATAATATACATGCCGCAACATACAGAACATTAATTAAACAATGAAGGAATGCTGCAGAAATGCTAGCAGCTTTAAATGCGGAGAGGTTGTGATAAAACTTTTGTTCTCGCTCTTGGTCCCTCTTAGCCCTCAAGGTGAACTTGGACCAGCCAGTCAACATTTTTTGCTCATATGTGGACACTCAGACTCAGCCGTGCTCAGACCACCTCCGGTTTGCTGCCCACTCAGTGAGGTGGGTCACTAATCTGTGTATTGTGAACACAAAGTGCTCCAGGATCACTTCACCCTTTGCCACTATATCGTAAGCTTGCCATAGAGAGCACCGCAAAGCTCTGCTCTTTAAAAGAAAGTCAAGTACACCATCAGCCATCGTCTTCCAAGGGAAAATTATCCACGATCACAGCAGTCAACAGCTGATCTATCAAGTGGCTTTCTAGAAGGTTCGGCAGACTTGCACTTTGAATTTTGTCCGGTTTGCTTTTACACACTCACTGTTGTCAGGTGCATCAAACATTGCTTGGTCAGAATAGAGAGGCTGCGAGGGTTTCGCAAGCACGTCTTTTAACGAAGGAAATTGGTAATTTAACAAACACATGACAAAGGCAGGTGCCACTCATGGGAGTTGAGAACAGTTATTTACAGCCAGCGCTATCACGTTAGTGATCAGCCGGCGTTATGTCCAGTGTTACGTCCTGTGAGTGACACTTCTGTTTAGCCTCCATCTTCGTTTAGCATGTTAGCAAAGTTCCATTAGCTAATTCGTATCACTGCAGCCGATGGGGATCTCATTAGTTTTGTTCGAAAACTAAAGTGATGGAAGAGTGTGACATTTGGAAGTGACAGTGGTACTACGACTACATGTAAGTTGTTGGGGTTGTCTGTTTGGGAGAGTGAGACTGGAGTGTGCTTCTCCATAAATCTATTTGTTGCAGTCTTACTGAAGCGGGTCTGCCAAAGATGAACTAATGTATGCGAAACACTCAACAACTAACAAGTCCAATGATACTCTTTCTTTGAGGTCAATATAAAAAAGCTGGGCAGCATGGAGTCCTTTCACACATGGCCTGCAGCATAGGCCAGTCATGGGATCCTTCATACCAGATCACAATCCAAATGTGATTTCATTCTTCACTGACTGAAGATACTGGACACTGACTGATGCTGCTCCTGGAGGAGGCTTCAGACCTGAAGAGGCTCAAGCTGCCGCTCTTAGCACCACCTGTTCACGTCCCCGTCTGTCCATCATTCTCTTCCCCTTTCTCTCCCTCTTTATCTCTGCCCCTCTCTTTCCTTCTGTATCTGCGGTTCTCCGTAATCTGTCTTTGTCTCTTCCCCGCTCTCCTGCTCTCTTCCCCACCAACCAGTCAAAGCAGAAGGCCGTCCCCATTGAGCCTGGATCTGCTTGACGTTCCTGCCTGTTAAAAGGAAGGTTTTTGTTGTTGCTGTTGCAGGATGTGCTTGCTGATGGAGAATTGTTGGGTGTAGATTCATTGAAGGAGTGTGGTACTAGACCTGCTCTACTTGTAAAGTGTCATGAGAGAACTTTTGTTGTGATTTGGCGCTATATAAATAAAACTGACTTGACTTGTTTGTGGGAAAGACCGAGGAAATCTGCCCTGTCAAAGAGAACAAACCTCATAATCATGTTTCCAGTATAGTTACATTTTTCCCCCATAAAATACAGTTCTGGTGCAGTTGGGTGTGTGTGTGTGTGTGTGTGTGTGTGCGCGCGCACATGCGCGCACATGTGTATGTCATGTGACTGTGCAACACTAAGTGCTAAGGGCAGGTAATGGCAGTCAAGGCAATAAAACAGAGGGGAGCAATAGACAGCAGGAGAGAGACAGGATGGTTCCTGAAGACTGTCGTCCCAGACCAGGCGGTATCGGCTGGTTGGTCATCTAATCAGCCTTCACAGTGGGACAGCTACATCTGTTAGCATTAATGATGAATCATATCGACAGCTATTGCCTGACACAAGGGGAGTAATGATAGAGGAGGGAATGTGGAGCTGCTGGGAAATAGATTGGAATTTAGGGTGATGGACACAGCGAGGGAACAGAACATGTTTAAAAGTAGACTTGCACATTCAGGATAATTGCAGGATTATTATCTCTACTGTACTTGCATTCTGCCCCCTCTTTCCACTCTGTCCCCTGCTTCACAGGGATGACCTCACCCACCATTTCTCTAGCCTCTTGTTCATCCTCAGTGCCTGTTACCAGCGCCTAATGGCTAAAAAAGAAAGAACAGTGAAAATTTATAGATTCTATTGAGCCTGTGTTTTGCATCACTGAAAATGGAACTGAGTAACCAGCTATTATATCAGCTCGTCCAGCAACCTGCAATCCACTTTTCTGAATTGCAGCATAAGGAGAATAAATCAGTTGAATTTGGAGATGTTGAAGGAGACATGTAGTTTTCTCACAAAGTAGACAAAATCTGCTTCATTATTGATGAAAATGAATGGCAGGATGTTTCAGGAAGGCTCGGCGCTGCCTGGGCCGCGTCTGCTTGTCACATAACATCAACTGACACAGCCTTTGCGGCGACGCAGGCACCCCTCCATCCGCTGCTCTTGTTTCACTTTGCCCCATGATTTATTAACAGGAACACTCGACTGAACAATCACTGGTGTGGTTCAGGTTGATCTTGTGGTCAGTTCGTGGTTGTGTCCTCTAAGAGATAGATGTGGTTTCACCAGAGAACACCAGGAAAGGCTGCAATTATCAGAAGGTGAACCTTGCACACAGGTGCCAGGATTTGTTTCACTGTCGTTACCTTTCTGGTGCAGTAGTTTTCAGTTATGCACTTTGTCAATTCACCCAGTGGAGCCTCAGGCACAGATTGGATCTTTAATTTTGCATGCAAAGAACTTTTGAGGCATTCATTAATACTTCTACTTTTGTTCTTCGGTAGGATTAAATTTGGAGTCTTCGCCAGGGGTTCTCAAAGTGGGATCCTGGGGTCCTGAATGTTCTTCCACAGAGGCCTCAATAAAATCTGGAAAGTTAAATTTCACTTTTATTAAAATATTTGTGAAGGCAGCATTCAGGTACCTTTCACAAGCGTTTAAACACAACCAAACAAAGTATCTTTCTATCTATCTATCTTTCTATCTATCTATGGATTTAATTGAAATTACAATATATTGTCAATATACTTGCAATACACTTGCACCTATGGCCATGGCCATGCATTCTCTCATAGCAAGCTGTGATGTGCATGGCTCCGCATCAGTTATTTTCCAGGCTTCTCTGTGACTGCGAGGGTCTGAGAAGAGTCCTTGACAGCCTCATAAGAGCTTGGTGGCTCTCAGATGGTTGATGATCTCCAGGTGGATATCTCTGCCATGTACGTGTTGATGGAACATCTCTCACACACTATGGCAAGTCATTCCTTTTTCGATTTGATCACATCTGCGTTGACGGTCATTAAGTGCTCATCATCCTTATAAGCCATGCAGGGATGCTCAAGCAGCTGTCTGAGTGCAGGGATGACCTCCACCATGTTGAGAATACATTGACAAGCCCTTGAACTGTGTTAGCTCCTGCTGGTCTCGCGGAGGTGGCACCTTGTCATCAGGATCATGACCTTCCTTTATAGTTATCATCTGTTTGCTGTCTCCAGGAGGCTTTTAATTGTAAAAGAAAGTTTGATAGCCGTCTAGATGTACTTGGTAGGGAGTGAGTCGGTGTTTAATTTGTAAATTTGGGGGTCAAGCATTGAGAGGGTGCTGTTCCTGGGAGTCAGGTGGTGAGAAAAGGTCCTGGAAGGCATCAAAAACCCAGTGCCTGGATGACACCTCTGTTCTTTCTGTTCAATAAGCTTGAACGATATAAGGCCTTTAGAATAGAATCTTAGTGCGGTATCCACATGGCAGGAAGTGCAAGCTTTATGAAAAGTAAAATGTGTGTCAAAATATTCTAAATGAATTATTGAGGTGCTGCAGAGTTCCCAGCATTCAAATGGTGCTCTTCCTTTGATACAGAACCTCGAAACAATACCGCTATTATTATTATTTCAACATGTTTTTTTTTACATTAAAATGCAAATGATGACACAAGAATGATGATTCACTCTGATGAATCATGCAATTGCAATATCCCTCAAAATAATCACAGTTTGATACTTTGATCATTTATTTCGTCAAACTAAATCAAACTGAACAAAGATTTGATTAACAAAACAGTTTGTTTAGGCTACATTAACCACAGCATTCACTTGTTCACTTAAAATTCACAGGGGAGGTGTGTTGCAAGCATGCAGCTCTCTCTCTCTGTCTCTCTCTCTCTCTGTCTCTCTATCTCTCTCTCTCTCTCTCTCTCTCAACTTGTAACTGTTAAACCAAACTAACGGTCCCACATTCTGAGTGTGAACTCATTGGTTAGATGTCGATGTTATTTTTTATAATAAGTTGTGATCAGTTATGCAGATCAGCCAGCAAGTTCTTACAAACTTCTTCCCTTTTTGTGGAGCCTCGTAAAAAGCTGCAGAACAAGATCTGCAGCTGGTCAATCTCCCTCTTCCTCGTTGGTTGTTGACTGGAGGGCAGACAGACGTACTGTAGGAATATAGGCTGGACGAACGATTTTTTTCAAAACGGTGTCCTGATTCACAGAGCTGGTCTGAATCTGATGTTCGCTCGCAATGCAATCTGGACAGTGCTGCGCCTGAAAATAGGCAGGCAAGAGACTTGTGTTTATCCTCAGTGGAAAAAAAATAAAAGTCATAGAGGTGAGTTCTAGCTTAAATTACATCCTGGTAAAGGTTACAAATCAGATCACATTCTGCCCAGATCATTTAACTCCCTTTAACACATTCTGCTCTGACTGCAAACACTCAGTAGGGTCTCAAATGAATATAAAGTTTGATATATTCAATTAAATTGGTACAAGAGAAGATAGAACACTTGCTTGTGTGTTTTCAAATCCCAAGAGAGCCCATGTAGTAAACTACTCAGCAGAATGTAAAGGAGGGAGGAGGGCATCTGCCAGCCTTTTCATTCTCTGCATTACATCATCAATTATACGGGATGAATTGAAAACAAAGCCTGCTGGCAGTGGAATAAAAATGCATATTTGGGAGTTTTAAGATCCCCACATATGTGCACCGCTTGGTCAGGTAATCCAGAAAACGACTATTTTAAACACCTCATCTAGTTCTTCACGCTTGACACACTGGTTCATAAAGTCTATCAAGACTTTTGTTTCCTGGGGTCTTTTCAGAAATAACCGCATTGCTCCGGCCTGACGTGGTGCCTTGGTCAGGTTACAGCCGTACAACAGAGGTTCTAGCCGTAGAACAGAGGTGTGATGGTTTTGGTTTACCTCTTGCTCCATTACCTGAAAGCAATATCGCAGCAAAGGCTTGAGTTATACCCTTCAAATTAAGTTCAAATGTCCACTGGGATGTGAGGATGACACGAAAAGATTTTGGTGGCGAAAAGTCAAAGGTCAGGGCCCCTGTTCGAATACAAATGTGATGCAATATTTCTCCTTAATCACGCAGAATATTTAAAAGCAGCTACATCACAATAGCATTCATTATATGGAAACCACTTAGAGGTGACACCCTCATCGTGAAAAGATGAAGAGGAACATGAACAGAAGCTGCGGAGGGGATTTGTTCTCGAGGCTGAATTGGTGCTCGGCTGAAACACAGGAGAATTGAATTACCGGTGCCACTCCAGCCAGAGGTTTGAAGTCAGGGCTTTTCTTGTCTTTGGGAGCACTCACTTCACAGTCAGGAAATGCTGCATCAGCATGGGAGCAGTCATTATGTGGATGGCCCTCAGTGTCTTAACAGTCTGTGTCAAAATGACTTCAGAAAACCTAACCTGTGGCTGCCAAGTGAGCGTATCTTTTTTACTTGATTATGCACGGAATTGGGAGTCAAATGTTCAGATAACCATGACTCAACTTTTTTCTCATTCCATAGAGAAAAAAAAACAACAACTAATTCTTTATTCCTAATGACATCTTAATCTCTTAGCTGTAGGTTCAAATCTTGTTTTCTTGATTGCTGCTTCCCTCAGATACCAGATACTTGATCTGCTGATTCTTTAATGTTGTCTCTGATCATATGACATAGGTGGACCTGGTATCCTACCAGTTAGAAAACGTATCATGAAAATTCCTAAACAAAGCTCATATTTTGCCAATATGCCGTTTTAAGCGAGGAGCACAGGGAGTGCTGAGGCAGCAGCAGCACCAGCAGCAGCAGCAGCAGCAGCAGCAGCAGCAGCAGCAGCATCCGATCACACCAAAAGCCAAAGCAGCTCTGTTCAACAAACCAGTTAATTATTTATAGGCTTCAGTGGAGCAGAGAAAGTTAATATATTGTTATCATTAGAAGAGTGTTCTGTTTGGGTCCCTATGAAGAAGACTCGGGCTACAGTTACAGGCCCCGGGGATTGCAGAGAACTTCATACGACTGTAGCAGGAGTCCGCACACTTCACAAGACGCCTCCGCATTCCAGTTACTGGCTTTAAGTAGATGAGGGGCACGTAGAACAACGATCGGTCCTGCTTTTACTGAGCTGATGAGCTTTGTCAGGTTACACTGATCCAGCTTAATGCCAATGTCATCTGTCTCCATTATCTAACAAATAATCACATTAAGAAGCCTTTGATACACCCAGTGGGGTGGACTTTCTCTAGTATTACTTAATAATCAGACATCACTTTACTCAGGAGGGTCTTAAGTGTCGCAGTGGTTTATTTGAAGTCAGTACTTTACATTTGCTTTGTCTGAGATCAGATTCATTCACCAGACAAATCATTTCTTTTTAGATCCACATTTTACTGTAATCTCAGATAAAACTTGTTTTTTTTTAAGTTTAATCTTGATTTTTTTTTTCTCTTCCAAATTAATTTTTGTCAACATTTCATATTTTTTTTTTGACATCATGCTCAGGGCAGCCTGGCTCAGAGGTAGAGTGGCCATGTGGAAGTATCCTTGAGCAAGATACTGAACCCCCAATTGCTCCTGATGGCCCTGCGACCCTTGACAGAGAAGACAGTACAGAAAATTAGAAAATGGATGGATGGATATGCAATTGTGATCACGGTTGTGTGTGTGTGTGAGGATATGTGTTTGCATGTCCGCTGAGTGATTCGGCAGTGCAATTGATTCTGAGTGAGCGAGTGTGCAGTTGAGAGATGTTCTGTGTGTGTGTGTTTCTAATCAGCCGTAACATCCCAGCTGTAAATATACAGTCGCAGTGCAGTTTCTGTGTGTGTGAAATAACGCTACATATCTCAGTTTCATGGCAGTAGCGTCGCTGTTTGCTGAATCAAGCATTGTTTATTTTAGTAGTGAAGTTTTTCATTGACAAAGTGTCCAGCAGCAAGCTACGCTAACATTAACTCAAGCTCAAGCGCATACGGTCTTTCTGTTGTGGCCCCAAACAAACTACTAAAGTTATGGATCAATATATGAAGCCTCATTTGCTAACGTAAAACTTACAGTATGTGAAAATAGTCACAGTCCTATTTCTAAATGAGCCGCCTCTCATGGAACCTTGGTCTCTTTCCAGACTTGACAGGTATGTGTGCAGTTTGTAGGACATGTCAGTGAATTCATGCTGAAACTTTACCCTGTTTTTTTTTTTAAGATAAATGGATGGATTAGAGGCCAATAACTTGTATGTTATAGCTATTTTAAGCTGCACGTGGCTGTTTGGCCCTTTTAGATTGAAACAGATTTTTACTGTATGTCACGTGCAAACACTTCCATGTCGCAAACATGGAGCCCAAATTTGCCTCTCAGACAATCGTCCCAATTCAAAATCTACTGAGGAGAAACATCACAACCACATCAACTGGTTTAATGTCTTCACTCTTGTCTGAGGTGAGTTGAATGAGAATATATGTGCAGATATTCTGGCACTTTAAACGAACAAAACAATGCCCATATTTTTGCATCACAATTCTTTTTTCTGCATGTGTGCCTCTGTTTTAGCAGGCATCATAATGTCCTCATAAATTTGCCACAAATTGACATTGCTGCCTTCCAGTGCTCAATGACAATAATGTGCACATGGAAGTATGAATTTACAAGTGTCCAAGCAACACTCATAAAGACACTTAGAAGATGTTTATTACCCTTCCCTCGCATTCTTGGCTATCTGTTCATTATATTTGGGCAGCCTGATCAACTATTTGCAAATGTTTACTCCTCCACGGAAGTAAAGAGCCATAACACCAGGGATGTTTCGGGAGCATCCCAATGTTTCTGATTAGAAATTCATTACTTGCTCGCTGTCTGCCTCTGTGGCCGTTGTACGGGCTGATTAGCAAGCCGGGGAAGGAGAGATAATGACGATAACACTAAACTCAATAGAGGTTTTATAGGCGGCGCTGCTTTATGAGGCTTAGGCTAATTGCTGGTGTGATTAGTGAGGTGTCTGTGCCCTCTCCGGTTGCTCAGGATGTCCTGTGAGCTCAGCTCTTGCAGCTTGGACCACAAGGGAAGTTTGGGTGTATATCAGGTCAAATCAGTCTCACAGGGGCACAATTGCCCCCCCCCCCCCGCCTCCAATCATTTCCTTTGCTGCAATAAAGGCAAATATACTTAGATTTTTTTTGTCCTACAGGTATATCTTGACAATAAAGCCATCTATTTCCAGCTGTAAAGGAGAATAAAAAGTCCAAATAATAAAAGAGACATGAGAATGTTAGCTAATTTGATCACCTAAAACTTGTGTGAAACTAATCACATTCCTCTGTACAAATGAGCTGTCTCTCGTAGAACCTTGGTCCCTTTACATGTGAAAAGATAAATGTCCTCCAACACGAAAAAAAACCTCACTGTCTTTTTCTCAACGGTGAGGGACGGATGTGTTTGAAAGCTTCCTGTTCCTGTGACCTTCATAGTTCCCGAGACATGGTCATTGTCTCTGTAGCCGAGCAGGCACTCAGCTCTAAAAGGGGGACAACGGTGCTCTCCTCAAGGTTTCTGTTCACAGTCATGATCTCACCAGTGAGGCAGTGCAGTTGGATTTGCATGGATGTCAGGCAGCATTTGCATATTTCTCTGCGCGACCTTTAACTTCACCGAAGCAGACTTCTCTTTTGTCTCTCTAAAGACCATAATAGTTTTGCTCATAGTGGTTTTATACAAGATAACTCATTAAAATTTCACCATTTTCTTTAAAGTTATAGGCGCATCGTGTTTTAATATTGTTGAACATCCCTTACGTTCAAGCTACATTCACGATGCTCACTTAGTACCTCTGCATTCCACCTGAGAGATGGTGTTTGTGCATGTGGTGACGGTCCTATGAGAGTGAATTATGATCTGGACATATTGAACCAAGCTAAGGTACTTTGATTATTACTTTATGATGTAAATATATGACTTTTGGAAGTTTGGACATTTTTTTAAGCGAGAATATAACCATTTAGAATCTCGACTCAAGGTCAGTTTATCCAGAGCTGCTTTCCTTAGGGGCAGCAGACACAGCGGCTCTGTCCGATCAGCAGCTTCCCTTCAGCGGCTGCAAGTGCTGGAGCTCCGCTCCTTGAGGCAATGACATGTTCAGTATAAGAAAGAATGAGATGCAAAGCGAATTGTCAGTCACAGAGTTTCTTAAGCAGAAAAAAAAGATCTTCGGTCAAACGCTACGATGACCTAAATAATAAATAAATCATTAATTTCATTAATAAATAATAAACTGCTAGCAGAATCAGCTGTATCAGATGCCATTCTAAAGCTGTTGTTTGAATAGAATACCAACATTACATTCGCGGTGAAAATATCTCGCTCAATTGGGCTGATAATGAGCTCCCTTCATGTTGCTGTCCTTCAAACCTCTCCTGGCAGAGCGGCGGCAAGCAGCCATCCAGGTTTTCTCTCCCTCTGTCTTTGATGTGTCAGTTGAGTCGGGCCGGGGTTTTGGGCAGGCAGCCATGTCCATCAGCTCCATCCATCAAACGTCGGGCCGGGTGGCACAGAGAGGATGACGGGCAGCAGAGAAGGGGCAGATGTTTTGCAGGAACTGATATGTGTTCACATCCACGAGGGATGTCATTATGTGGCGGACAGAGAAACATGTAGCTGATTAGCGGATTATTAAGTCAAGGACACCGGCTCACAGTAACACACACCGCATCCATTGTGGCTTGCGGTGCTGATGGCTAACCAGTCACACAGATAGCCTGCCTTTCCAATTAACCGCTGCTCTGTTCTTTCACTCTAAGCTGCTTTTGATACACCAAAAATCTCTGGAATAAACGACAGTTTTGCCATTTCAAAGTGCGGTGTCCCTGTGTTAGCCTTAGGGGGGAGAACTGTGAGCTACATAAGGTTTGTGGATTTATCTCCCAGCAAGCGCACACGGTGTTAAGTAAATAAAGCAGTGGCTCCCTAAGGGCATGTGGGGAGTGTTGGAGTCCAGGAGAGTGGACAGAGCGGCAGAGGAACGGCTTTAGTCTTGATCCAGGACAACGGCTAAATTGGTAATGTTGAAAGTGTAATCTGTGTTTGCTCCTGGATCTCCCCAGTCGTCCTCTGTTTCTGTGCCTTGTTAAGAATGTGGATAAATCACATCAGCCTGGTCGAGCGCCACGTCTTCTTTCATCCCTCCACGCTTTATCGCCTGCCTCTTTAACACGGTGTAGCTTCCTGCATCATAAATTACAGTGATATAAGTGCACGTTTCATTTGTTTTGAGTAGTTAGATCAATAAATGGGCTCAGGGTTATGAGCACAGTACAAAATACAGGCAGTGGTGGGCTATGTAATGGGCCTCAAGATACTTACACTCAAATATACTGTAATAGTGCATCACCAGCAACACACTCTCTCCTTCACAATAAGTGATAATATTCATCCAGACAGCTCTGATTAAACATTTTTGCGCGCAAGGGAAAATGAGACCTCGAAAGAGAACAAACCTAACAGCGGATTTTAAGAGGTGGACCATTAAGAGTAAAGAGAATTCTCAGTTTTATAGCTATAGCCTGAATTTCTATGGCGACCACGTTGATTGTATATGGCCCGCCATTTCACACATTTATGAGATCGGGTTGCGACCTCTGAAAGGCCAGGAGCAATTGATCATACAGCTGTTAACCTTACATTTTGAATAAAAACTTCAACACGGTGACATCCCATGCAAACTCAGAGAATAATTCTCCCAGAAAAACTGAAATAGCTGTGGATGAATCCCCTTGTGGATAATGTGTGGTATCTACTGATGTGTTTTATGCCATAGAACGATCAATAAACTATCTTAAGCTTTTGCTCATACAGTATTTCAGGCACATTACTAAAAACCTATTTAAAACTCCCACTGACTTGGAGACAAGGGAACCAGTGGCTCAGTGACGTACTTCTGGGCTTTTAGGACTCATTCCTGCACCTCTCCACTCTCTTCCTCTTGTTCATCTACAGTTATTTTATGCTGGTTCAAACAAACAAGAGGCGCCTCTTTTACACCATCCAAAGCACGGAGGGGAGCCTTGTGCAAAAACCCTGTTAGCTTCGGTTGAGTTAATATCAGAATCAATAGCCTTCTTTTGAGTCGGGGTCAATTAGGATCCCTCTCCACGTGGGCCACATGAATCCCCTGGCTCTGCTGCATCACGGGTGAGGACTGTGCTGTGGGACATGGCTGATGGAGTGCTGTTCATGTCCCATTTATGATGTGTCTCACATGGTGAAGTGTTCCTGTGCCTAAACCTACGCAGACCTTAACCATAGTGAAAAAATGTTTCCAATTTCTTGTAAATAAGCATAAAAATGATGAATCCCATCATGACTATACAGTATGTTCCATATGTTCCATTAGCATAAATGTCAAAAACAGAGTTTATGCACTCTGTGACTCACACAATCTCAGAAATAGACCAATGGAAACATCAAACCATACATTTTCTATACTGCTGATCCATTTGGAGTTGTGTGTGTGTGCGTGTGTGTGTGTGTGGGGGGGGGGGGGGGGGTGCTGGACATTGGGCGAGAGGTGGGGTTCACCCAGTCTATCACAGGGCCATCAGGAGCAATTAGGGGTTCAGTATCTTGCTCAAGGACACTTCAACTTGGTCACCAGGGGAAGTGAGGATCGAACCACCGACCCTTCCGTCCAATGAAAACAGGTAATGTTTATTAGAGGATGGAGAGAAAGCTGAAGAACGGGAGAACGGGTTCTTGCATGAAGCCGTAAGAGTGCTACACAAGAATCTGTTTATTCGCGAATGATAAACAACAATCGATTTTTAAACTACAGAACCACATTAACTACCACCAGTAGCACCATGAAGCATCCTAGCTGACATTCTAAAGACATTGCGACAGTGTTGCTGGCACATTTTTTAACAGATGTTGCATCACCATGAAATGTTGGGTTAAGTCTTTTTTTTTTGTGGTCATCTCATGTATTTTGGCATTGTTCTAAAAAGCTGCAAATCTCCTGCAGAGTGATCATCCCATATTGATATTTGTAAAATCCCCTGGAAAGCCAAAAAAAAAAAAATCTCAACGGTCTCAAATAGCTGCTGAACAAGTTCCAGGACGTGAATAGTGCCACTAACGTGCCAAATGTTGGCACTCTGAAGTAGTTTGATCTTGTCCAAGGTTATTTGGAAGAGAAAACAATGGCGGTGGTAAAATTATTACCCAGAGCATCCCTCATAAACATCCATTCCTCATCCACCTCCAAAATTGTGCTCACACACACACACACACTTTCAGATTTGCGTCCAAAGAAAGTATTTGTGCTTTGAGATGCAGTGTTGTTTTAATGTTAATCCAAATGAAACCTGAATGAATAGAGCTAATAAGGAGGTGAGATATGAAGAGGGCCCACTCAGCATGCCTCATGGCCAGCCTGTCATTTGCATTATATATAACAAGCCAGTATGATGGGAGACGTGCCTCGCAGTGTCCCCGCACCCTCTCTGCTGCAGACTAGTTGTTCTCAGTTATCCCTGCCTTCAGCTGACAGGGGGAGCCGACGTGCTCTCGGTTTTTCTGCCGTCTCTTCGCAACATGTCAGGTCCAGTTTAGCACTTGAAGGCAGTATGTGTCAGAATCCCCTCCCCTGCTTCTTTCTCTCCTGGCTGCCTGGCTTCCCAAGGTAAGTCAGACCATGTCACCACTCCTATAGAGACATAACCCATCACATGGTGTTGGTCGACAGCCAGCAGTTAATAGCCCTGTCACGATTCGTCAGGGAAATACTCATCTGCTGAACAGCGCAATCACTTAGAGCAAGGTTAGGGTGTTTATGGGCGGAAGGGAGGTGGATGGTCAAATGTAAATCTGCAGCGTCTCGGCCTGTTTGAGACTCCCCGGAAACTGGCTGAGGAAAAATGTTGAAAAGCTGAAGTTGAGGATTTGTGTGTCAACCGCAGAGACAAACTCCTGCATTTTTCTGCCCATGTCACCGACTTCCTCTTTGTTTGTTCTCTCTCTAGAAAGAGTTCCTGGCAGCTACGACTGAAAAGGACATCTTTGCCCATCTGGGTCTCGAGTACATTGAGCCTTGGCAGAGAAATGCGTAGGCATCCACTCCTTCTTGGCTGCATGATCCCCTACATCAATGTTTATCCCATCTGCCTTCCATTCCCCGGCTCTCCTGTGATCCTCTTTCAAACAGCTTTTGATTTCCATACAGTTTTTGTGTTGTCGTTGCCATCATCATTTTTTTTGTTGTTGTTGTCGTCTGGATTATATACCGGCGTATGATTCATAATTCTGCTCATTCACTGTTGTCTGTTAGCAAGTAAACACTCTCCTATACCACTTATGAGTCGCTTGTCTGTAAGAGTTGTAATCACAGGCGGGACACAAAGACGAATCAGTCAGAGAATGAATCATTGGGGTGCCTGTGAGGTGCAGAATGAAAGAAACACTGAGGGAGGCAAGGGGGGGGTGTGCTTATTGAGGAAAATGTTGTAATCACCCTCCTCCTGGCAGGGAAGTGCTCGGCATGAAGCTGAGCCAGGTCTTCTGGGAATTGAGAGGCAGGTAATGAGCCTCAGATAAAGGAGCCTTCTTCGCCACCATTTAGCCTCCATTTAAGCTCGCGTCCACTGGAGAACATTTGACCGGCATTCTACAGTCTAGCTAACTTGTTCCATAAAGAACCCCCCCCCCCCCTCCCCGATGCACCACTGAAATCAGAAGCAATCACACACAGCGGCAAATCATGAAGAATTGAGATGAAAGGTAATTGATCCACTAACCACACGGATGGTTCTTGGCTCCAGTTGTAAGCGCCAAGACTCACATAAAGCATCTCTGTTGCATTGCTTTGACTTTGGGCTGTATTTTCCCATTGCTCCTCTTTTTCAAATGTGCAGTGGCTACGTAGGACCCGCCAATTCATTATTCTTATTCATCCCGGGGGGGGTGGGGGGGGGGGTTAAACAATGCCCGGTGTATAGTAAAGGATATTCAAATCCGAACTGATTTTAAAAATACGAGACTACCGATAAAACAGCAGATTGAAACAGTTTTTTTTCCCTTTACATGAATTGAATAACGCACATGCCAGATGATTCATTAATTCACTGGATCACCCGCTTGGCTTTCACCCTCATAATTCAGAGTGGCGATTACAGGGACTCTAACAGAAGCAGGGTTTACGGACAGTCATCGTAAACTGGTTGCACGTGTGCAACTTGAGCATGCTTACGTATTTTGCAGATGAACTAGAAATATTTTTTTCTCAAATGGGTCAACTGCTAGCTACTGCTACAAGCTAACAGCGCAACATCTGCCCTTCCCCTCGCCCTCATTGGCTCCCGTGTTTTCTGCTCAATGTTATATCGCCGTTTCTTCTGTAACCCTGGGTTCAAGTATTCCACGTGGAGATTATGTCTGCGGTAACGCTTCACAATAGAGGTACATTAACAACGCTGCTTAGTTAAACTTTAGTAATTCCTACTTAACTATAACATAGTCAGCCAGGGAACCTAGTAAACTTATACTAATGCTTCCCACAATACAGAAAACATGGACATTAAAACTGAAAACAATTAAAGAGATTGTTAATTATGTGCCAATCATGAAGATTTGCTATTTAGGTCAACCTTGAACCAGTAATGCCCCTGCTGATTGCCGGGGGGGGGGGGGTTCAGACCCCGTAATGCCCTGAATGTCATGTCGTGTGCTCCCAGCTCAAGTCAAACAATGACATGACCTGCTCTGCTTTCCACACCCTCAACCCACTTTGCCATGTGGCTCAGTCTCGGTGTGTCCCACGACGCCTCAGTGAAAGCAGCGGCAGATAAGAGCAAAGCGTTCTAGTGAGTCAGAATCACCCCATTTAAGGAGCTCAGACACTTTGAGGACTTGACCTCTGACACACACACACACACACACACACACACACACACACACACACAAAATCCCCAACCTTGCTGATACAAAACAAACTTCTGGTTCTGGGTTGCAGTATCTCTGCTTACTTCATGTTTTCACTTTAAAACATGTAGATTAAAGAAAACGTACTTAATTTCTTGCCGCTCTCCTTCTCCTCATTAAAATTCATCTGTTTTCTCTTTCACATTAAATATTCATTAGTGTTTGCGGATTAAAAGGCTGAAGTACTCAAATTAAGATGTCACACATTGTTGTTTCGGTCTTAGAGGGTCTTGAAGTGTTTTGAAAGTTGAAAATCAAAGAATCCAGAGCAGTATCCAGCACCATCTGCTCCATAGTCTTGAGGCTCTGTCCCTGTGGGGAGATTATGTGGATCATTAAAAGAACTTCATTTTGTCTTTTAGGTGTTGGATACAGGAGGTATGCCAGACAGAAAAACTGATTATAGTATTTGGAGGTAATTGCCAATTGTAATAACCTACAACAGATGAAATTGGAAAGAAGATTGGGTGAGTAAACCAACCGCAGGCACAGATTTCTTCATCAATGACGTGTTTTTAAAAACAGGGGCAAATCATTTTGTAAATCTTTGGCTAGGATTTAGACTACAAGGTCACCTTGTCCATGCAAACGGCTCATTTCGTGGGCTTTTTGTTAAGGTAATCAATGTATCTGTACCGTACTGGACTCTGAACCTCTCTTTTTTTTCTCCCTCTTTTAACATTTGAGAAAAAAATGAATGAAAAATCTCATAATTAAAGCTCATATTGATGTAAAAGTCAGCCCGTTTACTGTAGCTTTGTGCACTTGTACCTTAGGGTACAATATTCTACAATTTGGCTTTTTTTTCCTCCACAAACATAATGTGTTTTCTGGAGTCTGTAAATTTCATACATGAAACATGCTCCTGCAAGGTGACAGGGTCACCCGCTTACTAGACCGGGTCAAGAGGTGGATTTTGCCTGTTTTTCGTCACCTGGATGTGTGGAATATCCTGAACACTTCTGAGAGAGCTGCAGGATAGCAAAAGCCTCATATCTAGTGCCCTCATAGGCCGGTGCTAGTAAACTGTCCTTGGCTCATCCAAAAATCTCCCCAGGCAAAAGTAACAATTTCCAACATACTGTACTTGAGGCAAATACCAGACTGAAAACAAATAGAGAAGAGGAGCTTTGCAAACACTGGAGGTCACGGACGTGTATGCAGGAGTGAATGGACTGCAGTGTTTTAATGTCAATAACTTCCGCACGACAAGGCATGAGACACAAAGTATATACGATGCTGTGCTACAATCTTAAAAGCGAAAATTGAAGAACGTTTTATCTTGGAGAATCAATTTACATTGATGTGTGTGTGTGTGTGTGTGTTCTGACTGCCAGAACAAGTCAAAGCAGGCTAAAACTACAATTAATTGCAGAATAAATGGATTATTAAATTTGATAAGGTATTGTACTCTCTATTAATTCATGCTTATTAGAAGCAACTTCATATAAAGCCTTACCCAACAGGCTCATCGGTGCTCGTTATCAGCATGCACGGGTCACATATCTTAAGACAAACGACTGTTTGCATTTTAATTTCACAGAGAAATATTATTATATATTTGTTGCTTAAATACAACTATAAAACAACAGAACTCATTTGTGTATTCATCACTTTCAGCCAATCACACGTGTCCATTTTCCATGCAAATCATCGCCTTTGGCTCCTCGCAGTCTGGCACCCGCCACCCTTTTTTGCATACTTGATGTCTGAGGTCTGACTGAGATGACAGATGTGCGGATATATGAAAAATTGCTTGCAGACATTTGCATAAAAGTGCTGATTTGCTGACAAAAAAAAGTATTTTGCTACCCAATCAGTTTTCATGTCTACCTATGCAATCATTTCCAGTCTCCAGCTTTCTCTCTGTGACATTCTGGTGCCAGAAGTCTTCAATCATCTGTGTCTGACATCCATTCTCTTAACTCAGCCAGATCAATCATGGAACAGGAGCTTTCTATTGACACCTTGATGGTATAAGCTGAACAGGTCTCACTCATTCTGTGTCTCATAACATCACCACCTCACGCTCGACCTATTAACTCGCACGCGCACTCTGATATATCGCCATGTAAAATGACGTAAGGTCTTTCAATTTGACATGGAACATATTATGAGGTTGAATGAGAGAGCAAATGATTTGTTGACAGTTTGCATTTGATCGGAAGTGTTCAAAGATAAATGAGTTGCTCTTTGAGGGGGGACACACGCACTCACCTTTCAAAGTTGAGAAGAATGAGGCAGTAACTGGGAACAAAATTCAGTTGTTAGCAGCGCGTTAGGCTGTGGATGCGGTCCATTCAAACCAGTCTGACCTCAATCTGAGATGGCCGTGAACAGAGAGAGCGGCGCCGTCTTCACCGCGCTGACTTGCAGCAGATATTTACAGAACAAAAATAGTTTTCACGTAGGCTGCAAAGAAAAAAATTCAACATTGTTAATTCTGCCAAGGCGTTAACAATTTTCCATCTAAATCTGATGCTTTGTTTGCCTGTCAGGATTACACAAAAAGTAGTTACCAACATTTTGGGGGAGGCAGATCCCCCGTCAGCTCAACATCTTTATTTACAGGAATAATAAATTGCAAAGGAGGACATAAATGCATATTTTTAAGGTTTATTTCCGTCGGGGAAATAAACATTATCACACGCAGTGTGATAGTGTTGTGTGTCTGCCACAGTGACCTTTGACCACCAAATTTTCTGTGGTCGCCTTTAAGTCCCAGTGGATGTTTGTATGAAATCTGAAGAAATTTCCTCCAGGCATTTCAGATATTTCAGGATGTATTTTTTTCCAATGTATTCACGCTAGTTTCATTTTAATTGTTGTGCGGTGAAGTTGTGTTGTTGTGGTGCAATATAATAACTGGAAATACAGCATTGTGATTGTATGCCTCCGCGATATGTGCCTGTCTCAGTACCCTTGACCTTTGACTACTAAAACTTTGAGAAACAGTTCCCTCAAGCTGTTCCTGGAATATTGCATTCAAAGGAATAGGACATATGCAGAGTGTATCTGAGTGACAGTGTCCTTTCCCTTTGATTTGTGATCCCCCAAAATCTTTTCTTCATCCTCGAGTCCCAGTGGATTTTTGACCCAAATTTGAAGCTATTGAGGTTTTCCTAAATTATGGCTTTAACAAGAATGGGAAGGAACGAATGTCCGAGCAGACCGACGTATGGATGGACATTCGGGAAACGTAACACCTTCAGGAAACTGCTGCTGCTACTATTAAGTCATACAAATATGTATATATATTGTTTAATGACATATGAGTGACAGACATCAAAAACACAACTCCTTCTCTGTGTGGATTGCAAGGTTCTGTGTTATGTCTTAAGAAAGAGGCATAAATCTCTATCAGTTTGCCTACCATCCAAACCACGAATGCAGCGTTGAACATCACTACTGTCATGACAGTTGGAGCCAGTTGCACATCTATCCTTTCATGTCAAACGTCCCCCGACTGAAAGAGGAGAGAACCAGAATAGCTCGAGACAGAAAAACTGATAAAGTCTGAGCTCCCTCAGCGAACTTTCTCCTGCATTGTATCGGAAGACAGTGATTTATTGGCTGTGCTGTTGGGGCTTGAACGCATGTGTTGGGGCCACTCAAAGCCAATGAGGGAAGGTGACAGAATAAGGACACTGTGTATCCTTGCCACTCAAGGCCTGTCACAGAGTCAACTCAGCCGGAGCGAAAGCAACACACGGCTTTGGCCAGCTCGGACACAAAGAGATGAAATAAGAAGACACGTATTAAGAGCAAACTGAAGTGACCATACAGCATGTGGGTTTTACAATTTTGTGTTGAACTGCGCGAAAATTATGGTTCACAGAGCTAAATATGTTGGCTACAGACAAACTCTAATGGTGTTTGTGACTTTCAGGCTCATTCACTATGACAAGTTGTGGTGCGATGTACACAACCCGCGTGAGGAAACAACACACTCGCACAACAAACTTTAATTTGAGGTGACCTGCTCCTTTTATGATAAATGACCTGCATCCTTGATTCCGTGGAGGGTGGACGGTTTCAGAGCGTGTGTGTCCACCTCCACAGGTGTCAGAAGAATGCGAGGAAGGGAGGAGGAGGAGATGAGCCATCTGCTGCGGCACACCACCACAGACACCCCTCCCCCCACTCCGTCCTCATACGTGTGTATGCAGCCATCTTCAGAGCGAGTCTGGAGGATTATAGACTTGTGTTAATGTGCGTGTTTATATGCAAATGGCAACGTCTGTAAATATATTTCTTTAAAAGAAATGCCTCTTACTCATAAAAGTGCACTCATCACGAGGATGACATGAGGATGATTGCTGTCTGAATACAACGACATTGTCAGCAGAGCCGTTTAGTTTGTATTTGATGCTTCATGAATAAAATATTCAAAATGTCTAATAAATACGCTCTCGGTTGCATTAAAAAGGAGAGGAAATCAGGATATCTTGTGCTGCAGTAAAAGGTTTGTTAAGGTTGTTTATATAACAAAATGTTAGGCAAATCAGCTCCCTCAGTAGACTTTTTTTTGGTGATTGTTAAGGTCAAAAATACTTGATTTCCCAGCTGCTTCTCTTCAAATTTTTGACGAAATTTGAGGTTCTTTTCTTTGTTGCGGCAAAAATTTTAGAAACTGGCGAAATTTGTGATTTGCCCCCCCCCCCCCAAAAAAAGTGCAACATTTTCCCTGCGATGAAATTGTGGGAATGTTGAAAATAGGCAAGGTCCCACATATTCCACGGAGCTTGGTTTGTATTGCATCAATACATGTGATCAAAGGGACTGACAAATACAATGGGGCATTGTGCGAGTGAGCATGTTTGTGCTCAGCTGCAGGGGAGAGAAGTGTTGGAGCGGTTCGCAGGAACAGCATCAGGTGAGCGTAATTGACAAGGCTGTGGTTGGTTTCACTAATTGCAGGTGTTTTTTTTTTTTTTTTTACATGTAGTTACAGAGTGACGCTCCAACGGCTGTCACACACACCCACACTTGAACAGCGATGACACCAGTCGGTCCTGAGTGTTTGTGCCATAATTATGTTGCGTCTTTCTGCACCTGCTCAAGTCAGCCAGGCAACATGAAAGAGGGCCAAGTCCATTGTTTGAGAGGAAATAAATATGTTTATCATCTGACTGTCTGTGCTGAAAAGAGCCCAAGAAGTCACTGCCTCATACATTAATTATTACTAATTTGCAATAAATCGCATTTCAATTAATCCACTTTCAATAATAAACCCCAGAATGCAAACAAATCAATATGTAATATTATAATAGAATGTTCAAAGGCAACCATTTAAATTTAACAAGAACAGAAACATTGTCCTGAGGGATTGATGCAGGACGTACTCAGTTCCCCTCGGACGACAACACGCAAGGTGAAAACAGCAGAGGCGCGACACACTGAATTTGGTTTTGATCCAAATGAACGTAGGTTCACACTGCGAGTGTGCTGACTCACTCATGTCTCTTACCGCCCAGCATGCAGTGAAAATGGATTAATCCCTGGCTCAAAACACGGGAACGGGCTTGGCCTCCTGCTCTCACACTGCATCACACCAAATGAGAGCATGGTAAAAAGGCTTCCTCTGCACAAAGGACGAAATCCGAACGTCAGGCTTTTCCACATTTCAGCACCTCCATTGGCCCATAAATTGGCATGCCTTTAGCTGATGGAGCATAATAACAGGGTATGTCAAGTTTTCTGTTATTGTAGAGATTTGTCTCTCACAGGTTATTTGAAGTAGTGATGCTATTCTATATGTATTGATGCATTCAAGTTACTCCCAAAAAATGTCAGCAGGCCTTCTTATGTAAACGAAAACACTTTTTTTTTTAACACAAGCTACTTTAGTAAGCTCAGTTTTAAATATCAATGCACTGGAACAAAATTGTTCAAGTAAAAGCAACATGAGATATTGGCAGATTTTTTTGTTGATTGGGTGTGTTATAGTGCTGCTGCGAGACTTCGTCACATTCTGGACTGTGAGTCACAGCTAAACACCTCTGGATGCGGTGAAAGACAGCTGTTATAGCAGAGACCTTCTATTATGATTAACTGAAGCTGCACTGACCTGAGGAGACACTGACGCCCACACAAGACTGCACCACAACAACATTTACACTACATACAGCAAAATGCTGTGGCGGTTTGGGGAGTAAATAACAATTAGTGTTCTGACAAAACAGTTGCAAAACATGACTAGATTATGGTCATCAGTGTCAACACCGCTCTAAATGGCTCAGTTACATGACAGTGACTGGCGGAAGGACAAACAGTTCTGATCCAGCAGGTTTAACATATTAGTGTTGAAGAGCTTAATGGACATGGGGTGATATCTTCATTTATAAAAGTTCAGCTTACACTTGGGGACCCTGAATCTTCTACCAGAAGCCGGAACTGTGGAGGAAGATTGTCCATTGGGTCGAACACATATTTTCAGCTTGTCTGATAAAGGATTTCTTATTAATCGTGTGGAAGGATGAATGTTGTTTTTTTTTTTACTTCCACAATTTTCAGAGAAAAATGCCATATCTCATAATGCTCTCCAGGAGGGGTGGAATGGTTCACAAAATCCATAAAAGAAGACCCAGGTTGAAAATTATCTACATTTTCCTTTCACTCGACACCCTACAGGATCCTGCGGTCAGGGCTGCACCACAGTAAAGACCCCTGCACTTAAGATGTCCCATGTGATTTGTAATATGACATAACTTGGGTTTTTTTCTTGTTATTCTCTCATGGTGTATGTATCATATGGATGGATTTGTTTCTGTGGACTGAAACTGTCGTGCACTTTTCAAGATCATTTCTTTGTGTGTGGGCTTTGTCTAGCTGGTCCTCCCCTTTTGTTTCCTGTGCTGAATTCCAGTGTTCCAGTTTGTCTCCAAGCTCCTCCAGATGGACCTGCTTTGATATTGGCCAGCTAATGAGACAGAGCTGTTCATTCTGGGGTTTCTGTGAATGGAGGGCCAACCATTTAACCCCCTGCCCAGCAACACCCCCCCACCCCCGTGTATTTTAAAGCTTCGCCTCATTTCATGCTGAATAAACACCTACGTTTGGCCACCCTGGAGGGCCACGCCAAATGCCATCCCAGTGGATTAAGGAGAAATTGAATAAAATAAAGAGCCTTGTTACAGTGGGTCTCACAGAGAAGGTGAACGACAGTCCAGCGGTCGAGTTACTTCTGAAGTGAAGTCACAGCTGTAGTGTTTTTCGAAATGTTCCTTTAGTTTGGGTAAAAGTTAAAGAAATTTTAAGTTTTACAGTTGAAGCAGTCTTTATCTTAAAGGTAATTAGCATTCATTGGAAGCAGCAGGGCTCATCGTCTTAGGGTGATGAAATTCATCAATGTATTTTTTTATTATCAAGAATCATTTCAAAGGTAGGAAGCAGATTCAGGCACACTCTGGAGCTCGTCATTATTTTAAATTAAGGGATATTATTTCCCAAAAACACTGTCGTTAAAAAAGAACACACAGTAGAGGCATCTGTGGCAGGATGCAGCTCAGTCTTTCCTGGACAAGAAGCCCCACCCCCAGCTGCTGATTGACTGGACCAGCGTGATGTAGCTCTATCTGAGCGTTAGCACTCACTGAGACCAGAGAACTAGTGGACTGTGAAAAGTTGAATAAACTTTGTGTGAAATTCAGTGACAAATAGATTTGCTGTCTTCACCTTTAATGCTCAAAGGTTTGTGAACACAATGAGAATAGCAGCGATATGTTGGCCGGGGACCGTGAAAGGTCAAAGAAATAAATAAAGAAATAACCATCAACACAAAGTTAATTCAAACTTACAGTGACATGTTTAAGCTGAATGCCAATGCCTTCATCATATACCATGTACAAAAGCATTACCCGGGCAACCACAGCCTCCAACATCCACGACCAGCCTAAAATTAGCAACAAAGCAATAGAAAGCAAACCAGTTGTGTTATTGAGTAAATGTGTGCAGCTAATCTGTTAGCCCATTTAGGGGCAGTGATGCAATCTCACCCGTTGAGTACCACAGGGATGATGTATTTTTGTTAGCGAACGGGAAGTCAGCACCACCAAAGGATCCCTTGACCGAAAGTTGTCTTTTGTTTAATTTCTGACACATAATCTCTTTGGCCAACACCAGTGTATGGGACCTGCATCTTTTGTTCAAAAAATGAACACAGCTAACGTAATGCTAGAAACAAACTATGCCGTGGATGGCATCTTCTATCTTGAGCGTAATGGTGGAAAAATATCTTAAACTTGTCTGACCCACAGACCTTAAAATTATTACAAGCATTTAAGTGAAAATGGGTGGCACAGTGGTGCAGTGGTCAGCACTGTCGCCTCACAGCAAGAAGGTTCCGGGTTCGAGTCCCGGCTCTGGATCTTTCTGTGTGGAGTCTCCATGTTCTCCCTGTTCCTGTGTGGGTTCTCTCTGGTACTCCAGCTTCCTCCCACAGTCCAAAAACATCAAGAGGGGACGAGGCTGATTGATTCTCTAAATTGACCGTAGGCGTGGCTGTGAGTGTGAATGGTTGTCTGTCTCTATGTGTTGGCCCTGCGATGGACTGGCGATCTGTCCAGGGTGAACCCCGCCCCTCGCCCATAGCCGATGGGATAGGCTCCAGCCCCCCCGCGACCCTTAACAGGAATAAGCGGAAGAAAATGGATGGATGGATGGATGGATTTAAGTGAAAATGCATTCAAGAATCCTGTTGACTTTTGGACGAAATCAACAATGCGAACTTATTTCCGAGTTTTAGGATTCAATCCCGCATTTTGTGTTTAACAGATACAGTAATGTTTAATGTTCCAGCAAACAGTCTGGATGGACAGTGCGCTGACACGGAGCAACGTTAATATTAATTTTGAACAATCCCTGGTGGGCCTACGGTATGTTCTCTCTCCTTTTAGCTCTGTTTTGTTCTCAGACAACTCCTGACAGACATATTTGTCACCAGTAACTAATTATACATGCCATCGGACTCCAGTACGTACAAATAATAAGCTGTAAGCTGTTTTAGATGCTAAAAAACTACAGGGAACTGCATTATTATATGAATTTATGAGCGAGATCCAATAAGCTGGAAGTCAATCTTGATCGGAGATGGAGAAGATCCAAAATATCAAAGCAAGAGCATTAAAAATCACGGAGAAAAACACAAACTAATACATGAGAGGAGACAGCGGACGTCTTATGATCTTTTTTTGTCATAAGGACTCATTGTGTCAATCTAGATGATTGCTTCTGTGTAATGGATGTAAAAGAGGAGATGGATGTTATCACTGAGGGAATTCCAAGGCATCTTTAATTGTCTGTCTGGCACAAAATGAGTCCCTGTCCTAATTTATGTGACTTCATTTATCAACACGCTGTTTTCCCTTCACGCAAGAACTCAATCTGGCACCGGTTTCTGTCTATGCCGAGATTTTAATGCTAATTCTTGCTGAAGTTTAACAAAACGTCATTTCATAAAAGAGTAAACCACTGTATTGTCCATCAACTTCAAAAAGGCAGGTGTAAGACACGCTGACAAGGCTGCAATCAAACGGCAAGAGCGCCGGAGATCAGACAGCCGTCTCCTCCGCACGCTTTACGGCGCTTATTCCTTCTATCTCATTTGCTTTCTTCTTGTCTGAGTCTGCTCTCATCTCGTCGCGGCTCTGCTGCCACCGATTAGTGTTTGAAAGAGCTGATGATATTTCATTTGGTGCTGAGCTGCCGTGTTATCTTTGAATGATTGCAAAATCCTTGACTTTTTCAAGAGGACAAAATGAACATTGTCTAATAGAATGTTTATAACCCTTCTCTCACGCCGTGAAGTGCACTCTGGAAATAGGAAGGGAGCTGATAAGGGATGGGATTAACAGAGTCAATGGGTTGTTTGAAACGAGTAAATGTACACCGCTATCTTTTATCCATATGGAATTCAACGATTCAACACCCTGCAGGAGGCGTGAAACACAGACATCACAGTGTGATGACAGAAAAAGTAATTTACACTCCCGAACTCCTAAGATTTCACAGTCTTGCCTGGGACACCACAAGTGATAGTTACCTGCTTCAGATAAGTGATAACTTCATAATGTATTTTTTGCATTTTAATGAGAAGCTCCTGCTCCTCCTGTGCATGCAATAACGTTCATTTCATCAGAAGTCCTCATCCAGTCAAAGCAAGTGTACTCACCGAAGTCAGATGACCTTATGTTTGTTGTAAAAGTGAAGCCAAAGCCAGTCAACCAAACAGGTGACCCCCCTCATGCATGGTAGCAGCAGTTTGGGGGAATAAACCAGGGCTCCCAGTCACACTCAGAGAAAACTTGGTCCTCCAACGCAGGAAAAGAATGGTCATCGAGTGCCTTAAAGTTCCAGTTTGTGTGCTGCGCTAGCTGTTCGTGCCTC
Organism: Aulostomus chinensis; assembly: GCF_037954235.1. Lineage (NCBI taxonomy): Eukaryota > Metazoa > Chordata > Actinopteri > Syngnathiformes > Aulostomidae > Aulostomus > Aulostomus chinensis. Next base: position 21,137,073 of record NC_141335.1, on the reverse strand, counting down.
CTCCAATACAGCTTCATTGCAAAGAGGACTTTGCAAGTGACTTGTGAAATTTATTGTTAAATCTCACCTCCTTCCTCTGACGCTGAGAATAAAAACATACATTAGTGAATAGAGATGCACATTTACAATTTGTGAGCCCTTTATACATCACTTGCTTTCAACCCCGACAGCTCTTTTTTCCTTGAGTGATATCTTTATGAGTGTTGTTGTTGGCATTATGTTGAAGGATACATAATGAGGTTGTCGTAAAACACACAGCACTTCTCATTAAAAGACCAAAAATACACACAAATGCATAAAGTCTAACAAAGTAATGTAATTAACGTACATAAGTGACATGTCTGTACCATGTACCATGCTACGTAACTGCTGAGTTCATGGCCCAGTGCACGCTATGGAATAGACTACACTGGTACTTGGATCTGAACCATTTTTCTGATATCTAATGAGTGAATAACACTAAAATAGGCACCTGATCTGATAACCAACCACGATGTTTCGGTCTTTAGTCAGGGTGGAGTAGATAATTATTTAGTATTATGGCAAGTTGGAACTAGAACTGAAGGCGCATTGTTACCACTAATCATCGGCTTTATTGATTGGCTACAGTTTGATTAGCGAAATGATAATAGTTCCAAATTAGATGGCAAAGGTCCTTTAGGTTGCCATTTGTACAGCAGATATATAAATGTGTTGTATCCAGCCATGCAGAAATGGTTCTGTGCACATCTTTGATGCGTGCCTCAAGGCTAAATCTGTTTATGTGGTTGGGATATGGTTCAATTGACGACTGAGTTACAGGGACATTGTGTCAAGACAGACATTCTTATTGTCAAATGCCATTTTCTGTTCTGTGGGCACCACTTATAAAATTCTATTGACCTTTTTTTGGATGTGGTAAAGACAGAAATCTAGAAAGAATATTTTAAAACCACATTTTTAAAATTGAATGAACTGATGTGACCAGACAGTGATGAGGCAAGGACACATCACAAATGCAGATAAGTATACAGAAAAATAACTGAAAAATGCAGACAAGACACCACAAGAATGGAAAAGGAAAAGTTGGTGCGACATGTAAGCAGCATCGGTCCTGTGGCCATACTCTAGGAAATAATAATGCTGCCGCTCGTCTGTCCAGACACAGACGACCCCAGCAGAGGATTCCTCTGTTACAGCAAGGCACGCTGGCAAACAAATTTCAGTTCAATCTCTTGTCATCTTCACTCAAACAGGGCCAGACCTCCTCCTGATGGCTATTTGTACCTCCTCGCTCCTGACATCTATTGTGTACCTCCTGGAACTGTCAATCACCCAGGCTTGCAGAGACTTTAATGTTATAGAAGACAAGAGTTGTCAGGAGCGAGGACTTACAAGTAGCCGTCAGGCTTTACTTCCTGTCGGGGGAACTAGACTGAGGGCTAAAACAGCTCTATATTGTGTTAGGACAATTCATGATGAGGCCTGGTGTTTTGAGTGAACCTGTTGAAGCAAAGTGGCATGAATGTATGACTTTCTCAGAATCTACTGACGGTGCTGAGTTTTCTGTCAAAGTGGCCACGAGGCAGCGGCGCACAGTGAAAGCGACAGGGTTGAGGATATTTGTACGCCCACGGCGGGCTGGTGGTGTTACGCTGAGTCCTGCCAGTTTGCAGGACCCTCACAGGAACTCACACACCTAAACACCTTAGCAGCACTGCTTATAAACTATGCAACCTTTCTTTGGTGCATCAAAGATGGCGATATGGTGGTAAAGTGGATAGATTACACACACTGAGAGTCACTAAAGGCCCCATGAAATGAAAAGGTATTAAGTTCAATGTATTCAGCCACTATCCTTGTTTTAATTGTTCAATTATCTCTTGACTTAAGCCATATGCATATCAAAGAGTCAATGTCCAAGTATTTTTATCCCCAAACCCCTCACTTTTCTCTGTGTTCAGGGGCATGTTCTAATTTTTTTTTAAATTGCTGCCTCTACCCCATTTATCATGAGATGCACTATGACCCAGAGATATTTTTTCCCCTGTTGAATCACATTGTGAACAAAGCAACTGATGAATGGAGGCTCGATTGTTGTCAGCATCACACAACCCTCGCAAAATGATTTTATTTTTCACCATCAGAATTGGACCCATTTGGTCCGATTAAGTTTGAAGAGGCCCAATAGTTCAATAGTTTATCCACATTTGTTTGCAGAGATTTAATCGGGAATTGACAGTTTGGGCGGCAGAAGTCTGGTGTGTGTACGATATCATGCACATTCAATGTCATCGGCCAAAGAGCCCCACCCTCATTTCTTTTTTCCACTGGAAACACTTAAATATTCAGAAAACAAATAGCGCTCTGGCTTCCGTCTCATTCGTTCTTTCATGTCTGATAGTAACATTGAACCCAGTGTAACCACGACGGTGTAGTCCGGGGAATAAAATGATGCTATAATAAATTTCTGGCACCTTAGTACGTATGTGTCATACATTGATGATTACAAATGTGAAACCAGAGCTGACAACTGCAGACGAGCTTTTGATATCCTCAAATTCACATTACAGCAAAAATGAGTCTGACAAACGGAGCACATTTTGGAACACTGACCAACACCCTCCAAGTGTTTCTAAGTAGATATGAACTGTTATGAGCAAGTTTCAAAGACAGATTAGTTTAACCCCAAGAACCAGTGCAGATAAGGCACGGACTGCCAGTCTCCAGGTGTGCGTCTTTCCCAAGATGTTTGTTGTGCTCTCGACTAGACAAGATCGCTGTGTAGTTCATACTCTTTAACTTCGCACTGAAAAAAACAACAACTTTTAACCACTCTAACAAGGTTTATATCACAAAGGCTCAATGTGCTTTCTTTGACTTCTATCTGTCATTATAAGCGACAACAACGCTTGGAACGTTACGGCCCTCGACTTGGGGTCTGCAGGCTACACTGTGACAGCTGGAGGTAATTCACTTTGCTTCATTGTGCTCGCTGTTAACGGCTCATGGGATGATAACGGCAGCGCAAAAGCTTTAATCATATTCCTCTGCCTTCAAGAGAGATATTGCTTTTTCTCACAGTTTATTGAGCGGGTATGGGAGGTGTGTGACAGAGTGAAAAAAGGCTGGAGCATAGGGCAGAGTAGATGTGTGTGTCGGGGTATCAGGTATACTGGTAGGTGTTGTTGGTGACCGGGGGACATGTATCATCGATCTGCTACTTGGGGCTTCCTGTACACGAGGCGGCATTAAAATGATCCATGGCCTCTTTCCTGGGCTAATACCAGTGATATTGAGATACCACACCGCTGTTTTCTGTTCCAGGCAGAGTGCAGCAGATGCCCACAGCAGAGCTCACATACACACACACAAGACAGGAGCGACTTCTTCTACTAGGGCCGGAGTGATAATCTAATAGGGACATTTGTTTTTGTCTCCAGCTCGCTCCTTGCCACCTCTCCAGCTCTGAAACAAAAGCTTTCATCTAGGGGGCCCTCTTGCTGCCTCTGTTGCGTATAAATAACAGTCGCACGACAGCAAAACAAGTGTAACACACACCATCTGCCATCTGGCCCTCCGCTGGTGTCTGCCACAGTCACAGGCAGAAACGAGGTTCAGGGGGTGGAGGCGAGGATTCGACAATCAGAATGGCGTCTCAACTCATCTCCAGAAGGATGCCACATAGAAGCCAAATAAAGAATCTTGTGGGTTTTTTTTCCCTTCAGCATTAAAATAGCATGAATATGTGATTTCTGTCGCAAAATATGTCTGAATTTGATGTAGAGGGTTCATCTGAAGGTATGGCTGCCATTATCATATGTATAACTCTGGCTAAGAATCCAGTGAGTCATTATAAATCCGTCCACAAGCAGGATGTGGGTTCGAAGCACCCACACATAGTGGATTTTCATAAATCAGGCTCCATCGAAGTTTTGGTCGAGTCTATTTTGGTTATGAATGTAAATGTTGTTTCTCTGTGATTTTTTTTAAAGAATTTGATTAGATTTCCAAAAGTTTTTAGACTCATGGCAGTGAGTCTGTATCGATGGAAGAGGCGCAAACTACATGTGGACAGCACACCACGAGCTTTCAGGTGAATAAATAATTTAATCTTGTGGCTCTTTTAAGACCATCCAATGTTATCCGACCAGCTGAATAACATTGGCAGTGACTGACCCTCCATAGCAGGGTCTGACTGGTCCAGAAATACGGTTCATGAGATGTGCAGACTTGGGTTAATTGGTTTAGTGATTTATTTATATATGTATTTTTTTTCTCTCAATTTCTTTTTATTGGTCGGACCAGCAGGGGGTCATCCCTTGAAAAGTGAGTGACTGAGTGAGTCTTCACTGTTGAAAGATGCATGAGTGAGGTAGCGGATCTGAAGGTGGTGCTAGTAAACTGGATGCTGACGTCCTCTTGAGACAGACGACGGAGGTCAAGCTGATTGCTGCTTCCTCTCCATGTTTAACCACCACAGAGACATCATATCTTGGGACCATTTGGCGATGCGGGTAAAAATGACGTGAACTGGCTAAACATGAGATGTAAGAAATGTGAGCCCCTGTAAGCAGGGAAAGCTAACACAGCAGTCATTGAAACAACCTTAAGGTCAGCAAATTAAATCATCTATATTAAACACCCACAGATTAAATACTGAAGCTAGCTGAACACTGCTGTTGCGCACTTGCCGGAAATATCGATCTCTAAATTTCATTTATGTCCGTGCTGGAATGCAAGCAGCAGTTTAAGCGTCATTCTACCCAGATTGCTGCTCAACAAACCACTAACTTGTAATTTGTAATCATGACATAAACACACGTGGAAGGATTAACTTCAATGTACAGACGTATAAACATCAGAATACATCTGTACATTTGAAATAATCCCTCAACAGTTTCTACACATTTAATACACAGATATTGTCGTACATTATTCATCAAAACACATCCCAATTTACACATATCCAGGTCCGGCATTAACACGGCTTGCAAAATCTTGTTTACTTTTCCCTTCAGAAGTTTATACAAGGACTTTACAAAATGCAAAGGCTGTCACTTCCTATAAGGGTGCGGCACGGAGAGGTGCTGTAGAAGTACTAATATTGTCGCCTTTGCTGCCATTTCCTCATGCTTGAGAAGATGATTGAGAATTGGTACATTTTTGTATGCATATATGAATGTGGGTTTTTGCTCATGTGAATGCATTGCATGTGTTTGTGTATGCTAATAATTTGTGCAGGACCGTCTTTGTATATTCAGTAGTGTTTTCTTTCGACGTAAGCATATTCATCCATGATCCTCTACATTCATGTGCTCTTTCGCTCCAGGTAGTATTCGTACTAAATGTTGCCGTATTGTTGAAGGCGCTAACATAGCGTTCATGTTGATGTCGATTTTTGTTACAACCTTATTTTTTAATTTATAAAAATGCCCTGCAGGGATGAACCGTTGGGTACTGGTGCCAATATTGGCACCAGTACCCAACGGTACGGATCGATATTGGCAATATTGCCAATATTGATTCAAACATGAACAGTACCCAACCCCAGATTACTGATGCCTGCCTCAAGTTAAGATGTTTGGAAAGAGCAGGAGCTCATTACCCCCCCGTGATTGTTCTCTAATTCATTTCTCTAATATCAGCCAGATAGTTTTTCATCACTTCCACGAGCCCCGATCGATTCTTTGAGCAAAGCATGTTCCATTACCAAGAATTACTCACCTATCGATAGGAGGGGAGGGATATTAATCAATGTAACCTTTGTAACTAACAACCTTGTTATTCTTCCCCAGCCAAACAAAGTGAGAATTTGGCTGCGTTGGAGGCTCATTATCAAGAGAGGTGGAGAGCAGACATTATACATTGCTATTGATCATGGGTGAAGACAGGCCTATGCAGTCAATACCTACAGCAGATGAAATATGACTGCATCCTGCGGAGAATAGCAGCCCTTCTTTGTAATATGTGCTATCCAGTCTTCTTTCTTGGGTGTACAGAGAGATCTGAGGACATTTGATTATTAATAAATTTTTTTTTAAATTTCTTCTTGAGCAAGCAGTGATCTTTTGCTAATTATATAAAATGACATAAATATATCTGGCGTCAGTTATTTAGCTTGTCTTTGCAGGAAGAGTTGTTTACATTTGGTGGCCAGTCCTTTTTGCGAAATATTCAAGCATATTTACCCTGGCCTTGGACAACTGAGAAGTCAGTGGATGACATATCTTTTAAATGCAGCTACATATCTGGCACAAGATAACAAGCCAACTTTACCCACAACCAAGCTGCTAATTTGTAATTCTAGCAACCAACTGATCAGCTGCTAGCCGGCCTTTAGCTTCTGAGGCTAAAAACTAGCAGGTAGGGCCCAGCTACCCACTGGATAGACACTTATTTTTAAATACTGACCAAAAAAAGAGAGAAATTTGGTGCAAATTAACATTGCTTTTTTAAGTTTGTCTGTTAGATTAAGTGGTAAATGTGTTTTCTTTGTAAACACTGCGCACATTTGAATACATTTTTAGATTCCTTGTGAACTTATGGCACATACTGTATGTTTAACACTGTATATTTAACGGTCCTCGGCCTCATCCACTGTCCCTTCTTCCTCAATCTCTCACAAAACTATAAATCTCTGTGTCAGCCAGTCTGCAGTAAAAACACAACAAAAGCAGTAGAGAAACTATAATAGATACTTCTAACTGTGAGCTTATTGCTCCGCTCAGTCAGGTATCCTCCTGCCCTCTCCCCTCTTCCCCACTATCTCTCCAACACACCTGCAGTTTTGTGGTCACCGGTGTCATGCCTCTGTATACAAATGTGTAAAGGTTTATTGAGCATGTCAGTGCTCAGTCGTTTTTCCTCCCTCTTCAGTGTTGAGAAGCTGCATTCGCTCACTGCTGTGGCCATAAGAAGGACTTGAACAATCCTGTGGATGATGAGGGTGAGTATCTGTCAGTGCATGGGCCTCAAAATGTGAACTCTTCCTGAAAGGGCTTTTAAATCCATCCACTCTGACTGTACTTTTTGAAGATTGCATTTTTTTTTTCAGCACAGGTTGGTGTGGCAATTGCCCAACACTGTCAGACCTTCTCGAGTCTTCAGCCAGCCACAGGTGTCAAAAACACGGGCAGCTGCGAGCGAGTCTTGATCGAAAATGGCAAACTTAGGCGCTTCTCCATGCTCTGTAGGACTTTCATTGTCTCATCTTAAAGCTTTCCATCCTCACTGTCAACCAGTTGATCCTCCTGGAAAACTCCCATGAGCCCCCCTCAGAAGTGCATCGAGGTGCAGTGCAGATGCGGTCCATCGCTCTGAGACAAAGATAATTCTTTTCCAGAGCTTGACAGACATCCCTCAGAGTTGTCTCCTACAATTTGAAGCTACTGACAGCTGATCAAGAACATCCGGAAAAGAGGGAGATGAAGGTGGAGACTTGTAGCTTTTCAAAAATGCACAGTGCCAGTCATTCAGTCGTGGTTGGCCAGTGAGGATGAAGCTACAAAAGGAGGGGAAGTGGAGCTGCTTGTGCAACACAGACGATGGCGCCCTTAACCGTGGAAAGACCGGAGATGATTGTTGATTTCAGAAAGCTTTATCCAATCACTACTGATGGTTCAAGTTCATGCGACATCTGACTGACAACCAGGTTTCAAGAGGGCCTGTATTAAAAGTTGTACGAAGAAGGCACTTCTCTCTGATGATGAGGAAGGCAGCGTCCATTCACTGCCACTGTAACATTCTTGAAGTCTCTCCATGATTCGAGGGAGTAATGGCTGATCTTGTAAAGACCTCTTCTCCATTAATGGTTTGTGGATTAGATTTTAGCACAGTCGAGTTCAAGCTATGGGGCCAACTAATAGATGTCCAGTAGTCTGAGAGACAACACTAATGAAGGCTGAGGTCCCTAACCAGTTTTTCCTCCTGCCCTACCTTCAGAATCTAAACTTGTTCTTCCAGGGTAAACCCTGTCGTCTTCAGATAACGTAAATGTGTGGAGTGAATCTAAAACCAGGACTCTGCTTTCTAGCGTTAGCCCGTAACACAACAACACAAAACATGCTACATCAATGTGAGCTGACCTAAACAGTTAGTGGTCACTTTGTTACATGCATGAGCAGAAAGCCGTAGCTATTTTGATTGATGTCAGCAATTAGGAAAACAAATTCTCATACAATATACATTCATGCATTTATCAGTGTAAAGCATTACCTTGAGGAAACTTGGAGAGTGCATATGCCAAGGAGGTATGACTTCATTAGATCCAGTGCAGGATCAATTTCAAACTCTTATTGATTGTTCTTCAAACTGAATTCTATCATCCTTCTGCATTTCGAGGAAAATCCATCCCCCTAACTGACCGACAACCCCAGTGATCACATTACTTCCCCAGCTGAGGTAACATTGAAACCCGGCAGTGCAGTTCTTGATTTGCTGGGACCTCTAGCAACCTAAGGCCCATGATCGAAGAGGAAAGTTCTGGTCAGAAAAGGACGAGGTGAGTTATGGTGAACACATGATGGTGTTGGTTGCCAACTAAGATGGCCTCCATTGTTGGCGCTGTTGAATTAAAGGAAGCGTGTCATCTCTTCAAGGTAGGTGGGCGGTAATAACGATGCTACGGGGGCGATGGCTCTGGTTTTTAAATTCAGTTATACGGTGGTTGATAATCTCATGGAAGCACTTAACCAGATGTATTTCTAAACAGACTGGTAGGCGATGTACGAAAACTATGCGATGAGCTTTTTTTTTTTTTCAACTGTCAAAGTATTTTATTTATTTATTTATTTATTTTGGTCCATGAAGGAATTCTCGGCTGCTTAAACTACAAGCTGTACAGAACATGCATCGTAAGTGTTGTCCCCTTTCCTGTTAATTGTGATCTGGTGTTTTCCTAAGAGCAACTTTTCCTATGAACAACAGGCGAGACATCAGCTTGCCGAGGAAAATGCAGACATACAACACATCACTCATTAGATGTCTGATATTCCAGCTGGATAATTAATTTTTGTTGTCTTTTTCTTTTTTTTAAATCTACAATGCTGCTGAAAAAGGCGCAAAGGAATCCGGATGATTGCAGAACTGTAGGGATCTGAGTATGGAACTGTGTACAAAGGCTCATCGTATGGATCGCCACAGCTTTTTCTTTTGAATATTTTATGTTTTCAGGATGAGTCTCGCTGGGAATATTGGTGTATTGGTGTCCTGTGCGTAACTTTTTGGTGCTATGGACCATCAGACCATACTTAATGCGGACCCCTGGTATCGGTGGAGGAGCTGAAGGGACATAAAAGGAAATTAGAGAAATGATACAGATACAGCTCAATAAGTTGAACTACGCTGAGGTGTGGTTCCAAAAGCAGATTTCTTTTCTTGCAGAACTGTTTCCACTATAGCTAGTGATATGAGGAACATTTTATGCAGTATTTAATAAACCATTAAACCCATTTAAACTCCATTACCTGGGGAAATGATAAAAGAGACATCTTATTGCATGATAAACGTGTCTAGAGTAAACGATGACTCTCTCTCTCTAATGCTGGAACTAATGAGAAGCTAAGGGAGTAGTCCTGGTTTTAATAACCTAAAGTTATTGAGTTTAATACCCATATAACCTTTTAATAACAATACACTTGCTCAGTTTCGACCTTGAATTAACTGAATGTAGAAATGCCAGATTTCAAGAATAGCAGGGACGAGCAATGAGAGCCACACAAAACACAGAGACCTGCTGTTATTTTATCCTGGTTTAGAAATATTCAAATACAAAAAACCAAACAAACACCTGCAATGTGGTAGAAATGGAAAATGATCAAAGTGCATTTTGTTACAGCTGAACATACCTTTAGTTCACTGATTACTTTGGTCCCTAACTCTGTTTATCTACACCAAATCCTTCAGCTAATGATGCAGAAAAAAAGGAATAGGAAAGAATTCTTTCTCTCACAAATGGTTTTACCCAGAAAAAAAAACAACAACTTTGAGATACTTGAAATAGCTTCAATGGTGGCGGTAGCGGCCTGAAGGGATGCGTCGCACTGCGGAACTGTAAGATATGTGTCCGACATTATGTGGTTTAGAAGCATGCTGAGAGGTGAACCAACAGCAGTGATAAGACCTGTGGAGTGGAGAAGCACATGAGTGGGTTGAACACCACCGATGAGGTCCGATAAGTCACGAGGAGACAGTCTGACGGTTTATTTATATCACTTTTACTTGCTCATGGCTGAAATGTGACAGAGCTGAAGTTCAGTGAGCAGAGAATAAAGCAGCAAACCAGGAGAGAAGGATATTGAAGTGTCAGACTCCAGGATGGAAGCTCAATGCGTCCATAACGTTTGATTTCGAATTTGATGTTTGAACAATCTTTAATTGAGATGCCGTGATCGATCAGCTGCTGATCACTATCGATTGATTTTGAAAAACCGTGTGGAGCACAGATATGAGAAAAAGCCTCCTATCCTCCGTGCTGCTTTTTCTTCAGCTACCAAGATGCTCAACCAAGCCAGTGTCAACAAAGGGAACCAAACCAGCCCCCATGTTGATAAGGTCGACCAGACCGCACCCACCCAGGCCAGCCCCCCCCCCCCCGAAAAAAAAGTTATGCATCATGTTGGTCTGCTGCTGCTTAACCGCCTTTGATAAGCATTGCGAGCTGTGAAATTCTCTAAGGTTATAGGGCACCAATTATTGTGTTATATATTTAATTTTATTTCCTAATTATTTTCTATATGTTCATGTGGATGTGGGAAGGTTATCCCGCCTGCCAAGCAGCAGCTGATTGTTTTTTTTTAAATCTTATGAAATAATGAATGTTTCACGAGCGCAGAGAGAGGTCAGAAGTTAATGGGCAGAGAGGGCAAGTTCACAATATGCCCTTAAAATGAGGCACGAAATGGCTCGATAATTAGGAGGGGTTTTTTTTTTTTGTTGTTGATTTTTCTTTTTTACTTCCCACCGTACTTTGCCTGTTTTAATTGAGTTTCAAATATTCACACATGAATGCTGCTTCTGACCTTTTTGTGGTGCTTCGGTATTTAGTGGCGGCCTATTATTGATATATATTCAGAGCCGCACGGCTGCAAAAAAAAAAAGAAAAAAGACATTCCAGAGAAAAGCAAATTCTCTGTGTATCTATCACAACTTTAGAAACGACATTATGTTAGCACCACAACAGTTTCACAATTTGAATTTTTTACCGGTAGTTTAGTGAAAAATTCTACTTTTTTTTATTTTCAGCTGCTTTATCTTCAGTCTGGTTGCTTCAGGGCTGCTTGTCATCAATTAATACCGCTGTAATGTTTCTACTAATGAATGACAAATTTTAGCCCCTTGTGTTAATCACACTACACTCTCATCATTGTTGTATTCATAAACACACACCCCTGCAGACTCGAACACACACATACACACTCAAGTCCATCAGAGTGAAAAAGCGTGCTCATGCATTTATGGAGTAGGAGCACCCGCTGAGAGGCTGAGTGATGGATTGGCAGGAGACATGATAGATCGACAGATTGGGAGGATTTTGTGAGACAAGACACATGGAGTGTTTGCTATCTCAAACTCATTATCCTCCATAAACAGTGTAAACTCTCAAAGTCAAATATTTATCCTGAATAACCCCAAACCTTTGGTTCTCGTCGCTGTAGATAAATAAGCTTTTATATTACCATGGAAACATGTTGTTCAGGAATATGAAGGGCAGTTCATAACTGGAGCCAATAAAAATCCCCCTCCCCTTGCCCTTAAAAACAATATAGAATAACACTCTGGAGCAGCCTTTTTCTGCAATATCTCACTATTAAAGTCCCGGGTGCTGCATATTTCAGAGCAATGGACGTGATGATGTGCATCTTTGTCCTGCTCTCTTTAACCCTTTTCATGCCAGTGACAAGATTCTCCAGCTATCACTGATAAGCTGTGAGGCACTCTTAGACGTCTTCTGTCAAGAAAAAAATAAGTCACTGGCACGAGAGTAAGAGGCTAGCAGCTGTCTGTGAGGCTTGAACCAGGTTCTACAGGTGACACACGGGCTCGGGTAACATTCATAGCATTGACAACGCTGAGGGACATGCAAATAGAAATAAAAATCTGAAGTTGAACAAACTCACACAGCTTTTTGTCACCAATAAGCATTTAATGAAAATTACCAGTGCTTGTAAAAAAGAATTAGATAAATGAAATGCTTATTTTTGTATGGAAGTGTGTGTGTGTGTGTGTGTGTGTGTGTGTGTGTGTGTGTGCGTGTGTCTAAAACTAGACACTCTGCTCTGTCTTTTGATACATTTCCTGTTTATGCATTCAAAAGATCAGTTAGTTTTGTCAAAGACAAACTAATACTTTTATTCTCAATTTTGTAGTTACTATTTCCTGCCCATGTTTCAACTTGTGCCTCTTTGTTAGTCACCCTCTCTTATTTTTTTCTCCTCCTGTCTCATTGTGTTGTTTGTTTTGTCCTGAAAAGGAACAGTAATACAAAATTATCTTATTCTCACTATTGTGTCCAAAGGCCAGTTTGGACTGTAGATTCAGGTTCCAGGGACATTTGCTGTGGTATAGACTAGCAGGTTTCAGAAAGCTGCAGACCCAAGCAGCACAATCCAAGTATTCGTACATTCCAACTCATTTTGCTGTAAATTTAACAAAGTAGGACACCATAAATACACAATAGTTATGAAATGTTCTTCCGATCCATTGGAGAGAATTTTTAAAAAATGGAATTGCATGGAATAACAAGCCCATTGTCATTTGTTTGTCTGTAAAGGCGAGAAATGAGTTCTCCTCTGCAGTTGGATCGTAAAATTGGATAGACTCAGCTCAAAGATAGAACTGGCAGTAAAGTTGCACTGCTGCTCTTGTCAGGCCACAAAAAAGCGGAAGAAAAAAACTGCATTAAAGTCACCGGGTTACAGACAGGCTATTTTCCTCAAAAGGATAGAAAAAGGTATTTTAAACTCATTATCTCATCACAAGCTTTTGGCAGCCCAAGCTAGTTTTTTTGCTTTGTTTATCGTTGGATTTTACAATGTTATTTCCCTGAAAAACCAGGCTGCTGCGACCACACAACCACCACCGCCATCACGTACGCTGCTGGGTTGGTAAGCATAGTTCTCACCTAAATATGTGCAAACATGGTCAAGTCATTTAGTTAATTCTGTCGCTTTGTAAAGCACCGCTGGTGCTATGTAAAGAAACTGGCTTGATTTGATTCGTCCCTGTTCAAGAGTGACGAAGGATTCCAGACTTCTTCGAAACAAGAGTCGTGTACTCTTTACCTAAAAAAGAAAAGAAAAAAAAGGAGGGATTTTCATATAAATATTGCCTTGAAAATGTCTCAAGCATGAATTTTGCTGAATGGATTAAGCTTTATTATTGACTCATTTCATCAACAGCGGTAATTTCATTTTTTTTTATATGGCTACATTGACTTTATTTAAAATTGAATACGTGTAAAATGAATGTTGGAATGGTTGCATGACTGAGTTGTGACTTGGTGAGGACTTGAATCTCAATGTTTCGTTGTTTTTTTTTTAATTGACTAGGATTTGTCTGTAGCGACAAGACTTATAAGTCTAATTTATGGGTTTTTAATTCTGATTTAAAAAACAACAACAATTATCCGACCCATCTGAGGGACACCAACCTCTGCTGCTACCGAGCTCAACAGTGTGATTCTGGAGGGTAAATCTCAGTCAGATTCTCAGCAGAGGAGTTGATTATCAGCCATGATGTCTTAACCATCCGAGGTCGACCCACCATGAGTGAGCAGGTGAAGAAATGATGGGACCTGCTTCAGTAGAAGCCTCAAGTTCTAAGAAAAACAGGTTTTATTTGTGATCTCACAAAGAATCACTACACTACCCACAAACCTAAAGTGCACCACTGACGGCTCATTAATTGAGTGTGTTGTTCCGGTTAGATCTGCACACCTTGATGGTGTAGTATCTGCTCTTTCCCCTAGATGGCGCCAACCTCAGGGGATGCCAGCCAGTGCCTCCACACCTGCACCCCATCACCGCTGTCACACCTGCACCGCATCACGATCAACAACCTTTATAAGGATGGCATCTTACCTCCCCTGTCTGTCAGATTGTTGACCTTCCTGCCCGGTTTTGGATCTTTACTTGCTCGTCATTTCTGGAATAGTGGTATTTTGCCTGTTTGGTTTTTTTTGGACTTTGTCAAGACGGTTCATTATTGACTAACCTTCGTTTCTGTTCCCCCCCCCGAGGTTTCTCGTTCCGTCACTCGTTGATGCGCCTTCAGTTCGCCAGCCAGCCGTGGAGTTTCCGGCCCTATTGTCTTCTTTCTTGGTTCCTCCCAGTGGAGTTTTTTGTTGGGTTTTTTTTATCGTCTTCGTGAGCGCTTTTTGTTATACCCGTTTGTCCAATAAGCCCAGTGTGACACCTTCCATTGTCTGTCCGCGTTTGGGTCCTAACATGTTACCTAACAGTTCCTGTGGAAATGCTGATTGAACTCATGACTGTCGGCGATTTCCTACGATCATTTAAGAGGAACCTGGCTGCAGGAAAACAAGAAGAATTGAATATTTACACATTAAATATTCAGTAACATTAGTGATAAATAGCACTTGGTCATGAATGTTGTTCAAAATGGCGTTTGCGATGCCTTATGATTGGGTAGTTCCTGAACTCTTAAGATAATCATGTACACGGACTGGTACCTTTTGTTTTCTTTTCTGCGCCAAATCCTATATTTGATGGTCAAGTTTTGTCTGCTGGCTAGTTGACTTGGTTCCAGGCTATAATTTTATCAGGATTTCCTGAAATGTCAACGGAGGAATTGAATGGGGAAGTTTCTTCCAGCTCTAAAAGTGGGCGGTCGCTGTTGAGCTCTCTAACGATGACAATTACGGATCCTCTTACAGGCCTCACCACCAGCCTCTGTATTATGATTTGACTTCAATTGCAGTCTGCTATGTAAGTGGAATAATTACATCTTTTGCTCTCAATTTGTCAGGCATTAGCTGTTTGCAGCCATTTTTTTTAGGCCTCTTGTGGATCTCTTTAACAGTTCAAATTAAGGCAGAGTAAATGGCAAGTAATGGTATTTTTAATAATAAGCCAATCTGTTTACTGACAATTCAGTGAATTATGCAGCAGACATGAGAATAAATAGCTTTGAGCCTTTTAAAAACCCCCCTGTTGGTTTAGAATTCATCTTGATCAAACCGTTGTCTAGAGTCATGAAAATCCCTCATGTAATTCTGTTTCAGGAAAGCAACCATCTGGGGGGAACATGGGAGACAGGGGTGCGTGAGAACACCGTGTAATATTTCCTCCAGAAAGTGTCCAGAAACAGTGTCCCACTTTTATGATTTGAGCGTAGAAAGCAGACTAGATCTGACCCTAGGAATCATTTTACGACTGGACCGATCCTACCGCACCAATCAAACCCTGGCGGTGAAAAACAACGGTCATTTCAATATCAGTATTTATACAATATCATTTTAATACCTCAATATGATCTCATTTTAGAAGCCCCGCCCCTCCAGTTGATGGTGTGACTGGAATTCTCTGACACTTCCCCGAAGTGTCTTCCCCTGAGTAGTTTTACTCAGGTTTTGCGCGAACAGGATCTGAGACCTGATGTGAGATTTGATCCTAGCCAAGGATCTGAGCTGCATTGACACAATTTGCATGGACATGTTCGTAGGTTTGTCTGATAAATGAGGACCAGAGTCATCACATCTAACAGTTTACATATCGTGACTTACTGTTGGACACATTTGTCTTCATACACCGAGTAGATTGGTCCCATTAGTGACTTCAGCTCATTACTCAAAGCAACATGTGATTTATAGCATGAACATGAGTTATAATAGAAGATCGATTGGCTGAAACGTTCGTCGAGGGTTTGGCAAACGCCACAGACAGTTGAAGCAGCCAAAGGTTTCAATTGCACTTAGAGGACACAGTGAAATGAATTATTGTGTGAAGCCATGAATACTGAAATCCTCCTTTTAGTCTAACACTGGAGGTTTGTACGACTGTTTTTTCTTGTGCGACTGTAGCCAAAAAATATGTGTGAAAAGGGAAAACTGTTTGACCGCCTTTTATCACCTTCTTCCATTCCCCCAGCCTCTCTCTGGAACATTGTGCCGATTAATTGTCTCGTAAATGTTATCAGTTCTTCCGTGCTCCACCCCTCCCGCGTATATTGTCTCAACTGTTGAACCTAAGGTGGTGTGTTGGATCTCTACACAGCAGTTCATACTGTTTGAGTCCCAAAACAACCACAACAAACAAGTGCATGCCCAGTTTTACAGGCAGTTGTGTATTTTGTTGAGGGTATTAGACTTAAAGCCTGCTGAGTCTGTAGCACAGTTGCTGCTAACACAGGACATCATTTGTAGAGGATGACAAGCGGCGTGAAGTCACAGTCGGAGCAGAGTTGAGACTTTGGATCAGTTCTCTCTTTGGCTGAACCCCGCTGCCAAATGTAATTTGAGCAGATGGTCCACGACCATACAGGCTTTCCCAAAGGAAATGACCCAATATTTGGCAACAAGCTCTGGGATGTCAGCTTGAACCAGACTCATTTTCCACAGGTTATTTTCACTGAATGTCATGAAGTCAAAGTGTAGAAATCTTACTGGTCTACTTTTACAGAAATTACCGCCATTGCACATTCAGAGGGGACTGAAATTGTGCACATGCTCTGGTTATGATCACATCAGAACTCCTTTACTTGCTATTAATGAACTGATTCAGGTTAAATTGAGCTGTATTAAGTGAGGCTTTGGGGAAATTACAAGGTAGTTAGCTCTGGAGTGAATGATTTGATGTTGGAATTTAAAAAGTATCTCTTGGTTTTCATTAGCAGTAACAGCCTGCATGTGATGATGCAATTATTCACTCGAACAATGCACATGGTGAATAAAGATAGGTGGTTTATGTACATCCGTGGATCTTATTACATTCGGTCAGCATACAGTACACACTTTAATTCAGTGTCTATTTCATGATGAGCAAAACCTGTTAAAAGATCTGATTTAATTAACCAAGCTGACATTTTCATTCTTTTGTCATGTGTCTGAGTCTTGAACAGTCAGACTCTTCTGACGCGATCACAGAACCTCACAGTAACGATGTGACATGACTGACAGCGTCATTTACAACAGTCCACTCAGAGTTGAATAATGAAAATAAAGGTTCGGTTCAGGATTGATCACTGCTCAAACTTTGTCCTGGAGCATTTGTCTGCAGCAAATGACAATCTTTTTTTTTTTGTTGTTCTCAAATTTTGCCAGCAGTTCAAAGGTGGGATTCCTGTTTCATCCATCTTTTGTTAGTAAGCTTGTAGCTACATTAACACCAGGCTGGGGGAAAAAAGGATTTTATGTTTCTTTTCATGCATCAACAGGTAGTCTCTATAGTACTTTAACAGTCTGGGAGATGCGAAGTGGATGTGGTTTGAAAATAAATAAATAAAATGAAAAAAAAATAGAGATAAGAGTTATTAAAAAAGGTAAATGTTGCTGATCTTTCAGGCCCGATTTGATGTGAACTCTTGTCTCCTGTTTGAAGGCCACACGCTATTAATCGGGCAACATCACGAAAATGAAAATCATGTGGACTCTCGTGAAAAATTCCACAATTGGACATAGAACCAGAATATATTACTGTCAAAAGACATGCCATTATTGTGTTGTAGGGTGATTTTATGACTCGGTGTGTTGACAGTGTTTCTCATGTCTCTAATATGTCTTGAATACAAACGCACAGTCGTCTTCAATAACAAAAGAAATCAGAGCAATAATAACTGAAAGAATCATTACAGCACTGACATGCCTATGAATCTTTGTGATGGCATTATAATCTAAGCTCCGCCTCCCCCTGCACTCAGAGGGGGTGGGGATGGGAGACAGTCTGTTCGAGGAATTTCTTTCAGACCCAGACAATCAATAGAGAAAACAAAGCTTAAATCCTTTAAAGTTGTAAATCAGTTTGTCAGATGCAGAGAGAAAGTTTAAAGGGTCTTTGAAAGTATGCCAAAAAAAATTTAATAAATAGGGGAGAGAAAAATAACTAGTTTTCATGCACGATATTACAAAACACAGGTTTTATTCATAAACACTGTTTTCTTTTTATGCATATTAACATTGAAAGTCATTAATCAATCACTATTACTATTAGATTCTAATTATATTCATATGATTATTTAACTTAACCATTTTGGTTGACGCGTAGATCCCACGCAGCGCAGGTGATTGTGACATCAAAAACTGTCGTGACAGAAATTAGTTTAAATGTTCACTTCCTGGATCATTTATTTCCTTTTTTCTGGGCAATGAGGCTCTTTGCCATTTTTCAGTATTCTAACAGACAACAGAACTAGAGCAGATTTTGTGGGGCGACCATGTTGCCTGTTTGGTGGTGTTACGAGACTGTTCTTTACTGAAATATGGGATCTTTCCAGAGTGGAACTTTCCCGCTTCCCTGCTGCATGAGTGCACCGTTAGTTCCTTGGTTTCTTATTCTGCCAGACCCTTTCTTCAGTTAGCCAGTTCTCTTTCGTCTTGTATGCCAAGGATGTCGGTTTTTATTTACAGGTTTCATCTACTTTCTAAGTACCATCATTTGCAGGTTGTTGTTTGTTTGTTCTTCACTTCCTGACAGCCTCTGCTGATTGCTGCACTACAGGCTACCTGCCCACGTCAGCTTGTCACGAAAAATATCTGTCAATATTTAAGTTGCTTGATAACATTTGTGTAAAGGAACGGAGAACAAAACTTGAAACAATCAGTGTTGACCATTGAACTAATGTGTTTATGAGACACACAGACGTCTGAGCTAACATCAACAGGACACCGATTTAGCACCACAGTCTGAAGAATAAGAGCCCTTTTCAAGCCATCTATGGCAGCAGGTGTTTGGTGGATGGTGCTATGTGTGCCCTGTGCATTCTGGGCGTGTTCAGCCCCATTCTGGTATTTTAGATGGCACGTAATCAGCAAACTACCCAACGAATCAGATGTGATTCGGGCCTGATATCATTCAAATCATCGGACTGCCTTGTGTCTTTCCATTTAGCCAAGTTGAGCCAGGACTTGATGTGGTGTGATTTCAATGACAGACACACTTCACTCTGTAGAAGTGAAGGTGAAGGCATGGGAGCACATCATATATGGTAACAGTGGGAATCCACCCAAGTCATCTGAATTGAGGAAGGGCTGGGTGTTGTGGCGGCCATTGTTCACGTTTTCAGGCATCAGTAGAACTGCAGTGCAATGCCATGCAGCTGTTCATGCGACTGATGTGCCCTTAAAGTAGAACTTCACATATAACACCATTGACCAGTGACCAACCTCTTCTTGGTCGATTGCAGTGGTCTTGGTCACACTTTTTCTGGTGTTCCAAAATAGCAATGCAACATGTTTGTGCCAGACCAGCCTTATTAACGTACTAAAACAACTGCCTGCACAGACCAAACGCAAGTTCATTCGCTTTAAAAGGCGATGGCTCTTGGTGTGAAAACAGAATTTGTGAAGGTTTGTAACTGCCATGACATTTGTGCTTGACTTAGCGCCATCTTGTGCCATGCTTCAGATATGGCCCTATGACTACTTTATGTCTAAAAATCACTTAACATGCTGGAACGGCTGTGTGTGACAGACTTCCCTTCCCTACCACTGCACACAGTTAAAACCTCTGATCAGCACTGTAAAAACTGCCATATGCTCCTCAAACTACTGCAGTAAGATGAAACCATGCAAAACTAAGGATCAAACAATTCTGTATGGTTGCCATTGTGTATTTTTCCACCTTTCTATTTTATGTTAATCTCTGGTAGAATGGTAGTGGAAAATAGCTTGCTTTCTCAGCTCATGCTCCCTGAAGGTAATAAAGAAGATTTCTCCAAGGGTAATGATGAAAATGAGCTCATCACTGTAGTAAGACAAGGTGCTCATATTATTAGGTCTATCTCCACATTCCGCCTAATGTAGCACGGAGGAGGCTCATGCAAATGCAGTGTAAATCCAGTCGCAGGCAAAGTGGCTTTAGCCTTTGCATTCCCTTCTTACAGCTGTCTGTATCATTGGTGAACAAACATTTAAGACATCGTCTGCTGAGTGCAACTTAGCCTGAATGAAAGTTTTAAAATAATAGATGAGGAAATTAACTAATATCTTCAACATTCAGGCTCCTCTGCATGATTTACTCTTGTACCATATTTTCTAAGCCTAATCAGGGAGTTTAACCTGAAGGAAATTAGTCTTGGCATGGAATTATTGACGCATCTTTGATGTAAACACCCTTCTCTGAGGGTGTTAAAAGATTGTTTTCGGGATTTACACAGTGCTGTTTCCTTAGTGCGTCAACTGAAAGTGAGCGTAATTATTCCTGAGGTTTTTACATCATTCAGGCTTTTGCACTTTCAACAGGAGGAAAGATAAACAACATTGAAATTAAAGATGCATTTTGCTTGCACTGTGATCACAGGACCACTCCCCGGTGCTACACATACACAAATGCACTCATCACAAACACACACTCATCAAAGCACTGCTATCCTCGGCGCACATGTCTTGTTTGGCATTCGGCTTCGGTCTTGATGCAGGCAGGGCTTGGGATCTTGACAGACCAAGAATACTCCATCCACAGCAACGTGCACATTATTAAACCTCCAAAATACATGAATTATTCACAACTACAAATATGCCGCAGCAGAATGTGCTTTTCATTGTTTATATATATAATATATATGCTGTGTATGCATCTGCATTTGTGAATGCACTTGTTCATGGTACACAGAGCATTCAATGCATTCACAATACACACAATAAGAACAATAAAAGTGCTGTTTCAGTGGAGGGACATGGAGGAATAGCTGAAAAGTGACCTCTTGTGGTCCGTTGAATAGTAACAGGTTTTTTTTTTATTAGAAGCAACAGCAGATGAAGTTGACATTCTCTTTGGATCATCATCTAATTGATAGAAGTTTTTTTGGGTGTGTGTGTGTGTCTTGAGACTTTTTTTTGCATTTAATTGTTATTTAATCAGTTATAGTTTCAGTTGTAGGGCAGAGGTCCACTCTTATCTGCATTACATGATTAACAATTGACATCAAATCTTGAAATTGTAACAGACTGAAAATGATCAAAAGCCTGGATTCAACAAAGATTATACAAAAAATGAGGCATCTGCATAAAAATGGATGCAGAAGTACTGATTACATTGAATAATGTAATTATTAGTGTACCAAGTAAAGATCCAGGTGGTACACCACATGTATCCTGATAAAACATTCATATGATATTTTACGAAAAGTTAAGCATGTTTATTTGTGCACAATGCTGGAAATGTCCAGCACATCAGTGACCGGTGCTCCTGAGTTCCTCCCATGCTGAGGTCAGGGGTCCGTGCAAGGCCGCAGGGCCGCACATCACAGGTTACATCTGTTGAAACCCCTGCAGGGAGAACCTTGACCTTGAAACCAATTATCATCTTGCTTTATATTAAGTGTTTTATGTGGACACTAAAGAATTCCACAGAATGGATAATCATCTTCTATGGAAGGATTTGTCATCAATCACTTAAAATGCAGCTGTGCAGTGACAGAGATTCAGATGAAAACCAGGCTGCTCTGGTTCCAATTCTCTTTACTGTTCCTAACCAAGAGGTTTCAGGTGTCTAATCTGAACAATGAATTTGCTGCGGTGACATCAGAAATTGCTCATTTGACGGTTAGGTCATCCTGCACACTCTGGAAGACACGGATATACACTATCGAACTCCTTTCATGTTTCAAACTAAGATGGGGTAAAAGGAACTGATAAAACAAGAGCATTGCACTTTCTCTATGCAATATTTAACCCTTTTTAGGTGAAATGGTTACACAACCCAGTTGAAACTTTGCAAAAATAAAGCTTGCTTGAGTGTATATTTTTTGACTGTTTTCAGCACCAGACTTTTTGGAGGATCGTGTCTTTGTGTTGCTACCAACAAAGTATAAACCATCAAAGTCACAGTTTGATAAACTGCTGAGTAACTTGTTGAGAAAGAAATCAACTTGATTGGTGATGTAAGTTAACTTGGGATATTTTTACAGGTAGAAGCCATGAGAGAGAAACAAAGTAAGCTCCTATGTGTGTTTGTCACATCTTAGCCAGAATTGTCTCTAAGCAACAACATTTTCAATGATTGTCAGGCACTCTTTCTCAGAAACACCTAAAATAGAAAGAAAGGGAGAGGAGGAAGGATTTAACTTGGTCCTGTTAGGGGCTCGCTCTGACCTTCTCTGTCTGGGACACAGTCCTAATCCCAGGCTCCCATTTACCAAATCAGACAACCATTCATTTTTGACTGGGACAACTTCAAAAGGGGGTGGGGAAAAAAAGCTTTCCTGTTTCCCCCTTTTTTTAATGCCAGACCATGGAGAGACACAGGAGATGAATACCTGCGGGATGTGATTTTCTTGGGTAATGAGAAAAGTATTAATGCATTGAAGCTTTTTGTTTATTCCTACAGCAGCGGCTCTGTGCGCTGAAGGGTGCTCAGAGCTCTAGAGAGCCAGGTGTTGGGTGCAGGGGAAGATGTGAGGCAATATGCTGCTGATGAGAAGAATGAGGTGTATTATGTTGTACAATAATGTCTTTGACCCATAAGATTGAAAAGCTGTGAATTTAAAAACTTGCATGTCATGATGAAGGTGTTATAAAGGCTATCATTGTGACTACATGCATCTGGCTGCTGTTGATGACTTACGCTAAAGAAAGACTATATTCTCCATTTAGTTGTTTAAGTGCGCAGCTTTGAAGACAGAATAGTAAACTCACTGCATGATGATAAATGTTTCCACTGCGCGCTGCCTGTGGTGGTTATAATTTCCCTCTTTATTGACTCATTTTGGCATCTAGAAAAGCAATAATGGCATTAAAATTCTGAGGTAGTTGACTTTTTATGCACTTCCCTCCGTAATTCCTCTTTATCGAGATTACAGATCATTGGAGTGGATGATTTGGGTTGAAACAGACAGATGCTCATCAATCACAGGCTAACACCCATAAATAATCAATCAGCAGGCACTGTTATAGCACGATTAGGCCATTTAACAGGACTACTGCTGTCCCAGAGTACAAACGCCAGGGAAGAATCTATTCATTGATGGAAATATGGCCGCCTCCAGAGCAATAGGTGGCAGTACGCCCCTGACAGTTGGTTGTAAACAGACTTTCTTCTGTTTAACCATTGGGTATGATCAATGCCCAACTGCATTATTTAAGTAGCTTAGTGTGATGTAAGAGCGGTCATCAGAGATGGAATTTGTACTTTTAAACATGTCCGGTTTTAATTGGACCAACACAACATATCAACTTTTTCCAACGTTTTATAAACTACAGGTGACAAACTGAAGGGGTAAGAGTATTTCAGGGCCTTGTGCTTGAGTGACAGGCTGATGGACCGTGAGATGGGGTGTCTTCCTTTGGGATAATGTTAGTAGTTCAGTCCTCCACGTGGGATTCAGAGTAGAGCTGCAAAAGCAGACATTTAAGATGGTTTGGGCATCTAGTCAGAATGCCTCCCTATAGGTTCTCCCTATCCTCATCCAGCTGGAAGGAACCGACAGGGCAGACCGAGTACCAGGTGGAGGGATTATATTTCAAGGAATGCCTGAGAATGCCTCAGATCCCTGAGTCAGTGCTGGTGGAGGTGGCTAGGGAGAAATTGGGGTTCCCTGCTGGAACTACTACCCAATTTTGCATAAACAGCTGAAGATGGATGGATTTGAATATAATAATATTCAATATTTCATAAACTACAATTAAGTCTCCTTTCCATCTAAATGTTTTCCAGAATACTTCCCCTCAATGTACAATCCAAAACACAAAAATGTACATGTTTTTTGCAGCAACTTATATACAGCATGTCTCCTAGGCAATCTTTGATACACACCAGATCACATCTTTGCAACGAAAAATAAAGTCTACACGATTCAAACTTCAATGAAATGGGTGATTGCCAAAAAAAATGACAAAGCCTTCCACTGTCATTGTAGCTGTCGCACTCCTGACTCAGGCTGCCAAATGGCTGCAAAAACATGGTTTGTCCTTGGCTATTTTGTGGAAACCTAATGCATGCACGCAGTACATGCTTTTAGAGACTACATTGTCATTTAAACCGTCCCAGACATGAATAATTCAGGGATTCACTCCGATACATCAAAATGATTTTCTATTTCCTCACAGTAGCATTGCTCAGAAGAAGGAAAAAAAAACATGAAATGCTTACATCACAGGAAACAAGAGAATTGAGCTCTACGTGTTGGCCCCACAGAAGCAGAGTCTCTCTTATTGGAGGTGGAAAATATAAAGTGAGAGAAGATACAAGGTAATGCTCATTATGCAAAGGACAAAAAATATGTAGTTTACATTTATTAGCGGTATTCGAGGATGTGATACTTTACACAGCACGTGTGGATTATTGTACATACATCTGAACACTGTGGGTTTGTTCATCTTCTTTTCCATTCCTAGAGGTCACAGAGAGATGGAAGTTTGGTGAACGGAATTCTGTGGCACATGGTACTGTGTGTTGTCAACCTGCCTGTTTGATAAATAAAAGATGAGCAGCTTCTCTCTTCATTGACGCCAACTGCATTCATTGCGAATTGTCATTGCAATATTCAAGGCAATTAAACTGGAATCGGGGCTTTCTCCAGCTTTGAAAAATAAAAATACATACATTACACACTTGAAACCTCGTAGAAAAAATGTTGGTCTGAATGAATCCCTAGGTGCTCATTAAGTTAAAAACAATTTACAAAAGCCATCATAAATTATTGAGGAGGAAAACCTGGAAAACCATATGGAAATAGTAAAGTGGCAAGACTGTTCTAGTGTTTATCCCAAAATGATTTATGTTAATATTGGGCTAAATGGGGTGTGAATCCAACATATTCCCCTAAGCTTTGGCTCTCTGGAAGATCTATGTGAGAGACTGCTTAAGCCTGCAGATGGCCCAGGCTGATAAGGCTTCCAGACAGGTGGGAGAGCTACCTCTTCTAATTAATATCCCCATTGTTCCTACTTGGTCAAGCATGCATCAGTAATCTCAGCGGAGAAACCCTCTCACAATGAGTGTGTTACAATTCACAAAGCATAAAAGCATCAGCACTTTATATCTTTCTGAAGTACTGTATACTCAGCGGAGATGAAATTGACTGTGGTTATGGTCTACGAAGGAGTTATATCTCATTTGGGTATCTTGTGATAACTCTTCATCTCATGCATAAGTAATTCCTCTCTTAATTTTTCTTTGTCCACAGGTCCCTCGGAGCCATTATTGCTGTGTTATTACCTATCTGGCATTAGCTTCGATTTCAAGAATCACTGTAGTGGCCAGGCACTTTGATGTGCTGCAGTTTTTGTGTCTTCAATCAGACTTTGTAAAAAACACCGTGAAAAACAAAAGCCTGCGCTAATCAATAGTTTTACATCAAAAGGGATCAATAAATTGTGTCTGTATGATGTGAAAGTGGCGACTTGTGGACATTGCTGCCATAAATCCGGTGCACCCAGTTGACTATGAAAGAAACTGTGTAAAAATTCACATTGCTCCCAAAAGAGAGCTGATTGATTTGAAGTGAAATTAAAGTTTTGGAAAAAAAAAAAAAAAAAAAAAAAATATATATATATATCGGTTTAAAATATCAACTGCAACAACTTACCTGCAGTCCCCACATTGTTATATTGAGGACTAAAACTGTCAAAAAGAACTAAGAATATAAATGATTCACTAATAAAAACACATTATGAAATATAACAATAATATTTACATAAATTTAGGCAATAGTCTTGCTTCTCTATTAAGTGACCTATATAAATCCCCTCTTTACTTGATGATTAAATTTTTAAACTTATTTTTTCACTGATTTAAAATGCTGTAGCGTTTTGCACTGTATTTATCGATTACATGCATGATTTTACTTTTATTCTTATTTCCCCTCTTATTTCTCCCGGTTTTTTATAACATCATTACAGCCGGGTCCTTTATATGCAGCTGTATGTGTAATATGTGTAGCTGATCGACTGTGTGATTTCTGACACTGACCAACGGCAAGGGGAAGACTTGACTCCCATGACACAGTGAATGACTGAACTGACATTATTTTTGTTGTTATTGTAGTTTTGTCATTTACTTTTAATTTTTTTTTTTTTTTTTTGGTAGTGTTAGTTCTCATCAAGTGCCTCTATTTGTATTTCAAACCATGTATGTGCCTCGTTAAAAACAGATCATTTGTCACTACCGAAATACGTCTGTCAAATTAAATAATTGGGAAACGTAGAGTGGCACATATTAGCAAAGTCTGTTACGTAACTTCCACTTTGTGAACTTGTTTTTCTATCATAACAGCCCCTGATGCATAAAATGTGGACCAGTTGAGATTGAAGAACAAAGTGCATCTCTGAGGGCCTGGAAGACCATTTAGCCTGGTTCAGCTGGCAGCCCACAAATTATTCAGGGACGGATGCCGGGGTGCATTCACACGTCAGTGTCACGGAGAGTTCACAACCTAGCTGCTCTATGCAGGTGGACACTGAAATCCCTGCAGCTACCCTCCGGAGCTATTTGCACCTGTTAATTTGAATGTGACCGTGTAGGTGTTTGCATGAGTGCCATCAGATTGTTTATGTGAGCGTGCAGGCTCGAGAGTTGGGATCGTTAGGTTTCATCATGTTCCTGCCTGGATCCAGCCAGGGCTTGTCATTGTTTTATCAAGCTCCACAAAAGCACGAAGCCGCCTTTTAGGCAATTCTGATGCACGTGCTGATCTCTCCTCTGCACTAAATACTCCCGAATCTCTGCACACATGAGAGATGCATTGCACATGGACATTGTTTGACATGTTGCAGACTGCAAAAAATAGATTTTTATTTGAAGTAACCTATGTATCAAAAGTAAAAGTACACATTCTATATGATATTTGTGACGTCCAGCGCTTTGGAGTGTTAAATCCTGGGACCAGCGATGTCTAAAGGTTAAGTGAAAGTGGTTTGTATTCCAGTTTCCCTGCTCTGATTGAAGAATTGTAGAATCTTCTATCATCAGGTTTGCGCCATGTTTTCTGTACAATTTTATGGTTCAGATAAATGTAGTGGCATAAAAAAGTGCAATATATCCTTTAAAATGTAGAGAAGTAGAGGAATTGAAGTCCCCAAACATTTGCACACTCAAATAAAGTATCGTACTTGAGGAAATATACTTTTACAACTGCTCCTAGAAAAAGATTGTGACATCCCTTATGTCACATAAAAAGGTGACATGATGGTGGAGCAACAGCATCAGAAGTAGTGCAGCTGATGATCGACTGATTACTGTTTTAAGTCATAATTATGGAGACAAAAGTCTGTTTAACTCCTGTTTAACAGAAAGGTCGATCGTGGGTTTGGAACAAATGTAATATTTCAGGTTTTTTTTTTTTAAACCCACCATAGTTACCAAAGTGCAAAAGCAGCTGTTTGGTGTTTCCTCTCAAACTTTAAAAGATAGAACTCTGTCTATGAACTGATCGAGCACCCCAGCAGGGGAGTGGGCTGCAAACCAGGTTCTTCTTCAAGCAGAAACCAAATAGATAATTCAAATAAATATGTGTGCATCTACTGAATGAAAAACCTCTCACCCTCTTGATGCTATTTGTTTGTCTGCCCCCGTGCTATTATCCATTATTGTGACTAACAATAGCTAATAACATCAGATTTTTATGAAAGCCATATTTTCATGTCACCTGTACAAGGTCGGCTATTCAGTGATTGTTTCTCCTCTTTTCATATCGTTTTTCATTGACTGAGGAACAGCGCTGACGGTGAAAGTCGCCTCCTGCTGCCTCCTCTCTGATGTACCTTCTTATGCTGTTTTGTGAATGCAAAGCTTAATAAATGTTTTTATTTTATTTTTAGAGAAATATGGAGAGTAAGGTTTGTCCCTGCTGGCTCTGTGGTGGATCCATGTTACTCTACCTGACATAAGCACATTTACTATGTCTAATGAACAGTTTTTAATTGCCTTTTTTTTCTCTTTCTCTGTGAATGACAGCTTTTTTAATCAAAGAATCCTATTAGCCATAAATTAAAGACAGCTTTTGTAGGGGCTAATTATTTTCTGTAACTTTATTACTGCTGTTCTTTGTTAACTTCCTCACCAATTAATGAGTTGATAATCTGAAGGAGGTTATATTGAACATAATTCTTTTCACTGATTAGGGTTCATCAAGATTTTTTATGGAACACAGCGACTGCCAATTACAGCACAGAGTTTAAAAAAAAGAAAAAAAAAAAGAAATTAAATCAAACTGCCTCATGGTATATATCCCGTTAGTGAAGAACTGCAACATGATGGCTGACTAGTGAAAGTTTTAGATGCTAATTTTAGTACATTAAAATGCGAGGAAGGTTGATTTGGTTGAGTCAACAGCACTTGTCATTATACAATGGAGGTGAGGGAACAAACACTCTCTAATCAAGTGAATAATAATCTACAGTCAGTGTTTTAGGAAACGAGAGCGACATGACAATCAGTTGCTCAGCAGGCATTAACACACAGCCTAGTCAGCTTTCCAACGTGGTTTCTATATATGCATTCCAATCAACTACAACAGAATTAGTGCAATCCAAATCAAATGAGGTCACGAGGTACCTCAGAGTAGTTATGTTGGGGTCAAAAACAATCTTACAGCTTGGTTGCAGCAGGCAGCAGCCTTGATGAAGTCCACATGACGTCAGACCAGTAGCAGTGGCCCTGGAGGTCCATGACATTTACTTGTGAATTAACACAACACACATGAACCCCTGCAGGCTCGGGACCAGTTTTTGTTAAGAATTTAAGCTTAAATCAGCTTTACGTGTGAGCCACATCACTTCACTCATCGTCGTTGAGATAGAGTTTTGAGGCAGAGGCGATCAGCTGGCTTTTTCTGATGATATTCTATATGAGCTGAGGGTATAGAGCTCATTTGATATATCTATGTTGACTTGTGCAGCCACACCCTCACAATACCGCCAAAGCAACTAAAGTAGTACACACAGTATGCATTGCATTGTGTGATATTCACATACCTATTGTACAAATATTTAAATTGCTCCAATTTTCTGAATGCGTGCAGGTTTCCTCTCGTCTTCCCTCTCGTACGTTTGCCTTGATTCTTCAGGGGTTTTTCTTTTTTAATTTGTCACAGAATCTCATTCATAAATGAGAAGAATGATGAAGGCACAGCACGATTTTATTCTCACTGCTGATTTTCTACTGTTACGGATAATATTCAATCAATAAGATTCATTTCAGCTTAATTTAAAGCAAAATCTGTCATAATAGGACAGTCCGACCAAAATGCAATTCCTGATTGTAGCCTTATGGTGAATTATGCTAAATTAACTTAAAAGTTGAAAACCTCTATTGTGTGCAGCTGGTATATTAGAAATAATATGATCCTACCTTATGAATGTACATCATCACCAATTTTCCACAGCATTCTACTCTTGCTGTATTTTCAGCAACAATATTGCATTTTGCTTTAATGATTTTTTTTGTGTTCACTTCAAAACTCTCCATTAGGATGAAGGCAGCGCGCTATCACTCGTTAGCCGGGAAAAGGGTCAAGAGATCCACTAGAGAAATTGTGCATAGAGAAAGTGCAATGTAAGAGTGCCAGCTGACACCTTGTTCTAATGATGTTTGGCTCCTGGCTGATTGTCTTCGCTGGTATTTTACTTGTTATCTGAATGATAATACAACACCAGCTGCAATCTCCTGACATTTGACACTCTAGGCAACAGCCAAGCGAGCCCTCAGTGCGCCCCTGCTTTATTTCTAGGCAGGCCCTTTTCCTCAGGTCCGGCAAATATACAGCACTGAACACTTTCTAACCAGACGTATTGTACTAAGTAAGTACTAATGTAAGTAAATATTTCTTTCTTTAATACTCTATCTGAAATCCTTTATTAGCATTTTTATGCAGGCACATTTTCTAGTGCATTGCAGTTCCTGGAGACCATTCAAGAATCGCCCCTTCCAAACACACTGCATACTCCTAAGAAAAAAACAACTGTTCAGATCAGAAGTGTGTTTAATTCTTATCAAGGCTGCTTTAATAGGTTCGAGCTTTCGTATGGATTTCCCAAACAACCAACAGTGGCAACTGCAAATCTCGAGAGAACATCTCCGTGCTCTTTCAGAATACTTTGAGAAAATAGCTGAATTGCTTGTTTTATGGGTTTTGAGTGAATTTGTCGCTGTCTGAACTTGTTAGCTCATAAATGAGGTCAGTTCTGCAGACACTGAGTGCAGATCATTCATCATGCTGAGCTTAACTTAAGGTGACTGTGACTGGGTTTGTTATGAGTTCTCTCATTGAGATGCAACCAAAACTCTGTCAACAAGCTCATTATGACTCATTATGTTAGCTGTTAAATAACAGTCAAAGTCGCTGCTGTCTTAATTACATACTGTGAATCTTATTAAACCAAACACAAAAATGTGACACAATAAATGCACCTCTCCTATTCAATCATTCGCTTTGACTCATGGAAATCTTTTTTTAATTTTTTTTATATAGATATTTTTCCATATATCGTGATATCAGAATCTCAACTGAACTTGAACACTAAAAACTCAAAAAATCAGACAATTCAGTCAAGAAGGAGGACCACACACGGGACCTTCATCCTTAATGATTTCAGGGTTATTCTAGGGATTCAATCACATAAAATGCCTATGATTAAATATGAATTCAGACATAAACAAGTGTGGAAGCAGATAGTGGGTTGCTCTTCTGTTCTGTATCAACAAAACAAAACAAAACAAAAAGAACCTGTGGATGAACTCATACCGCAAGGGTGGAATCGACTTTCCGGTTATTTCCAAACAATCTAAAATTGGGAACCTTCTTATCTACTTCTTTTATTTTAAGATTTTGCCCAAACTGGCAGTCAGAATAAGACAGGATTGTTTACTTCGTCTCTATTCTGTATTGTGCTCATTTAATAAGTTGCCAATTGTAAATTTTCTTTTTCCTTTCTTTCATTTTGAATTGGCTACTACCTTTTGAATTAGATTCTCCTTTAATTTGTATGAGGGTAAGACAGAGAGAGAGAAAGATAGAGAGAGAGAGAGAGAGGGAGGGTCGATTCATATTTGATTTGTGTTTTGTTTATCTTGATAAATTAGAAGTTTAAAAAAAAATCGATACAATATTTATATTGGGATATGAGACTAGATATAACCAGGACTCAGTCCCACACCCAGCGCTACTGCTGGGAGGGCCGGATCATACCCTGAATCGTCTGGTTGTCATCTACCAGGCCACAGACATCATCGGCAAAGACAATGAAATGTAAAATACACAAACTTACAATGTGTAAAGAAATCAACAGAGATTAACTCAATGTATCATTTAATTTATATTACTGCTATTCATTTCGTAACACAATATATTTTTTTGTCTTATGGCTCCAATGTCAGGTTTTTTGGCCATCAATCATACATCAGACTTTGAGGCACTGAAGAACTAAATAGCCATTAAAAGACATGATAAAGATTTGCTGCATTCCCATTGTACATATGTTTTTTTCTGTCTTGTTCTAACCCCCACCACTTGAACCTGGAGACCCTGAGAAGTGCACTCTGCATGCAGACAAGCTGGAGCTCCCCCAAGGCTCAGCCACCATCAGTGTGTCTAATATATGCTACACTGCATAAAAAAAAATGTCAAGAAAAGAAACAAGACAAAAACGAATTCGTACAGCGAATAAAAAGCTATCACACTCAGTACTTTTGGTTTGCCTGAGGATACAAATAACTTCAAAGATCTGTCAGAGAGAAAGCAAAGATGTAGGGAGGAAAAAAAATCCCTAAAAGTACTACCCTATCTTCTTTTCTGCTTCTGTTATTTCCAAGGATGAGGGCAGAGCTGAATGCGGGACGTGCTATTATACTTGGTGATTCCTCCATGGTCACGATCACAGATGTGATCAAAGTTAGTGTGAGCAGCTTCCGTCACTGATGTGATAACAATTTGACAAGAAAAAAAAAAAAGTTTACCTGGGGTGATGTGCAGCTATACTATCAATACAAAGACGCTTTTGCTTTGCATTTCCCTGGCAATTCCAGCCTTCCAGCAACCGGAATAATTATTGTTGCATATTACAACACAAATCCATCAAAGAACTCTGCTCCGTATGCAGGCATTTGCATTATGAGCTGTGTGTTGTGTTTTAAATTACGGGCTACAGGGTGAATTATAGGCCCAGTGAAATGAGTGATAAATGTACACGGAATCCATTTGCAAAAGCCTGTACTTTCCCATAATCACAACTTTATTGAATCCACTGTCAGCCATCATCACAGTTGTTTGCTGAGCCTTAAAAGCAAATAAATATGCAAACACAGCATATTCAGAAAAAAGCCTTTACGTGCCATTAAATATTTAGCTGCTCTGCATAAATACTGTGTAAACAAAGAACCCCAATACACATGCACACCAACACACACACACACACACATATATATATACATGTGTGTGTGTGCTGCATATGCAAGGCAATGAATATTTGTTAGAATAATTGGTGAAAATCCTTTTTGTTCTTATTCCAGGTTAGAAATCACCTAACTGAACTCATATTTGAATAAGGTCTGCAAACTTCCACCTGCCTGCCTATTTTTTTCCTCATAAGTGTCATTTTTCATCAGCTGACACCGACATCATCATCATCATTAATGCAGAAAGGTTACATGGGACTCTGACAGACTCAAACTTCAAAGGACCCTCAAATCAAACGCAAACGACATCACTGTCATCATTATCACGACGTGACAATGTAGCGTATTTGCTCTCTTTAATGATGATTTTCCTTTTGATAATCTGATCTACTGACTGCTGCCTGTATAACTATTGCATATGGACTCATCTATTATTAATTTACCAATCCCAGTATAGGAATGACAAAGCAAATATACAAAGGTAATGTCATTTTGATCTCATTGTGTTTTTTGTTGTTGTTGTTTTTTTTTAATTAATGACAGGTTGACCCATCTAGCTGGCCGCCAGCGTTGTTGGATGTTGAGATTTAGTTGTGCGTGACATCTCATCTCATGCCAGCATCAGTTTCACATACTGAAAAGAGCGGAAGACTATTTTACTGAGGTTTGATATAATTTGTATATCCAACAGCTTCTCAATGTTAACATCTTAACAAGCGCACATCATGAAATTTTGTCGTCTTTTGACAAAGTTTTTTTGATGATTGTTACTTCTTCAAAAACTTCAGAAAGTCACAACGTTAACATCCATACAATGGGAAATTCTGAAGTTCCTGGATGGCAAAAACTTGCTAATGCATTCTGTCAGACCAATGTTGTACTAAGATGTCAAACTTATTTTCATTTTCAACTAAAACTGAATGTGTCCGATGTCTCTCAGACATTAAATTGACTTCCGGGGCATGTGAGGTCCTGTCCAGTGGATTATTATGGAAATGTCTTGGGAAAATATATGTTTTGTTGTTGAATGTCAAAAAAATACAGTTCATATGCAATGAAAGAAAAATGACAGAAACCTTGTAGTGCTCCAGAAGAATGATTGATCGGCACACGTTATAGTAGTTTTAATGTCTTGATGTAGCTTGTTGGTTTTGAATAAACATTAAATTTAACGCATCCCATCCACTACCATTCATTGTGCATTTATTACAAAACAGTTCCAAACACGTTGATTCTGACACTTCCACAGTTGTTGATTTTATTTTGAGGATGAGAGATTTGGCCCTTGTGGCTGGGGAGCTATATACTCTGTTTAACTTGGACATGTCATTTTAAACAGGAGAGCTGGAAATAGACCTTGCGATGAAGAGGTTAATTGGCAAACAACTTCTACTACAGTACAAATGTGTGTGTTTTTTAAGTAATGTATGATTTAGTTTGTACTATTCCTATCATGAAAGAGTGTTGCTAATGTTGCCTTTCCTCCCCTCCTTTGATTGACCTACTTTTCAGGATGCTAATAAGTCAGCAAGGAGACGTTTGGTGTAGCCTTGTCAGATTTGCTCTCTGTGGGCCTGCATCACACTCCTGTCAGCTTTTTTATTATTGCTGAAGAGTATTTCTTCAGGGGGGTGAGGGTGTATGGAGGAGATGACGACGTGTCAAGCTGTAACTGCCCTCTAATCTTTCTTTTTTGGAAAAGGGAATTATAAACAGAAACATTGTTATGGATGCATCTCTGGAGGGGAAGGCTTTTTGGTAAAATTGTCAAGATGGTGAGTTCGGGCGCTGGTGTGGAATCGTTTCAGTCAAACAGAAGACCTCATCAATATCAATGAGGATGAGTATTTCATCATTGAAGAAAAAATCCAGAGATTTGACAGGGAAGCGGTGCACCTCATGTCTTAATAGCATGTTTAAAAATACCTCTGCCTATCACACTGTGGCTGGTGTGGAGCGGCTTCATAGTTGAGAGAGGAATAGGTAGTTAAACTCAGGTCATCCGATTGTGAAGGCAGTCATTGTGGGGGAAGTTATCGCCTCAGAATGGGGTCTGAAACCTGTTCAGATATTTGCTCTCTAACCAGCAGTAGGCCAAGAGGAGGATAATGAACTCCTGCAGCCAGGGCACATTTCACATTGGAGGGAGAATGATTCACTCCTCCGCAGCAAATCCTCCATTTACAGATGTCAGATGAGCTGCTTGGAATTGACAGTAATGTAGTACTATATTTAAATACAAAGTATAGCATTACTGTACCCATAATCAAGACTTTAAATATGTCACTAATAATGAGGATTTTTCTCTGAAGTTGTAATGAGCTTATTTGCAAAGCATCTTTGAATAATTATGGGAGTAGATGTAATGTGTAACACAAATTCTGGGTGGAAATAAAAACACATGGCAAGTAGAGGCAGCACTTTCACACGCACGCGCTTCACACAGTAGCAGGTGGTACATTGTCAGCTGTGAATGTGCGAACAAAAGCACAATTATAACTTTCCCACATCACCTGCTCCAAATTAGCTCGGCTGCTCCACTGAGTCCACCTCAGCGCTGGACACAGAGAGAAAATGACAGCTTGGAAATACTTCTCCCGCACACAATGGGAATCCTTTAAAACCCAGACATCTCATTTTATTTGTCTCATATGTCATTTAACTTTCACTGGAAAAAAAAAAAACCCAAACATAATTTATGCAAGAAATACACTGAGATGTATTGTAGTAGGAGCTACATAGAAAATGTGAAAACTGTAGTGAAGGGATTGTCCCCCCAGCCTGGTTTTCAACTCTGGTCCACAGGACACAAGCAGCATGCTCACCTGTATTGACAGTGCTATGGAACACTTTCGCAGGCAAACGGATGTGCATCCCTCACAAATGCTCCTTTGCACTTCTCCAATCCAAAACTGACACACAAAGTCATGCTTCACACATCCCTGGGCTCACACACAAGAGGGGGGGGGGGGGGGGTGCTGATGAGGCAATATCTACCCCACTGCTCTTGAATTCGGGTCCACAGGAAACAGAAGTTACCCTCTGACTGCAACACCAAAGAGCCAGTCTTGTTGGAATTGCATATTTAACCACACAAACAAGACTGGCTCTTCGGTGTTGCAGACAGAGTGCATATTGAACCACTCACACTGGTCACACTGACCTTCAGTTTGTGGTAAATATGTGGATTTGGTTTATTTATTAAAACATTTATTAACCTATCAGAACACATAAAATAAGGTTTCCTGACAGATAAATGACCACACGCATGTCTGTACAATAAATAGGAAGCTGATGCAGTGACACTTTAGCCTAGCCTAGCATAAATACTGGAAACAGCTACTGTACACTGGCACTGAATCCCCATGGCTTAATGACACTTTGTTTGCAAGCACAGAACCAAAAAATTTTGGCATAATGTTGCCCCATAGTGTGTGGATTTATAAAGCAGCCAACACCCTGCAAGGGAGGTGTGATGTGTAAACACAAGAGCGTCCGTAGTTTGCACGAACTGTTACACCATTCCAGCTGTGTCTTTTTAGCTCGTCTGCAGGATCAACAGAAGATTTCTTTCTTTCTTTCTTTCTTTTAAACAGATGCTGAAATAAAACAGAGCCACAATATTTCTGCTTGAAAGCTCTAATAATGGACGGGTGAATGTACAGGGGGAAAACTGACAAAAAAATCGATCTATCTATGTAATCTCGATTAACAGATTCTGTATTTATCCAGCCCCCCCCAAAAAAACCCAAAAAAATTCAAAAAACGTCAGTCTTCTGATCCAAATTTGTCAGCTGGCACCAACAACCCTTTATTTGGTATCAAGAGTAAAGAAAAAAAATGGTTAAGCATCATGCAAAAATGTCTTTGTTAATCTGCTCCTGCAGCCTCAGGAGATGTGGACGAGAGTCTGGGCTAGCACAGTCACAGAGTAGATCATGTGGAAGGCCTGTGGCTAACAAGCTGGGGCAAAATCATTCCCTCATGGTAACATGATCAGGCAGGGTGGCACCATCTGTTTTTTTATCCCTGTCAGACTGAAAGCTGGTGGTGGTGGGGATGGGATTTGGATCATCCTCCTGTGGCTAACTATGTGTGAGCATGATACTACTCTCGTCGAATCTCAGCTAGCTTGTCCATCGTCTATTGATCTCACATCGCCCATAAAATAAAAGGGGATGCAGTTTTTGTCTCTTCCAGCCTCTGTTGTCCTCATCCAGCTCCCCTCACTGATTTGCTCCAAACAAAAGTCTAGTTTGCCGACACAGTGTTGCCATGGGGTGATGCCGCTTCCACTTTTGCATGCTGCCCTTATCAAAATCCCCCTTGTATCGCAAAATAACAATAAATTCAGAGCTAGCTTTTTTTTTTTAGCAATTAGACAATGGCAAGATAGGATTTTACGTTAAGGCAGGTCTGAAAGGAACATGTCCCCGCCCAACACCCCCCATGTTATTTTGCAGGGGCACAGTTGCTGCATCCTGGGCTTAGCACTGCCCACAATGATTATGATTGGCTTACAGAACTGCAAAGAAGTCAGAGTGTTTCTTTCTACTTCAGCAGAGTGATAAGAGGTTGAACCAGAGATTTTCCCTGTGCAGCCGCAGGGCAATGGAGGGACGTCTGGCAACAAGAAATTAAACAAACAGAGAACAAGCTGGTGCGACTTCAATAGCTCAAAATTCATTTGTCTGTACTGGGCTGCTGTAGATATTATATAACATTTATGTCTATAACCCATCCTAAATAATGCACTTCATCTCGATGAGAAATACTTGTGCTTCATTTGCACAAATCAGACCGGAGTTATGAAGTCGGAGTCTTGAATCTTTTCCAGTATGGAAATGTGGATGAATGCGGAAGTACAATCTTGTCTTTTATTGACATAAAATGTAGTGGAAAATATCAAACAGGCTCAGTGTTAACTAAGAGCCTCTACTGATTTCCATATGTTTAAATAAACATGAAGCATATGCCAGTGTTGCAACTATTTGGCAAGACACACAGTGCCAAAAGCAATAGGAACATGTCATTGTTTTGCTCCCACATTATAATATCAGATTTTTGAGGCAATGCGAAGGATTTCCAGACTTTTGGAAAGTGGTTAAATCAGAATATGACACAATATTATGGAACAAATCATCACCTCTGTTTTTGCTTGAGCCAAATATGATTGTTAAACATTTGTCTGAATGAGAATACAATCTTAAACACACATTGTTCAGCAAAGATTTTACCGGTAAACACATCAAGAATCAAGAGGGATGCTTAAATCCCTGCAGTACCTGTTACAGCTTAATCCCATTTTCATCCCCTTTTAGAGAGGCCATTGTTATTAAAATATCTGCATTCTGTAGTTCACATTAAATTCCCATCAGGCTTTTCCTGTCCATCATCCTTTTGTCATATCCGCAGCGAGGGATCTTTGTATTGACAGATAAGGGAGAATGACATGCTCTGAAGGAAAAGAGACACTTCTGCTCTGAGCAGCATCTCACTCATGGTACATGCATTCCAAAACTTTGGGAAAGATCAGGCGTCAACGTGATAGGTTCCCTCATCAATCAAGACATCAAATCTTCTTTGTGGGTTTTGATTGAACTATATCAGTACAAGCTGATGCAACTCACTGGGGAATTCTGAAACTCTTGCTCGGCGTCATCTGCTTAATGAAAATTTCATCAGTGGTAGTGTTTTCCAGGCCTGGATGGGACAAGTCTGAACAGCACCGGGGCAACTTGGTGGTTGCTCATTGTGTCAAGGAGGCATATTACACATCAGAGAGCAATGAGACACACACACACACACACACACACACACACACACACACACACACACACACACACACACACACACACTATCAGGGCAGTGATTAAATGAATGAAGGGTCAACATAATTTAACACATCTTGGTTTAAGAAAAATAAACTAGCAAAATATCAGACAAGAAAGGTTCTGAATCTTCATCAGTGGGTTTACATGTACAGATACAGTCCAGCTAATAGTTACAGTTCCTTTTACTGTGTTGTCCAAAATCGATTTGTTGGCAGTAGCATGTCCACATCCATAATGTATAATGGTAGATGACTGTATGCCCCTTACAGCTGGTTGCAATCACACTGTTCACCTTCCAGTTCACCTTTCCCATCATGTACCAAAACAAGCTAACCAGCAGTGTTCCCCAATGAATGGCGGACTAAAAAACCTGCTAAAGCAAAGAAAGCATATAATGTACCATGTTTTTTTTTTTTTTTTTTCCCTCTGTACTTTCACCTCCCATGATTATTTCCCCATTGACTGTTTGCTGTTCGACTTTTAGGTTAAACACAGCCAAATCATCAGGTCAGATGGGTTTGATTGAAATGTATACATTTCCAGAGATATTAGATTCCCAGTGGCATATGTGAGGTCCACTTTTAAAAGAAGGATTTCAGTCAGATAACATGTTCACGTGTATTTCTGAAGTCCGGTTTTCAGGAAGACGAACACAATAATGGGACTGTGTCATGTAAGTGTACCGAGTGTCTCAAAGCTTGCTCTGCAGATTTAATGAGAAAAAATATTACAGATATGATTTT
The DNA here is from genome assembly GCF_037954235.1 of Aulostomus chinensis. NCBI lineage: Eukaryota > Metazoa > Chordata > Actinopteri > Syngnathiformes > Aulostomidae > Aulostomus > Aulostomus chinensis. The sequence continues at coordinate 21,098,013 of NC_141335.1, read as the reverse complement.
GACATATTGCCTCTATCTATCAAAGTATCACAGAGTCAGCATGAAAAGTTAATTTGGAGCTGGGACCTCAGGAGTCTAGGTGTCTTGCAGGCTGAGGGCTGGAGGTCATCTCTGCTTCTTGGAGAACTGGCGCCTGATGAATTATCAAATACGTCTGTAAGCTGCAACGATTCCCTTCCCTAACATTCCAGCACAACTCAACATAGGATCAGAAACCCTGGGGGGGGGGGGGGGGGGGGCCTACATTTCTCATTTACTCACATTTTTTTTTATTCAGCACAGCAACATATTTTATTGAGAGGGACAGAATTTAAGCCCCCACCCCCCCCCCCCCCCCCCCCCCGCCACCACCACCACCATCACTCAATAGTGGTCTTTTGTGCTCAATTAAGGGTAAAAGAGGATTTTTCTGCTCGGCCTTGGATTCCCATGTAAGCTTGACTGGTGCTGACTCGGCAGCAACTTGTTCAGTTTCCCCTTTTCCCAGCATTAGGATCAACATTCAGCTGCCATCGTTTGTCCTACAAACACTGTAAGCCATCAAACATGATCTCTGTCTCTCTCCGGCTTTCTCTAAAGGTGGACTGGGCTGCTGAAATATGAATGCGCCCCTTCGCTTGCCCTCTTTTTGGTTCTCCTTTTAGGCATCCAGCTTCAACAGCCAGGATTCGAAGGCAGTCTGCTGCAGGAAGTAGTCACTGGAGTCGATGGGGATGTTAGACACATACTCACGCTTCACATGTCGCTCCCAGGCATATCTGACCCTTTCTGTGTGAAAGAGCTTTGTTATGTTCCACCTGTGAGGTGATGAGTCTGTTTTTAGACTACAGGAGTACAAACAGATGTTAACAAAGAGAGAGAGAATGACTAAAGTTGGGTAAGGTGTGTTGATTAGTGTGAGGCAAAACTGGCAGACAGACAATCTTTGAGTCAAAAGTTTTCTGGTTTTTTTTTTCCAAGAAAAAAAAAAAGAAAATTCGCTAATTCAATGACACAGGAGAAACTGACTCGTCACGCACCACGCGCTTCTACAACAGCACAGGAATTCCTCTGAAGGAGCTGTAACAGCAGTGTTACACGCTTGGGGAAAAAAAGCCTTAAATGCAGGACTGCAAGACAGAACAGCATATTCTTATCACCCACACACACATAAATCAACTGATACACATGGGGAAGAAAAAAAACAGTCCTATTTACTTGAGGTAATTATGATCCATTTTGACAGCCACAAAGTCCCAAGAAAGTTAGCTTCGCTGCTAAGCGTGCGACTAAAACGTGCTACTGAGATAACTGCTACGAGATGATGTCAGCGGAAACATCCATTAAAGGAAATTCAAATTGTAATCTCAACCATGTGCCTCTGTTTGCATATATGAATAGCCTCCCGTACGTTTAATAGCATTTGTTTAATAGAGAGTTGCTAAGATTTATAGCTACTTGTAACTTCTAGCCCCTGACATCTTTTGTCTTCCTTTTGTACCATGACATTCTTTGCGTGCCAGGGTGATTGTCAGCTACGCAGTCATGATCAGGATGGAGGAGTTGCAAATAGCCATCTGGCTCTATTTCTTGTCTTTACATTTCTGGCTGAAAAAAATTGCTACATGGCACAATACGGAGCTATTGATGCTAAATCTAATGGATGAGCGCCATTGTTTTGAGTATTTTTCCTACTTGGTATGTTACACAGCAGCAGTTGCTGACTGAAGACAAGCAGAACAGCCTGTCATGCCTCCAGTTCTCAGCTGGTGCTAGAGCTGGTTCGTAAGCGGTAGAATTTGCGGACCCTCTAAGAACCAATTTGGTTTTCTACTGGTTGAGAGCCATAATGAACCACTGCTACCATTACAGACAGTTTCTGGCTGTGTGACTGAAACCTAGGTCTTTTATTTATTTTTTTTTATTGATAACATCTGGTTGGTCTTGTAGGTCTTACAGTTTGAGGCCAGCGAAGAGTTAATGCAAGCCTGGAACCAGTTTTTCCTTCCAGGAGTCAGATCTTAGTCTGTGAAAACATGAAGAACTGGTTCCAACTTCGCTTGGTTCCAAACCAGCCTCCAACATCACCACCTCTTAATTTGAGTTTCTTTTGCCTCTTGATGAGATTTAATACCGATGGCCTCTGTGGTCTCTCTCAGCCACTTGTTAGCAACCGGTTTAAGGCACCGAAAGCTCCGTGTGGTACTGAGACGTTGTAGAACAAAACCTGAAAAAGTCTTAACCACTGACGTCATTTCAGGTATAAAGCCGTCTCAACATCCCACTGACTTAGAGACAAAGGAGCCGCATTTTCAACATTGCTAATTTATTTCATGGTTTTAAGTTTTTCTTTGTGCTCAAGCACAGGAGAAGTTAGAGGATGTAGACATCCGTCTGCTTTATCCGGCAAGATAATTCTATAAATTAACGCAGTGTTACATGCTGACATGAAAGTTATAAAGGAGAAAGTTTCTGATTAGTTCCATAGTCTGCATAGTAGCGCACGTGGGAAAGTGGAATTACAGGTGTGATTTGAATGAAAATGTGGATTAGTGTTTAAATCTCAGCTGCAGCACCGCAGAAGCTAGGGATTGCAGAATATTGAGGAGAGCACCTTGCCCGGATCATCTGACGGCAGACGGCTCCTCCCCGCTCCCTCCAGTCTGCTACACAAAGCTCGGGCACAACTCCGTGCCCACATGCAGCTTGTGTGCCTGTGTGCTGGAGGTGTTCAGGCTCGTCTGCGTGAGCGGGACACGGAGTCGAGTTCTTCACTTTGAATACACGAGGTCTCCGTCCCCCTCCTCCTCTTTCTCCTCCTCCTCCTCCTCCGCGGTGTCTTCTTTCAAATGAATCCGTGATGAGAGCGGCCGAGAAGAGACACGGACGCCTCTCTTTTTTTCACGTGGAGCGGCGGTGCGCTACAGTGCGCTCCTCCGTGGTTCATCATCATCATCATCACCACCATCATCATCATCATCTTCTTCTTCTTCACCACCACCACCAGCTGCTCCTGAGATCAACTCAAACCCAAGAGGCGCGCTGATACCCTCACCGAGCTCCCAATGCGAGGTAACCAGTGTTAAGATTTCCTTCACTTTGTATGAATGTGTGTGTGTGTGTGCGTGCGCGCGCGCGCGCGTGTGTGATACATTACCACTGGTGGACGACGCAGGGGTCTCTCATCCATGCGTCTGACCAGGAGGTTTATATCTTTAAGCGTTTCAATCTATGCACATGAATGCTTCTATAAGACTATAATGAAGCTAAATCCAGTGTATCACCTTCGATATTGGGATCCTTCATTACTGCGAAATGCCTTTTCTTTGCATTTAAGTCCTCTGATAGAGTATTGATCAAACTAATTAGAATGCCTCTCTCAATAAATGAGGAGAACTCTTCCTCAAATCGGATGAGAAGTTTTGCTAGAAATGGGTTTGAAATGAATTGAAATCAGTTTGAAATAAAAGCAGCACTTCTTCTAGAGGGCTGTTGTATGGGTGCCTTAAGTCACTGTAGAAGTCCAACTAATGGAAACTGATGCTCTCCTCATGCTCTCTAACCTTGATGCAGCACTATTCATCATCATGTCTCCTGTGTCTGCCATCACACCTAAATACTGTAATCCAGCCATATAATGTCACTGGATTCAAATGGCCACAGGCTGTGTAATTCACCTTTAATTACAAGCATGTGGGTGTTAACTTTGCACTTATGGCTGCAGGATATCTCACAGGCATCAGACGTTAAGACGAGAATACCTTCAAATGAAACTGTGTTTTCTCTTTTCTCCGTCAGCCTCTCCTGTGTTAAAAGTGTGATTAAATTGCAAGTAGTTTCATTCTTCTCCCGTCTTTTAGTCGGAGGTAGCAACTATGCTGAGAGAAGCAGCACTCCGGCAGGCTTTATCTTTAAAAATGTAAGCGAATTGCAAGGTTTTGTTTTTATTTACAGAGCATGTAAATGAAATGTAAGTGAATATACTATAAATCAAACAGCAGGTGTGTCAAAAGTAATAAAAAAAAAAAGATCTAAAATAATTATTTAAAACAAAGAGGGAGGGCCGTTCTTTTCACAGGGAACAGCAAAGGGCAAAAGGTCAGTATCAAAGAGCGGGTCCCTCTCGTTATTTTCACACCCGAGTGATCCACATGAATGAGGTGCCTGTTCACCAAACTGGGACAGATACTTGGTTTACATTGTCTGAACATTTGTTTGGGGCAGACGTGTAAGTAAAAGTGATGATAGACAGAAAGCGGTGTGGGATTTTTCCTGACAGTAAGTGTTTACGAGTCTTGACTGTAAAGACGATGGCGGTTCAGGGAGGTGTTATGATTTCCAAATCCCCAAAAGAAAACTCAAGGTGTCCGGGTGATGTATGAGTGGATGGGTACGCTGGGTCAGTGGATGCTACTCCATAATATGAGGAGCGTTTCATGTGGGATGGATGGAACGAGGAGGAGTCGAGGGACGAAATTGTTTCTTGTGTACAATTTCCTGTTATTATGTTTTGTTTGGTGGAGTTTCTCCAGTTGGCTCCACTTGAGCAAAGAAAGGGTGGGTGGGTGAACAACGGAACAATAGTGTATTTTCTTCTCCTCTGTGTTCCTAATCAAGAGCAATAGAAAATAACAAGAGTGGAATTAATATTTGATGAGGTTGTGTTTGTTGAATTAAAGTATGAACACTATTAGCTGAGGCATACAGGGAGATTTGTTAAAAATGCAAATTAATTCAAAAAGGGGGGGGGGGGGGTTGTTCTTCCCGCAGGAGTTAAGAGTTATCATGAAAGAAGCAGCCTTTTTTGCTGTAATATGTGCACGATGCAATCTCAAGGCCTTAATTTCAGCATTAAAGTTGAAGTGAAATTAAAATTCTTTCTTTTTCCTTTTTGCAAAGATATCAGTGGGTGTTTGTTTTGACTTTTACTTTGATCCAAACTGTAGTTACCAAGAAATAAAAGTTTTGTTTTTTTTTTCTGTCATGATAGCTCCCCCTTCATAAGTGGTGTCTGTTATTTGGGGTGTGTTTGCTGCCATGTGTTCTAGTTTATCTATTGGTTGGTAGTAAAAATACTTCCTAATTATCAAGCTGTGGTAACACCCACACCAAAATTCAAAAACACCCTCCCTTATTCTGGGATAATTATGATGTGTTTTCATCTAAATGCTGGAATGTTTTTTTAAAAACTAAAATTAGCGCCTATAGAGGGATTTGTTTTAACACTTCTTTTTCTCAGATGTGTCAGTTTTAAATGTCACAAATGAACAGGAATAGCAGGATTGTGGCAGTCGGCATAAAGACTTGTAAAACTGGTCCGTCAGTGTTAAGCAAAAAAATGAACAAACAAGTAATTTTAACAAATCTTTTAAGTGCATTACTTCTTGGTCAGCCTGTCGAACATGTCAACTTGAATATGACTTTACTATTTGAATTTGGTCCAGTATGTCCAGTTCTCCCCGTGTGGGGAAAAACCTTGTCCCTTTAGCAACTATGTGTTGATTAACTTGCTCAAATATGGATAAATGGTCGAAGCAACCCCATCCTACACCTACGGGAGCTGCAGAAACTGTCAGTTTCAGAGTCAGAGTCCTGAATGTCAAAACCATCTGCTCCAGGGCTTCCGTAGCTAACATTCATGTTAGCCTAGCCACTGGTGGCGCTACAAAACATGACACCTTGTGAGAGTTTAGCAATTTGGGTGGGGCTTCACAGCAGTAGTTGGAATGGTTTTAAAGGGTACTTGATGAATAGTTTTGGAATTTGGCTTATCGGACTTACTTATCAAATAAGTCTGATTAGATTTATCAAATTTGACTTATAAGAATTTCTAATTTGAAAAAACTTAAACTTTTTGACCTTTTAGGTTGTACTTTTGATTCATTTGCATGTTTCAACTCAAAAGAGGTGCTTTGATGGATAAACGTGTTTTTGAACTTATTCCTGGGCTGCACTCACTGTCAGCTGGATAACCGTGACGTGCAGCAGTATTGTTACCATTCTTTGTTCGCATATCTGTCGCTATGTGCAATGTTAGCTTGTATCATATAATTAAGGTGTAGCCACATTAGTTTACCAGCAACAGACCTACTTACTTTTGATCTTTGTTCATTCTCAGCTGATTTACTGTGACTAGAAAAACAAGTTTTAGCTGCAATGTTCAGATTGCACAACAGAGTGGTGAGCAGGTGGCAAGGCTGTTTGTGTTTTTGTGCAGGCAACAACACACGTCATGACTGGTACAGGGTTGAAAATTAGTGCGTTCACACTGGTGTCACATTTCAATCACTGCTGAGTGGAGCTGAAACTGATAAATACCTGAAACAACTGCTGAGTCATTTAACCTGGATTGGAGGTGATTTTAGCCGTTCCTCACCGAGCCAAATATAAGTGTGAAAGGGGTGATAGAGAGCGGTGAGGTTACAGGAATATTTGTTCCTGTGAGTTTTAGCAGTCTGGTCATTTAGCTAACAAGCTAACGTAACTCCTTTTGTTTAACGGTGGTCAAACACAGCAGAAGGGGGATGATTAAATCATATGAACAAAGAGAGACGAGTGGGAGTCAGTGTTACACTGCCTCCACAAATATGTCACAAAACTCTGTTGTATCAGAAAAGCCAAGTGCGCCGTTGTTAGTTGTTCTTGTTTGTTAGTTTGACTTTGATAAATATTGTCTTGTTAGAAGCAGGTCAGACCGCTGACTTCTACAGAGAGTGGGGCTTCCTGTTCCCAGTGACCTGGTTGACAGGGACCAGGTATCAATATTTCCCATGCCGCTTGTTCAATAAGAGTTGTCAGCTGTCATGTGCTCGATGATTGACTTTGATCAGAGCTTATTATAGCTCTGTTCGTCTCAAAGCTGCAGGATTCACTTCATTATGCTTTCGGCCTGAGCTGAATAAATGATTCCAAAACGGAGCCGTTTGACCTAGTGAGATCTCAGTTCTACTGGCTTCTTGATTTTGGATATTTACACCACGATGAATAGGTCACCCAAGTACACGCACACATCCTGCATTGTGATGTTAATGTCATACAGAGGCTGATTTTTTTTCTCCCTGCGCCTGTAGAGCAGGCTCGATCCCCCGTCTGCCTCCCCCGTGAACTGATTACTGATCAGATGAGCATTTCATATCAGCCTTGTGGGGGGAAATTAGAGGATTAGTAACAACTTCATGCTTATTCCCTACTTATCTTCCAGGCTTCTAAATCCTGTGGAAGCCATTGTTATTTTAAGTAGCTTGGCAATTGAGCGTGGAAGCAGACTCTAATTGTCCCAAGTCTTCAGAGCGGAAGAAAGCTAACGTTTTGGAGCTCCCTCCCTTGCTATTCAAGCTATGCCATGATGTGAAACTGAGCAACTGAGAGAGGACCATGAAGCTGACTGCCAGGACCTCTTCACTCCAATTCTCGGTTCATACATAATAGATAAGTCACTGTAACTTACAGTACAGGGGCATAACTAGGCTAATGCCTAGATTTGCATATTTGTGCTGAATTCCATAATTCATGAGTGTGCAGCAGGCAGCGATCGTTGGTGCAAAGAGCCACCTTGGTCCATATGCTGTACACCACATATGGGCTGATACCCACCATGTGCTCCAGCAGCTAAGCATTAAAAAGCAGCATCGAAGCTGTCACTGCCAGGCACAGGGGAGCTGCATCTTCATCATCAAAAGCCTCCGAGTCTGAACTCAGCCTTTGGGAAAGCCATATTAAATGTGCTCAGATTCAGAGACTTTTTCCTGCTTTAATTTATCGATATTCTGAAATAATAGGGAAGAGGAGACAGTGACAGCAGCCACTTTTTCATCAGGAGGTTCAAGAAAGCCTGACATCATCATCATCTGTGTGTGTTGTGGAGTAGATTCATCATTCCACTTGATGACGGGTTAAGTTATTTATTCATTACCTTTGTTCTCTGCCTGCTACAGATGACATGGCGCATTTCGGTGTGTCATACAGCCTCTTTCTCATATTTGTCAGATTAATGGTATCCGTCTCGTCGGGAGGATCATGACCCCCATCTCGCTGAGGGAGATTTGTTTGGATTCGGATGCTTCTGCTCTGCCATATGTACCCATTTACGTTGTGTTGGTGTGTGCGGTTTTGTGAGGCCGAGCAGACAGAGGATTGATGTTTCCGCAGATTTTCTGTTTCTGTGAAATGTTTTCTTCATCTGCCTGGTGGCCCGAGAGCATCAGAGTATCACTGCGCTTTTAATTAAATCTTGGAGTTAGAGATCGTGGGAGCTAATAACAGGACGTCATTTAAATGTGGCTTTATGAATGATTTGCATATTGAACAGATTAGCTTTGGGATCGTCATTAAATAAAGATCAAGTGTTTGTCAATCATTTGGACAAAGAAGCTCATGTATAGGGTGATATTAATTCAGCCCGTGGAGACTGAGGCCATTCCTATCTTTTGTCTTTCCTTTTCTTTACACACCACTGATAGTCATTTTAAAGGAGCGTATGAATACTCATGAGAACAAAATGTCAAGCGCTGGTCGGCGCTGGCTCACCACTATCAGCACCAGTGTTTGACATTTGTTCTAAAGGTGAAGATCTGGGTTTGTCTAAATATGAAATTTGATCTTCTGAGGCATTGATTTAGAGTTATTGTGTGTATACTCTGATGCTTTGATGTCTGTTACTCCAAAAAGAAAAAGAAAAATGTTGCTCCTTCATTTTGTCCTTGTTAAGATTTCAGCAGGTCTAAGCTGCTGTTGGAGAAGTATACTGATACCCAAATGTCAGTCAGGGACTTTAAATGTAGCTATACTGTAGTGTTAGCAGCATTTAACACACTCGGATAAAGGATGGGACGGAGTAGTCTCCAGAGAAGGATATCTGACCGGTGTTAATGATGTCTCACTCATGAAGACGTCTTTAGCATCTGTCTCCTGAGGCTGTGTAGGGATCTGTCCGTGGTGCCGAATGAGACGCGCGACGTCTTGTTGGAGGTTTTGGAGGGACAGGCACCCGGAGGAGCGCCTGTCTTTGTCCCCCACCTCAAAAGAGATTGCTGCTCCTCTGAAACCTGGAATTGAACTTAGATCCTCTCTTGCCTGTAAGACAAAATCAAGAGAGCTGATGCAAAGAGCTCCTGCTGAATCTTATGTGGCGTAAAGCAAGGTGTACAAGTATGAAGCACTGGAGTGTATGATTGGTAGCATTCCATCCATGTTGTGGGCTCATGTAACATAGTGGGTGGAGCTTGCTGGTCCTCCTTTCCCGCACCCAGGTGTCATCTTACTGAAGAAAATTTAAAATGCAGATATTTCCAATGACTTCTCATCCCCTTGTTTTATGTGATAAAGCAATTGTACTTTTCATACGATGAGTCAGCAGATATCCAGACTTATGTGGCTGTACACTCAAAATCACAAAGGAATATATCAGACCAAACACTGTACTACCTTTGTAAAACTGCTGCGTCAAAGAGGTTTTTTTTGTTGTTGTTACTGAACTTTGTGCTTAGTTTCAAGTTGCAGGTATTTTGGGTTTGTGAAATTCAGAGAATATTCCATGGGAATTAACAAGAATATATGACAATTAAAAGAGGTAAACTATACTTTTTTTTACTTGCTCTACTTCATATAAGACAAATATACTCATTTGTATCGTCATAAGCACATATGCATACAGATGTACACATTTTCAAGTTCATCTATATGTGAGTAGAACTTTCATGAATACTTTCATGGAGCAACCATGGAAAAAGTCATTTGATATTTGCTATTTAATAGAAATACAGTTCATCAAATGTATTTAGGATCTAAACATACCTGACTGGATTTCATCATGAAGGGGCATAAACAGTAAATGTGGCTTCAAAAACCCCACTATTGTGTATAAGATGCTAAAAGTCTGTGCTGGAGGAATACACAGTGTAATCTATATTCCATCCATACATCCATTTTCTTCCGCTTATCCTGTTCAGGGTCCCGGGGGGGCTGGAGCCTATCCCTGCAGCCTTTGGGCGAGAGGCAGGGTTCTCCCTGGAGAGGTTGCCAGTCCATCGCAGGGCCAACACATAGAGACAGACAACCATTCACACTCACAGCCACACCTACTGTCAATTTAGAGTATCAATCAGTCTCGTCCCCTCTTGATGTCTTTGGGTTCTCTCTGGTACTCCAGCTTCCTCCCACAGTCCACACAGGAACAGGGAGAACATGCAGACTCCACACAGAAAGATCCTGTGCTCCAGCCGGGGCTCAAACCCCGGAACCTTCTTGCTGTGAGGTGACAGTGTTAACCACTGCACCACCGTGCCGCCCCCCTATATTCCCTTTAAGTGTTCATTTCTTTTTCTTTTTTTTTGTTCAGAACACTTATTCTATTGTTTGATTGGATTTTTTTTGGGCCAGTGTTTAATATAAACTCAAAACTAAATTGTATTCCTAGGTGCTGCACTGGAGTCAGCAGTTACTCCAGTCCACATGGTGGCAGTAATGCACCTCTATGCAGGTTAACCAGCAGCCAATAAGGACTGTGTAAGAATCACAGGCAGCAGATGCTCACTTTGGAGTCAGCTTCTGATCTAAAATACCATAGGTATGCAGCTGCCAGCTGTATTACTTGTAAACTAAGTTAATTAGGGCCCGAATATGATTATTATTATTATTATTGTTATTATCATTACAGTCCATTTTGTTTGACTCAGTGAAATATGTGTATGCACCCAGTGTTGTATATAATGTAATATATCTGATGTTAAATATGCTAAATGTGAAGTGAGATAGTTTTCAGTGTGATTTGTCATATTCGTTCCCTCCATGAGGGCTAATGGTTTTAGAGAGTTAAGTACTTCCTGACAACCAGACACCTACTAAGTAGTTCCAAAGTGCCTGTTCACCCTCTTTTGAATTAATGTGCATTATGAGCTGGGGATATTGAACCAAGCTAAGGAACTTTGATTGTCACGATATGCTGTAAATTTGTCAGTTTGGTAAGTTTGAACTTTGTTTGAAGCGAGAATGTAACCATTTAGAAATTCAATATGAGGTCAGTTTATCCAGTTAACAGCAGCTATTGATTTGTTTTTGTAGCGAGCTGCGTTCCTCGGGGGCAGCAGACGCAGCGGCCCATTCCGTCCAGCAGCTTCCCTTCAGCGGCTGCAAGCGCCGGAGCTCCGCCCGCTCTCTGGAGGGAACACAGGAAGCAGCCATTGTCTCCTTTAGAGACTCCGACTCCATTAGACTGATCTCTCATTGAGTCATTTGTTTGAAAATCAAGATATTGATCCGGGGGACAGTGACGTGTCTGATTGGCAAGATAAAAGTGTTGGAAAACAAACTCATCTCACATTTACAGTTTGTGGACCCTAAGAAATGTTATTTTTGTTATTTTAAATCTCGCTAGCTTAACAGCAGCTTTCTGCTTGTAGCTTAAATCTGTGGCCTGTCCTATTTCCTGGACTAGAGATGACCTTTTCATTGCACAGGAAACCTTGGATAAGAGTTATAGCTTGGAGGAAAAAAAGTTTGATTTTGATTGTAAAACAAACACACGAAAATATAAAGTACTGGACTCATGGTTTTTGCTTTGGAATAGACGGATTTGAGCGGAAGACACCGTTCAATCCCAGAGGAGGAGGCCATCAACCTGTCACCAAGGATGAACTCAAAAGTTTACAGTGGTCAAAGGTCACCGTCACCTCACTTGAACACAATGTCTCTGGAGCTCACATCACAAATAACTCCGTAGTTTAAGAACAGATGGGTGAAGCAGCATTTTCAGCTTTTTTTTTTTTAATTCATTTATTAAATGTTTTATTCCTTTTCAGTTCCAAACATGTTCGTGCACTTATTCTAATCTCATAATTACATCATTTTCTGTTGCCACAAAGCTTGTGTGTGTGTGTGGCAGACGCTCAACATGGTTACTGTTTGATCAGTTGATAATTACAGCAACAATTATTTGGCCATAAGAGGATGATGCTAATTATTTTGTTTTTTGTTTTTTTTTGCTTTAGCTCTCATTTTTATCCACTACAAGCCCCCCCCCCCCAAAAAGTCGCATTATCTTATAAATGAGATTTTTTGCAAATGACAAAATACACAGACTGAAATAATTCCCATTTAGAAAGTTGTTGTTTTTTTTGGTTTTTTTACTGATAATATTTAACGTTTACAGTGAATTTAGTCTATATCTCCAATATTCATGTTTCATTTTAAATTAATTTACTGATTTGATGGGATTTTATTGGTAGCTGAATATTCAGCATGCGTGACTGTGTTTGGCCTCCAGGGCAACATCCAGTACATGCCCATGTTAGAAAATCAGATTCAACTTTCATGAGATTTTTAGCCGTGCACTAAACATCCAAACTAAGTTTTATAAGAGCTGATAAGATAAGATAAGAGCTGTAATGTGTGAATTGATGGATTTGTGGAGGCCGTCTTTGTATATTTTCCATTCAATTCCGGATCCTCTCGTCGGTTTGAAGTATTTGATAGTAACTCCCCTCTTAACGTAGATATTTTGGGCTCTTTTGGTTCAGTAAAAATCTGACAGAATTTGGCCCGTACCTTCAGAGTGAGTTTTCATCACACGGTTTCCTCTTTACATCATATCCGCTTAATAAACTGCAACAGGATTACAAGGTGTAGGCTGTGATCTACTCCAGAGGTCTGGAGCAAAGTAGGGATTAGGTATGGCATTTGATGCCAGCTTCTGAGGTTTCAAAGAAAAACACCCTCGTAATTTCATTGCTATTTGTAGGAGTACAGGGGAGGTGGGGAGGTCAGGTTTTCCGGTTTAAAGCTTTGAGAGAAAGTTGACTTAAAGATGGCAGCAACAGACAGATTTTTTTTTTTTTTTTATCAATTGTTTTTAAAGTTGAACTTTGAAATTTGCATAACATGAATTTGGGAAAAAAATCGTATTTGGTTAGTCTGTTTTATTTCATTTTTTAAAAATTGAATTGTTAATTGTTGGAAAAAGGTTCAATTTTGTCCCTGTCTCGATTCCTGTGTATAGTAAACTTTATTTTATTATGTTTAATCTACTGCATGGTTTTTTTTAAAAGTCAATTTTAGAGTTTTGGTCTCTTGAGTGGACAAACAACCTGTTTGTATTTAGAGCCAACCGGTGGAGTATAACAGCGTGATCATTTTGAAATTCAAGCAGCGATAAATTGCTCTTTGTAACCCAAATATTTTTTGACAAAGATAAACTAGATGAGAAAGCTAGAGTGACTGCAAAACTGTCATGCACACGTACTTTTCTTGGAGAAGGGGAGATATATGGCAGATATGTGCTGCATGTGTGTTAAATGGATCTGCTGATATTAGAATTTCTTTGAACCAGTTCAGGTTGTTTTAGTCCTTCACAGTGGTGAAGTCACTCTATTTTATTTCCTCTACGGTTGGTGCATCTTTATGTGTGCATTAATGATTTCCACAGCAACAGATGCAGCTGCATTGGTCTGTGGCTTTAATACAAAGAACACTTCACAGGGGAAAACTCATTGGCCAGTAAATGAAACAATTACCTCCCCAGTTGGAGTTAAATATGGAGAAATGACTCATTTAATGTCTGATTACTCCCTAATACAGCCATCTAAACAATGGCAAGCGCTCATTCCCACAAGTAAATTCTAATTCCTTGCAAGATATGGGCAGCAATTGCTTGTCAGAGTACCAGTGAAGTTTTATTAAAAGATGTATGCATAGAATGCAAAACAATTCATCTGTTCGGATTCATTATGAGATGGCTCTCTAGTCTGAAGATTCGTCTTCATTATCCATCCGAGCACCAGACAGATAACTCTGCCTCATTTGCTTCCCGAGCCTCAATTTTCCCTGAGCATTAATGCGGCTTCTCTTTTGTGTAGTAAAGACAAGCAAGCCATTTTCAATATGTGCGCAGGATTACAAAGGTTAATCATCAATTTCAAGCTAATCTATGTTAAATACCAATAGAAGCATGGTGTGTGCTCGAGACAGATAAAATCAGGCAAACCCCCAAACAATCCTCGATCTAAATGAAGTGAAAGATGGTTAATCTCAGCTTTACAGCGGGGGTTGATTATGTGTGTGTGTGTGTGTGTGTGTGTGTGTGTGTGTGTGTGTGTGTGTGTGTGTGTGTGTGCATCGTCTTCTCTGATGTAGCATTGTTTAACTACTGGCTGAATTTAACTGCCACTTGTGTCGGTCCAGAATTGCCGCCCTTTTAAGTAAAATTAAGTCGACACACACACAGTATTTTCCCCGCGAGTGTGAGGTGTTTTCTGAACCTGTTTCTTCTCGGAGCAGTCTACTGGAGAAATGAATAATCATGTGTATCGACTCTTGCCTCATTGTTGCGATGTAGTTGAGATAATTATGCAGTTTTAAAATTATGCAATCAAGGACAAGATCCCTCTCTCCCCTAGCCTGGGAAAATGAGTAATTAATTTTCTGCCTTTTTTTTTCTTCTCAGCTAATATGCAGACGATTGGGAACGCAGAATTCTAATCATTAACCGGTCCGGTCTGGTGAAACATGGCTGCCAACTTGGCTTATTAAAACTGGAACTAGTTACGTCCATCAACCTGTTTACACTCGTCAGACGTGCTGCTTCATGATACAAAATGACAAAAGAGCTTTACAAACATTAAAGATGTCGTGATGTTGTATCAAGCATTTTGCGGTTGCTGCATATTTGTTTGTTTAAAATAACCTGAACTCACAGAAATAAATGTGATGAAAACAACCAGAACCTCCCAACCCCACACGACGTTGTGAGGCACATTTATTAAATTTGCTGTTTACTGACAGCAGTCTCTTGAAATGAAGTTTACTGTTGGAAAAATACAGATTTATGTTGTGATGAAACAGTAGAGGTCTGGTCAGGTTTAGGCACGAAAGGTCAAGTTCAGGAAAACATTGTTTGGGTTGAAGTTGTGAAATGCAGTGATGAACTTGAACAAGAGATTTGGTTTGTCCACTGTGGAAAAGGCTCCTATTTGCACCAAATCTTAAAAACATGCTGCTATCAAGACATTGTGGTAATTTCACATTTGTATTTGACACAACCGTTTCAAACGTTGTTATTTCTGAGGCGTTACTGAGTATTAAAAGATGC
Organism: Aulostomus chinensis; assembly: GCF_037954235.1. Classification (NCBI taxonomy): domain Eukaryota; kingdom Metazoa; phylum Chordata; class Actinopteri; order Syngnathiformes; family Aulostomidae; genus Aulostomus; species Aulostomus chinensis. Next base: position 21,082,955 of record NC_141335.1, on the reverse strand, counting down.
TTCATCAATGCCAAATTTGAAAACCCAGGGGGAGTATCTCCAAGTTGAGTTACATTGTGAAACTGCTCTGAGTAGGGAAAAGGCTAAGTGCGCTAAGTATGTATGCAACATTTTGGTAAATCGGTTTATAATTTCATGTTATCCGTTTAACCTTTATTTTAAAAAAAAAACTGTTGAGATTTCAAACATCGCTTTAGCAATGGTGACCTGGCCAAGAAGGCAGCGGAGTTAAAAGTCAGTTACACGTTGATTACATTTGAATAAATCCTGTACAGCAGCTAAAATGGCACCAAGACTAATCTTTTTTTTTTTTCTTTTTTCCGCAGACTAGCAAGAAATACCAACTTGTGAATGTTGTTACGAAACTCTTGAGATTGTTGAAATGCCAAAGACCTGAAATCTAAAAGCAAAGATTAACGCTTTTTTTATTAAAATGACACAAACACAACTGCAGAGTCAAGTATTGACCGTGAGTAAAAATATGAAACCCGCAGTGATTGTCCAGCTTACTGTAATACAGCCTGTGTGTGTGTGTGTGTGTGTGTGTGATATTAAAGGAGAGATACCAGGCACTGTGGTGTGATAAAAATCATTTAATAATACGTGCATGGAGTGTTAAAACCAACACATTTGGACTGCATTGAATTCATCAGGGTACACAGGAGACAATATACAGGTGAAGAATACAGTAAATCCCTCATTAAGTCACATGACCTGACTGTGCGGGGGGGGGGGGGGGGGGGCGACCCTCACTGCTGGAGAGAAAGAAGCATACAGCTACAAATGAAGGCTTATTAAGGGACTAGAAAGTGCATGTGAAACAGTAAAACCGAGTAAGAAACCATGGCACTACAAAATGAAAAGCTCCATACAAAATACTCAGCGTTTGTATCAAAAATATGTACCCAAAATGCCATGCGTGATCTGTAAAAATTCTATAATGACCGAGAGTGTTCTGATAAGACAAAACAAAAGTTTAGCTGCTATAATGGCTGTCGATGTACGAACAATAGACAAACTATTGACAGAGTCAGGTCGAAAAAAGATAAAAGAAAGATAAACAAAACATTGCATTTCCTCTTAACTCCAGCCCTGTGAGTTTACAGTAATGGGGAATATGATTTGCTCACTTTAATAGCCGAGGTAGAAATCCCACAAGGTAACCTCCTTTAATAAAGATAAGGCCCCTCGTAAAAATCTATAACCCTGAACTAATTTTGGAATTCGAGACAAAGTCTGCCTTCACCTCAGACCTTTACATTGACAGGGCTTTGATAACACACTCAGGCTGTTTTCTCATCCTAACAAAGACAGTAACAATGCAAGCCAACGAGCAATACAGCAGACTCATTTTATCCTCCCATTAGGCCTCGGATGCTTGGTCCACAAACTTCTCTAATTAAGAATTCGTCTTCAGCAAATTCACCCATGAAATGGCCCTCACTGCAGAACGTGGGGCGATAAAAGGAGTTATTGGGCCTGCGACCTCCTTTGCCTCTTATCTCCCATAAACAGTTCAGTTGGTTTTACAGGGCGATGGAGGCTGTAGAATGAGCAATAACCCGAAGGGGAATATTGGGGGCTGATCACTTATTCATGAGGAACAGCGCAACGAGAGGCCACAGACAAAATTGACAGCTCTCATATTTTAAGTTATATAATTCTGATAAAACTTGTCTCATACTTGAAGGTGATTAATCTTGTTGGCATAGGCTTCATTTAAGTGTATATCGTGAAGCTTCGAGTCCAAAGAGTGTATTCTGCCTTTAAGTACTCATAAATAAGTGTTTTGACCTCACAAAGATGCTGCTTTTTTCACGCCTTTGCGGCTCGAAAAGTCAGAAAGACCCGGACATGTAAGTTTAGCTTGGAGCAAATGGCAAGTGACAACGAACAACAGTAAAACTTTTCAAATATATTTGCTTAAAAACTCTCAGAGGCATCCTCTGGTGTAATCCATGTCCTCTTTATCCAGCTGTACATTCCGTGGTACACAAACACTTTATTTTGAGCTGAAAACAACCTATAACACCTCAGTTTATCGCTACTGTGGACGGATGTGGTTCAGCTGAGTGTGCAAGCGTTTTTAGTGATAAAGTATGTGTGTATTGTAGCAGAGGATCCATTTGAGGGTTTGTAAAAGGACATTTTGAGCAGTTTTACTGTTATTTTGTCACTATAGCTGATGTTAGCCACCAATAGAATAAATATGCATGGCTGGTTCTTTCTGCACTCCGGTCACAAAGAGGCAGTGCAATTTAAGAGGGACAAAATGTCTTCATCAGTTCAAGATACCTTTTTTGGAGCACTTGCAATGCTAAATACAATTTTTTTCAATGAAGTATTGCTATAAGATACAGTATCCGTGCACTTCTTCCTCATATGGAACAATAATACCACACACTCATTAGGCTCTAATATTAGCTTTAACGTCAGACCAGTAGAGACAAAACTATGAAAATCCCCCTTCTAAAAATGACATGATTTTTCAGTCTCTCTATCCTCTTAACCTGATTCTGTCACATACCCAGAACGGCACATGCACTGATATTGTCAAATCTCAGATTGGTCTTTTCAGTAATTTAAATGAGCCAACAAAATTCTGGTTTTCCTTTTTAACTGCGCTAGATTTAATTAAAGACATGTAATTTTTTTAACCCACACTTCAGCTGCGTTTTTGTATTGATTTAAACACCTCGCTATGCACGCTGAACATGAGCGTGTATGGTGGGATTGCATTAGAATATCTGCCAGTGTTGTGTTCAGCAGAGAGAACAAGAGGAGAAAGTACAAAGTAAGAGAGTGCCAATAGTGTTTAGCCTTCCTTGAAAATGTCTGCAAACAGAGCTTCACTGGTTGGTGAAACTCAGCTTAAAAGCAGATGTAGAGCCCAGCTGGCACACAAGTTCTCATCTCCTCTCAGGCAAAGAGGAAGTTTTGCACTGAGGCAAGGCCAGATTGCAGCCTGATGCTACATAGGCAGCCATGTGAAGCAGCGCAAAGCCAAAATGTTGTAGACAATGTAATGAAAGGCGAGCGGAGCTATGACGGTTTACATCCTCCCTCATCTATGCCCAGGCAGACCTGCGAAGCATTCCCTGCCAGAGAGGCAGAGACTCGGCACTAGGAAATGGAGCTGGAGATTGTTATTATAGATAAACACTTCCCCTAAGATCTAGTTTGCCCTGCAAGTAGGAAATTACAAGGATGTTGCTCAAAGTCGAGCACAGAGGCAACTGATTTTATTTGCCTGTGAGGTGCCAATGTGCACAGCCACAAACTGGGTTCAGGAAATGATGCACATCCCAGTATAGTCAACTTGGAAGAATGTATCCAAGGGACTGCATTTTAAAAATCACCCTCAGTTTTATATTATTGGAATAAGACTGATTAAACTAATGACTTAGCAAGTTAAAAAAAACTCCTGCACCCCAACTCACACACTGCAATCTCTCTGATTATGTTACAATCAATGCGCCGCATGTGAAGTGACAACTTGAATTACTTATGCAGATGAGGTACTGTAGCTTGATACCAGGTAAGTTCAGGTTCAAGGTCATTTGCTGCGGCGAAGCGACATCCCAGAAATGTGCCGCTGTCCTTGTCAGTCTGATACATATCTCACAGTTCCGCTTGGCTAATTTGTCATTCCCAAGTACGGCACAAACAAATGAAGCAGCACGTGATAGTCACGGACTCTGAAGGTCAATGGCTCTAACTTGATGTCACTTTTCTACAACTAAGTAAGCTTAAGAAATTTAATTTATATCCCAGCTTGCTGAGAACATTCCCCCGATATTACTTGCAAGATTCATGATCCCGCAAAGAAAGTTTTATGGAAAGTTGAATGATTGTTTGGCAGATAGCTTATGCTAATATTTGTGGGTTTGTTTATTTCATCTTTATTCCCCCTTTGGTGCCAGGGAAACAAATGAAAAAAATAACTCAACGACTGTACTTTTTAAAGTCTTTCAACTCTTTATCACTCCATCTTTCAATTAGGATAATTTCAACATTTCTGAAACAGCATTTTATTTAACTTTCCACATCAACACTAACCACTGACAGCTGAATGGTATCTTATTTTCCGATAGGCAGGTAGCCAACAAGACAAGTATCAGCTGATACTGATACATATATACGATATAATTGTGGATTCCTGTAGTGAACATTAAACCTTACAGGGATTATTGGAAATTATCTACAGTCATTTGACCTGGCAGTGAATTTAAGCTGTTCCTACTGCAGACAAAAGCCAGATGTTAGCTGAAAGGCTGGGTAAGACCTGAGGATATGACATGCATCACAATACATCTGTCAATACAACATAATTCATATTGCAAGTGAGTACTGGTGGGTGGTCGAATAGTTTGCACATGACATTACATTGATAACTGGTTGATAATTGAGTCAAAACAATTTCATTTAAAATTGCAATTTTATTTTTGCAAAGTTGCACAGTTGATGCCAAAATATATTTAAAAAGTGAACATAAGTTCTTGTGTCACTCATTCAAACATTGGCAATGAATATTGACTATTTAAGGCGGCACGATGGTGCAGTTGTTAGCGCTGTCGCCTCACAACAAGAAGGTTCCTGGTTCAAGGTCTTTCTGTGTTGAGTCTCCATGTTCTCCCTGTTCCTGTGTGGGTTCTCTCTGGTACTCCAGCTTCCTCCCACAGTCCAAAGACATCAAGAGGGGACGAGGCTGATTGATACTCTAAATTGACCGTAGGTGTGAGTGTGAATGGTTGTCTGTCTATATGTGTAGGCCCTGCGATGGACTGGTGACCCGTCCAGGGTGAACCCCGCCTCACGCCCCAAAACTGCAGGATAAGCGGAAGAAAATGGATGGATGTTTACTATTCTATCACAATGTACGACAATACAGGATTGTCAGGCTGGAATGTCAGTAGAGTAAAATAATTGTGATATAAATGTTGCTGTATTGATTTTATTGCACAGTCCCAGTTAGCATGTTTTTCTTGCCAGTGGGGAATGGGCTTCATGGTAGAATATTGTAAAAGAACATTATCCCACCTTCAAGATTAACACAGTGTAACACCCCAAAAAACTCACTGAAAATATTGCAAGAACATGGTGATATTCTCAGAACATTTTCAGTGCAAAAAAACTGGGTATACTGTACTGCGTGTGTGTGTGTGCGTGTGTGTGTGTGTCTGTACACTTCAGCTCGTTTTGTCTCTGTGTCTCGCTGAGCATCCAGGGTGTGCTTATTTACCGCATGTATGCCAGTGATGTCCCGCTGCTGCAGCAGGGAGGGGGCGCCATATAGCGAAACATGTAACTGTAAAATGTTTACACCCTGAGGCGTTCAAAACCTCCACAGCCCTGTGAGAAACTGTTTTTTAAGTTAAATCATCTGGTCACTTATAACAGGCTGATGTTGAACCACGTCAGCGCTTGGCAGCCATTAGCTCATGTTTGTGATGGCAAGAAATCCACTGGCGCGTCTCGGGTGTGCGCCTTCCAATAGGAAGTGCTCGTGCCAGCGTGAGACAGGTTTTCCAATTTGTAGAAATGTACACACCAGCTGGATCTAGCTTGACCTCTTAGAAGAAGATAAAATCTCCCTTGTGTAATATTTAGATGTAGATAATATGTATTACTTGCTTTGCCCAGTAATTCTTGCTACTGCACTCAAGCTAAAGTGGGATATAGTCAATATTACTACAGTTTATGAGCTGGAAGATTGATTCCGTTTAATGAACGTCATTTCAAGATGTTAAAATTCCCCGAACATTGTGCATAATTCTGCACTCGACTCATCAGTGCAGCGATATCTTTGTTAGGAAGACGGCAGGCCTTCACATACTTTTCTCTCATTAAACTATTCATCAGCTAGGCTTCATCAAACATTAAGAGTATCCTCACAGTTCATTCCAAGATGCCCTGCTTTTTATTTGATGAAGTAATTCATCCATAATGAATGTGTATATTGCAGTTTTCAGGATGGCTGCAAGAACGAAGGAACAGCATCAGCTTTTTAAATGCTTAGACTCAAGAAAAGAGAATAAAGTTGCTGCATTTGTTGTGATTAAGTCTGCGTTTTCTGATGTACTGTCCTTAGAAGATCACGGAGGGAGCTGGGAGAGGTTTGATGGGGAGAGCATGATAAGAATTACAGTATCATTAAATTGCTAGAGCAATTAGTTTTATCTCTGTGTTTGGTTCAGGGATGCTGCTGTAGAGGGGAGATCTCAATGATTTGGAAAGCATAGGTGCTTTATCAGAGGTGGCAGGCTGAACGAGGATCATCAGGCCACGCTCTGATCGAATCCCTCCTCATGGTCTGATGTTGTTTCTGGCCGACCATGGAACACTTCCCCGAGTGAGTCAGTGTCCCTGGGATTGGTTGCCTCCACTCATCCAAGGGTGATGAGCAAGTCAGCCTATTTTATCTGCGAAAAGGCCTCCTGGGAATCCAGACAATGTCAGTTGATGCTTGAAATAAATCTCAGAGCATTGACAAATGTCAAAGCTAAACTAGAGGGAGCCTTGGCCTGTGTGTGTGTGTGTGTGTGTGTGCGTGTGCGTGTGCGTGCAGCAGGCTAACTGAGATTGCTAAGGCAAGTCCATGTCATTAAGTGTTAGAGGTGTTGTTTGCTCAGACTGATCTTAGTACGGATTTGCTGATGAGGCGCAGGCGTTCATCAAGTTGGATGGGTCATGTTCGGCTTGAGCACAGATGGCAGTGGGCAGAGTGACGGGTAATGACAGGGTTCCATATAACTGCAGGGAAAAAAAAGGCTGAATTCCACCAAGCAAAGATATCCTAGACAGCTAGCAGTCACAAGTTAAATCCATTAGTGGACATTGATGATTTAATTAAAGAAATCATTTATGTGGCATAATGATTGGAGTTGCAGGGCTGGGAGAGAACGTTACAGTTAACCTTGTGCTGCAGTACAGAGATATAGCCCACAAAACTATGATTATTAGTCTTTAGCATGCAGCTCGCTCTGTGCATCTGCTTGTAAACATTTTTAAAGACACCAGAAAAGAGCAGAATTTGTCAACTAATCTCTCGCAATTTGGGAACTTGACTCTTGTTTTGACATAAGAGAATAAATTACTTAAGATTGGAAGGTAAAGGCTTGAGACATGATTATTTAAATTACTGTAATAATTTTAAATATAAAATATCAAAATCCTCAGTGTTGTCAGTGTGGCATTACGTGGAAAGCGAGCAGCACACTTGAAGTGGCATTGTGATGACTGGCTGTGTCTTGTCATGTGGGCGCCAACATTTTGTATACAGTTTGAGGCATCGCAGAAAAGAAGACTGAAGGAAACAGTTTTTTTGAAATTTAGGGTTTATTTTCCTCAAATTTGACTGTTTCAATTCTCACTTTCTGTGATTTCTGCCTTCTTTCGGCAAAGAATAAATGCACAACACTGCAGCCGGAAACATGAAATTTGAATTTGTTTCCACTGTTGTCTTCGTCCTGAATAATCCCAAACATTGTCTTTGTGTCTTGACAGCAACAAGATGTCCAATAGTGACAGGTACTTTTGAATTTATACAACTTCTCTCCATTTTTCCCTGATGGACGGCTCTACGTGTTAGAGACAGAATGTTGTCGATACTGCCATCTTCTAACAGCATTAAGTAGCCTGTTTAATTTGCATCAGACTTGGAAACACCTAATGCTCATTACCTTTTTTTTCTTTTACATACCTACAGTTTGCTTAAAATTTGCTCGACAACTTAATGGAAAACACCATTAGCGTATCATTACCTGGTACGCAAGCACACACTGAGCGTGGCATTGATGACCGGCTGTCAGTCAATCTTCTTGCTTCTTCTTTCAAGAAGCACTCAGCACTTGTGATCGCTCTAGACTTTTCCACATTTCTGCAGGTTATAGAGAAATAGCTGAGAACCCAATTAGTGCAATGCAGTTGTATCTCAGATGCAAATTCCTCTGGTGAAGTGTTCTTTTTATAAAGAACCATGTTCTCAAGTAACAACACTTTACGTGTTGCTATGGCCAGGTGAGTGTTGTATGCACAAAAGTGTGTGTTTAACACCAACCTTGATCTTCGTCTAAACCCTAAACCTTTGTTTTAAGTGTCTAAACCTAACCTGACCTCAACCATAGCAACTATCAGTGTTTGTGGAAAGCGTTTTGATAGTTTTGTCTCATCCAAACTACCTCCCTACGCTGTCATTCACTAAATATTGACCTCTCAAGAAGGGTCTGATATAAAATACCTTACGGTGAAAGTTAGTTGTGATGTCTCTGATACTGACACCAAAGGGTGCCTTGTGCGTCAGTATAAAAAACACAGGGATTGTGAAAGTATCACCATTTAATGAAAAGAGAGCGTCATAATTTAAAAAATAAAAGACCGGATACTGCAGATGAGGATACAGTATCTCTGGGTGTGAGTGTTACTTGTCATATTTGTGTTGTGCTTGAGATTTAGACCAAATTATGTGTTACACATGTCTGAAATGACACACACACACACACACACACACACACACACACACATTTATATATATATATATATACACAGTATATATATATATATGTTCAACATGGGTGAAATTTCATAGAGCGTCACACAGCTCTGATTGTGTCTGTCCCTGACTGACTGAGTGCCTGTGGAGTTAAATATTTTTATTTTTTCTGCAACCAACTGCCCAATCTAAACTTGCTTGACTAAAACTCTTCTCATCTGGCTTACTGTCAGGGGGCAGCCGTGGTGAAAAGGCTGCCAGACTGTACTGTGAAGGTTTATCTCAGCATATAGAAGCTCACAGTTAAAACACTGTAATTAGTGCCGGAGGCTGCATGTTTCTGGCTGCTGCTGCAAATGACAGATCACTCCCTCTTCAAGCGAGTAATGAATGCCTCTGCTGACATGTGGGTGAAGATTAGGTCACTGTCTTCCTCATTTACTCCTGAAATAGCCAAATATTGCTTTCCATCAGAGCTGCATGGTAATTTCCTCTGAAAACAAGGGAATGTTGTCTCTCCGCTCAATGTTGCCATGTGAAATGCTTCTGCTGTCACAACATCGTCTGTATCAGTCTTAGACAGCCGGTCTAACTGGCATAAATTCATTTGTCAGTCAAGGTTGAGAGTCTATTCAAAGTTATCATCCATCCACAAACCAGGAAGGACTCGGGGAGTTCACACCTACAGCCGGTAAAACTTTGGACCCCTGGCCCCTTCATGCTCAGGTCCTAATTAAAGCTACAAGCAGCGATGAGCCCTCACATCCCCTGTGCATGTTGCATGTTGCATGTGGCTGTTTGGTAAAGAGAGACGGTTTTGATACCTGCTTAGCAGCCACTAGTTAGCTCTACAGAATACTACTTACTAGATATTATTTGATTACTCTTTTAGAGATGTACAGCGACATAATATAGGGCCTACTTCCTGCAACCACTAGGTGGGGCTAGGTCTACAGCTCAAGTTAAGATAAGATAGCTTTGTTGTCACTGGAACTCCAAAAAAAAATCACAAACTGTGGTATTAAACATACTCCTACGGACATACATACTGCATCACACATAATCAATCACAAATAATCAAGGGCAGGGAAAAGTAAAGTGCAATTATAGTATCGCGCTAACAACATATTACACAGAAGAATTTAATAAATTTGAACGTACATTTTTAAAGAAGGCTGGAGAGTCACTGTACATGCTTCTTGAAAGCCTAGGTGGCCATAGGAAAGAAAATTCAGTTTGTAGAAATTTGTAAAAGATCTGACCACGTGGAGTCAAGTTTGTACAATTTCTTGTTCCATGGCAAAATTGGTCACCTCGCCACAATAATGCCATTTAACAAAAGTTCCTTATGGGGTCAGAGGTGGATCCGGTCACACCAGTTGGGAAAACATGCCTAAACAATATGTAATTTCCTGTTGGCACCAGGTGGCTGTATGACTTGACAGATGTAAATTAAGAGTCCATCATAGAAGAAAGCACAAGTTATACAGTGGGGCTGTTACGAGAGTCAGAAGTGTGTTTCCTTTCCGACTGACAACCATGGTTTTTTTTTTTTCGATTTCGATGGAATTTTTTCTCAATGAATATTGTCTTACTGGAATGAATAGTCTCGGAGCACAGAACCACCTCCCATCATTTATTAACCACTTTATCTGACTATATGCCATTGTCATGGTAGGACAACTTAATAGATAAAGATCTGACACCACGTTACAACTGCACAGAACCACAGTGTAATTCCCATCAGAGTCACTTATGACCCCATTGGTTGCTCCTCTCTCTTTAGTCAGGCCACAAAACATTGCTGAAGTCTCTTTACAGCCAAAGCCCAACATCGATCTTTGAGGAAAGAAAATAGAAGTACATGGTTTTATCCCTCCACAATGTTTGCCTTTCACAGTGACATTGACCTTTGTCCAATTAAAGGCTTTCAGTTCATCCTTTGAGTCTCACCAAGGGAATTTCTCCAGCTTTGGATCAAATGTTCACTGTTATAGGGCAAAAATGTTAATGAAAAATGGGGCATGTGGATTGACAACCTGGGAACACAATGCTTTGGGCATAAAAATCTTAGGAGTAATGACAAAATGTCAGTAAGTGTGTGAGTAAATGTTTTCAAAGAACTGCATCACCTCCGTCAGTGACTCGAGAGCATCAGTGGCTTTGGAGGCTCATAAATCCATCAAGAGTGGACCAGGGATGTCGCACCAAGGAGTCTAGAAAGTGGCAATCAGGCTGGGGGCATGTCTCGATGAGGCTTCACAGCTCCGTAATGCTCCCTATGGCTCCTGTAATCACAGAGAATGATGAGAGGAGAAAAGTAGTTTGGGTTGAGAGACGCTCCTATAAACGAGGAAATTGGATTTGAGCCTAGTGTAGTTTCTGTTCTTGAAGCTGACATAGTTTATGATGAGGAACTGAGGAAGTCACTCTGCTGACATTGATGAGGAGACATGCTAAAATCATACTCATCCACCAGGTGACGCTATAGGAAAGTATTACGATGATGCAGTGACCTGTTCTCATACCTGCACCACCTTGGATCTCGCCAGTAAGAGTCAAGGTCGCATCATTAGAGTATATTCCTTGCTAGCTGCCATACATTTTTCTAGAATTGTCAAGTTCTCTTTTTGGGGTGACTTTGTAGCACTGTATTCTGAGCGGTTATTCACAATCAGTGCAGTCTTTAAAAAAGCTATTATTTCTAACCATCTTTGTAATACATTACCACCTTTTATCCAGGTGAAGATGACACATGCTCTGAGCAGCTTCTGGACTTTTACAGCTGCAGTGAATGCATTTGCAGTGCAGGTCAAAAGCCTTGACAATAGACATCTGAGTCAAGGGCAACTTTATCGCAGTTTTGAAACGGAGGGAGAACATTACTCAACTGTTCGATTGCATTTTCCTGAGCAGCCTGGAGATTGAAAGTGGCAGCCTGCTTTTGTCCAGCTACCACAACCTCTATTGTGTACACTCGTAAGTGGCTTTAATACAACAGTAATCTGAATAGATGGAGAGCAAGCAATCATTATTCAGTCACTATATAGCCAGCATTGAAATGCTCAGCAGTGCTCAAGGTGTCCATTTTAAAGGCACTGCATGCTGATTCAAAGGGCGTGTGTTTGGATGCTCAACACATCGTTGGAAATGCTGCTGATTTTGTTCTACGGGGTTGCATTTAAATGTGATGAGTGTCTGTTTATGTGGCACCCACAGTAAAAGGGTTAGAAAAGGAAGAAAAGATTATATGGTGCTTGAACCTCTTTGAGCAGCCAAAAGCTTCAAGTTGCAACAGAAATTAATAAATTGAGCCAGGAATCCCACTGTGAACCAAAATGCATCCATAATTGAAAACCCGTGCAATATGTGGGAGTACAGTTTCAGAGTTACAGTTGGATGTCTGTGTGTGTGTGTGTGTGTGTGTGTGTGTGTGTGGGTGTGAAATATATTCTACTGGTTTTTGAGGGCTTGTTGGAGAGACCAGCTGAAGGGAAGAAGTGCAGGAGAATATAGAACGAAGGTTCACGTATCCTTAGTTGTAGTTTTTGGAGAGGAGGGTCGTGGATCTTTCAAGAGATTATCTAACAATGCTGTGAATTGATGAGATACAAGAGAAAGAACACAAAGATAATAAGGTTTGTCTCTCTAGCCAGATGCGCTTGATTTACATTCTCATTTTTGGCAATGCTGAAAACAAACTTATTCTGACAGTGTTGTGTAAATTCATTAAAATAGGGTAAGGGATCCTTAAACCCATATGTTTGCATTACTGAATGTCCAATTCCTTTTTCTCAAAGATTTTTGAATGGATTTTTAGTTAATTTAGCTTAAGCCAATTGTTTTGGCTTAATTTACTAGAATGTGTTGCTCTATGGAATAAAACATGTCTGTAAATACAGCACTTATTAATTAAATAACATTTGTGTCTTATACATGCTGAATAGCTAAACACACTACAAACTTCATCAAACTGGAAGCAGAAGCTCCAAGCTAACGAGGATGACATCATGCATCCACAAGGTAGTTTGTGCACAGCGTAACGTTTAGTTTGTATTTCTTATGTGGGCATTTACGCGTAAAAAAAAACCAAACATACGAGTGGTGTTCATTTGTGAAGATGATCATTAACAACCATTACCGTAAATCTTCTAATATTTACCAGGGCTTTTATTTACCTTAACTGTAAAAGGGTGTAAAGCCTTTATTAGAGGGGAAAAAAACACTACTACTTCAAAGAGCTTTGGCATTATATTAAATTTCCTGACTTACTGTGAAAGATTTCACAACCATGGTAGTTTTCAGTTGCACACTCACAGTAGCTATGGTGAATTACCCACTACCGATATGGAAAGAGCTAGCCTGAGTTAAAGTTGCTGCAATATTCTCACAAAGCAGTGTGACAGAAATCAAAGCTAACCTGGAGTTAAAACAGCAGGTTTACTGGACTCTGAATAACAATCAGATTCAGTCGCAACGCAAACAATCAGATTAAGTTGCAACACAAACGGTACATAGATGGAATGCCCTTCACGTAGTGGAGGGGCATAGGCAAACTTCCTGCCTAGGCTTTCTCTTCTTAAAGCCATGGACAAGGTTTTCTAAGCTTCACAAACTGAAAGTATTTTTCATCATCTTTCGTCTAGCTTGTCCCGACTACCCTGTCCACAAGCAGGCAGCGGGCAGGAGCATCGTTGTTTTGACCTCTAGTTATTTATCTATGTTCCCAGCCATCCATTGGCCGTAGGCATCGTGAAAACTCTGCTGTAAAGGTTGGTTCCACATCACATGGGGGGTTAGACATATTTAGTTGGTTGTGCCATGTTTGTTTGAGAATATGCCTTATGAGACACTTGCTGACACTTACATGGATCCCATGGTTACTGCTATCCAGAGGCACCATTTATATGTTACACTAAACCAGTGACATGCGGTAGGCATTTACCAGTTTCTTCCCCCATCCTGCATTTGTTCATGCAGCCCAAATACCTGGCCATTAATGGAAACTCTGCTCTGAAATGAACAACTGCCATTATTGGAAGAATCACTTGAATTGAATGAAATTTACAGGTGAAATGCAGCCTTTTATGATCATAGCATTATTGTTTTAATAGTTATTTTCTACTACTGTCTAATGAGCACCCATTACAGAAACAAAGCTGCCCTGTTCAATACCTGCTGCTTGCAACACTTAATGGTCGGGGGTCCCTCTGAATATGAATGAGGGTTTGTGCTGTAGATGTATAGAGGCCAATGTTCGGGTTAATTAGTGGGAAGCAAGTCTCCTGTGGCGCTGAGAACCTGTGGAGCCTGCCTTGTGGCCCAGTGAGATTTAATGACAAGAGATGTTGGTTCTGCCTAATCAGGCAAGTTTTGAAGCTGAGGTACCAGTGGGCAAATATTGCTAGTGTGTGTGTAAGCTGTGTAATATGGTTAAAGTGCTTGCAGAGTGTTGTATTGTTCAATTCAATCATAATCAGTGTCAACAAGTGACAGGTGTACATCCCAGTATGCAAGGCAACTTTGTGCGAAGTGTCGTCTCACCAAAACCGAAGGAAAAAGCTGTTAAGAAGCGTCTCAAGCTACCACACAGAAGGACTAACTGCCGTCAGTGAAAGGAGCAATCAGTTGTACAAATTGGGGTTAATAGCAGAAACCTTAAGACAATCTTTCTGTAAAGAAAGAAAACAAACCCTGTTTCTTGCTTACCTCCAAGGACCTGCCCCGTATAAGTTAAGTTAAGGTAAAGTTAAAAATAAAAGTTAAAAGCAGGCCAAAACTAACATCAGGAAGGTGGGGTGAGGGCTTTTCGGGTGGTTCAGGTGTTCAACCATTCGGCAAGCACTTCAGATGGGGCACATTGACGCCTTAATACAAAAAAATACGGTCCAGTTTGTGGTAAATTAAAAACAAAGATGTCACCATGTTGGTGAAATTAGAATTCACAGTCATAAGTTTCTGGTTTCAAATCTACAAGTCACCTTCCTACCAGAGACAGAAGTCTTGAAACTTATTTAAATGGAGACATATAAAAACATCTGACCAACCACACCTGCACTAAAATATCAGTGTGATTTACGTCAACGTTGTTGTTCACATTGTGCCCCACATCACGCGTCACCCTGTACAGGGGTAAGTGGTCTGACGGTGGAGTCACCTTGGTGAGTTTGATTAAATTTTCATTTAGAAAATACCAACAGACAGACATTAAAAAAAAAAAAAACATTTTGAAAGTGAGATCTACCTGTATTTTAGAAAGTATATTATGTACATGGTGCAGACATTATAAAACAGTCATCACTTCACTGTGTTAGTTAGTGCACCCAACACCACCACACACACACACACACACACACACACACACACACACACACACACACACACACACAAACAGGGGAGTAAGATGGTGCACAAAACAACCCCAGCCAACCATGAATTGATTTACATTTTCACACACACACACGCGCGCACGCTACATCCTGCTCTCAAGTATCAATGCAGCCCCAGCCCCAATCTGCCAGCCTGTGTTGTCGATCCTCCCACTGACTCCATTGCTTTCAGTAGAAATAGTCTTGGTTAAGGGGTCTGCCAGGCCACCATGTGCCGAATGAAAAGGTGGAAATATTTGCATCAAGGTCTGAATAAAGCAATAAGGTGCAGTGGAATGTAAAACAATTGCTCCTTCCAGGTGGTGGTGTGCTGTGAGAGGAGTGGGGGGAATTGAATGAGACAGAAAGCTCGTCTGGCTTCCTGGCTGTTAGCATTAGACTTGGCAGCTCTCTGCCAGGGAATCGCTGACAGGCAGGCGCGCCTGTCACACCACATAAGTGGCTCCTCGCACAACCCCGGGCCCTTTAGGGCAGGACGGCTCTCCTGAGTCCAGCACTCAGGCCCAGTCCCACACTCAAGCCACAGATCATAGTGTGAAGCAGGGGCACGTGTCACAGCCTTTATGTGCTTGAAAAAGTCTGTTAGGTGAGAGAAAGGCCACTGGTGACATTAATTGTAGGAAAGGGCACAGTGGTAGTTAAACTACTCAAGTACTTTGCTCATTAGAGGGACAACTTCTTTGATTAAATCACGCTCAAATCAAGGTAGAGAATATCTGCTTACAGGAACATATACAATAATAATAATAGTTTGGTTGAAAAAATCTAGTGACAACACTTTGATGCTTGAGTCACAAAACAGATGATCATCCGTCTGTACAGTTCATTAACAGAGCAAAGATTTTGGAATCTGTAATTAGTTTCAAATTGACATAAAATGAGTTTGACTCCCAGAGTGGCTCTAATTTTTTAAAAGGCCATTCTGTTTTCAGACGATGCTGGAATTTTTAATCAAATTATTACTTTTAGAACTGTTTTGGTTTTTCACAGCACAAATCATTAAGAAAAAATAGATATAAATGGACTGTGTAGGCATTTGTTCACATTTTCTTCATTCTTCATAAAGTCAGCTACAAACACCATGGTATCCAGAATGGTACAGCAAGAGTGTGTGTGTGTGTGTGTGTGTGTGTGTGTGTGTGTGTGTGTGTGGCCTTGTTTAACCTTCCCTCCTCGTGCTCTTTCTACTTTATTACTACTCCATAGTCTTCTTGTTACCCTCTTTTATTAGTATTGTGTACATTACTAAGTTGATCCACTCTGTTTACAAAAAGCATCTTTGAATAGAACTGGAGATTGAGAGGCATTTAAAATGTTTGGGAATTACTACTATTATTGTTAGATTTTGTTATTCTTGTGGTTCTTGTTTTTATTGTTATTGTTCTGATTCCTGTATTTTTGTGAGTCCACGTTTGTAGTGACAAAAACTCATGGGCCCTACAATTTTAAATTTCTGTTTGGGGGGAAAAGGACCCATGAAAGGAAAAATACATTTTTCCAGTTTTGATCTTGTGTTCATTTGCTAATTGTTTATTTCCTGATAGATGTCAAATGCATCTAAAAAAAACAACAACAACTGTATCTTTACACCAGAATCCCTGTCTTATCTCTTCCTGTAAAAAAAAAAGAAGAAAAAAAAAGAAGATTTATAAACCTGTATTCATTTTTTGCATTCAATGAAAAGGCTCTCCCAGATTGTTATGCACCCTCCCCATCCTTCACATGATGCACTGTGGCCCCAAAAGACTTAAACAAAAAAGGAGCTGATGAAATGATGTGTGTCACACAAACCCAGCAAAAAGGACCCGTTTCACCTCCACAATGTGAGCCCCTCACACAGAAGTAGACTACTGTTTCACAGCACCTTTAATAAAAGCATCCCTGCATTATGTCAATGATGGGCCCCCACAAAGATGGTAACCTTGCACGCGTATGTGTGTGTGTGTGTGTGTGTGTGTGTGTGTGTGTGTGTGTGTGTGTGTGTGTCTTGCTGGCGGTGTGTTCCCAGGCAAAGAATATCGCAGTTTGTGTAGATTACCTCACCATGACCTTTGCTGTGGAGGCTGGATGTTTGCATAGCCTGGCCCTGTTGTTTTGACTAGCACCGTGTAAGTATCAGCTCTCTCAGCTTGTTTGCCTCATGAAGCTATCTGAAGACTTTTGTTTTTTGAATTAAGTCTCTGACATTTAAAAAAATAAGTTCTGCTTTTTCAACTTGCTGCTTTCTTGGTGCAGCAAGAGCAGAGGGAACATTTTGAACACGTTTTATTTGTAGGTAAGGTGGAGACTCATCATTTGATGTGTACTTATTGAAGGCAAGAATACAAACTAGATATTGAAATATTTAACAGCACATTTTACAGGAGTTGAAAAGAACAGACAGTAAATTTCAATTTTCCCCTGGTTTTACAGGGCTCTTCTGCAGTATTATGAGTCTAATTTAAATCCTTTTTTGCTTGTGTTTGCTGGATGTGATTGCTCTGGTATTGATCTTTCTTGGCATTTATAGGAAATCAAAGTCACCTAGAAGTGGGAACTCATCTGATTTCCTGCACTAAATTTGTCTTTATATATCGTGATTTCAGTGCTCGGAGGGGGTGGGGGACGGTAAGTGTATTGATCGTAGTGAGGATTCCGACCCGGTGAAGGAAGACAAAGCACTCTGGCTCGGTCTTCTGGTCTTAAGCTACACTTGCATATCTCAGACACATTGTCGAACGAGAGCTGTCTGTCTAAATATTTTTTCAGCCAGAGAAATTACAGTATCAATTGAAAGTGACTTTATAGGGTGAAAGGAGGAAGCAGATGGGAAGAGGGGCGATGAAAAGAGACTCAAAGCAAGATGAATTGATATTACCCTTTTGAGATGATACACTTGTAACAGAGTTGGATTGTATTTATGACTGAATTGCATTTTCAGTGGAATGAGGAGGGTGCCATTTCAGTATAATACTGCCATTTATTCTGCTTGATATACCTGAATTCTGAAAGCCCCCTCTTTTTTTGTCTTTCCTCCTCCCTACAGATGTGCTGTGGGCTCCCAATGACTTCTCATCCAACTCGAATTCAATGCCAGACAAAAGCTGCACTTCTCACTGAGCTCAGGAAGACAGATCTGGTCCACAGCTAAAATCACGATCTCCTTTTCTTGTTCCTCCCTCTCTGACTTTGACAGTCTCGACTCTTCTGTCCATCATGGCCTCCTTTCTGGTATCTGCCTTTCTTTTGGTTCTTCAGACATATTTGGCCCCACCTGAGCTCGTTCAGGCAGGGTTCAGCCTAACAATGGACCCAGTGGATCTTGATCCTGGACTACCTGCAAATGCCACTGAAGGCGTGACCTCATCTCCACCACCAGGTACTAGCAAAAGAGCCCCTCATAGTATAATTATTGGGGTACGCAAGGGAGGCACAAGAGCATTGTTGGAAATGCTCGATATACACCCGGAAGTCGCTGCTGCTGCTACTGAGGTGCACTTCTTTGACTGGGATGAGAACTACGCCAAGGGCTTTGAGTGGTACCGTGAACTGATGCCTTATTCGTACCCTCACCAGATCACAATAGAGAAAACTCCAGGTTACTTCACGTCAGCTCTTGCACCAGAGCGCATTTGTGCCATGAACTCATCCATAAAGCTTTTGCTGATCTTACGTGACCCAGCCGAGCGGGTCATCTCTGACTACACCCAGGTGTACTTCAACCGATTGGAGAACCACAAGCCCGTGCAAGCCATTGAGAACCTACTTATACGAAATGGAGCCTTGAATATCCGGTACAAGGCTATTCAGAGGAGTTTGTACGACATCCACATGCGCAACTGGCTGCGTCACTTCCCCCTGGAACAGATACATATCGTAGATGGAGATGCTCTTATTCGTGACCCCTTACCAGAGCTTCAGAAGGTTGAACGCTTCCTCAACTTGCCACCCAGGATAGTATCTTCTAACTTCTACTTCAACCAGACCAAGGGTTTTTACTGTATCCGAAGTGACGGACGAGAGCGTTGTCTGCACGAGTCTAAGGGGCGTCCCCACCCAGCGGTCAACAGCACCGTCCTGCAGCAACTTCGATCTTACCTACAGGAACACAACCGAACCTTCTTCAGGCTGGTGAAGCGCACCTTCAACTGGCAATGAGAAACCAGGCCCTCAAATAGGACTCAAGAGAGCCACTAATCTGTCTGCGATGAAAACAGGGCCTAAAGCACTTTACAGAACTGACATTTCAAACCCCCTTTGAAAAGCCTCTCAGTAACTTCTCTAGCGATCTCTGGTTTCATCAGAGCGGTTCTATATTTACACAATAAGGCGAAACATATGAAAAACTGTAAGGCTTAAGATTAAATGGAACACTCTTCAAGCTTAATAAGTCATTCTCTCTGTGCTGGAAGTGTGTAAGTGATCAAGTTGAAGCGAAAAACCGAACTGTTTTTTCTCTCTTGTTTGATATTCTTGTTCTTGATAATAAATCATTCTGCTTTAAAAGGTTTAAGGCATGCCAGTGTGGCATGTTTCTATCTCTATCCATTTCTTTCTGGCCATCAACAGCCCCTCTAACTTGTTTTATTCGGGGTATATAGTAAGCCTTTGATTTACTGTGGTGGAAGACAGACATTAATGCAAGGAAATGGGTACCCTGGAGCAGAGCTTTCGCAGTACAGGAATCACTAATGGTTTTGGACACTGAAGGTAGCCTGTGCCTGCAGCTAAATCAGTCAAATCTCCATAGTCAGCAAGCTCAAATCCACAGAGTTCCCACCTCTCACTACTACTCAGGTGGAAGGAGTAGTCATTAAATCATATGCCTAACAGCATGGTATAACGTTTAACAAATGATTTTATATCCGTGCTGATCTTCTCCACGTATCGCCTCTTCCCTGAATCACACTTCACATGCAGTTTTCCCAGAAACATCTTGTCGTCCTGTACACAGCAGATAGACATGGGTCATGTTTCTTTCATTGATTAGGCTTTAAACAGCAGCCAACGCTAAAGCTCCACTGGGATCTGATATTCATGTGATCTCACCGCTCTGTCTGCAAGAATAAGCACTATAACTCTCCCAAGGCGAACAGTTATTGATGCTAGATGGGATCTGTATCCAGAACAGAACATGGAGGCGGGTACATAGGGCTGCAGGCTATACAGAAATATGCTGAATATTTATAAGAATAATGAAGTTAGTGGGTATAATTAGCTCAGAAATGTATGTGATTTGCAGACATGTACACAGGTTGTGTCTTGATGAAGTCTGTGCTAAATGAAATCACCAGCTCAGGGAATTCTCCCTTCTGCTCACCAGGGGGCACTTTCACTCCAGAATAACTCATGAGGGAATAGTGTGAGAGGATGTGTCTGGACACGCTCTTTCTAGGATTTCCCCTGCCAGTACACAGGTGAAGAGGCTTGTGACAGTTTCCTTGTGACCCTGGTCGACACCTGCCTGCACTGGTACGTATCACTCAGCCGCTCATCTGGAAGAGAATCTTTCCCAGGGTGCTGCACAAGCACAGCACAGTGTTTCCATTAAGCAGGTGGGGGTGAGGATAAAGGGGCACGCTTCAATTACAATACAAGAGTGCACACTGAACAAATTCCTATTTCCAGCCTTCATGTATTTTGAGTCAGAGTTGACCGTTTCTGCTGGCAAAGGCACTGAAATGTCAAATGTTGGACTCTTAAGAAACCGCTGCAGAGAAATAGGTTGCTTAAGATGTTTTTCTCATCATCCTCAGATACTTTGTAACAATTAACGCAACAATGAGCCTTACAGAGTCCTACCACGTCAGGCTGTGGTGACAGATTTTTTTTTTTGTTTGTAGAGTGAATAATAACACAGCCAGCATTTATTATGAAGGATCATGCTCTTAGTTTCATGCCTGAGCCCTATTTTCATTTTTTCGGTATAAATTATTGAAAAGGATAAGGATTAATGGAATCTGTTCAATACTTAAAACCATGAAACGACAGGGCAATTGTCCATTTCGAAGTTCAAAAAAAGTGACCCTGTGTCAATATATCAGCCCCAGGTGCACCTTTTATATGGTTAGTAGCTCTTGTGAAGCTGTTGTGGTTGCTGGTCATATCATTCTGGCTTAATGCACTGATTCCAATTAGCTTGTTGATCATTTTGACTAAAGACACGAGGATTCACTGAAATCAGTCTTAACGTGTTTTTTTTTTACATGTATGAGAATCTACAGGTGCTTTTTTAGTCCATGGAGGTCCACTCGTGCAGTCACATGCACACATTGGCAATAACAAAGTGCCACTGACCTAATTCATTCAAACACTGATGGTAAAGGCATCAGGAGCATTTAAGGGTTCCATAGGATTCTTAAGGACACTTAAGTTGATTGAGGAAGTGAGGATAAAATCAGCAACCCACCTGAGCCACAACACATGTATAGGAATTTATTATCTGTAATTTATTAGAGTTTTTTTTTTATTTCTGTTTCATTTCCTTCCTCGATAACGTGACTGAAATATATCTGGCAACTCGGATGGTGAATAGCAACACAAAAAACAAGGTCAATGTCAATCACTTTGACATCTGTTATGACATGTTATCAGTAGGGTGACAAACACGTCAATGAGCTTCTCTGACTAAACAGTGGTATCTACACCATGGTTTAAAGACATTTTTACCAAGATATTTCCATGTCTGGGGTTCATTTTTATGACATGTTCGGAAACACAAATGAGCACGGAAATCCATGTCCAAATTTACCATATATTTATTTCAAATTAATGACAAGCTACTTGGTTTGACACAATCATGTATTAAGGTAAATCAGTATTAACCCAAAGAGATCTTTCCTCAGTCTCCCTCTCATATGCAAGTGTTGGTTAAGCAAATTTTTTTCCATACCTAGATATTGTTATTTTCAAATTCCATGATTTTCCAGGTTTTTCATGACCGTGTAAACCTCAAAGTGTGCTTTCCAAGACCAAAGCCAACCTTTTAGTGTGTTTTATACAGAATGCTGAGGCGTAATAACAGCTTATCATTCCCACCTTGAAGAGGCTGTTAAAGGAGCTTTAATCCATCTGTCATGAGCGACCATGTCTTTATCCAGTTAGATAGACCACATCATTTAAAACTCCCGACACCACCAAGCTGCTTTAGCGAACAGCTACCATTGAGTGAGTCACTTGTCACTGCGTGTCTTTGATAACTGCCAATCTCAGGGGGTAATTAAAGCTTTGAGGGGTGGTCCGGGGCAATCTGCTGGAGATGTTTTGGCTGGTCTTGTCATTCTAGAAGCCTCTAATGATCCGTCTAGGATTGTGATTGATGAAGCACTTAGAATCAAATCCAAGCACATGGAACACTCTCTGCTTGCTTAGCTGTTTGCAAACAGCCACTGTATTTGCTTGACACAAGTCTATTACTGACACGTCCTTGATCTTAATGAATGACCTCAGCGTCAACATTAGCTGCTGACGCTAATGCACTATAAGAGTTGACTGGCCTGGCTCGGCTGGTTGTAAACAGCACGGTTCAATGAATCAGGTGTTAGTTTTTCATTTTGTTCAGTCGTGAACACATCTGCAGTGTCTATTAAAGTAATTAATTACACACTGAATTAATGGTTGTTATGCGGGTACAGAAGTTTTATAGGGGTTCAAAGATCGTCTTTTTGCAAAATGAGTTTCTTTTTTTTTTTAATTTATTCAACCAATTCACCGCTATTTCACACAGCTGTGCTCATAGGTGTGACCATCTGGATGATGCGTCAGAGAGCTTATCGCTATAGTTATTTTCATCAAGTTGGCTCCTTCTGCAGGATAAAACTGAATTTTTTGCTCTTGCAAACAAGACATCACTCAGCAGCAGCAAAGGGGTGTTGTAATATCGCTGGCTCAAATGCAACATGCCCATGGGGAGTGGTACATACTATTTATCCAACAATGACGTGCATAAAATCGACCCGCTGAAGCCCTCTTACATTTACTTGATCAGAAAAACAACAGAGAACAAAAGTCTAATGAGATCAGGGACCTCGTTTCCCCAAATACACGTTGGATTATCCACATAAAACGCCCAGGATCATAAGAATTGTTCAGATAAGCGTGTTTTTGCACATATTTTAAAGACTCCCCGTTTTATTTCCCTTTGTGATTACTTATTCATTTGTTTGTTGATTTATTTTTCATTGCCTCAGGTGCGGAGGGCATATGTTTGATGTGATCCCATGGCAGTAAAAGGGGGAGGAAGTCTTCTGCAGCATTCAGGTCAAAGGGAGGAGAAAGAGACATGTCTTTTTATTTGCAGCTACATTATTAAAGCCTCCGATTAATCCTTTGAGGTGATGAAAAGGATATACAAAAAAAAAGAAAACTCAGGGGTGAGATCAGGGCAGCAGATGTAAAGATGTGAATTAGCGGTGGCAGAATGAGGCACAGCTTCCTCATGCTGATGTTGCTCGCAGGGCTCCGAGTTGACCTCTTGCTGTTCTGCAGGAAAGAATGTCAGTAGGGAGTCACTGGTGCAGCGTTACGCAACTCCTCTAACCAGGCCCCATGTAGCCTACAGTCTCCTCACTATAACCTTCACTCTTATTGTAAAAACACATCACATGTTGTCTACCAAAGTTTCCTTAATATTTTTAGGTGTTTGTAAATCGCTTTTCTCCTCATTTACCACTTCAAGGTTTTGCAAAAGTAGAAACATTTAGGCTTATGCAACTAGTATTTTAAGGCTTCCCTTTTTAGTAGAATTTGTCATCTAACCTCCAGCGAATTATGTGATACTGCTGCTTCCCTGTGTTTCAACGTGACTTTCAGCATATTGTTTAGCTGGAACTTTACAGTTTCACTCTCATAGCTCTTGTGCTGTTATTTATAGCTACAGTGGACAGGACGAGTGGAGAAAAAGCTAAATAAAATCCACTGTTCACTCAGTGTACAGCAGCCAACAGACACAGTTAGCAACTCACTAGTGAACCAGGGAGAAAATATAGCCATGACCTTGAACCGGCGCGTAGTACTTGGATGAATGTGTTCAAGTTATGTAGCAGCATGAGCAAATCACTAGCCTGCACTTCCTAAATTTCCCCACAAAGATAAATAAAATGTCAAAAGGGACTTTAGAGAAGGACATTCAGAGACTCTCGTCTGAGCTGAGAGCGACTTGATGCCCTGAGAGCAAAAGCTCCTGTTCGAAAAAAACAAACTGTTGTGCATAGCTGTAACTTTACATAGTCCTTGACAGCAAACCTCCACAAATTCTTCCACTCTCATGTGAGCTGAAGAACAAAGATGTTAAACAGCGTGTGTGGTTGTGTTAGAGGGACAAAAAAAACAAAAAACAAAAATCAGCACTCCTCTCAATGAACAACTATTTATATTAAAATTATAGGGAATTTATGTGCATAACTTCACATTTATCAATATGTTTGGGGATTTTGAGTTTTGGAAATAAACTTGTGACCACTGTGGCAGATGAGCTTTATATGGGACAAGTAAGAGCTGAATTAATTAAAAGAGGCTTGATAAACGTTGAGGTAAAACTGTGCAGCAGATGAACCAGTAGTCCTGCTCGGCCGCATGCTTGTATTTGTGATGAAAGAAGCTGTGACCCAACATGAACCCTGATGTGTTTTTGATCCATGCTTGGAGGATGTTAGTGTCTGTGCCCCACACACACACACACACACACACACACCAGGAAACATCTGTTAAAAGATATTTGTTTTTTAGTGAACATATATACGTGTGGGCTTTTGAAATGATCCGATGCTGTGCAATAATAATCAGAATCAATCAGAAATCTTTTATTAATCCCTTACGGGAAATTGTTAGATTGCAGTGCTCCATACTCACAATAAGTTAGGGATATTGTTATTTACATGAGTGCTTTTCCTATTTGGTCTAATTTTTAATGAAATATGTAAAAGTTCCCTTTGGTATTACTAATAATGAATGAGAAGAAACACCATTTTCATTAGTTTAATATCTAATACTCCAAAAATTTGGACAATAACAAGGATAGCCCCAAATAACAAAAATTGACAATGTGAGTAGCGGGTGTTTCCACCTTTTGCCAAAATGACAGCTTGTCAGCGATGTCTCATGTTCCTCACTCGCGTCATGGTGTTGTTCTGAGGCAATGCGTTCCACTTTTCCACAAGTGCTACATGCAGTTCTGCCAGGTCACGTGGGGGTGGGGTACGATCATCTGGTCTCTGCTTCAGCTGGTCCCAGACGTGCTCTATGGGGTTCAGGTCAGGGGACATTGCTGGCCATACCATATGAGGCACTCCGACTTCCTGAAATCGAGCTGTGACAATTCTGGCACGATGTGGTGGAGCATTATCATCCATGAACAGAAAGTTGGGGGTGTGCTGGCGAAATTGGGGGATGATGATGGGTTCTATGATGTCTCTGAGGTAGAACATGCAGTGACTGAGCCATCCACAAGAACCAAATCTGTTTTGCGCTGACTGGTGATGCCTGCCCAGACTGTTGCACCTCCTCCACCAAAGCGAACCCTGGGGACCATGTTGACCTTGGCGTATCGCTCACCTCGCCTTCTCCAGCAACGCTGACGGTTATCATTTCTGTGCAGGGTGACCCGACACTCATCAGTGAACAGGATGGTAGACCACTGATGCATTGTCCAGATCACATGGTCTTGTGCCCACTGCAAATGTTCACGGCGGTGTCTTGGTGTCAATAGAGTCACCTGCAACGGTCGTCTGGCATTCAAGCCAAAGCGGTGGAGTCGGTTGCAAATGGTTTGTCTGGAAATCCTAGTACCCCTCACATCTTGTAAACGGGCCTGCAGCTGTGTGGCAGCTGCATAACGATGTCTGAGAGCATAGGTCCTCAGGTACTGGTCATCGTTGCAGTCTGTCACTCGTGGGGCTCCACTCCTGGGTCTGTCACGAACTCTGCCAGTAGTTCTGTGTCTTGATGCAAGTCTGCTGATGACACTTTGAGACTCACCAAGTTCACGAGCAACATCTGACTGCCTGCCACCGACCCGAAAGCGCGCTACGGCCAGGTGGCGCTGCTCGTCCGTGAAGTGACGTTGTGTGTTCATGGCTGTTTGAATGACGAACTTGGAATGAATTAGTGACAATAGCAGCTTTTTATACCCACAGAATGTTGAAATTGATGCCACATTGAAAAGGGTTGTCTTTTAGTTTTTTGGTATGGGCCCCAATACGTAAGGCCTACTGTATACAGTGAGACCATTACGTGGAAAACACAACATGAGGTGTGTCTATCACCCCAATACAATTGCATCCCTATCCCAAAAATCTCTGAAGTGAAACAAACACCAAATCTATGAAATCCACTGAGTCTCTCAAAATATCCCTAACTTATTGTGAGGAGTTACACACACGCACACACACACATATATATATATATATATATATATATGAATGATAGAGAAAAATATGAAATTATAAAATGAAGATGATCAGGAGATATCTTTTGTACATATTTACATTTTTACACTGGTGAATGGGATATTTGTGTTGCACGATTCAACCGAGAAAAACAACTCCATAAGATAGGCTGTATCTTAGAGGGAGGAGTTGAAGAGTTAATAATAATCATCATCATCATCATCATCATCTGTTGTTGAGGAATTTTTATATTCATAAACTTTGATTAACACAGCATGCAACATGTCCAATTTGAGCTACTTAAGTACAATTCAAACTAATCTAACAGAGGGTAATTCTTCAAAACCTCTCTCCATTTCTGTGATTGGCAGCTCTTCTTCTGATCTCTGAATTACTTCTGGCAATGTTACAGTTTTTAGTCCTTGAAACCAGTTAATAGATCACAACTAATGCACATTTCCTTTTGTATCAATATAGCCACTGTTGTCTTTATATACTGTGTGTTCTCTCTCTCTCTCTCTCTCTCTCTCTCTCTCTCTCTCTCTCTCTCTCTCCACACACACACATATATATATATATATATATATATATATATATATATATATATATATATATATATATATATATATATATATATATATATATATATATATATACATCTGTTCTTGGGGCTTCTTTCCCTCTGCCTCTTTTATCCCTCAATCCTCCCCAGCAGCTCTTGTCTATTCAAATCAAGGGCTGGCGGAACAGTGCCAGAAGGCATTTCACTTTTGAATATGAAATCTACTTTCCTTTGGGTGTACAGTAGAGCCCTGAGTCCCTGCTCTGATTCCTCCACAGCCAAACAAAAACAGCAACAGTCACTGAGTGCACAGCCATGACAGAAAGCATCGCATTTATAGCAACCCAGGCCCACGGGAGCCAAGTGTCACACGATTGCTATTTCTAGCCCTAACAGAAAGGGGCAAGAGGGACTCTATTGAAGCCTGTCAGTCTTCTCGCCTGCGTTTCTTCGTCAGATGGGATCCCAGATTGTGTTGGATGCTTGGCGAATCTTTTGTTAATTCATCTTTTTCTGTAGCCTACTTTTTCTGGTGGCTGCTTGGTTGCAGCCCTTAGGGGGGAAAGTGGAATTTTGACTCCGCTAATTTCTCAATGTCATCCATCATCACTGTCTGAGTTACATTGTTTCAAGCCCTCCCTCATCCCAATCAAAAGGGTGAATGAGGTTCGTATTTTTAGAACATTAATTTATGTGACAAAAATGAAGTATGCTTCACAAGTGACTCGGGCACACTCCTACTGCTAATTCATTTCAAAGCAGCCCTTGTGTGTTTCTCCATTTGCAGTTGAGTGCAGAGATGTGAAGATAAAGTGTGTTCAAAGGGATCGCACAGACTTCAGAGGAAATGATAACATCAACTCAGTCTCCCCGTAAAAGTGAACAAGCTACCCCTTGGGGCGGTTGCTAATCCACCAGCCGTGTGGCAGCTCAAACAGGTAAATAAGGCAAGCGGAAGGCAAGAAATGAAAGCAAGGAGGTGAAATGTATTCTTTAAATTCTCACATTTTATTTTTCGCCATCTATTTTTGAGTTTTCAAAGTAAGATTTCTGCTATCGTCACAGTCAGGGGGTTACACCAACACATCTTCAATCAAGTTATGTCTCAGTGAGGTCGTTGAATTGGACGTGTTGCCCCAAGAACTGGTGAATAACCAGTTTGTTTCTGTAATTATCACCTGGGATGCTAAGTGGTGCCTCCCTCACAGCTTTTTGTAGACTTTCCTCTGGTTCACCTTTTGCAGCACATACTAAATATGTTAGCCAGCAGCTATTAGCATCCCTGTTGAAAGCAGCTATTGAAGCTCGTCTCCTCATCTGTGCAGAAATATATGTTTTCACCACTACCCCCGTCATGGTGATACCTCCCATGACTGTGCACTCTTCAACTCCTGGGATAAATACTGCAGTGGATCCTCCAGAACATGCACGGAAAATCAAGGCCGACTTGTGGCTGATGAAGCATATACATACCACAGTGAGTCAATCCTCAACTGCATTCTCTAGGTATTCTAGGTTTGGAGAAGCACAATTTCAGTTGCATTAATGTGTTTGAGTATTTTTGACTTTTTCTACCATCATGTTGGCCTGCTGAGTTTTTATTGAGAACAGGCTGCAGGTTTCATATTTTGTTTCGAAGGACTTGTTGCATTGTTGAGAATGGGAAAAGAGAGCATATCATCTCAGGCCACCTCAAAGTTATGTATCCAAGGAGAAATGGTAAGTACAAGCAGTACACCGAAATACCATGCATGGCTGATAGAGAAGCTCACAATTTCAAGTTCATCTTTCAAGTTGATATGTTGAAATCGTCTGGACTGGCTAATCAGGAGAAAATTCCTCGTCAGCCGCGAGTTAACTCAGTAATTTAAAAAAGATCATGTAGACTGGCAGGAACGTGGGCTGATCTGCATCACCGGCATTGTTGTTCTCACACACACACACACAAAACGGGCGACGCACTGTTTCCACTGAGGTTGCCTCAGCTTCAACAGAATATAATGGGGTGAGAGCAGCCCTATAATTGGTTGATTCCGGCCCAGGAGGTTATGATTGGTCTGGTCACTGTCCTGACTGACATAATTACAAATTGGGAGAAGATTTGAGGCAGAGAGAAGAATGATGGAAAATAGAGAAAGAAAGGCTGAAGCAGAATACATTTATTTCAAAGCGTTAGTGGATGACGCAGCTGAATGTGCAGAAATAATCGGTTTGTTTAAAACTAGCAGACAGTAGCGTGAGCGCACCAGATGGTGGTGATGAAGCTGACGATGACACAGGTGCTCTATGCTAACTGAGGGCACTCAACTTTGCCGACCAAAACTAAATATAACAATTTAATTTGCGACATTATGGCACATAACACGTATGTACTTTGTTACATGCAAAATTATATGTTGTAGCCACACCACCATGTGAGACACCAGTTGTATACTGTAGTCTCTAAGCAGCAGCAGTAGCCAGTAGGCCATTTTGAAAAAGAAGCAGTAACAAGTACCATCTATGATGACACCAATCCTGCCTGGGTAAGTAGGATCTCAATGATCAATAAAAAAATAAATATTTGCATAGTCCACTATCATGATATTATATCTTCATGCTCATACATACAAAAACTGAGTCCCATACTGAGCATGTTTAAGAGATTATATTGTTTTCAGTTCCACATTTTTTTTTGAGTCCGCAGTGTTCTGAGCGATATAAATGTCATCATCCGCCCATGTATCCAATAGTGGGGGGACTCCATCCAAAATTTAGAGACCACACAGCCTGAATGCACAGAAAGCCTGCCAATCCTCTTGCTCTTGATCCCACACCCTTGTAAAGAAGTCTATCATTAATGATTGTCATCTCATGCCCACAGAAACTGTTTGGAGAGGAGGACAAGAGCAGATAACAGAGCCTGGCAGGACAAACACTTGTGTGATCTTGGAAGTCTAGCTGCCTCAAAACAACAACAACAACAACAACAACAACAACAACCACCCAAAACAAACAAACAAACAAACAAACAAACAGGAGTTTCTTTCAAAATGGTCATGATTGACTGACTCCTCAATTTTTATACCTACCAACAAACTTCAGTGGAATACATTCACATGTATAGAATGCCAGACCAGCCCATTAGCGTAATAACAGTATAAAGGTAGCGCACATTGAGGTTTGTGTAGCAGCGTTTGTAAGAGCTGCGTGAAGCAATATAGCATCCCCTCATTAACACAATTGCTGCATGTTAAGATAAACAACTCAAAATTTATTACAATTTGGTCTTAAATGTCAGTGTTTATTTTACTGCTATCGGTTGGCTGCAGGATAAGTTAACCAGTGATTTGATCTACACCCACTTCATTACTTTTACTGTTTAAACACCCAGTATTTGATAGCTTACCATTCCAATTTATGCTAGTTCTGGCACAGGCTCTCACTAGGGCTTTATATGAGAATGGCTTGAAATAATTTGCCCCAAATCTACCCAAGAGGGTGTTTTCATTTGAGTCAGAATACATTATTGAGTTTGACCTCCCCTGACAGACACTGAGGGGTCGGCATTATCATGCATACAAACATGCTTTTCATTTGTGCTCTTCTCCACATAGCTCATTGATTTAGAAATTGGGAGCATTTGCACACACACTTTTTTAATGAGCTTCCTTCCTCACCCAATGAGAGAGTGTGTGTGTGTGTGTGTGTGTGTGTGTGTGTGTGTGTGTGTGTGTGTGTGTGTGTGTGTGTGTGTGTGTTCAGGAGTTTAAGGGAGAAGCTGGACAACTTGAACACAACCTTGTTAAAAGTCAATTTAAGAGAAACAAAGACTCAAGAATGAGGACGTGGATTACATAGATACAGGCCAACCTTGTCTCTCTTGAGTGGAAGGAATTCACAGTTTATGGCTTGATTTTCTGTAGAATTCAACATGAAACTGAGTTGTTGCAATTTAAATGCACAATTTCTCACCAGTGTTCACTAGTATGAAGATCGTAAAGCTGTGTGAGATTGACAACATGCTGTTACTTGCAAAATGTAATATATTTCAGTTTACTTGGCACAGTCATCACCAAAATGGGCACAAAGAATGAGACACTCTAAAATTAGAAAGGATCACGTTTGTAAGGGTCAGATCGACCCACTGACCTGTATATGAGCCTGGTCTCTATGGCAACATTAGCTTACAATTCTCTGATGACAGAGGCTGCATATCCTCAACATACTCCACCACGAACCTTTTTCACATAGTGCAATAGATCCAAAGTAGCTGGGTGAGATCCACTAAGAAGTAGTGCCTAACCAATCAGCAGTGCCTTGTATCTGCTCCTCGGCCACCAATCAGTAATGTAATTTTGATTGGTTCTTGCAGTCGATGAAATTGGCATTTCTAACAAAAACAGGTCATGATGTTAAGGTAAGTAGCTGTAGATGCAGTTATTGCAGAGACAGATTCAGTAACAGCAAGTAAAAAAGAAGAGGAGGAAACACAAATTAGAGATTCATGGCAGTTATGACACTTTTGAGTGGATCATACGAGGCTTGACGTCTCTCCAGTTTTTGAAAATTAGTGTTTATTTACATGACTATTCTACTTGTTTTCACTCGAAACACTTGAGCGATCTGAGCCCTACAGCAGATTCACACTATTGGATATTCATCAAAGCTACAAGAACTTTGTTTCGGATCACCCATTCAACTTTGACCAGTTCCCTTCGGAGCTGATCAGATCACTGCGACCAGATGAGCAACTCATCCCGACTGGAAACGCCCATCGCTGGCAACGAGACCATAAACAAAGAAAGGGTAAATGCGGTGAAGTGCGAGCTAAGCTAAGGCTAAACCTGCACCGAACTCCGCTCCCCAGCATCTTTCTTGCTGTGTTGAACAAGTTGAACAAACTCAAGATATGGACCCTCACACAGAAAAAAGTTATAGACTGTAACATCATGTCTTTCACCGAAATGTGGCTTAACGATGACACCCCAACCAGCAGGGTAGCGCTAGAAAGCCATTCTGTCTTCAGGGCAGACAGAACAGCGGAGGCTTCAGGTAAGAGCAAAGGAGGCGGTTTATGCATTTATGTAAACAACAGTTGGTGCATGGACTCTTGCTACCCATTGCAGTACCATTGGCTGGTGTCTTCACTGACATCTCCAACATGTCTCTAGCCCATTGGTTCCTAAATGGGCAGAGTGCCATGAGGCAAGTCTGGGTGAACCCTTGGATTTTGTGACAATTGTACATTAGTGCAATATACAACTACAAAAAAATAGTTTTTGTTTTTTTTAATTCACTATATCAGTACTTTGGGGTGGCACGGTGGTGCAGTGGTTAGAACTGTCGCCTCACAGCAAGAAGGTTGGGGGTTTGAGCCCCGGCTCGAGCACGGGATCTTTCTGTGTGGATTCTCCATGTTCTCCTTATGTCTGCATGGGTTCTCTCTGGGTACTCCAGCTTCCTTCCACAGTCCAAAGACATCAAGAGGGGACTAGGCTAATTGGATACTCTTGCTCATAGGCTCCAGCCAGGGATAGGATTAGGAGTTCTCTATCAGGCTGTGCAGATTGTGAATTACATCAAATCAAGGCCCCTGAAATCTCACCTCTTCTCCCTGCTGAGATGGGAGATGATAACCAAAGCCTGATCCTCCACACAGAGGTACCTTCGCTGTCAGAGGGGAAAGTCCTGTCTTGTCTATATGAGCTTCGGGAAGAGCTTTTGGAATTGTTACGTGAACTCCCCGTTCCCACATAAGGAAAAGCTTGCGGATGAGAGGTGGGGCACCAGGCTGGCTTACCTTGCAGGCACATTTGGGCATCTCAACGAGTTAAACGGCAAGCTTCAGGGCAAGAATAAAAACATTTTATCTGCCACAGACAAGATTCAGAGTTTGTGGGCAAACTTATTCTGTGATGCGAGGCTTTGGAACAAGGCTCCATGGACATGTTCCCGCTGGCATCAGCAGCGCAATAGGCAGCTAGGGAGCGCGCTGTATATGCTGAACACCTTCAGAACTTAAAAGAGAGGTTTGAGTGCTATTTCAGAGGACTATGAATTTAGGGAGCTCCCACTGAATCAGTGTAGGTTGGTTTCTGCATCAGAGTACCCAAGCATCTCCCACCATGCAATTGAGCAACTTCTTTTCCCCACTACCTAGCTGTGTGAGTTGACCTTCTGTACTCTGGTTTACATGAACAACAACAGGAGGTCACGGCTGTCTGGTGAACAGGACTCGCGAGTGGCGCTCTCCTCAGTGCCACCAAGAATTTTAAAAAATCTGCTCGCCCTGACAGGCACATGAATCTTACGAATTTGTAAGTAGGCAAAATATTTACAATAGCACATGTTTCAATGCTGATTCAAAATGTTACATTTATAGTTTGTATTTCAGGACCATGGACAGTGCAGCTTCCCTGACAGGTCTGTGCTGAATTTCTGCTTGGTTTCCTTTTCCTCATTTTTAATTTTGTGATCTGTCGGGTTTAAATGGGTGTGTTGCTGCTTTGATGAAGTGTAATTTGATGGAGTTTCAAATTTTTGAAATATTTTATTTATAAATATTTCATGAGTAATATAGTTGTCTTTGTCACATTTTATTTGGCATTAGTAAATAGCTATGCACATTTTGCATATACATACACACACACACACACACACACACACACACACACACACACCTCTATACCAATAGACGAGACATACACAAACACACACATCTATCGATACACACACACACACATCTATCGATACACACACACACACATCTATCGATACACACACACACACACACACATCTATATCAATAGATATACATACACACACATCTATATCAATAGACATACATACATCTATATACATACATACCTACCAACCAATATCTATCCATCTCTATATTTATACACACATACATATAGACATACATCTCTATCTATATCTACACACACACACACACACACACACACTCATTTGCACTAATGGTTGCATGTTAACTGCATTTCGTTAGCTCTGTACCTGTACTCTGCTCAATGGCAATAAAGTTGAATCTGATCAAATCTAACCTGGCATGTTTTGTTACACTGAATGCCCGCAGGCGAATAATCTGCCCTTGTAGTCAGATGATTGGAGGGCATCCCGACGAAGCTCGGGTGTTTGACTTTTGAGCTTGCGAGATGCAGAGGTGTCTTCATTTCTGTTGCTTTTTGTTAGATTGTGCACATCTTCCCCCCACCACCAGCCAACATCTCTTCTCTGTAAGTGCTGACCTGATCACTCTGGTGTTTCTTCCAGCTTTTAGTTGTTTTGTTTCTGTAGAGAGGTCAGTGATTGCACTAGGCTATTATGCCCCTGTTTATTTCTTTAATGAGGTAATAGGGCTTTAATGATCCTCGTGTAGATCTGACTGAACTGCTATTTATTTTTGAAATATGACTGAAATTCTACTAGTAGTGTTACAGTACCATGCTACAGCAAAAAAAAGTTCTGTATCGCCAACAATGTATGATTACACAAAATTCAACAACCAGTGGCCTAGCAGGAAATGGTTTAGCAAAGTGTGTTCTTGAGGTGATACCCTATGTGAGGAAATACTGGTAAAACTACCTGAAATTGCAAACATGCCACATTCATAGTGCAAAGACAAACCAAAACATTGGGTCCAGTATCTGCCCTGCACCAAAACAATGAATACTTGAACTGTGTTGAGGAGCCATGTCCACTGGAATAAATCATCCCAACTCTGCTGTCGTGGTCCTCTGGCAGCTGTCCACAGCCAGTTCTTTGGTCCTCAGACCGCAGCACTGACAAGCTGAGGGAGTCAGAGAGTAGGAGCAGCTCACAGTCCTCAGCTGTAATTGCTGGCCCATGGATGTGGACAGGGAATCTGCTGCTCCTGTTTATAGGTGCAGAGGGCACGAGATGGACACGTTGGTTTGTTCCAGCGCTACTCTGCACCCTGTCCTCACTGAGAGCTCATCTGATTTGATATTTTACTGAGATGGACAGTCAAAACTTAGTAATCCAACACTCATCCAATTCTGACTTAGCAGGCTGTAAACGATAGCTGGTTGAGATGCCGTCACATTTGTTTTTGTTTTTTATTTTGCTGATAAGATGTGGGGTACAGAAGTAGTATAAAATGATATTACCCTCTGTTTTGTTCCTCTTAGGGTTTCAGAACTGCAAGCCCCACTTTTTTGATTCTTTTTTCAAGAGAGCAAAATCGTTAATCGCTCTCAATGTCAAATTTTTTTTTTTTTCAGTGAACGTCAGTGCTATGAGCTCCCAATTCTTCCTCAGTGAGATGCCTCAGTCAAGGACATGATTTCAGTGCTGCTCATTGGCTGTATGTTTGCAGGATTTCAGAGAGATCCTAATTGTCACTGAATTTGGTTGAGGGAATTTAACATTGACCAACTCAAACGTTGGGGTCATAGCAGTTTAAAATAATGAAAAAAACAACCAGCATTTTCTCTGAAACTTTGAGGCATTCTGGAGGTTTTTCATAAGAGCAATATCTCTGGAACACCTTGAGGGGAATTTCTTCCATTTTAGCTCAAAAAAGAACTTGAAAGATATAAGTGGAGAGAGGTCAGGGTTGCTGTGATAGGCAAGCACTGTGAACAACTGTGATGCAATATTTCTACATTTTGTATTTTTATATTAACTTTGGCATGGTTGGTGAAGTTGGCAAGTTGTTTTGTGAGCAGGATAACCCAAAACATTTATGGACTTTCTGGAACCCTGCTAGCATTATAGAACATACTGTATGTTGAAGAACAATTAGTTGTCAAACTAAGGAAAAGTGAGGATGCAAAAAAACAGAAAAAGGTGAACAACATGGTGGTGCAGACATGAGGAACCAAGAAGAACTGACTCAGACAACCAAGCTAAAATACCAACTCAGCTAATGACACAACCAGAAACAGGTGTGAGAACAGGAGGGCAGGGAAGGAGCTGATTGGATAAGAGACACCGGGAGCAGGGCTGGGCCTGGGGAGAACTAATGAGCTAGCAAGACACGGGTGAGTGACTGAAAAAAGGTAGGAAATAGACAGACAGGAAGTGTCAAGCAAATAAAGACACAGTTCCATCCATCCTCGTCTTCCGCTTATTCCTTACTCGTAAGGGTCGCGGGGGGGCTGGAGCAGCATCTACGGGCGAGAGGCAGGGTTCACCCTGGACAGGTCGCCAGTCCATCGCAGGGCCAACACATAGACAGACAACCATTCACACTCACAGTCAATTTAGAGTATAAGTCAGCCTCGTCCCCAATTGCATGTCTTTGGACTGTGGGAGGAAGCTGGAGTACCAGAGAGAACCCACACAGGCACAGGGAGAACATGCAGACTCCACACAGAAAGATCTCGTGCTCCAGCCAGGACTCGAACCCGGAACCTTCTTGCTGTGAGGCGACAGCGCTGACCACTGCACCACCGTGCTGCCCCTGATTGGGAACCAAATCTGAAAATACAATGAGACCTCGGCAGAGGTAATGCATTCTCCACCTGTGCTCTATGTTTTCTCTGAAACTTTTTAAAGAGCAATAAAAAAACAACATTGTATTCATTGGCTCCAGCTCTGATCAGCAATGAAAAAACAAGTGAATAAGAATATGTGTTGAGCCTCAGGTGTTTCAGATCTCACCTCTGCCTTTAAGTTCTGACTTTGCATCATTTTTGCAAGGAATCCAATCTGTTTTACTTAAAGAAACAATCTGAGCTTTGGAAACAGACCGATTTTTATTCAGTTTTGTGAAATATTAACTAGATTTTTGACATAAGACAAGCAAAACAGAAAGGTAATTTCTCATCTATTCTCCTGCTTTATTGCTCTTCCAAAAGCTTTCCACAATGATGGATAGAGGAGAGCAGAATCATTCCCAAAATTTTGATGGCCTGCTTGAACCTCAGCTGATCATATTTCTGTTTTCTGCTGCGACTGTCTTGTGTCTTTACAGTCCTTCGTTATCTTTTGACAGCAAATACTTTATAACTTTTACTGTAATTTACCTTTGTTGTTTATTTTTGAGGACATGTTTATGAGTAAGGAAAAGAATAATAAATTTGATTGCCAATGAATTCTTAGGTTTCCCTCATATTGACATTTCACACAGACTGGCTGAAAAGTAATGAAATTTGGTTTCCATTTTTCCAGGCCACAATATACTGTAACACCTCCTCAGAGTATAATAAGCTGAGAAATATATCACATCTGCCCTCCTCCAAAAGCACCTTCCTGCATGTGTATGTGTGTGTGTGTGTGTGTGTGTGTGTGTGTGTGTGTGTGTGCGTGTGCGTGTGTGTCTGTGTCTGTGTCTGTATCTAACAGCCCTAGCAACACCTGGCCTCCCCAGCAGGAAGTGTGTGTATCTAATAATGAGGGAGTGTCTGAAACACACAAGAAGCATCCAGCTGAGAAGATACCCACACACTCCTTGCCTTGGACAACTTCCTAACCAATCACACACAGGCGCGTGCGCACGCACACACACACACACACACGCACTGTCTCACTTTTCCCACTGTAAACAACACAAGGGGTGGACGTGAGATAATCGTATTTTCCATCATACTAAATAAGCAATTGCCATTACGAAACACACACACACACACACACACACACACACACACACACACACACACACAAATGTGCCTTTGGTTTCTTTTTCTGCAAGCATCAGCTGTCGTTGTGCTCAGGTTCTCCTGAAGCAATAACTTTGTCCTCTCGAGCAGACAAACATGAATCAAACTCCAGTCATGTGATTGACAGCTCATTACCCTCTCCTTAACACACACAACAACCTTGGAAAATAGAGGTAGAGATGGAGGATGCAAGTTGATTTAAGCTGGGCTGAGTCAAAGAGGGACATGGCCTTTGACTTTGGACTTTAATGTATATAAAAAAAGGTATTTTATATTTTAATGAAATAAGTAATGATGTAGCTTGTAACTTGGGATATGATTTTTTTTTTTTTAAGATAGCAGATAGAAAAGCAGTACTTCACCATAAAAGTGTACTTTGCTTCTCAAGTATTCAGATTAGCAGGTTTGAGCTCACAAGACTCATTTCTTTCTGATCCCAAAATGCAGTGGAAGCCAGTCATGTACATTTCGCTTGGAGTTCATGGTGCCCGGTGGCTAACAACAGTAAAACTGATGAGATGATCCACACTTTGATTATTTTAATAACAAACGGATTCTGGACCCTCATGCTCCAGCGCTCCTTCACAGCAGCACTGAAGGATTTGCTCATAGTTTGATTTGAAGTGAAATCAAAGTGTTGTTATTTTGCTGTGGTTGTTAGCCATCAGTCGCCATTAGCGTCAAGGTAAATATACGTAGCTGTCACTTTCTTCATTGACATAGAAATCTATATTTTTGTCAGCGATGCCATATTTTTCAAACATCCCCTCAGTTACAGTCACGGGCTAATTTGATTTCATGATATTGAGCATTTTTCATTCGCCATGTCCTGAGTTATTACTGTGATTGTTCCTATGACTTGAGAAATATGCATCTGAAGTAGCAGAATGTCTACCTCCACAGCACACTGAGGGGGAAAGAGCTCTCCAGTAACTCAGGGAGTCAAGGCTGAGGCGGTGCCGCAGGCAGGCAGGGTCGTCCTGACCTCTGTTATGGTTAACCAGCATCAGATATCAGGTGTTGATGTGCCACTGCAAGATTCTCAAGGACGTGGCAGACAGTTAGAGGCTGGTGGTATGTAGTGGCTAATTTGGGGGCAGATACAGTATTTATTTGATGAAAATGTAATTTTTTTTCTTTGAAAAAGCTGTTTATTGTTGCATGAGAAAGCTGCCACATGAACCAGTGGCTCTACCAAAGATATTCACGCAAACATATACAAATACAAATACACTCAGACCAACCTTCATCCCCATCTGCACTCAAGTGTGAGCGCTCCTTGTTCTCTGGAGGACATCCATCTTATCTCCGAGTTCCCACCACCAGCAGAAAGAAAGGTCTTTCATGCTTATCAAGGAAGAGAAGGATGAGGAAGGAACATGTGGAGGAGGGGAGGAGGTCCGAGCCCCCATCAGCCGGTGATACAGGGTTACAGCCCCACTTTCCCATGCCTATATTAAATCATTAGTCCCATCAGGACTCGGCGCTCACTCAGAGGAATCTGACCTCACTCGTCCAGTTTGATTCCCAACCGGGAAGACAGAGATGGAGAGAGAGCGCGAGAGAGAGAGAGCTAGAGAGAGAGAGAGAGAGAGAGAGAGAGAGAGAGAGAGAGAGGGGGAGAGAGACACTCATCAAAAGTAAGAATTAGCCTGATGACCACATGAGCTTCCATGGACAATGGCTGAGCCCAAACTCATCTTCTGAATCAACAAATATGATGTTTGGGCATAAAAGTCAGTAATTTCCAAAGTTGGTAATGGTGGTGTGTTTGTGCGTGTGTGTGTGTGGGGGGGGGGGGGCAGCATGTGTCAAGACAAAGAGAAGTCGGAGTAAAGTCAAATTGAAATACACAGCATGAAGGATTTACGAGGGTAGCCCTCACTGATCATGTGTATCACGGTTCCAAACAGTTTCTGTGTTGGGTCCTACATAGTACTGCAACAGAAAACTTGTTGCAGTACTCAAATATACAAATGCACTGGTTGGTTTTAGAGCTTTGGGCTCAAATACACAATACAAATACACAGTTTTGCAATAGAGCTTCTGAATTTTGTTACTAGATATGTTTTACCCCTGCCTGGGTGATACTACTACATGTTGTAGTTTACATTTCACAGTCGTCATGTTTTTTCTTGATTGATATGTGAATTTCGGAAATGTCACAATTTAAAAAGGAAACGAAGAGGAGGAGTGTTTCTATCATCTGATTTTGAGCATATGAACTTGGAAATGAAATGTGTGTTTTCATCAGCAGATGTTGACATGGGTAATACTATGCATGGGTGGAACAAACAGTAGAAGAGGACGAGGTCGACTTGGCCATCTCCAACCGTCTCCTACCAGCCTTCAATGGAGAGGTCTGGAGGGATTACTTTTGAGATGGGTAAGTTCGAATCAATATGTTGTGCTCTGAGTCTCTATCCAGAGAGGAAGGAAACGAATCAACTGAATATCATTTCATACTCTTCCCAACATCAGATGTTATTCAAATTAGGGGTTTCCATCTCCTGTTTTTTGCATTTGCTCTTTTTCGAATAAGGTGAAAAAATGTCTCAGGCTATTTTGTGACAGAGTTTTTCTCAAATGTAGTCATTTAAGTAAGCTTTCCTCATATGAAACACGCATCAAAGTATGTTGACGCCACTACTGCTATCTCGCATGCAAGACCTCGAACCCAATTCAAGCCTCCATTTTAAAAGGAAAGGACCTGCAAGTGCAGCGGCTGATACAGAGGCCTAGACATGCAACGAAGAGTGGAAAGATTGAACAGTGTATGAGAACACTAAATATTTCATTAAAAAAGCATTTGATCTTTGATTGTTGCATTACTACTACACCAGTAGGCCTGATCAAACCAAACACATACGCCCAGGGTGGTGGTGATGATGAATGGAGACTCTCGTCTTTGTACCCCATCAGCTTCCTGCCAAATACTGGAATGTCTGCTTTACTTACTGGAAGGCTCGTTACAGTTCCTCCAGAAAGAGAAGAGAAGCTGCACGCATGCTGAGAGAGCGACTGTCATCATTCATTTACGCAACAAAACAAAAACATACAGGCAGGAACAACAGAGCCATTACTCAAATCTCTTCTCACTGCATTAAGGGGAGTTACTTCTTAATCTCATGTCTATTCAGTTATAACCTCACATGTATGTTTTATATCTCATTTTCAGAGTCTCACATAATGATGATCCACTGTGACTTATAATGAATTGCGATTAATTAATGATAGTGTGTTTTTTTCGCAGTTGCACATCCAACCGAAGGGGAATATTGTAGATGAAAAGCATGAGAAGCGAAATTCAAGTTGTACTCTTAACTCTCATCTTGATCAGGGTCTCTCCACAAATGACAGAAATGGAAAAATCTGGATGGAAGTGACTTTACATAACAGACGCTGTTTGTCCCTGCTCTCCTCTCTTAGCCACACAAAAAAAGGTCTCATGAAATAAACACTTGATGATGAAAATTGCTTTTCTGATCGTCACATTAGCGGATGTATGTAATAACTTGAACTTTCATCCACTGTGGGTGTTAATAGATTGAATGGTGAAATGCAGGTCTGGCATTCAGGTTTGATTAATAGGTTAGTTGTGTTTTCAGAAGTTAAAGCAGCCGTGAGGAAATCCACAACTGAGGATCTACAACATTCCCAACATTTTTGTTTTAGATGCTATTTTGGCTACTAACCGCTGCTTCTTTAAACTTTTGTCATCTTGAAGTCGACAGTACTTTTACCCGATCTTGTGTAAGTTTTGGACCTATCGGCCTCCAGATTATATGCCAAGAGCACAACTGTTGCGATATTACTACATTGCCTGTGCAGTATTTGAATGTATATAAAAACGCGCAGCTCCAAATGCAACCCATACCTTAACTAGGTACTTCATCCATCTGCCCCCCTTGACTTCAGCTGTTAGTGGAAGAAGCTGGCAGAGAGATGCCAGATAATTTTTCTGTAATTAAATTTGCTATAAAACCATGAAGATTTCATATGTGAACAAACTTTAAAAAAGAGCAGGTATATCGTATGTGGAAAAATACATTATTTGGATCGTGATCAAATGCAGTCTAGTATTACGTGACCTATGAATGAAAAAATGAATGAATTCAACTTTTATTTCCGCCAAGGGAATTTGCTTTGCACATGGGAGAGAGGCATCAAAAGTCACAAATAGAAAGCAATATTTTCAAAAATAAATAGAACATAAGAAAA
This sequence comes from Aulostomus chinensis, assembly GCF_037954235.1. NCBI lineage: Eukaryota > Metazoa > Chordata > Actinopteri > Syngnathiformes > Aulostomidae > Aulostomus > Aulostomus chinensis. The sequence continues at coordinate 21,041,304 of NC_141335.1, read as the reverse complement.
ACATGTAGAGGTATACTGAGAAGGCATCATCTGGGGAATTAATCTATACTTAATATCAGTGAGTCAATAAGTTGTAAGTTAGTAAAAACATCAAATGTAAGTGAAAGTGTGGTATACGTATTTAGACATTGCAGCCTGAGCTTATTGAGAAGCTGAAACCTGCGTGGGACGAAGGACATAATACTTCTTTATGTCTGCATCCTGGGCATACATCATCTTCACTGCAGGGGTAGTGGTACATATCAAGACCATAGTTGGTGTGTCAGATCCTCCGCAACCTGTCTGCACTGGTCTGTCATGTCTGTAATACTGCACATAAATGTTATCTTAGGGCAGCACGGTGGCGCCGTGGTCAGCACTGTCGCCTCACAGCAAGAAGGTTCTGGGTTCGAGCCCCGGCTCGGGCGCGGGATCTTTCTGTGTAGAGTCTCCATGTTCTCCTTGTGCCTGTGTGGGTTCTCTCCAGGTTCTCCGGCTTCTTCCGTCCAAAGACATGCAATTGGGGACTAGGATGATTGATACTCTAAATTGAATGGTTGTCTGTCTCTATGTGTTGGCCCTGCTATGGACTGGTGACCCGTCCAGGGTGAACCCTGCCTCTTGCCCGAAAGCTGCGGGGATAGGCTCCAGCCCCCTGAAACCCTTAACAGGATAAGCAGTAGAAAATGGATGGATGGATGTTATCTTACTTCCTGGACTGATAACCTTGTCCAATTTATTCCCATTTAGCACTTTTTTTAAGGTCAATCATCGTTTCTTTTGTTTACTTTCTGTTTAAAATCAAAAGATTAACCGAGTAGCTATGGAAGTAAATCATTGTAACCGTTTTCATCAGCAGGTAAAAAGCCAATCACTGCCACTGCATTTGCATATTTAATCAATTATCATGATGACTGATACATTCAAGGTGAACTGCAGGAGTGAGAGGATGTATCCTTGTGGTACACCAGTTTGAGTATTTATGATAGAGGACTGTCCTGTAATGTGAACATACTGTGGCCTCTCAGCAAGGAAACTGTTCATTCATTTTGTGAGGGTGTGAATTGCACCCATGCTACCGGGTTCTGCTATCTATAGATCTCACTGGATCGAAAGCACAGTATGTACACACGAAGGTGATGTCATTTCCATATGTTTATAAACCTCATGTTTCAGTACAATGTGACCTAATTTTCCAACGCAAAACCACAATGTTCTCATTAGGCATATATGACTGTAGTCTAGTATTATTTTAGAGATGATGAGTTATAGTTAGCATGTATAGTAAGATTCAGAGGAGAGTTCCCTCAGTCTGAAACTCTGTTCATTTTGGTCATTCACACTTGCAAGCACGACACTAAATACAAGCAGGAAATCTCTGGATTCTTGGTATATATTACAGAAATGTCCACCACAGGAACTGTATAACTTGTGCTGACTCTCCAACAATTCTTACAAGGATGGATGGCACAACATGGACTTGTGATAGAGCGGTGACGCTTTTATTTCTCTGCCCAAGTCCAGAAGACATGACTGAGGCAAAAAGAAGAAAAAGAGGGGGTTTATGGTGGGAGCTCAGTCTGCAAGTGCAGGTAATAAGTACAACTGCTGTGAGTCCAGACCAACAGTCATGGACAATCATGGTGCTCACAAACATGAAAAATCTTTTCTCATCTTTTTCTCATAGTTCTGTTGAAAACAATTTCTAGTCAGACATTAATTCAATTTATGTCAAAATCACCTGCAATTAAGAGAAATTGTCCCAAGGTATCAGCAGAGGGCGCTGCTGCACACTAAAACTACATTATGCTGCTTTAACAGGAAACTCAAAACATTGAGGATTAACTGCATGATGGATCAACACTAGAAATGCCGCATCTTGGCTGTATGCTGAATAATGTGTGCTTGTCATAATGGCCGAGACCTTTGACTACTTAAATTTCTTCAGGTCATCCTTGAGTGGATAATTAAAGAGATTTCTTCAAGACATTCCTAAAATTTCATGTCAATATGAGGTGACAGTGACCAATGACCTTTGACAAACAAAATCTTGTCAGTTCATCTCAGGGGATACAAAACTTTCCTCAAGGAACTCCGTAGGAACTGCTTTTTTGTGAGATCCTCAAGTTCCAGTGGGTTTTTGAGCCAAAATTGAAGCGAATCGTTACGGTGTTGCAAAGATTGGGACACAAGTGTGTGCTTGAATACATACAGATGGATGGAAGGACGGACGACCCAAATACTTGACACTTTGGGCTGAATATTGCCCATTTTTACAGTCCAAAACAAAATGACAGTAAAATCAACACAAACAGAAATAAACAGTAATTTCAAGCAACACCAACCTGCTGTGCTGTTGTGCTTTCATCAGGACTTGGAGAGGACCATTATACAGATGACCACATGTAGATAAAGAATGTAAGGTCCGACATAGCAAGTGAAATATGCTATACCAATTTGGTGAAGTATCTTTAGTTATTCACATTCAATTGAGCTTTGCAAGGATGATGAATTTTTCTAGGCCAGCCTAGAAGTTAATATCACCATGGCCTCCCTCCATCCCAGACAAATGGGATTTATACATTGGGTTTTTGATCGCGAGAAATTTTAATCAGCGAGAAAATCTTCGCACATGAACACCACTTTAATAATAATAACACCACTTTGGCGATTTGGGAAGTGTAAATGCACACTGAAACTAGGTTGCATTGCAGTCACTGGCTCTGGATGTTTGCAGATGTTTGACCCCCCCCCCCCCCCCATACACACACACACAACAGTGAAAATAGTTTAAGCTTAAACGTTTAACAAAAGTCTTGTTTCAACTCACTTGAATCTACAAATTTCTTCCACCTCTCAAATGTAAGACATTACAAAGTTAATACAGAATAATGACTTTTGCCCGCTATTCAACCGGAGAGACTTCTGTTTCAGACGGAGGGACAAGCATGTCATCATCAGCATTGCTGCTACAAGGCAGCGTGAGTGAGAGACGGCGTCCCAGGCCCACCCCTCTGGGAGCGACCTGGGGACTCACAGCCCTTAGAAGTGGTAATTTGCAAGGACCCAAAGGATGGCCTCCAAATTGAAATGTCTTTTGACAATGACAGACAGACACTGTTGTTGTCTGATTGAGCCACCCCCAGGAATACTGAGAGAGAGAGAGAGAGAGAGAGAGAGAGAGAGAGAGAGAGAGAGAGAGTGTAACGAGGGTTGAAAGAAGAATTTTCAATGCAACCTTTATGAAGTTATTTCAAAAGAAATCACTGTTGAATGTGAAAGCGGGAAGCAGTTGAAAGGGTCAAGGGTTTTACCATCAGTAAAGTTTTTTTTTCCTTCCAACTTTTAAAAATGATTTCTCCAGATTGATCAACTGGTTCTCTGTAAACATTAAGGATTTAGCCAGCAATCATGAAGCTGCCATTGTTGTGTTTGTCTTTAGATGAGCGCATCAGCTAGAGGAGCACATGAGGAACTGTGGTCTGTAGCCATGATTCTTAAACTGGGGTAATTGAAACCAAAAATTCTAGAATCCCCACAAAGATTGTCATTGATTCTATTTTTAGTGTCATTCTGCAAAGACCTGGTCCTTGTCTTCTTCCAGTCGCCTCTGACCCTGATCCATCTCTCCACACACCGAAAAGGCACCAAGAGTTAGCCAATCAGAGGCAGAGGAGGACCATGGGCGGGTACTGTGGGCATACATCCCAGCTAGTCCATTTCCTCCTTGGGACTAAAAAAGTAAGGGCACTTAGCACCTAATATTTTACAGAACTTGCCCAAATATGGATGAATGGCTGAAACAACATCAACCCACATTCACTGGAGCAGCAGAAACCATCACTGACACAGAACATCAACTGCAGACGTAAATCAGACTGTTGCACCGTCTGGGCTTCCAAAGCAAGAATGAACAATAAAAGTGCTAAATTAGTGGCTGGTATTGCTAGCGTTATCTGGGGAGGTAGAGCAGCATGAACATTCAGGGCTGAAAAAGTTTGGGAACTACAAGCCTGAACTACAAGAGTGAGCCCATGAACTAGCGTCATGAATAAACCTTTGGTCAAAGGTTCCATTTACAGATGACTGTGAACTACAAACAGATTTCTGTGCCATTCACAGAGCCGAGGAAGACCATTTAAAAACATGCCAGCAGCAAATTTAATCCAGACATTCATTTAAATGTAAAATAAGGTTATGCACTTAAAATGCATACTCAATATACAGAGCCTGTGGTGTGTCTTTTAGAGGCAGGGCTGCATTTCAGGGTCAAGGAGCCACCTGATCTCCTGTAATCAGTGTTTTATCCAACCACTGTTTATTATGCTCTGTTATTCTCTTCTCATATCTTGATTATCCTCACACACACACACACACACACACACACACACACACACACACACACACACACACACACACACACACACCTTATAGAACATATTGCCTCAGAAGTGAGAGGAATTTAAGCCTGCCTGAACTCACGAGCCTCCTGTTGGAAGCCAGGTGGAGGCATGGTGGCACAGCCCCACAGAGGACCTGGTTCAGGTGCTTGTTTCACCCCCTGAATGGCCCCATTCTGTCAGCCTGCTTGCTTGATGCAGATAGGCCCCCCAAGTAAGGGACCCGAGGAGGCCCCGAGTCACCATCTGTTTAACTCCAGAATCTTGCACCACATAACAGGAGAAATGGAGAGCGGGTGGGGACTTCAAGTTTGTTGAATGAATGGGGAAGGAAAAGAAGCAGTGATTCAGACTCACAGCGATGTGCAACAAAGACAGATTCTCAGCCCGAAAAGAATGTGAATTCGCAGTATATTAATGGCATTGAACCCTTGTGGTTCAAGCTGTGTTCAGCGAGTAACAATGCAACACTAACTTTTTTTTAACCACGGCTTTCAGGGGCCAGCTTTACCCAAAAATAAATCTACAGTCATGCTTGTTTTTTTCCCATCTGTGGCTTTAATGAGCAGGGGTGGCACGGCTCAGAGGTAGAGTGGCCATCTAACAACCAAAGGGGTGGTGGTTCGATCCTCATTTCCCCCGGTGACCATGTCCAAGCATCCATGAGCAAGATACTGAGCCCCAAATTGCTCCTGATGGCCCTGCAACAGACTGCAGCGTGAGTGTACCCTGCCTCTCGCCTAGTGTCAGCTGGGATAGGCTCCAGCGCCTCGTGACCCTTGACTTTTATAGAAAATGGATGGATGGATGGATGGATGGATGGATGGATGGATGGGTCTAACAAAGGATGATCTGTTCCCACTGATCGTTGTGAAGAAAGACTAATTATATTGTCTGGATTTAAAGTTTTCTCTGTGAATGGAGACGTAGTGCTACGCTCAAGGAGTGTTCTTCAGCATTTAAGCAAGAAAACAAAGCTCCTCTCAGGGATGGGCACAAAAACATGACAGTGACTTAAATAAATCAAAGGGAAAGGGGGTTTTGCGGTTGGTTGCAATAACAATGAATATGCAACCTTATAAACTTTCATCAGGCTACAAATGGAGAAACCCTCCATCAGGCAGACACTTTATATCATTGGCTGGGGGTGTGACCCAATCCTGATTGATGAGTGAATGCAGGTGGGCGATAAAACCGGGACGCCGCCTTGATGTAGCGCTATAAGGAGTCACAGCTGAGCCAACTGGAAGGCTGAATATAAGGATCACTGCAAGACACATGGAACCTCACAATAACATTCTCCTGGACAGCAAAGAAACAATATACTCATCACAGCAAAATTATAGTCGATATTTCAGGAAATCATTTAAATCAGACTATATTATTGCATTGAGGTTGAAAATCCAACAGTTCTCCCTTTGAAGGAATCTCTGTTAATCTCAAATTGAAACCATCTATCCTCATTAAGGAATCGTGTAACGAATTAAAGCAATCCTTAATTCAAAAAATGCGTTTTTACTTGTGTACTCCCAAATATAACTTTTGAAACTGTACTCTCTCCGCAAAGAAATACCTCAAAAATAAATTAGTGTCTTTATATTTTCAGCTTTACAACAGAAATAAATCAGTCATCATTTCAGAATTGCACGTGCCGATATGATGTAGCTCTGTCGTACATTTGGAGTTAATGGGAATGTCGTTACTCACAGGTATTTAGCAAGTAATGTTTCACTGAAGTTGGCTGCCTGCCTGTCTAAAAATAACTTTTTCATCCATCAGAGAATTCATTTTGAAGCTATCACATAGACCACGAACACTGATCTGCAATGATAAGAAGTTTCAAAGGAGATTTGAGTTCTTGTCAAACTTAGATGAGAAGATTGATACCACCTTTGTTACCAGTTTAAGGTCTCGATTGTCAATCTTTTCTATTAATTTGTGCCTCACTTGCGCCTAGAAATAATGACTAATTAGTCGATTAAAGAAATTTTCCAGTCAAACGTAACTTTTGCTGCTGAGCGCCGGACATCTGATTGTTTCTAATTGAGCATTACAATTTCCAATCCCAGCCTAAAGGCAGCCACAGGTGTTTGTTGTGTTGCAATTCAGGAAATATCCTACCCCCATTCTGTCAAAGTGTCAAAATTCTTAAACCGCATTTCACCTCTGAAATGTTACTGTGTGAACCGGCTCCTGCTCCGGCAGCTGATGAACAAGCAGCTTTTGTTGCCGTGTTCTGTGGAGTGAGACATTTCTGCTCAACTCAGCAAATATAAATGAAACACTCTGCAAAAACAAGAGCGGATTTTTAAAGGCAGCACGTTAAAGTGTACCCAATTAAAAGCAGTCCCCTGTGAGAAGGAGAGAAAATGAGTCCGACATTTTGATGTAGAGGAAACTGCTGAAGTAGAGTACACTTGTTTGTCTGTTGTTGTTTTTTTTTATGAAACCATTTATTTAGCTGATCTGCAGTATTCGCCGCAAGGGAATTCAGAGGGGATGCTACCCCTCCATGAAGTCGCTTTTAAAGTCTTACATCAGGACATGTCACCGTCTCACCATGACTCCTCGCTCGCCAGTCAGAACACAAATGTGCCATCTGACCTTGGTTAAAAAAATGTCTCTCTCAGATAATCTTAATAAAGGTCTTGACTTCAAAACATGGTAATGTTTGCATCATGTATTATGTGATGAATTCTAAATTTTCCCGATATTCAAACCACATATCTGCCATTAGACTACCTAGAAAATATTTGTTTTGGTGCATCAGTGTGCTACCAGCCAAGGCTTGAAACTGCTGCCCCTCGGTGGTGAGTAGGAGAATTTAGCCTTGTGGTTGCTGGAAGACAATCTGGGCTTTGAATGGTGCAGTTACTAGAGATGGTAGAAGTACGCTCATCTCTTAAAAATCTTGCCGTCTTTGTATTGTTAGAATGACTGTTAGAATGATCTTACCGAAACTTGTCCACCAGGATATATCAATCGCTTTGAGGTACTGTTTAAAATCGCCTGAAGATCAAAACATGGCTCTTCTCATTTTTTTTCTTCAAATCGCACACATCAGAGATTTTTTTAACTTGCAACCGATATTTCTTTTCAAAACTACAATATTTTACTTTTATTTCATTTATTTACAACACAAAGTCAGTGGTGGAAGAAAGACAGTTCATTTACTTCAGTTGTGGTCTCCATGCCAAATTAGTTAAGAGTGGAGGAATATTTGTTACTGAGTTCACTGAAGTATCAAACGAGAAAGTACACTGTGTACGTGATGTGCTTGGGAGCATTCAGCCACTGACCTCTACAGGTCCTGTTAAAGTCCTACGTGGTCCGTGTTTTGTCCTTGTGATGTTGTCCGGAGGTAAATTACGTCTTCATCATCATCATCATTGTTTCACCATGTTTTCTGTACTAAATCTTTCTCTAAAAAGTCAACGATGATCAAATGTAATGCAGTAAAGAGTACTATTTCCTGTGTAAAAGTACAGAGCGTACTGAAATCCAGATAAAGAATCTCAACTTGGTATAGTACTCGATAAAAAATACATAAAATAGTTTCTAGTACTTTATAAAACATTTCATGCTCAAGCAGTGAGTGCTGTGCAGAAACATGTCTCGAAATGTGCAATGATACATTAATAGTACTCTTGGAGCTGCGTCTTCGTCATACAGGTACTTGGAGATTCTTAGTTACGTGGCGGCGTGCAATGACATGACCTCATCTGAACCAACACACATGTTGAAGATTAATCCTTCTCGTATGGAAACCCTCTGATACATGACTGCCGCTGTCAGAGGTGTAAACTTAGGACTTAGGAGAAAAGAGCCCAGTTGCAGCACTGGCTGCTTGCACTGGCCTTGACATGCCATAACACTCCCTCTACCACACACTACATAGTGGGTGTGTGTGTACTTTAGTGTGTGTACTTGTGTGTATCAGTGTCTCACTTCAGCACACCCTGAGAGTCCTTGTCTGGAGACCTTGAGTGCTAAAAAGCATGAGGGCCCCTCTTCTGGGAGAGCGACAGGGAGCAAATAAAAAACCCTGAGCAGATAAGAAACTGTTCCACCGGGAAGAACGAGGCGTCCTGGATGTATCCCCTCGCCAGTTCTTTTCTCCTGATGCGGACAGTTTGTGCCAGATAGGAGATGATAACTGTGACAAGTTCACCACAATGAACGATTCATGGACATCTCTGTAGCAAACTGTTTTTTTAATCCTACAGAGGCGTCTCTGGTCTCCACAGGTGTGTTGCTATGGCTGAAGACCAAGGAGGGAGGACGAGTGCTGACTAAGCACGGACAACCGCTACTCTTTCTCAAACATCTTCAAGGTCTCTGTGAAAGGATAAATGGGCAACGGGAAAGGCTTTCCCAGGAGAGACTCCTCTAGAGCTCTACAGGGTAAGTCCTCTACATCCCTTCATTTGACTAAAACCTTGATTTTATAAAAGGATTGTTTATTTTTTATGAACAAGTTCTATAGAGAAGGAGTAGTTATGTTTTACATGCGCTCATGTCTCTCTCTTGCTCTTTTCCACCCCGCAGGTTGCAGCAGCGGGGCGGCGTGGATCTTTGCACTCGCTGTTCCTTTTTCCTATGCATATACCTCTTTGAGATGTAACTTTAAAGAGGCATTGGGCATGGGAAAATGGGGCTGCAGAGGTATTCCACCTGCCATACAACCATTTCATCAGCCTCTCCCCATGACAGTTGACCTCAAAGTGCACACGGCGCTCCAGCCCGCCGCACCTGGGACTGCTGCAAAGCACAAAATCTGGCACTCAGGTGATCTTTGTGTGTTTTTTTTTCTTCTTTTTTCGTAATGTTACAGCTCAAATGTCATCATACTCCATCATGACAACACGCTGTGTGAATGGGGTGATGTGATATTGCATATTTCTTACATTATTCTTACATTCAAATGTGTGTTTGCTGTTTTATGTGAATAAAGTTCTCTGGCCATCAAATACCAGACTTGAAATTTATGTCTGTTAAGTTGAATGTTAGCATGTTGACATTGTTCCTTTTACTCGCACATAAAAGACGCAGGGTGGTGATATACTAGGCAATCTTTTGGGGTAATTCTGATCAGCAAATGTGCCCCAGAAATTGCCTCTGTATTGCTGCTTTAACTCCAGGAAAACAAGACATTTTTGACAAAGTGTATTTCAAGTTGTTGTTTTGGTTTGTTTGTTTGTTTGTTTGTTTTTTTAAACTTTTTTTCTAATATCATTCAAATATAGATTTTTTTACCTTTCATGAAACAATATAAACAAAATGCATCGGCAGGATAAATGTAAATTACTAGAGGTAAATTTATTCCTTTGATTAAAACATACTAAAGTAAAAGGAATAACCTCTCATGTGCTCGAAGATGATATAGTATTTCACTTTGTTAATATTATATGTTCACTCAGATCGGAAGTGCCCAAACTTTTTTCCCCTTTGAAGCCCAAAAAATATAACTGTGGTGACAATTTGCAGCCTAATTAATTAATCAAATTAAGGATAATTAATAATAATAATAATAATAATAATAATAATAATAATAATAATAATAATAATAATAATAATAATAATAATAATAATATTAAGGATCCTGCATATTCAGTAGGCACTTTACCTCAAAAAAGTTCAGGTTCCAAATTGGAGCAAAGTTCAGTGAACGAAAATGAAGAGAGGGAGCCTCGTTGATGCGTAAATACTTAACATTGAAGTAAATGTACACGCACACACAAAAGTACATCTCTGTTACCGCTGTATTACACATGAAACTCACAAAAAATCAAACAATTTGCTGCATATTTTTTATTTATATATTTTTTTATATTTTATTTCTCGCCCGACAATTCATGGTTGAAAAAAATCAGAAACAAGAAGACAGGCCCAGACACAATCTGATTTTTAGAAGGAAGAGAAAATAGTTTGGATTGTTCCATCTATAGTTGTGTTCAAATATCGTAACCTGCAGCGTAAACAACAGCCAATAAGTTCAGTTGTGTGAAAATGTATGAAAGTTCCTTTGAAATGTAAAAATAAAGCATAGTTTCATTACAATCACCAGAAAAATCCATGCGTCTGAGCTCATCTCAGCGAAAGGTGATGTTTATGATCAAACATTACTCATAATAACTGGGCACAATCAGCATGACAAGCGCCCTGATATCAACTTAATCACATCATCATGATAAACAGAGGGATCATCATTAGCGCCTCTCTCTGCTGGACGACCTCTGACCTCACCCGAGGTTCAGGTTTGGCTCCAGCATGTCTGCTGCCATCCAGTTGCTGCTTCGTGGGACCGTTAGCGCCTCCTCACCTTCACCTCACCTGATCCAAAGAGTCATTGTCATTCCAGTCAGCACCAGAGCCCAAGAGCTCATTTACTGATGCTCATGTTGCCATTAGAGCCATTACCTGTCGCTGTTAAAGCTGCTGGTTTAAATGGCAGCAGAAAAAAGAAAAAAAAGAAAAGATCTTTCAATGATTCATGCCTGCCTGATCACTGTGGATGCTTTGAATTCTCTCCTTTGATAATTGTGCCTCCTGCTGGGAGGTGTCTGCACTTATTTCTTTTTTAAAAAATATATGCGGTGAACAGGACATGTGCATTTGTCTGTCCAACCGAGAACCTGCCAGAGGAGTTTTGTGACGCTGCCTGGTGACCGACAGGGGGATGTCGTCCCTCGTCCACCGGCAGGGATTTCCTACCCCGTCAACTCATAAACGGAGACATAGTGGCTTTATATGACTGGCAGTGACTCAATCAGTCACCTATTTAGCTGGTGCCACCTAATGACTTTAACATGACACAATATACACCTTTTAGCAGACTGGAGGGCGCCGTCCCTCCGCGTCTTTCATGTAAGTGCGAACGGTTCAATCGGGAGACAATAAGAGTTCAATGGATCTCAATGATCTGGCTGTTATATCGGCTTTGATGTCCCTTTGCAGATGCAAATCTACAAGGGAGCGGGAGCGCGCTCAGCTGGGAGCCATGCCACCGGACGCCAAACGAAAATATTTGCCCGCAGCGGCCGGAGGTATCATACTCGGTGCATACAGGCCTGAAAACTACTCATCCTGTGCTGCTTTTTTAAACTTTAGGTGCCAGTATTTGAAAACGTTTGTGAGAAAGAGGGGGGAAAAAAAAACCCATTTATGATCCTTCATGGACACTGTGAGTTTCCTTCAAAGAAAAAGAGGAGGGAAGACGAAAGCGGTCACGACTAGGTGAAAACATGTCAATAACCCGACGCTCCATTTGTTCCTTTTGTCCCGGTTCACGTTAGTGTCTCAGCAAATGGCAGCCTCCACCTCCATGTGACCAAGTTGATTCCACTTACCACTTTATTTCAGGAAATCCTCCATCAATATCTTGATGCTTCTTTCTAATAGGTGCAAAAGTGTCTCACAATTTATTTAACTGTCTTTTTTTTATAATAGGGTGATAGAAGAAAACATACCTATGTGGATCAAAACATGGTACTCCGTTGTATTTGTAAAAATAAAATAAAACTTGTTAATGATTCAAACCGTTTGTATTTCTTACGTGAACAGACGAGCTATTTGTTGCTTTTGATTCTTTTATTTGTGACATGATTATTAAAAACTGGTTGCAAATACATTTACATCCTTAAACTCATACATTACTTCGACGTAGTGCTTCAGAAATACATTAAATCAAATCGATATTCATATCTTTAAACCCCTCGCTGAAGAGAGAGCAGTGAAACATCTAGATTCTAGACAGGAATGTGGGAATCCACGTGGGAAGACTTCAGTAGAAGGGAGGAGGTAGGACGACCGGGTGGGGGAGCGGATAGTGGTGGTGGTTGTGGTGGAGGGGAGCAGGGAGGGAAGGCGTCTGCGCATGCGCGTAGAAGGCAGCGCTGCTGTCGCGGAGCTGTCCGCTCAGGAGGGGGTGCTGAAACAAGGCGGGCGGCAGCAGAGCGGCGGGGACCTGCAGGAACTCGGGGCGCAGGTCCTGGACCTCCCGCTTCAGTTTCATCCTCCTGTTTTGAAACCACGTTTTCACCTGGGAAACATCAATTTATCATTAGCTGACACTTTAAATAAAAAAAAAACTTTTAAAAAGTTTCACACCAGGAATCTGACAAAGTTGCTTGAACACGTTCGTTGCGCACCTGTGTCTCAGAAAGATTCAGCTTCTCGGCCATCTTGCGCCTCTGGGTCGCACCGAGGTATTTGTGCTTGCTGAAAGCGTTCTCCAGCCTCCCGATTTGCTCTGATGTGAACTTTGTCCTCATCCTTCGGTGCTGCTGGGTAGTTTCCCCCTCGCTGTCATCTCCCACCTCGCTCTCAGACCCCGAAGTGTAGCCGCAACTGTCTGGAGGGAAAGAGAAAGCGTTTACTCCAAAAGGCCTGGTCAGCACACACAGAAACCAAACACGGAGAGCTTATCTGAGTGAACTTACTGTTTGGAGAAGTCGGAGAGTATTGGCTTCTTTGCTCCTTTGTTAACTCCTCTAGTTCTGTCCGGGACTGAGGGGTCTTCTGCGGAGTCTCCTCCTCTGCGTCCCTCTGCGTTGTTGTTGCTGCGTAAAAACTTTGGGAGAGCCACTCCACGGAGAAGTTTGCCATGGTGATGAAGATGATGATGATGTGTCCGAGGAGAGGTCTCAACTGCTATATAGGAGGGGCGCGCGTCTCTATTTGCATATGCAAAGTGGTCTCAGCGGAACGATAGAAACTTGATGGGTGTTGTAATTGACCTTAATAGAGGCTCGGTTGTGATTTTTCTCACGTCCATGACTGGCTGGGATGATCCTGGCGCCAGTAAGTCTGAGTATCAGTTACCTGGTATGTCTGCGTGAAGTAATGCGGGGCAATATCCGTCACTGCCGGTAAAAGACATCTCCAAAACAGCCAAATTAAGGGACAATTAGATCCAAATGGAATCTTTAGAGTCTCCTCCGCCGCCAGGGTCCGGAGGGTGGACCCGCAGCTACAGGAGCTTTGATAGAAAGTGAGAACGTTGTGTTTGATCTTTGTTGACCTGTTTGCAGGAGACATTTGAGGCGAAAAAAACCCCGTATGTGCTTATCTCCAAGTTGCCATCTTCAAATCTCTTCAAATCTCATCATCACAAAGTCAGGTTTTAACCTCAGGACACTCAAGACTTCAAAACCAGAGATTAATCTGTTTGGCATACAAAAAGGCCAGACTCTCCGGAGCCGGTGGTGGTGGTGGGGGGGGGGGGGTTCCTGCACTGCGCGTAAACTCATCAATGAGACGTTTAATTGCGACTAATTGTTGACCGTGATCTCCTCGTTTGCTGACCGCTTGAAGTGCAAACTATTTCACATGTGAAAGTCTCCTCTGACGTCACACCCACCGGATGGAGGGGTTCTGGGATAGCTAGGTACGACTCGTCTTCTTCTATGGATCTTGTCATCGGGTGATATGATCAAGTCGGCGGATCCACGCAGTGAACTGCGATACGAATCTTTAACCTGTGGAATGTGTAGCATTCCTCTCATCTTCCTCTCTGAAGATGAGAGAAAGGCTGATATGTTGATGGTAAACTAATCCTCCAATAAAGATAAGACCATCAGCTTTAGTCTTTCTAATTACAGCAAAGCAAAGAAACAGAGTCCGGCGCAGCGGGATAGACGGTAAACTTTATTCAATGATAAATAGACTTTTCTGTGGTTTAAATACAACTTATATACACGTCAAATAGAACATATCTGGATTGCACTCGCTTCTAAGTGTTGGGGGGGGGGCTCTATAGTTCAGTAGAAATGTGGGATCATGTGGCGGTGAGGGGGTCGGTGGGCGGGCATCCGCTGCTGCTGCTGCTGCCGCTGGAGGACCAGCTGTTGGACTGGGACCTGGTAGAAGGCTGGGGTGTACTGGGGTCGCTGTCCCGCCATGCTGTGGTACTGAAGAGAGGGCAAATGCTGGAACATCACCGCGGGGGGGACTTGAGGAGCGAGGTCCTGCACTTCCCGCTTCAGCTTCATCCTCCTGTTTTGAAACCACGTTCTCACCTGAGAAAGAAAGAGAGAGAAAGTTAGTATCATGGCAAAGCAGAAACACAACCAGAGACCTATTATTAAGTGTGTGTGTGTGTGTGTATGCGCGCGCGCGTGCGTGCAGGGCGTCTCACCTGAGTTTCTGTGAGGCCCAGCTTCTGCGCCGTCTTCACTCTCTCCCCAGCATCCAGGTACTTGTGCTTGATGAAGATCTTTTCCAGCTTGCTGATCTGCTCGGGGGTGAACTTTGTGCGTACGCGGCGCATCGGACCGTCTTTCTCTACCTCGCTTCCTTCATCCACAGAGGAGAGGCACTCGGAGGACGCCGCTTCGCTGTCGTAGCCGGAGGAATAGCCGCTGACCTCTGAAACTAAGGGAGGGAAAATTAGGAGTTAGGACCACTTCTGACTAAATTAAGAACATGTAGTTATAGTTCCGGATAACGGATTATAAAAAAAATAACTCACTTGGTGAGGCGCAGCTTGCTGGGTGCAGAGGTGAGGACATGCTGCTCTCCACTGCGTCCATGTGCTCAGCAGCAGGCTTGGATGGTTTGGGTTTGGGCTGCAGGTAACCCTTCCCATAATTCGGCTGTCGCGGTTGCACCATGCAGGGGATGTGTGGCCTGTGACCCGGCACGGAGTCCGTGACATCTCCGCGGTTTTGTCCCAGCACGGTGTCGTGATGGCTCTGGGCCAGCCAGTCCACAGAAAAGTATTTCACCATGTTGGCAGTGCTGCTCAGTGACCTGTAGATCCTATTGGAGTCAGGAGGAGTGTGCTATGTGTGGCAGATACTGACCGGGGGTCAGGCTTTATAGGACCCAGCCCGCACCTCTATTTGCATATGTAGAGGTCCTTGTTAACGCCTGATCGATCCCGATGATTAGGGGTTAATGGCTCGTTATTGAAGTCTTTACATATCCTGTGAGTGTGTGAAGAGCTGGCGCCGCCAAGTCTGCCAGAGAGCCCCTGAGCTCATACATTTGTCCGCCCTGACTGAAACTGGGGGGCCCTGGAGGAACCGCTGTATCTCCCGCAGCGGTGGAGGGGCTTTCATGTTGTCTCTGCATACAGTAGCAGCAGATGACCAGAGGCACTGGGTCTGCTTCAGCCCAGCCAAGGTCGGAATTTGATGCAGTGCCCTGACAAATGAATGTAACATGACAGCATTGTATCATTGTATTTGTAGCCTTTGTATCAACTGAAACTGGAAAAAAACGAAGGGTGCAGGGTGGACTCCACTATAAACTCACTGACTGATCCCATGGCTCCTCCTTTTGACATGTTTTGAAATGAAGCTTCTCCTTGAGGCCAAAAGAAACAAACCTGACAGGAGTTGAAGCAGACGTGGGAGCACATGTAACGATAGAAAATAGATTTTCCTCTCAGTGGTGGTAGAAGCGCTACCATAATCTCATTTATATGAGTTATTGTTTCCTGTGCTTTAGGAATGCCTTCGCAGAAATAAATATGCAACTCAGGCCACTGCCTCAAAATACAAGCCTCAAAATGGGCAGTCCAGTAAATCCACACCTCTCAATGTGGATTTCATAAAACTGAATTTATAACAGAACTTTGAACTCATAAAATGTTAAGTCTGTGAGTGTGTGTGTGTGTAGGCTCCTTAGTGAAACTGTCAATCTCTTTTTTTCCCCAAATGATCCAGAGAGATGCAGTTTTAATGCTAAAATGATCATTTTAGTCAAGATAATGCGTGTTTGGCAAATAGTGCCTATCAATCAGCTGTACTTGTTTTTTCCGCAACAGTTTTTTTTTAATTAAATGTATTTTGTATTCACTACTTTCCAGTCATTTCCCGGGATATGAAAATGTTGTTTGTTGACGGTAAGAATGGGGAAAAAAATTGGAAAAATGATGCTGTTTGGTAGATTTTTCTAATTGACTTTAAAAAAAAAAGTGATTTCATCTCTGTGTACAATGGTATAATCTGATGATGCACGGGGTAAATATCCTTTTCAAAGAATTGATTTTGTGTGTGTGTGTGTGTGTGTGGAGGGGGGGGGGGCTCCTAGAAGGAATATCAGTAGGGTTTTGTGGTCAAGATTCCCTCATAAAAAGTGAAATAAAAAAACTTATCCAGCTCTCTTCTGCAGGGTGGAATTTGAATCCATGTTCTTTGTGCTACTTCTATCAATCTTGTTACTATTGTAGTGTGCAATGTTTCATTTTTAGAGCTTATTTGGGTGATGTCATTTATGGTCTGACCTGAGAGGAAAAAAAAAAAAAAAGAAAGCTTAAAGAGAGTATACAAGACTATAATTTTCTTTTGGTTAATAACACTTTACACCACCGAGGTAAGAATCAAACGACTGGAGACATTTGGGACACATTTCCCGAGAAATCCTACAGTTGTTGAGTAATTCTTGATGTAGTTGGAGAGTGAACCTCCCAGAGGCCTTCGGGGAAAACAGGAGATCACGATGGTGAATAATCAAACTTGAATAACTACACATTCCGTTAAACGTAAGATTATTGCGTCCAGTTGCGATCCCAGGTTGACCAAATGGCAGGAAGTCATATCATAACACATTTCCCATTGAATGCCCCGACAACTGTATGAAACATCAGTTTATGCAATCAAATGGAGGCGCGCCTGGCTCCGTACTGACATGTCTGTGATACCCCGGGGAGCCCTGGCGCCAGAGAGCCAACAGCCAGCATTTGGCACAGGCGCTTCAAACATTACAGATCAAAGGTATTACAGTAGCAACACAATTACGGTGGATTGTCCGACTATTCTCATGTTAATATGCTAAAACAAGCTGCGAGGAAGCTGGGAAAGCCCCGAGAGCGCCAACACTCCCAGAGAGGAACCTGGAGCCACCCAGCCGCACCAGAGCCGCTGATAATAAACGTTTAAGGTCATTATCAAGATTTCCTGGATGAAATATGGACCTAATTTCAGCTATTCCGCTTGAAAATGTCCGTTTTTATTTTGTATATGACCCGCGGTCAGCCCTCCTGTGGGGTCCCTGCATGCAGCAGCTCCGGGACAATGCCTCTGAAATGATCGTTTAGTTCGACAACAGTGCAGATAAGAGGCTGGACCTGGTAGTCTCCTTTATCGGTGATCTGTCGCTGCAGAGGTAGGAGCCCCTCAGACCCTTTTGGGGGCCATTTATCTCTGAAGCTTTGAAGATGCGCCCTGATCCCGTTAGATAACAATAAAAAGCGCCCGGGACGTCGCCTTCACGCTGGGCCGATTTCCTCACTCACCTGCGTCTGACAGAGACGGAGAGGGAAAGTAGCCCGGACTATATTCAGAAGAGGGCGGCTGTAACCGGGATGAAGCATCAACCTGTTATCACTGGACTAATTTCATCCTATCATTTACTTACAACAACAAAGATTCAATTACTCAGTGGGTCATACATTGAGCCCTATCAGTGTTCCCAATCCTGGATTATGATGATATATACAAGTGTGAGGTGGGTCTCCTGGGTATCCAGACAGTTCCAGACTGAATCCAGTGCAGACCCCTGGTCTACAAGGTGAAAGGAGAGCTTAATCTCTTAAAATCTATATTTAATATTAGCACACAAAAGATTTCAAAACAAAATCTTTGAAAAATTATAGCAAGTGGGGGAAAGAGAATATTTCTGATGCAGTAGGGTTGTGGCATGTTTGTTCCAGACTATAAAAAAAAAAAGATTCAGAAATGGAATCATTTTATTTTAAGACATAAACTACTATATAAAGAAGTCTTTGAATTTTCAGACAATTTGAAATTGCTTGTGCTTGAATGTGTCTATTAGCACGTGTGTGTGTGTGTGTGTGTGTGTGTGTGTGTGTGTGTGTGTGTGTGTGCTGGACACTGTAGTGCTAGTGGGGGTCAGGGGCGTCTTGGTTTCTATGTTTTAGGGATCCTCAGATGAAAGTCTGGGGGCCCCTGCTGAAGAAGTGCGCATGAAATGGAAATTTCAAGAGCCTTTAAGTGAGACCATTGAATAACACGTTGAGTGACATCTCACTGTTGACACAGGTCCTCCTGAACAAATCAAAACACACTTTTAAAACAATGCTCACCATGATGGTAGTCAGTAGTTTTGTGAGAATCGCTTTTTAAACGTGATGTTGGACTGAGGATGATGATGTCTCTCAGAAGAGATGGAAAAAAATATATTTCTACCTCAATTTTCTGTTGTTAGTGAATTCTGTATGTCATTAAATCTTGAATCAAGTCTTGTGAGTATCGAGTTATGTAAGAAACATAGGTTTATGGTTATTCTCTTTTCAGTAAATGACCTTTTGACGAGAAAAAGGAACACACGGCATCTTTCTTCAAACTTCGCTCGTACCACAAATCTTGAGAAATGACACAAATTTTTCTATTTTCTGTCTAACTGTTTTGTCACCCTCATCAAGTATGCAACTCCTATGGCAACAACAAAAAAAATAAATTCATTTTTTTCATGGCCTCAAACACGCTAATCAAATTGCCACAAAATATTTGCAGGGAAAAAAAATAACATGCGGTAAAACGATGAAATAAAGTTTTTTTTTTTCCAGCTCAACCCATGAAACCATACAGTCCCCCTTTTAGTGTAAATGCAAGAAAGCACAAGGAGTGGTGTAAACGCTGTACCTTGGGTTCCCTGTGGGAGGTAAAGCCTCCGTTCTCCCCACACATTCCCCCACCAAACGGAACAGCAGCAGGACCTGCTGTGCAGCAATCCTGTCACGCATGTTGCTGGAAAATAACACGCTTTGGCAAGAGATGACTTATAAAATCTCATTTATTTGGCTGAATTAAGCAAATCTTCAAAGCACGTCACATTCCATCTCCACAGCGTGTTTCACGGTGGAGGACCACATAGAGGAGGGAGCGGGCAGGAAAATAGAAAAATAGACACCGACTTATAACATCGCTCCTCAAATATCATTTTGCACACCAACATCTCATTACATTCCATCATTTTCACTGGAATAGGAAAGTATTGTCAGTTCAGTTTGGCCTTCACGGCACATTTTTAATACCAAATGCAATTACTTCACCTTGTGCTGCTTAAATGAAATTAATATGAGACACCAATTTACCACTGTAGTCATAAATATCACCTTGTAAACTCCTGAATTGTAAGTAAACCGTATTTATGAGTAATCCAAAAAAAAATCCAGATCCATTAAAAGCTTCATTTTGTCTTGCTTCCTAATAATTAGAAACATTTCACCAACATGAAATAGATTTTATTTAAATGTTTGACATAGATTAACCTGTTAGGGGCCCAAAGAGCAAATATCGGGTCCTTGTGCAGAATTTCACTGCATGTGCTTTGAGATGATTTGTATAACAGTAACTTAATCAGGAAAATACACACTGAGACAAGTCAGCTGAAGTAATCAAGATCTTAAATAACAGATCTTGTCACAGGACCTCTTAAAGAGCTCGCTTGTAGATATGGTAACAAGACCAGTCTATGGAGGCAGCTCTCTGAGGCTAAAGGCTAATGTTGACATGCTAACATCCTGCAATGATGATTTTAACAAGTAGTTACTGGTAGATGTGTTTACTTGCAAGTAAAGTATGGAAGAATTAGAATTCTGACTTTCAAAGAGTGCAGCAGGGATGGTGTGGTTTTGAAGGCCAACCCACAAGTTAGCATTGCCACTGGTTCACTTGAACGGACGCTAACAGGATTTTTAAAACTGGAGTTCAGCTTATTGCCATAAAAAAAAAGCTCTGTGGCAAATTAAACTTCAGGTGAGTTTAATGTATTGTTCAGCAAGATAATCTTTACATATTAACAACATTTTTGAAGTTCACATGCAATAGTTAGACATACAAAGCTAAGGTTAGGTTTTGAGCGAGCTGCATGACTTCTACGTCACCATAAGTAGCTACGCACTGTTGGAAACCGCCATTTTTTTAAGACATACAAAATGCTTCTAAAATCGCAAGTGTAGTATTTATTACTGATGTATTTTATGCTGTCGATTAAAATTTGAAAATATCTTCAGCTCGTGTGAACCAGAGATTTTATTTCTGGCAATAAACCAAATACCCGTTTAAAAAAAAACCCAAATCAACAAAAACAAAACATTGATTTTGATAATATGGGAGCAGACATTCAACCATGCTAACTGGTTAGCAGGTTTAGGACCTCATTTATAGGGAGGCCTGTATACATTTCACTCAGATTTGGAAATCAAATATTTTGTGGTTCAAATGAAGGTCATACTAACACTTCCCATTCACTACTACTTATTGTGCTAAGCTAACTAGCAGTTAGCTGGTATCTGCAGGTCTCAGCTCCCAAGAGCACAAACGGGAGAGAAGGAGAGGTATCTTGCTGTCTGGCTCTGGAGAGAAAGGTAAACATGAGTATTTCCTAAAAAGTCAGTGTGTTCCTTTTAAGGGCTCCTGGGTGTCTGGTGCTCAGTTTACACATCAATATACAGTACACCTTCAAAGCTAAAATTACAGGGTAAGTTCACAAACGATTTAAAATGTCTGGAAGCAAGTTGAAATCGCAGCATTATTTATTCCTGTATAAGAAAATTCAAATGTAAATTAACAGGGGAATCTATGAAATCTATGTCAGTACAATTAACATCTGCCTGGGTGTCAGACTGATTAAAGTTCAGGGGACAAAGACAGAAGACACTGTATAAAAGCAAAAGTAAAATTCATTCTCAACTTTGCTGCCAGGATAACATCTGAGGGAGGAGGGGAGCAGCCTAAGTGGTGGTGTCTTGTAAGGGACTCTCATGTAGGACTGGGTCAGGGCTCACTGGAAGGTGGCCTTAACCCTCCTCAGTGTGTCCTGGATCCTCCGTGTTTGACGTTCAGCTGACTGCATGAAATTAGCATCGTTGGCAGCAGCCAAGAGGTGGATGTCGGAGGTGCCGAGCCGGTTGATACGACGCCGAATGTATGCTTGCAGGTCCCAGTCTGGGCTGTAGGTGTATACGGCCTCCTGGAAGGCGTGGACCTGACTCACCACCTTTGCTATACTCCTTCAGTTAAGGATTATAGATGGAGCAGCATGAAGAAAAGAAGATACAAGAGATTTAAAAAAAAAAAGACTATCCTGTTTCCTCTTGCTAGAATGTGTTTGTGACCTGGTTTAGAGAGAACGGGGTAACCCTGAGTCCAGAGAACCAGCTGGATCTCTTCTTGTCCCGCTAGCTCTCCTGACCCTAGCATCTGGCTACACCCAGTCGCCTCCCAGCATCTGGCCCACAACCTCTTTTCCAATCACACCCCATCCCACGGGCGCCATCTGGTGCAATACTGCCACCACTACCAACAAGCCGAAATCAACAGCTGTGCCATTACTATCCAACCGCCACTCGCTGTGACCTGGCATCTGGTCAGCCATACCGGAGTGAAAGAGAAGGACACAGGAAAGCTAGTTGGGCAACTTTGTCATAGATGGGATGTGGGGAGAGAGTAGGTTTTTGTGTAACAGGCTTATTTCAGTGTCGGTGTGCATGTTTTCCTGTGTAAGCATCAGTAACAAGTGGACGGACGTAGATGTTTTGGTCAACCTACCTGAGCTTGGTCCACTTGTAAGCTCCAGATGTGAGCGTGAAGCCTCCGATCTCCAACTGCTGCACATGCATGGCTAGGATATGCACAGACGGAAGGGTGGGTCTTCTCCTTGTGTGTTCTCCCCCCATCAAACACAGGTCATCACTCTTGAGAAACACCTGAGGAGAGAGCAATCTATCAACACCGTGAACACATGAGCTCTAACGGGAATAGACCGTTTTCCAATTAAGCAGAACAGTCAGGCGTTTGATGCAGTAATAAATATGTCAAATGTGAGTTGATTTTCCGCTAATACAACCTCTTTACATTACATAGCCAAAAGCGTATACAGTTTCCTCTTTGGTGTGTGTTACTTGATGCATCAGGTCCTTCTGAGGGGAACTTTGAGAGGCTGTGCCAGCTGCAGGCTCTCAGCGCACAGGCGGATTGCTTGAAGCTGTTTTCCTATTGATTTCTTTGCCCTGCAGCCCAGTTTCACAATATGTGGCCAGCTGAGTCTTCTGCTACAAGCAAGACCACATGCACACACACACACACACACACACACACACACACACACCTGCACAGCTCGCAGCTCCTCAAGAATCTCAAACACCTTGGAGGACAGATGTTTCCAAGCCTGGAGGCAAAAGAGGAGGGGGTCTTGGTTATTAGCTTCAAAATGAAGATGAATTGGACTGCATAGCATAAAAGTCAGTAAAAATCACTTTTGTTCAGATGAAAATATTTTATATTGACTCAGCACCAGTTTCTGCCATTTAGTACAGAAGCCTGGAGCGAGGTCACAAGACATGTTCACTCAATTTGAGGCCAGAAGACATTTCTGCACAAGTCCCCCCCCCCCCCCCCCGCCCAGGAATTCAGACCTGAGGTACCTAGAAAAGTCAATGGCATCTTTGCAAATACATTTCCAAAATTTTGAGCATAGTTTGAAAGAAAGTGAAGACTCTATTTCTGCATCTCCTTAGAACATAAACACCTGAGATGACCCCCCCCCCCCCAAGAAAAAACAAAAAACAGTCTTCATTTTTGAGGTTGCGCATTTCTCCCATTCACCGGCCACATCCCCCCTCATTGTGTTCACTCTTTCTATACCCGATTTGAATGCATTAATTATAATTTCCCATTTGTGGAACTAATTAAACACCATCCAAGTTCTATCACGGCTGAAAAAGAAACATTTAGCTGGAGGGCACCTCAGTTATTGCAGAAGCTCCGAATTTGTGTAAGAAGTAATTTATGAGATGCAGCCTTACGGGTAATTGCCTGACAATCACATTCTCCAGCCCACCAAGGACTTGCATCGCCGTGGCAAAGTTCCGGCATTCGTAGCAGTGTTTTCCAATCCACAGATACTTGGTCAGCAGGGCAACTTGAGTCTGGAGGAGGAAAACACAGCATAAAAAAAATTTAAAAAAAGAAAGAAAAACAGCTCTTAACAGTGTGTGTATGTATGTGTTTGTGTGTGTTTCTGGGGAGTACAGCAGACTGCATAATGAAGCGTATCGAATGCAAAAATGAGCACAAATACTATATATAGTCAATGTTTTCAGGGCTTTTCATCTGCACTACTGCTGCCAGTGAATATCACACCATTTATTATGTGTTTTATATTTGCGTTTTCTTTTCCTTTGTCTTTTTTTGCAGTTACGTTTGTTCATGTGGAGAAACTCCAAAAGAAAAAAAAAGAAGAAGAGCCGCTTCAGGTTTTAGACGTCTGTATAAAAATGAGGCACCGGAGGAGAAAACAGGGGCAAATCCGAGCTGCGAGTGTCGTCAAATTGTGGCGGTGATGGACTATTCTTCACCAGCTGACTGTGTTATTTTAGTTTTGTCTCCTCTCACCTTGACTGAATCACAGATGACTATTTCACCAGAGATCCAGTTAGTGACACTGTCAGCGTATGAGAGCAGCTGCTGGAGGTAGCTGTCTGGTGCCGGTGTACCCTCGCATATGATCACACTGCTGCCCTCTGCTGGTGGGATATGTTGGGACACGTTCCTAGAGAAAAGGCAGGAAAGTAAATCTAAATTCGACGCAGCTATTGAAACAATTCCATCAATCATACAAGGACGTGTGGGACTAAAGCATCATCAACCACATAAGGTTGTTGTCCACAAGCTCGGCTAGCAGGGAACATTCCCACAACTATGGCAGATGTTTAAAGCTATACACAGAGTATTTGAAATGATACAAATCCTCAAAACGTTCTTTAAACATTTTTTCAATGAGGTGTCTCTTCATGTGTCACAGCTCTGTTCTCTCTGGGACTGTCCTCTAGCACTGCAAAATATACTGCTTTCTGAAATGTTGCTAAAACTGTTACATGATGTTATCCTGCAGTAAAATACGAACCTTCTGGGGACATGCTGCTACCCAGTGGGGGTTCAGGTTTGTACCATGCAGGTAGAAATGTACTCAAGAACGAGTCCCTGCTCTGATTCGTGGTTGCAGCCTCTTCATCCTAACCAGAGTTCCTGCTTCTAGAGGCTTAAAATGGTCCAAAAAATGGACCAAAAAAAGAATGATAGAGCAGAATGTCCGATCAGTGATGACCTGCATTGACTCCTAGGATAATCATGCAGGAAGGATTTATTCCCAGGTTGGCTTGAGTCATATTGAATGTCACCAGGTTTTGGAGCATCATGTTCAGCAGCACTCCTTTTAACCTTTACCATCAAAATGCTAGATGAGGGAAAAATCTAAAAAATAAGAAGTTTGACCCATAAGAAGTTCTACAATTCTACAATTTCATTTAGCAGACGCTTTTGTCCAAAGCGACGTACAACACAAGCAAGAATTTAGACCTAATTCAGGAAAAGTCCATAGGAAGCGCAAAAGTACTTCAGTTGTGATTTGGTCACAGGTACTGAAGAAGTGTTGCCCCCCCACCCTTTTAAAAAATTTTTTTTTTATATAACAGACATACAACATCACACAACACAGTTAGTGCTACATAATCACTAAGTGCTGGGTCTTGGACCCTCTGACTTATTCTACCCAAAGAGGAGAAGAGTCAGGTTAAGTGCCTAGGTGCTCTCTGAACAATTGAGTCTTCAATTGTCTCTTAAAAGTAGGAAGGGACTCAGCAGAACGCACAGAGTTCGGTAGTTCGTTCCACCATTTGGGAACAACAGAAGAGAAGAGTCTGAGCAGCGCTGGGCTGGAAGCACCAGGCGTCTTTCGCATGCAAAGCATAGTGGGCGAGAAGGAGAGTAGACCTGGATCAGGGATTCCAGGTAGGCTGGAGCCGTTCTTGTGATTGTTCTCTTGATTGGTGATTAATCTGTAGGTAAGAATTTTGGATAAAGCTGAATAACTATACTCACTTGTTTGGGTTTAAGAAGTTGTCCTTGACTCCTTGTGTTCTAGAGTTGAGGAAGTGAACCGGATGACATCCTTGGAAAATATCCTGCATTTCAAAGAGGTTTTATACTGCTGTTACGATACATTCATGGAGAAATGTCTCCCTCTGGTGTTGCAAAGAGAGGGTGACAACCTGAGTTTAAGGAGTGTGTGTGCATGTGTATACCTGTTGCAAGAGGGTGAGCTGTTGGGCTATGTTTAATGCGCTGTATTCGTTCTGGCTGAAGGGGAGTTGCTCTTCCCTGTGCAGGCAGACGCTGGAGAGATCCTCCACCAGGGAGCCATAGCAGGGCACGGGCAGAGCTGCAGCAATGGTGAAGGCCTTGTCTTTAGGTGTGGCTGCTGACGGCTCCACTACTCTGGAGATCCTCCACTGAAGACAGAGAGATGCAACAAGAAGAGAGCGCATGCCAAATCACTGTAACTGGAGTGAGTTGCAGAATGCGGCTTTCCATTTTTATTTGTGTACTGTGTTTTATAAAGGATGCTCCAATGGTAGTGAGAGTAGAATCAATAAAATGCTTCTTCTTCTTTATACATTTGTCTGGTTGTTTATAGATATTGTTTGAACATTTGGTGAGAAATTAAAAATCCCCCTTGTAAAACAAGGGTAAAAGCTCAGTTGAGAATATCTTCCTCACCCAGTGAAGCAGGGGAGCATCAAAGGGCACACTTAATTGTATAAATGTACTCTACTGAAGCCGTCCACAATAGAGAACAGAAAGACTCAGACTCAGAGAAACAGACCTTTGCCAGTTTTGGTTTCAGGGTTTTGGTTTCATGATTCACAAGCGTCATATCACAACACTAACCTTCCTCCCAAGATCCTCAGTAGATGAATGAACACTACCAGACTCCTCATCCTCCTCAAATTTCATCTGACTCTCTCTTCCTTTCATCCAAGTCAGACTCAGGGGGCCGAGGAGAGCTGCAAGCAAGGCTTCCCCTCGGCTGTCCACAGGAATTACCTGAAGAAAGAGGGAAGTACCATGTAAGCACAGCTACCCACCAATGGGCCCTGAGTAACCTCTTGTGGGCTGAGAAATGCTTTTAAATGTTCTTTTTTTTTTCCAAAGGACAATTTTTTTTTTTTTTTTAGAAAGGTAGAAATCTCTTTTTTTTTTAAACAAGTACAGAACAAACGTTTATTGTGTGGAGAGCAGGTGCTAAAAGCTTCTAAACTGAAGCGCCATCTTGAGACAGGACACCTGACTTCTTGCTGGATTTCCATTTGGATTTTAATACACTTTAAAAGATTATCAGTCAGAACAAGAGAATGATTTAGCCGAAATGGTCTGGAAGGTTCTCCGGGGCCCTGTCCCAGTACAAGTAGGATTTGGTGGGCCTTGAAGTAGAAAAGGTTGAGAACTGTAGAGCTGTAGCAGAGTATATTCCATCCCGGGATATTTTACACTCAATCATTTCTCGATCAGTTATGAAAAGTTTTATTTTTCCCCATCAAAGTTGACATTTCGTGTCAGAAGAAAGGCAGATTAGATTTAAAGAACCGGGAGATGAATTCTGCTACAAGTGAACCGTCTGCAAGACCTGAAACCTGAAACATGAAATCCAAGGCAGAGCAAAATGTAAAAATTGTGTGGTTACCTCTGTATTAAGGAAGTGTTCTAATGTGTCCAAAAAACTGGATTTTTTTGCAAAGTCCACCAGTTTAAAGTCCATTATCCACAACTGGAGCAGGTCCAAACTGCGGTTGAAGATCTTTAAACTGTCTCCTGACATGTCTGGACCTTCTCTGGCATTGAAAACAAACATTGATGTCATGTAAACATGGAAGTATGAAATCATAGTGGAAACACTTTTCTGTTTTCATACCTTGCAGCACAGATGAATTTGTCCACAATGAACTGAAGCAACCGCTCAGGAGTGCAGAAAAACCGATAGGTATAGAGGAATTGCTGGATGTAGCCCTCCACAGCAGCGTTTCTGTGATGACAAGTAAACAGCGACGTAATACCACCCTCTAGTGGCTACAGTGTGAACAGCAACCTAAACATCTTGCAGCCTCTTTCAGCTCCTCAGCTTTATTATTCCTGCCAGAATCACCTGTCTGCCCCTGTACTTCCTCTCTTTCAGTCTGAAAAAGTGGCGACACTTGGAACGTAGTCATGCTAGGTGTTTCAACTTATGACGCACGATAATATTGGGATGTCATATATTCATACCCAGTTTTGCTTAAGTCTTTTCTTTTTAGCTCATCACCAATTATGAGGACACGAATAGTGCAGATTTCCCAACTACTTTTTGGGAAAAAAAACATACTTTTTCAAAATGACAATCTTTATGTGCAAGTTTTAGTACGTACAAAATGAGAGTATCAAAATTTTTATATCAATAAATATAGACTATCAGGCAAAAACAGCTGTAATGCATTACATAATTCAATCACAGTAATCTATAATACCAACCATCCCTCCAAATTCATTTTTAACCAAAACATCTCAGTTTAGTTGAGTTTTCCTGGCTCTAAAGTTGGCACTATTAATTCATATAAATTATTACTTGGACCGCCTTTTGAAGTTTCAAATTGAAAACAAGCTGTATCAGTGCCTTTCCAGCTACCACAGGCAACTATAGACATATTATGGATCTTTAAAAAAAATCTTTGGCTTCGGAATCTCTCATAGCAACATGGAGCAAATGCTGGATCAACAGACTTCAAAAGCAGCAGTTAACTTTTATTTTTCATGTTAGGAATGAATACAGAACACACACTTCTAACGTCACCGAAATATGACTGCATGTATTTTTCCCTCACTAAATAAAGCCCTAAAACACATTAGTAGTAAAATCAGAAATCAAGATGTATTTGGTACTGTATAAGAACTTTACTATACATGTAGAAGTACCTCAGAAGTGCGATGTGACTGCAACATTTACAGTCCCAATCAAACTGGAACTAACATATAGAAGATAAAGTTGTTAATGCTCTAGTCACAGTATCAATACGTTTCTCCAGAGTTAGTAAATAATTAATTGTATTTCAAAGCACAACATATATTATGCATCAGGGGGAGAAGGGAGAGGGTACCAATGCCAAACCAAGGCAGTTATCTCATAATAACCTCCTGGGGGTTTCCAATAAAAAGGTGATCAGAAGCAGCAGGGGGAGCAAAAACTCAGTAAAACATCCAGGACTGCATGAAGCTGATAACAAGCAGAAGTTGACTCAGGAACGGATAAAGTCAAATAGCAGATGAGCTGGTAAAAGGAAAAAGGCGGCTGGCTGAGACCACTGATGCGCACGCAGGCCGAGCGGTGCGGCTTCTAGCTCAATCAAAGAGACAGCGCAGCACTGGACCCAAGGACTCCTTTATAACGCCCTCTCACACCTGACCCTGATCAGGGCAATCAGGGTGACACAACTGCCTCTCATCAAGGATCGTCACCCCACAAAGTGCAAATATGTCCCACTTTGTGTTTTCGTCACAGTGACAGTTTTTAAATATTTGGGACCTGCCAATGGTAAAAAGTGCTTCAGACAGGGTAAGGAGGACAGAGTATTGACACGGCAGATGGTCAGGTACATTTTTGGTTTTGGACTTTTCAGTGGAGCCGGCCTCAAAAACAGTCTTTTACTGGATGTGGAGTCATGCCAGCAGGCTCGTGACTGTATCTGTATTCAGGAGAAATGTTGGTTGGATATGATGTTTATACCTGATGTGTGTCCAAGCTGCAATCTGTGGATATAAAAAGAACTGAGGGAAATAAAATAAATATAATATCTTTAATCTGAAGATCCTTATTGTCAAACTGAAAAACTTAAAAACCCAAAAGACTTGAACACTGACAAATCAGGGCAAAAGCAAGTGGAGGATAAATGAGTAGTTTGTGAAGTAAATGATATATCATGGTGCTCTGGGATGCTCCGCAGTTTGGACTTCGGTCAGCTTTTCCTTCACAATCAGCGAGAGTGATGTGTGGCGGTTCGCTGCTAGCCTGGTTCAAATAGTCATGCTAGCTTGGCCGTGATGTTGAAACACAGCTTTATATAGCACAGAAATATGCTATATGAGCTGACTGTCCTAACGTAACCACAATAAACACATTCTTAAATAAAGGTGCAAAGCTTCATCATGAACAGGCCCGCTACATTAGACGACTCTGGGAAATCACTTCAAGCGATACCAAACAATGCAGCATCTGGATCACATGGTTTCCCCACTGATTCTCACAGGGGTTTTGTGCAACAATATCACTTCTATTCAATAAGATTCGAACAGAAATATACAAATCCTCTGGTATCCCACCACATGAATTGAGCACTTGTCTCAATTCTTCTCAAACCGGCAGAGAAAGAATTTTTGGAAATTGGACCTTTATATTTACGATGCTAGAAAGATTTGATCCTGGACAGTCACTTCTGAAATGGGTTTATTTTATTATTTTCTTTAAAGTCAGAATAAGGCTTCAGTAGTCATCAAAGGACAAATATGTTTAGCAGTAATCGCGATCCAAAACATCCCCAGAATCAACACGCAATCCACAAAGTCAGATTATATGCTGATGACTCATTATTATATAATCCACCACTATTTACAGTGTTTAAACCAGTACAAAGATTCTCCTACAACTCTGATTATTCACTTCACTGCAACAATTCCACCATTGTCCATCTAAATCAACCCCAGCGTTGGACTGAAACCCCAAATTTGCCATAAAGGGTAACGTTCCACATCCGGTTATTGACATGTCCTAAACCCTTCCAGTGTTGTTCCACTCCAACTTCACCTCAAATCAACCAGAAAGCAGTTAAACCACTGGAACCACTTACCACTCTCTCTGACTGCCCCAAACTGGAAAAATCAAAATGTCAATATTACCCAGAATAAACTCTCTCTTCTCAACAACTGCAATTCCAACCAAAAACACATCTGATTCTATTCAATTGACTCACCAATGAATATTGGATAATCAAACTCACACAACGACGGAAATGCTGGAGCGTGAACTGCCTGAAATTTCATCCATTACCTTTTAATTCATCAATCACACGATTACATAAATTCAGTCGAATTACATCCACAGCATCCACAAGGCAGTTCAGGCGATTTGAAATTTTTGAAAAACACACTTCTATATTTATATATCAAGCAAACTCATAGTACTAGCAAACTGTACAGTGACAGGTGCGGTTAAACATCCCAAGCATCCAGATTGATAAATATCAAGAAGTAATTACTTATTCAACAAAATATATGGAGAAACCAATATACCCCAGAATGTAAGAAATACATAAATATGTATCAATGTCCCCATCAAATACAGACAAGAAAACTTTTTTTAATGAATTTAAGGAGAAGTTTTTTTGTTTTTTAAATATATTGGGTTTTAGCACCCTTGTGTCTATAAAAATTATGACAGAGTGTGTAATTGAGAACTTTTTTTCCAAAATGACCATCAAGCGCTACTTTAAGTCTGGCATAATGTATTCGTTTACTTTCATTAATGCTGTCAAACTCGCCGTCACAGAGAGGGATGCGGCGTTGACCCTCTGTATGAGGCGGCTGCACACGCACGCTCTGCTGTGATGCGTGATGATAAAAATCCCCGCAATGGGTCAAACAGTCACATGGTTAATTTGTGTTAAATTGACAGTAATCCGTCAAAGTTTCCAGATTATTCACGGACATCAACGATCCCGGCGCTAACCAAATTATCATCTGATGTCATATTTAAATATCAGAGTGCGCGTCAATCACGGACAATAAATCATACACATTTTACCTTAAGTTAAAGAAAAAGTTCATCAAAATCTTAAGACTCTTCTATAAAAATCTGATTCAAAATAAAAAATATTACACACCTTGAACATTTCAGCTTCCTCAAAATGGATATTGAGGACTGACATGATGTGAGCTCCATTTTTCATCTGAGAGAACAGGTTTAATCTCATTCTCTCTTCAGCTTCTCACATGCAGAGGAGCCACTCGAGGTGATTTGCCTCTCTGAAGTGCACCGCCTACCCTGACTTTCCATTCACTTTGATTTTTTTTTTTTTTTTACCCTATATAAGTGAAACCACATGAGTATTTTTTCTCTCTCTCTCTCTCCAAGTTTTTCCCGTTATCGAGCTGGTGTATGTGGTACAAGTTGTGCATGAACCACACCAATAATTCCCAGCTGGAGGATCAGGAATGAGGTCAGATTTAACCTGCACTGGAGTTGTTTTGACATAATAATTTGGACATAGTGGACCAGAGTGCAGTACTTTTTAAAAAATATTTCATTCAAAAAAACTTTTCCTAGTGCTGAGTACTTTAGGTACCATCTACTGCGTATGTACCTTTGCTTTTTCTTCATATCACTTGAAACCAGCAGCATCAGTACAGGGCCCTTTTTACCACAAAAGTATCCAGGATACCACTGTCAAAATTATATCATCAACCAAAGATTCCACGAAACCGATCCCCACCACAGACTGAGAAAATGTTACTGATTATGATTATTGCAACCCTCTGGAAACAAATATCCTACTTGTCCGCAACAGCCACGAATCCACAATTATAGCTCCTTTAACTTAGGACCTTAGGACCATACACAGAACAGGGGAAGGGATCACACACACACACACACACACACACACACACACACACACACACACACACACACACACACACACACACACACACACACACACACACACACACAGAGCCTGCAAAAACTTGACAATTCATGGCACTTTAGGACTTGACTATGGGCTAATCTGTAAACCCTCATCAGTGATACCTGGCATAGAGGTACGAAATGAGCCCCAGAGGAGTCCCAGCTTGCAGGGTGCTCTTTCCCTTATTGGTCCCAAAGCTCAAGACTGACGGGTCCTCAGAGCATTGGAGGTCCAAAGAGTCAGATCCACAGGCAGCCAAAGATGGCAGTAAGGAAGCCTCCAAACCCCACTGGTCCACATTCTGTACCTGCAACAGAAGAAGTCTTAATAAAGCCCAGAAGAACCAGATTGTCAGGGGATGCAAATGAAGGTGTAGTATTGAGAGTTTATGTACTTTGTCAGCACCTCAAGGTATTTTTTCACACAATCCAAGAAGGTTACTTTGGATCTGATTTCTTCAAGCTGAGACTTGAGTTTGGATAGCATCAGTTTGCTCTCAGAACCTGCAGGATACAATGTTTTACAGAGAATATTGGAAAGTAAGAATCATTTCTAATAGCAGTGATAAGAAATGGACACCCGACCTTTGTTTTTTCTCTCTTGTTGAATTAGCTTCTGGTAGAAATTCCTGGTTTTCTTAAGGTTCCTTGTTTCAATTATCAGCTGCTGCTGAAGCTCCTATTCAAAGGAAAATCACATAAAATCACATAAAACCAAGCACATGTCTTTTATCAAGAAAAGCCTTCGGGTGTTTCCAGTGCGTAGAAGGCCCTGCTATGCTTTTATTTTTTCAATTTCACCGTGGCAACAGAACACAACATATCTTTTCAAAAGAACTGGGAGAGAAATTGCAGCAGCATGGCACTTAAGGTGCGTTATTAGCCGTTACGCAAACCTTGTGAAGGAGCAGTGGTGCCATCAAAGTGTGCAAACACAAAGACTATTCATTAATATTCCTTTGCAAATGATAATAGCTTCCTCTGCCAAGGGCTAAGTTCAACACATTAATATTCACATCCAGTTTGGAGAGAATAATATGCCAATTATCTTGAAGTCCCCCACATGTTCTCATCCTATTTACCCCAAAGCCTGACCGTGCCCCACTTCATTACAGATAGGAAAATAATTCCTGCACTTATTCATAAATTCCCAACTTGGAAGAGGCCCGAATTAAAGTATGAGGTGAAACTGGATTCAATAAACACTTGGCTGCAACATAGGACAGAGTTCAGTTTAGATTTACATCGAAATACAATGAATACTTTGATGGACATCAAACATCATCTACCTGCTCCATATTTTCTTTTTAAAAATAATCAACTTTAATGTACACAATTCTTACATCTACAAATAACTATAGTTGATTGTTTAGGTGTCAGAAAACTGATAAATAAACGAGCTGCTTCATGATGCCTTGTGTTTGTTCAAACACACCAGGGTGAAGGTCAAATCTGAGTCACTGGCATTTTTACTCACCTGTGTTTTCACATCCAGACATGGCGATCCTGTGTGCTGCCCAAGATTCATCGCATACTGGATCACCTCTGAGCTAAAACAATCTTCTCCAAAGAAGGCCAAGGCCCAGGCTGGGCTGAAGCTTAGGTCAGGTCCGTCTGCTCTGGATCCAGTCAAGAGGAGTCGCTCTGATATCAGCGAGTCACTGTCCTCCATTTCCTCTGAGCAGTCCGGGCTCATCTGTTCATCGTCGTGGGTTTCAGGCAACCCTTCCTCTCTCCCTGACAGACACTCAGCTTCAGAGGGGCTTTCATCGCTGGCTCCCGTTGAGTGGTCTCCTCCCTCCATGACCCCTGTGTCCGAACTGTCCCTGTCAGTACTCATGGCTTGATCAGAGGAACAAGGAGCAGAGAGGGCAGCCAGGGAAAAAAGAGGCAGAGGAGACTGAATCACATGGGAGGCAAAAAATGAACTGGATTTGTGAAAACAGAGACGCTGGGAGTAGTTGCTGCTAACTGTGTCAGAACTGCACAAAGCATCCAGTGTTCGAGTGATGAGCTTAAAGGCAATTAAAGCTCACATTGTCCTCTGACTGTAATCCAGAACCTACGTCTAGCACATTTTAATAGCACAACAGCTGCAAATGCAACTGTGTGTGTGTGTGTGTGTGTCATCAGCCCAGAATGAGTTTTCACAGAAAGAAAGTGTCTTTTAAAGTCTTCTTGTGAGCCTTGGACTCTACTGAATGAGCTGGAAGCTTAAGAACAGCATCCAACAGTCAGTCAAAGCTCGCATGACTGTCGGCGGCGGCCAAATTAAGCAAAAAATATCAAAACATCACAGACGAGTCCGGCCTCACTCATAGCTTTGAATCCTTCCATATCCCTTGTTGAATCTGTTTAGGTTGTTTGCCTGAGGCAGAAGACATTTTCAAAGACCTAGCGTTGCTGTTGCACACATTACAGTTGCAAAATATGGTCATCTCAATAAAAAATACATTCATTTTTATATTGTTTGAGCTTGTCGAATGACTCCTTGTTTTGTGCTCTTGCTGTTTACTAAGGATGGTGGGGGGGTTGGGAGGAAGATTGAGAACAAATTCACCCTGACCATGAAAAATTTTCTACAATGGATCTGAAAGTTAAAAAAAGACTGAAACTCATTTGAACATTGTGAACATTTTTAAACAAAATAAAATAAAATCATTCATGGAAATACTACCACATTGTCAGTGTTCATTGTTTCCCATGAAGAGAATTCCACAAAGACATCTGGCGATTGGATACAGTAAGTCCGTCGCCTACCGTAACAGCCACTGCGCTGGCTCTCCTCTGTCCTTAAATCTTCACCATCAGTTTCTCCATGACAGGTTTCACCTCCTTCCCATGACTCCTTGGCAGCAGGACAGTCGGCGTGAACGTTTCCATTCAGGTCAAGACAACCATGCAGACAAACTTCTTTCTTCCCTCTCCAGATAGCGGTGGCTATCAGGGGTGTGGTGGCTGCTGCCCTTTTCACCGCCTTTGATGCTGGCTGCTCATTAGAGCCGCTGCATGGGGTGCATTGAGAGAGAACACACGCCGGGTTTTCAGGGACTATTAGCACTAATGGCACTTATGTAAAGACTTGTGTAATAGAAAAAAAAATAGTTTGCATAAACAGCCAAATGAAAATGTGCAACGTCAAATGTAACATTGTACTCTCTAATTTAACATGAAAAAACTCATGGCATCAGTTACTCAGGCACCAAACAGACTACTTTCCAAAGCTTTTGCGAATAAAACTCACCTGATAATAGAAATAGCTCAGACGGAGCAAAGTCTACTCAGGTCCATGACAGGCTAAGCTTGTCCATCTAGTCCCTCACAGAAACAGTGGAAAATGAACCCAGTGCCAGAGGAGGCAGCAGTCTATCTGCAACAAAGTGATGTCTCCCGACCATAGCTGACTAAAGGGTCTGTGTTTATTACTCTGAAGAGTGCTACATGGCAACGCCTGAATAAAGAGATCTAAACTGACAAGCTTGTTCATCCACTTGTGGTTAATGTACATATAAATGAAGAGAGACATGTAAAGACTTTTCTTCTTTCATCTATTCATTCATACACGTAAGCCACGCCCCCAGCGTGTTAGCATATTAGTAACTCTCAGGAAGACTATTTACCTCTGTGTTTCATGAACTCACACATACTGCAAAGCTGCATGTTACCATAGGTACCATGTCTTGATGGAGTCCATGAATAAAGTGTGTATTGTATTCATTCTCATTTGAATGATGTGCACGTAAACAAGAGGTCATTTTCACAAAGGCCTGGATCATTCTGTATGCTCTAGTTTTCAGAATCCATACGAGAACACATTATATTTGTGGAGAATAAGAGAACACCTCATCATTTAGTCGGCAAGTGCAGGCTGTTTTATCCATACAGATGTCCTTTTTCATTTAGGAATCGTTATTCCCCACAGAGCTGCATGGCTCAGAGGTAGAGCAGCCGTCTAGCAACCGAAGAGTCACTGGTTCAACCCTCAGTCCCGCCAGTGACCATGCCGAAGTATCCTTGAGCAAGATACTGAGCCCCTAATTTCTCCTGGATGGCTCTGCAACGGAGTGGCGACCCATCCAGGGTGAGCCCCGCCTCTTGCCCAACATCAGCTGGGATAGGCTCCAAGCCTCAACGGATAAGTAGTATAGAAAATGGATGATGGATTCCCCAACGATTATTTTATTAATTCACCACTAATCATTGGGATTTACACTCATTAGATGACCCACCACTTGAAAAACTGTCATTAATTCATGGGATTATTTACTGATGATAATATAACGTAGAAAAATTATTTCAGATTACAGTGTGGATGATTCAATTATCGAATGTAAAACATTTCCACAATTAAAAGGATAAGATGAGATGAGATAAAACCTTCATTCGTCCCTCAGTGGGGAAATTGGCACTGTTACAGCAGCAGAAACAGAGAAGTAGCAGCAGAAAAAGTACAAGGCAATAAAAAGCAGAAACTATAATAACTACAATAAAACTATAATAAACTACAAGAAATACTATTGGGTTCAAAGAAGCGCTGTTTTAAGAGAAAAGTGATCCATCCATCCATTTTCTATAGGAGCAAATAGGGGCTCAGTATCTTGCTTAAGGATGCTTCGATACGGTCACCGCAGGAAGTGAGGGTCGAACCAGCAACCCTTCGGTTGCTAGACGGCCATTCTACCTCTGAGCCATGCCGCCCCTGTGAAAAGTAAGTAGAGAAGCAAATGTTTGTGACCAGAAGGCTGTCGGTTCAGATTGGCAGGATAAGTCTGGGCGGGGAGTGTGAAAAGCAGCACTTCCCCCTCCCCCATACCACCAGGTGCATCAACAAAATTTGGCTTGATGTTATACAAGTGCTGAAACGACTCATTCATTTTCCACTAATCAGGTAATTAATTATTTTCACAGCGAATATTTATTCCAAAACATTAATCAAGTTTGCACATAATTGGCCTCATTACATCAGATTGTGCAGCTGGTGGCACGGTTGGATGTTTCCACTTTGCCGAGTAAACATTAAATGATGAGTGAACCTTGACAACACACTGACTTAGTTTTGTGAAGTCCGTAATTCAAATCAAGACCACATAGACAAATATTAAAGAGAGGGACGGACGCAAGTGTGGGAGGTCCTACTCACAGTGCGGATGGACTGTAGTTAACCAGGCAGTGTAACACACCCAGCAAGTCGTCCTCCCAGTACAGATCACGGAACCGCTCCTTCACCACGCTGGCAAACGCATGGTACTGAAGGTCTTTCAAGGAGAAGATGTACTCCCCTTGGAAAAGAAATGAATACATTGATGTCTACATGAAGATCTTAACAACACAGAACAGTATGATTAAGGGTTCTTCTGCTGTTTTATTAAAGAACACCAGAAAGATAATTGCTGTTAAAAGTAAACTTCAATCAGCACCACTTTAATTAAAGAGAAAACTTAATTGCCACTGCAAGTGTAATTTGGTGGTAGGACTCTGTTCTGGGGGAAGATGCTCCAGAATAGAGTTCTTGCTTTGATTTTTAAATTTTGACTTAAATCTCTGACTTTGATCTCTGAAGCAGATTCCTGAATTTCATGTCCTATTCATGGTTTCCAACCAATTGAGACCATGACTCTGTCTCTCCGTTCCTCTGAAAACTACTTTCATCTATTTTGGAACAGATACTTCTACTATCCTCTAAAATGACGTATTTTAACATCAGCGAATGGAAAAAAAAACTACAAGAAGAGGTTTCGTTTTCTCTCCGCTATCAGTCTGATGTGCTGTGCAGGATAACAAATCATGTATGTGCAGTGGCTACATTTGGACAGACAGACAAAGTGGACAGTGCATTTGGAGCATGATAAGTTCACATAATAAGCATGACAACTGGAACACTACATCGTTAGAGCCCTCAAGGAACAATGTACAGACATTATGTGGAGGAATGTTAACAAAAAAAAACAGAGAGAAAAGAAGCTTTCACATGGCTATGGGTGTTTTGTCTAAATGTCTTCCAAGAATTACTGAAACAGGATTGAAAACTCCAAGAAATGAAAAACATGACCAACGTATCAGCAGAAAGGGAACTTAGGGAAGAGAAGTCCCACAAGAATGTTGAGTACATGTAGAGATGTAGTACTTGTACTATGTAGTTGTTCCGTGACTCTGAATGTGGCCATGATCCAAATTTGGTTGCTGCATAATTTATTTTCATTCATGTCATTTTGGTCACTGAACCAATTGGGTTGAATTAACCTTCCAGAGGTGGACTCCAGGACAAATGAGAGTAACATGGCTGCTGCTCTTTCTGGACTATTACTGTTTATGTACATTTCGATTTTTTAGGTAATTGAATGTATTGGAGAGGGATTATTTTCCTTTGGTCTGCTGGTCATTTTGGTTGACCATTATACTGCTGTGTTTTGTGATGATGAAATATTCAGTGTTTGGTTTTGTCTCAGATCCGCAATCCAGACTGAACTATCTTTTTTTTTTATTTATTATTTAATACATTTGAGAGTTTGAAAACTGCCAGAAATTTGGCTCGCATATTGCTAGACGTTTAATCTGTGGTTGTTTTATCTAGAAAAACCCTTCTGTTCGCCAACCAAGCTGTTGTGGCTGAGGACATTGAGCATCTCTAACAGTGTCTCACGTTAAACCACAAGAGATGCCTTCTAGCCAGTGACACCTCAACGAGATTTGACCATATAAAGCCTGAAGCATGTCTCCGCTGCTCATCCTGGCGGCGTGACATCAGTAGCGGCCACACACCCAATTGCTGGTGCCTTGAAAAGGCGACCCGTGAAGGCCTGGGGTCAGAGATTACAGTCTGAATGACTGAGATGACAGCAATAACAGCATGTTTTATGGCAATGTAAAGATACATACCCATTGCCATGTCCTCATGTCTGTAGTCTAAATGCCCATCAAGTGAAAACTCCCCCTTGAGCAGGTCAATCACCTCCTGTAGGGCCGGGTGGACTTTAGGGAAGATGTGCTCTGAGGGAAACGGTCTCTCATCTTTTGTTTGTGAACTGATTTGTGCGCTGTGCTCCACTGAGCTTTCAGGGATAACGAGGCCTTCTTTGAAACAAGATGAGGGTGTGCCATCTTCCTGGTGTTCAGCCTTCATAGGCAGAGTCTGACAGTTAGTAAGAAGAGCATCAGGGCCCCCTGGTACTGCGATTAGTCCCTGCAAGGACTCTGGGACCATAGACAGATTTATCTCTAACCCAAAGAGAGACTCGGGGGCCCTGACCTGCACAGGCAGTAAAGAAAGATGTCCAGTCGTGGGATCCTGACAGAAGAGGTAATTGTTGAAGACACCAGGACGGTTGAGGTTAGAGGATAATAGCGGGGGAAGAGAGACTTGAAGACAAGAAATGTCAGCGAGAGTAGAAGTACGGTTGACCAGCAGCTTGTCTTCAGACTGTGTCATATTTATGAGAGTCTTCTTAGCAGGACCACCAGGCTCTTCTGTGGGCAGTTTGAGTCCCGTCTGTCCAGTAAAACCACCGTCTGTTGCTTCCGTATGCTGACTGCTTTTTGTGACTCCATCTGCTGTCCTGCAAAATAAAGAGTATCTGGTAAACCTTCTGTATCAGAATTTTTATCTCCACCCGTTATCTCTGACTAATATTACCGAAAGATATGCAGGATCCAACACACTGGTATTGGATCGATACTCTGTATCGGCAAATAGCAAATTCAGGTATCAGAATCAGCAACATGAGGGAAAAAAGGGCACAAGAGCAGCTCCACAAAGTTTTACATGACTATTATTGTTGGTTTCTCATTGAAATTTCTAGTTATTCTCTTTAATTTTTTTATACCAATTTAAAGTGTTTCATTACTATTAAAAGGAAAACAACTTTCGGGGAAACATGCTTATTACCATCCACCCCAGAGCCAATGTGTTGCATTAAGGTGCATATTTTCCCTGAGGTTAATTCACGTGTGAATTTATAAGCTCACTGTGGTAGCAAACAGGTGACGCAAAAAGAACATCCATCCATCTGGAAACTGAGATGTAAAACATACACGCGGCAGCCTTAAAAAAAAAAAACCTCCTTACTCATCAATGGCAGCGTCAAGGTTTTGGCTCTCTTCCCCTGAGTCGGCTTCATTGGTCAGGATGATGGGGGTGAAGTGTGTGGCGGTGGAAGTGAAGGCCTCTGGGAGTTGCAGTTCATTGGTGACTGAATAGCTGTGGGGAACAGGGCCAGGCACAGGAGCCAGTCGGCTCTCAGTGGCCGTGGGAACAAATCCTACACACAGTTACAACAAGGTAACTACAATATCAGAGATATTGTCTCATGCAACAAACACCCGTCAATTACACAATAAGGAGGAGATTTGCTTTTCAAGTCAATGAAAGTCTGATTTCTTTTATATTTCAAGGTCATATATTGCATGAGTATTGTCCATATGAAAACCAATCTTCCTACCACTGGTGATTTGAGCGGGCTCATCACATGAGCTTTCACGAGCGTCAACCGCACCCAGATCTTCCTCATCAATGGATCGTGATGCTGGCTGAAAGAGAGACAGATCCTACCTTTACACAAACAAAATGGCAACTTGTGAATTCATGTAAATGAACACACAATGTCGCAAACTGCGGTGGAAAAACAAACTCCAATTTACCGGGTGAACTCTTCTGATGAGCTCGTTCCACACAGCCTCAGCACTTGTCTCCTGACGTGTTAAGTAGTCACGACAGCTCTAGAACATGGGAGACACGTATGAGTGAACAATACCAGGCACATTACCATACACACACCAATATTATTATTCTGCCCCAGAATAACTCAAGGGGTCAATGAAATGCACCACCTCCCACACACACACACTTTTTTTAAATCCTACTTTTACAAAACAGCATAAATATTAATGATGGTATTTATTAGCAGAGAGCTTTATTGACCCCAGAATAACACTCCCATATCTTTGATACTAAATACCTCAATTCTGATAGATTTTCCTCTGAATTAGGGAGGGGGAAACATTTCTTAATAGCAGAAACAATTCAATGTTTCCAGAACATCAAATGATTATTAGAGGGACACACAAGAGAGACCAAGCTTTCCTCAGTCACGCAATTTTTAATAAATTAATAAATGAACCCATCTGGTTCTGTTGTGTGCTTAATGTGGTTAAAATCTAGAATATCCATCCATCCATGAATCCATCCATTTTCTACCGCTCATCCTGTTAAGGGTGGCGGGGGTGGAGCCTATCCCAGCTGCTTTCAGGTGAGAGGCAGGGTTCACCCTGGACAGGTCACCAGTCCATCTCAGGGCCAACACATAGAGACAGACAACCATTCACACTCACAGTCACACCTACGGTCAATTTAGAGTATCAATCAGCCTCGTCCCCTCTTGATGTCTTTGGACTGTGGGAGGAAGCTGGAGTACCAGAGAGAACCGACACAGGCACAGGGAGAACATGGAGACTCACACAGAAAGATCCCGTGCTCGAGCCGGGGCTCGAACCAGGAACCTTCTTGCTGTGGGGCGACAGCGCTAACCACTGCACCTCCGTGTTGCCCAATCTAAAATACAGTGAGGCCATTTTTTGTATTAAACCCATATCAGGTCCCATCATTCAATCATGTGAAGCTGAATACAAATACTGTTAAATATGCGTCTGGATCTCAACACACAGCAGTGTGGTGCTTAACTTTTACCTGTAATTGAACATCCTATATATTCAAGCCCTCGTTGAACAGGTTCTCACGACGCTTAGTAAGTGTGACAACACAATATATGCATTTTGTAAAACACCTGAATCCACACAACATTACAGAAACGCTGCAAATTTCGATACACAACAATGGAAGTGTTACTAGGGGACAATTAAAAGTGATTAACACCTCTGAAATTCTTTCTTTTTAATGATTTTATTTTCATTTTATTGCCACGGTTTGTGAGCAGAGGCACTGCTGAAGCCTCCTCTCTGTCAGCTCATGTACGTATTTAACAATGTAACGTGTTCATCACTTTCAAGTGCCCACTGGAATTTGCAGCGTTGCTGTGGTGTGTTGTGGGACTTCGTGGTGTGTTTTCTAACCAGCTGCCCATGCCCAGAATTGATGAAGATGTTTTCTTAAAAATCTTTATTATCCCCGAAGGGCAATTTGTTGCACAGCCAGCAACAACCTAGAGAATAAATAAACAATGAAAAAAAAAAAAACACTAAATAAAACCATCAAACTAAGCAATGAATAATTAATACCATGGCGAAAAACCTCACATAGTTTTTTAAAAGGCCAAATGCAGCTGACACCAAACGAGCTTTCTTCACAGACCTGACAGTAGAGGTTGGAGAGGTTGATCAGGGTGATATTGCTGCACACCTGAGTTTTATACCCTTGCAATGAATTCCAATAAAGCGGTCAAATATTTCAAGGAGGTTGAATCAACATGAAAACATATGCTGATTTGCTGCTTTACACACAGCATCCATCCATTGAAAGTTCACCTTGTTGTCAATTAAAAGTACCACGATACTTACTGTTTCACTGACATGCATTTGTGGACGACAAAAGAACATCTAATTCAACACCATTTAACATGTAAAATAATTGAATCCATTAACCGACTCATCAGCCCAGGATAGACGTTGAGGGGGTTCTGTAACCTTATATGAGACGAGGCTGAATACAAATTAAAGCGGAGGAAAAATCAATGAGAAGTAGTTACTCTTAGATTTGCAAACGCGCTCAGAGTACGAGATGAATCATGTAAGTGTTTTAATGATTTACATGTTTTTCTTAAGCTGCGGGACTGAGCTCCGCGGCCTCTGAGCTTGAGCCACGGGATCAGTGAAACTCCTGGAATATTGGGGGATGTGAACAATAGAATGGCTGATACAAGTGGGATGCAGCGATCTTGTCCCGGGTGATAGAAGAAGGCTGATTCAAAGAGCCACATATAAAAACATGAATTTAATTGTCTGCCAGCGTGAGACAAATGATATAATAACAATATAATATTGCAACCTTTTTAGCCGAGGCAATGGACGGTCTTTCGATGGGCGTCCTCTTTGCCATCTCGAGCAGCAGCCTCTTCAGTTTGCGAGGCATTGCCAGCTTTTGACTCGGTGATAAACTGAATTTGGCTGCGGCCCAGAGAATGGCAGCAACCCCATAAACACAAGCCTGAAAGGGACAGAGAACGACATCGATAAGGAAACTATTTTGATCATGGAGTGCTTGTTTAAAATGAAATGGCATCAATTTAGGCTGACAGACCTTCTCAGTTACAATCCCATGTTCTTGATATTCAGGAGCAAGATAAAATTCATCCCGGGACCCTGTAGAGGAAAGCTGTCAGTTACTGATGTCAAGAAAATGACTTTTTTGCTTCATACAACTGTGAGAACAGCGACATCTTTAACACTTTTTAAACAAAGTTGTTTTTTTTAAACTACATTCGGCTGTTTGACGCTCAACACATAATTATCTTACCAAAGTTTTTAGGTGTCAAGAAAAGCATCTCTCCATCGCAGCTGACGTAAACTGTGTCAAGGCATAAATAGGCTGGCAGAGAAGAGAAAAACCAGCTTCATACAGCAACAACATAATGTCATATAGCAGGATTTGCCGTACTCCTTTTTGAACATGCACTTTCATCTATCATTGATGCCAAAGACAAGATATGGTATGCAGCAATCTCCACTGTTCTTACAAGGGGGGGGGGGGTTATTGTACCTGTGGGTTTCATGCATGAATTTGCAAACTCACCAGGAAAGTCGATGTAGGTCTGCAGCGAGGACAGGCAGGTGTAGCACAGAGCCCAGAGCTCATTAACCGTCAGACGCAGTCCACAACGAGTGAGTAGCTCTCTCAGCGAGATCCACTGAGTAGAAAATAAAGAAGAAATCCAGATGAAAAGAGGAAACCTTTCAACTTCATTATTTTCCTGTTTACTTGTCCACTTTTATAAATGGCTTCTGCTTTCGTGAGTCGATTGTTATCTCCTGAGATACCAAGAGTCCATTTAAAGAATCTTCCAGTTCACCAAGGATGAAACAGTTCTGTAACAGTCAACACGTGTCTGGCATGAACCGATCCCGCAGAAATATGAGAAATTACACTGCATC
The DNA here is from genome assembly GCF_037954235.1 of Aulostomus chinensis. Taxonomy (NCBI): domain Eukaryota; kingdom Metazoa; phylum Chordata; class Actinopteri; order Syngnathiformes; family Aulostomidae; genus Aulostomus; species Aulostomus chinensis. The sequence goes on along the minus strand of NC_141335.1, from coordinate 20,997,316 downwards.
ATATGCAGGTGGCACCAGGGAAAGGGTAGAACGCAAATTGGAAGAAATTCATGGTTAATCATGTAATCAATGTAATCATTATCAATTGGTCATGTGTGACTACTTAAGATACATGACATTGTATCCGTTTTTTATTTCCAATAGGCTGATATAGATTTGGCCAATACACGATGAGTTTAGATGTCCACATTACCTGTACAGAAACAACTTCATATGACATTCATACACTGACTAACCCATTTAAACATTGTGAATGTTACAACTAGTTTTCTGTGTTTCCAAAACATCTGGAAGATGATAATAATAATAATAATAATAATAATAATAATATATAATTTGTATATGTACCACTTTGCTTCGTCGCCCTAAATGACAGATGATGAGCAGAGGTGAAGAGACCAGCCACATCAGGCCCATTTGTATACCGATGATTAATATCTGCAAACAGTGATGATGTGCCGATATATCATCTTGCATCAATATAACTACACTGTGGTCAGATTTAGCCTCAAAAACACTTTGTTGATGTCAGGAAAAGATTGTGGTTTGGGCTCAAGTTGTGAAATACAGGGCTGTAAGCAAGACTCGAATACCTGCCTCTCACTGCATGTCCAGTCTGTGAACAGACACACAACCCAACCTGCCCCGACAGGGACTTTTCTTGTGTCTTAACAACAGGAACCACCGCTCATCACTTAACATTGAGATGAGGTATTTTGTGTGTCCACCACAGAACGGATCCTAATTGGTTCCCATCAAGAATGATTTCCAGATGCGCCTTGTAATTTCCACACAACACAGTGTTGAGTCATTCGTCTTGTTCACCAGAACATGCACAAGCATGTCACTTATCATTTATTTCAGTTAGCGTTCTCCGCCCCTTCTGCAGGATGTTTCTACGACTAAAGCAGAACAATGGGATATCTGGAGACAGATAGATTGTGGTCACCTCACATGCTATCTTTGAGATCGCCAAGATCCAGCACAGATGCCAAATGTTTCTCTGACACTAGCAAAGGAGTTGATTCAGATAAAGCATCTCCAACTCTGACAACAAAACACCACTTATATATTATATCTCAAACAGGAACTTCTCCAGTGGAGATACAACTGCACAAACACAGATTAGAGCTCCGTGTAGCACTGGCTAACCTCATCCTGAGATTCTTCATTGAGGCACAGCATGCTTTTGGTCATGTAGTTATTAGGAGTGTAGAGGCTGTGGTTCAGTGAGCTTGGGTCCTCTGAAGAGTCGTGCTCCAACTCCAGTTCGTGGCAGGGTGTACCAGAGGATGCTAAATCGTCCGTACACTCCTTTGATTCATTCTCATCTTGATTCCCTTCCCCAGCAGCAGCAGCAGCAACAGCAGCAGCAGCGTCCCGATTTCCTGGTGACATTTGGTTATCAACATTATAATCCTCGGTACTACTGTGTGGATAAGACTCACAAGACCTTCCCCAGTTGAGTCTTTGCAGTCTGTTGCTCCACACAGATCTGCAGCCTAAATGTTCATCCGCTCCGATCTCAGTGAGATCCGACACTGGTATACTGATATCTCCGTGGGCTGGGGGGGAGAGGCATGGGGGGTTGTTGGAGTCTGGGACAGAGCAAGAGCGGTTAAGCGCCCCCCTGACTCGGTTCAGTCTCTGCTGGGCTTTCCTCCTCACCGGGGAGCTGTTGTGAGAGCGGCAGTCCAACTCAGCACCGTCTATGTCCTCGGCCCAGAGAGAGGAGTCCCAGCCGGCACACACCTGCAGAGTTTTTAAGCACAAAATCATTTGTTTCAGCTATTCTGAAGGCAGAAATCATCTTAACTCAACTGTCGCAAAACCAGTCACAGTTGGGATAATCATTTAAAATGTTGAACTTGTGACTGGAGGTCAGCTCATGTTGAAGCGCTGCATGGACAGATCAACTCAGAACTCATAATTAGCTACGCAGTCAGGGATCTGGTGGCGATACGAATGCGAAAGATCGAAACAAGAGACTGAAGAGAAAAAGAAATCAGAAAGTGCTGTGAAGATGATCTTTTCGGGATCCCCTGCAGCTGTTTAATGTTACTTTTGAAATCTTCAGACACAGTTTTCTTTGACTTACATTTTGCCTGAGGGGACAAATACTATTACATCAAAAAGAGACATCTGGAATATGTGACATGCTTTCAAACAGCTAAAATTTCACATATAATGATATTCAGAAATGGGGGATTCCGTGGCTTTAACTTAGACAGTTAAACATTAAGGATTAAAACATGCTAATGTTACGATATATGAGGAATATGAAGAATCCAGAAATATCCTGTTTCTCCAGCCCTGCCCGGCTTGACTGCATACTCTAATTTCTTACTTTCGAAATGATGTAAAAAACAAACAAACACCACTAGTATGTAGATGTGAAAGAAAGTTTCAAAGTTGGGCACATACACACGCTGCTGTGTCATTATGATGTATAATATTAAGTGTTTGTTCAAAGAGATAATCAATAGGTGGTGCGCTACTGCTTCTGTCTACTAGTGTGAAAGAAGAGGGTGCAGCTTGTAAAATGCCAGTAAAATCTCAACCAAACACAGATACAAATGAATTTAAAATTTATTGTGCAGTGATAGCACCCCCAATGACCTCCTGGCTTGACCGTCAGACTCTGGTGATGCTCAAGCCCCTCCCTAAAGACACAAGTTAACCAAATGCAGATATAAAAGGCAGAAAGACCATGTGGCTCTTCAGTCCTGTCAGTGGGGACGCCTCACCCATGCTGGTGGACTGCCCCGTGGCAGAGTGTCACAGCTATATTTATACACCAGAACTGAAGGTTGTTATTAGAGAATCTGTATTTAGAGTCATCATTGTGACATTCTCCAGATACACAAGCTGACAATTCTCAGAGGGGGGAAGCCCCACTGCTGCCGCATATGAACTGTGTGTGTGTGTGTGTGTGTGTGTGTGTGTGTGTGTGTGTCTTAGAGAGAGCGAGAGTGAGAGAGAGACAGAGAGTGAGAGAGCGAGTATTGTCATTTCATAAATAAACCCAAACATTAACATAACTTAAGATAAACCAGCAATTAGTTTGTTCCTCCGTGTTTCCCTCCCTCGTCTTTGATTGAGCACATGCATCCAGGAGAGTTGCTCTGATCAGTTTGACAGTAAATAAATCATAACTGTTTTCACAAGCAAATTTATTGATGTCTCTGTGATCTCTCAGATCTGTTGCTCATGGTTCATGGCTTTTAGTTTGAAAAAGCTGTGATGCATGCAAGCATGATGCCGCTGTGTTTTCCTATTATACACTCTCTATTTCCTCTATACTGACCTGTACTGAAAATGTCAACTCAAATAAGCAGATAGTCTAATTCTGGCATTGCATTTGGAGGGAAGACAATGCTTACAAGCAAAAGCCAACAAGCAAAGAAGCACTCATATCTGCTTCAGGTGTAACTGACTTGACAGCTGCTGCATGAAAATGATTACAGCTCCACTTAAACTGCACGTACCTGCTGCCTGGACAGACCGCTTGCCTTGATAGAAGAGCCTGTGCACACATCTTTGGTTTTATCATCCGAGCTCAGTCTTTTGAGCAGACATTTGGGTTTGGAATGCTGCCACCGGGCCTCCCAGGAGCCTTCCTGTCCATCTGTGGAGGCACAAACAGAACAATTAAGTGGCGAGAGAGCTGACAACACAGACAAAATGATGAGAAGTGCAAAGAGAGATGATGAAATGACCTTGAAAGGTAGAGACTGATTCAATGGAGAGCACACGCCGTCCAACAGAAGACAATTTCCTGCACACCGCTGCAGATGAGGTATGAGACAGTCTTGCTTCAGCCAGAGACAAGATGTCCTGTGGGGTTTTGAACATTCAAGAAAGATGTAGGACTGTAACTAGCAAACACTTTGGAGATCACATCGTCCCTCTTCCAAGGTAATATGATGTCATCAGATCCACTTCCAGATTAATTCCAAAATATGATCAATTTTTCCTTTTCCTAAAATTCACCCTTCAACTAAATTTCATCATATTGCTGAAAGACAGATAGACAGACAGACCATTGCTGCTGATCATGGGACCTGCTTGGTGCAGGAATTTCATTGAAATAAAATACAATAATCCATACAAAAAAATCCACGTTTGGGATTGTTTATTATAGTGTTAGATGTTTCCATTAAGGAAAAATGCTTGCTTATTTCTCCAATTATGAAACTGCAAAATTGGACGTTGAGTGGCTCAGGAGGAGGGGTGGCTGGCTTCCTCTGATACTGAAACCTCTTATCGCTCCAGATGAGTAGGCTGGCACCTCGCTTGGCAGCCTCTACTATGTGTGTGTGTGTGTGTGTGTGTGTGTGTGAAGGGGTGAATAAGGAAACACTGTAAAAAAGCTCAACGCAAATTAAGCCCATTCACCATTTAAATGAGTATTGTGCGGTCAATGCAGATTCATTTCCACACTCAGATTACCTGCTCGGCTCTCAGGTTACAACAAACGTCTATTAAAAATATATATCTGTAAAACATTTTGTAACAGAAGTGGCTCAGTCGAGGTGTATTGTCAGTGGCAAAAAACTTGTCATAGGAGTATTACAGGATGCTTAGAAGTCTGTTTTTAATTCTTTTTTTTTTTGTACAACACAGTGAATCAAACCAGTGGCCCCTGTGTTTATTTACTATTTATCAGCAGCCCCACTAAGTGCCACAGATGGTACCACTGCTCTTCCTGGGCTCCAGAACAAAAAAAGAAACACGAAACAGCACCCAAGAGCAGATCGAACATTCCACGCTAAAATAAAACTTCAAGTATTAAAAAAATGGGACAGAAGCACGAACAAACATTTGCTACATCACCTGTGCCACAACACTATAGGAATACTATACACTATACACTACTCTGTACTCTACACTATGGGAGTACTGCAGACAGCAGGGTGAGTCTCTGATCACCTTCTTCAGCGATTACATGTTACAAGCTCTCGTGTCATGATGTTGAATGTGACACTAAATCAAGAAACACTGTGGAGGTTTATCAATATTTGAAAGTGCTGGGTTATGATATACCACTGATGTCTCTTCAGATAATGATACTATCCAATATTGTAATGTGCATAAACCACAGATAAAGTATCTGGGAGTCAAGACCCTTTACCCAGGGACTCTCTCCGCTGCCAAAGCCAAGATTTACCTGGCAAATATGAGCTTAATGAGCATTATGTGAACTCATTTGGCAAGAGCTTTTATGAAAATATGATGTGCTATAATTTTAAAGAGAGGGATACATTAAGCCTCCTGAATGCAGATGACTACATTGTGAGCTACAGCCACAATTACCTGCATGGATATGTTGTATTTATTTGCCCTGGTGTGGTATTTTGTAGTCTGTTTAAAGAATGAAACGGTGATCTGCACTTACACATCATTTCCACTTGATGCTGCTCAAGAGCCCCGCCTGATATCACGCAGAACCAACTAGCTCTTTTGATAGTCACAAGAGAAGTGGTGACTTTATTAATACTATTGTCTAATACAACAAAACAAATGTACTATTTGTCTTGTAAATATAAACGATATGAACACGTGTCATCTGCTTATGACTGTGAGGGAACAATGTTCCAGACCAAGACTGTGTTTCACTATCTCTGGCCACACACACATCCACACACTGTTGTGAAAACATCCTCTCATTCTCACTCTAAAATTATCATTTATTTCATTCTATGTGCTAAATTTCCCATTTTATTCTCTGTTACACAGACTTGCTATGCTTGTGGTTCTGAAAAGAAGTTGTCAATAAAACTAACACTTAAACTGTGTACCTGCATGAGTGGTCTCTTCTCTGGTTTCTCCTCCTGCATCTGCTCCAGCAGCCTCTGGATTTCTTCTCCCAGCTCAGCCTCCAGCTCTGGCTCGATGACAAAGTTCAGTGCAGCAGAAAGTGTGGAACCCAGAGAGTAAACATGGCCCTGCAGCACAGCAGAAAGAGAGAGACAGAGAGAAAAATAAAACTATCATCGCCGGAAAGCAAGCTGCAACTGTGAATATATAGCGCAGAGCTTACCAAAATTGGCTTTGAGCATAATAAATCTCTGCATGACAATAGAAAAAGGAAGGAACATGCAAAATCGGCTTACTGTTTGGCCAGTACGCATATGTGAATATTTATGACAGAGCTTTTGTTTTGCTTTGCTGCACTAAAACTGGATATTATGGTCACCTCTAAGACAGCCGTGGATTTGTACCATGTGCTTTTGAGCTAACATCTCAGATGTAATAATCACTTGCGACAATTGAAGTGGACTGTACCCATACTTATGTGGTAAACACATGTGCAAGGCGGATCCCACAGTGTAACCCCAAAATAGATGAGTAAACACTTAGCTGCAGGCCTGAACTCCTGTTTTGCTGTCACGGCTTTGGCCGTTTTGAGAAAAACACTTGCAGTTGCAGCATAAGAAGGAGAAAATGTGTGTGTGTGTGTGTGTGTGTGTGTTTGTGTGGTGACAATTACTCAGGAAAAGTTGCATATTTTGTGTGCAGATCTCAAGATGAGAATGCATTATTCATTTTGAAATTCAGTTACAGTTTTTCATCATAATTTATTCATGTGAAGATGAGAACTGTGACACATTACTATTCAGCATTTCCACAGAGACTGAAAGCTTTAGAATCCAGTCAGATCTTATGTATTCCTCTATTTCACGGCAACATCTGGAAGAATTTCAATCAGATGGTGACAGAGGTGTCAGCGGTATTCGGAGATGATTATGAAGATCTCTCCAACAAGAAAGACAAATTATTAAAAATGTGTCATCTGAACATGTATTCAATCTTTCATCCTATATAGCTTGTTTTACAAAATTAAGAGTCTCATTCAAAGCAATAACCAGATGCTGTCAGTCTCTCGTGAGACTCCCATGCCTTTTTTTTTAACAGATCGCTTATATTCTTTGCAGTGTCATTCATGTTAGAACATCGGTCAGGTCTGAAGAAATTGCAAAAATCCAGTCAATGGCTCAGATTGTTGAGCAAACACCAGAGGGTCCACTTCACGTGGAGTATTCCACCCAAGCAGTGGGTATTCCACAAGGTTTATTACTGGGGCCTCTGCATGTTTAGCTTAAACAATAATGATATATCGTTATTATGTTGTGACAGAGCTAGTCCTCAATTGTATGCTGATACTTTTAATGCCCCAAATATAATCTATTGTTAGGCATGCGTCAAGGTGTTTCTTCATGAGAGGGAAATCAAAGTGAAGTTTACAATCGAAGCACAGCAAGGAGAAATAAAGGAACAAGCAATGTAAAAAAAAAAAAAAAAAAATCATTCCGAAACAGTAATGATAAGTCAGAGCTGGAATGATATGACAATACATACCCCTTAAGGTAACTGGTCATGTGTGCCATGATATTTGACACGTATCTTACTGCGTGACTCAATGGGGCCAGGCCTCTCAATCAACTCTCAAAACTTTAACAACATTATACAAAAAGAGCACTGAAAATTATGGATGAAAACAAATTCAACAGGGCAACTGCATTATTCTGAAAAGAAATAAGTTGGTTTATAAATGTGTAAACAATCTTGCTGTAGCTGGCCATCTGTCACAGAGACTCCAATAGAATAGCCACCAGGGGATCAAAAAAACGGGGGCACAAAGGACAAACACTTTTGGGCAGAATAGATTTTTAGCATGTAATACTAATGAAAAATGGTGGCTGAGAAAAAACAAACAAACGTGATTGCTGATTTTTGTCTGTAGATGTTTACTATATTACATACTTAACTTTATCAGTGGATTCTTGTCTTTTCCTCTCATGATTCTATTCATAAAAAAACCTGACCAGGGACAGGGACTGCATGTTAGCCTTGGCTAGAAACCCTACATTTAACACATCTGAGAGTTGTTATTGTAACTCTGACAAATAAACATACAAATAATTGAAAAAAATAGCATCAATGAACTTGTGCATTTATATATCATTATACATATAACAGTTACTCCCTCAACTATCTGCTCCCCTCGTTCTACTTTTATACAGTGTAACAATGGTGTATTATTATTCAGCCCTGTATGAAAGGAGTTTAATAGTGCACCTTAATTTTCTCATCCAAATGAGCTGTTTTTAATTTAGACTTCTCAGCTTTGAAGGAGACACGAACAGGTACTTGTACTATGTAAATATTATTAACAATAGGAATGTATGAAAAAGAGATTGCGATAATCCAGAATGAACCTGTGAACAACAACCACGTTTCATTAACCTCCCTATTTCACACATCATCCGACAACAGCTGAATGATGAGTGGCTTGTGTGGCAAGGGTCTTCCAAGTGAGGAGAGAGGGAGCACTTCTACAACTGCAAATACAAAGTGTGTGTGGTGTACTGTGTGTCTCCCAGGGGTGACATCTCTCTCTCTCTCTCTCTCTCTCTCTCTCTCTCTCTCTCACCTCGAATGTGCTGCCTGTGTTGTCAAACTCGGGAGGCACAAAGGAGCCTTCAGGATCGTCTGCAGGACAGAAACACAAAAATTAACTGCACCATTAAGCATTCAGGCCCGAAAAGTAGACATTATAATCTCATCAAAGGGAGCAAACAGTGCATTTGTTGTTGGAGCTGTGATTTCAAGTCCTTACTGTAACCTACTTGCTGGGCTCCCACTGAAATAACATGCAAATGAGAGGAATATGTAACCCGCATGCTAAATCGAAACTGTCCAGTGAGTCGGTGAAGCCGCTTCATTTCATCTGCATAATTGGCATGTCAGAGATAATCCCTGACAAACAAGACAAGAGCTATCTGCTGATCAAATGATGAGGCAGCCAGAGAGATACAATGCTGCATCCTCTTCCTGAAATAGGCCACACCTGCTACAAGGAGGACAGAGACATGAAAACACAAGTAAGAGGCGAGCAAACACATTAGACTGGACAAGGGAGACACACACAGAAGGAGGTAGAAAAGGTTGTAAGGAGGGGGGGGAGGGAGACAAGGAAAGGGAAGGGGGGAGTAAAGTGGGTCACGACAGATCTAGGTTTGTCCACTGGTGCTGTGGTATCTCCTCCCAGGTTTAACCAAGCAAGTCTCTCCTCTCCTCCTTTTCTTTCAATTCAATTACACTCATCTATCATTCTCTCTTCATTTAATCTCAACCCCTCCCCTTGTTCATCCCTTCTCCTCTTATCTTGCGTCCTTTCACTTTCCATTTGCCTCACTCTCTTTTTTTCTCCTCCCTCTTCTTCTTTTACCCTGCTTTACATTGTTCATTTCCTTATATTGTTTCTATTTACTTCATTCCGATGTTCCCTCTCCTTTTTCTCTTCTCTCTGCCTTTGCTCTTTTGTGTCTACTCTTCCACTATCACAACTATTGTTACTTCTTGATGTCTTTTTATGTTTTGATCTTTCAACTTGTTTTTTCTTCTTTAGTCTAGAATTACTTCTTCTTTATTTCCTCTTTCATCCACTCTCCTCTTCCTGATTCACCCCTCCTCCATATTTTTTCCATTCCCCTCACTTTTTCATTCTTTTTTGTTTCCTTGACTCTCAGAGTCTAACTTCTGTCCTCTCTCCAACTCTTCTTTTTTACTCCCCTCTTCCATCCAGGAGGATCATTTCAAACAAATGAGGACCAGAGGAGAGGACAGCTAGGACATGAAAAGCACGACATGTGAAATAAACTCAGTGGGAATTGTAACAGTGCAAAAAGAAGGGAAAAAAGGACACGCGTTATAAGTGCACAGTGGCATCTGAGATGCTGATGAGAGAACGATGACTCATGTCCACTAACAGCATTTTAGCACAACAGGTAGTTTGAGCAGTCTCCATGATTCACTTTCCAAATGGGCTAATCAAATTCCCCACCGAGCACAGTCGGTCCTGTTTTATCAGAAATGGAACAGCTTGCAATGCTGAAGCCTGTGGGAGTAGCAGGATTTTTTGTTGTTGTTGTTGTTGTTGTTGTTGTTTTTTCCTTCCTGGTCATCATCATTGTCTGAACGCCAGGAGAGGACACTTTGTTACTGGCAGAGTAATTTGGTGATGACATCACTGCCGCATCGTCACCCTGTAGTCACATACAACAAGCTGCCTTCCACTCATTACTGCAGTAATTAATTAGCTGGAACAAGCTCTATTGATCAATCCACGTCTCTGTCGCTGTGGCAACAGCACTTCTCACTGCTGTGGGTTTTACCGCTCGGTATCATCACCACAGCCCTCAAGGTCATCGTACAGCCTTTACTGGGAGACTCTCTTTGTGTGTGAGTGCGTAGATGGCCAATGGATTGTGAGAAATGTCATCACTATCGCACAAAAGAGTTCAGTTAAACCAATGAATACGCTTCAGTGGGTAACACAGATGATGATTAATCACATAGATGCACTAGAGTTCAGGTTGAGCACGATCTGCAACAAATGAAGCTGCTCAGGATTTTAAGTAGTTTAAGCTGATAGTGTAATCAAAGCGTCGCCTCGAGGCATGTCTATTATTTCCCAAAGTGTGAAACATTATTTTTTAGAGGACATTGAAACAAGTACTCTTCCAAAAGAACTTAGACACAAATGTATAAATGTGTGTGTGTGTGTGTGTGTGTGGGGGGGGGGGGGGGGGGGGCAACAACCCAGGGTGAAAATGAGTTGATTTGGACAACAGCTGTATGTGTCCCAGTTGGCAGAATTGTTTTTTTGAGTCAGTGGAAACAGTTACGGTTTGCTTGTTAGGGTTATCTTGACGACCCCCCCCCCCCCACACACACACACACACACAAACACACCTTATCCAATGACTGGGTAGTTGAGATGGGGTGCTAAAGGTAATCCATCTACAGGTCTCAAGTAGTAAAGAGTGTAGCAAGCACGCTCACTGTCCTGCCAACATCTCAATAAAATGGCAAGAGGTGGGGTTCACCCTGGACAGGTCACCAGTCCATTGCAGGGCCAACACATATAGACAGACAACCACTCACACTCACACTCACACTCACAGTCACAGTCATACCTACGGTCAGTTTAGAGCAGGGGTGTCAGACTGATCCAGTAAAGGGCAGTGTGGCTGCAGGTTTTCATTCCTATCAAGCAAAAGCAACACCTGACCGAATTTAAATGAATCAAGCTGTGTGGACACAGCTTGATTGATGGATCAGGTGTTGCTTTTGCTTGGTAGGAATGAAAACAGCCCTTTACTGGATCAGTCTGACACCCCTGATTTAGAGTATCCGATTAGCCTAGTCCCCTCTTGTATGTCTTGTATGAGAAAATAATACTAATAATAATAATACCCATTCTTCCAAAGGTACTGAGTAGGTGAGGTTGCTTGGGTCAACCCTTTGACAACCCTCCACCTCATCCATCAACTGGGGAGCTGGGATGGGGCGCTATGAGTAATGCACAGGCCAACACACGTCACCTACAGTCTTCATATTATATATTACTACAAGAAAGTTGAAAACTTTCCTTCTAGTCACCCTAGAAAATGAGAAATACGGAGAGACCTCAAGGTTCTTAAGTGTACCCTAAACCATTCAGGACTGAAGGCTAAAACACAATGCCCTGACTGCCTGTAGTAAGAAGAGTGACACATCCCATCCACATACACAGGTATATGGGCAAGATACCCAGAAAATGAACATTTTTGTGTTTTGCCTCCAGGTCCGCCTCTAACTAAACGCACAGCGCCCGGTGTGTGTGTGTGTAGGGTCTCATATTTGCAAGAAGCCTCAAGTAGCTAAAGGTGCAAAATTGATGCTGACATGAGATACAAGCATCAGTCGGTTCCAAGAGAAAAGAGACACATTATCTGACACCGTACATCTGGCAAGAGCAGAGCTGAGGGTGAACAGACAGTGTCAGAAACACATCATGAGTCACACGCAAGCAAGAGGACAAATAATGAAAACAAGAGGAAGCATGTGCCTCGCTTGAAGGTCAGTATGTTGTTCAAATAAAACTGCAAAACTTGTGGGCATTCACACATCAGCCGTTACTCAAGAGATGGAGGGAAGCTTAGTCTCTGGTTGAGGAGAAGTCACAGAGAATTACAGCAAAATTCCACTAAAGGCCCCCATTAGGCCTGAGGTGGCCCTGGTTGCCTGGTTGCAAGATGACACAGCTGTTTGAGCAGTAACACCTGCTTTCGCATTAATTTAGGGTGAGGCATTCACTCGTGGTTACAGCTGGATGAGGGTTTTGGAAATGCATATGAATTAATAAATGTCGATGAATGGTTTCTAGGAAGATAGTAAACTCAAGTGTGTGTGTCTGTGTGTGTCTGTGTGTGTGAGAGAGAGAGAGAGCGAGAGAGAGAGAGAGCGCAGGGTGTCTGCTGATAGGCTAACCCTACTGTTACCACAACAACAATCCCCCTGGCAACTCTGACACCCGTCAATGTAATCAATGCTTATCAATTTCAGATATTTGGCATCAGGCAAGAAGATGAGCGCTGCAGTGCGTGTATGCACGCATGCATGAGGGAGTGATGGTGATAAGACAAAATGAGACTATGGGGAGAGAAATAAGAGCAAGAAGAAGCAGAGAGGTGAGATGTAATCATCTCTAATAGGATTTTTTTCATGTGGCCTACAGCAAGCTGAAGGAGAATTATGTCGTCCGTGTAAATCAGAGCAGACCTGCCGACCTTAGCAAAGCCTGACAGATCCAGTGAAGAGTATTAAAAAAAAAAGAAATTTGTACATTGAAAGTGATACAGGTCAGAGCAGCAAATCACTAAAGAGTAATTGCATTAGATACTAAGGGACAGAAGAACCAAACCCCACATTTCAACTCTGAAATACAGGTTGAGCTGCTTTCTGTTTTCATAGGTTCACACAGGTTCATGAAAATAAAGGCAGTATCATAGAAATGAATGCAGGTGCAGAATGCTGAATGATGTTGAGCTAAATGCTGCAGATGTGATCAAATTCAGAAAAAAATGAACATGGCCTAGCTGAGTGTGTTGCAAGCAATAACAAACACAAATGTAGCCATAATTTGAAGGTGTTGCACAAATGCGCTATCTAAATGCTAGTGGTGTCCATGCTGTAGACTCACCGCTGAGCTGCTCCATGAAGCAAACATTCCCATGGGCATTGAAGGCCAGAGTGTCTGGTGTTATACACAGGGTGTGGAAGAGGTGGGAGGGACGAATGCTCTGCAGGGCCAGAACACATTCTGCACACACTGCCCACACCTCCTCCTCTGACAGACAGCTGTCCCGCAGCGACAGGATGTCTGCCAGAGATACGTTCTCCTGTGGACACACACACACACACACACACACAAACACACACACCAATAAAAGAACGCCCACGTAAGAACACATGAAGATCTTTGTCGATGTTAGCAGAGGTGGGCACTTTTAGTTTGTTAGTTTCACAATTTCACACTGATATAGTGAGGGGAAGATGCATTTTCATCTGTAACAGTGTGTGACATGCAAAGGGCAGGTCTAGCTCACTCACCTCTGCAGAAGTTTTATTTCAGCAAGACTGTGAGCGTGGAGAATATGTTGCTAGCTTCAATGCTAACGCCCTTTAACCAGATGGCAGGCTCAGACTTGGATTACCAACAAACAACCTCAAATGTAGACAAAAGGTCCATGTAAGGGGACAACCTCCCTTATCGATCCACAGTGGTTTTATTTCAGACCATGCCGAATTGACTGGACTGTAGGCTACATATATCACAGAGCTAATCTCATTCTAAAGAGAGGTTTTCTGTCACTGGAGGTTTTAAGAATGACTGGCACAGTGGCAAGATGACCCGTCCACTTCCGACTTCTGACATGCTATCCAACCTTTCTCAGCTTCTCTTGAAAAGGTAAGGGGATTTCCGCCAGAAATCTGACAAGATCGATGACAGACGAAAGATGAATGCCTGTAATTTTGAAGTTGATCCGCAATGACAAGTGTTGAAACCTCCCTCATAAACACGCTTTTCCTGCTCCTTCCACAGTGCATGTCAAGAGCTCCTTTGAAGATTTGTATGATATTCTAAATCTCTCATTCCTCCAGTCACAAAAGCTTCCAGAGACCAAGACCTCCAAGTGTGAAACCAGCAGCGGATGGATGAAAAACGCTGGCCGGCTGCTGTTTCTATGTGATGCAGTTGGTCCGTCCCCAGGGCATCTGCAGCTTGTACGTGTGTATTAATTATCCCACATTGTATAAATGTCACACCTTCAACTGAGATTAATTTTAAATTTGACACCAAAAGCAGAAAACCATGAATTCTCTTCAACAGCAAGCGCATTTCCAAGATGAAGTGCAAATTATCATCCTGCACACACATAACGCAACGTTCACAAACAAACACATCGCTTCACACACACCATATAGAGTGACTCCATACACCCACATGTCCACACTGAATCATCTGTGATCCATTATTATTAAATGGCTCCATTTATTGTGGCAAGCACAGTGATCTCACAGATTCCAAGTAACATCTACCATAACTGTAGCCTGGTCATTAAAGTATCTTCTGTTCCGTTTGCAAGGGAACACAAAAGCTGCCCTGAGCTCAGACAGTGGGGTGGGAGGGGGGGGCCGGACAAATCACAAAGAAGCGATTGTCATATACTGCATATCCATTACCATGAACTTACCATTTCTTTCCTCTACAATAAATCACGTCAGCGCTTCTGAATACAACTTAGACACATGCTTCCTTCAGGTTGGTGAACTAGATGAACTTAAACACCATCAATTCAAACTTGTCACTGAATTTTCTCCCACTCAGAGACACTCTGTGAGCGTAGGAGAAGCTCACCTCTCTCAAGGTCGCTGCAAACAAAGTACATTGATGCGGTTTAGTAGGGTCGAGTACAATTACAGGGCAGAAAAGAGCCACTTCAAGCAGAGGCAGCAGCATAGCCAGCCCCAGAAATAGGCAGTTTCCCTTGAGAACAGTACAGAGGGAAGCTGGAAGTCTCTCTCACCCCACTAAAGTTAAATATGCTGTCCTACATAAGTTTGCCTCCGAGCTCCTTGGCTCTGATTAGACTGGGTGCTTCTCTGTGAGCCGGAGCTGAGAAGAATTCACACATACTTAGCTGACTGTACTGTGCATGTTTGTGTAGGGTTGAGGTTTCTAATTTTTTTGGGCTTGAAAAAAAAACATCTTGTACGGTGTAACCCTTCATCCCTTGTTCATAATCTGGAGCTGTCACAGATTCCTCTTTGCTTAATGTGGACAAATCCAAGCCAGCAGACCCGTAACCGCAGCGTTTTGGGGGCAAACACAGGGTTTGAAGTGGAAAACAGCCAAGGACACACCAATGTACTATATTTGCTAGCTAGCTTACTCATGTACTTTATCTCAGACATGCTGCTAAAGGAGGAAGATTAACGGAAAGGTAAAGGTCATCATAATATTGTTGAAATTAGTTATGTCATACTTTGTTTTAGGCAACACAGTGGTGCAGTGGTTAGCACTGTCGCCTCACAGAAGGCCCCAGGTTCGAGCCCCGGCTCGGGCACGGGGTGTGGAGTCTGCATGTTCTCCCTGTTCCTGTGTGGGTTCTCTCTGGTACTCCAGCTTCCTGCCACAGTCCAAAGACATCAAGAGAGGGCGAGGCTGATTGATACTCTAAATTGACCGAAGGTGTGGCTGTGAGTGTGAATGGTTGTCTGTCTCTATGTGTTGGCCCTGAGATGGACTGGCGACCTGTCCAGGGTGAATTCCGCCTCTTGTCTGAAAGCTGCTGGGATAGGCTCCAGCCCCCCCGTGACCCTTAACAGGATAAGCGGTAGAAAATGGATGAATGGATACTTTGTTTTACAAGGAAACAACTGGACTTAAATCCAAAAATACAAACTATTTTTAAAAATTTTGGGGGGTTATTAGGAATGCAGTATGATGTCACCATATCATCGGTATCTGCAGATATTTATCTTGTTATCCTGTTTTGCTGAAGTTTATCCTTCTGTCCTCATCATGACTGACAAGAACACAACAGCAAAGATATGATTCATGTTTTGGAAGTAAAGAAAAAAAAGCATTACTTTAAAAAAAAAAGACAAATAAAACGAAATAGTGACGATATCCATATTAGCTAATATCCACTATCTGCCATAATCGGTTGGACTATATTGGCAAATCAGATATCACCAAAAGAAACAATTTCTAAAATTGCATCCCTAGCATATGTTGTCGAATAGATAACCAATGTGCCAAAGATATAATAATTCATCTTGACTTTCAAGGAAAATAGAGTGTCACTGAGATGACGGGTTTTTGCAGGCGTAGCAGGATGTTAGCCTCATCACGGCCTCCATCAACCAATAGCCAAAGGAACCCCAGCTAGCTTCGCATCCTCTGTAGGCTTTGTTTAGCTACTTGTTAGCAACTAACATTTTAAGAAGAATAAAAAGCTTAAAAATTCCAGATTGTGGTACTTACCAACGTGTTCTCTACCCTGGAATGCATTTAACCAAAAAACCTGTTCAAAACTGGAACTGGACACTAAATGCTAACTTATTTCCCGGTTTTAGCATCCATTCCTTCACCACTTTATGTCAAAGGATCCTTAACTAAATATCCTGCAAAAACTGTTCAGCCTCACAGTTCTTGATCTAATTTCACTCCAAGGTCCATTTAGAAGCTGTTTTCAATCACGTCACCTGATCTTCCCCAACTGACATCACATTACAGATGTTCAATGTTCACTTTAGTACAAACCTCATCAGTTACTGAAGGAATCTTCCAAAAAAGTCCATCAAAGACGTGCTTTAAAGCTACAAAATTAACTTTTGCCGTTCAAATTATACACATTGCCACTCACTTTAATGCGCGCGCGGGGGGGGGGGGGGCGGACAGTAGAATGGGTTACATCATGACTAAACACAAACTCGGTGAAAATTCTTCAGAAGCAGTTTGAAAAGCTGAAGGAAAAGCCTCACAGGTGGACAATCGAGGAAACGAATGGAGAGGAATTTGTGCTCAGCTCTTACTTAAGCGATATTTCATCGCACAAAAACAACAACCACTTGAACGTAAGATGAATGTTTTAGATGTAACATAAACGCTCACCTCATCTTCCAGCAGCGGAGGCAAATGTTCCAGATCATAGAAGCCGTCTCCCTCCTCACTTCTCCCCAAGTATCTGGCCGCATCACTCCCAGTCTCCATCGCATCAACTTTGACTCCCTCAAGTAGGAACTGTAGCGATGTTTGGCCCAGACAGCGGTGTTCCCAGTCCAGACATATGGCATGCCTGAGCTCTGAGCCCGGGAGGGGGGAGGGGAGGAGAGGGGGGACTACTTGCTGCAGTCCAGCAGCTCAATGATGATGGTGGTTACTGCGGGACCCTCCGAAATCAACGCCGGAGAGAAGACGGGGAAGCGGAGCAATGCGCATGAATGCAGCGTCCTCAGCGTGCTTGACACTGTCATGACTACCACACCTCCACAAACCGGCGACACACTAAAGGCGATTATGCGCTGCAGTTTTCTGGATCCTCCTACCGGCGGAGAAGCCGAGGCTGGCAGGGTGGAGAGAGGAGATGCCACAGTTGGCTCCACGCCTCCGTTCTCACTCGGTGCAGTTTGAATGACTCATATTCATCACTTATTCCTTATTATCTCCTCTTATTCTATAATCTGGCTTTTACTGTGCTCTCATGCCATTACATGCACAGGGAGTTCCAGTACTCTGCAGCTGCTGCACTGTTGACTACAAAAATGACTGAACCAGCAATGTAATGGTTGCTTGTGAGAGTTTGCAGTTGTAGTTGTTTATTTCCTTGACTCAAGAGCCTTCCCCTGTTCTTATTGCATTTCTATAAGTCTGGTTCCCATCTTTCAAAGACAAAGGATTCTTTTTAGGGTCTGAAATAAGGTCTGTAGTTGCGCGAGCTTAAAGGGAAGGCTCAGATTTTTTGAAGTTGAACACTATTTGCTACTCACCAGCGATGATGTTGATCAGCAGAGCTCTTGCTCAGAACACTCCATGGTGTTTCTTGTAATAACTCCTGAAAGTTGGGTGAAAACGACATTCAGGAGTCAGCCTCCCAAATCCAGATGCTGACTGAGGCTCACTGAACTCTAATTTGTGAGGCTTAACTTTGAATTTGTTGGATCTGAACTGTCCCTTTAAGATATTTCAAGGTTGTGTGCTACAGCATAAAAGCTGCATTAAATATGTCAGTAAATCATAAGCAACAAACAACTGGCCTAATGAGGTTGTTGATGACATTAAACTTCACCATGAAGGGAAACAGGGGAAGCATAAAGCTAATTGTGATAATGCTAAATCACATGTGTGAGATGTACTGGAGTTGGGTCATAATGTTGGCTCTGACTGAGTTTACACTTCAAAAATCACGAAAGTGAGGATCATCATGCTGAACAAAACGTGTAAGTCTCATGAACAATTTTTCACCATAGAGCTGACTTCTTGACTTGACAATCAAATGTAAAAATCTCTTTGGTCAAGGGTCGCCATGACAACTCCGAATCCCAGGTTGGCCAGCAAAAATCCATCATCCTCACAGCAATTTAATACAAGCCAGAAAGGGTCGACACCAACCTATCTTTGCTTCCACGCAGATCATATGAAGAGTAAGAGGCGGGATTCGTTGGCTGCAGGCATGTCAGCTAATTTTAGATATTTTTATCAATCTGCATATTACACTTTGCATAGTCCCTTACATACAGTGTCAGGGCAGCATTATAGAATGTGGACTGGTGAAGGAGATATGATGTAATGCAATAAGGGGGAATTTAGCTATTTTATGTGGCCATGGCCATGTGACCTAATAATAATTGTTTGGGAGGAATCTGGAGAGGCTTAGTATTTATTACAGCACTACGGTATGACCATAAATGTGGACTTTATGGGGGAGAGGAAATGATGACATCTGCAGCAATTCATAAATGTGATTCAGTTCAAAATGAAAGGCTTATCTAACAAACCTGAAAGCATCACCGGCCACGTTTATAATGTTTTTTAACCCTTATAACTGTGGACCTAGGGATCTAAGTCCATGGGAAATGCCGAGTTATTGATACTGTCAGCCTCTGAAGATGACCTCAGCTACCCTTTGTGTCAGAAGCAAATGTTATTATTGGACATTCGATTATGGCCATGCAGTTCCGCTTTTCATCGCAGCCGGAATTCACCCGCTTTAAGATGTCACCCATATGCGTTTGACCAAGTGTTGAAAATTTAAACACCAAAATGTTGAATATTTTCTTTCTATGTCTGAGCACAATTACTGTCCCTTAAGTTGCAGGTTTACCGTTTTTAGCTCTTTGCGCAGCCTCATAGGAACCCCAGGTAGTAATGAATACAAGTGGATAAAACACAAACAAAAAACTGTAACCTTTAGTTACAGTTTTTTGTTTTTGTTTTATCCACTTAAGAAACAAACACAATTTTAGCTTTCAACTGTCGACAAAAGAAATATCAGATATACCTTCATTGTCTTTTCCATCATTCAATCCATTCATTGTCTACTGCTTATCCTGTTAAGGGTTGCGGGGGGGGGGGGGCTATCCCAGCAGCCTTCAGGAGAGAGGCTCTTGATGTCTTTGGACTGTGGGAGGAAGCCGAAGTACCAGAGAGAACCCAGGGGAAGAGAGAACACGCAAACTCCACACAGAAAGATCCCGTGCTTGAGCCGGGACTCGAACCCGGAACCTTCTTGCTGTGAGGCGACAGTGCTGACCACTGCACCACCGTGCTGCCCTTCATTGTCTTTACCATCTTCAAAATAACAAAAGGGTGGCACGTGGTGCAGTGGTCAGCACTGTCGCCTCACAGCAAGAAGGTTCCGGGTTCGAGTCCCGGCTCAAGCACTTCTATGTGGAGTCTGCATGTTCTCCCTGTGTCTGTGTGGGTTCTCTCTGGTACTCCAGCTTCCTCCCACAGTCCAAAGACATCACGAGAGGACGAGGCTGATTGATACTCTAAATTGACCGTAGGTGTGACTGTGAGTGTGAATGGTTGTCTGTCTATATGTGTTGGCCCTGCGATGGACTGGCGACCTGTCCAGGGTGAACTCCGCCTCTTGCCTGAAAGCTGCTGGGGTAGGCTCCAGTCCGCCCACGACCCTTAAGTGGAATAAGCGAAAGAAAATGGATGGATGGATGGAAAGTAAGAAAAGATCACCTTAACAAATGAACTCCACTTTTGAGATTTTTAATGTAGAAACACAGTCGTCCAAAGTACAAAACTAATGTTGTGCTATGAATGACCTTCACAGATGAAGGACTTTAACGTCATCATAGCTTTTTTTCGTTGTGATTATACTTAACGTCTGTGCAAACCTCTGTGGTCTTGCTCAACCACTTGTTAGTTATTGGCCCTTTTCAGTGTCATAAAAAGGTTGTAAATTCATTCATATGATATAACCGAGTTTTTCTTATGCTTAGAAACAAAACCTTAAATATCTTATCTTAAATACAGCACCAGATGTTCATCAATGGGAATTTATTTCCAGATTTCAGGACTAAGAGTCTTCATTACCTATCAGTGTGAATGGACCATGAAAGGTTCTGTGTCTCTTTGTGTTCACCCTGTGACCGACTGCTGTTCTGTCCATGGTAAACCCCAACACCTGCTTAATGATGGACAAAAAGCATAAATGATTGAATGGAAGCATCCATCCATCCATCTATTTTCTTATCCTGTTAGGGGTCGCGGGGGGCTGGAGCCTATCCCAGCAGCCTTCGGGCGAGAGGCGGGGTTCACACTGGACGGGTCACCAGTCCATTGCAGGGCCAGCACATTGAGACAGACAACCATTCGCACTCACATTCACACCAACAGTCAATTTATAGTATGGATTAACCTAATCCCCTCTTGCATGTCTTTGGACTATGGGAGGAAGCTGGAGTACCAGAGAGAACCCACACAGGAACAGGGAGAACATGCAGACTCCACACAGAAAGATCCCGTACCTGTGCAAAAAAGCTCCTTTGACATCTGGGTCTGTGTTTGTGTTGGAGGTTCCTCCTGTCACTTTGAGGTTCGTGGAGCAAAATGAGTCAACCTCTCTGTTTAGGCAGATATATTGTGTGAAAGAGGATCAATTTTTCTTCCCTCTGAAAAAAAGGTGAAATTTCTGGGTGTGAAAACAAGATGAACAGTATTTTTTGCTAGCAGTTTTACACTTTCGCCCACTCTTGTGTTAGATGTCACTCTAGTTGATGAATAACAGCTGAGCTAATAAATATGGTGGGGGGGGGGGGGGCAACAACAACACTTCTAGTTTTATTTGATTCAGATTGTTAAGTAAATGTTTTCCAATAATCAAGAAATCATCTCCTGTGACACATTTCCTGAGGGCAACTCACTGAAGTCACCCTGATTACAGGAGTAAATGCGAAAAATATTCTGATCCACATATTCAAATGTTTAAATCACAATACACAACAGGAATACATATTCAAACACAAATACAGTACAGAGTTGACGGCCCTCGGGGGTTGGTGAATACTGGCAGATGTGCCCCAGAAAAAAAAACAACCTGTGGTATCAAAACTTCCAAGCGTTGACAGTTGCAGTCAGATGCTTTAAAAGTGTATTTCTGGGTTGTGTCTCAGCGGGGAGGCTCCTGTGAGAATATAAGACTTAGCAGAGAAGCCAGAGAGGCTTTGGGGTGTTGAGACATGTGAGGAGTCCATTGAAGTGATATGTTTAAATGAGCAAGAGTGACAAGTGGAACCACACCAAACCACATTTAGAAGCATGTCGTATTGATTTTATGCTGGGAATATGCTTGAGTTGGATCCTCGTAGTCTTTTTACATCATCATCGGATTTCTACCAGTGGCAGCAGAATCATAGGAGGTTAAAAACTCGGGTCATCATCGACCCGCAGCTGCAATCCAGAGAAATAAGGCTGAGAAGAGTGACCACACACGATCCATGGATGTGTCCTGGTCACTCGGGATGCAGTTTTTAACCACATAATCAATTAAAAAGCGTCTTTCGAATTTTCAAATTGGTGCAACATGACCAGAGAACAGAGAAATGGAGCTGTGCTAGAAAACCCACAACATCAACAAGCTCTTTCTGTGGACCAGGAGTTCGGCTGGTTTTGGTGACAAAATGGCTGAAAAATGTATGCGGATGGGTTAGAGCCACCAGAGGCTCACCAGATGACACTATTCCCATCAGCTGGGCTGGGGATTTGTGTTTAGGCAACATGGAGGCAAACTCAAAACAGTTCATTTGCATTTATGATGAGCATTCTACTGATACAAAGCTAGCTGGAAATCTGCAAAGTTTCTTAAACAAAAATAAAGTAAAGAAATCATGGCGGCGGCCAAAATAAGATCATTTTATCATGTTGAAAGAAAACACAGGCATGAACATGTAAGTTCAGAGAGAGCATTACTGCATCAATTATCTGGATGCTAACTGCCATAAAAAGACAACAAAAGGAAGAATTAAAGGCCACATTGTGCTGTTATATGTGTAGCCCATGTGTTCATTTAATAGATTATATTTCACCAAAAGTCCCCTTGTTCCCATTTTGTTAATGTTTTGCTGTTAAATAACTGTTTTCTGTAAATAATTCATATAAGGGAGCTTTTATTTTGATATTGGCATTTTATTTTGGCATTTCCCGTGAATCCGTGGTACTTTCCTCAGTGGCTAGATGCGCTCTTGAGGAGAGGTATGCATGAGAGAAACCAGAGCTTGTGAAGTGCTGTACTGAGAATTCTGTGTTTTATACAGAATTTAAAAAAAAAAAATCCTTCTGGCTGGCAAGACATCTGCGGTCCCATCTCCTTCCTTCACACTACATCTAAACACAACGCAGAGGGTATAACAGCACGTCATGTCAGGCCAGGCCGGCTACATATGTTGCAACAATTTTTACAAAACCAATACTAATCATTTCAGTATGTGATTTCATTGTTATCACATGATATACACCAGCCATTGATATCAAACCGTCTCATTCTATCATCTTATCAATGATTTTATTTTGAAGAACTGTAACGGTTAAGTGTTCTTTAAATCCCCTCAAGCACCGGGAAACAAACAGGCCAAATAAAATGGTGCGGTGACGCAACGTGAGGTCACGTAACTTGAAGTGACGTGACGTGACGGCACAAAAAAAAAAAAGGCGGGAATCCGACAAAGACAGGAAATGAGAAGCACACAAAGACACAAGAGGGAAGAGCTCACAAAATAAAAAGGGAAGTGAACCAGTGAACAGGACACAGGTCGCACGACACCCTAGAAGTACACAAGTGAAGATACAAGAAACACATGAGAACTTCAAAGTAAACAGTCACCAGCAAACACTAAAGAGTTCAACACAAGCAGTTAATAATGGCAATAAACACCATTCTGAGTAGGCCGTGACGTGACGTCGCCAACCACCTATATTTTAAAAATGAAAAACATGTGCTTTTTTTAAATAATCAATACCAAATGAATTGTATATAAGTATCAAACAAAGCTAATCATATACTTCAAAATTGAAGAACTGAGTGCCCTGCCACAGAAAAAAAAAATTTCTACATTAATATACTTTACACTATAGTAAGTAATATGGTTTTTAGTTGAGTTTCCAGTTCTTACCCTTAAAGCAAAGCCTTAGTGCATCAGCATTTGAAGTACGATGTCCATCATTGTTCTGGTGGAATTTGCTGTTGTGATTGGTGTGTTGAAGCTTAATGGAGTTCCTTCAGCGCTCCCACAGGTCGGTCCCACACTCACCTTCGCTGTTGTCTCATCCTCTCCAAACATTGGCTTCAGGGTTTAGACGAAGAGAGATGTATTTGAAAAAAAGCAATACTGCATGTTTCCCCAAGTCCTTGTTAAAAAGTAGAGGATCCATTGTCTGCTTTGGCAGACACGTACGCACATGCGCGCGCGCGCGCACGCACACACACACACACGCGCACACACACACACACAACTTGCCACAAGGCAAACACGTGCACCTTGTAACTCTTCCAATTTCATTCAGTGTGACATGCTTTCCGTGGGTAGACCTACAGTCATATCTGGGGGATTACATAATCAAACTATGGCAACAGAAAATAAATAGAAACATTTCTGATTGCTGTGGTTCCAATACCGAGGCTGATATTTCTTTTCACTCGTGCAGGCTGCCAGACCTGTGGATTCTCTCTTCTGGAACATCTGGTAGCAGCTGGAAAACAAAAAACACTTTGAGACAGACTCATTCTTCCATATCCAGGTGATTAGTAGCGCAATCTAACAAAAGATGGATTTTAAGAAAAACAATTGTTAATGTGGATATAATCAATATTCTTATATCAACACATTGACTACTGGTATTTGAAATTACTGGACCCACAGACCCTCTGGTCTGTCAAATAACAGGACTTCTTCAGTCGCTGTTGTACAAAAACAAAACAGTAAAAGGTATCAAGTACTATCAGGTTTAACAATAGTAAAGTAAAAGTAATCTTAGTCAGCTGAAACTACACTTGAGAAAACGTAGTATTACTTGTGTAAAAATTCACTAAAATGAACCTATAAAATAAAATAAATGTACTTTTCTTACCAAATTGGTGTGTGTTCGTGAATTCGTCCTGTTTCTGAATCTTGGTTCTTTTTACTGTAGCGACTTTCAGTCTCAGCAGTTTTCAGCAGAACCATCATTGACAGACAGTGTAGCACAGGGGTGTCAAACTGATCCAGTAAAGGGCCGTGTGGCTGCAGGTTTTCATTCCAACCAAGCAAAAGCAACACCTGGTCCAACCAATGAGCCATGTGGACACAGCTTGATTGATTTAAGTAGATTCAGGTGTTGCTTTTGCTTGGTTGGAATGAAAACCTGCAGCCACACGGCCCTCTACTGGATCAGTTTGACTGTAGCACAATGGAAACGCAGGGCTGTAGTGATTTAACGAAAGGCGGATAAATGATCAAATCCACAAGAGAATGAACAAATGAATCTCAAAAACAAGATTAATTAATTTCATCGGCTCACACGTGTGATTTGGTGTTTCTCTGGGAAACACTTTATATGTGGTCGTGTTGTCATCACCCTCATGTACAGTATCACTACATTGCGACACAAGGAGGAGGGAAAGAGGGAGGAGGGGCAGGGAAGATGTCACGATTCTTAAGAAAAAATATATGAATTTTTTTTTTTTTCTGCTGCAAACCTGATTTGGGGATTGGCGGTGAATTAAGGCTCACAAACATACTCGGAACCTGACAGAGTTAAAATCCCTTGTGTAAAATGTGTATGTGGTGGGATGCAGATAGATTGTGCTTTGGGATGTAACTTAAGACTTGCAAACTAAGGTTAACTCTTCTCAGGCCAACAGCTTTAAACAAAAAGCTCAACATGCGGCAAACGGAGCAGCAGCAGGAGAGCGACTGGCTACTACCAATGAAATTCAGGGGCTCATTTTTGTCTGTGGCTACCTGCACATTTCTGGCCAGAGAAACTTAAATAAGCATAGTTACAGGTTTTTTTTGTTGTTGTTTCTTAAATACCCAAAACAGTCTGAGTACCTAAAAAAAAGAACTTCGGTGTAACAAGGAGTCCACCATCCCCAGGAACTATTCATTACTTTTGCTTGATAAATAGCATAAAATGGAGTGTTGCATCATTTGTTTCAATATGCATCTTTCATCATTTTTTTTCTCTTCACTTCCAGATGCAGCAAGCAGCTGTTTTTTTTTTTAGTGAGAATGCTGTGATTAACCAACTCAACCAAGCAACAAACAGGGCAAACTAGGTAAACATGAGTAACTTTGATTGGATGCCAGTGCAGAATGACTGAAGCCAACGGAGTCATTCATCTAATATCATGCGAGTGCGAGTAGAACTGGATACGTGAGAGGAATTGACAAATGTCTGAGAATGTTCCGAGATGAGGGGATAAATAAATAAATAACTGAAAACTAAAAGAAAAGAAACTGAAGCTGACAGGACACAGGTGGCCATAATAAACAGTCAGGAAGTGGAACAAAATAGGATTCCAAGTCACAAACCCATCAAAATAAAACAGGAAGTGACTAAGAGATGGTTAAAGAGCCAACATAACACAGTCAAAGAACTCAGCTCTCAAAATGGCAGGCTGGGTGAAGACACAGTGCTGTGGTTTAAGTCTGTGTATGTATAGGACCAAAAAAAAAACATTGGTTTGCTAATTTGGGTCCTGGTTTGGGTTAAAATAGGAACATGGGGGATTTGTTTTCCTGACTATTGTCATGAGTACCATAATTACCACCTGAGGATGGCAAGGATTACTTCTGCAGCTCTATTCTAGAGACTGACAATGAACCGGTTTGGGGGGGGGGGGGGGGTGAGCATGTGGTAAAGCAATGATCATGTTGTCTGAAACACTGCAGCCGACACAACTGGAATGTCCCATTCCATCACACGAGGCTCAAAGTTTCAAGTTTGAACACTGCAATTTGGTCCCTGTTCATAAAAATACTGTGTAAATCAATGTTTAAGCTGTTTTCTTTTTTTTTTTAGGTGACGGTGCTTTTTGAATATGTAGAATCCCTTTTAATAGTTTTTTGGATAATTTGATCTGGCTGCACAAGGCAGGACAGCACAAGTGAGACAAAAAGGAAGAGGTAGCAGGGAAAGTGGTAAACAGACAATAAGGATTTGAACAACGTAACATATGCTTGTTATTGTCAAAAACATGTAGTTTGAGTTTTTCTCCACAAAGGGAAAAAGTTGTCACTCCTCTGATTCATACATTAATATTGTAACAGATGCTTTTCCATCGTGCAAAAGCGAAAACACCAGTGTGTGTGTATAAGATCAGGAAAAATATGTCTGCTGTAACGTCCTTGTAGAATTGAGTTACTGGATGCTTTATGATTCTGATATATTCTTCAAAGTACTTGGCAAACTCATCTGTATGTATACAGCATTCAGTGTGTGTGCGTGTGTATACACTCATCTGGATCACAAATGAATGCGTGTTTGTGGGTGCATCTGTTTATGTGTGAGGGTGAAGAAGCATCGGGGTGTAAAAGTTGAGAGGGAAAACTGCATACTCATCAGGCCTTGCAGACAAAACAATGTAGAAGTATAATGTCTGTGAGGAGAGCAGCTAAAAGAGCTGCAGTAGCACCTGATGTGCTGCACCAAGACCAACATTTAAGGATGTAGCCTGCAGGCTCCACATTATGGAGTGTATGTGTGCAGTTATTTCTTTTGTTTGAGGGTCTTTCATTGTTCACACTTAATTAACAAACAAGCTCCGAGAGAGAGAAGGACCAACCAAACTTTTAGCCTCGGAGGGCCAAAACCGATACATGATGGTGGGCCGCGAGCACAACGTGTTGTTTAAATGCAAGGCGTGGAACCTCTCATCTTCTGAGTTGGAGTCAGTCGCTGAGAGAGGTGATGACGCAGTTCCCAAAACTTTAAAAACACTCAAAAAGTAACTTTGAGAAACATCAAAAAAACATTTGTGGACAATATTAAAGCTACACTAAGCTTTTTGTTTCATCTGTACAACTGCCTGTCTGTGTGTCTTGACAGGTGTGTATGTTCATGGGTGTATTTTAAAAGAATGAGTAACTTTGGCAAGGGGAGGCATGGCTCAGAGGCAGACTAGCTGTCCAGCAACTGAAGAGTCGCTGGTTTGATCCTCACTTCCCCCAGTGACCATGTTGAAGTGTCCTTGAGCAAGACACTGAGCCCCTAATTGCGACGGACTGGCGACACGTCCAGGGTGAACCCTGTCCCTTGTCCAATGTCAGCTAGGACAGGCTCCAGGCCCCCAAATATGAAAAAAAAAACTACTAGTGACCCTTTGTATTTAGAAAGCCTTTTTCACTTCTCAAAAATTACAATCCCGTACAAAGTAGACAGGGATCTAAAGTATATATTTTTTAAATGATCCTATTTTTTTTATAATTTTGGGGCCGAATCAAATTTTATGCTTGGGCAAATTACCTGCAATCAATACTTCAGTGTTTCTGCAAAACACTATTTTATACCCAAAAGTAAAATGTTGTAATTATACTTCCAAACATGTGGAAGAATTAACTTGACTGACCTGAACTCACATAATCTGTTTTCTACAGTCCGACATTTGCAGTTCTGTCCTCTGGTCTTTGATGAGCTTAAAGAAATCCCTGGAGACCACAAGTAAGACCACAGCTCATGCATCAACCCGCATGTCCACCTCTGCAGATGCAGTGTCCTTCAAGTAACGTGTTCTGACCACTAGATGGCATTCCTGTATAGCGAGCAGACAACCTGGCAATCAGACGTTTAAATCTGTTTGGTTTGTTGACAATTGAGGGCGAATGATGGTGGTGTTTGCGGTGCTTCCTCGGTAGGATTCGCTGCATTTATTTTCAGGGAGGATTTGATTTGTGTCCCATTGAATATTCACATTTGCACATTTGGTCATATGCTCAAAGCCGTTAAGAGTCAAGAGCACATTTGTGAAAATGAACGTTGTTTAAAAAAAAAGAAAAAGAAGGGAAAAAAAGGAGCCAAGAGAGCAATCTGAGCTTCCCAGAGCTCATCGGGTGAAAACAGATGAAAGTGATGACAGACTGACTTTCTGGAGCAGACAGTTGGTGCTACGAATTCTTAGTTAGGAAATCTGGAGTGTCAAATGAAGCTGTGAGCACATTTTAAAATAGTGAGGTCACGAGTCCCCAACACACACACACACACACACACACACACACACCCAACCTCGTCCTCTGTGCAGTACATCTTCCACCACTCATACAATTTATGACTATAAAGCTTTTTAGAATTCCTGGCATTTCATTCAACGACTGGCAGCGGAGAGATGACAGTGAATAAAACCGTAGACAGACACGGTGTTTCATACTTGCTGCTTCTCATCCCAGTATCAAGATCACCACCTTGTTTTTCCCACAAATGGAATTGTTCAATTATATCAGCGACAACTACAAATCTCCTTTCCATCTTCAGTTCTTCAGCCTGGTCCTTTGCCCTACATGCCATCTCTAGCTGTCTTACTCTCTCTACTGAAAGGGGGGGGGGGGGTCTGCCTGGCTGTCATATTCAAGCCTTGATGTTACAGACTGCAGTAGCAGCCTCTTAGGCCCCTATAATCCACTGGATTGTTGCATTAAAACCATCACATGAGTCTTTGCTCCCTTCCAGTTCGGTGTTGCGTCACCATTAGAGGAAGCTATAAATAACAAAGAGGGGCTGCGGGGGAGGGAGGGGAGACACGGTGGAGGACTGTCAAACACACAGAACAACACAGATTGGCAGCTGTTGGCTCTCTACAACACACACACACTCACACACACTCACACTCACACTCACACACACACACATACACACACACAAACACACAGCTTTGAGTTAGACAGCACAGTAATATCCACTTGTGTGCATCACAACACTCACAAAGGTATAAAGAAGTGTTGCAGCGCAGCAGGGGCCACTGGCTGCCATGACAAAACAAGTTAAAGGGAATAATCAGACGTGTCACTCACCAAGACGACAAAGGCTTGTAGCTTTTTTCAACAATGAGAAGCAACGTCACATCACAGACAGAAAAGACACAGTGAAATAGCAGAATGGGGTTGAGCTTGGTAACAGAGTTCTGTTTTTTTTTTCATTACAGGCATTTAGTGGGAGGATGTGAGTCTTCGGAGGTGTTTTTGTGGATGCACAAAGAAAAGGCACATAACTACACCATGGTGACTGCATCGCCACTCACTAGCGTGTATATCAAAGGTGGGGTGAGGTGTTAACACAGTCAGTCGTGGATAAACTGCATAATTACATCTATTTTATCCATCACATGATGCACTGTATTTTCCTACGGACATATGTTGTCGAAGCCCCCCGTTGAAATAACTTAACAATCGCAGTTTGACCAGACAACATTTTGAAAACCCAAAAGAGCTGTAAGATCAAATCATTTCAGCCTCGTTTGTGTTAACAGAGGGTAAAACCAGAGCTCCACCTCTAATCTCTTGTGCGGCCCATGCGGCATGTTCACTAGTGTTAACCTGCAAGCAGAACTTTTGCTGTTGGCTCCATGCATCAGTGTCAGTGCCTGAACTATCCCAGTTGCATATGCATAGGTCCGCCATGTTGATATATGTAAAACAGCGTCTGATTGACCCCTGGGCCCTAGCCAATGGCTAGCATATGATGTTTGAACTGCAGATAAAGTCATCTTTATTTCACTCTAGAGTTCGTCTTTCACAACCAGCTGTTAGTGCTGACTAATAAATGATTAAACACTATTTTCAACAAATTCGCTTCCCAAGATGGCCAAGTTGGTGGACATCCTGTTGAGCGCCGTCCATTCAGACTTTGTGCACATGTGCAGGGTAGCAGCTGGGACAGGTCAGGCACTGTCAGCTGCCGAGTAACGTTTGTAGGACTGAACAAAGCCCTGCCTCCAATACTGTATGCAGTTCTCTGTATACAACCATGCAGTCAGGGGGATAAAAAACCGTCAACACTTAGTTCACATGTTCTCTGGTTATTCATTTTCCACTGTAAATTCACACCAGCATCTTTTACACATCAGTGCAGTCCTGATACTACTGGCTACCTCTTAAGCAGTATGCTCATACCTGCTCAACAAAGCTATTTCCTCAAAGATACTTGCTAGGTAGTCTGTTAAAGGTGATTTACTCCAGACTGAACTGTAGTAACATAGCATCTGTAACACGACTTCCACTGCCTATACTAGAACCTGACAACAGGCTTTGATAAGTAAAAACCAGTGACGTTTCCCTTTAGCTTTCCAAGATCAGTCTGACTCAACCTTCATGACATCAGCAAGACAAAATCTTCTTCGACATCACAGACCTGTTTTCAAGGGCAAAAGATGAGTACATTTATGTGTAAAAACCTGCGACTGAAGGACTAGCACCTGTATTTGGTTCCTGTCCTCTGCTGCAGTAGGCATAAACACACATTCAGTCACACACACGCTCACAGAGACACTTGAATACACACTCTCCATGAGAAATGTGGCTTCCAGGGAGCCCAGCAATGATATTATCTAATAAGAAGTTTTGCCCACCTCTTTCTGTCTACTCTACCTCTTTGATCTCCCTACCTTACCCTCTGTGTTCCTCTCACCCCCTTAAGCCTCCAACTATCCACCCAAATCCCCCCTCTCCCTCTCTCCCCGTCTAGCTCTGCCTCACTCTCCCACCCTGCCAGTCGCGAGCATGTTCTTTAAGTCAAGGACGGCATTAGCATGACGATCACAGCCTTCTATCACAAGTCTTGTCTGCCAAGGCTAGAGGAGCGAGCTTTTGTTATTGGAGAGGAGAGAGAATTGCTAAATATGTTAGGAGTCAAAAGAGAGAGAGAGAGAGAAAAAAGAGAGAGAGAGAGAGAGAGAGAGAGAGCCAAAGGCGTACAGCCAGGATAACATGGCCTATAAAACATGGGAGATTTGTGATTACTTTAAACAAAAGCATTCATATGTCGACATTAAAGAAAAACATAATCCATTTACATGCAGTACTTGAAGAAACATGCCTCCTCTCTTCCAAGGACAGACGAAGGCAGATTTTACAAGTCTCAAGAGATTGGCCCACAAAGAGACTTCAAAATCAGGCACTCAATCCTAAGTACAGTATATGAAACCCTCAGTAAACTCAGTTCAGAGTGTGTGTATGTGTGAATTTCTGCTTTGTTATTCCACATCTGATTACTCATGAGCTCTCATTGTGTTCTCCCCCCTCTAAGCTCACACTCACATTTACAAACCTGTTTAATACAATGGCAAATTAAAGCACAGTTAATTGTATCATAAACACACATCTGTGTTGCTAAAACCAAATTAATTTTTCATGAAACAGATGCCGTGCAGTGCCGATTTCTACATTTGCCAAATGCCAGGTCTAAACTCACACATGGTGAGAAATCATCTGCTTTACTAAGAAAAAACCTTATTAGTTCAAAGACGACCCCGGTAATTATATTAAAACAGCGTCTATATATTATATATTATATTATATTATATAAGTTCAGCAAAGACATAAACTTCTGTTTTCCTAATGATAAACCCTGGGAAACCTCTGCAGTCACTTATGGTGTTCCACAAGGCTCTGTGCTTGGATCAATCCTCTTCACCCTTTATCTGCTTCCTCTCTGTCACATAATGAGGAAACACTCAATTAATTTTCACTGTTATGCTGACGATACACAGCTGTACTTATCAATGCATCCACATGAAATAAATCAGCCGACTAAACTGGAGGCCTGTCTAAAGGAGATAAAAACTTGGATGTTCCTTGGAGCTCCTAGTCCCCTATTATCCAGCTGGAACCCTTCTCTCCCAGGATGCGGGGTTACTGGTGGTTCCTAGAGTTTCTAAAAGTAGACTGGGAGCCAGAGCCTTCAGCTATCAGGCTCCCCTCCTGTGGAACCGTCTCCCAGTTTCTTTAAGTTACTTTAAGAGCAGACTTAAGACCTTCCTTTTTGATCAGGCTTATAGTTAAGGCTGCTTAGGCTGGCCCTTAGATATGCTGCTATAGGTTCAGACTGCCGGGGGATCTCCCATGGTGCACTGGGCTTCTCTCTACTCCTCTCTGTCCTCCTATATTTGTCATACATAAATCATACTCATACGTATTACTAACTCGTATTCTTCTCCAGAGCCTTCGGGCTCCCCTCATCCCAGATCCCGGGTGCTGCTGGAGGAGGCTGCAGACCTGAAGAGGCTCAAGCTACTACCCATAGCTCCACCTGCTTAGGTCCCTGTCTGTCCATCAGTCTCTTCCTTTCTCTCTCTCTTTCTCTCTGTCCCACTCTTTCCTTCTGCATATCTGTCTTCCTTCATTATCCGTCTTTGTCTCTGCCCCGCTCTCCTGCTCTCTTTCCCACCAACCGGTCAAAGCAGAAGGCCGTACCCATTGAGCCTGGATCTGCTCGACGTTCCTGCCTGTTAAAAGGAAGGTTTTCGTCACTGTTGCAGGATGTGCTTGCTGATGGAGAATTGTTGGGTGTAAATTCATTGAAGGAGTGTGGTACTAGACCTGCTCTACTTGTAAAGAGTCATGAGATAACTTTTGTTGTGATTTGGCACTATATAAATAAAATTGACTTGACTCTTATTATTCACAAATTCAATTGAAAGATCCGAGACTTCTTACATGCACACATAAAAGACGTCATTCTCACAAAATACATTTGTAGATGTGTTAAAATCTGTTTGTGAGCATTCAACTTTTGCCAAGAAAATCAATCCACAGGACGCCACGCCTCCAAAATCACAGGTTTAGAGGGAGCGTGCGACTCGCTTGCTGACCGCAGCCAAGTCCACAAGCTCTTTGATTGAACGGTTTTCACTCCTACAAGCCGTCTCCAGTTCTATAGTACATCCAACCGGCTTCACGACCACAGGCCACATGGAACCACCCAGACCAGGACTGCTGTGCCAAACTGTCAGGAACCGTCTCAGGGAAGTTGATCTGACCGCTCATTGTGTCACATGGGGTGTTGACCTTGCTGCGGGCTTGAGAAGACAAACTCTCCTTCGGTTGCATTTTGTTTTGCCTTTTGTTCTTCAGACAAATGTTTTTGTTTTGTTTTGAAGGATAAATCCCAGTTTAAGGCCAGGCAGATGGTACAGGCAGCATAGATGATGCCAGTTTGCAGATGTCAACAATGGGAGCAGGGTGCTTCACGATCGGCAGGTGTGAGTTACAAACACAGGTGCATATAATTGATGGTAATTAGAAAGCACAGATTCCGTGAACAGATCCTGAGGTTCGCTGTCGCATCATTCGTCCCCCGCCACCTTGTTTTGCAGCATGATGGTGCACTCCGCCACGCTGTAAGAAGCTGGACACAAATCCTGCAGGCTACAAACATCCCAGTAGTAGCTCGCCCTGCATCCTCACCAGGCATGTGACCCACTGAGCGTGTGCAACAGTATGTTCCATATCCTGCCGATATCCAGCCACCGACTGTGAAATCACTGTTCAAACGGTTTTGTTTTTTTTAATAAAAATACACATTTTAGTGTCTGTTTATTGTGGAGATAACAGCTCCAATCCAAGACTCACTTGTGCAATAATCCTGTCAGTGCTCACCAACATGGATTTCAACACGTTTGTGAACAAAATTGTTGAGAAAAAAAGTTTGTGTGCATGTATGAAGTGTCTTAACTCATTGAGACTGGAAGTGAAAACACAAGTGATTATGATTTAGTTCAATCTTTATAATCAACACTGCAAGTCATTCAAAGCACAGAAAAGCCCGTTTTTGGAAAGATACTAACTTCCATGACTCACCTTTCATGGATGCCGCGCCTGTTCACTCGGGGGTCTTAGCAGAACAGAAAAGAAGAGATGGGGTCTGACATTTCACATGGCTTTCAGTTAGATGAATAATCTGATGGTTGGAAGGAGAAGGAGGGTGGGGTGGGGGTGGGGGTTGTGTGGCCTTGGAAGAAAAAAAATCCAGCTGCATATTAAATGTGCTCAAGCGTTTCATGGCCTGTCAATCGTGAGTTGTGATTTGTGATGCACAGAAGACACAGCGTCTCATTTCTTGGGTGCACATGTTTATGTCTGTGAGTGTATGAAGGTCTGCATGGCCCACACACACACACACACACACACACACACACACACAAACACACACACAGAGCAGCAGTCAAGCCTGTTATCATTTGAATGCCTCCCCTGCGGTGGCTCCGTGAGACATCTCCATCATACTGTCAGAAAAAATAAACACAGCACAGCAACAATTGGGTGGACAAAACAGGCTTTTTCTTTCACTCGTGTTCACCATCACATGAGTGGCATGACTCAGGAGGTATAGCTGCTGTCTAGTAATTGTAATGTTACTGGTTCAATTCCCACTTCCTCTAGTGACTGTTGAAGTATCTTTGACAAAGTTGTTGAACCTTTAATTGCTCCTTGGCATTGTTGTAAGGCGTTTTGAGAGCCAACAATACGCTGGCTGAGACGGCTCGAATGAAATGCATATCTGATAACATTTAGGACATAAATGGGAAAACAAAAATGTAAAAGTCACAACAAAAACCACAATGGATTTTAGCAGACAACAATAGCAGGGGGACGTTTGGATTCTTTTTCTGTTTGAGTAGCTTTGACCAATCATATATGAGTGGGCCTCGGTTGCATTCACGTAAAAGGCAGTGTTGAGTGCAAGAGATGGAATGCACTGGCCAAAATACAAGGTCAGTAAATGTCTGTAGTTTAATAAAGCCATTGTGTTGTTTTAAACTGTTAACAGAATGTAAACTGGCTACTTCTGACACAATCTACACATATGTGTCGTCTGTTAACTCCATGCAAATGTCTTAAGTTGCTTTATGGCCAGTAAACAATGACCAGTGGATTGGAAAAAGTAGTCTTTGACTGGAAGTCTGCTGGCTACACCAGAGCCCCTGAATTACTGGCCCTTGTTCCCATAGCTGATGGGATACTGGATTGGCTCATAATAGCTTATCGATTTAAATATGAGAATGATAATTACATTGCAAAGTAATCAGTTAGTTATTGAATACACATTTCACTTTGAGCTTTTGTATTTGAGTTTTTCATTTGTGAGCTCATTGTTTTCTGACCTGCAAAGCCTTTTGGATATGCAGTTCCTTTCATCCAAACCGCCTCAGCCACCGTACATTAACCTGGCACTACGTAGGTGACGTTCACCATGTTGAGGTAAATGGTCTGCTCCTCATGCACACGTGGCGGACTCACAAACACAAGCCAGAGATGCTCTCATTTGTTGCATGGTGAAAAAATACATTTATTGGAATCAGTGTCAATGTAGAAAAAAGTGAAAACTGGCTTCAGGTTTTGTCACAGTACCACAGGTCAATATTCAAGGTGAGCCGAAGCTAAGCTAGCTCGCTTGCTCATGGAGGGCAGCACGTCTGCTACTGATACAGAGACGGTGGTCTAAAGTGGAACTATGATACCAAACAATCTCACAGACACTGAAAACTCAGGCTGCGCCGAAGACCCCAGTCGATACGTAAGTTGTCCAGCGATTAACCAAGACCTACGTTCTCTCGGTTTAATGTGAGTTTAGAGGAAGAGGCTGTTTTTAAATGTGTTCTTATAACTTGTGATACTGTTACAAATCCCTCTCCAATAACTACAAAGCTAGGGCCGCTGACTGCCAGCATCCAAGTGACTCAAAGGAGCCCATATTGTTTGATCAATCGTGGACCAATGTTTTTTCACTCACAACTGAGGCCCATTTTGTCCCCGACTCTGGAAATAACCCCAGAGCTCCATTCATGCATCATCTTTGATGTCTACCAGGGTTTTTCATCTTTAAAGCCTGTTATCCAAATAAAGGGAGTATCACATGAATATTTCTCTTTTCTTCGCTGCAGAAGTTACTTTTTTTTATATATCTCAAATATTTCTGTTTGAACAAACATCTCTATAATAAACAAGTGACAATTCTGGCAGGCCGAACGATATCATGGGTAGTGCATTTCTATTTCTGATATGACAGGATAAGTCTCACAACACATGGCGAGTCTGCATACTTTATGAAATCAGCTAAAATTGCAACAGAAAAAAAAAGGCATTGGAAAACAAAACAGACATTTCTAAACTCAGATACTGAGCATTAACATTAAGAGGTCAGTTTTTTTTTCTCCATACAACTTTCTTTACATATAGACTCATTTTATTCTTAAATATCTTAAATTTCATATAAAATAATTCGTCAGAAACCATTTTCTATATACACGGACGAGAGAGTGCACAGGATGGATAAAGAGATGGTGTGTGTGTGCATGCTGAGGTGGTTTTTGCAAGAGCAGGGTTTGCTGTGAGATTATATGTGCTGCATCGGTTGAAATTTTGAGATCATGACTGCGTTTGTCTCGCGTATCATCATTCATTAATCAAACAAGCGCTTTTTAAATCAACCTCTTTTTTGAGTGTTGATTCATGACACCGAATAAAACGACCCACACAAGCGTGCGCCTTAGGATCACTGACGGGAAATGAAATGTTTGACTGAAATGATACGCGGTAAGCTGCAGCATTCTTATTGGGTCAAGGCAAATAAAATGCCGACGGATGGAAGTTATTTTACAATGTTAAAACAGCACATATACACAAGCTACATACAACAGAGCATGCATGCTTTGGGTTTTCATCAAGAAAGATGAAAATTAAATCAAATAAAACAAGGTTGCATTTGCTCAAGTCTGCCTTGTGTCATATTGTGGCTTTAAAGTAATCCTTCACCCAAGAAATCCTTCACCCAAGAAATCTAATTTATCTTTCAGGTACTTGCAACAAGGTGTCTTGAGCTTGCAAACATGGTTCTTTTTTTTCCTCCTGCGTTTCTGCTTCTTTACTCCAGAATAAAGAAAGAAGCAGCCGTGTTTATACTGAAGCTAATGGCAAGTTACAACTAATTACAGCAAATCTGTCTAAAATCGCAACTCTTGAATCTCATTGTCCGGTATAATCCATGTCCTCTCTATGCAGCAGTGTGTTAAGTAATCCACAAACACCTTGATTTGAGCTAAAAACAAGTTCAGTTCAGTTTGACGTTACCATGAATGGAACTGGTAGTGTTATAGTTTGTTTTTAGCTCAGATCAAAGTTTTGTGGATTACTGAACTGGATAAAGAAGACATGGATTATACTGTGGGTTATACTGTTGTGCTGTTGTTTGGTTGACATTGTTAGTTCAAAGTTACTGTTAGCTTCACGGTTAATACACATGGCTGGCTCTTTCTGCATTCTAGGGTTCTAAGGTAGTAAGGGAAAAGGGTTTAAAAAAAAAAAAAAACAACATCTGTGAGCTGGTACCTGAAAGGCAAAATACACTTTTTGGGTGAAGTCCTGATATAACCACAGTTGGAGGCTGTTTATTATCTTGTATCAAAAGGGAAAATAACAGGATATTGGTCGCAGGCAGGTAGATTAAGCAGCTTGTTGTCTTTTATAATCACATTCTTTCTGCACCAAAAAAAAAATCAGATTTTACAGACTCAAATGTGCGAGCTGATTAGAAGAGAGAGAGGAAAAAAAAATACCCTGCACAATAATTTGGCAATGAAATCGCTGTGAGGACCTGGCTCTGTGTGTTAACAAAGCTGCACTGGATCCGATGACTCAGTGACACAAACTCTCTATTCACAATAGTTGTTGCTTTTGATGGTGCTGTTATTTTACTTCTCTCCAGAAAAAAGAAACAAAGACATCATACAGACAGCACGATCAATACCAACCTGGATGCTTCATTTTCTCTTGTTTTTAATTGTCTTTACTGGCATCCGCACGTCTTCTAGCAAGCAACAGTATCTTTGTATGTTAATTAGAAAATCTCTAGATATTCACAGCTGTTTGGCAAAAACACCCATGAAGTCTAAAATTGCTGGTTTAGTCGTCTAAAACATGGATGCCAAGAGTTCTTGGAGGTTCACTGTCATTGTTGACTATTTGATGGACTCAAAGTGTAAAAAAATCTTGCAGCGTGTTGCCTTTGAGCACTAACACAAATATTCATACATACAACCATTCATTTTCTTGTATATATAGAGATCTGTAGTACTATGGAACAGTGGGAATACCGTCAGTTACATCTGATGGTATGCTGTTGTGACACACATTTTACAAATTCTTCTTGATGGAAGAGATTCTGTTCTGTGTATGGACGCTCCTCACCGAACGTTTTACGTGAAACCAGATTTCTGTACAGTAAAACAGCACACATACAAACATGAGGACATTAAAATAAGAGGATCCCACACTGATTCCGATGGTTAAAATGTCATTCAATTCTTTTTCTTTTTTTATTCTAGAAAGGGAGGCAAGAGTTTAAATTTGGCGGGACAGGGTGTTGCACTCCCCTGTTGTTCCAGCCCAGACTACACAGTAGTTTCATTCTTCCAGGGTCCAGTGCGTATATTCCCTGTGCTGTCTGAGGTGTACAGGAGGCCTTCATGCAGGCCCCCCTTTAGAATCCCATTCTGATTGGGTGGGTTCTGGGGGTAGGATTGTCTGCGCGGGGCGTGCATCTCTAGATGGTGATGTGTTGCCAGTGGGTCCTCCTCAGCCACTTTGCTGCAGCCGCACAGGAAGACGCCTGTGTCGCCTGCCTCTGCCGGGCACATCGAGGGGAAGAGGTCTGCCTTGGTGCAGCAGATGTGCCGGTGGCAGGGGTTATGGCACGCCAGGGCCTCGTGTGTGGTTGCTGCAGCAGCGTGGCATGTGTGATGCCCATCGTGGTGGCCCTCATGGACCAGATGTGGACAGATGTGGGTGTGACGCTCATGTGTGCTGTGGGGGCTATCAGTGTGTGAGCTGTGCACACTGCCTCCGTCCACACTGGAGGGGATGTGATAGGCGTATTCCCTCTCACTCCCTGCTCCACAAGCACCGGCTGTGGCCCGGCGGCTGAAATGGCGGCCTTTAGTCCTGGTACTACTCTTCAGGCAGGGGTGTAACTGGATCCCTGGGCGGTAACCCTCTGGGTCGGCATGTAGCAGTACGTGTGTTGCCGCAGGCTCCTCCTCCATCAGCTGCTGGCTATGCAAGGCAGCGCAGCACGGCGTCACCGGTGCTAGACACGTCACATGATTTTGTGAGGATGGAAGGGCAGCGTGTTTACAGTGACCTAAGCTACTATGACTGCAGCTCATCAGTGCTTTACCCTGACATGGTGAGTCATGGTGGCAGTGGCTGTGACCGTGGCCATGTCCCGGGGTATCTCCGTTCACGTTGACCTTGGGCCGAGCTTGAGCAGGTGCATGGGCACCCGTGCAGGCGTTGGCGCGTCGTCCGGGACAACAGGAACACCAGCAATGCCAGACGTCATCCCGCTTGGCACAATGATGGATGAGGATAAAGAGGCCAAGGGTGACAGAGAAGGCACCATATAGGCAGCTGAAGATCATGTCCAGGAAGTGGCCCTGTGTCACTGCCAGAGCCCCAAAAGTCCAGGTGGCCAGGAACAGGAAGAGAGTGAAGGCCGCTGTGCGTAACTGAGCCTTGAAGGAGTGCTCATTGGCCAGCAGCGCGGGATTTATAGGGACTCCTGGGCAGCCAGCGGGGCAGTGGCTCCCGCTGGGCTGGGCAGTCATGGCCCCCGGCTCTGCTCCCTGCTGGCAATGCGTCGGCATGTCGACGGAAGCCAGCCTCTGCTGCTCCTCTGTCAGCTGCTTGAGCTCGTACTTCTTTTCAGGGTGGCGCCGCAGCTGCATGAAGGTACAGAGGAAGTAGATGCATGTCACCAGGACGATGAAGGCCACTGGGCCAAAGAAGGCTCCCAAGCTGGGCTCCCAGGCCATCCAGCAGCTGCACCAAACATAGACACCAGCAGATTTATGCATGTTTTTCATCAGTAGAACATTCAACTCTATGATTTGATTTAACATGTTGTCAGTGCCGCATTTAACTAGGACATGAGAGCAATCAATCGAAATACACATAAACTGCTTGTTCAACAAAGAAATGTACGACAGAGTGAGGGTGGATGATAAAAATATGTAAAAGTAAAATAATCTATATGGAGAGAAACATCCTGGTTATATTTTAGACAGCATCTAATAAATTAAATGTTTTAATTCTATATTACTAAATGATTCTTGTTCTTTCACCTCTAACACTTTCAGCTCATGCAAAACTTTCATTTCATCTGAGCATTGTAAGTGTGCATGTCTGTGTACTTAACTGTGTATTCATACATCTTAACATTGACATTCAAGTATCACTGCACCCAAAAAGTGTATTCTGTCTTTCAGGTACCAAAAATTTATGTCTTGAGCTCACAAACACATTTCGTTCACCTCCTCTTCACTTCTTTGTGACTCCATATGCAGAAAGAGCCCGCTACATATATTTAGCTAGGAGCTAATAGTGACTGGAGGCTAACATCAATTGCAGGAACAAAAACCAAGCAAAACTGTCCAAAAACGTCTGTTTACAAACTCTCAAGCACATCATCCGGTATAATCCACATGTCCTTTATCCAGCAGTATGCTCTGTAATCCACAATCACAATGATTTGAGAGAGAAACAAATAACACCCTTTCCCACTAATAAAGGACAACTGATCTTGGTTCTCTTGTGAGGAGACGAGGAGTTCTGTATTTGCCCAAGGTGCATCATGTTTGACATCCCACATGCAGTCATTGCACTGGAAAGAAGTCATCGACGTTATCAAAACAGCACCGGAGTGAAGTATCTTGGGCGTGCATACAGTCTTGATAGCCACAGTTAAAGCAGCATGGAGGACAGCGGCAGAGTTCCTGATGTACATTTCATTGTCTGTTTTTCTGACTCAGCACATACAAGGTGGAGGAGGAGGCAAGAAGCTTTCATTCCTTCATTTGTATTGTTGATAGTGGAGTGACATCTCGTTGGTCTGAGATTGGAGGCGTTGGAAGAGGGTTGCAAATGACTGCTTTTGCATGGGCTTAGTGTTCCCATTAATGCCGATCAGAGCCGAGCTGATATCCGTGCCTTCAGCAGGGTCATTTCACCAGGGATTGAATGCCAATTAAAGCTGTTCCCATGGAAGAAAAAAGCCTGCTGTTTTTTTCTGCCAGTGGGAAAAAGGCTTTCCTGCAGCCAGTTGGTCACTACCATGCACCAGTGTGAGTGAGCTGGTTTGAATGAATGCACCAATGTTTAAAATTGGTTTGTTTTCGGCTCAGATCATTTCATCAGATTCATGTTTGTGGGCTAATGAGCATACAATAAAGAAGACTTGGATTATACCAGATAACGTGTGTGGGAGTTTGGAAGTTTTGGGCCAGTTTTGCTGTTGTTATCCGTCAGTCACGGGGCGGCACGGTGGTGCAGTGGTTAGCACTGTCGCAAGAAGGTTCCTGGTTCGAGCCCCGGCTCGGGCAATAGGATCTTTCTGTGTGGAGTCTGCATGTTCTCCCTGTGCCTGCGTGGGTTCTCTCTGGTACTCCAGCTTCCTCCCACAGTCCAAAGACATGCAATTGGGGACGAGGCTGATTGATACTCTAAATTGACTGTAAACGTGGCTGTGAATGTGAATGGTTGTCTGTCTATATGCGTTGGCCCTGCAATGGACTGGTGACTCGTCCAGGGTGAACCCCGCCGCTTGCCTGAAGGCTGCTGGGATAGGCTCCACCCCCCCACCCCCCCGTGACCCTTAACAGAAGCGGTAGAAAATGAATGGATGGATGGCATCCGTCAGTCACCGTTACCTTCGAGCTAAACACATGTGGCTGGCTCTTTCTGCATTCTGGAGTCACAAAGGAGTGATCCAGGAGGGAAAAAAGCATCCTTATGAGCTCAATCAACCTACGTATGAGTGTTTGAGAGGCAAAATACACTTTTTATGTAAAATGGTTCATTTAAAAGAAACCTGTAAAGACTTGGGTGTCAACAAATGCTGTAGCTTAACATCATCTGGAACTTACTACGGCGCTTGCTCCCCGCTGCCATAGTTGTCTATGTTGACGGCTGCTGTAACCCCACAGATGATTAGGGGCACTCCACCGCTGACTAAATAAAATCTGTCAGAGGACAAAGGGACAAAGAGAAAGAGAAAGAGAGATATATAAATGTGATGCATTTCAAAATCCCACATTTCACAACTGGATTAATGCAGCCAAATATGTCTGAGCAATAGTAGTAGACACACTAGACAGATAATAACCAACAGATCGAAACAGACAAAGTGACAGATACGATTATACACTTGTTGAGCGAGCAGAGCTCTCAGCTCACCCCAAATAACCCTACATTTGCTCTATTCAATGAACAGATCAGGACGCTGAGAAACAGGCGTGAGCTGACACATCTGTGCTTCCCCCTCATGCCTGAAATATGACAGTCTTTCAAAAAAAAAAAAAAAAAACAGGAACTGTGTCATTTTTCAGCTCATCAATACAGTTGGTTTCCAACCAAGATCCACATCTGTTGCTTATCAACACAAACATGAGTAACTTTAGCTCTCATTGCTGCAATTCAGAGCATCTGCTGTTTGTAAGAGATGAGAGGATGTGAAGAGAATTTGAGCAGATTATTTCCCAACAATCCAGCACGAGAGCATTCAGAGGCAGACATCAACTTGCATCTGAGTCTACTGGTAAAGCCTTGAATGTTTCCCATAGCGATAAGAATAATTCAATCGATCTACTTAACAGTATTTTCAAGTAAGCAGGGGTCATTTGAATAATAATGACATCATAAACAAAATATTGTTATTAGGGATGCATGATGACGTAGGTACATCATCGGTGTACACAGATATTGCTTATTTTCAAAATATATGAGTACTGGCCTGGTAGTTTTCCTTACATTTTTTTGTTTGTTTATCATTCACGATGATAAAACAACAATAAATATGATTTATTGACTTTTGCGGACATACATCAAAATTCACAATATTTACATGTCTTTGCAGTAGTATGTGAATATCATATCAAGTTGTTTTTGATACATATTTCCTTGACGTTGCCAAATAATCTATCGACAAAATCAGTTGTAAAATGAATCGTTTGTGTTTTGCTTGTTTGATGCAGAATCAATTCCATATGTAACGTTCATATTTATTAAGCTGCCACGTGCTTGCATCTTTGATCGT
Organism: Aulostomus chinensis; assembly: GCF_037954235.1. NCBI lineage: Eukaryota > Metazoa > Chordata > Actinopteri > Syngnathiformes > Aulostomidae > Aulostomus > Aulostomus chinensis. Next base: position 20,953,848 of record NC_141335.1, on the reverse strand, counting down.
TTTTGAGATTCTGCACGTAAATTATGCTCATGTATTTATTTGCTGTATTTGTTTGTTCAAATTATTTTGAGAAATCTAACACAGAAACTACATCCTACATCGAGATTAAACTATCACAGCAAATTCAATCAAAACTTCCCGTGATATGTGATGCAGTGAGCATAATGAATAAAAAAGGCCTTTTTTTTCAGAATCAAGGCGTTTGTGTGCATGTGTTTGCATATGGAAACCTACGCCCTTGTTAACAAGTTTGTCAACATACAGGAGTTGTGAGATTTGTGTAAACAGCTGCCTGGAGACCAGGTTTACACAGAGTTTAGTGGAGTGGTTCTGAAATAAAGAGTGTCTGCAAATATCAAAGGGAGTTGTTCTGTGCTTGTGAAATCAGCCTCAGCAGGTGAGTAATTGATAGATGATGGCAGTCACGAATACAAGCAGTGAGTCCCAAAGCTGTGAAAAATAGCGACAAACAATCCAATTAGTCACAATCAGATGCTGATGTGTGACGTCAGACGCCAGGCTCAGGAAGGCTGGATCAATCATTATTTCCCCCAATAATATAATGTGCTGTACTTAGCAACTTGGCATCAGTAAGTCATGCTTCAAATATGCAGACTGCTAATTATGCCCTGAACATCCTCCGCAGGCTTGGCCCCGCCTGTGTCGCTCTCTGCTGCACCGCCTGATGAAATCTAAGTCCTCCAGGAAGCCATATTGTCTAGATAAGCTTTTCATAACATGACTGTGGATGTAAACCAACACGTCTGTGGAGGAAAGATGCTGGACAGAGCATTGCTGTGTGAATGAGGAGGTGAGAGAGTTCAGCAAGAGCTTCCTTGAACTGGGCAGGAGGATTGTTTTGAGCTGTACAAGAAGCTTTTTGTTTCATGCCGTTGTGAGACTGCAGCTTGACCTCATATTGGTTTGGTGTAAAACACTCCTTGATGTGTCAAACGTACGAGCACAGAAGACCTGGATGACTGAGAATATTCACAAATACATAACACGGAACATGGTTGGGGCCTTTGGAACACTTATTATTGACTATGTTTACATGCAGAACCACATTCCATTTAAAGTCTATATTCCTGCTGTGGAAATACTCTGAACAAGGTGTTTATATGTGCCGCAGCTGTGGAAATACTCCCCTTTACATGTTAGTTGGTATATTCCAAATAAACTATTCTTGGCATGTGGGAAATGGCACGTGCTATGAGGCCGCCCCATTTCCAGTTCGTTGCAACCTCGCTCAACTTGCATTCATTTAAATTTCATTCAACTTCTTCATAACAAAAATTCAAACATATCACAGTCAAAATAACAAACTAATTGTCTCAAGTGCAGGGGGCAAATGTAACCTAATTATATAAACACTACTCAGTCAATCTGGCCGGTTTTGACCCGTGTGTTGCAGAATATTGTCGTATTCTGATTGATACACAATATAGTGTTCATGTAAAGGTGATTATTGTTACTCAGTATATCCTACGCTCTGACTGTCCTTCAGACATGAATAATACACATCCTAAAGGTGTAATTAATGGTGTGTTCAGGCAGCTGACAATTATAACGACAGGCAAGAGGCTACATGGCCGCCACTAATCTGATTCGGTTTCTGCTGACAGAATACAGAACAGATTAGGATCCGTTGATCGAAACAGTGTCGAATAAAGTTTTTGTGGCTTTGAGATAGTGTAAGGCTTTTTTCCCGATTTTGCTATGACACAATCTGAATCAGTCCTTTCTCCTCCTTGATGTGTGTAAAACCTCTCCTTCCAGAGAGGATAAAGAGCACGGACAAATAATCTAGTCACCACACATATAAATAACACGAGGACCAACCAAGCTCAAGAGATCTATATTTGAACAATCAGTATTACTCATATTTGAACAGCTACAGTTATGCTGAGCATGATACATAGTTAGCCACATTGCTCGCATTAAGTTAGCCACATAAAAAGAATTACCTGTGTGAGGAAAACAAGTTTACTCAACTGAGTGTCATTAGTCATCACAAATGTTGCGTACTACTGGAACTACTAAATCAAAAGCCCACAGGGCAGTTTTATTTGTGATGTTTTCAGCACAAACCAAATACTGGTTCGGTAGGGAGGCAAAACTAAACCAACCCCCTGCAAACCATTGTGTGCGCACCTTAAGGTTTACTTTGCACACGAGAACTGTAATTTTCGAGAAGGGACAGTAGTAATATGAGGTTGTGTGTATGATGTAATTCGTTCATTTAAGCTCAGTGTGAGGGTCTCTGTGTTTTGCTTGTGCTTGTTGGGGATGTGGGGGTGTGTTCTTTTTCTTCATGAACAAAACAAATCAAAAAGAGACAAAATCTAAACCGCGACCCCACTACTGCAATAGTAACTCAACTGTGGGCTTGCTGTACCATTGCACCCTGAGTGTTCGGGGTATTCGGCTACCTCGGAGGTTGGGAATTTCCAACTTTCTGACCCTGAGGCAGATACGTGTATTTGCGAACTCAGATTGCCATCTTTTGCTTCCCTCTTTTGGCGCTCTAGCACTAATATCCATGGAGACAATGAGAGCTTGTCGCCTCCATAGCTTCCATGACACATTTTTGTTATCTTGGCCACAAACTCAAACTCCCTGCATTTGAGCAGAACCCCAACATTGTTCAATCAGCCTTGCGATTGTTGAACAGCCTGGAGCAAAAGAGTTTCTGAGGTTAAAATAGTCACCACCTTTACTACCCTCCATGCAACTCTCTTCCTCTGCCAGAGAAGTTCAACAGACGAAACTCAGCAACACCTTTCACTTCTTTCCGAGTGTTGACTACGTTTCTGACATCGAACATGACAACAAATCAAGAAAAAAAAAAAACAGAAAGGAAGCTCCCACTGCAGTGAGAATGGGTAACAATTGGCTTTTGTTAGCAGATTTATGCGGGGTAACAAAACCTGTGTGTAAAGGGTGATACACACAAACGATGTAGGCAAGTATGTGAACAACGATGTAACTGCATCACAGCAAGTATATGATGAGCTTTCAAAATTCAATGCAGTAACAACACTAATCCCCGGCAGCTCCCTTGCTGCTCCGTCCTTGTGTGCTCGCTTTGCACTGTCATCCACTTTCCTCCACAACACTATGCTATTTCCTCTTCCATCCTGTTCAATCTCAACCTCTGTCACTGATCTAACCTTTGCACCACTCCATCTTCCTCCATCCTCATCCTTCGTTTCCTCCCGTCTATGTCCTCTCTCTCCCTCTCTGTCTCTCTCTGTCTCTCTCTGTCTCTCTCTCTCTCTCTCTCTCTCTCACACAATCTGTCCTCCGTCACACAGCACCGTCCCGAAAATTCAATTACAATCAAGATGTTTGTCTGGATGGTTCAGTGCGGGATGGTGGGAAGGGGAGGCAAAGGAGAGATGGGGGTGACGGGGGGGGGGGGGGGTTGGCTGGCGACATTACCAGCCTGTCACTGTCTCTATGTGGAACGGTTTCCCCAGAGGACCCTACTTCAACAGAAAGCCATTTACACACCCGTCAGCAAGATAAGCGTAAATGAGAAGAACTAGTGGAATATAAAAGCACACTTCGCGTTTTAACCCTTGAGCCCCTTTCATCACCTGAAGAAGGGCCTGCATGTGCTCAACACCATTTACATGCAAGAAAATAAGTATAATCTGAGCAATGATTGAACTGTCCAATGACAATATTGCCTCTGAGTGCAAAAAGTCTATAAACACACAATTTTTGAGACTGTTAGATAAACAAATGACTATGTGTATGCAAAGCTGCTTTTTTGAAGGATTTTAAAAACAGCAATCACCTGATATAAACAGACCCTGAAGTGCCTTTTAGCCGATAGCTACACCCTGTGCTACCCTCCGTCTTTGTTCCTCTGCTCATACACTGTCCTCTGATACGTACTGTCCTCTCTCTGGACCTGGTCCAGGATATACATAGCACAACTAAGAACAACTGATGCTCATCAAGCTCAAGCACAGGCCAGAGGCTTATGGGTAAATATGTACTCATCTACAGCTAAAACCGGCACAACGGAATGCGTTCTAATAAACAAAGAGAGTAGCAGTGTAACAGGACACCATTATCCCTCTCTGTTTACTGAGAAATTTGACATAACTAATGAAAACCTCACTATCTGTCTAATAACCACGCAAATTGAATAATAAAATCCAGGAGCCACTTCTCAGTAGTACTTTGGTTTGACAGAATTCAACTTCTAGCCAGACACACAAACACACACACCAACCAAATATACAGGGGGCGGGGCATAGAGTGAGTATGGCGCTTCATTTAGATTGGACTGTCAAATTGCTGTTGGTCGTTTTCCTTGTCAAGCAAATTTTAAGTGAATAGTATATGTCACAGAACAAGATTTGCGGAGTAAAGCAGGAGTGTTTCCATCAAATGGTTGGAGCCAATAGAACAGCCTTCTAGAATAGGCTAGGCTGGTGCAGTGGTTAGCACTGTCACCTCACAGCAAGAAGGTTCAAGGTTCGAGGTCTTTCTGTGTGGAGTCTGCATGTTCTCCCTGTTCCTGTGTGGGTTCTCTCTGTGTACTCCAGCTTCCTCCCATAGTCCAAAGACATCAAGAGGGGACGAGGCTGATTGATACTCTAAATTGACCGTAGGTGTGAATGTGAGTGTGAATGGTTGTCTGTCTATGTGTGTTGGCCCTGTGATAGACTGGCGACCTGTCCAGGGTGAATCCCGCCTCTTGCCCGAAGGCTGCTGGTTTTGGCTCTACCCCCCACCCCCCGGAACCCTTAACAGGATAAGTGGAAGAAAATGGATGGATGGATGGATGGGATAGGCTAGGAGAAGAGGCATCTGTGTGGGAATAACGGGGCAAACCCTGGAGGAATTACCTTTGCTTGATCAAGTTATAATTGTCGTTGGGCATGTTGAGAGCTGTCCGGAAGGGAAGGTAAAGTTTGAGAATATTTTTGTAAACGACAACACATTAAATATTCCCCACGTAAAAGCTTCTTCAAATGAAGGATTTTATTTCCCATTTTGCACAATTCCTTTTCAAAAAGAGCAATCAACACACACCTCAAGTGAACATAAGACCTTGCATGCTTTTTTTCAAATTTCCCTCAACCGTTTCTAATGCGACAATTCAAAAAGTGTGCATCAAAATACACTGATGGAAACCTGTAGAATGCTTTAAAGATTGGTCAATTTGTGGTGTTGTAGTCATGCCCCTGTAAGATGTGGTTATGCTTGAATTGTTGTGGAAGAGAAACATGTTTGTGAGGTCAAGAAATGGCTGAAACTGGAATTAACACTAAACTAGACCAAGCTGATGTTTCTGTCGCATGTGTTCCGTGTGTTAATGTCACAGCAAAACTGTCCAGAAAACTTTCTTTCCATCCTTATCTATTTCTTTTCTGAAATGTGTTCAGATCCATGGTGCATCCCTAAACGGGAATTTCTACTAAATCATACATATTTCGGAAAATGTGTTCATTCGTGTATTTCTGAGACGAAATTATACTGCATTAAGTGGAGTAAAGGACCTGTGCAAAGGTCGTAGCAGTCAGCTCACCATAAAGATATAACATCCGTTCAAAAAGTGCTAAAATTACATAGTTATAGTGTTGTATTTCATTAGTTCATGGACTCAGCCTGTTCACAGTCTCAGAGTGATGCTAAGCTAGCTGCAGCTGTATGTCTGACAGCTGTGTGTGGTCCAACACGATGCAGCGGATCTCAGAAAAAGTGATGGTCTGCTGGATATGCCATTAGCTGCTGTCAGATTCGGAGGGACAGGAAAAGAGGTAGATGAGCTGAAATAGGTAGATTGTTGGGGGGGTGGAGGAGGGCTGTTGGGGGAGTGGGGCTTTGGGAGAAATTGATTTGTCTCCAGCTGCTAAGCCTCATTGCATGAGCCTGTCTGACAGCGACCATTACAGTCAATCACTGTGGATCAACTCGACTGCAGTGGCACACGATCCCCCCGCCTGCCCCCACACAAATTATCTCATTCACCAGCAGTGCATGATGGGAGACTCCAGAACATTCCACATTAGCCCTCGCCCCTTCCCCCCAATCATGGAGGTATCCGAGGATTTGCTTCGCAGGGAGAGAGTTGCCTGTAGGTTGAGGGGATCGCTATCTGATAGGGTCCTCATTCCTAGTGCCACTCAGGAACTCCTCAGGAATACAACCAGGCTTTAATAATGTCATTCCTGCTGCTGTCCATAGATTCTCATCAATATTAAATTCAGTTTATGTGGGTGATGAATGTCTGTTGGAGTGTCACATGCATCACAGCATCTGAGACCCTCACCCGTGCCATCATTAGTACGGTTCACCGTCAGTGCAACACATGTCTTCTGTTGTGTATCCAAAGTGTTTTCTAAAGTTCAAGAAAGTTCAAGACTTTATATTTTCCAAAAGGTTTAGTAAAATGACACTGAATACAATATGAAATCGTAAACAGGAATTTGTTGCGCAGCACCCTCTGTTTGACTCTCGGCTCTCAGACCTTCCTCTAACAGGATTTCTCGCTGAAACTTCTGGAATTCAGCTCTGCAACACCAGATGCAACGCACAGAAGAGCTCACACAGCACCTCCTCATCGCAGAGGAAGAATAACACACGTGTCCAAAAGCTGATCCTCTTAAACGTGCCAAATGTCAAGAGCAAGCAGAAAAGGATTGAAGTGGCGAAATAGGGGGAAAAAATTGCAAAAAGAAATTCAATCGGATGTGTGCATTGAAATGAATAGGAATTAAATGGATCAAAAGGCTAAATATGTTTAGATTTATGATAAAAGTTCTGGCTCGGCAGCCTCCAGGGTGATTGAGCTCATTAGTTGTAGCGCCGGGGTGATGCCACGGTAACAGGTTGTTTTATGTGCTTCGTCCTTCCTCGTCCTTGTGATATTCATCTGTCCTCCATTCTTCTTAGCTTACAGGCTTGTAGAAAGAATCAAATGGAAAAACTAAACCAAAACACCCAGCTATTACAGACTACTTCCTCCAGGATAGTGTAAAACTACAGTATTCATAAATTGCTCAAAAATATTAGCTGTCAGGCCCAAACAGATTTTCCAGCAAGGTTTTTGTCTGATGTAGCCAAGAGCTATGCGATACCATGATATCTATCATTTGATGATAGAAAAATGTCTATCATTTGACAGATTTGTGGTTGTAAAGTAAGGTGCTGTTACCGCAGACCGGTCCACACAAGAATGCTAACCTGTCAGTGTTACATCGCTACAGCACAAGCAGGAAACGCAGCTCGAGATTTGGACCTCATGAAATACACGTTGAGACCCGTTAACCATCTAATATTTGTATATTGTCTAAAAAGGGACACTATGAGGCATGGTCCCATGGTGAAGCTGACTAGCCACCAGGGTGGTCACAACCAGGGACATCCCTGCAGGTAAGATGGGGGGGACACGGTGGTCGTGGCTTCGCGTAGATACTCTGAACGTGACTGCTGGCTTTTAGAGCTTTCTGGCGGGCAAGAATAAATCAAAGTGAAAAGACAGGAGGCAACACGTTTAGTACTTTTCTAATTAATAGATAGTGGCACCTTGCTCACATTAAGGTCAGAAATTAAAGCTCAGAAATTAAACTGTTTGATGACGCTGGGCTACACGAGTAATATCCAGAGTTGTTCACGCTCCTCCTCTGTATAAACCACTACCCTCTTGAGGAAATTTGCTGAAAGCTCTGAGATAATGTTCAAGACTTCCCATAGAAACAAGTTCCTACTGAAGGTAGCACAATTCCTTCACATGGGTCCTTTAAAGGGTTTTTTTTTTTTTTGGTGGTGTAGTTGGTGTTAGATGGTGTTTTATGGCTATCCCAATTACTTCACAACAATTGCTTCTGATAAACTGATTTCAAAGTTCATGAGGATCCCAAAATAGCCATAGAGCAAAGAGGCTCAGCGGGGAAAAACAGAAGCTCTACTGAGTGTTTCTGTAACTGACATTAATAGTTATTTTCATTAAGTTAGCTGACATAACAAATGTTATATATAAATGCCCAAGACATACACTCGTCAGTCTTATTCAACTCCCCCGGCACAGTTATTGTTGCTCAGCAGCAGTTTACACCTTCAATGTCACCTCCAGCAGGAGTGTTCCATTAAATTGGCCTCAATTCAGAAATCAGACTGATTAAATGCAATTCACTCAACTCATCATATCTCTGGCATTTATTGGATTAATTTTCATTATGTGAATCATCACTGTTAAAAACCTACACCTTCCCTTGGACAGCGACTCAGATTAAAAATCTAATTTCTTAACATGAGCAAATGTGAGAAAAACCCAGGAGGAGGGGAGACCAGACAGCTACATCACGACAGCCTGAACAAAGCCAGAAGCTCGAACGAATGCAAACTAGCTGTGGATGTCTCTGCAGATAAACAATGCAATAACTCATTTGTGTAAAGCTATTGTTGTCCTCTGAAGGAAACGTGAGATGGCAAACACCTGAAATACAACAACACATGGGCTTGCATGGATCAGCAGAGACACGAATAGGGCTATGCTCAAAGATGCGCACACACACGTGCACGCTTCTGCAAACCTTGTTGTAAGACCGTGCCGACAAACAAACAACTCAGTTTGATTTGATTTTTTTTTTAGCATTCAAACTAACAAATGAGATATATTCCTATTGTGAAGTCATCATTTAAAATCAGGGGCGAAATGTAAATATGTTGTACATTGACTCAAACACTGCGCAGCTTGTATAAGTATTTCCATTTACAACCTCTTTTGTACTTCTACAGAACTACATGTATTTAACTGCTGTAGTTACAGAATATACTTCATGTGAAATTATTTCATGAATAAATACATGCATAAAAATGCAATAAAGCATTAAAAATGAAACCTTTATGTCATGTGACCACTTCAAAAAAAAACCCACAAAAAAAACCATTGGCTCTTGGAAGCTGTTTCACTAGAGGCATAATTGTAACAGGACCCTCTAAGGTGGTTGGAATTTAATAACTGTCCTAAGCCCCAAAGAAGTCGAGCTCTCCAATATTCTGTGACAGAGCTAATAAATATGCTTTCGGAAATCCAAAAAAATATGAACATACAATTGCATGCAAGAAAGATGTCAGACAAATTTTATTGAGACGACTACATTACCCAACTGTGCACATCAATCAACCACAACCTGCTGAATGTGTTTTCCACACCGTGTTAAGCTTGCAATACATTTTCAGATATGGACAGCGGGAACTTAATTTGGAATGTAGGTTTGGGGTCTTCACTGCTAGAGCCTGACATCACCCCTGAGGTTTTGCTGCTCGAGGGACGTGAGTTTTAGAAAATCCTGCTGTTGTAGAACCAATACAAACTCTTTCGGGTGGCACTTGATTTGCAGCCAACAAGGTCAAGAGACAAGAAAATGAATGTTGTTTGATACATCCATTTTTAAGATTTTAAAAGTCTCTCTCCATGATATGAAGTGGTTTGGTATTGGTCATCTCTGTTTTTTTGTCTTTTTTTTTTTTTCAACACGGAGGACAATTGGGGTGCAATTTCCAGGATTGTTGTTGACAATATGTAAGGGGTTTGGTGGTGGCCCTTCTTGCTGCCATCTAAGCAACCTCGTAGTGTTTAGACATCCTGAGACTTCAGTAGGATCTCTTATGTGTCATAAAACTACTTGTAATGTTTTTTTTTAAACTTTGTATCTGTACTTTTATATAAGTTGAGGACCTTGGTACTTCTTGTACAATATGATTGTATAAGATGTCAGAATGCATCTCACAGTCGGAGTCAGGTCAATGTACTGATAAAAAAAATGAAAAAGTAATTGTGCACTGAACCAGTCCTTGGCCTTTGAACAGACACACACACACACACACACACACACACACACACACACACACATACATATGTACACACACACACAGAGGAATGACTGTGCAAGAAAGATGACAAATACTGATGTCGTCTGCATGCACACACGCACATATGCACGCACGCACGCACGCCCACAGTTTTCCCTCAAGTGGCCGTCAAGGTTCAGGAGGACTGCAAGGACATCGGTGTTTACCTCAACAGGGGCTGTTTAGGGGGCGGAGGCGGGTCACCATCTTGGCTCTGTGGCGGCTTCTTGGTCACCTGCTTATAAATGTTCCTCGCTGTCACCCCGAGCCACAGCATGGTCGACAGGGATGAGTAGTGCAGCACGACCCCGACCTGAGATGGGGTGAAAGGTGGGACATTTGGATGATTAGTTTGCTTATATATTTATATACCTACACAGTATGTATCTCTGAGATTGTCAGACACCCCTGGAACTCAGAAAAGGAAGAGCTGCCACTCTGCTCTCACAAATCTCCTCTCAATGTCACTCCAAGGATTTCGCCAGAGCTGTTTTCCTTTCACACCTGCCTGTTTTGTTTCTTCTTCTTCTCCTTCACCCAGAGACAACAGCAGAAGAATGGAGAGACAGGTTCAAAAAGTGCTATTGAATCATCAAGGTTGTCTAGGATAAGAGCATTATGGTGACATTACAGCAGTGGAGAGTGAGCAGCTCCTTATCAGCTGAGGTAGAGGACAAAGAGGTGTGAATAACAAATCTGAATATAAATGATAGTCACGTTGACAACAGTCAGCGCGTGATTGTTTTGCCAAAAACGCTCTGTATACATATCTCCTACTCTCCCACATTTGAATATTCATGAATTATGTTTGAATGGGGAACTGATCTAACTTTGTTTAAAGGCTTTGGCACTTCATAGGCAGAGAGAGTTTGAAAACAGACAGAATGATGGGAGAACATTAAAATGCACAGAGCCTCTTCTCCACCCAGGCGCTTCTGTAATGGCAACCTGAGATAGCCAATCAAATGACGTCTCCTCTGCCTGAGAGGCCCAGGGACCTGAGCCAGTGAACATGAGTCCAGATGCTAATTGGGAATGTCCTTGAGCTGGTTATGGAGAGCAGGGAGTGGATGGTAAGTCAATCACTGCCTCAGAGTCAGAGCTTCATTAGCACCAAGAACAGGCCGAAGGAAACAAGGTTTTAACGGTGAAATAAGGCTGAAGGAGGGCTTACTCAATTACCCGCAGCAGTAAAGTTGAAGCTGTATGTTTGTCATAATTGGCTGGTTCTGTCCTACACATATGTCATTCATATGGTTGGTTTGAAAAATTGATGACACACTTTTTGAACATCTCCTGATGTGGAAGTAAATTCATTTCCTTTATAGAAGTTTCAGAAAATATGGATATAAAGAGTTTAGCTTGAACCAAGCAAACCGGCCAGAAGATGAAATGCAACCATAAAATATTTGATTTAGACCACAAGAAAATGGAAAAGGCAAAGGCATGAGACTGTACATATTATCATAAGACTTGAGGAACAATTCACCCTCACAAGGCACTGCTACAATTCATGACCAACTCATGTTTATGAATATAAAATATCAAAATATTCCTCATTTCTTGGCAGAAAGGGGAATCATGTTGAGCCATTTCCTCTAAGAACGATCATGGACACTCAGGAGTCTCAAAATGTCCAACAGTGACAAGCCTAGTACACATAGCCATGGTAACAGCACCCTCCATCAGTCACTGGTACACTTTAGGATTGTGGGTAATGGAGTAATTATCTGTTGAAATTACTAATAAAACCTGTTTTTCTACTAATTTGAGGCTTCTACAGGAGCAGAGACCATCATTTTACAACCTGCTCACTATGGTGGTTCGACCTTGGATGGTTATGACATCATATTTGATAATCAACTCCTCAATGGAGAATATAAATGGGATTTTAGCTTCTGGAACTGCACTGTGGACCTCTATACAGGTCACATGGTTGCAGTCTGAACACTAGAAATCAGTTTTTGCTCGATCTATTTTCAGGACAGTTTTGCTTTTGTCTAAAGTAGCATTACCTGGTTCAACACTTTCACTCGGAAGACCATTACAGATATCAACCAAAGCAGATGGCAACAAACTTGCTGAGATATCTCCAGTGCCAAGAAGAACCGGCTATTCAGCAAACAGTGCTGTCCATAGTTGCATGTATCTCCATCAACAACTTTGGTTATTTTTCTTGAACTGAAACTGGGAACCAGAACAGCTGTACGGAGCCCAGGTGGAGCCGGGGTTAGAGGTTGAAAACATGCGCTGACGTGATGTGTCACAGGCTTGACTGGTGTATTTGAAGTTTATTTCCAACAACAATATGGTTCCCAGTATGTCAGTCATGACTTGATCACAGATGACAGGTTGGTGATTGCTGGCTTACGATTTCTTGACTTGACTTAAAGTTCTTCTTTTTCCTTATTTCTCTTTTATTTACCAATGATCCATCAAAGCATCTTTATTATGGAGGAGTTGATGGACAAATTTCTACTCGAACAGTGTTGCTGATACGGTGCATGATAGTTACAGCTGAGAGTGTTCTGAAATATGTTGAGTATCATGAGACAGACTGAGCAGAGGAGGCAGGCGCTGCGCGTGTCAATATATGGAAATATGACTCAAGCTGATCAGATCAGAGTACGAAAAGAAATAAACACGCAGGGATTACTCTTACTCACTTACCTCATTCATTTTCCGTCATTTGAAACTGTCACGGTTTAACGTGGAAAAATAAACATTGTAACATCATTCACGTAAGGAAAAGCATAATTGGGCCCCTTTAACTCTCTTAGTCCTAGTAAAACCTGTAGTTTTTTGTGATGCTTTTAATCTTTTTGTTAATAGCCAAAAAGGACAAATAACCCAAAATATCTTGATGTGGCTTCAGGACTAACTAGAAAATTCAACCTGTGTTCCACATCTGCTCTAAATAAGTTAATGTAAAAAAATTAAACTGAAAAATTCATTATTTGAGATTAAAGTAATGATCATTAGCAATGTAGTCAGACCCCCCCGTGTATAACTGAGCTGCTTTCATGGGAGCCCAACACCTCCTCATTAGATCTCAGCTCTCATTAAAGTGGTGCTGTGTGTATATTTATGGTAGTCATCTGATGTTCGGCTGGGTCCGTGTCCAGTCTAGATACTGAAACAATGAATTACGTGTTTCTCCACAAGATATAGAAAATAGTTGATCACAATTGTGACAATACAGACACTCTGGCTATAAATCATTTCAGTTCCCCATCTTGTGTGTGAGTTCTCTCTGTTCTATTATTTAATCAGGTTTTGAACGTTCTCCATCAAGATTAGTCCCTCGAGGCAACTTGCTACATTGTAATTATCCCCCAGAATGAGGAAATGCCCTTCTAATTAACTGGGACAGAGGGGGATCAGATCTCAACTGGCTATTTACTGATGATACTTTGGAATTCATTAGAGTCCTGGTGTTGCAATCAATGAAAATCATAGTTGTATTCAGAGTGAGACCTTCCTCAGTCCAAAGTTATAGACTGGTGTCACCAGGCAGATGGGAATCTTGGTTGATTTTTTTAAAAAATGTCAGTGTTCAGGGTTTCTGTGTGATAAATTACTGTTAGCAGTAAATACATAAAGACGGGGATCAGATCAGTGACCATCACAATGATAAGGACATGGAAACAGCCACAGAAAATGCTTTCTGCTCTACCTTACAGCAGTCGCATTGTGAATGTACTACAGAGTTTCTTTGGTCAACATTGTGACATTTACAGGTGGAATAAAATCTCTCATGTCCTTTTAGTGTCCAGCAGCCATAATCATGTGATGAGTTTTCTTTTATTTCCCTCTGAGTTCTGTCTCATAAGTCACATATGTGTTCGGCAAATATATTAGTGGCACTGAGGCTCCGTGCAGTCTCACAGCAGGAGCGCTGGCACTCAAAGGATGAAAAAAAAAATACTGCCACTTCTTTTGCATGTTTTATTCAACATTTTGTTATTTTTAGTTGAGATAATTTTTTTTTTCCTAAAATTGAATTGGAATCTTAGATTGATGGAGAAAAATGGGCCTCATTTAGGAAATATTCTAATGTAGAAATGTTTTCTTAGCCCTCTTTTAGCTTTGTAACTGGCACTCACAAGAGGTGGCAAAAATACACACGGTCATTACTCAAGGGGATGTACTGACTCTTGTGTAAAGAAAGACTGATTAAAGTAGAAGTACTGATTAAACCCATAAAAGACGTATAGACTCTTAAATTTATTCAAAAGTATAATGTCAAATGTACTGAGTGAAAACGATTAAATGTTTGGTGGAGGTCTTTTTCTACTTCTTCTGCTTCTTCCTTTGGGAAGCTGTAGTTGTGAGCCCCCTTTAACAAAACTCCTGATGTCTCTTACTTTTGTCTTTTATGTCATTTTTAGTTCGTCATGTATCAAAATAGTAACGCCCCTGTTTAAAAGGTAAAGCGCCGAAAGAACAGCCATGTTAAAGTATAGGAAGTAAGAAGAAGTAGTCCGAAAAATATTGCAAGTACAGATACCTGAAAACTACTTAAGTACATCAACAAAGTATTGCTAAATTCCTTTCATCAGCATCATCATGGTTGGTGGGTTTACCATCATGCCTGTAAGACCACATCCAGGGCTGAAAATGCCTTGAAGCGGATAAGAAAGTTTCATAAATCAGGTTTTTAGAAGCAAAGATTCATCATTATCTGTAGCATGTCAAACATTATGGAAAAACACAACGCATGTTGTCAGTCGTTTCATTTAAATGATATCAATGTACATAAATGCCGGAGACAATACTCATCCCTCCTTCTTTCTTTAAATGACACACATGGTGTTTCATGTCAGAATGCAATTAACTTGTTCATTGTTCTGTTGAGGAGATGAAATGAACTGGAACACTGGGAATTCTCCTTTATGATTGAGCTGTCTTTAATTTAAATCAATCCCAACATACTGTGTCGTGGGATCAGATGTTTACAGAGCAGATCAGTACAATATGAAATATGAGAATTCCTCTGATGATTGAATCAGACGGTAGCGACTTCCAATGATGTGAAATAGCATAAAAGGGAACATCAATCCCATAAATTAAGCACAAAAACTGTACGACTGAAGGAGAAATCTGTCCTTGACCTTGTTGTTTCTGGATGCAAACTCAGCTGTATTTCTTTGGGGCTTAATAGCTGATCCAAAGTCCTTAATTTAGGCATGATTCTGTTTGATCAGCATATGATTGACATCTTGTGCAGCGATCTCAGCTTTATCTTGCATGACACGATTCACCAGCACAGTCCTGCATTTATTTATTTTTTTGGTAAAGACAACACTGTCGGATGAATTATTTTAAAAGTTTTAGCATATGCTAACAGTGCTACTCTCTAAGCTGTCTTCGTTGGGCATACTCATTATATTGGCTCCCCACTGTCTTTGATGCATAAGTAACCAGTCTACTGGAAGCTTTTTTAACATGAGGGGAACTGAGCTCAGGAACACTCAAATTGGACCCAATGCGAGTACAAAGCAAATCACTGCAGATAGCCTCCTGTTACGTCTCACAGCAGCACGCTAATGAAGAAATCCTCTGGATGTGGCTTAAAGCTGCCAGCTGGATGTAGCGTCAGATCTAGGTCGCATCCTTAGCAACATTCTCCGTTAAACTAATGGGCCATTTAACAGTGGTCACGCTCAATGAACAGACAACCAACATGCGTAAGCCACACAATCGATGGCCAAATAATAATAATTAGTAACGGCGGGAGGAAACAAGAACGTACTGTAAGTTCTGTTTGCTCAAAACCAGAAAACAGAACGTGCGATGTGACAGCTCGAGGTGTTTGTTAAATCAGCGACAAAGAGAGTTATGTTGGACGAGGAGATAGAAATAGAGATTAGACATGACTTTGACTTTGAGGTGGTAAAGACATTGGATGCTGCATCGTTGCATCGTGACAGTGCCACAGTGGGCGGGGAGATGGTGCAAGACTGAAGCGTGGCATACAGATAAGAGTGAAAGATGAGTGTAGGATGCAGGTGGAGCTGGCGAGGGGGGGGGGGGGTGTTGTGGGGTGGAGGGCTTGATGTGCTGTGAGAGCTGCCAAAGCTAGTTTCAGAGCTCCTTGAAGTTCCCTCTGTCGGAGGGAGAGCATGTACTTATGTGTCCCCCCTGGGAGGGGAGAAGGGGGTGCATCTGTGAGTGTGTATAGAGGGGAGGAGGGATGATTGGGGTAAGTACAGAGAGAACTCAGCAGGCACTGTGTGTGTGTGTGTGTGTGTGTGTGTGTGTGTGTGTGTGTGTGTGTGTGTGTGTGTGTGTTTGTGTGTGTGTGGTGTGATCACACAGCTCCTCAAGCAGTCCTGTAATGATCCCAAATGTTGTGTGGTGGGGTGTGCTGCCTCCATCCCAGCAGAGGTGCAGCCTAGCTGGGCTCCAGAGTTGCCCTGATAGCAGTGATGAGCAGAGGAGGAGCAGCCAGGACAAGTTAACAGCCTCAGGACCAGACCAACAAACACACACATGCTTAATAAGAGCAGTGGAAGGGGAAGTTAGTTACATTGCTTTGTCAGCCACTAAATTATTTGTTTACCAACAAGTTGTGAGCAGTAAACATAAACATTTGGGTTGCCATGTTGTGGAAATGTTTTTGGCGACAGTGAATAAACAGTTTTTTTTTTTAAATTTCTTTAATGATAAATTCACAATTTAATAATGTATGCCCTATCATGTAAACAAATAATTGCAGGAATATAAGCAAAACTTTACATTAAAGGTCCATTAATAGTAGTTAATTAATTCTTAGCTATACATATGAATGCTAAATAAGCGTTACTTTAGTGAAATTAGCCATTTATCGATGCTCTTTATGATAAAGTGGGGAACATGACCCCCCCCTCCAATTTTTCCATCCATCTTTGCTTTAAGCCATAAAGTTAACATGAACACTATCAGTCATTATTAACTACACGGTTAACTAAGCATTAGTGATGGTAACTAAGCATTAACAAGCTGTTATTAATGTACCATTCTTGTAAACCGTTACAGAAATATTTTGGATTTGGAAAATTTGGCCGTTTAAGATGTGTGAAAGAGAAAAATAGGTCTGCACACTGCTGAGCTCCCAATAGACAACTCTGATTGTCTGTTACACGACAATGTTTCGATCTTCCTCAGGCAACTGTAACAAGAGACACGCTGTCTTTTCTGACACAAGTGGCCATCAGCCAGAATCATTATCACCTGCTGCACAACAAGGAAACAGGGACAGTAAAAGCAAACATCACAATGGGGTGACTAAAAAGGCACCTCAGGAAAAAAAAATACAATTTGAATATACTGCAAAGAGTATTAAAGAGAAACTGTCACTGGCAGAAATGTATTTACAGACCTATGGAGCCTAGTCATCCTTCTAAGTATAATTATCAGGGATTTCTAATCCGAATGTGGGCTAGAAAAAAAGTCTCGAACTCAACACTCACAGAATGTCTCCTATCAGAACTCTACATACACAGCCTGAAGACAATATATCAACAATAACTCTGTCTAATTCTAATATAAAGTAACATTCCACATATTTTAAGTCCAAATGTGGACAATTAACAGGTCTATACTCACAAAAACAAGCTACCCTTGATATGTTGATATGAAAATCTGTGTCAAGTCAAATGACTCCACATAGTGTGCGGGAGAAAGAGCCCCACCATGTCAACAATAAGTCAGTCTCAGTTTCTTGTAAGGAATGAGGAATGCAGTCATAGAATATTTAGAAAGCAAAAAATAAGAGTTTTAAGCTGCTATGGTCTTTGTTTCTTTCTTTTTTCACTTTTAAATGAGCAAAACAGAAAAATCTGCTTTTCATAAACTTTAACATGGTAAATCTTTAACTCAGTGGACCGACTAGCTGTTCCCACTACCATTCAGCCTCTTCTACTTTGTTGCAGTCATGCATACTTCTTAATGCATTTTTGGCATTAGCCTTCTTTATTGAAAGCTTTATTTACAGTTGTCAGTTGGGTCTACGCGTAGCAATCAAAGTAGTGGCCATTTACAGTGGCGTGTCTGTGGTTGCAGACACATTTGCAGAAACACTTACATTTGCTGAAATTACTGCAATGACATGAAAAAGAATGCAGAAGTGTTGCAAAGCATGAGTGAAAATACACTGGAGGCAATGCTACAAAGCAGACCAGTCCCAGATATTGCAGTCTGTGTCACCAAGTTGTGGGTTTATATTTCTGGGGAGATGCAAGGTACCCATATGTGTATGAGGCCTTAACAAGGACATGATAAATGGAATATAGCCATCATTCATCTCTCATACACACCTGTGAAAATGGAGGGGGGTATTTAGAGTGTAAAGTTCATCCTCAAGACTTCTTCAAGAGGAAATGGGAGAATTGTTGCTATTTATGCTCAGGCTGATTAGGACAGTTATTAGTGATGCTAAACGGCAGGGAACATTTGAGTGGGAGTGAGCTGCATTTTCTGACAAACAAGCCTTTTGTGTCAGTTACAGTCGTGGAGGAAGACTCGACAGCTGTGACACGAGTGGTGACTTCTTACAGACTTCCTTGTCACTGAGCCTCCTGCCAGGCAGCTCAAGCAAAAGCTGGCTTCTGTGAAATATGATGCTCTGCATTTCTGCATGTAGAGGTGGAGTCTTTACACTGTGGATTAAGGGGCCACCTAAAGCGCTTGTGACAGCAAAGGAGGCAGCAACCACACTGAGGTTCACAATAAAGGGAGCCAACAAGGCCCATTGATGTAAACAGAGTGAGTGAAGGCAGTTGTAACTGTGAGTGAAAAGTAGTGTACATCAATCTCACACATCTACACACAGTTGTCCCCCCTGTTGAGGTGCGCTAACAGCGGAGGGTGCTCCACAGTAGCTGATGTTTCATGTTCACAGCCTGTCCAGCTATCAATCACCTAGCTCCATTATTCAGGGTATGCACAGTTATGCCAAAGGAACATGTAGTATCCTCTCATAATTCTCTGTCAAACTTAGATGCCAGCTTTATCTTTTTCCCACCATGCTCAACTCTTCTTCTAATTGGAGCTTACGTCCCATGCCGGAACAAAAAAACCAAGAATGAAAACGGCTCTTCGAGGTATGTCCAGTTCCTTCTTGGTCAGAAAAAAACAAGGCTTTCTGGTAAACAATACGTTGCCTAACTTGCGCATATGTGGATAAATGTTAAAGCAACCTCACTCTACATGCATGGGAGTAGCAGAAACTATTTGGGAACCACTGGCCACTGGCATTTCTTGGGTGATTCGATTGCAATTGAGCAGCTCTACATACTGTATGTTAGATGAGATGAGATGAGATGAGATGAGACAAACACAGGACCTATTTCCAGCATTCTCAATCACTTGTCATTGTTGGGAGACTATGGCACAGATGTGTTGCACTGGAATGTATGTGGCTCAGCCTGCTCTCTCTCTCTCTCTCTCTCTCTCTCTCTCTCAACCCTAAATCCTCGACCAGAAAGTCGGAGCTGGAACTCTCCAACTGCTAATATATCTCGATGGGATTTTCATATGTTGGCACACAATACAACTATGTGCTTCTACTCACCCTGGGGATGGAAATTGAAAGAGCAGTCTTTCAGTGTGGCCTGGAACACATTAATGTTCACACTACTAAAAGATTGTGGCCGTATGTGGCCCACATCACCTCCAAATGTGGTGGGAGATGTCGCCTGTCCTTACAAACTGTCCATGTCATGCTAGAATGGAAGTATCATACAGCTTTACAACCATGTGAAACTGTACTCATAGAGTCACTGGAATGAAATCTGTGTTCACTGACAGTTGAAGGTGATTGGCAGCTGGATATCAGGATGTAATTGGATGAAATCAGTTGGCACAAGCCTTACATAAGCACATGCCAGGTTTTTTTTTTTTTTTTTTACACAGAGAAAAGAAGGAAATATTGGCTTTTAATATAAAGATACAAAGAAATTGAGTTTGTGTCATTCCATTTGTCATACATTGTTGAAAAGATGAAAAATGTGACCAAGAACCTTAAAGGCTTCCTTGTTTCATTGTTGTTTAACAGGAGCCTAAATATTGAGCTGATAGCATGCAAGCAGGCATGTCTGTGATCTGTTTCTAAATCTACACTGACATCCCAAAGCTCCACAGTGAAGGGTCACAAAGTCCCACGCCACACTGTCTGCATCACAAGGTGAAGCGCTCTCTCCTCTATCCATCAACCTAGGCTGCGGTAGACAGTAAAACTCACACATCAATAAAAATATCGGCGCATATTTCATTTTCCTCTCATTTGTCCGACAAGATGAACGAGGCAGACGTCACACCGCCAGACTCTTTCACTCTCTGTCTGTGCTCTGCAGGTATTTGGTCATAAACAAAAGGGAAAAAACAAAAAAACAAAAACAAAACACAGGATGTACCTCAAAACTACAAATGTCAACCTCATGATGGCACTAGAGGAAAAGTTAGAGGATCACCAGAGTCATTGAGCTTCAGCCTCTGGGACGTCTGGAGAAAATGTCATGGAAGCTCAACCTGCAGCTGTGGGCAGAAAGCTGTGTGTCCTGCGCCACTAGCGAACTAACACCCACGATGGTGGACAGGAATGCCTAAATAAATAGATAAATAAATAAAAACAGAAGCTGTACAGAGACTTGGACAGGCTGTTGAGACTTTTTTTTTTTTGCGTGTTTAGAGAGAAAAACAAAGTTTCAGGACACAAAATGTAACCTGTTCTCACATTTTAATAGGAAACTTGTGTTATACTGTAGCTCTTAGTTACAAATCCATTTAAAGTGAGGGAACAACGAATACATCGTGGCTTCAAAATAACTAAATTAATGGAGCAAGTTACATCTATTGGTCTCAAACTATAAAAAACACATATATTTACTATCTCTCCCTATGCTCACTTTTTTTTTCTCTCTCCATCACTCCATGGCTGTGTAAAGCTGACATGATGAAACAGTCATTTAGAAGCCTGGAGCATGACATATGAGTCTTCCAAATAAAAATACTTCTGACTCTAGTACTTGTGAGTCTGCATGATATGTTTAATATTCTGCCCTTTTCCAAAATATCAAGAATATATGACTCAGAATTTGCCCACTACAACTGCTAGGCAACAAAAGAGGATAGAGACGGACAATAGAGTCAGAGAGTGCTACAGAAACCATCATGGCTCATTGTCCCACCACTTAACAAGCAGGGTGACCACGCCACACGTGCAAAGTGAAGCGTGAAAGACACCCAAACTGGGTCACTGTAGGTCCACATACCGCCCTCAGTGTCCATGGTTGCTGACACCTCAACAGACATTCATAATCAATTTCCTGGAAAGCTTTGAGCGTTGGACGAATGAAAAGGGAATGCACTTACTGCTTGACAGATGATGGGGTATTTGATTCGATTGATGCCTCCGGCAAACACAGCGAAGGTCAGAGCTGTGTGGAAACAGAAGTTGAGAAGCATGTGCCATCCCTTCCGACTGATGCGGATTGCACTGCCAAAAAAAAAAAAAAAAAAGGGAGCAAAATACAGAAAATTAACAGGTGTGCATTATATTTGTGGTTTGTTGTTGAGTAGAATCTCATCGTTATTTAGTTTTCAAGGTCCATTGGCTGACAGTTCCATTATCTATGATTTACGGCAGTCTTTTCTTAAGGTCTTTTCTTGTACCTTGCTATTTCCATAGATTAACACTCTCAGGAGAGCCTGGGAATATCGCCATCGAGACGGCGTATGGCACGCAAACATTACACGCTCCCCTGCCAGTGCCTAGACCATTCACATATTTTCAATTTGGATCACCACATTTCCACATATCTAAATCTGGTCAGACAACCACATCCTCAACAACCTTTTTTTTTTTTTTTTTTTAAAAAGAGCTGATTCATTTACAAATACCATATTAGTTAGAACACATCAACTATAACTTCAGTGACATACGGTAACAAACTCACTGCGGCATTTGAAAGATCTCGACAGCAGCCGGGTGGAAAATGGTAACATGAACTCGTGTAACTGCACTTAATCCAAACATACAGAAACATCTTTCACCTTTCAGGTAATCTAGCTGCACGTCAAAAATTAAAATCAAGTTTCATTTGTTTGTCATTTGTATGCATTTCAAAAAAAGTCCATTATTTTGTCTTCTAGGAGAGTTTTTGAGTCTTGACAACGGAAAGTTATGATTGCCTTTTGTCTTGACTGAGTGAGCTCCACTTGAACCTAGACAGTTCGTAGCGTGGGGAAGGGAACAACCCTTAGACACGGTTCCTCTGTGATCAGTTTCCACCCGCTTAGCTCAGTTTCATCCACAGACCCGAAGTGAGTCCCACTAAAATATTCTGGTGTGAGTAACTTAGGTGCTAAATCGTAAAACCATATAAGGCAAGATTCCGATCACACGCCAGTCATATCGCCTGAAATCAGGAACCACAATACAAACCATAAAACCACAACAACACGGGGTTGTGTTTGACCTCTACATCCATCGATGCTTTGAAAACAGAAACATGAAAAAAATGGTTTTGGTTTCATAGTTCTTGCGTGCATAGGATCATCGAACATAGGACAAAGGGTGTCCTCAATAACAGAGTAGGGTAAAAGAGACATTGAACTCTTACGCTGTTTTATCATTGCCGGAAATGAGTATTCAAAGAAGTGTCTCGTTTTGGTTTTGATCACAATGTCGAACCTGACTCTCACTCACTTAATCGTCTTTGGTGAAATGGTACCTTCAGATATCCGGATCTTAATTTTACAGAGATGAACCTCAGACAAAGAGCTTTTAACAGATTTCTAGTTGCACCTCGGAGTGCAATTTATGTCACACGTACAGTACATGCAGAGGTATATGCACACAAATAGGAGTCACTCTGCTGGTAAGATGATGAAATAAAGGGAGATTGTTTCCAGCTGGCTGTACCAATTGAAGTTTTAACAATGTGAAACTATGCGCTCATATCCACTTTGTGAAATATGGGTTAAGCCAGGAGGTATGCTGCCTTGGGTAAGGCACTTAACCCACATTATCATGTTCCACCCAGCTGTTAGAGAGTAGGCTAAATAGGTCAGACAATCCCAACATGTTTGTCGTACTGTTTGAATTAACAGTCTTTCCTCTCCCGTGTCAGCCCTCTGTTTTATTCACATAGTCATTGTCACCATTTGAAATTATATAACCCAGTGCTGGAAATCTCCACTCCCCAAAATGGAGGAGCAGAGCCCTGGCTGCACGTGAGCCAACTGTAGATGAAGCAGTCGCTCAGCGGTGAGCTATGAGGTGTGTCTGGGTCCGGGCTTCACTACTCTGTGTGAGTGTGGGTGGGTGGGGGGTAAAGGCTGCTGGTATCCATGCCTCTGCCACAGTCCAGGTATTGAACTCCATCCAGCAAGGAGGCCATAAATCAGGCTGGATCCTGGCCTCCCTGGAAGGGAGTTTTCATAGGCTCTGCTTTGGGCTTTCATTGGGTCAAGTACATTAACCTGGCAACCCTCCACATTCCCATCTCTCAGAAGGTAGTGGTTGAGGGGCGTGTGTGTGTGTGTGTGTGTGTGTGTGTGTGTGTGTGTGTGTGTGTGTGTGTGTGTGTGTGCGGGGTGGATAAAACTGTCCTCTGCTTTTGCTCTCTCACTCTTCGCCCACTGCTGAGCCAACCTTAAAGGACTATGAAGAGTAATATGACACATTACAAAATGAGTAGCTTCAGCTGAGCAGTTTCATTGGTGGAAGACATGTTTCGAAGATTATGATACGACTCATAAATTTGGGCAGCACGGTCACATGTTGATTCTTGGGAATGGTGAGTAACACACAGAGAGCAAACGTTAAAAAGCCCAGAGTGTAAGGCCCTAACCATTGGAAAAAGTACTTTCCATTTGCCGCAACAGCATACAGCCTATACCATTATGGTTAATGTGTGTTGCCTGCAATGAACTGTTTTATACAATTACATATTCCATCAGATAAACATCTTTGCAGAGATGTACAACTCAATTAATTTTGGTAATTAAACACAACATTACATGACCCTCAGAGTAGTAGTAGTAGTTTTAGCTCTGGTGTCTGCAGTCCTTAGAAATGAATACTGAAAGTATTCTGAAATTCCCATTGCTGTTGAGGGCAGGGAAAATATAACGGGTTTATGGGAGCGTTTCACTGGAAACACCTGCCTGCTGCAGCTGGAAAGAAGCGGATGAGAGCGGCGAAAGTGAACCGAAACATGACGGGTCATAAAGCCAAACTTTTGAGTGGAAAAGATGTCACAGCTGAGGGGAACTGCAATAAGATCCTGTCCTGTTTGTTCATCACTATGAGCAATCATTTTTACACATAGTCATCCGATACCAATGGGTGATGTGCTCATTTCGTTTACTGAAAGTCAGTAAAGGATAAGGGATGGGAGATGATTCCTCTGCTCTGGTCTGTTCTATGTTTTACTTTCTTTTGATGTCACTAAACATATTAAAAGTGACATTTGAGTAGGATTGGGTACCATTCACATTTGAAACACTAACCTTAAATTGGGTTTTTCAGTTTTCACCTAAATCTTTAACAAATATCATTTCAGTGGTAGGAAATAAATCCAATCCTCAAGCAACAAGCATTTTCAATCCCACGCCGTGGAAACTGAAATTGAAATATGGTCAGAAATTAGTGGTGGCTGCAGCAGTCACCAACAAACAGCAGGGGATCTTTGTTGAAGTTACCTACTGGTGTAATACATACAGAGGTTTCAATCCAGGGACTGTAATACAACTGGTCTTAACATTCTTCTTCTTGTATCTGTAAGCAGACATGATGGATGTCAACCTGGTCTGTCACTTTACAGTCGATATCCTACACCAAACTATCTCTGGAGCACTAAGATCCACAACTTTGCATCATCCCTGGTAAGGGATACGCAGAGATCTGATTAGCTCCACCCTTGCTGATAAAGTACATGGAAGAATAAAGGCACTTATGTAATGGCAACCATAAATGACAGCAGAAGGCAGCAGTGACTATGTTTATGTTGCTTATTCATGTCAGCTCATGCGGGGATGTTTTCCTTCCCTGTCATGTACATACAGAATGAGCCAAACAGAGACTGGGACCCAAAAATACATTTGAACCCTGAGCTTCCCCGGGTGCATGATAAGTGCACAAGCAATAAATATGTGGAGCTTTTTCTGGTTTTGGGAGTTGGTAATCAAGTAAGTTCATGCGAATAGTTTTTGTTTTGGAGCAAACTGTAATGATGTCATCAGCTTATTTTTACTCACCGTACTGTAATATGGCACCAATCGATTTGACAGGATTATCTCGCCGGTAGTAAAGGAATTAATTTCAGTACAGTACCCAATCCTACACCTGAGCTCATTTTCCAGTAGTCTTCTGTACATGTCTTCACGCTTTAGTAACAACACAAAGAGAAGTCATGCTTCCTGAGCTGCAAGGAGATTCTGTTTGTTCTGTAAGCATGAGACTCCATTCGATTACTTCTAATCCAGCAGAAACTGTGTAATTTGATTAGTGGGAAAACAAGATCAGAGGTTGCAGACACCATTCAAATTTTTATTTTTTTCCTGTTTGTAAAGAGATTTCAGGATATTTATCCTTATTGGACATCTGGACTTTACTCCCTACTTCTTGCACCACCAATTCACTTACAAAGTCTGACTTGGCTTTTCTTTATTGCAGAGAAATTACCAGCAGCATAAACTATGAAATAGCTACGCATATGTGTATATGAATCTGTTAGCTGTGAGTGAGAAAATGACAAATTGAAAAAAAGCACAATCTACTCTGCCCATCCTTGAACAGCCTCCCTCGCATTCTGCCCATTTAACATGCAGTTTCACAGCTTAGATGCTGTCAGTCAGCTGGAGTGATACTATAAAAATGAAGTGTTACTACAGAGATGTGTTTCAGGTTGAGATGCACCAATCTATATTTTTTTCAGTTCAGATTCTGATGTTTTCAATCTGAATGAGATACTCATCTACCAATAATAATACCTGAGATTTTTTTTTTAACTATCATCATGATGGTGTTATGTTTCGAGGTACATCCTGAAGTTGTAGAAATGGCAGCGGTGTTGTGAATGGCAGTGCAGTGCTAGCTTACAGTGTCAGTATTAGTACGAGGTGCAATATGTCATAGTAAAACTCAGGTGTTACTGGTCTAGGGTCTGAGATGATAGGGCTGTGAAGATGACGGACTGGGAAGTTAGAAAATATTCTGGTCTGCTTTGATGCTGTCTGTATGTATGTATGTGGTGATCAAAGGACTGAGAGATCAAAGATGATGGGGTCACATACAGAATTGAGATCAAAGTCAGAGATCAAAGTAAGACATCTAAAATAATGACAAGCAATATTTTCAAGGAACATCATTCCTATTTACTAATGTGAAAATGATGGATGGGAAGTAAAGGCAAGTACTGTACTCGGAACTGTTTATACTTTCTCCTGTATTCATATTCAGCTGCGTCTGATGGCGACAGGGCTGCCGAACAGCAGGTGGAAGTGATGCAAGCAGACTTGTGTGGCCTACCTGAATAAATGTTTACGCACGATTTACGCAAAAAACAACCAAAAAATCAACAATTAAAAAAAAAAAAATCATGCATTTCTGCAATTTCCTCTGGCAAACACTGCAGTGCAAAATTGGATGCTGTTTTTTGAGGTTCTAGATGTTGTCATCAGTACAGAAACAATCAGTCTTTGCCCCAGCTGTCACGGTTGGATGAAAACTGAAAGAGTTCCAACTGTTATACAGTATAACCTTTGTATTTAAGCTGCCGCCGGGACATAAAATCATTAATAAAATCAAATATCTGATAACTGTGCTACTACCGATATATTTTTTAAGAATATGACATTTTTCTTTTCCCTTTTATATTAAAATGGATGAGAGCATTTACAGTAATACCATTTTAAAGCCGAGACAAGATAAAGTGACTGATGATAAATTGATGTGCTAAAAGAAAACCCCAGACAGTCCCCCTTGTGCTTTGAAGAGAGCATCCACTGCCGATGAACCGAGGAAGAACTGACAGATGCCAGCGAACAGAAACACCAGAGCCACATGGTGCATTCTTTGTCCTCATTGCCATATGGAAACAAGGAACAAAGGTAGCTGATGTGCCCCTCAGGACTCTATTAGAAGCTTACATTTAGGGAAAGCGCTGCTCCGGCCAACTAAAACACTCACATTTAGTTTAGTGTGGTCTATATCATGTTAGTCAGCCAGGCTGCAGGGCTATAAGCCAGCCTGGAGCATTCTGACTCACACAAGAGGAGTCCAAAACAAACTGTAAACTACGAAGGTGAAAAGGCGAGAAATTAGGAGATTACATAATCATCTGTTGGAGTAATCAGATTAACAGTGTTTTACATGAGGGCATGACCGACTGCAGGAAAAACTTGAATAGAAACAGCCAACGAGGGAGGAGAATGAGGTGATATCTTCTCACCTGTGGTGCACGATGTAGGTGATGATGGAGGCAAAGAGGCAGAGCAACATGACCGCCGTGCAGGCATACACGACCGGGTGCAAAAACTCCCCAGGGTACGGGGGGAAAGACAGCACCTTCTTCAGATCCTGCAGAGGAACAAGAGAACAAAACGGAGATTAGAGGAAAATGATGCTGATGAATGAGTGAGCAGGAGTTAGGCCTGACAACATTTCACAAGACAAAGATGATGAGCTCTACATATGCACAGGCACAGCGGCCTGTGCCAATGAGATACGCAGGCGAAATATAAATGAATGTCAAGGAAATGACTTAGAACACTGTCCAAATCAGCATAAAAGAGTAACAACCCTGTCGAGTGAATATTCCACCCCTGCATTTACATTTTGCATTTCAGGCATTTAGCTGACACTCTTAGCCGGAGCGACTGAATGCAACAATAGCATAAGCCTCCTAGTCTGCCAATATAAAGAGCAAAACAAAAATGGAGAGAAGCCAGGCAAAAAACCCCCATAAAGTTAAGTCGCTTTTTGTGTCTCTAAAAGACATATTGTTAACAGGCACTCATTAAATCCCTATCAACTTCACACTCGATTTGTTTGGGAATTTATTCTATATGACATCTAATTTCTCAAAGTCTTACAGTATAAGCTGCCGCTTATAACTCAGGGTACAGGCAAGATTTTTAAAAAAGCCATTTGCTCCTCATTCATCACTGTAAAGGGACCCATTAGATCTGTTGCATAGGGAGATAAAAAATGATCTCCAAAGTGATTGAAGTCAGTACACTGCTTGCCACAGGCAGGTGCAGAGAAAGGTATGCAGCCAACAATGAAGTCACGGTTTAAGCTCCATCATGTTGACGTTGCTAAATAAAGCACACCTTATCTCCATAACCCCGCCAGCTCAGTGAGAGTTTGTATCAGCGAGAATAATCCACAAACATGCTGTCTGACTCCATCGTTGTCTCGGTGAGTAGCCA
Organism: Aulostomus chinensis; assembly: GCF_037954235.1. NCBI lineage: Eukaryota > Metazoa > Chordata > Actinopteri > Syngnathiformes > Aulostomidae > Aulostomus > Aulostomus chinensis. The sequence continues at coordinate 20,925,546 of NC_141335.1, read as the reverse complement.
AGTGGGATATTCTCTTCCTGCCGTGTTTACCCAAAGGCTGATGAGCCCGGGGGTGGGGGTGGGGGTGGGGGAGGGACTTTGAGAGGTTGTGACCCTCAAAGGAACATTTATAAGAACACTTGTAAAATAGTGGACGAGCTGATATGAAAGGTTTTTAGGGCAGGACGCTGGGGATATGTAGAGCAGGAAAATACGTGGCAGACTCTCAACCTCCAGCCCTCATCACTGAGTCTAGCTTACCCTTTTCCCTGCGTTTTAAATGGAATAAGGAAAAACAATGTGAAAGATTTCGACCCTGAAAGTTTTTTGCTCATTTCCCAGCAATCACAGACTTCTGATATTCTCAAATTGATATTGTTACCCACACTTGTGTCAAGGCGCATACCAAAATATCTGTGGTATCCTCTCCACGAAACAGAAACTAGCGTTTTATGTATTTCCAACATGCGTTCCATTAAGACCGGTTTCTACTCTTTCTCTGGTTAGAGGCAGAGTAGGTCTACAGGCCTGGTCTGAAAAAAAATCAAGTAATATGTTGCTTAGCCCACTCAAATATGGATAAATGTTTGGAAAGACCTCCCCCCACAAACATGGGAGTCCTCATGGTCGAAATCATCTATGTGGGTTCCTGTACCGTGTTTGGCAGACATTAACGTCAGCAGTGCTAGCCTATAGCCACAGGCGGTGCTGGCATAACTTGACACATGGGTGAGAAGTCACTGAACTGATGCGCATCACATCAGTTGTTTTCTAATGACATGTGAGGTGATAATAAGGCTGAATAAAGACCCCAAATATTCAGTAGAACTGTCATTTGTTCATAAAACAGATCAAATTTCTATTTGTTGTGCTTTCTTTTTGTGTGCAGGCTTATAAATATGGCAAAATGTAACATTGCCCGTCAGTGAAGGTAGAGGGGCTAGGCAGCAGGAGGTTGAATATTTCAGGGGGTTTCAAGTTTGGGAAGCACTGCTTCAAGCACTGAAATACAGCAGTTAGACATTTCACACAAAAGGATCGATATCCTTCTGTTATCTGTTATACGTGAGGGTACAGTCAGCAGCCTTTTTTAAGCCACACATAAAGTGAAGCTTTCAAGTTGCTAAATGCTCCATTTTCTTCACCATCAAGTCTCCTACGGTGTGTGTACCATTAGGTGCTGGACAAGTAAAGTGTATGATGGGTCCGTCACAGCATTTTTTTTATTATATTTATTTATTTATTTTTTGCTGTAAGCTGCCCTGAGACGTGTGTGACTGAATCAAAACAGGGTCTGGAAAACAAAAGCTGAAATTTATTCCGCTGAGCCAAAAGAAACTGCAGAGAAACTGCAGAGGCAAGTTAAATTAACCACGGCTCAGGTCATAAAAATTAACATTCTGATTAATAGCGGATGGGTCGGGGGTGCTGAAATAATACATCATTAATTTGGGAAACAGTAATTACATTCTCTAAAATGTGAACATATGGTAACATGTGATTGCATAGCTGCAGGACCGTCATGCCTGCACAGCAGCTGAAAACTGCGTCTCCCCCAAGACCACCGCCCTTTTAAGATATGTCAGCATAACATCATTGTTTATTTACATCACAATTCGTCAGGATTGCTTAAGTTAATAATTCATACTGGTACACGTAAACACACCAAAAATCACCTCATATTGTTCAGCATAAGTTAAAGGGTATTATAGAGGTGGAGTGAAATGTCCAAACAGATGTTGGACGATAAAAACAGGAGAAAACTAGGTGGTGGTTGGGTGATTGATGTCCACATTCTAATATCAGAGCGGATTTGGGCATCACAACTGTAGACAAACATAATTCTCTGTGGATGCGCAGTCCTTAATATAAAAATATTACACCTCTGTAGAACATTTTTACCTAATTGTTGAAAGTGTTCAACCAAGTGAGCACGATCAGCAGTCTTTAAAATAGACATTTATGGCTTTGCAGCTGGTAGTTTGGCCACAAAGTCCAAAAATGACAAAAGGGGGTGATGAGGAAAGAACTGGAGAAGAATGCAATTACACCTGAGCAATAAAGTAAAATGTACTTCTGTTTGGGAGCAAAGGAGAAAAGACAGAGAGTGGCCCTTAGCAGACCAATAGAAAAAATAATGCAGATTCCAAAATTGTAAACAGCTTCACATCATTTGTTAGTTAATGAGTTACAAGGAATTATTAAGTTTGTATTTGTCCTCCCAGCGAAGTCATGGAAGGACAATGAAAAATGTGTTCATTACAGCTCAATGCACTGATGTTGTTAAAAAAACACACATCGCTCACAGCATCAGCACGAAATCCTGCTAAAACTATAAAATTAAGCTTTTTAGCCAGAAAGCTGATTTTTCTATTGTGGCACTTCTTAGTTTACATCATGACTAAAAACCCCACGCACGCAAACATCAACCCAAGGTCAAAGAGAGAATGTTTGTGAGAGAGTCAGGTTCTGCATCACTCATGACAACATCGCCCATCCATTTTCCACCACTGATCTTGAACCTGGCCACAGCAGTTCGTACGGTAAGGTCACACAGACTTCCTGTGCTGACTCCAGCCGGGATAACCTGGTTCCAGCATGTGCAATGTCACCTCCTTAGCAGGGAAGGAGTCCGAGCTCAGGCTCAGGAAGTGAAGTGATGATTTGTCTCGACTGATAGCAGCGGGTGTTGAACCAATTTCCCGGAGAAAGGTTGGTCTGCCTTGTCTGTATACAGCGAGCGGCAGGTAGAAGTATCTGGAACCACCTACAGGTTGGATTCTGCAGAGGGCTCCAATGCTTACATGAACAAGGTGTTTGTTTATCAAGAAAGTTGGCCATTATGAACAGTATATTTGAGCACATGGTGGATCAGATCAGCGATTGACGAGTTGGTACCCATTTCCTCACCTGATCTTCTCGCTATGTGTCAGACATTCGAGTAAAGAAATGAGTTGAGACATCAAGATGATGGCGAGTTGGTGCAGGTGGCGTGGCTGTCTTCCAGAAAGGTCTATTAAGCACAAACAGGTGGGGAACTGGAAACATCTGGCAGAGGAATTCCTCATGCATCAGTGGGTATGGAATGTGGAATCAGCTGTTTGGAGCTGTAATCTCACCAACAGCCAGCTGGTAAACATCTGCAGTTAAGAGATTTTGGGTGATTCAGTGAGTTGCTGGTTACTGAAGCAAAAACTTGACGTAGAGGGGGTTTGGGAGGCCATGAGAGAGGTCTTTTGAGTGGCTTCCTGAATGCTCTATCAAACCCTTAGGAGTAGAAGACGGTTACACAGGTTTGGCTCAGAAGTTGAGAACTGCTGGCGGTAACTGGGATGTTGTTGGGTTTCTGAGCTGGTTAAGTAACTCCCCCATGGCTCAAAACCAGGTGAAGAGATTTTACTGATCCTGCTATTACCAGAGAGAGAACTGTGTCCATGCTCTTGGGGGATGCTCAAACTTGTACCTCCTAGATTTTGGGCTGTAGCAGGGCTGTTTCTTCTCACTGATCATATTTTTGACATTCATATAGGCTCTAAATGTGCAGCGGGAAGCGGATGATCCCATCTTATTAGTGAAACTCAAGTTCCCCTCATTCATCTACCAAAGCTCTGGTCATGTCCAAGTCCTGCATGGAAACCTCAGCACCACTGCCAGACCCTGCCTGAGTCCTCATTGGCCAAGTGCGCTAACAGAGTGAAAACAATTTAATTCAGAACGAACAGCTACAGCAGCTCGACTTTAATGTTGCCAGCGGCAGGAGCAGCAAGCAAGTTAGAGCTGTGATGCACCTCTGCAGAGAGAACCAAGCAGCGACCCGTCTCCCTGGACATGATGCAGCAAAGACTGTAACAAGTATCTGAGCCACAAATGTTTTACAGCCTGGCTCAGTAGCGATCCATTTCCCTTTGTTTCTCAACAGGGCTTTTCATATATATGCACATATGTGCACAGAGACCACACACAAAGATCCCCCCATTGCTTGTGGGCAGAAGTGTTGGATTGAAAGTTAAAAAAAAAGAAAAAAAAGATGGCAGATACAAACAGCCAAATCAAAAATAATTGAGCAGTTAAACACGATGCTAAACATCAAATGGTAAACAAATGCAGTGACAGTTAAATGGCCGAGGATAAGAGGAATGAATAAAATGTTCTCATGGGACATACGATAGAAGATTTTCTGCCTCCAACGATTACAGATCACCCACAGCTGTGTGCTGAGCTGCTGCTAATCCGTAAGATGTCATTGTTTTCTTACAAAACCACATTCTATGTGTGCCCAAGTGCCTTATCTTAAAAAAAGTGCTATGCTGGTACTTCCATTAGAGTACAGAAGAAGAAATCGGTCTGTTGTACAATGCACTTCACCAACATGTCAGCAGAGGCTCAACTTAAAAAAAAACCAGTCACAAACTGAGGAAATGCTACTTTATAACTTGTTATCATTTATGCTAGCAAACAGTGCAGGCAGTATCTGCTTTTCAATGAATGCATTGAGGTTAGAGCAATCATTATAATTACTGCTTTATTCTATTTATTTGTTCTTTTTTTTATTTACAGGGGGAAGGCGAGTAACTCTTACAGTCAAGTGAACAAGTCAAAGTAAAAAGCAACTATTTCTTTTGCCCCCAACCCCATACCTCCAAGCTACAATATCTCACTCTTGGAAAATCAAATAAAACAGAACTGAATTGAATTCAACTGAATTGAATTAAATTAAATAATGAATGCAGCAGTAAGAATAAAAGGGACAGAAGAGATTCATTAATATCTCCTCAGAAGGACTGGCACACGGTATGCATCAAGTATTTTCATGCAGATATCTGAACCATCAAATCCTGTATGACAAACAAATTCACAAATTAATGATGATTTTTTTTTTTTTTTTTAGGGGGGGTTTTATCTCAAGTTCATATTTTTGGCTGATGATTTTCACTTGTGGATATCGGCAGCTTGTCTCAGCCTTTTATGAGTAGAATGAATATATTTGGGTTTCGGCCAGCCAGCTAGTAGGAGAAAAAAAGACTGATTGTAAACGAAAGTAATCATACAGCTGCAGCTTTAATTCAGACGTTGGATGTTACAGCTGAAATGTTTCTCAGTCTTTCCTCGGTCATTATAGTTGCTGTGTACGTAGAGCTCAAGTGTTTTCAGAATCACTTGAGGGAAGGATAAGAAAAGGACAAGATAGAAAAACAAAGCAATCTTGCTGCTTGTGCTGATGTAACATGTTACTCATCGAAATCAATAGCAGACGAATGCGGGCTGAACAAGAATCAGTGATACCAGAAGAAAAAAAGTACAACACAGATTCCAGATCTGCAAAAGAATATGAAGCCACCCGAAAGGTGGGAGATGAGGCAGGCTGGTCAAAAGGGAAGAAAGTGAACATCACTGTCTCCTTCAGCAGTACCCTTGTGCAGGGTGCTTAACAGCTGCTCTGTGGGCCAACATTTTATGGAGCATCGTATACAGCTGTGTTAATGCAGAGAAGGGCAGAACTGAGGTTGGAGTGTGCATGCTCAGCAGAAGCCTCCCCTGGACAAATAAAGGTTAAAAACAGCCTTACAGCAGACGGAGTGCAGAACAACAGGAAAAAGGAAGAAGGGTGAGGGGAGGCTGTTAACATCAGCTGGACCAGACCCAATGAAAAATGGCAATGTGGACTCCAGGCTGAACTAGAAGTGTTTATGCTCCTGGGGTGATACGGGGAATACTGCAGCACAGAGGGAAGAGACACAGTGATTCAAACATGTTATTATCTACATGTACATCAGAATGTCTTGTATTCCTGTCCCTAAAAGTCTTCATGTGTAGGTCTTACTATGCAGCATGACACAAGTGGTCTGTAAAGTTGCAATTCCCTTGTTGACCTGGCTGTCATGATGAGTGATAGGCTATTGGCGCTGCTCGCAGCATGCTCCCAACAACTCTTCTCTGTTGTGCTCTTCCTCACAGAGCCAACAGCAGAATGTCAACTAGGGACAGGAGCAGCTTCAAATGTAACTCCTCCAGGCCAGTTATTATCATTACCCCTGTGCTATTACATCACAACACCATCCGTGGCCACTTTATTATTGTGTCTGTGCGGCAGGACAATGTGATCAGTCATTTGACAGCACGATTCATTAAAGCCAGGCTACGATATTACCATACATGGCAGCTTAGCCTGTTCTGGATTAGCACTTGCATGTTACGTCTAAACATGCCTCCATTGTCCCTCAGCCTCAGCAGCTAAACCGGCCCCTGATCCCCTGTTTGTGTAGCTACAACTTTAATCCATGATCTACCCTCCCTGTGCCACAATCAGATTATAAGAGTCAATTAAACTTAGTCTCATCCATAATCTCAGCACACAGGCACAGTGGGTGCAAGGTTATCAGGCCGGCAAAATAAAATGGGACAAACACTGCTGTGGATTTATGGGTCTTGTTTGGGCCTCATGGTTGGTTATCATGATGCACAACCTGTTGCACACGTGCAAAGAAGTCCCCTGGCTCTAGCAATTCCTCAACAAAAATGTGTTTTTGCCTTGCATACTCACAAATATGATTTCTGCTCACAAAACTGTTTTTTTTCCCTCCTACTGTACATCACTTTTATGGTACTTCAGAATGCAGACAGGGCCAGACACATATATTTTAGCTTGAAGCTAATGATGAATGACAAAACAATAACAACAACAGTACTGCTGTTGTTATTGTACTATTACTGCCCAACAACATCAGTTCACGGTGTATTAAACATCTCCTGTAACCAGTCATATACTATGTATGTTAGCTGTCTGTCCCATCAGCTTCAAGTTGAATATACGTGGCTGGCTCTTTCTGACCTTTGAAGTCCCAAAAAAGTAATACAGGTAGGAAAAGCTGTACTTAATGAGCTCAAAATACCGATTTGGGAATACTTGAAAGGCAAATTAAACATTTTGTGTGGAGTATAGCTTTAATCCACTTTGTTTTTGATTGACAACTCTCTAAGCAAATTTGCAGCATATGACCTCACAAATGTGCTCCTTTCCCTAGTGTAATCAATGGAGCACGCAAGAATGCACAAAAATTGTGGATAAGAAAGAAAAGAATGGGGGGAGAGGAAAACAAAATCTTCTAGTGAACAGCCTGCAGGCGCTCAGCTCCCATCCAGCACTGTATTTTATCATCCCTGAGTGGCCTGGTGCACGCTGGAACAGAACCAAAGCGAGAGTGCAAATCAAGCCCACTCTGGCTTCCCCGAACACCACTGGATAACAGAGAGAGACAGGACACCAGCGGGACAAAACAACCTCTGGACTTGACCGTGGTCTGAAAGACGGTCATGCACCATTAACACAGATCATCAATGTTTCAGCGGCACCTTGTGGCTGTCACTCAGCTCGTAGCTTTGAGATACGGTCATGCTCGTAATCAGCACCTCGGCGAGCAACTGTTCAACAGTGGAGGCAAACGAGACCTACTACGAAAGAAGAAATCAACTCGCATGGAATCAAGGACACATCCATCAAATCAGCAGGGGTTAGGAGAAGATGAGGAACATGGCCCCTCTATATGAGGGTTCATGCACAGACTGATCAGCCGCGCTGCATTTATCTCCTCCGACATCAAGGGGCTATTGTTTCATTAGCATTAATTTCTCCAGAGCCAAGATTAGAAGTGTTGTATTTAGCTTCAGGCTATTCAAATTCCAATACAGAAGTTAGTGTAATCGCTGTTCTGTGGAGACATTTAAAGTGTGACTATCAAATAAAAGAGCCTTCTGCACTGCTCAAGCTTGCAAACAGCTCATAATTCACTGTGGGCCCCTGACAAGTGGAGGAAAATGACGAGAATGCTCAAGTTTGCTATGAACCGAGTGAATCAATAGACACAAATGTGAATGCAGGGAGAAGATTGCTTTTTAATATAGGGCAAAGACACTGAAATGACTCTAATCTCTTTCTTTCTTCAGCTTTTATTCATCCACGGATGATTTGCAGAGCGTGACGCCTCCTTTGACACGCATGCTGTTAAACACATTGGCAACTGGTAGCTGCCCAATCAGATCACAAGCTGGCTGGTGTTTACTGAGTCGCTCCACTGCAACAACTGGGGATTTTCTAATGCCTTTCTCAAAGGCTTCCTAAAAAAAAATACAAAACCCCCTCGACATGTTGCATGATGTTGTGGTGCAGCAGGATATTATCAGAGCTGAATCAAATTTAAATCCCTCATGGAATTTATTTTGGGTTGAGTAGATGAAGATTGGAAATAACTCATACTCGAAGATGCAATTGAGATCTTGGGATACCAAGTTTTGTTGTCTAAAAAAGCAGATATTTTTATCTCAAGTCATGTTAAACTATGTAGCTACAACCACTGAGTACTCTCCACCGGCTGTGTCCCTGTTTCACACTACATATTAATGCCTTTTAAGAGACACGAGAAATTTTATAAACCCCAAATATTCTTAAAAATGCTATCTACATATTACAGATCAGAAACAGATCTTCAAGTGAGATCTCGAAGAGCAGGACCCTTATTCAGTACTATTTTCACCAGCAGAGGGTGCTCAAATGAAGTAGAATTGGAAAAAAATAGCCATTTAAAAATTCAAATCAAATTTCAGGGGATATTCATTCGTCTATCTAAAGTTTATTTGTAAAGAAAGTAAAAGGTCATCTAGTTTCTTTAAAATGTAGCATACTCATTACATCAAGTGATGCAACATGGCTGCTACACTGATTCAGGGTGCCTTTGTTAACCCTGAAAGGATCATAGAACACCAACAGCTTCTCGATAGATCTAAAACATCCTGAAACCCACGGCAATGCTAACTTCCAGGTCTATGTCATCACTGCACTGCTCAACAGACACATGGCAGGGCCATTCGTAAGAGCAGTATGACTGACCTGATCACCGGAGACCACTTTGCCATTAGCTGGCGGTGCAGGATGTGAAGATATATCTTTACTATATAATAACAACTGACGGAAATGCAAGGCACAGAATTCTGAAAAAAAAGTGCAATGAGCACGTTCCAAAGCATCTCAGGTCGAAATCTTCATTTTCCCTTTTTATCATATAGGTGAGATATCCATTATGCAATATTATATGTCCCAAAATGCAATGCAAATGTGGTAATAAGAGCCCTTTCTTTTTCTCAGCAGACAAAGCAGTTCATAATCTTCCCTGCTTGTGGACACAAACACACACACACACACACACACACACACACACACACACACACACACATCCATCCACACCATTCTGGGGCTTGTTGTGTTAGAAAAATTTGACATGTCACCAGGAGGAGATTGAACCACCAATCCTGCAATGACTGATTCTTCCTCTTGAGCCACAGCCAGCAGTATAGCACAAAATTCAAGGACCCAATACATAACCAGCATCTATGAGCCCATCCATGTCTTGATCCATGTCTGCCAAAACTTTTAAGGGCCCTCCTCCATCTGGGGCCACTTTATACCCTGCTAACATCTAAACCTGGCCATAGCCTCCACAAAGCAAGTAATAAATCTCACATTTATTAAATAGTAGAAAGAATTTTTCTTTTTGTGAAGTTTAACTATAACAGTCACTACCTCCTGAAATGGATGTATGAATATTTCTCTCTCAGCTTCAGGACTTGACAAGTGCAGTACTTTGTCTTTTTACTCAACCCAGATCCAAAATGGCACCAGTCTAAACTCTATCCAAGTTCCCTGTCAACACCTTCTACCTCAAACGGTGGATGAGCTCATCACAACCCTGCTGCTCCTCCCTGCATCTCCTCGGTCTAAGACCATGAGTCAGTGACTTGAAAATGAAGAAAACTCTCAAATGTATAGCAAAGGAGCTGCAAGGAATCTTACTTCTTAGTTGTATATGTGTGTGTGAGTGAGAGAGAAAGATAGAGGGAAAGAGAGAGAGAGTGCGAGAGAGAGCGAGAGATGGTTGCTCTGTGTTGACTGAGAGGGGTGACTCATCCCTTCCAATCACTACCGAATAGTCGATGTTTTGGGCTCTATGCATGTTCTCTACATGGATTACTCATGTGAGCACACATGCATTCACATTAGCTACATCTCATTTACAGTCGTGGGCATGGACACAGCAGCACCAGCACATAAAAGCCAAACAGAGGCACACATCCACACGCACATGCCAGAAACACCTCGGTTCTCTTCCACACACCCTGCTCACACACTGTTCTCAGCTCTCTGGGACGCTGATTCACACACAGAGCAGAAGCATACATTACACCGGTCTGCTCCTCGTTCCCTTGCAGGTCGATACATTGTACCGAAGCCTGCCATTTTTCTCTGCTAACAATGAGTGAAAATAGGGCAGTGCTGTTCTGCTCTGTTAACAGTGAAGAGACGCGGCGGCCGGGAGGAAGCACAGGAAGAACCTCCTCTGCAAAGCAGCACGGTCTCTAACAATGTATTCCTCTCCGGTAGCTGGGTAAATATACTTGCGTTTGCCTGCGTGGTGCATCACAGCACTGAGGAGGTGCTTTTACAGAACTCACACATACATCTGTTGCTGGCCACCATTTTCATGTCCTCTCTCCTGCGCAAACATCTAACAGCCCCTCTAGAGCTGGCTGACTACATAAAAAGCAATGTTGGGTATTTGATGGCTCTATTTCCATTAACATAGAAACCACATTGTACCGCATGCGTTTTTGTGGGTGAGTGGTCTTTCTATCTGAAAAGCCAAAATAAATACCTTATAAAAATGAATGGCCTTGTTGTGATGTTTTCAGCACTGTCAGGAAGTGTAACGGGACTGCTCTGTGCTCTACAGTGGCAGCGTTTGGCCCCCTGAGACAGAGGTGCTGCGAGACAAGAGGGGGTGTGAGGGATGCATTTGAATGAATGCAGTCAACCGTGCAAAGAGTAAAAAGGAAAAAATAAATAAACGCATGAAGAATATGTTATGAACAGCTTCTAACAACATCGTCTTGTTGCAGGGACAGAAGTGAAAAGACGGGGAGATAAGGAGATGAGGGGTGATAGTATGTTTCCCTGCATCCCCACCACAAGCAATTTTCCTCCATCTTTGATTACAGATTGCCGGCGGGAATCTCAGTCCAGTCACCATCTAACATTTGTGCTACTGATTCCATTTAGACCTAACTGGATGCTTCATCTCCTCTGCCGGCTATTTGCATGTTTGCATCTCGTTTGTGTCATTTACAAAGCGAAGGCGATGTGTCAGGACAGTGAAAGAGGGCAGAATTTCAGCGAGCAGATTACTTTTCACCTTTGATACCAAAGCACATCACTCACGTGTGGGGATGGGGGTTTTGGGAGCAAGATTTTTGAGCAAGCTTTGAAGTTGAAGCGCGGCGTCTATGCAGAAAAATCCTGAAGGGTGAATCACTCAGGCATGGATACATCCACACAAGGCTTCACCCACTCTGACACTTTCCTTCACACACATGCTTACAGTGAGCATATGAGCTCAAACCGAGAGGGTGACACATGCACACAGAGGGGAAAAAAAAAACAATTTGATGTTACACTGCCACTACAGAAAAACCTGATAATGTTTTTCCCTATAGAAATGTGTTGGATGCGAATGCATGTAATGGAACCTTTTATGACAGAAAGAAGCTTTGAATTGTGTCTGAATCTGGCGCTGCTTCTTTTTCAAAGGCAATTTAAATAGTGCTGCTACTGTATGTCAACCAGGTCTAGTGAAGCATTGTCAGGAATTACAACCTCTGGCATTTGATGTGATATACAGCATTTGTATTGACTTTTCTGCCTCTTTCAACTCTCAAATACACCAATTTACTTTCTTCTTCAGCTAGTAGCTTACAAACCTATGGATGTGGATTTGTAAAGTATAATGAGGTAACTTTTGTTGTGATTTGGCACGATGCAAATAAAATTGACTTGACTTGATTTGTGCCGACGGAGTGCATGTGTGTTTAGAGAAGAAGTCTTTTTTGCCAACAAAATTCATCTGGAACCTTTCTGTGTTCACCAAAATCTCCAAGTTTTCTGAGCTCTAAAGCAGGAAGACAAAAAGGACCAAAAGATTAGAAAGAAATATGGGATGTAGGAGGAGGCTGAGGAGGCTTTAGCAGTAGGAAGGCACAGCTCAGCTCAGCTGATATATGGACACAAAAGGGCGTAGGCAATGTGCAAACTGTGGCGGTCACATAAGGGTTCCTGTTGCAGAACTGTTAAGCACGAATAATGCCAGGTCATGTCAATGACTCACTGGGTGCATGTTTGGAGTTGGTTCGTGTGGGTGTTTTTACTTTTTACCAGTGTGTGACTACATTTGTCTATATATTTCCAGGTGAGGTTTTCTATTTCACTTTAACATACTGTATGATATTGGTATTTATACTCTCAGAGGTGATATTGGTCAAAATATGAAGGCAGCACCAAAAGTGATATGTACTGTATTTTCACATTTTCAAGAACAGCAAGGACAAAATGTAAATTAAACCCTCTGAATTACAAATGAAAGTGCGTATTTTCAAAAACCCGGCATGTTGGCACATTCATGCGCAAGTATGAATTTGCCTTGTATAATAAAGACAGAGGAGGTTCCCTTGAAACACTGATATATATCACTTGATAAAAATACTCTCAGGAAGGCAAAACTACAACACTGTGTGCATCAAAGTAGGCTTGTGAGGATTGTATATTGTGTTTCTTCTGTTATAATTTCCTGTTCATTTTCTGTAAAAGCTATTTTCCACCTACAGCGCTTGTTGCACAGCCAGCTGTCCAAGGAGAAGGATTCTCTCTTTGAATAGACTCTCGTGAGGTTTCTTGCTTTTCTTTCCTAATGTGTTCCGGTTGTTTGAGGAGTTTTTCCTCGCTGTCTCAGGCCTGTAAAACCCTGGGAGACATTGTATGGGCTATCGGGCAATGCAAATAGAGCTAAACAGTGACCGCCCACTCATACAGTTCAGGTTTCAGAAGTCCCACTGATGTGTGTTAAACCAAGTGTTTTTAAACCTGGAACCAAACCAGCCAGCCAGCAGATGAATTGTGACCATGACAGATTTGATATGACACGAAAATATAACAGAAAAATTGGAGAAAAAGGCAAAAGTACAAGACTGTGTACATAATTATCGTAAGAGTTGGGGAACTATTCACCCAGGAATTGTAAAGTATATTTCAGAACCAATGTTACTCCATTTTGTGACACACTGACACAGCAGCTTGCTTGTCACTCATGTTAATGAAAGGTAAATGGACTGCATTTATATAGCTGCTTTCTACCTTGGTTGTACTCAAAGGGCACACAGCGTTGCCTCTTTCACCCACTCACACACACACACACACACACACACACACACACACACACACAGATACACTCACAATCTCACACACACGCACACAAATACTGATAGTGGAGGCCATGTAAGGTGCCAGACATATTAAACTATTCAATGCTTGGCTTGAGAAATGAAAATCATGTTTCTGAAGCCAGGTTCCTCTCAGTCAATCACAAGGAAAGACAACATAGCCGACATTGAGGAGTACAGTTAACATTTCCACGGTAAAGTCGCTCTAGGACTGTGGGTGCTGTAGTAGTAATCTGTGAAATTGCTAATCAAACCTGTTTTTTTCTAAAAATGAAGGTTGATTTCATATAAATCGGAGCAGGTATCATAACTTATTAACAACCTGCACACTTATGGTGATCCAATGGCCGATAATCAACTCCTCTCTTGTGATTATGACTGGGATTTTACCTTCTGGGACCTTACTGTTGAGCTCTAAACCTCACTCTTAAATCACCTCTTTACGTTGACTGGAGGCCTTTTACACATTCCACCTCGTCTTATTCACTAACCACTCTCAAGGCCCAGGTAATGATGATTTATGATACTGTAACCTGCTGTGTGCCCATAACAACAAGGGTTAATCTCCCAGCACAGCAGTCTACTCGCTGACCAGCCTCTTCAACCTCACCTTCACCTGGGTCACAGCACAAGTGTAACCTGCCTTGTGTAGACAAGCCATGTGCTGCACCGGACTCCAACCCTTGACCACAACACGGAGTTAGACGTGCTTGCAAGGGGGCTAAAAACCCACAGGCGCTACTGTCAGTGGCCATATGCCTTTTAAAGCAGTACTTTACCCCCCAAAAAGAGTATTTTGCCTTTCAAGTACTCACAAATAGGTGGCTTAATTTCACCTTTTTCCCTCCTCCATCACTTCATTATGACTCCAGAATGCAGAAATCGCCAGCCACGAATGAACTTCTCCAAGGATGAGTAAAAGTTGGTGTGCACAGCAGCTGAAAGTATTATTCTAACTTGGTTAGTTTCTTCCTTGTAGGCTTGTCATATGAACATTTCAATATTTGTTAAAAGCAACATACAGGGATGTTCTGTATCATTTTCATCCCAAACAAATGCAATTTGGTTTTTTTTATGTATCTTAAATCTTCTCCCTGTAGTCCCATTGATTAAAATGACCAGCTTCTGATCAAAGGAAGATCTCAACATTTCTCCAAGAGGCAACAATAGAATGGAGATGAGCTTTTGTGTCATTTCTCTCAGTCACCTGCAGACACCACCCTGCAGAAGGACATTCGCTTCTATATCTTGCAGTCTGAAATGTGCCGCTGATGGGTAAAAGGCTGAACCTCCAGACCAAAGCCAGCTAAAGACCATCAAAACCAGGGTCCACCTGCTCCTATCCACTGTTGGATGTATTTAATTGGTGGTGGCGGTGACGAGCCCTGAACTTTGTTCATTTCTTTTCCTGTTCTTACAATAAAACTCTGATTTAACATGGCTTTAATCTTGTCTTATTCATTCTTCTGCATGGTACATACAGCAGACATGACTATTTATTCAGTTGATTTTCTTCTCAACCAGACAAACTGTAGTTAGTTTGATTCCACAAACGTGATGCAGCATGGCAGCAATTAACCTGACGCACTGCCAGGAGCAGAGGTGACAAAAGTCTGAAGTTTCATTTGCAAGTGCAAATCTTAATGCTTCATTTGGATTTTTGTCAGAATCGGATTTTTTAAACGGGCTGTTTACATTTAATTTTTAAGTGTGTGCATGTGCAGACCAACTAACAATGTAGTCACACACATCATGCTGTTACTTCCAGCCCAGTTCCATTCATCCATCCATTTTCTACTGCTTATCTTGTTAAGGCTATCCCAGCAGCCTTTGGGTGAGAGGAGGGGTAAACCTTGGATAAGTCGCCAGTCCATCGCAGGGCCCTCTAGTCCAGTTGTTGGTGATCAATGCACAGTTGTTATATGAGCCCTTAATTTTTGCTTCTATTGAAGCGTCCCCTCAACACCTCAATGTCCCTTCTCTGAGCACCTTCGTCATAACTGTCCTCCAGAAGCTATTTGCACAGACTGACTTCCGTCTGTGCTGAAGAGTGACACATTTAGTTGAAGAGTGACATCAAAGTCACTTGAATTCCAATTTGACTGTTCCCACAGAGGATGGGGGGCAAAAAATCAGATCTGTATCTGATTCAGCACCACATATTAAAGTGGCCAAACTGCTTCAGGCCACATTTGCCGACAGTGTGAGGAACGCAAGTAAGTGTAAAGTGTAAAGCCGATATTAAACTATTTTTATAAATAGAATTTCTCCCCAGCTTCGTCCCTCTTGTTAGATTATAAATACTCTGTGTAATTGACAGCACAAAGACGGAGAGAGGAAGTGGCTAGCAGGCAGGTAGTCAAGACCACATGACCACAGTGAGGCTGGTTTGACCACAATCAGACGATGGAGTGTGTGGTTCTGACTCAAACTTGTTTTAGTGCATTTCCTTTCAAATCTGCCTCACCGGAACGTTCACCTTCTCAGGGAGGTTAAAGTCACTATGAGTCATTGCCTCCGGTCTATTTAAACATCTATTATATTGACGTCTTTTTGTTCATTCTGAAGCATTAATATAACACTATTATCAACTTAAAATTAGAAATATGGGGAAGGAATAGAAAAGTTTTTTTCAAGTTTTACCAGAGGTTTGATTCTTGTAATTTGTTGTTTTATTTTTTTTCCTTGATCATAAATCTATTTTTTGACATTTTTTTTCCTCATGTTTGAAATATACATGTACATATGTCCACTTTCAGCAAACATCCCTTCACCATTTTTAGCTAATACGCTCTACTTACAGCTCAAGGAAAGTCCAACACCCATGTTCATGGTGATCATGGCTCATGTCACCCACACTCTGACTAACCGATGCGTTTTAATACTTTCAGGAACACAACAAAGCTCTCTGACACAGGTTCATGGATTTGGGGCTTTTGGTCTCATCGTGGGATTTGTTGACTCAAGGAAAAAATAAATCACCCACGCCTCATCCTTGAAGGCTGGCTCCTGCTTGCACGCATGTGAGCCCAATCAGAGTGTGTTATGGACTTCCATCCATCCATCCATTCATTTTCTATACCGGGGGGGTGGGGGGGGGGGGTAAAGCCTATCCCAGCTGACATTGGGAGAGAGGTAGGGTTCACCCTGAACGTGTCGCCAATCTGTTGCAGGGCCATCAGGAGCAATTGGGAGCTCAGTATTTTGCTCAAGGACACTTCGACACGGTCACCGGGGGAAGGGAAGATTGAACCAGTGGCCCTACCAGCGATTGCTAAACGTTCTTCGAGCCATGCCGCCCCACGTGTTATGGACTTGTCTGCTCCAGATATCATCAGGTGGTAGCAAAGGTCCTGATTAAAAATGAATGAATGAAAAAGTGTAAGTGATTTGCATATTTTGGTTTAATCTTGCAAATCCTTCATAGTTTATCCAAGAAGAGAATACTGGTATCACATCCGAGAAAAATAAAAACTGAGACCTCGGACTAAAAAATCTGAAGGGCTCTTAATAGTCCTTGCCAAAAGATATACCCTCTGTGCCCGTCATGTTATCGCTCCCACTTGAAATTACGTAAGTCTCATTTTCTGCTGTCCTTATCTTTCTCCTCTGAGTGCACAGGGGGCCACATTGAATCAATAGCTGCTCCCTAATTAAAAGCCAAGCAACCAGCACCAGCAGCAGCCCTGCCCCCTTACAGTACATTCAAAAAGAAGCAACACCAGGGCATGATTGTACCCCTGCTTGCATGTCGAGAAGACAAATGAACTTTTACAAAGAGATTAGGTCATGAGGTTAAATGTCAAAGGTTATGCTGATCATGATTGGTTGCGACCACAATAAGATACTTGAAAGAGCTGAATTTTTAACTTCTATTATGGAAATCAGTGTCACCATTAACCCTTGGCCTTTAGTGTTTTGGGGATGATGGAGTCACTGATGAAAGTGTGGCTACAGCAGCAGCAGCAGCAGTGGCGGGGAAAGGTTGGTGGGAATAGTAGCTGACAAACGAGGTGGACATGCAGACAGCTAGCCAAACATCCAGGCAGCAACAGGGCTGGGTCACTCTATATACTGCCCTAATAGAGAAGAAAAATAAGCTCTTAATGTGTTTGTCTAGACTGGCCTGCTTTGTGCAAATGAGGCACTGTCCGCTTCACTTAAACGCAATGCACAAATACAGCAGGCCAGTTGAAAGCCAGTGACAGGAACTCAAACAGAGGCAGAGAGAGATAGAGAGGCTGTTTACACAGCTCGCCCTCATTTCTACCAAGCTGTCTCTGGGGTTCAGAGAGGGTCGTACCATCGACTAGGGAACAGCTGGTGAGAGATGTGGGAGGAGACATCGAACAGCCGACGACATATCATGATGGGAACGGTATTTTCAAAAGAAACAAAAAAAAACAAACAAAACTTGAGTCCTGCTGGGTTGAGGCTGTGTGCTCTGACAGAAGACGGTGAATCATGCATGTCAGATGGTCTTTGGCACATTTGAATCACTTGTGACTAACCATGACTGTGTAGCAGCAGCATGTGTGTCCACATCATGTTGCCATGTGAAAAAAAAACAAAAACTCATTTACATCATGTCCGAGAGTTCATATCTAATCAGCTGAAAAAATGTGTGCCAAAATCATCGACTTGGAAATAAAATCGGAATATGACTACATCATTATCGTTCATGACAACGGCTTGTCAGCAAGGACAGCTTTACATTTCCAGCCGGCAGCGTGCCTCTCCAAAGAAGCTGCAGCAGCTTTTTGGCTGCCAATTAATCAGCGGCTGTATATAAACAACATCAAAGCTGTGAGACCACCGAATAGCCCATTAACTTTCTTTACGCACGCACATATGCACACACATTAAGTGCTACAATCCCGTCTGCTGCTTGCAGCACAACTGTAATCTCTCCTGCCGTTCGCTGTGGAGCACACATTTGAATAACAATAAAAGCAATGTTTTAAAAAAAGAGGTAGCTAACATGTCCAATAGGAAGTATTGGCTTGCTTCAGCAACACCAGGGTGAAACTTGATGGCTGAGATAAATGGCGGTGGTATGAGCCTTGAACCCATTAGTCAGGGAGAAAACAATCTGCATCGCATGTCAGGTTATTGGCCAATCTGTTCCAGGGGAGCAGGGGGACTGCTGGATGAGCCAGACCCTTCCCCTTTCACACCAGGACAAGCCTGCAGTCCGCAGTCAGCAAACACAAAGAGGCTGAATCAGAGCAACAGAGGAGAGACTGCAGCGCACGCACGCACGCACGCACGTACACACACAGACACACAGACACACACCGATCCCCACGGCATTAAGTAATCAAACCCGACACCATCTTTAAGTTATGCTTACAAATAAATGCACAAATTAAACCTTAACTCAGGGGTGTGTTCACGTGGCACCAAACAAAGCCTGAGTGCGACTGGGTGAGCTGGTGTGGAAGCTGCATGGCTGCCTACTGGAGGATTGAAGTGGATTATCGCTCCTCTGTCAGCTCTTATGGTTGAAACGGGTGCAAGTGAGGTGAAGGGTGAAAGGTACCTGATGCTAAGTGGGCTGTAAATAATTTGCATTTACTCTGAGAATTAGTTTAAACTGCCTAATTATGTCAAAGCTCAACACAAACACACAGTATGCACTACGGATTATTCAATCTCTGTGCTTACTTTCATATATTTGTAGTTGACTTTCAATACACTCTGGAAGGCAGAACAGATCTCATGATATCATCAACACCCCACGCTCACCATTAGCACATAAATAAGTGCTATCCACATATTATGTATAATTATCTTTTACTTTTGCAGAATTCCAAAACCCGTAAACTGATTTTATCTTATCCAACTTTAGTCCTTTCAGATCTTTTTTTTTTTTTGGAGGGGGTGGGGTGGGGGGTTGGCTGTGTGATAAAAAATTGTTACAACAATGTATTGCATTTTTTTCACAAGATATTCCAGCACTCAGTAGTGATACATTGAACAACAATCCTCCACTCTTGCAGATATCTCTGCTTGGCTAGTTGCCTCCTGCCACCTTCACGCCCCCAGAACTACTTCAGTCAGAAGACAGACTATCATGGCGGACATACGAGCAGCGCCTGCAGCTTAGAAAGGTGACTTTTAAGCTGCACTTTAAAGAAAAAACAGAATAATGAGTTCAATCAAACCAGTGTGGTGTATATTTAATGGGCAGGTGGTAGACGGCAAGTTGTATTTTCATCTCTATTTTGAAATTTTCAGCATGGTATCGTGATATATGACATCATATCGTGAGGTCCATGCTGACACTCAGCCCTAATACAAGTTCACCAGTTGGAATAGGTCGCATGTCTTGTATAATCCTGAGTCGTGTCTCTGTGTGTGAGATGTTTGGATGCACATAAACTGCAGAGCTTTTTTATTGCAAGGGTTCTCTGGAGAGATACAGATTCAACGGTGCCATGCTCCCGCAACCCATATCTCCTTCCGCTATCAACTCACAGCTAACACACACAACCACAAGGGCTGTCTCTTCTGTTGGTATCACAGTCTGTCATCACCCTCCCAAAACAACGCATGTCATCAGGAAATGTCAACCCGGTGCTGTGAAATAGAGTTGCGTAACAAAACTAAATCTCTTATTATGTCTGAGGTTTGCTCCTACCAGCGATCTAAGTCCGATTCACCAAACTCTCTTAACAGCACATAGTCGTGGCATAATCAAGGTTATGTAAGGCTGCACATTTCATTCCCAATAAAGTCTGACACGGCGGAGGCTGACATCCTGACAACTGAAGACATAACAAATAGCAGTGATATAATGGGACCCGCAAAGTGAGGAAATGTTATAACAGCTGTCAACTTTACATCGTGAAAGACATGAAAACAAAATGTTTTTAACATGAAGTTAGATGATAAAAGCGCTCAACTAGGAAGTGGTCCAACGACACTCCATTACAGGTATATGGTAGGCGGGGGTGTTCCTGAACGGTGAGACTCTTACAGAGTAAAAATGCTCAAAGGAAATATTGAACACTGTAACCAGGCGAACCATTACGAATATCAAACTGGTGGAAAAAAAATACAACAAGAAGGTACTGTGAGAGTGTGTATCTCAGCAAGGGCAATATGATGTCACCAGGTCTGATTCATTGCTCTGCAACCTAAATGTGCATTCAAGTCAGAATTTGTGGGATCCAGTTTGCTCAACTTCTGTTAAACATGTCCATTTACTTTAAAGTTTTTTTTTTCCTAAGCATCAGGGAAGCCCCCCCTCAACACGTCCAACTTCCAAGGTCGAAATTTCAACTGGAGCCTTCCTGGGATCACACTCGGAGCCACCTGATGAACCCTGACATCATAATTTCTAAATGGCAGCTCCATGCGTCACACGTTATTCTCACAGTCACACAGTACTGTTCATCTTCTCCCATTAGAAATGTCGCTGCGATGTTTGCATGCACGAAAAATGTCTGAGACGTCAGTGCTGTGTGTGTTTTGTTTACTCTCCGTTTACTGGAACATGGTCAAATCAGGTGTTTGGTCACTTCCAGTTCTGACCTCCCAGTTCTAGGGTTAAAGGAACATGGCACAGCTTCATATCTTTGCAGTTTCATCAGTATCAAGCCAGAGCATTTTGTGCTGTCCTGCTAACAGAGACACAAACGCCGGCGATCACATGACCTCCCTGGCCAGGTAACTCTTACAAATCAATCTTGAGTTTTCATGAGGAATGTATGGATTTCTCTTCATGACTTTTGTTGTTACTGGTGTGTTCCTGACTGACTCTCAGTGTCTTTTCTCTTTATCGCTCTTTTGTTTTCACGCCAGAGTCCCTGTAGGTGTTAATGGTCATCTGTCTCTACTGGCCTCCTGTCCTGATTTGAAGACCATCTCAAGCCAGACGTCAGTGACACAGTCCCTCGCTCCCTGCGATCGACAGGATAAGAAGAAAAGATAACGGATGGATGTTTAACAGGTCACTTGTTCTACTGTAACTGTGCCATCACGGAGGAGGGTCCTGTTTCCGCTTCGCCTCACATATTCATTAAATTCTATCCAGTGCACGGCACCCCTGAAGAGCTCCTCCCTTATCGGACTGTGGCCTTAGGGGCCTCTGATATGACTGGATGCTTACTAAAGCCTGCCACCCCTGTGTGTGGCTGTCTCTCTCGTTGCAAAGGTCTGCTCCTGCATATTAAACGGTCTGAGGCAGTGCAGCAATCAAAAACCGGAACTCCCTCATCTACACTACCATCTCAAGAAATAAATAAATAAATCCAGCTACCTGCGAGACATGACAACATGCAGATCACAATCCGCTTGCTGGGAGACGAGGTGTGTCTTGGAGGTCGGGGATGGTGAGGCTTGTCACCCTGATGAAGACGGATGATGAGGCTGCATTGCTGTAAGCCAGTGAGTCAGCCCTCCCTTCAGACAAACACAGGTCTGCTGGAGGAGGAGGTGGGGGCGGGAGGCTGCATGGGGACTGTCCATGGTGCTGAAATCTGGAACGCCTGCTTTTTAACAGGTTTTGGGTTCATTTCAGTGCAGCGGCGAAAAAAACCCTTTCAAAAATAAAAGCACAATGCCTAACAATACCTGACCCAGATATGTAACAATCAGAGGATACTTCCAGTGTAATAGGTCAGTAGAAGTGACCTGCTTTAAAAAGAAAAATGACACCAGCACACAGCAGGGGGAGTCTGATACATGCTAAAACAAATGCTCACAGGCTGTTGCTGAGTTTTCCACACACACACCCTGTCCCAAGTCAGTTAGTTGGCATTCTGATCACAAAGCTAGGAGAGGAAGATTCTCCACCATGTAATTCTTTCACACACACACACACACACACACACACACACACACACACACACACACACACACACACACACACACACACACACACACACACGCACACACACACCCCAGCACCACAAGATTTAAATGTGAAGAGGCTAGATCAACAGGAATTGGATATTGCATTGTGCCTTTCAGGCATCTTCCCACCCCACTTTCACCCCCCCCCCCCTTTATTCTTTGAAATGATTCTGTTGCATTATTCATCCTTCAAAGCTGTCATGCTTCGTGGCTAACCCTCCGTCGGTTTGCTCAACATCACGGCGCCGTGCACCATGAGATGGATTCTTACACTATATTGCAGACTGCTGATCTAACAAGGAATTCAGCTGTATCATTTAGAGGCGCGGACGGTGATGCAGCTCCATTAGACAGTGATGTAACTGCTGAGATCAGAATGCAAAACCGCTTCAGCGTGATCACACTAGTGGACACGGCTAACTTTGCTCATTTGCAACTTGTTAAGATTTTTTTTTTTTTTTTAAAAAGAGCATTTACAGTAGCAGTAACAACAGGAGAGCTTCATAATTGAAGCTCGTTCCTTACAAACACTCATAAAAACATGAATTACGATGGTCAACTTCCAAGGCAAACAGCAATTCATCTCAGGGTGACATGAAACCATTATGCAACAGGTCTGGTACTTGCAGAAGACTCCCTATAGACCGTAAGGGTCATTGTAGCAAAAAAAAAAAAAAAAAAAAGAAGAAAAGAGCTAGTGATGAGACCAAAAGCAGTGTGATGTCACAAGTCTGTAAATAGGGGTCCTTTTCTCGGGCACTGCAGAGACCAGGCGGGTGTGGTGACTGCATTAGTAGACGCGCAATCCCAGGCGCTTGTGAAAGAGCATGATGTGGGCATTCTCGTTACAGCTTCACACCGCCTCTGTGACTACCTTAAGTTCAAATCACTGATCTGGTGCCACGATTATTTGGCCATAATTGCAAATGTCGTTTTCTGTCAGCCACTGACCGCGCGTCTCCCCAAGCCGGCGCTTCATAGAAAAACACACGCACAATGACAATCTGACATCTGCTCTCCATCTGACAACAGCTTAGTATTCTCTCCAGACACCGCACTCTCTCCCTCAGAGCACTCCAAACCCCACTCTTTCTCATTTCTATGCGGCTCTCTTTTTTTTTCCCTTTTCCAACCCCCCCCCCCCCAGCTTATTTCCACACATAACAACGGGATTGAAAAGCGGCATCATAAAATATGCAGGAAAAAAAGGCAACTTGGAAAGCACCGACCTCTCAAGCACATCACTTTTCATGCTCTACCGAGAACTGACCTCCCAGTCTAACGAATCCCACTCTTCGGTAAACATCCGGAGGATTTCTTTGCATCCAAAAAAATCGGACCAGACGCAGCGGCTCTATGGAGCGACTGGGCGATGCGATGCCATTGCGCTTTTGGTATTATCCTCATGAAATCAATTTGAACAAGAGAAGGGGGGTGGGGGGGGGGGGGGGGGGACGTCGTCAGGTAGAAAACATCTCGTCGAGACCAACTTGAGCGACACGGATGAACGACACTACGCGTTACAGTCCAACATTTTTCGCCCGGTGATGGTTGGAACCAATTAGCACAGCACTTGCGCTCGGAGGCGAACAGCTCCTGACAAGGCGCTCCTTCTCTCGAGCATCGCTTCGATTTCAGCTGCTATGCTGCTTTTTGGAAAAAGGTGGCAGACTATGCAACTTCTCATTTCCAGGGATATTTTAGCGCAGCAGCGGCTCACACTCCGAAGCCAATAAAATCCCCCGTGGTGCATTTGACAAATCCTTTTCCCCTCTGCTGAAGAGCAACAATAAAAGGCAGCTTTTAAAGGTCCCTGCATGAAGGGGCTCCTTACAACACGTGACTCCCGTCTATTCTTTGGTGAGAAAAAAAAAAGAAGATGCATTTGATCCGTAATAGGCCCTAAGCAGCAGCGGGTTACACACTGATGTGCTAGAAATGAATCACACTGGAGACTTACTCACCATGAGCACAGCAAAGTTATTATGGTGGCTGCAGTGAATGGTGGTCGTGTTGCCCCCGGAGCCCGTTATGTGGCAGCCCTCTGCCCTCCAGCCACCATGTCCATCCAGCAGGTCAAAATCCCAGTAGGCTGCGGTGGGGTCTACACCCAGCGCGAAGTGCCTGAGAGCGATAGTAACCGAGTGCACGGCGCTTCCGAGGCTGCACCCATCTGCAAGAAAAGCAACACATTCAGTTGAGGAAGCCAAGTGGAAAGTCTGTAAGTGCTACAGCTAAAGAAGCATGGGCTCACATGCACAAACACAACACACACACACACAGACAGCCGTTTCCATTAAGTGTCATGCTGGTACTGAAGTCTATTTTAAAAATGATACCAACAATGTCAGATGTGATGCAGCTATAAAGTGCAATGAGTGCATTCATTCAATCATGGTGTTTAACACACGCCGGTGTTTCCACATGTTGCGCACACCGTGCCGCCGTGTTTGCGTGCGTGCGTGCGTGTGTGTGCGCGCGCGCGTATGTAAACATGCAGCGCAGCCGTTGACATCACCCGGCATGATGATCAAAATGGATTTCCTCTCTTACCTAATTTGGTGAAAGCAACTGGTGTCGAAACGCTCCTGCGCTTGCCATCATCGGCGAGCTTGGATGAATTGCCCGTGCAGGGGAAGAGTTTGCCATTGCGAAAGACGATAAACTGCAGCTTGCATGTGGAGTTATCAACAGATTGCAGCGGAGAGGAGGAGGAGGAGGAGGAGGAAGAGGAGGAGGAGATGTGCGTAGCAGCCAGCGGTAAATGGATTGAGGCGACTGCCACTGAGTTCTGCGGATGGAACAAAAAAAAAAAAGAGAGGAAAATAAAAATTAAATAATGTGTCCGAGTTGCGCAGAGAACAAAAACAACTACAATGAAAAGAGACTGTTTTCTTTTCCAGCAGTGGAGGCGAACATAAACCACTAGTGACCAAGGGAATGAGAATCACGTTTAAAGCGCTCTAGTGCGCCGATTTGGTCAGGCTCCCTGCCGCAGAGGTGGAAATGGTTCTTACCATTTCAGCTTGAGGGCACATCAACACTGCAGTTTGATTTAAAGAGACAACCGGTCTGACTTTGTCTTCTTTTAACCAAGTCTGAACATCGGAGAGTCATTGAAAAACATTCTGGCCAAGATTTGCAGGGGCAAGGGGGGTTATGAGAGAGAGAGAGAGAGAGAGAGAGAGAGAGAGAGAGAGAGAGAGAGAGAGGAAGAAGAAGAAGCGTGTACATGTGAGAGTGGGCTGCCATCTTTGAGCACAAGTGAATCCAAACTTGTATAAAAAAAAAAAAGTGGTGTAGACACCGTCAAAACCTTGAGAGATGCCCCAGGAAGGCACGACGGTGTCAGTCAAGATTCTCTCTCCACGAGTAAAGTTTACTTTCAAAATAAAACAATCAAGAAAAAATAAAACAACAACAACATAAATTAATTAACATACCCAAAGGGAGACCTATATCTTATTTAATCCTACCACTTTTCCACTTATCGTGACTATCTATCTATTAACCATTTTTTCCTCCCATAATGAACATATAATCAATCTTACACACACATTTGCAATGAATTTGTTATTTTTAATGCACATAACCAATCATCTTATGAAATATACTCCTTATTTCTATTTCACATACATCTTTGACAGCTATATAAACAGACATGAACACACTCTCATCTCCACATGAATGATACCTCTTGTGTGTTCATTACCTGTCATCATCCCTGTAATTATTGAAATTAATGGTTTTGTACTTAAAAAAAAAAAGTTTGAGCATTGCTTGACTCGTGTATTTTCATTCAAATGGAACTTTCTCCTTAATTCACAACCCTCCTCATTATAAAAAAGAACAACATTTCCTGGATATCAACTGGTAACAGATTACATCTCTGTTTCAACATTTCTGTTAACGTCAGCAAATCTCTGCATGTCCTCTATCGAGAATTTTGGTGCTTCAATCAGGATCCAGCCTTCAGGGATGTACTGCACCTCAGGGGTTCATTGACTTGACACCCCTGCTGGATAGAACCAGTCACTGGACCTGTGACTGACTGCACTTAGGACGAGACAGGCAGCACTCAGTCCTGTCAAAGATCAAGTCCAATCAGAAGAAAAGCTTCCACAGATGCGCTGTCAGCACACTGGAGCTAACACGTGTGAGCACCCGCTGAACTCCGCCCTGCAGCCTGCACTGGCACTATCTCATATTATTTAGTAGAAGAAAAAAATGATGACAGATTTACGAGGGCAAATATTTGAAAAAGGTGCGACACCAGAGGTCTCACATTCATGACACCTGGAAGCTGCTGACGGTCCAGTTTGGCTCCGCTCTCCTGCTCTCTTTCCCTCCAACCGGTCAAAGCAGAAGGCCGTCCCCATTGAGCCTGGGTCTGTTCGACGTTCCTGCCTGTTAAAAGGAAGGTTTTCGTCGCCGCTGTCGCAGGATGTGCTTGCTGATGGAGAACTGTTGGGTGTAGATTCATTGAAGGAGTGTGGTACTAGACCTGCTCTACTTTTAAAGTGTCATGAGATAACTTTTGATGGGATTTGGTGCTATATAAATAAAACTGACTTGACTTGACTTGACTTTGGGCACAGGGGGAACTGAACCAGCGCCATCCCCATGATGGTGGTCTACTCAGTGGACCACTACGCTACCTGGACACCCAGATGTCCATTTGTTGATCCTCTGCATAAAAAAAAAAGTTCTTTCAAACGCACAGAAAACAAAGCTAATTAGCATATTTCTGCACTTTCAACGGATTTTAAGGGAGAGACAAATATCACTGAAGGTCCCAACATATCATCAAGTGACCCACCCCAGCACATTGCTGGTGGGAATGATGCTAATGACAAGGCTGATGATATGTGTTCATCAGAAGGATAATGATTGCATTATGCAGGCCTGTTCTTTCCCAGTGAAGTCAGTTTTGTGCAGCCGTCCATCAAGTCGCCCTCTGGCGTGAGGGGATCAGCCCTTTGAACTGCTCCCTGAAGGCGAGGGAAGATAAATGTGGATGCCCGTGAAGCGACTTCTAACTTAACGGGGGGGGGGGGGGGGGGGCTGTTTAGTCAGAAGTTCAGTCCAATCAATGTCGTGGACAAAGATGTTCACATTTTGTTATCAAATGAAAAAACAGTTCTTCAAATTTGTCTTGTGCTGCTCAGTGTCGTGGCAGATTAAAATTTCTCATTCTAAAAAGGTGACAATTACTGATACCTCTAAATACTTGTTTTTTTTTAAACACTACTTCAATTTAACCACAGTTCTGCAGTCATTTCTCACTACAAGTTGTTTCTGTTGTTGTGCCACTGAGTCAACCAAAGGTGTTGACTGGGTCGCCCTTGCGCTGTAGCCTCACTGAACCCAAGTTATGACCTACCGAACCTTGTGTTTTGTGTCTCCACCACCCCCATACCTTTGAGATCTCAACAAATCATGTAGGTCAGTTAAAAAGAAAAAATACTAATTATTTTTATTCATGGGCAGAGAGACTATAAATACATGAGTGGTATTGGAAGAATAAAGACTAGGATTGAGGAATCAGTTTTTGTCTCAATTTCAATGATTTCTGAATGAAAAGTCTCAGGCAGTACCTGTAACTTCTCTTTGTTGTTTTTGATCCACTTTGTCGCATGGAGAGTTGGATTCTAGTGTATGTGCCGAAAACCTGGACCAGTCACTCGTCTGCTCGCTCTCGAGAGGCTTCTGAACTTTCAGCGCCGCTGTTTGCATGACTACCTTGAAATAACTGAGAGCGCAGTCAAACCTGCTGTCACCAAGAGACGACTGGCTACATTTACTCGGACGGCAATAAGACAGATATTAACCAGATTCGGACTAGACTCTGAATAAGGTGCTCTCATATAACCAGTTTTCTAACTAATAATCATATCAAGACTTGGTATTCTAATCTTAGTCACATGATTTAAGTGTGTACACACCTTTATCCCACTGTAAAGTCCAACTGGATTTTTCAAAGTTCTTTTTTAAAAAGTCCAGGAGTTAAACTGCCTTACCATGCATCGGCTAAGCTTTAAAGCTCTAAGTACAGTTTTCAGCAGTACCAGTAGGAAAATGCTCAAAATGAAAAGAGGTAGTTTGATGCAAATGAAACTATGAATGGAATGTTTTGTTAAAAACTGATGTTAACGCCTTAATATAAATATGTTCTTATTTTGAATGAGGTCAATAGTTGAATTACAGCTATTTGCCTAAAGCTTGCAACTGTGAGTTCTCTGTATAATGTGTGGTATTAATGTGTGGGTATGTGGGACGCGCTCACTCAAACCTTTTGGTTAACATCCATGACTGAAGGAGAAAGTGAGGGCGAGCTTTTGTCAAGTTATTAATTTGCATTCAAGTTAATTTAGGGCGGCCTCGTTTCCAGATAAACAGCTAGTCAACATTAACAGCACGAACCATATAACAGCCTTAATTTTCAACAGTGATTCGTTCTCAACAGCACCGATGACGTCAACGCGGACAGCAAAGTTAGGGTTATAACCTGATGAACAACACCAGTTTGAACTAGAAGATTTCAGCTGAATTTTTGTGATGGAATTGACCAGAATAGGAAACAAATTCAGATTATTTAAGTGCATTGCAGACATGTAATCACACTATGAAGTCCTATCTGAGTTTTCTGAGTTTTCACTACATTTTGCAACAGAAACACACAAACGGCAGTCGAACATCATTTGCGTAAAGACCAAAGAAAACGTCCAAAATACCACAGTAGCAACATGACAGTTTTGAGGAAACTCAGATGTAGAACACAGTGAAGTAATGTGGGTGTGTGCCTTCTGTCATCAACCGATTTTGCTCTCTAGAATGTAAGAATATGAAGGAAATCACTTATTTAAAGAGTCGGATTATAGCAGTCACTGTTGCTAGGGGTCTGTTTAGACTTGTAGCAGCGATGGTGTCATGTGTTGATGGTGCAACACGCCAGTCCTATCATATGATTGGCTCTTAATGTGATAGAGATGTGAATCAAACATTACATATCCCTTTCCAGCTTATTGCTTCTGATGGTAATCATCACTATCATATTACCACCCAGGCGTCTGCGGGCCCCGGTGATGAAAGACTCACCTCCACTGATGTGGCCCCTGCGGATCAAAGAGGGACTTGTTTTGATCCACCTGCCCCTTCCATGATCCTGGATAATTATTCTGTGTAGGTGACAAAGAGCCAAAATGTGCTTAAGCACAATTCCTTCACATTATGACCACCGGGTACAAAGGGCTGCTGGTGATTTTACAGCATTGGGTTTGTTAGCTGTAGCATTGACTGACTCTTTAAAGGCTATTGATTTTCATCCTGCAGTGTATTTGTAAGTATGTGTGTGCATTTGTGTGTGCGGGTGTGTGTGCATGTATTGGTGGGGGTAGGGGTGGCAGGATGAGAGACAAACAATTCTTGTCTTAAAATTTATGTTGCATCATTCTCTTCTCTGAACGGCTTAAGCTGGCAGTCTGTTTACAAGACGTCACAGGATACAGACATCAGGGAAGGAAGGAGCTGTGGAGGATTTGAGCCGCAGTGACAACTGAAGGAGAGTTAAACACGGCCCCGGCACTCTAATAGAGGGGTCCCTGCTCAAACAGCCGACACAGGAGCCAGGTGACCTCCGTCCCCGAGGGAAATGCTTTCAAAGCGTACAACTCACAAAAAGAAATCTTATCTTGTATACTTGTCTCCTCATCTCTTTCTACATCTTTTATCCTCTTTTATGTGGCGTATCAAAGGGATTTACAGCCCAGAGGGTGTGCTATAAGCCACAGCACACGCGCGCTCCCATTCTAAGCGACAATCTATGTTTCTCCTAAGCAACCTAAACAGCTACATTTCCTCAACCCCACCGCCGCTGGGGACCTCTCACTTCAGTGTTGATTTAGTTGGTTGTACTTTAGCCATCTGACCTTCTGCCAAACCCCTTTCCATGTAATAGAGCAGCATGCTGTAGCCTTAGCAACCATAATCACACAGCCTTTCATGCTCTTGTCAAGTGATCATTCTCCTTGTTTTTTTTTATTTTTTATTTAGTCTTTACCTTGCAGAGGAGATTCAGGTGAGCCACCTGTACCTCCTATTCAAGGCTGTTTCCCTGTTGTCGTCCCCCCTCTCTCGTCCCCTCACTCCCTCTCTCCCTCCGTCCTCCTTCACCTGCTCCTCATGCATGATGCTGCTTGATAAAACCACAAAGCTGTGAAACAGCCTGCAGGGCAAAACATAACAGTTGTCTTTGACCCCTGGCAACCAGTAAATCATTATGAACATCACATTTGAACATGATTTCTTCTTCTCATGGAATGAATGTTGAATGACTTCAGAAAACAGGAGGACAATTAAGCAAACCAGGGTTTTTATTGTTTAATTCATAATTAGAAAAGGAGAAAAAAAAGCCTTTGTTGGTGCATCTGTGTGGGAGATACATTTATTTATTTGCACAGGCGGCAACTTAAAAATTAACAACGAATGGAATGAAATTCAGCTCAGAGGGCAGCTTGCCGAGCTGCGGCCCAGCTGAGAAGAACTGCTGACAAGCATGATGAGAGATTTGCATAATTTTTTTTGGTAATCATTGGCAGTCCTGTCAGCACAGACGTGGTCAAAGACACAGTGACCATGACAAATGGGTGGACATGCGTGGAATATGGGGGGCTGAGTCAAGTGTGCTCCTACACGCAACGTTTTTTTTTTTAGATTCTGAAAATAAATCACAGTTTGCTCACAAGCAACATTCAGCAGGAACTTACACACAGGCCTCGACTGGACCCATGCTCCAGGTTTAACGTGGTGCTCAACGTTGCAAATATAAACAAAGATATAATTCAACATGAGTGATCGCCATGGCAACAGCTTAAAAAGTGTATTCCTCTTGAGCATTATTTTGTTGTCCGCATTACTTAAGAAGAAGAATTGAACACAGTCCTATATGGTTGCCATGCCAACGATAGTCTGTTTCCTCCAGACAGGTTGTGTTGGTAATAGCGGGGGGAAACCATGAGAGCAGATCTGAGGCAGGAAATCAGGCTCCGTGGATGGACAGAGCTGTAGCTCAGCTGACAGCTCCTCAGGCGGCTCTGACTCAAACTGTCACGTCACTGGGTTGTGTCTCAACTAAAAGATTCAGGAGACTGCAACAGATGGACTACAGCGTTAGATTCAATGGCATTGTGTTTTACAAAAGTATTTATTTGTCGTGCGTAAATGCATGACTAATAATCCCTGCAGTCAAGACTGAGTCAAGAAAAGAAGACAAGTCAGCGAGAGTCAGAAAGATTTTTCAAAGTTTTCAGTAAATGTAAGTACATGACTAAGAGGGTCTCACTTGCAGCTTTCCACATTCTGAGCTCCTGAAGCCACATCACTGTAGCCTGCATGTCCATTATTAGTAAAAGCAAAGATGCCTGTGACTCAGAAGAGAAAAATCTCCTGAAGCAGGGTTATGAAAAGATATCAATTAAATTTCTAGACAAAAATACAAAAACATTTTTCAAACCCTCGCTCAACATCCCACGTCTACCTCCGATGAGTCCCTTTACTCATTCTTATTGATTTGTGTGTCGTCACTAGTTTGTGGCTAGAGTGGAAATCCAAAGAAATCTGTTTCTTTTGAGGGAGGATTATTTATAGTCATAGAATAAGTTCTTGGAGATCAACGCTATTGCAAGACAACAGTGTGATGAATAATTGCATCTTAAGACAACATCTTTCACATTTCCTGTGCTTGGCGTGAGCTGCATGATTGGAGAGATACGGTTATGTCAATGAAAGTCCACCTCTGATCAAATATATAACTTTATAAATACAGATTAGTGGTTGTTGAAGGAGAGAGAGGGGGGAGGATATTTAAGAATGATTCTGTATATCTTTTGAATTTCTTATAAAAAAAATGTATTAAAAAATATCCGGAGAGGGCTTTAAGATTAAGATCACTTTTATGGTTGTGATCAGGTGTTCTGTGGGAGTATCTTGTGCGTGTAGTAGTGAATTTAAGTACTGTTAGCAAATGTTTCCTAACAGTGCTGTTGTCCTCATTGCTCAGCTGCAAGTTTCTCTGGCCGGTGAACACCAGTGTCATACTTGTTGACGTAACTCATGCTGCTGTCATTGTCTGTTTTTTTTTTAAGTAAAATTTTGACATGATGAGCCATGGCGGGTATAGAGGGAAACACTCTAAGTGTTTTTAAACCAAAATACTTTGATGGATTATTGCTGCGGCACCAAAATGAGGAACTGGAAAAACATGCGGTCATTCCGCCCCACCATTGCTGGCGCTAGTATCACCCGCTTCTTTGTTTTTTGGTAACTGAACGTAGGAGGGAGGCAGTTGTTGTAGTGGATGAAACCATGATTGATGTTTCTGCATGTTTCATCAAGTCAAGCCTGTAGA
This sequence comes from Aulostomus chinensis, assembly GCF_037954235.1. NCBI lineage: Eukaryota > Metazoa > Chordata > Actinopteri > Syngnathiformes > Aulostomidae > Aulostomus > Aulostomus chinensis. The sequence goes on along the minus strand of NC_141335.1, from coordinate 20,892,986 downwards.
AACCACGACCGTCCTCTAACCTGGTGATTATTGAAACCATAACCACGACAGTAACCAACCATGATGGAAGTAATAACATTAACACGAGCAGCTACCTAAATATGACTTTTTTTAATGCCTAACCCTAACCAGCAGCATTGACACATCGAAAACATGTTCTCAGAAGAAGGTGCAGTTTGATGCAAGCCAGTGGTCGTTTATGAATGATAATAGTAGATGATGTGCACCTTTTGACATAGCGGCAGGTGCAGACTAAGTTAATGGGTGGAGGAAAGTGAATGAGGCAGCAAGAAGGGAACTACAAATCATTTCACATGAGGTAAAACCAGACTTTTTTTTTTTTTGTGACATCTTTCATGCTTGGGATTGATCTGGATGCCGCCACCGTTGATCTGGTCCCGCAGCATCCAGCCATCCAACAGCATTACACTGACCGAGTCTGTTCTCTTCTCAGCTCCCTCCATAAACACGCTCTTCTGTCTCTTCACCTCTGTGGTGATGTCTGTACTCAAAATTCATGCTAGCTTCTAGTGCCTGAGAGCAGCACTTCAACCTAATGGGAATTTCCGGCTCGGTCAGCTTAAATTTCATTTAACAGAAACAGACATACGGAGGCGAAGGAGGAAAAAGACACAGTTCTCATTCTTGTATTTCAATGTAGCATCAAAGAGATGTTGAAAATGCAAGTTTAATATATAAAAAAAAACTGTATAATGACACTTTAACCAGAGCCATGGAAGACACTGAAGAGTTTCCCTGGCTATTGAGAATTACCCAGGCCGCTAAAACTCTTGCTTGAGGTGACAGTTAATAGAGAAGGGCAAACATAAATTACAAACCTGAGATTAGAACTTCTGTTCCTGTCCACCACCTCTAAAGCTTGACTTTCCACTCTGCACCTTGAATGCAATCTCTGTAATGCCACTAATCTTACTCGTGAAGTGTAGAATCATCCAATTTGTTAATAATTCAGAGAGATACTCAGATCAAAAAAGACAAGTTGCTTCTGAGATTCTCAAATGTATTTTTTTTTAATGCAGTAAGTGCCATAAATGCAATTATACAGACGTCCAGCCAGTGTATAAGCGAAAGCCCTGGATCGCTGCCTGTATCTGAAATTTTTTTTTCCAAAAATGTATCATTCTGGTATGGTTCTCCTGAAATAACAACTATTCATTATGGCAAACATCGTCATTGCAAAGGCATTGACTACGTAAGACATCCTCACATCAGCTACTGGGAAATATGGCTCGTTCTTAAAACATTTAAGTAAGAACACCAAAGCTGCCTGGATATGAAGTGAGAAACATTTAGTAATTTGGGAGACCTTACCATAAAGATCTGGATGCATCACGATGTTCTTATTCTGATCTATGTGAGGTAAAAATAAAGCTCTCCAGCAAACGCCCACAGCGAGAGCCAATGACAAACCTCGAGCCTTTTATCTATTCATGTATTCACTCACCCACTAAACCATTCATTACCTGTTTATTCACCAACATACTCGCTCTGAATACTGCTGAATGAGTCATAACTGAACTGTTTGTGAATTAGACTGAACTGACATGACTGGAATCCAAAAAAAAAAAAAGGTTCACTCGGACCAGAACAAAATGCCTCTTTAGCTCAGTTCGATTGAAGATTTCAGCCACAAATGCCATGTGGTCCTTTATGGACTCGGTCCAGGTCGTGGTTTACCCTCAACACTGAAGTTTCTCTGGATGCAGCCGGACAGAGAGACGGGATTAATGGGCGGTGCAGCAATAACAGTTGGCTACCACACAGAGTAGGTGTGCTCACACTGCCTCGGAGCCGAAACTCACTCATAACTTTAGATGTGACAACAAGGTCCTGTCCTCTCCCACTGGACTGCCCGCTGGTCTCAGTTCCTTTTGACTTGTTTCCTTTTGATTATCTTCATGATTTCATGTCATTTCATTAATTTATGTCACATTTTGAATGAACGCATCAGAAAGAGGGTGGACGGAAACTGCAGTCCCACTGGTTTTGACAGCTCCTCTTCTTTGTGTGTTAACAGCAACAGCCACGCCTCCATCACCTCCATCGCAGAAACCCTTTGATTGCACATTTCCATTTTTGTGACATCTGCACAGATCACTAAAACTTCTGTTAACAATTAAATGGACACTCAATTATTGGTCCCAAACAAAAAAAAGGGACCCAGTTAATCTGTTGAGGTCATGCTGATCTACCATTTCACTAACATATTTAATTGGTCTCTTCAACCTGTTGTAGGGTTGTTGTTTTTTTCCACTGATACCAACTGTCACATCTGTTCTGTCCCTTACACTGCTGTCAGGAGCACAGGTTTTCCCAGAAAATGTGTATTACACTTAAACAACTTAAAGTAGATCTCCATGTGAGGACAGAGGGAGAAGAAAAACTGCAGCATTTGGCGCTTTTACAGATACAATTTGAGATTGGGCTGTGGGGTGAAATGAATGTGAACTGGTGTGTGCTGCACAGAATGAATCATTCCATTACTTTTCATTGCATTTGATTTATTTTGGTGTGTGTGGTATAAAATACGATGTTTAAATTTTTGCAAGTCAAGGCCTATCGATCCCCGTGAACGTGTTTCATCATCATCATACCATTTCAGGGAAAAGGTGAACTTTAGAAATGAAGTAGAATTTACTTTATGTTCACACTACGCTGAGCACACACGCACACATTGCTGATACACCAGAGATTGGTGATCTGTATCTTTGCCTCTTGTGATGAATAGGATATATTACAGTAATAACCAGAGATCTTGGCCCACAGTGCCTCCTCTCTGTTATGACTCAGTGGCAAGAAGGTACAGCTACCGTTGTCCAAGGGTCTCCATGGTAACTTGCCAATGAATCTGCATGATTTAACAATTTTGCTCCGCAGAAGCAGACAACAGGGTTAGCAGGCCCCTTGTGTCTTTAGTGCCTTTGCAACATATGTATACGTGAATATGCATGAGGGTGGGGAGCTGGGGGTCAATCATTAGCGAGACTAGGGTAAACATACTCAAGCGGTGTAGTTGGCCGCAGTCCTCAACATGATTAACAATCCTCTTAATTTCCTCTTCAGCAGGGATCAAAATGTTTCCAAAACAAGTGAAACAAAGTCACATTTTACCTACACTGCAATGACACTTACCGATTTGGACTTGTAGAGCTGCGTGATGCTATTGTCTCTCAGAAACTTGTCCAATGATAGCACCCGGTCTGCCAGCCCCCTTCCTGCAGTAACCTCATTTGATTCCTCGTCCTCGCTGACATTTTGGCTTTCTTAGCACTTTCTCTAAAGGAAAGACCTACACTTTGAAGCAACATCGCTAGGATGATGCAATGTACAACTTCTGGCAGTGCAATAGTGTCCAAATAATGCTTCAGAGGGTGTAATGATTAAATCAATCCAAAGATGCTTTTGTGCAGACAGAAAGATGGGTTGTACGAACCGTTCAAAGCTTTTTACTTCCTTATCCCTGAAAAATGCCTTCAACATTGAACATAAAGCTGTTTTTCTTGGGGGGGTTTGGGTTTCAACGACCCTATAAAGTATAAACAGAAGATTTGCATGATGCTGATGTATGAAAGTGAGCAGTCTGAGTGCAGCACATAAATAACTTCTTAGACATAATGGCGTTGAGCTAAAAAACATATCGTCCCTCTCATCGTATCCACTGTAGACACGCCTGCTGCTCTGTAAATGACTGAGATGTTGGGGGGGGGGGAGGGGTTACGAGCTCCACAGTAAAGACAGATCACAGTGAGGAGAATAGACAAAGCTGTGGAGATGAATCACCTCCATGCACACACGTCTGAGCACCCTAATAGGGCTTCTACAGGCCCGTCACCATGGTAGATGTTGCAACAAACTCACTGCTTCCAGCTGAACCCTGCAGCAGGGAAGCAGTGAACCAACCCAGACCAACACAAACTCTCTCTCTCTCTGTCACTCACGTATGCACACACACACACACACACACACACACACACACACACACACACACACACACACACACACACAAACACACGTGCTTTCAGCTGCTGCAAACATAAAAAAAATATATGAAATTCATCATGCTATGCTGTGTGCAGGCTCTCATAGAAGGGCAGCACCGAGAGCATTATAGGGCAAATCATCATAAAAGCTTTCACACTATAATGACATTAAAACATGGGGTGGTGCTACACGGTTAAAAAGGAGTTAATCATTAAATTAATTTGTTAACCAACAATGCAAATGAAAATGTGAATGACAATTAAAAATAACAGTCTTGCTTTGCCTTAATGCATTTCATGTCCGTAAGGGCCTGTTTCTCATGTTGCATGTAAACGTCTTGTCTGGAAAATACCCTTGGGTATGGCCAGGGCACATCTAGCTGATAGGGGAAGGAAATTAAAGTAGAGGAAAAAGGGGAGGGAGAGTGTTGTATATTTATGGCCTCCTTTTACCATATTAATCCCTTCCCACTAATCCTTTGGCTGCACCAAATGAAACTCTAATGGCCTTGGTGGTCATCTTTATCTCATCAGACTGATGATGAACTCGCTGGCAAAAATGACAAGCTCACTCCCGGGCAAGCTGGCTTATTATGTTTCCTGCGTTGTTTGCTTTATAGGACTGGAATATTACGGCACATGGTCTATTGAGAGACATTAGAGATACCTTAAGATAAAAAAAATAAATAAAAAAAGAACCCCACACATAATTTCCTGAGATTGCCCTGGGCAAAAAACACAACATTTCAGCATTTCACTTTACAAAACACAACATTTCTGGAAACACAACCACATTTCATAAATACAAAATCATGTCTCTGTGAAAGGGAGGAGCAAAAGCCACGAGGAAAATTTAATTTGGAGCAGTTCATGAATCTAATGACTTTAGAATTGGCTTGAGAAAACACAATTGGAATCTGACACTTAACTAATGAATCATGACTTCACTTGACCCCCCCCCCCCAAAAAAAAAAATTAGACATGTTGGAACTTGTTGGTTTAAACTTGAGACGTCACACAGTCTCACGTCTGATAACTAGCAGGTTGCATTATTTTAATGCTTTCTTTTCTGTTACACCATAGAATACAGTTAGTCAGTTTCAGTTAATTCAAATTCTGTCGCATGAGTGCTTCGGCCTGCAGAGACTGCGATGGCAGAAACTTGATTTTAGGATTTTGGAGGGAACCCGACTAATTAAAGGACCGTGACAGAGTAAGACAACAGTGGGTGACTAAATCTGGAGGGACGCAGTCATTCAACTGTGAGGATGCCAACTGCTGTTAAAATTACTGCTGTTGTTAGAAATCTTTGATCAAACCCCACACAACACAAATGACCACAAAGTTGTTTATTTTATAGTATTTATTTATTTGGGAAGTTATTTCCAAGGTAAATGATTTTGAAGGAATCGCTCTTGTACCATTATTGGAGATTTTAATCGAAAAACATCTCAAAATGAAAATAAAGTTATTTTCCCTTGGATTTGTATCAAAGAGTCCACAGACAACTATTTGCAGGCTTGAATATCACCGCAGCATCACAGTACTTCATTGAGAATAGTACTTTTGACACTCAGAAAATACTGAACATCACCATCTTTTGGATATTTATCTTGCCAATATTGTGATTTTGATACAATTTCGCTGTATTTTTCAGCCCTAATACAGTCGTGGAATGTCATGTTAAGCACACTGAAGTGTATATAGTGTTGGCGTGATTACAGTTGAAGCCATTAATGCGTCTAGAAGTGAACACTGATTTGTGATGTTTGTATGTGTATAAGTGCATAAAGAAAATGATCCGTGTAGTTTCACTGTATGAGCTCAAATATGGTCATTTACATAGAGCTGCCACAGCTTTGCGCTGGCGGGTACTCGCCTCCCTCAAGTTCCCGACATATTTACGTACTTCCTGCTTCCTGATTGGTGCTGGAAGGAGCGCACATCATGGTTGCTGACAATGTTCATGTGATTGAACTTCACTCTTCGCTTGAGCTACGACAAAAAATCTCAGGAAATTGTGTTTTTCCAGATTACATTTCATGACCAAGGTCACTGTGACACGAGTTGCACCAAACGTTTTGCAAAACGCTGCTTTTATTACGATGTTGGAAATTTGTCTGCAAGACTGAAGTTGATTAAAAAGTAATTTGGTGTGTGGCTGACATTCACAACCAACTCATCCTGCCTCTGAATCATGCCATCGGTGTGGGTTGTCTCTAATGCTTTATCTGCTTGATTTGATCACATTTTAGATAAGCGACTAAATATCCTTCAAGACTTGGCCAGGGTGTGACTGATTCTTGTCCATTTTAGCTCTGCTCTCTGTATTTGAAAATGAGCTCCTCAGTTTAAATCTATTTGACTAAACTGTTGTTCTCCATTAAAGAGATTTTCAGTCACTTGTGAAGCCCAAGTATGGTAAATAGTAGATTCTCAAAAGACGGATTCAGTCGAGTATTTCTCATTGAAATTTAAATCTGTTTTCTCATAAGATAGATGTGCATTGAAATGAACAATTGATAGACAAATACTTTCCACAAGCGAAAGTAAGTGTTTTTAATGAACTACAAACTTTTGATTTACCTGTTTTTTTTATAATCCCTGCACTTTTAAGTCACAACCGTTGTTTGGTATTCTGTGCAAGCGTCTCAGTCTCAGTTATGCTGAGGAATCAAAGACAACTCACCACCAGCAAGGGTAGGATGGAGGATTTATTGGAGTGCTCTTGTACGTCAACGCACATCCCTCTAATCGATCTGTTGAAGCATTACCATAGTCAGCTCACTCTGGCTTGTCCGTTTCCATCCCATCCCCCCTCCAGGTTTTGATCAATGAAGGTCCCATTCCTAGTCAACCCCAACCCTCCTCAAGCTACAATGGGACCAAAGCCAAATGACTCATATATGAACTGAGAAGAAGAGAAGGAGGCGTTCTCATTCCACACAGAACACTCACACAGGCAGCACTGACATTGATGGTGATGTCATAATGCAAATCGCAATTCAAACATAGAGAGAAGCAACAAAGGGCTCCTGCCTGGCTCAAACCAGGGATATTAGCATAGACTGCAGAAAGCATCATGATATAGAGTTTATCTAAGACACATACATCTCTCCTGCCATGCCATCCCGGTCCACGCAGACCACATTTCATATCCTTAACACTGTAGTTACCCTCTTGATGTTGCATTTTACCTGTGCAGCTGTATTCCCAGCTCACACACTGAGGGAAATTAACAATATAATTGCTCTAAAATGCATAATACACCGGTGGAATCAGAGTGGGTAACGATGCTACTGCATACCAATAAGTAGACTGGAAATCAGACAAGTTTGCAACCTCTTGTTTTACTCTCACAAATGGTTCTGAACTCCCTCCTGTTCAGAAAAACTTCTGCTTGACCTGAAACTTTCCAAAAGGCCAATCACAACTGTCTATCAGGAGAGGAAGTTAGCAACGCCATGGGTTCCCTCGACCAAAAGCCAATGGGATTTTAAAATTTGACTGCATTGCTTTTATCATCTTGACGTACACATGGTCAGCGTGCTTTTAAGGTTTTCAGGGTGTTGGTAGCTCACATGCGTGTTATGGTTACTGTGGTTTTATGATTTGACTCATGCCGGCCTCTTTCTCCTGATGTCCCCTTATCTTTCTAAACAGAGATCCATTTTTGACTCAATCTGTTCTTCATCAAAAGTAAATTTGTGATCTTTAGGGTCAACAATAGAATCACTGTAAAAATCTGGAGATAAGTCAGCATTCTTGAACCTCTGGTATCCTCGTCTCACAGAAATCCATTCAAACAAAATCCCATTTATCAGTTAAATGTCTGAAATAAAGTCTGTGGATCATATGAGAATAATGTAGTTTAACACTGTTCTGTTGCATCAAATACATTCGTAAATATTACACTTGTGAATTTTCAAAGCTTTTTATCAATCCATCCATCGTCATCTTCCGCTTATTCCTTACTAGTAAGAGTCGGGGGGGGGCTGGAGCCTATCCCAGCATCTACGGGCAAGAGGCAGGGTTCACCCTGGACAGGTCACCAGTCCATTGCAGGGCCAACATACAGAGACAAACAACCATTCACACTCACATTCATACCTACGGTCAATTTAGAGTATCAATCAGCCTCGCCCCTCTTGATGTCTTTGGACTGTGGGAGGAAGCCGGAGTACCCGGAGAGAACCCACACAGGCACGGGGAGAACATGCAAACTCCACACAGAAAGATCCCGCACCCGAGCCGGGACTTGAACCCAGAACCTTCTTGCTGTGAGGCCACAGTGCTAACCACTGCACCACCGTGCAGCTGCCAAAGCTTTTTATGTATCTTTAAAATTGTACTTGCAAGAGGTTGTTGGAGACATTTTGTACAACCGAAAACAGTCATGGAGCCATGGCCTAATTAATTCACAACATTAACTTTGTACCTCTAAGGACTAAAATCGTGCTCCAGCTCTCATAAAAGGGGTGTTTCCTTGTGAAGATTATTTTGCTGTACAAGATGTATGTCAGGTATCAGAGTTTAATTTCAGTAAAAATCGAAAATCCAGTGTAAAAAAATCCCATCAGATTTTTGGGTGAAGGAACCCACTTCAATGCTAACTTCCAGTGGCCTACAGAAAAAATGGGTCCTTGCTGCACTCTATTCTTTTATTTCTGCAAATGCTTTCAAAAATAGATTGTCAATAAAAGTGTCTTTTTCTGCTAACCTGCACTTACTTACACGACTGTCCTGCACCGAAAAATGACGCTATCAGTCACTTAAATAAATGGTTGAATCAGAGATATTTAAGTTCATGTAGCAAAGGTAATATATTTCCAGCTCTTTTGGGGGATTTGGACAGATATTTTTCCACCCATGAAGAATTTTACTATTTTTATGCTGTACTTACTGTTTGCTTGCTGCACTGGGAAGCACTGGACAGACTCAAGTTAAAGGCGAGATCCATTCAAACTAATGCCCTGTCAGTCATTCGTTAGTCGGACACATGCTCCCTTTACTTGTTGCCAAGCATATTAAAACAAATGCAGCATTTCACTTCTCTTTGAACTGCAGTCCAAGGTCAGTACCTACAATTAATGGTTGTGTGTAATGCTGCCAGTATTCATTGCCAGTCCACCAGGTTGTTACACACACACAGCATGATCCTAAAAAGAAGGGGACAGATGATTTGGATGGAGCCAGGCAAACTTGAGCCAATCAAACCCCAGCCCAGGCTCTTCCACCTTCAGAGCCCCCACTTGGCCCAGATTAGCATCAGACAAGAGGGCGCTCTTTGAAGTTTCTGTCTCAAAAAGTGATTAGCTGGGAGCCTGCCATGTAACCCAATGGGGACTTATTAGCCATCCCACTTAGTGTACACAGTGAGCACAGAGAGACAAAGACAGAGGGAGGGAGAGGGAGGGAAGTCATTCATCAGAGATGCGTTTTCTTCCTGATTAGGAAACAAGCAAAGTAATGGTGTTAACAACCATCTGACCTTTGTTTCACTGCCTCTTCTAACATGTAGCAGAATGCAACAATCATCCTTGATCCAAGGTTTAGACCCTCTAAAAGGTACAACAAAAAGATTTAAAGTGATTGTTTTTGATTGATTTTTCTACTTGTTCTAAGTCGTGCAATCAATGATTTACCTCACTAGCTTATGTTAGAGGCATATAGCTGGAGTCTTTTCCACTGAGGAGTACCGGTACTACCGTCCATCCTTTAAGACTCTATTCTCAAGCATGGCTCAAGTAATCCTCCATTCAATACTGCTCCATTCATAATAAAAGGCAGTGGAAGCTCAACACACCTCAATTTAAGAAAACACATGAAGGCAGAACATAAACTGAAGAAAACAAGGTGTGCACAGCATTCTAAAAAAGCTGCACATACAAACTTACATAGAAATACTCGGCAAATAAGAGAAAGTGGACTGAGAGTCCAGACATCCACTCCCCTAGAAATGCATTAATCTGCCATTATATTGATTCATAATCTGGAAAAAATACTATCAGGCCCCCGTGTTTGATCGAAATCTATATGATTATTATTATTATGATCATTATTATGTAAAAGACAGGCACCTGTCACTTAACTGTCACATCTTGCATTGTTAACAAAGCAAAAATGTGTCCATGTGCCTGGCCAAGGCTCCACTCCCTGCATAATCCTGAAGACGATGTTTGTTTCAGGGAACCATCTGAGAAGGAACTCACAGAAGCTGTTTAGAAAAGAGGACACACTTTCAAACTAGAAATGCATTACATTGACCTTTGACAACCAATATTTTTCCGATAATCCTTGTGTCCATGTGGACTTTTGTACTCGCTGAAAAAATACCCTTCAGGTGTGACTGAGATATTGGATTTATGAGAATGAGAGCGACGACGTACGTTCCTTTATATGGTCCACAGGGTTGCCGTCATCAGGCAATCGCCAGGAAAGCAGATGATAGAAGAATACTGTGGTTGTATGTGATTTTATGCATCGGCAGTGATGGAGGAGACTCAGAAGCACTACTGTTTACATCAAGAGCATCCAATAATACCCTGTTAAATGCAATATTGTGCAAAGCCCCACAAGCTTGTCACTGACATTCTGGATAGCAACTGATCCAAGACAGTCCTCTGCCCGACGCAGCTCTCCACTGTCACCCATGTCTGTTGCAGAGTTCCTTATACAAATATACAAATGTAAAGCAGTGTAGCTGACTCCACTCACCTGTAAAAGTCACCCTAAAATCACCATAAGATCTATATTTAGATTAAAATGTAGTTGCAAATTTTAACCTGCGATGCTCCTGCATGTGGAATGTGTTCTTTGAGTCACATGGTGTATATACAAGATAAATAGCCAGAGAAACAAATGGTTAATAAATTAGTTCAGCCAAGCATTGTTCTCCTGCTACACTGCACAACAGGGACATAACTTCTAAGGCTTGTCTGCTGTCTGTGGTAGATCACGAGGACAAAAATCTTACGCAAGCAAACCTTGATGATTCCATGAAGTAAAGTTATCCTGATTAGCATGCAGTCCTGATCATGATCGTATTTATGGCTCATAACCAAATTAAATTTAAATGTCATTTGATGTTCATTAAGTCAGACATGTGGCAGACATTTTTACAGCCGTGTCCTTGAACTCTTGACTAAATAAACCTAATGTATGCACGGGAGGAAAAGCATGGCATTTCCATTTCCATCCACCCTGACTGTCCTCTCCGAAGCTGACTGGAGCAGGATGCAGCAGTGCTAATGGAAAGGGGGCTGACGCTGTAGGAAGGTGATTTATATCAACACGCTCATTGCTGTTCTCCCCTGTGTCCTTAGAGAGACACTATCTAGCTGTTTGTCTGTAATCCTTTGACCCCAGGCTACCGCTGTAGCCATCCCAAGCGCCATCAGACTAAAGAGGCTCCCACATGCCCCCAGCGACTTCTGCCCTGTCACAGCATACCAGCTATAGGGATCTCGGGGGGGGGGGGGGGGGGGAAGCTAATTGGTCACTTAATGGCAGTGAGTCTGTCCCAGACACTCTTCAGAAGAGGTTAGTCCCATCATCAAGGCATCATTAGAGTGAGAGAATTGACTGAAATGGCAGCATTGCGGCAGATAGAAAGATTTCTTCATTGCTTTAACCAGGGATTCATTCTAAAGTTAGTCTGGCTACTTAACGCTTATTACTCTCCTTTATTCAAGGGGATTCACTTCTTTTTCATGTCCTTAAGGGAACAGGCAAACTTTTTTTTTTGAGGGGGGGGGGGGGCTTAGATCCAAGGCTACAAAGCATGGTTGACTTATTATTTGTGGAGAATTTATTCTTTATTCACAATTTTTATTTTCTGTTTGTTGTGCAAAATGGTACCACTGAATGCGCAACAAATTATTTTTATATGGACAGACAACCAAACCTTAGGAGGTTTTCAGAGGCTGGTCTTTAGTGGGTTCATCAACACAAAACCAACACTTTTCATATTAACCAGAGTCACTGGAGTAATTAAGAGTAGACAGTTGTCTTCAACCTGGAAACCTTGTGGACCAGAGCTTTTTTTCCTTGACTCTATTATTTTACAACCCTGTCACTATTTTCCTATATTATGAGATGAAAAGATCAATCTACAGCAACATTATTTGGATTGTTTCAATATTGAGAATATTGGACTGTAACTTGGATGGAACTAGTGTTGGGTCCAGATGTAAAAGTAAATATATTAGAAGTGCGCATCTCCAGTTTGTTAATCAGCCACTTTTATCCTTCATGGCTCATAATGGTAATCAGCTAAATACTCATCCATGACTGTAAATAACATTATCTGTAGCAGTTCTTTATGTCACACAATACTAAATGCTCTGAAACGTTTAGACGTCTCCTGTGAACATGTCAAAACACGAGTGAAAAGGATGTTGTCAGACAGTGAAAAACACAATCTGAGAATGTCAAACACTTTCAGTGGGCAGAAGCTGACACAGGAAATTGTTTTATACCTTCATACTGCAGCTGTTTCACAGTTAACACATTGAAATCTTGAGCCCAAAACATAGAAAGACAGTTTCTGAATTCTTTTATGTGCAATTTATTGTGTTGTGACACATAACTCATTAAATGTAGGTGAAACATGAACAGACAAATGCCGCTGGCACAGCTACAGTCAATCTGTGGCTACATGCACATTGCAGGGTAACACAGGAGAAGATGATTGTCACCAAACACAGTCAAAAAGGAGGGGGGGACAAAAGAGGAGAAAAATCTTCACATGCTGCTCTTGTTCTGCGTCACGTCAGCAACTTTGCTGGATTGCTCTAAAGAAACAAAGAGCCATAACGCTGGGGGAAAGACAGTGATAAAACAGCTCCCTGAGACCACAGTGGTGATTGTGACAAGTTTCCTTCAAACGAGCTGTTCAAAAGTGAGCTGCAAACCCAACGCCTCCGGGGAGATTTGTATGAGAATGGATGCTTGACAGCGGCTAACACCAGTCAGACTTTAGTTCCACTCCAGGGATGGACCAGCCTGTTCATGTCAGTTTAAATGTAATTTTCACTCAGCTAAAGCACTTCAGGTACCTCCTGGCCTCAGATTCCAGATTAATGTGTGAGAGTTGAGACAGACAAAGAGATTAAAGAGAGAAATCAATCAGTACATATATATATATATATATATATATATATATATATATATATATATATATATATATATATATATATATATATATATATATATATATATATATATAGCGGAAATCATAACTTTTTCTCATTAGGGGTCAATATTGCTTTTCATGAAATATTCTTGAGGAATGGTCACATCTTATCAAGTCTCATAAAATACAACAGAATTAAAATAGTAATAAAATCCATGTTCTGTTTCCTTTTTTCTCTTTGTATGTCTCATGAAATCATTAGCAAACAGATCTAGCAGGTGTGACGCAGCATGATCATTCTTTTTTTTTTTTTTTGGATCCACTTGCTGAACAGGAAGTAGCTCTGTTCTTGCTCTCTCTCTCAACTCCAGAGGAAACTATCTGGCTCTTTACTTACTAAATGCTCCATTTTTTTCCTCCTTTGTGTTCAGCAGCTTTTGGCCGACTGTGTGTGTTTGGTGCAAAGCCAGAGGGGTGTTCCAAAGAGCAGGTTTAGTAGAGACGTGCTAGAACTGAGTTTTCAGTTCCAGAAAGAGAGGGGACTTCAATTCTAGTTGGGTCAGTTACTATGGTAACTGACTCTATAAACCCACCTGCTCGCTTTTTCTCAACAACAAACCTGTTTCTTTCTATCTCCCCTGAATAATTCTCTCTGTCTCTCATGATGTGAAGATGGAACATCGTTCATTTTTCAGTGAGGTGTGGTGCAGTTGCAGAATGAAGTTTGAAGGTGATTTATATGTTTAACGCTGAATATTTAGAATTTAATACAGACCACCAAACACTTTATATCTGTTTCATATATGCACCATTCAGAGTATCACAGTGAACACAATAAGAGTAAGGCTGCACAATTGATTGCATTTTAATTCAAATTTTGGCTTCCTGGAATGAAATTCACATGACAGTGATATGACACTTAAAATGTGTGCTCAACTCACAGAAAAGCCCACTGCAAAACCCAAAAAAACACTGTCTAATCCACCATCTGAACAATCAATCACTGCAATTACACCACTAAAACACTAGTTGGAGGTGCAGGCTTCCATACCGGTCACTTTGAAGAAATGCAACAGAAAAAGAGCAAAATTGATTTTGGAGTTGAAGCAACTAAATGATGACCAACAGTTACATTTGATGAAATGAATATAATAGCCAGTCAGAGTCGGAGTGTGGCTGGGCTGAGTTACTATGAAAATGAAACGCAGCAGCTGCAGAGTTAACACACTGTTAGCTCTGTCAGCAGGATGCTCCTTTGTTGAATGAGAAATGAATTAAAAAAAAAAAAAGGTTCCAGAGATGTTGATTTTCTGGTGTGAATGAAAGGTTCTTATTGTTAACACAGTTTTTCATCGTAGGTGCTGGAACTTAGAGACTAATGAGTCACTTCAACATAATCTAATAAAGGAAAAGGTAGCAAACATCCAGAGACCAGCAAGAGCCTGAGTATTGCACATGGGCCAGTTTCAGGCAAATGTCGTCATCCCAACTTTGCACCCCTTGAATATGAAAACGAAATAAAACCGTTTCTTTTCACCAAAATGATTGACTAATCATGATAAGTATCGCAATATTGAACAAAATCACCGTGATCAACATTTTAGGCATAATTGTGCAGCTCTTACTCAGAGTTGATTGACCTCATCAGCCATTCCGGACCTGAAATCTCAAGGTAAATTGCCACAAGTGATCTCAAGCCAGGCTAAGTTAACTTTTAGTTTAGCTAACTAATATCTGTCTTCTGAGGGTGAAGGAAAGTTGTCAGCTGAGTAAGTGATAGTCAATAATCATGTGAACCACAACACATTTCGTATAACGTTACAGTATAAAAAAAAGAATACTACTTATAACTGCTTATAGTGAAGAACCATTATGTGGGGAGGAAGTACACACACATTTTCAATGTTTCAAATTGAATTAAAATAGATTTTTATTTTTATAACACATACGGGAGCAATTGGCGCGGGGCGTCTCCACCTCCCCTTCTCTGTGAGCGGATATTTAAAGGCTTTTCCATCGATGCGGCAGTAAATGCGGCAGTTCCCTATGTCTGCTGCAAATAACATTCCACCTTATCTCCATGACCTTCCATAGGCAGCCCTCAGTCCCAGGGCAGTGGAGGCACAGAGAGAGACACAACTGGTTAACACACTACCGACTCCTTGTGTGCTTCCCAACATCATTGACTTTTGTTGGCTATATCTACGACTTAAACTAACACACTCCGTCATCCATCTCTATCCTCAAGGCCCCTATGTATCACATCTGCCTGCTCATTTAAAACTAAAGCTCCTCCCCATGATGACAGTCCAGCCAAAAGCACACCCTAAGAGCCCTCAGAGCCCTGATAAATGCCCCAAACAGTTTAGTCTAGTGTGTGTAAACAAGAGCTGTCAATCAATTCCCCTGGAGGACACAAGATTCTTGACAGTGAAAAAGCACAGTAAACCTGGAAGTTGTCCATGATGATATAATGGGAAGGGGCTAAGATGAAGGTGAAGCTGGTTTTAGGTGTAAAGAGGTAATAAACCCATCATCAGCCTTCGGGGATGTTTGATCCCCGACATTGATTCACAAATGAAGGTTGGTCATGCGAAGGGAGGGGGGACTTGTTTGAAATGAACATGAGACATTTATTGACAATGATCTAGAAATAATCCCTTGGCCATTATGGAATCATTTCTGAGATGGTCCCATTATCTGTCAAAAAACTGTCAAGCCTTCAGTGCTGGATTAAATATCTGATCTGCAATGTTGGTCAAACTTGAATAAGATTTTGAAATTATGTTGAAATCCTTATAACATACTGGTAACTAATTGTCCATCTTACCTGCAGCCCTTCAGAAGACATGAAGACCATAAGTTAATAAGACACATTAGTTAACAGTAAATGGACAGTTAAATTATCAACTAACCGGTTTAGGCGCACCCTTATTGTGTTTCAACAATGATTAATCCTGCACTGCAGATCTTGGTGTTGACATTTTGTCAAATTTGCATAATGGAAAGTCATCCAATGTCCATTTACAATTCATAACACTGAAAACAGCCAGCTGGATTGCTGTCGATATTGAAGAAGCAGGCCTGAAATGACACAAAGCACCTTTTTCTAGGTTTCTAAAAGGTTTCATGGAAGATGGACATCAGAATTCAAACATGAATATAGAGGAGAGTTGTATCACCACAAACAACATTAGATTCTCTAATACCCTTTTCACACTGAAAACCGTGTCAATGTGGGTTTTTGGACCCGGGTGCCTGTGTTTTTCTATCTCGAACGTCATCGTGCTGACAACGTCATCATTTCACGTGAACGTGCGCCAGAACACTGAGAGGTAAACAAATGACAACATGGACGTCGTCGAGGCGAACGTGAGGGTTGTCGTTGCATGCATTGCAATGTTGTCTTTTTTGCAAAACATACAAACTAGGTGCAGAAGGATGAAGCGAAGGAGGATGGATTTTTTGGCTCAGGAGCCGAGGAAGCTACAGGCGAAGCCTGACAGGCGGCACAGTGACAAAATCAGGATGCGACAGTAAGGTCACGTGAAACCTGAGATGACGAAGGTTGCCTTTTTCACACTGCAGGCAAGCCGAGCCGAGCTGCTAAACACCTGGGTCGCTTGGCGAGTCGGTCAATGCGGGTCGAAATGCAGAGTCGACCCTTTCAGAGTGCCCAAACACCTGTGTTGACCCGTGTTTTTAGTGCAGTGTGAAAGGGGCTTCACAAAGGGATTTGACCTTGCCCCTTATCTGACCCTGATGTATGGACTAATGTCTTAATTGACCCAAATGACCCGAATATGTCCATTAGTGTTACGACACCACCGTCTAGGGATGATGACTAAAGCAACTCAAGCACTTGCAGAGGGTGGAGAGCAGCCTTGAAAATCCCATTCAAATAAGAAGTGAATTAGGGAATCTATGAGAAGGCCTGGACTGAATAAGAATGAGGGCTTTAGGATAAATATAGAACAATGATACTTTTTTGGAGGACATATTTTCAAAGAAGGGTAAACTGAGAGTCTGCAAAGGGGGCCAACAAAGAGAAAAACAAAGTACGTTGGTCGTGTATTCGGAGGGTTGCCTTTCACCTGTGTACAACCAAATTCATTAGTAGTGCTTTGTCATGATTAGAACGACCCAGCACACAGAGGGCACACCTTGCATGGGGTGGTTTCCGTGGGTATGTGTGTCTCTTATTATGCTAATTGTCTGTTTACTGCAGCCGTGTGACAACAGAATGTAGTGTTTTCAGCTGCTACAATATTCATGTGCTTGAGGAGAGGTTTGGCCCTATGTTTGGCGCTGGCTTGTTTTGTTTAGCGTCCCCTGTTACACGACTCCTATTCACCCTCTCTTCTCACATTATAAATTCTTAATCAACGCCCGCACTCCTTCACAACCTAAATCTTGTCGGCTCTTCTCCTGCACTGCAGGAGCTGGAAACAAGTTAAGCAGGATCTCGTCTTTGTCCACACAACACTGATTAATATAGATAGTCAGAGATAGTCGGCGGATTTAAATGAATGAATTTATGACCGGCTGGAAGGGGGGAATTTCCCCCAGAAGACAAAAGGCTTTCAAAGCTCTTAAACACCATTTTGCTCTAGGATGAGATTAGTCCAATAATGTGTGTGAGTGTGTGTGTGTGTGTTGGTTCTCAGAGAAGTTCATGTACTGACATAAGTCACATTACAATAGGGATACTTTCCACGTTTTCATCCAGGTCACATGGGCACAGGGATCAGCTCCACAAGACATTTTCTTCCCTTCTACATCACTTGATTGTGACTGCAGAATGCAGGAAAAGCCAGCCACATACTGTATATTGAGCTTGAGGCTAATGGTGACTGATGGCTAACAACAGCAAACTCGACCAAAAATATCAGTTTACAAACTAAACCTCATTATGCTGTATAATAAATGTCTTCTTTATCTGGGCCGTACTTCATTTGCTTGATTTCAAGTGCTTCATTTGAGCATAAGTGAGGCGGATCATTGACATTCCTTCATGGCAGCACTGAATGGAAAGCTGTTTTGTTTTAAGATCAAATCAAACTTTTTCTGCTGCTTGCAAAATATACGGCTTACACACTCTGTGTTCTGGTGTCACAAATGTGAAAAAAGGAGAGAAAATGTGTCTTTATGAACTTAAGACAACTATTCATCAGTATTTGAAAGACAAATACGATTTTTGGGGGAAAATATAATCAATTTTAGGACAAAATTTAAAGCTACAGCAGTAAAACCCATATCAACTGAAGCTCATTGTCTTATTTGAGGAGCTATCCAGAGCATGGATAGCAGCCCAGCCATAAAAAGGTTGAGTTTACACTTGGTGTTATTGGAGAGCACTTGCACAGATGTGGGGTGCTGGAATGAGACCATTGGAGTGGAGGAGAGCTGGTGGTCGAGTGGGCGGGCAGAAGGGCAGTGGTGGGTAAAACAGATTTTTATTGAACCATTTGGTCCCCCGTGCCAAATGTAATTGGAGGTTTTTGGTGCTTTGCCACCATTAACTGCTAACAACCCTGTCGCTGCGGGGCCTGTCTTGATAAAAACAGAGTGGAGAGACAAGGGCAAATCTATGCAATTATGGTCCTGTTAACATTAGCCCGTCTGATTCCTTAATGTCAACGCAAACAGACGCATCACTCAGGGCTTCCAAATCTCATCAGAGAGGAGACGCAGGTGGAGAGCCAGAGTCAAACACTGAGGTTTAATACTGTGATAAAGTGACAAGTGACAGAGTACTGTAATAGACAACAGGAACAGGTTATGGACAGATCGAGTCTTGACGACAGGGAGCTGGTGTGTATTTGTTTGGAGCTGTGTGTTTGTGTGTGACACCATGCATGTGCGAAGCTCATAGGATAAGTGCAGATTGAGCGACAAGGGACAGGTCGCATCCCCATAAAATGTAATCTATTAAAGCTTATCGCAGACAGGATCTCTACATCTAAATTCATCTCATTCCGTCAGGCCTGGTTCTATTCCCAACACGGCTTCGCTATAATGGGATGTGACAGAACATGTCCTGAGGAATGAGGAAGTGAGAGAGCTTCATGTCACATTGCCATGTCATTTTCATATAACCGTTAAGATACAGCGCAAATGTACAGAAACCCTGAACAATGGTGATGGAATCCAAGCGTGAATGTACAGAGATGCCCGCTGTAGAGCTGAGTGGAGATACACCACTTCTGGTTTGTGCTTTATTTTGACTCATATCAGAGATAATAAACTTGTATAATGTTGAGATGAGATGCGAAATTGTTACCCTAAACTGTCTGTTGCTGTTCATTACAGTTGACAGGTTAAACTTTCCAACATAACAGTGCAGGAATGAGTCCAAAAACCCAGCAGTTCTTGAATGTTCGGTTCACTCGTCTTAAAGTCAGTGGGAGTTTTGCATGGGTTTTGGGTTTAACGCCTTGAATAATAGCTGTGGTTCCCACTCGTTTAAGCAGTTTAAATGTTTTCTTCTAAGGGAAAAATCCGTCACTAAGTACTGTGCATGTGGATTCTAAGGGTTTTCTGTGTCTTGAAATGTTCGTTGCTAACGAATGGCTTAACTTGACTGCAGAGGTTCTCCAGGGTGTTTAATCATGCTTCATGGTGAGTTGTGTTGATGTTGTGTGGTTGGTTATTGCTTTGTAGTTTTAATGATGCATTTACACTTCAAGAATCATAAAGTGGTGTTTGTGAAGATGTTCTTGGGAAAAAAACCATACATCTCAGAGCTTATTTTTTGCAATAATCCAAAATGGAATGTAAAAATTCCCAATGGCCTTTGGTCAAGGTGATTTTACTCATTTTCATTCAGAGAGCGAATGAGAGGAATGGAGGGAGAGCACGGGAGAATGCAGCTCTTCACCTGATGTTCCTCAACAGGCAATGGACACCTATAGACCATGAAACTGTAGTGAAATGTGTCGCTGCTTATATTCCGGTAGGTCATTTCTACGGCTGTAACTCTTAGCTTCTTACACTGAAGAGCTGCTGCTTCGTATTCTTGAAAAGGCAACAAGCAAAGGGAAATGTCTGTGCTGGCTATATACTGGAGAACATCATTTCTTTGGGTGGTTGCCGGATTGATTAATTTTGTGCTTTTTCTGTTGCTTCTGGACTCACAACGACAGGAATATCTGAGCGGTCCATTAAGACGACGGCTGCATTGGCAAAGACTGGATTCGTATCTAGTTTGTCTCCATAAATGATCGAGGGCTGACAGAATCTGATCCCATGTGCTTTTTTTTTTCCTGTTCACACATTCATGCTACGGATTTGCACTTGAACCAAACAGTGTGAGGGTCACAAAGAGCTTTAATAAATGGCTAGTTACAGTATGCTTAAATGCTAATTCAGCTCTTTTATACTACTAAGCATTAAATAAATGCTATTAATGTACCCTTATTGTGTAGTTTTACCAGTTTTCAAAGAACCTGAACGTCTCCTCCTGCAAAAATTGATTTTGTTGGCACAACCACCACCCTAACCTGCCCCCTGATGCCCCTGATTCTTTCTCAGTAACCACCATCTATTGCATGACACCGTTAAACCAACAACCAACTAATTGAATTACAAAGTGCCAGCATGCTGTGTTAAGAGGTTGGGCTCATTTCCTCTGAGATTGCCCTGTGTTTATAATATTGAGGTCAGACTGGTGATTGAGGGATCTTTGAGTAAACTGTCAGAGAAATGCACCTCCTCTCAAATAACACATTAAACATCCTCCATAACTGAAATAAAGAAATCTCTTATCTACAAGAGCAGCAGCCACACATTCTCCTTCCATCGCTTGCTCTTAACCTTCTCCCCTTCCTATCACCCTCTTTCTTTGCCTCCCACTCTGTCAGTCTAGTGCCTTGAAACAAAGCCCCAGTCGCCACACGTCAGGGCCTGCGCCTCCTCCTCCTCCTCCTCCTGTAGTCCGCTGGGATTGGCTGCTGCTCTGCGCTACGGGCTTTCCGAACAACAGCCAGATCCTTGGACCACTGTTCAGCTGCCAGGAGCAAAGAGCTCTAATGATCGCCTGCTGCCACTGAAGCAGAGCCAGGGACACACAGGCCCGGAAAGACTGGTAAAAACCAGAGAGCTTGGGGGGGGGGGGGGGGGGGCGCAGAAATCCCAATCCCTGCATTTTTCAAAAATGTGTTGACGACTATCTATTTATCTGCCCTCCACAATAATCATCCTATTTAAATTCAGTTGGTCAAGATCAGTATGGGATAGGTCTGTCCTTCAAAAAGCCCTTGATTTGTGAAAAATGTCACTTGTGTCCAGGTGTTGCTGATTCAGGATGACTCAGTGGTGGAATACTTTGCTCCATATACTCTTGTGGCACAAACAGCATCTTGGGATATGTGGTGAGAATAGCAACCTGAGCTTTTTCAAGAAAAAAAAAAAACATTATAAATTCACTCTCGCTACCTCCTTCACTCATGCTTTATTTATGTCTGTCTCTATCTCACACCCAGTCTCTTCCTCTTGGTAATCCACATTTATAATTACCCCACCTATTCTATGCTTTTTCTTCACACTACACACCTTAATTTCTCTGCTTGATGGACTCACCTCCCATCCCACCCCCATCTTGTCACCTCCCTTTTTGTCGAAGTAAGGGAAGGCTTTTAGTTCTTGATCAAACTCTCATGAATTATGAAGGCTCACTGTTCAGTGGCCGGAACAAAAAACACATCTCACTGTCTGCCTGCCTCTCTGTTGAAGCAGCTCAGAAAGGAAAAGCTACTGCAACCCTTTCAGAAACACCTTGTTCCGAAGACCTCTGGGATGCATTTTTCAAGCTTTTGTGACCCGAATCTGCTCCCAAACTTGTGTGTGTGTGACGCACACTGATCATCCATCCACCTGCCAAACATCAACTCCGACGCACCACGAGTACAGTCACACGTTACTTCAAGCAAGGGCTGTGCAATGACTCCAGGTCAAACCTTTTGACACGGGAAACGTCTTTTTAAACATAGTTATGACTTTAGTGTCCTGGTGACGTTTGTTCCCTGATGTTACAAACCAATGACATCACGTCTACGTGGTGTATTTGTAATTGTAAATCCATTAACAACACACTCATTTTCATGATTGTATGTCTTGAAGCCACCAACAGTTATTTCGAAGAAGCTCATATCTGAGCACATCGGCTGTGGTATACTTATTTAGATCATTTTAAAATGTGTATATTTGTGTTAAAATATTGATAAGCTCCTTTAGCCATGTCATAGCCAGCAGCTCTCAATTGGAATTAGTTATTCTGAAGGATTTTCCTTAAAAAAAAAATAGATATTGAAAATGGCTCAGTCATCACTTATGGGCCTCGAGACATATGCCATGGAGGACCATGTCTGCAGAGCCGCTGCCTTGCCTTCTGCTTGTATTTCAATATTTTGTTTCTCGGCAGGCGAGTGGGTGCTAACAGTGTATTCAAGCAAGACTCCAGTCGCACTAAAATGTCCAAACTGCAATTTTAGCCGCAAGACCAAAGGTGTGGAGGAAGGACAGCTACTGTGATGTGTGTGTGCATTGAAGTGCACTGAAGCTACACATGCTAGCGCCCATTCTTGTCGCCCTTGTTTGTCAATGGTGAAAATTGGCTGAACTTTTGACAAATGGTTCCCATTAGCCGCCGGCCGCACATTACCAGAGACGCTCAGGAACATGTCGGACATTTCACTGCAACAACTGAGTCCACTGAGTGACCCGAACAGCTACCTTGTGTCATTAGACAGTAGCAGAACACTGTGGCTGGCAGCAGCGTGAATACACAGTAAGTCAGCTAACGAGATGAGCCGAGCTGCTGGCAAATACACACAGATGATCCCCTCGTCTTATGATTCGAGTCGGGTGCTGTGCATTGAAAGAGTTGAGAGCTCCAGTATGGATTAGCGGGGCTGGGAGTTGCTTATGCTCTTCAGGAGAACACAGAGCAGCGCCACACTGGATTACACAGCTGGGGAAAATGTTACACACTTCAATGCATGTGAGAGAGGGATGAGCAGAAACAACACGCTCACAGTAGCAAGGATAATTAGAGAAGCCTTACCTTCTAGGTCTATGACAGGTGTTCCTGTATACACTGGATGGGGATAATGTTTGTGCCATTTTTACTTGGATCACACACACACACACACACACACACACACACACACACACACACACACACACACACACACACACACACACACACACACACCAAACTTCACAGGTTTCTGCCCTCATATCACCACTTTTTATATTTTTTGTGATTTGATAATTACTCTGCTTTAGTTTCCTGATTTTAATTAGCTGTGGAAAAAAAATTACAACGGCCTATTGCTTGACACTGATTGTTAGCAGATATTGCAGCAGGGAGAGCAACTTCATCGCGCCCTCAGATGTACTCACATGTAATATCACTGGATATACTGTACTCGGGTCATACATGAAAAAAAAAAGGCTTTAACCAGGGCCAGGAATGTACTATCAATATATTTTGAGGGAAATATAACTTAACATAGAGCTGGATATATGTTCTAGTCACTAAAGATGATGAAAAGTTTATGAAAAAACAAAAGCATTACAACCATTTGAGTCAGTGACTGTCAATTATCTTATAATGGTAGATTTTTACCAAGCTACAAAGGACCATCATTTTTCATTTCACTTGCTCCAAAATATTTGGAGACAGTTGTCAGTGACTTGAGAGAGAGCAGATTCTTTTTGCATTATAAAGAGTGTGACACTTGGGTGCAGCTACTTTGCATATTAGAAAAAAGGAAGGTCTTTTTTGTCACCTTTGGAGTTTTTCACGCTACTTGAAAAACACATCATTAAGGCTAAAGTGAAAACAAAAACAGCTGTGTTAAAGTGAGGCTCGTATCACGTATCTAATCTGGAATACACTTTGATTCACACTTGGCCATATTTACGTGCAATTTGCTTCAAATTTGTCACAAATCTGATTGTGTATGTCTTTGTTTTCCTGGTACCTTTAACCGTTGGAATGCCTCTGCCTGTAGTGGTCATCCCCAGACCACTACAGATAGTTACTCGGACGGTATCAGGAACGACCACTGACAAACTGCTTTCCAGACAATACGCTGACCCCCGACTGTCCTCCACAGCGACGCAAATGAGACTTACAGAAGCAAATCCCTTTGTAATACAGAGAGAGCTTTTGAAAACAAACACAGATGTCCAGAGCAACGTTGTTTTGATCCGATTTATATGTTTCGCCACAAACGAGACCAATGTACTGAGGGAGTTTTCTTCAGTGCCTCGGATGCTATTTTTCTATAATATCTGTATTTCTGTGCAGTGCAGTGTTTATGGCATGTCAGCAAAATGCCCCCTACAGATTCTAGGTTCTGTCATGCAGGGTTTACTTTGCACTATTTTCATTATGCATTACTATTACTTTTTTTCTGGCATTCTTTCTGTTACTGTACGTATTTTCAATTTTTTGCCTTACTGTTAAAGTCATAGCTCTTTCATTCCTGTCATCTGTCCATCTATTTATACTTGCATTGGTTTGCACCGGCATGATCTGGGAGGAACAGTATTTCGAACTAACAATAAAATGATTTTGAACTTCTTTCCGCCCAATTTTAGTGACAATAACTTGGAGAATGTAGATCCGTGAGTCAACCTTCACCTGTTTCCTGCTGGCAGTTTACGACAGTGGTGACAACAACAGCTGGAGAGATAAATATCTAGAAACAAAAGACATGTAAGACAGCAATTCTGACCATAGGGTGATTGCTGGAGCTGTGGATTCCCTGGCATTTCAGAGAGAGAAAGGCAAAAGGATGGCTAATGATGGCTAATTCCGATGTAATTTCAGCGCAACCTCAGCTGCTGTTATCACTGAGGCAAGGCCCGGGGTCTGATAAGACATTAGAATTCCAAGCTGGTGGAGCAGGATCAGTCTCCTCTATTGTAATTACTGTGGCACACTCCTGCTCCTCATCTAGTGCAGGTAGCTAATAGACAGGGCAGAGTCAACATGCTAGCCAGTTCAATGCAGGCATCACAGGAATCTGGATGAGAATACATAATGAGCTACACAGACTAAACATGAGGCTCAGGGCTAGATTCATGGACAAGGGAGGCAAATCAAAATGCAGCAACTGAAAAATACAGAACATAGTTTGGTTGATGTATGTTAACATTCACTTTTGGCCTGTATTCCCCTGGTGCAGCCCAGACACATATTGACCACAGAATTTTATGGATAAGCTCTGAAAATGGACAATAAAACTATGGCAAATGATTTGTTTTGCAACTCAGGGGAGCGAATGTGTATTCTCGCTCTGACTCCACGGTGATAACAGGGTGTGTGTGTGTGTGTGTGCGCGCGCGTGTGTGTGAGTGAGTGTATTGGAGAAGACGACTGCAGAAGCCGAGGGCGGGCAGACGGATGCGGTGATGAACTCAAGAGGTGAGTATAAATGAGGGCTGAGGATTCCACATTTCTGCCTTCATACGCTAGAATAAAACATGCATTGTGGGGAGAGAGAGGATACAGCATCCATGTGTGCATAATGTATGCTACTACAGGCCTGGAATGTGTCCTGAGGAGGAAACAAGGCTGTTATCTACTGGCATGTTTCTGCAGCTCCTGGAGCATCTGATTTTAGAATGTTCTGCATGACAAGCAAGTGAATTACACTACATTAAATATGAATTTGATTGATTGAAGAATCTGGTTTGAACATGTCAAAAAAAAGCTGCACAAATAAATAAAGAAGTATAAATAGTATAATAATCCCCACCTTATAGTATTTAGTCATTAATTCTATCCATTGACTTTCTTATTCAATTCAGAATCTATCTATTCATCAATCCATATGTCTATGCATACATATGCACACATATCTAACCAAATAAACCCTGTTATTGTCAGAGCCCTCCCTCATGTATGCACCTTTTTAAAACCATTTCAACATGTTTGCATTTTGCACTTCAGAACTTCAGTCAAATCAACAAGGTTTATTAAAACAGTTAACTGAATGCATGTTCTGCATTCATCTAAGGGCTCAGTGAGACCTACATATGTGCCCTGAAGCGCATAACTGTTTGGTTCATTTATGATCCCAGTCAGACTCGCAGCAGTGCATGTAAACAAAAGTCTGCAGCTTCAGAAGCAGCTCATTAACTGGGCATTCGTGGTGTGGTGACATCTCCACAGAAAGGGGATCAAAACCAGTCTGATTCCAGACTTTAATCACGGCCCCGATGGCTTGTGATTTCTCCTCGGTTCTTTTTGGAAGGAGATTGCAGTTTGTTTAGATTCTCATTTCTATGAGCAACACCACGGATCTCACAGAAAAAGGATGCAATGCCCCATTAAAACTGATATTTCAGGGTGTGTTCACATCCACAGTGTAGCTGCTGTTCCTTTGGTCCAAATAAAAAACAAAGATACAGTCGAGCCTTGCAGTTCTTGAACTCGTTTTGACCTGTTCAAGATGAGTGAAGATAGGTGAAGGTAAAGTCCTACCGACTGACAGGTAGAAGATCCCTTTGACAGGTGTGGTCGTTGCCATCCAGGATTGTTAGTACGACACAGAGAAAAAATAAATACATCCAGTGACCAACAAGGAACAGTCACATAGCACTTTGATCCTTTTGTATTTTTATCTTCTTTGGTGTCACAAAAAGCCCACAAAGAGAAAACTGTCTCATTAATTGAGACTGCACCTGGACTTTATAGCTCAGTATTTGAGGAATTACATTCATATTGGATGACTTCAACTTGCATGATTAATCTCCAGCTCCAAAGCAAAAAAGTGGTGTGGCCTAAATGTAGCAAACTTCCAGGCAGCAGGGGAGAGTTCATGTCTGGTCCTTAAAGGAGACCTGATGTTCTCATTTATGCTTTTATTCCATGAAAACTGCTTTGCATGATTCTTTCTCCCCCATTCCACCAACGTCTTATGACATCTCATTAAAAACGCATGGCTTTGTCACCTGAAACATGTTCCCAGATCTCGCTAAAAACGCCTGAGTTTGTTTCTGGTGACAAAGCCAGGTGTTTTTAGTAAAACCTCGGAACATTTTCATCTGTCTCTCTGGTGACAAAGCTCGAAATGTCCCCAGATCTTGCTAAAAACACCTGAGTTTGTCACCAGAAAGACAGATGAAAATGTTCCAGGGTTTTACTAAAAACACCTGGCTTTGACCAGAAAGATGACTGCAGAAGTTCCCTGGTTCCCCCTCCCGGCTGGCTCGGTTGCGTGGGTTACATAGTGCACGCACCATTTACAGCCAGTTTATTTTGAGTCAACAGTCCATCCTAAAATTTCTCAAACTTCATTTGCATATATAGATATGGTATGTTCAAAAATGTCCAAATTAGACTGACAGTTTCAACTCCAAACCAAAAGACAAAAGGCCCCGCTGATCATTTAAACTGTATCAAACTCTGTGTGTGTGTGTGTGTTTTACACTTGTTTGAGGCACAGCACCTGTGAGACGCACATTTACACGTTTCATCAACATTAGCAGCTTATAATGCCTCAGTAAATCCAAAATTATAGACACTCTGTGGGAGGACTCGTAACTGCTATGCTCAATTTACAGCTTTGCACAGTGCAGTAACAGATCCGGCAGGGGGGTGAAGAACTACTATTTCAACAAGAGGAATAAGAATAATTAGAGAGAAATATACACAGAGAGGGATTTGGCTGTTGAGAGGGGAGCGCAGTGTTGCTGTAATTACAACTTGAGGAAGCTGCTTCTCTTGCAGCAGATTTCATCTGGCGCTTCAGTAAAACTCCAATCTCGTTGATCTAAGAATTCTAATTGAGGGAACAGCAGACATTCCACAGATGGTGCAACATGCAAACACACTGCAGAGTGATTAGAGAAAGTCATTTTTCCCCTCCGTTTCATGGTTATTAGAGGAGACTGTTTCCCCCCAAAATGATTTGAAAGAGGGAGACTCAGGAGGGATCATCTCTAAATGAATCTGCTGTGTTACTGGTGAAGGAAGGGCGGGGGTATCTCTGAGACATGATACACGTTTGCGATTAGTTTATAGTTATAGTTCATGTTTCTGACTGAAAAAATAAACCATACCATAGTTTTAAACATTTTTTTTTAATTCTATAATTTTATACTGTAAAATTAAAGGCAAAGACAGTTTGGATAAAAGTATATGATGACTTTTGTCTTGCCTTTCGCTTCTACCCCACCACTAGCATTTATTGCAGCTAAGCTAACAAGCAGTCAGCTGTTTGGTGGGAGTCTGGAGCTCTGTAAAGCATGTGGAGGGGAGAGAAGGGGATCTACCTTTTTGTTTGGAGCAAAACATTATGCATGTATTTCTAAAAAAGATGGAGTTCTGGTAAGATTTATAGAGATCCTGCTTGGAGTGGTCATGTAAGTCTGATGATTTTCCAACTCCAACAAAAAAGTTTAATCACCATATTAACATCTTTGAATTTTGTAATCTGGCAGCATTAGTGTCCCACACTGTCACACACAGACCCAGTCATTTTCCTACCGTTGGTTTGTAGGGATCAGGTGTCCCGTGTGTCCATGCCGATATATTCACTGTCACTGTGGGAAAACGGTGGAACCCTCCGCTAGAAAGTACATCGTTTCGACAGTGAGCCATGAAGTTTGACAACCCAACTCTTCAGAACTTTCATCTGCCGGAAAGTTTACCGCGAGCTGGTCGAAGTCATCGTATCAACACCTGCTCAGCTGTTTGGCATCACTACGCAGGGGTGCTGAGCAACACCAGAATGTCTCTGAGTAAATGAGGTGGTGTGTTTTTCTGCATGTGTCATACATTACTACCCATGACCTTGGGCAGTCTGCTCTGACAGCATCCTAATGTTCTATTAATTTAGCTGTAATTAGCCCACATAGCGCAGAATGAGAGGATGGAAGCGGCTTGTTAAAGACAAACACATGGGAAGGGGGAGTTGAGATGAAGAGGGACTGGCGTGGAACAGAGGAGACGGATTGCAAAGACTCCCCGCTGCTGCACGCAGCTTCTGGGAGGAGGCACCGACTATAGGACATGAAGCAGGGCAGAGGGAAAAGAAAGGAGGATATAAATGGGAGTCAATTGAGCTGTGATTTGTAGAGCAGAAGCAAAGGTGCAAGATAAAGCAGGACAGGCGAGATTAAATAGCCCATGAGAGGCATTGGAGGCGGCCGCAGCCAGTTGGCTCAGCATTTGCTGCTTTTAGCCACATGAAGAGAGCCAGAGAAGAGGGATAAGAGAAAGAAAGACAGAGAGAGCGAGAGAGAGAGAGAGAAGAATGGTTATATATATATATATATATGCACATATATATATATGTGTGTGTGTGTGTGTGTGTGTGTGTGCTTCACTGTGATGGTAGTTAATAAAAGCTATATATCAGAGAGTCTGTGTGGAGTCGAGAGAATATCCCTGCTATATTTTAGACCGCATTAACAATTGTCATTCTCTAACCTCTAACAATGTCATATCATGTAACATTAGTATAATATTCAGCATGTAAAGTATGAATCGCTACGTATTTCTCAGTTGAAGTTTGTATTTGACAGATTAAGAGAGCGAAAGGGCAAGAGATCAGACGACTGGTTGAATATGAAATCCAAAAGGGTCATTAGAGTCTCGACAGGATAATGCCACTGCTATGGCACGATACTTTATTACAGAGGCAAGAGGTCAAGTACAGGTCACAGGATGATGAATGCCATCTGACTGTAGTGGTCCAGATCATGTTAAACCACTTGCATTGTTAACTTGCTGCAGTAATGATAAGTCAGCTGTCCCTAAAGTTGACAATGTTAATTAAACTCTCAGAATTCAGACCTACGGTGGAGATAAAGTTTGCTTCGACACACACTTAAGTCTTGCTTCATATCTGCAGTCAAACACACACACACACACACACACACACACACACACACACACACACACACACACACACACACACACACACGCATACACATATAAAGGTCTGGCAGCAGACCAGTCTGCCAGGCTCCAGCTCTGGCCACTCTTCTGGTGCAGGCTTCATTTGTTGTTTCAGTGCTACACTGGGATATGAAACATATTGCTACTGTTGGCCGAAAATGAATGTCAGCTGTCGATGAAAACCGCCTCGTTTCTAGAATGGCGGCCAATACATTTGCAGTCAAACGTGTGGGGTTGCAGACATCTGACAATATTCTGAGTCCACAGATGACCTCGAACATTCCACTGAGATCGGAGCAGTCACCACCGCACCAGTCAGGTCCAGCTCATAAGGATTTACTCATCTATATGCTATTTTATGTCCCAATATCAACACTAAGTGTGAATTTTATGTCTGAAAACCACACATGGCCTCACAGTCGAACTAAAATAATAGGGGTTAATGTATTATCGTTACGTTGTGGTGAACTATCACAATAAACAATAAAATGCTAAGTTCACGAACATATTACAGTACCACCATCAGTATTGATATTATTAGCCATGCTGGTATGGAAGTACTTCAGGGTCTTGTTTATTTGCGATGGTAAGATGGAGCGCGAGGTAGACAGGCAGATCAGTGCAGCATCCATAAAACTGAAATCCAAATTCAGCACCATGGACGCTCCAATCAACCCTCATAACCTCAGCAAGTTACTGTAACTCAAGATTTCCTTGGCCAAGGTATACAATCACCATCAGAGCTCTTGACAGTAGAGAGGTAATATTTCAAGCCATCATGTCTCTTAAGACATTAAATGTTTTGTCAATTTGTGTCTGTGATTTAAAAGACAAAAAGACACCAGGGAGAGTGCAACAAACACTCAACATGAGATGAACGTTCCTCCTCTCCGTACAATCCCGCCACTGTGGATGCACGTCTGGTTGTATTCCATGCGTTTAAAATTCTGTTTGTTATTTCTGACCTAGAATTCAATACCAATACTAACCTTGATAATTTTTTTTCTTTCCACATAAAATAACAAAAACTATATAAAGCCATTAATTAAAACACTGAGGAGATCCAATTTTAGGTCAGTCAGTGAGATTTTTATGGTAATTTGTGGATTTTTATCAGTCAGGTTATTCTGGATGTAAAAAGATGATGGGGTGGGGGGTATGTTTAATTTAACTGGTTATTTGAAAAGTCAGCAAAGAAATATAAACTATTTGACACATAAAACTTTAATTATAGTGATTTTCCTGGAGGTTTAAATCATTGCGTTCTGACCGACATCAAGGATGAAAGATTACAGTAGGGTTCAAGTTCAAAATGATCTGTCTCTTGGCTGTTTATCAGCTGCATAAAAAAGCCCCACATGTATTTTATCACTGGTATCTGCCTTAACTTCTGAAATCAGTGCTTTAATATGGTTTCTCTGTCAGTTCAAAGGTTTTAAAAAGGTATTTTTGAAGCTTAATATTTCTGTTTCCATGTCCAACAGTTGGCTGAAGTGAACGGTGCAGGTTTACAGTTTGGCGGCAGGTGAGGGAAACTTAAAAAAAATAAAAATAATCCTCCTCCCTTTGACACGATTTCAGAAGACGCTGTTAAGATGCAGAAATAAACTATAATTGAAAATGACCTATTTTTCCAAAGGATTATTTTTTTAATGCGGTGGGCAGGCCGTAGCTGCCCGTTTCTACATTTGCTGTCAGGGTGGATCTGGATGCAAATATGGTGCAGTCTGCCTGAGAGGAGTGTGGCCCACCACGGAGAAAATTAGATCTCGGCTTCATGTATCACATTTATCAGTAAGAGATGAGTAAATGCATGAACTCATGACTTCAGAGCGAGGAAAAAGATGCAGCGCTGGAGTATCCTCGAAGATTCAACACAATGCTTGCAAAAAATACACTGGAGTTTTGAGCCAAAATGTTTTAGACATCCAGAGTGAGGATTGTAGGTGATGTTTAGGAATTCCAAACAATAAAATGAGGGCCAACTAATTTTATTTTGCTCTGACAATTGGTCCATAATATTTATGACATCCATTTTTCAGGTTTTGCTTGCTAAGAATTCAAAATAATTGTAGTTGCACCACCTAAAGATTTTATGAATACAAACCACACTGACATACAACAAAGAGCACTCGGTACAAACCGATGAGTCAAGTTTTGCAAAAGTGTTCGGACATTTTCACATTTTATGCTTGACGCATACTTTTCTTTTTACATTTCTAATTTTGAAAAAAATTTGGTTCACTTTTATGACTAATCTGAATAAGGGCTTTTGTGTAAAAGTAAAAATTGGCGTACTGTAAAATAGCCATGCCGCAATATGTTTTTCTTTGTTTTACCTGAACAACTTTAAGATGCTTGGATTTGAAAACTTTTCAGGATGAATACTCTGAGTAGATCAAACAGTCCACTCAGAATCTAACTCTCAACTGTTGCCTACTAGCAGTTTTACACTTTTATTATACACTTACAATCAATATACGTGAATCAAAATCAAGTACTGTTCTCTATAACATCCTGTATAAGCCCCATGAAGCACTGGGAAGCACAGCCAGTTAAAATTCAGGGCCTAGTTAACCCAACTCACAGTTCAGGCCATCTGCACTCAACCTTAGCTTTCACCTCTATACCAATCATTTCAGTATCTGGTCTTTTTTTTTTTTTTTTTTTCCTGTGAGCCGCAAGCAAATATGTCAAGCCAGTCAGTCGGACAAAATTCTGATCAAAATAAATGTAGTTCCAGCGAGAACCATGGCTCCTGCTTGCAGGAGAATTGAGTGTGTCCCTGGCAGTTTTCTTGAGCATCATTTGCAAAAATGTCATTTAAATGTCACGTCAGTCACCATAAGAAAACAATGTGAAGACCAGCTTTTCACTTAAAGTAAGAGCTTGGTTTTTAAGCTGCTCATGCGCTGTGAGCAACTTCTGGTAAATTCTATGAAAATGTGCTGTATAGTTTCAACTGTTGCCTGATTTTCTTTTGGGAACTCCATGTTCAGGGCATCAAGCAGGCCGTAAAACACAGCGAGGAGGTTGGGGGGAGATCTGTGAGAACAACGGCCTCTTCCAACACATCGCTGCTGCCTGTGGGTTGCACGGTAGGTGCATTATCACCCTGGATAACAGTGAGGATACCCATGTTGACTCCTCTGGTCTGTGAATCACCTGGATCTGTGTTCTGTTGAACAAGAGAGCTGTACCCACATCAGACTTCATAAATTACTGCTGCTCAACACCAATGGTACAACAAAGGCATTTAAGATGCAGTGCAAGTGGCTGTGAGTGTCTGGGAATTCTCTCAGAGCACAAAACACAACCAACAATTACAACATTTAGTGAAATATTACTGACATTGATATTTGCTTCAAATTTAGTAGCAACCATTCAGCCGGCTATGTTTGTAATCACAGCGTTAACTTTCAATATATGAGTAGCATTAAGATTTTAGACAAAGACCGGAACCCCTTACTCTCCTCTCCATCACATGGTGCAGGTCCGCACCGTATAAACCATGAGACTAAAGGCTGTTGTCAGCTCCGGAAGCCACGTCAACGTGCAGGTGTGGCAAATTTGAACAATGGCAGAAAGACATGGTGCAGCATCCGGGTCTGGTACCCTCAAGTCAGGGCCCATCACTCACCACTCACTGCAGCCAGGGTCATTCCCACCATTTCCCAATTAGCATGAAAGTTTGCTGCGAATCAGGTATTGGCACTGTAGCATACAATATTCAATCGTTAACAGATGAGGCAGAAAAATTAACATTATTGTGGCAAAGTCTGAAACAAAGATACACACCACTGAGATGCTAGATTTAACTTTTCAGGAAGAAGAACTCCATGTGTCAGAAAGCCCCAGCAGTTTGTTGATTGAGACGCACGCAATGTACCCGGTCTGGCCTCGAGCGGCGTCAACTCACACTTGACAAGTTTCGCATTGTGCTGCCAATTATTGTTTATAAATGCGAACGTTGATCCAGAAACTTGATAAAGTCGGTTGACCCAGCTATGTTGAAATAGTTGACTGGAGCATGGAATATCTTTCGTTAATTTTTTCAGTGAAGCTAACAAGCAATCAGTCACCTGAGGGAGGGTCCGGCGCGTAAAGTACACAAAGAGGAGAAAATAGGATCTATTTTGCTTTTCTGGCACTAAAAATGATTGATAGTTTGTGAATTTCCTTAAAAAAAAAATCCTTTAAGCCTCCCCAAGCCACACCTGTGGGCGGGGACAGAGACCTTCGCAGCAGCAGGATCAGCAGCACCACAGAGAGCTCTCAGTCAGAGTCGGCCCTCCTGCAGGCTGTTCTCATTCATACTATATATAGTTCGGGAAAGATCTATATTCATTTTGACGGTAATTGTTAGCCAGCAGGATTGAGACATCAGGAAACCTTCATCTGCCGGTTTTAGCAACAAATCTGTCTATTTATAGCGAGACATGGGGACATTTCCAAGTGTGTTCGACAAATGACAAAACCAGTTCCTGACAGTTCTGATACTGCAGTCACTAAAGTATGAAATGAAGCATATATTTGGTGATTTGGGGGTCATAATTTGGGTTGGGGCCATTAATTAACGCTAATACTTTTCAATTTGTGTGTTGGTGTTGTCTCTCCTGTGCATTACTAGATGGGTGGGTGCTCACTGGGCTCTGGTAAAAATCTGAAAAGCATATCTGCTCCTCCAGTCGACGGGACAAATGGTTCATTTGAGGACAACCTACCCGGAACAGAGGTGAACTCCTCTGCCCCTCTTCAGAGGGAAATAGATCTCAGCGTGTCATTCAGGAGAAATGGACAGCTGTCCCCAAAGCCTGCTGATCTCTTGTCAGTGATAGGACTACTTTTCTTTCTCATTCTTCTGCTCTCATTCGCTGTCAGTCTCCCACTCTCTCCCTCCTGTATGTCCACCTGCCCTTCATTTGTCACATTTCACTGTATCACATCTCCTCTCGCTCTTTTTCTGCCCCAGTTCTCTTTTTGTCTCCTGCCCTCCTCTTCTTCCTCCCCCTTCCTCTCCGCCTGCCTCTCTTATGATGCTTTTAGCATTCAAGGCCTCTTACTGCTGCATCACAGGCACGTTTGTTTAACAGGGCAGCGGAAGAGAGAAAAAAAAGACTCTGTTCCTCCGGGATGGAGTCAGATTTTCTGAATGTCTTCACACTCTGGAGGATAATTCATCGTCATGGATGTTCAGCTTCTCACACACACACACACACACACACACACACACACACACACACACACACACACACACACACACACACAAAAAGGTCTGGCAGCAGACCAGTCCGCCAGGCTGAATGCATGATTATACTAGCATGCAGATTTCCTCACCTCGGTATGTTCTAAGATGAATACACCCACATACCCTCTAATGTTGGCACACATGAACAACACACCCACTTTTCATTAAGACGCATAACACGATCTAATAAAATCTTAATACCCATCCAATGTTAATGCCCGTTGCCATTTGGCTTTGACACTTGCCTGCAGTTCAACACCCACGCAATTAACCTCCAGTTGTTTGTATGTCAAACACAGAGGGAGGATATCCTCTATCTGTGGCCTCTCTACACACAGAGACTGGTCAACAGGCTAATGAAGATTTCATGTTGGCGTCAAGTGCTAATTCTCTGTTGCTTAGTAGAGGACTATACAGAATATGTCCCCAACATCCTCCAATTAGAAGCAAATTATCAAGATATTAAACATTCACAGTCGTAAAGCGCCATGTTTACTGAATTGCTAGAACTGGGTCATATTTGGTCGTCTCAGATGCCTGTGCTGACGCGGAGGATTCCTTTACTGTGTGACAGCCGCCGGCTCCACTCTGCTGCAACAGCGTCCCCAGATACAGTCTTAACCTGGAGGGCAGCGGACTCACACACAAACACACATTTTCAAACACCAAAAAAAACCCAGAAACATATCCACATACTTCACCCGAAATCAAAAACAAATAAAAAACATACACAAACACACACCCACGCCGCACAATTAAAAAGCAGTGGAGTTGTGTGGAGCAGTGAGAGGCTATCTGAGGAGAAGAAGAGGTGGGAATACTCCACCCGTGCAGCCTTAAGGCCTCCACTAATTACCTGTCAATGGCAAAGAAGAGGGAGATCTAAAGTGGTGAATATTGTTCCAAACTCTCCTCCTCAATGAACCATACACTCCGCAACTCTCTTCAAGGATAATGCCTGCCGACTTGGGAAATAGGAATAAGATGCCATATGTTTGTGTAATTTAGGGATAATTAGTTGCAAATCTGTTCCAAACAAAGTGACACAGTGGTATTAAACAGTGTGATGCCAAGTAAAGGTCAGCCAGCAGACATGTAGTGATCAGGCAAGATGCTCAAAAGATGCTGAAAATGGCATTTTTCAAAAGCTCATTTCAAAAATGTTTTATATGAAGCAGATAAACAAGTCCAAAACATGTGGATGCGTATGTAAGCGTCAGTTACAGATTCTTCAAGTTATGACTGATGCAGGGTCTGGTGTTCAAAAACATCTGATTGATAATCACGGTTATAGCAAGAAAACTGTTCAGATTTCTCAGGCGTACCTCATTGGCCTCATTCGCATGCAGTCCTTCCTAGAAATGTTGCTGCATTTTCCCAGGAACAGGCCAGGTGTGGGAATCAGAGGAGGAATGACTTCCAAGGAAATCTGCACTGGTAATTTCCCACTTCAAGACGTAGCAGCATGACAGGGAATATGCTGGGACGGCTGTGATGTGAATGAAAACCAGACATAACTGGAAAGGGCCAATCACTGTCCTCCAGAAGATATCTTGTCCCACCCACTCCACCGCCAACCTACAGACTGTCAGGGTTTGTGGCGGTGGGTGAGGGATACCCAAATGCAGACAGTTGGAGGGTGCACAAAAGAGGTTTATTGAGATGGGGAAACTTGAGACAGGGAAACTTGGAGATTTGACGTGAGGCTGGAGACTTGACTTGAGACCAGAGACCAGGGACCAGAGATTTGAGACTGAGAACTTGAGACCAGACCGTGAACATAACACAAGACGGCATAAAGTAACAATGACCCAACAGCGAACAGGGGAAAACACTGAGGTTAAATCCAAGAAGGTAAACGGGGCATAGGTGGTGCAATCAACCAGGTGAAACACATGAGGTAATCACAGAAGGGAGGTCAGGAAGACAGGACATGACTACAAAATAAAAAAGGAAGCACGAGACAGGGATCGTGACAGTACCCCTCCAAGGGCTGACTCCCAGACAGCCCAAAAACCAAAAAACAATACCAGGGTGGGTGGAGGGAGGCCAGGAGGTGGGAAAGGGCAAGAAAACACCAGTGCATGAAACAACAAAAAACTACTCACTCGCCACACCCATGGGCTGAACCATAACACAGTGTCAGGGGGGGATGGCCAGGGGGCCACGCAGACCATGGAAAGTCAGGGGGGCGGCTGGGAGGCCGCGCAGACCACAAAGAGTCAGGAGGGCGGCCTTGGGGCCGCGCAGACTACGGAGAATCAGGAGGGACCCAGGGGGCCACGCCACAAGGCAAAGAGTATCTGAGGGCGGCCCGGGGTGCCGTGAAGAGCCGCCAGAGCAAGAGAGATGTCCGCTTGGATCCTCGTAGCAGGAGCAAGAGTGGTGTCCGCTCAGACCCTTGGAGTAGGAGCAGGAAAGGCATCCACTCTGACCCTCGAGCGGGAACAGGAGAGGCGTCCACTCGAACCCTCGGAGCGGCGTCCACTCTGACCCTCGGAGCAGGAGTAGCACCCGCCAGAACCCTCGGAGGCGGAACAGGAGTAGCGCCAGCCAGGACCCTTGGCGGCGGGGAAGGTGTAGCAGCTGCTGGGCTTGGGGTGAGGGCTGGACCTGGCTGCCAGCTCTCTTTTTGCCCTTAGGCCGGGAATTCCTGGGACTCCCAGATGGGGGCCGAGCTGACCCCAGGGCTCGTTGCACCGAGCGAGGACCCCCCCAAGGCTAGCCAGGTGCCCGTAAAGTCCTCCACTTGCCATGACTCTCACTATTGTGAGCCTTGCCTTATAGGCAAAGTATTCAAAGAGAGTCATCATACGTGGGCGGGAAACTGTCCGCTGGGTCCGTTTAGGTTGGGTCATTCTGTCAGGGTGTGTGGCGGTGTAAGAGGGAGGCCCAAATGCAGGCAGTTGGAGGGTGCACAAAAGAGGTTTATTGAGATGGGGAAACTTGGAGATTTGACGTGAGGCTGGAGACTTGACTTGAGACCAGAGACCAGGGACCAGAGACTTGAGACCGCGAACTTGAGACCAGACCGTGAACATAACACAAGACGGCAAAAAGTAACAATGACCCAACACCGAACAGGAGAAAACGTTGAGGTTAAATCCAAGGAGGTAAAAGGGGCACAGGTGGTGCAATCAACCAGGTGAGACACATGAAGTAATCACAGGAGGGAGGTCAGGAAGACCATGACTACAAAATAAAACAGGAAGCACGAGACAGGGATCGTGACACAGACATTGCCATGTACGAAGTTTTCAGTCACTCAACAGGAATATTGTGGAACCG
Source organism: Aulostomus chinensis (assembly GCF_037954235.1). Lineage (NCBI taxonomy): Eukaryota > Metazoa > Chordata > Actinopteri > Syngnathiformes > Aulostomidae > Aulostomus > Aulostomus chinensis. The sequence goes on along the minus strand of NC_141335.1, from coordinate 20,854,389 downwards.
AGGTGCATGTGAGTATACTGTGATGGTGGTTGACGAATATCTTGGGGAACCAGCAATGCGCACAAGAGGTAAATCGATGGTTGTTGAGATAATCCAGGGAAAGATGCATCGCTTCTCACTCTGGATGGATGGTGGAGCAAACAATGAGACAAGAACTAGCTACAAATATTGTAGTTTAGCCACTAAATGCATTATGTAATTCAAGTCAAATTAAATAAATTAGTTTTACATTCACCGACGGAATACTTTTTTAATCTTGTGTTGGGTCGTAAATGTGATCCTCAGATCTCCTGCCAGCTGCTTTGGTAGACAATGTCTAGTTAAACAGGTGTAAGTGCATTTCAAAGCTTAGAAACAAGTGAAGCACATCAAATTCCAGAATCTAAATACATTTCACTCTGAAAGACAAGCACATCAGCTTTCTCTTCCTCTCTCTGACTTCTCCACATCTGTATGTGCAGTTTTAATCACGTGTAGGCTGTAATTTCCCCTGCTGTCTCTCAAATGTGCAGACTCATTGCCTCTCTCCAGCTAACATGGTTATTTAAAAGTCATCTCTTTTCTCAGCTAGTTGACTTGGACACATTTATCAAACCCATCAAACATGTTTGATGCGCAGTTTGAAACTGAACAGTTTTTTTTTTTTATGAATTGTATTATGGTTACCCACATATTTAGCTTTTAATGTGGGTTTACTAAGTAATGAAGGATCATCATGGGTTGAATATTTCTCACCATTTAATAATTGTTTCATTAAAAAAGAGAGGAAAAAAAAAAACCTGCTTTGCTTTTACGGCGGGGAACCTTGACAGGCTGGAAACCATAGAGACAACAGTCAGAGGTGCAGCACTGGACACGTCACCTCAGCTGACCTCCTTCAGCTCAAGTACACATGGGTGTTATCTGCGACTATAAGCACTTTCATAGTTTAGGTACCTGAAGGGGCCAAACCTTCTCTGAGATGAGGGGCAGAAGAGAGGGGATGATGAGGCCCTCATGATGTTGACATTTTTGTGACCCTCAGTCACCAAAAGACCAAATCCTTCAATTTATTGCCAACAGCTGAGCTGGAAGAAGACATCAGAGCCAGTGGAGAATATAATCAATACAAAAGAATACAGGGCACATAATGAGTGTTTATATCCTCCATCCGTAGTGTCCTCTTATTACAATAAAGATGATATACATTTAACAAGGTATGAATCTGACAGAATTATTCTTTTCATTTGTTTGATGATAAAACTTGCAAACTGGTTGATATTCAGGCTTGAGATAAGTGTGCAAATCATGCACATGAATCTGAATAAACTAATACCCCTTTCACACTGAAACATGCGGGTCAAAGTAGGTTTTTGTACCCGCGTTTGCTCAGCGTTAGGGCGCATTTGAGCTTCCAGCAGACGCGGGTCTGAGCTCCTACTGTAAGGACTGCGTGCCTGTGTTTTTCTCTCTCATATGTCATCATGCTGACAACATCATCATTACACAAAAAAGTGCGCTGGAACACTGCGAGGCAAACAAACGGCAGCATGGACATCATCGAGTCAAACGGCAGCTTTGTCATTGCGTGCATTGCAATTTTTTTCTCTTTTGCAAAGCATACAAACTCTGCGAGTGAGATGAGTGAGCAGCTCTCGCAATGCAGCCCAGCCCAATTTTTTTTATTTATTAATTTTTTCCCAAAGCTTCCACAATGACAGCCTGACAGCTGGCACAGTGACAAAATCAGAATATGACAGGAAGGTAGATGTACGTCAACGGGTCATATCGCGGGAAACCTGAGACAACACGGGTTGCGTTTTTCACACCGCAGCCGAGCAGAGCAGAGCCAAGCCGAGGAGAGCCACTAAACAACCGGGTCGCTTGGAGGTTCGGTGGACGCGGGTCAAAATGCAGAGCCGATCCTTTCAGACTGCCCGAACACCCTTGGTCATCCACATTTTCGGTGTAGTGTGAAAGGGTGCAAATCTTTGCACACTTAGTTTATTCAAATTCATTCATAGCAAACAAAAAACAAGCTTTGCAGTACACCTGTCACCGACCTTCCACTAAAAGTGTGTCAGGGAAGTGGCTCCAAGGTTGATTGTTCCACAGCTGAACTATGATTCCACCATTGACCTTTTTCATTTTTAAAGATCGCTGTCAAACAGATATCCATGCTGCTAAAATGATGAATCCTAATAATCCTAAGGCATTTCATCAGGCGCCGGGTAAAACCTTTCATATGTAGAGTAAAAGATCTCAGCACCAGCAAAGATTTTTATACTGACATTTAAGGTTTAAAGCATACTTAAACGTTGCCTTTCTTTGTCGTGCCACTGAGTTTTTCTCAGCAAATATTGCAGAAATGCCATGACATGAATACACCAATCCACGTAACACGGTCATCTCTGCTCCACAGTGAATTCCACAGCCGTTTCAAATTGGTCTTGTAAATATTTAGTGAAATATTGCTTCCATAATGCTTTAACAGCCTAAATTTCCATCTGTGTTCTGTTTTTAATAATGAAAAACCATTAAACAAAGAGAACTGACCTCAGCTGAAGGCAAATGGAGTGCGACAAAACTTTCCACTCGCTGACAAATCACAAGTAAAGTTTTAAGTTGGCAGTTAAAATTGGACATATTAATTATTTTTCTGATTTTATCGCTACACCACAAACCTTTCTACACTTTTTATTGAGCCCTCAGTTAATAAAGGTGAAGAGCTTTTATCATTTTTCTCTAATAAAGTTCAAGCTGTTAGGAACGCAATTATGCCTCCTGCTCAAACTTCCCCTGACCTGTGCTATAAAACTCCTTGCACCCTGCTAGCATTTTAGTCAGGTACTGTTTGCATCGAACTAATGTCATTATCAAAATGAAATCATCCCATTCACTGGACTTTTCTTCAAACTCACTTCTTAAATTTAAAAAAAAAAAAAATGTAATTCCCTTATTTGTCCTGGACACGATCAGTTCCTGTCTGGTCAAGGACATCCAGGTCTATTTTGGCGTACAACTGGTACTCTGCTGTGCTCTAATTTGTCTGAAATGAACTACTGAATATTGTGAACGTAAGACAAGCAGAAACTGAGTGATATGATACAGGTAAAAGGTCATTTTTCTTTGCCCTTCTTCTTCATCAAATGTCTAATGAAATGTGTGGAATCAACAATCTGTGAATACATTTACAGCAGGGAGCAGTAAATATGCCTCTGGTGTCGTAGGGCTGTGTGTTTTATGACACCACTTCTTTTTGGCAAGGTGTCAGCTCAGCAGGGCCATATGCTGTGTGTCTTAGTCCAGTTGAGCCTAACATGGCTCTAAACTGTACGGAGCGTCTGCTAGAGTGAGAGCAAGTCTCTCAGCCAATCAGGGTGCCCTTGGACTGGAATGTTAATCAATAATAGCATTGATAATGGAAATAATAGCATTGATAATGGAAATTCAAAAATAGACATTGCCACCACTTGACTATTCCTCAATGCTTTCGAGAAAAACATGCTCCACCTCACAAGGGTAAAAGTAAATGGACTCAATTTTATATAGCGCTTTTCTACCTTAGCGGCACTCAAAGCGCTTTACAGTGTCATCTCATTCACCCATTCACACACACACACACACACTGATAGTGGAGGCTGCCATGCAAGGCGCCAACCTACTCATCAGGAGCAATTATGGGTTCAGTATCTTGCTCAAGGACACTCCGACATGGTCACCGGGGTCGAGGATCGAACCAGCAACCCTTTGGTTGCTAGACAGCCACTCTACCCCTGAGCCACGCCACCTGACCACGGAACACCATTGTCCCTGGCAAACACACTTGAAGGACTACATGCGACTGTACTGATGTCATGTGACTGTCATACACATTTTTTAGAGTGTTGTCATTTGCCAATGTCGATTGTCACATGTTTCATCAAACACTGCAGGGGGATACAGCTGGGTGTTCTTTTAATAGCTTTTTTCCAGTATTGTAAAATAAATTCTACAACTGATTATATCACTGTATTAAAATTCTATTTTCTAATTTCTGGTCAATTCTAGTGCTTTTTAGTGATTAACTTAGATGCGGATTCTAGTTGTGTTTCTTTTTAAAACAAATGGTTAAGAACAGAGCAAAAGCCTTCAGTAAAATGCAGGAATTTGTCACATTTTACACCAGATTAATCATCACAAGTGAGCACATTATTCTGAAGACCTTTTCTCTGTCTTGATCTGTTTACTGTACTTAGTTGCAAAGATATGTGACCAGCATCGCTACCAAACTGTTTCTGCTCTTTCTTGTGATGAGTGTTATGCAATAATAAGTTCATCAGTTAGTTTGACACGAGTAATATGTACGCAGAGCTGCTTGTGCTCATCCAACTGGGATGAAGAAATTATTTTTCCTTGTCAACACTTCACTGCACAGACAAGCGACTAAGCCCAGGTTGTGCTGTTTGGTTTGAGTCGGGCTGCACCTTGTGGAGAGGGCTTTGCCAGCAAGCCAACCAAGAGGAAGGGGTGTGAATTTTGATGCAAATCCTGTCTGTCAGGGGACGATGATGACAGTGATGATGCATCGGCAACATTAAAACATTAGCATGTATATTTTTATCACTCATTGACCTGGTGGTACCTTGCGTGATGCAACAGCCTCTCTCTCTCTCCCTCCCTATCTCTTTTATTCACCGTCATTCTTATTATAAATTCACATTATGCCTGAGTAACAATTACTACAGCTGTCTGGGCCTGGTTGGCAACTTCCTTTCTACTGTCAGCACACAGTAATCATAGCACTGCTTCTTGCCAATTTTGCATGCAGAGCAAAATATGATTTTACCCCACATTAGAATGAATGAAATGATTTTGAGCTGTTTTGTCATCAAATATTGCAAAAATAATTAACAAAATACCACTAGAAAACAACTAAAATTAAATGTGTGGTTTTAAATTCTCCAACAGACATTCATCTAGAAAATTCATCTAGTCCTTTCCTTGTTTGTTTGTATTTTTGCATTCTTAAAGTGAGCATTGTGCAGGCTGACTGATGAGCCATCGGAGAGTGGGAGTGTGTGTGTGTGTGTGAATTATTTATGTGCTCCTGATATACAAAATGAATACGTCTTACAAGTTCACACTGAACACAAACATCCCCCTGCCTCTTGGTGGAAGAATAGATTCTCACACAGGTTCTTCATTCAGGATGGCTGCCCCTTATATTTCTTGCATCTGACTCCTGCTGACACTTCACACCACTCCGTCCCCGCCCCATATCAAACACTGGCTAATTTCCTCTCCCTCTCACTGTGTTGTGTTGCGCATTTTCTCTGACTTTTAGCAGCTATTGTGAGACCGCACTTTTGTGTTTCGTCTCAGCTGGATGAACGACTTATTGTCTGAGAAACACAATTGATGTTTTAAGTATTTAAACACACAATAAAGTACAGTCAGCAGTCAAACCCGGAATTCTGATTTGGCGTCAAATTAAAATGAAACTGTGCCGCTCTCCGCTGTTCAAACAAAACCTCCTGATCTGTGTTGTGTTGCGTTGTGCTGAGACACTGCAGGTGTCACAGCAGCGACGCTACCTTTCAAAGGTGCCGGGGATCGTCAAACGTCTCCAGGCTCCTTTCTAAACATGATATAATGAAATTCAAATGTGATTGTTCATTTTATATCAAAGCACAAGCGCAGTAGTTGTTCAGAATATGCTTGTCTGGAGTTGATTGCATGTTCTTGGGTGGCGGCACACTTGAGTCAGCAATTCACACTTGAGTTTATGTCAGAATGCTCATCAAAGCCATCCAGTCACAGTGACATGGGGGGGTCCCGTCCCTGACTCTAACTGCTATAAAGCCCACCCGCTACCACATGGGTGCTCCATTATGGCAAAAACCTATATTGAACATATTAAACATGGTTCTTCTTCTCTTTTTTTTTGAACACCTCTTTCAGCTCTACTCTCTCTCTCTCTCTCTCTCTCTCTCTCTGCATTCACATGCACCAGACAGCTCATCTGAAACAACACGGTGATTCCTCCAACAGTTAAAATCAATGTTTTGGAAGTGATTTTCTATGTTTGAACTCAGCGCCATTTGAGCAGCATACAGGGTGTCGCTCGCCATTAATGCTTGCTGTCACAGAAAAATACCGCATCCTGTTAAATACTTAAAGGAAGAAAATGCGTGCGTTTATTTTCTTATACATCTGGGAAGTGACATAAACCTCTTGTGTGAACTTCAGACGATTACATTTATCAGTCATTTAGCTCTGTGGTGCAGCCACAAGTGCGTAACGGCAAGCTCTGGAGCTCGGCAGAAACACATTGCGTCTCTCTTCTCCATCATAATCTGAGATCAAACTGTTAGCAAGTTAGGCAACATATTTTAATATACATAAGATACTTTTTTCAACCCTGGAGGAAAAGGTGATAGCTTCCTGGGTCTGCATCCCCAAGGGCCTGCCTACTGCCTTACTCTGCCTCTCATTGGCTAATATTTGATGCCTTTAGGCTTGCAGTGTGAGATGGGTCGGGGTCAGAGCCAAGCAGAGGCAGAGAAGGAGCAGGTGGAACACGCACAAGACACTAGTTTCGTTTTGATAGAGGGTCACAGCGCTTAGCTGTAAAACCAAATACACACAAAAAACTTGGAAAATACTTTATCCTCAAATGAAACACCAAAACAGCAGATTTGACATGACAAGAGGTCACGTGGACATGGACCTTACTAGTAACTTACAGAACCACTTCATGAAAACTTTATTAGTGCATCTCAAACCAGCCAGTAAACCTGCAGCAGCAACATATTGGCAGGCCGGGGGTCCTGCAGCAGCACTAAAGAGGCTGAGTAAAACAGAAGGATCGACAAATTATCCACTCCACTGATTTATGGTCACAGAGCCATCAGGCCACAACTCTTCAGCCCACCTCTGCATCAAAAGGCTTTTTACTAACTTCAAAACACTTCCAAGCACAGTTAAAATAATCAAATCTTAATAGTAAACATGCCTCACATCGTGCACCACAACCACACTTTTCTGTTGTGTGAGAGAGGATATAATTTTTTGTGTGTGTGTGTGTGTGTGTGTGTGAGAACAAATGCCTGCTAGGTTATTGACCCGGTGAGACTCCCCCAGATTATCAGTAATTGGGGAGGCCTTTCCCATAAGCCCTGTGAAAGGTAAAGAGGAACAGACACATAAAGCATGTTGTTTCATGGGTGATGATAGCTGGAATAGATTAGCGCTCTTTTATAAGCTTCTGAAGTCACTTCCATTTCCCTCAACAATTATTCGTTAAGTGCTCTCCAACAGAGTGATGCTCCTCACCCCACGACTGTTCCTGGCCAGCAGGAGCTATGGAAACTGGGCAGCTCATACGTGTGAGAGTGTGAATTGCCCAGGGAGGAGAAGCTGTATTCATTTGAAATGCTAAATGAGGTGGAAATAGTATTACACATCCCCAAACTGACCTTAAAAGAGACTATTTCACTCCTAAAATTACCCAAATATATCAAGTATTTAACAGCAAGCACAGAACTGGCTGCGAGAATGCTGAGTAATAGCAGCAAAAATATTCCTACCAATACTCCTTTCAAGCATGTTTCTTGTGATATAACTTGATTTGAACTTACACATTAAATGTGTGGCTGTTCTGACAATGTAAAACCGTGTTAATGTGAGAAAAGCAGCCCTGGCTGACGATGAATGTGTGTACAGTGCTCTCCACCTACAAGCACTCCCCCAGACAACTGCTGTAAATCGGCCACTTCATTTATGTAATGATCTTAGTCAACGTGGCTTGTTAAATGGATATTAACTTAATGGAGATACAGTATGGCCACAGCCACTAGTTCAGCCCTACTATTATTATGATTCCTTCCTGCCAGCACACCAGCAAGTCCGTCATAATCTCCAGCACAGTCTTAGTTTAGTCATTTATGCAGAACAGTCCTTGCTGCCGTACACCACTGATCAAGGTAATGAAGTCATGATATGAGTGATTATTTGAAGAGGCAATTACACACCACACTTCTTCAGTTTTTCAGATATAAATCAGACAAAAACACTCATACAGTCCATTTGCTTTCTTTGCTGCAAGAATTGCAAGTGCACATGCATTTGTTTCACTTCAGACACACCTGGGGATGTGAGTCGGTGAAAATGCAATTACCTGCAGTGTCAATGCATGCAAAGTCAAACTCAACGGAGGTGAATTAAGTGATACGGGCATAACTTTGCCTCAGGCGTTGTGAACTGAGGTGAAGACGTGTTTGCTCAAGTGAAAATTTCTCTAACTAGGCAAGAATGTTATCTGAGGCAATAAAGCAAAAGCTAATGAGCTTCAAGCAGGACTCCATGTAGATAACAGGTTGGTTGCAGCACAGCGAGACTCCCCTGAGCCCATGCCTGTACTTTTTTGTTGTTGTTGTTTTCTAAGTGAGACAGACACCAACCAGTTCCACTGATCTTGACTTGTATGCTCAAATCTGTCATCAATGCTGCTAAAAGACACGAAGACATAGAACTTATGAAGAAACAGAACTTGTGGTCCTCCCTAACAACTTAAATCTAGCAGCATTACTGCTTCTTCCAAGTCCATGTGGACATCATTAAGAGATTTTGAGGAAAAAAATAGAATCTGTGGAACGGTACCATTGTTCTGTCTTAGCTAAGGCTCCAAAAACACATACATACAATTCACATGCACTCACGCGCACACGCAAACACACACACACAGCCACAAGGTATAATGTTGCTAAGTGCTGTAATTGCTGACAAACCCACCGAGACTTGACATCATCTCAGCTGAGAAGATGATAAGCGAGAGAATGCGCACAGCAGAAAGGAACACACGCATTCTCTGTCCTGATACACACTGACATGCACAGACACTGTCCCCTCACATGCACACTGACAAATTCATCAGCAAACTGAATCGCTGGAGGGTGAGAATGTTGCAGAATGATGCCACGTCACTGCCATGGGAGGTGAATGTTTTGCCTGCCGTCTGCATATGCACAGAACCTTGCATCTCTTGATGTGGTATTTGTCATACAATCCCCGCAATGATGAGGCTCCAGCTGATTTAAAGCGACAGGTACACAAGGCCGGTGTATCCATCACAGGGGAGTAGCCTATATTCACTGACTCCCAAATTACTGTCCAATGTGTAGGCCCGCCCCATCAGCAGCTGATTTATGACATGCAAACAACCCAACAGGGTGTCATCTTGCTAGGACTGTGGTTGACTTTGCGTTGTCCCATCCATCCATTTTCTTCTGCTTATCCTATTAAAGGTTGTGGGGGCTGGAGCCTATCCCAGCAGCTTTCGGGCGTGAGACAGGGTTCATCCTGTACGGGTCACCAATCCATCGCAGGGCCAACACATATAGACAGACAACCATTCACAGTCACACTTACAGTCAATTTAGAGAATCAATCAGCCTCGTCCCCTCTTCATGTCTTTGGACTGTGGGAGGAAGCCAGAGTACCCACACAAGAACAGGGAGAACATGCAGACTCAACACAGAAAGATCCCGTGCCCGAGCCGGGGCTTGAACCTGGAACCTTCTTGCTGTGAGGCGACAGTGCTGACCACTGCACCACCGGATTTTGCACTGTGGTCAGATTAAAGGATTCCAATCCCTTTTTTCATTGTAATCCATTATTTAGTTACTTTTTACATAAGTAATGCACTATTTTTGGAAATGCTTTGCTCATACTTGTCCGTCGTACCTGTACAGAAGTCAGTTGCAGGTCAGTGACAAGTGTCACTCTGAGGTAGGGCTGCAACAAACGACTATTTCAGTAGTCGACTAGCCACCGACTATTGAAACGATTAGTCGACTAATCGGATAATTATTAATTTTTTCTTAAATTTAGCATGAAGTTGATTTAATTATGTGGCAAATGATAATAAACACTAGAAAGATGGGTACAATGAAAAATACATCTTTTATTGAACATACTGCAGATTCATACAAAAACTTAAATAAAAATATCCTATCTAAAACCAATTAGGCACAGTGTTCGGACTGCATGCATTTAATTTAAAATACATTTGTCAGGCACAGTCTGGCATAACGCTCAAGCTCTCTTTTATAGCGAAAATACGCTTATAAAATGTACAATGTGTGTCATAAAAACCGTATTGGCTTGAATGTTACTTGAATCTCACCGAGGCGAGTCAGACTCCGTTTCGTTCAACTGCCCGACGGGCTTCTTGAAATGTCCGTGCATCACCGCCATGACACCAAGGTCTTTTTATTCGCCGTATCCAGGCTAAAATGCTCCCAAACTTTAGAAGTTTTGGTGCGCGTACCTGATGTTGACACCGCGTTCCTGTATGTTCCCGCTCAGAGACAGAGACGCTATATGTTCCCGCTCAGAGACAGAGACGCTATTGCGCATGCGCGACTCTTGGCAGAGATTATAATCAAGTGAGATGCCTTACTCTGTTGGACAAACGCGTCTGGCAACAATAGTCGACGATGAATTCCATTGTCGACTATTTCGATTATCGATTTTTGTCGACAACGTCGACTAATCGTTGCAGCCCTACTCTGAGGAGAAGCTTGTAGCTGGTTACAGCGAAGATTCTCCCATGATCAACTCTAGAGTCTCTGGTATGTTTACTTCTATCATACACAGCTGTTAAAGGGCATCTTGCATCTGCTGCAGGCAAAAGTTATGTGCCAGCTGAAGATGCGTGAGGGATGCAAAGGTCTTTGCAGTAACATGTTACATTTCTCTGTAGGTGATGCCCAACACTACCCAGCACTGGTGGTGGGGGTATCTGCTCAACATACCTGCAGATTGACTCCCAAATCTGATCAACAGGGGCAGTTAATGAGGATATACTGTGTATATAGCAGAATAACTAGGCAACTTCAGCATAAACATCATCTAATGGTTTATAAGAAAAAAATCACCTCCTTTAATTCACTTCGTGTCTTCTCACGTATGTGAGCATGACCTGTGTGGAGCACGTTTTTGCACATGAAGCTCTGGTAACACAAGGTTGTTCTGCTTGCAGACACTGTCCTCTGCATACTAGTGGCCTAATTACAGTTGGGTCTGTTGTTAATGAGCCAGTGAGAGAGTCAGAGCAAATCAATGCGCTGCATGTAGCTCTACAATAATATCATTTCAAATTGTAAAAACAATAGGAAATCAATCATTGGTGGCCAGTGTTCATATTGTGGTGGGTTACCAGGAATAAATCAATGTATGGGAAACACAGGGTTGTTTGTTTACATTAGGATGTACCAATGACCTTAGGGGTGGGGGGGTTGGCGGTTGGACACAGTCTAATGCATTTATTTGATTTGTTTGTTTGTTTGTTTGTTTTCTGGCATGTTCTCCCTGTGCCTGTGTGGGTTCTCTACTGGTACTCCAGCTTCCTCCCACAGTCCAAAGACATCAAGAGGGGACGAGACTGATTGATACTCTAAATTAACCGTAGGTGTGACTGTGAAGGCCCTGTGATGGACTAGTGACCTGTCCAGGGTGAACCCCACCTCTCACCCGAAAGCTGCTGGAATAGGCTCCAGCCCCCCTTTGACCCTTAACAGGATAAACGATGGATGGATGGATGGATGGATGGATGGAGGGATGGAGGGATGGGATGGGATGTTTGTTTTCTGTTGTGCTGAACCGTGATGTCCAAACACTGGTGTGAACCGAACTGTGTCTTCCGTGTACAATTCCCCTCCAGCATGTTAGAAGTGTTTAAATATTGACCATATGGAAAAAAACAACAACAACAGCATATTGAACTAAATAATCCTGACTGAATATTGATTGTAGAGCGTGTTGCTTACAGTTACACTTCACCACTTGAATAAGAAAGTGACGGGTAAAAATAAAGACAGAAGCTAAGAAACTGGAGTCCAGCAGGCAGAGTGGCAGTTGGACAAAAAAGTTCATTTCCAACCCTGACAAACTTGAGGGGAGGTGTTGCTTGCTGCCGCTGCTGGAGAATGCATTATATTGTGCCCACAAGCTACTGTACAACATATTCTGTCCCCTCTTCTTTCACACCTCCAACTGAACAGTGTCAAAAAATACAAAAATATGTAGCCTTAAAAAACCCCACAGGGAACGAGAAGGAGAAACACTAACAGAACAGTTTCCTGACCTCAGGCAGGATTCGGTGAATTTTGCGAACAGAGATGAGCAAAAAGAGCAGAATAGCATATTTGACAAAGTTTCACACCATTTATTCACCTTACCTTGCTGAGCTGGCCGGCTGGTGAGCTGCTGCTGTTGACAGTTTGGCATTTGAAGTTGAGTAACGATTCCAACATGCCATCACGCTCTCTGCCCGTGTCCTTGTCACTGTGGGAGGGGCTGTAAGGGAGGGCCGAGGTGGCCGACAGTGGGGGCTGCTGGAGTGCCGTGCAGGACAAGCCGAGAAAGTTGGATGGCCGGATCAGAAAGCCCTCCAGAGCTATGTTAGCGGACACCTGAAGAGAGAGGTGGACATCAGGCAAACTGGAGGAAAAGCAAGAATAATGGTTGGTTGAGGGAGGAGGTGCGGAGGTTTTTATATTAGCCATTAAGCAGATACTTTTATCCCAAGTGAAAGCAGAGGGGGGAAATAGATGAATTTGAGATGAAACAAAGAGAGGAAGCAATTTATCTTCCTCTTACTTTATTCCAGCTATCTACTGGAGCCACATTAACTTCTCATTATTCTGAGCTGCAACAAAGCTTAGGGGCATTTAGTCGGCTAATCAACCTTTGCCCTGGCTGAGTGTGGTCACTGTCTCTTTGTGTTGTCCTACCTTAGAGATGACCTGATTGTCTCCAGTCAGGGCCAGGTCAGCGATGCGCTCCACACACTGGACGATGCGAGTGCACGCTCTGGCCTCGTTCTGGGCCATCCACAGGATATGCTCCTCCACCAACATCATGTTACTGGCTATGTCAGATATATAGTCCCCCAGCTGCAGAAAGACACAAGGAGCATGTGCAAAATGACACAAACTGCATGCACAAAGCCCCTGTCCTCATACACACACACACACACACACACACACACACACACACACACACACACACACACACACACACAAAGACATCATACACATCAATCATGTCTACAACAACAGGCACATTTATAATCTCAAGTCAGAATTGTGAGGGAGGCAATGGTGGCTTCATTCATTATAGGGAGATTTAATTTAGATTAGCTCTTGCAATGGGGTGTAATTGCTGCCTTGGGAAAGCAGCTTGCTATTTACTTACTGTACTTTTCATTGTTACTTCATTTGACTATTCTTTATTGGATGAATGAGGGTGGCCTCATCAGCAGCGTCTTAGGGGTGATAAAACTTCAAGTATCTCCTAATAATATCGTCTCCCTTGTGACCTATGCCGGGTAATTGGACACGCGAGAGCTAAGCTCAGCACCCCTCCTCTCTCACAACCTGACCTTCAGCATGATGTAAAGTCCTCCAGCTGCCTCAGGCCACAGGCAAGAGATCAGTTCACTTAAGGTAAAACATGGCTAACCCAAAAAGAGATGCATCTTCATAAGCGTAATTGTCAGTCAGGCCCGACGGCGCCATGGGCAAAAGGGAAGCGTGTGAGGTGAGAAGTTAGGCTGCCTGATGGAAGGACTGAGGGCTGAAAACCAGCTGGGTCTTTTTTAGGCAGTCCTCGCTGTCTCTCGCTCAATGTCCTTTCCTGTTTGATCAATCACAGCTTGTGAAGGGCTATTGTTGCCTCAACATGAGCTAATTCCTGAGAAACTTCATTTCTTAAGGCAAGTCATTGCTTTCAGAGAGCTCCAGATAAATAGAATTGAGGCAGTAGCTTCCATTGTAAGTGATTCATAATTGTATCATCTGAGGAGAGAGTAATTTGATCTGGACCAGCAGTCTAACACATGATGACAACAGAAAGACTGCAATAAGGAGAGTAGGGAAGTCTGCGTTCACACTTACATCTCTGCGCTTCTCAACCAGCCTGGTCAGCCTCTCCACCAGGTGCGTGACATAGATGACATCCATGACATCGGTGAAGTGAGCCGCCCTGCTGGTGAAGGCCACTAACTGCTGGCCTAAAGGCTGAGCATTGGTGGCGTTAATGGTTATCTGCAGTAAAAAGGGACACATTTTGCATTACGAGGAGATGATGATCACACGGACCGCCATCACAGTTCAGCAGAGACAAAACATGAAACAACTGGCATGAAAGACCTCTGACAACATATCATAAAGCACTGTAACACTTGATCTTGGATTTGTAATCCCACAAGTGGAGTGGAACCAGCCTGTCATCAGTCAGATTATATGACGTATGTAAAAGGGAAAGCATGCATGATCTGCATGCTGATCTGCAGATGCCTACAGGCTACAGCTGAATGATGGGAGATGTTCACTTCTGAGTGGTGGGAAAATTAAATGCGTAAAAAGACAACATGTTGAGCATCATAATGGACTTTCCCACTAAAGGGTCAATTAGAGTTGATCCATTGGCAGTGCTGATCACGAGAGTATATAAAAGTGTCCACTGATACCTGGGTGAGCTCGTGCAATACACGGGTCAGTTCACTCGCATACGGGCACTGAGTGTAGTCCTCTTCATCCCACCGCCCCGCCCGGTCGCAGCGGCGCCATGCCTTCTTCTCCCTCTGGCCAGAGGGCTGAGGAGAGCTGCCCGAGGGGTGAGGAGCGGAGCCAAAGGTGGCAGGAGCGCAGGGCAGGAATGCCAAGATGCCAGCAAGAGTCTTTGGCCACCTGCCATGGAAAAAAACCTCAAATCATCAGGAATATACTGAGTTTAGGAATTTAAAAGCAAGGCACCAGATGGCAATTTCATACTCCCTGTACTTAGGAAATTATTAATTTGCATATTTGATTTACAGCTTACTTTAATTATTTTGCAGGCTGCCAGATATTTATACTAGATGATGTGTGACTTCTGACTTAATTACCTTTAAGTTATTTTCCAACTTTATTAATCAACTTTATTGTCTGTCGACGTTGTGCACAATTAAACTAAACATTTTTTAAGCAACCAAAGGGGCACGCTTCCAATTTTAAGTTTACTCATCATGGGGATTAACAGTGAGCCTAAAACAACAGGAACTCTAGAGGGAGCTTTCACAAGTCTGAACATTAACCCAAACAATCATCAGGGTTCTATTGGCGAGGCTTTGGAGATCACATATTTTTACAGAGTCTGCTGCTTCCATGGTGATCATTCACTTTTTAATCTGTCTCTTGCCAGTCCTGCTGCTGAAGTCCTAGAACAGTACTAAATTGTTGCAGTGGTCCCTCAACAAACTCCACAGATTAAAAATGGAGAAAACGGGTGTAGGATACATATAAAGATGCGTGACAAATTAAAGGCAAGAAACAACACAAAGTGCAAGTTTCTGGAATGAATGCTAACCTGAATAAGGTCATAGGACCAATGTACTCTTATCTTATTTGTTTTATTGAGGTGCGTTGTAGACGTAAAACGCTGTTAAGTTTTACCTTTTACAAGACATAACGTAGAAAAACTGCATTCGTATGTGCGGTCCAGCTTCCAGAGAGTGTTATACTCAGATCTAAGCACAATTTCCTGTTTTATTAGCAAGAAAACACTAACAAAAATTTCCAATGTGACAGAGATGGTTTCACATCAAATTCGGGAAGGAAACTCATGTGGGCGAGCGTCTTAAACTCTTTCATCTGACAACAGGATGATAGCAGGTGCAGGAACATGAATGGAACTTTCTATAAGAAAGTGATGTAAACACCTTGACCCAAATATCGTCTTATTTAGATGGACAATAGTCGGATTGTTGCCATCCATCTATGTCTCTCATTTGTTGGTTGAACTGTCCAACATGGGATAAGAGCATTTCACCCCAAGTCCCACATTAAGAATGGTTCTAGATTTTAAGTCAAACCACAACAGTAGTGTTTCTAAAAGCTACTTTTTTATCGAAAGGTTGTGAAGAAAACAAGGAAGAGTGTCGCGTGGCTGATATCTGAAACTGAAAGTCAGCATCAGGTCAGATTTAGGTGGAATACAGTATGCTGGAAAGAAGAGGAAATGCAGCCACAGACAAAACGGAGAATCACCTTGCATCTGTCTCACCCAACGTTATTTTTCACTTTCACATGGTGATAAATACAATGCGAAGTCACTGTGTTACTGTCCAGATGAAATTCTTTTTCTAAGTTAGACAGACGTTATGTCCAAATATTATTCTACTTCCCAGCATTGTTAACATGCCCCATATATACTCCCACATTTGGGTTGCTATGAGATCATCCTGTTGCAGGGATTTATTTTCATGGTCATTTTGGAGGCTGCATTTAATTGTGCTAATGAAAATACTGGCTTGGACAGAACGTCGGAAACACCTCTTGGTATAACCCATTCTCTTACTGCTTTGCCGTAAAATGAGAGCATTTGTGGCCTGCCACCCTCAAGTGAAATACGAGTCCCACTGAAAGTGCCTACATAAAAGGTCACCAACCATGTCACCACCCATCACGGCAATCAGTGACTCTTTAAGGGCTCAGTATCTTATTCGAGGATACTTCAACATGGTCACCGGGAGAAGTGGGGATCGAACCAGCCACCTTTCGGTTGCTAGACGACCATGCTGACGACCTCTTAGCCATGCTGCCCCCCTAAGATAATTACCACTGTTGTTTGTAGGACCATGAAGAGTTTAGAGACGTCGTTTTAAAGCAAGAAATGAGACAGGGCGATACATTAAGCAAATGGACTTTTTTTTTCATTTCCTAGCTAAAGTCCATTAGTGTTTCATTCAAATAAAACTCATTTGTGTGTAAAGTCAGTCAAAGATTCATCGTCCACTACATGAGTTTCCATTCTCCCACTAATAAAAGACCTTCAGGTTTGGTTTATGTTTGTTCTTGTGCTACTGCGACCTTCTTAGACGTATTGATCCATTTGCCTATAATCACAGGAGAGACATGCATCTCATATTTGATTGTTTTCTCCTTAAAAGCATAGGAATCCTACTGTAAAACTCCTCAGTAAAATATAATGTGGATGAAAATAAAAGAGGACTATATTGAGGAGACTCGTAATCTGTTCTGGGAGTAGAGACCTGCCATCTTTTTTTTCCCCCATCCCCAAATTCTCTTTTCTTCCTCACTGTTGGAGCAGCAGCTCCTACTTAGTAATAAATGGCATTAATTTCGCCCTCAACCAAAAATGGGGCTCATTTTCCAGCCCATTACTCCAATGCTCGAGCAGCAGCAATGCCTCTTTGCCTGCTGCAGTGGAAGTGGACTGTAAAGCACAGGGGCTACACAAAGAAGCACACACGACAATAGCACACCAACAGAGGAAGAGAAGTGAAGGATGTGATTGTGTGTACAACCTCAAGATTTCAAGCAGAGGATTGGAAAGAAAGGGTGGATGAATGCAGAGCTGGGGGATGTTGCTTTTGTTCCCTTGGTATGATAAACTTTACTCCTTGGAGTGTGTCCTCACCTCTTTATGTTCTTTCCTCAAATACACAGATAAGTAAGATTTTGGTATCACACAGTGGGCAGCGCTGAGCTCAGGCATGCCCTTGCAAAATAATGCCGGGGGAGGGGGGGGGGGGGGGTGACATGGGACCTCCTGCTTCGCATAGCAAACTTTTTCCATAACTTTTGGGCAAACATGCGAGAACATCCCTGTTTAACAGTCACACATTGCATGATCCTTGTTTTTATGAAAACGTGTCATTTTCAGTGTGTTTTTTGCAACAAGCTTGCTAGCTCTGGTGTTGCTGTGCGTCACATAAAAGGAAACTGGAAGCGGTGAAACATAGGACGAGTCCCACAGTAGAAGAATTGTTGAGCGTCTGGTTCACTTGTCAAACTGTCAACAGGGGTTTTTTTATCGGGTTTTGATTAAATGCCTGAAGGTCATTTCACACTGGCATGAGAATATTTTGGTGTTTTGTTTTGTTTTTTCCAAATTAAACATCAGCAAATACTGCAATTGTTAATTTCAAAGTGTTGTCTTAGAAGTGGTGGTTGCTAAAAAGAAACTACATGAAACGATAGATTCAGTAGATTACAGATGTAAGACACCGCAGTTGCATCCATGTTGCAGTTTGTGTATAGTAAAAAATACGCTTTGCACTTCTAACAATTGCATTTATGATTTGAAAATCATAGAAGTGGTGTTCATTTTTTTAAGATTATCTTGCTGAAGGAAACCTGAATATCTTGGATGCAAATATTATTGCAGTGCATACACTTTCCAGACTCGACAATTTTGGGCGGTACACTCGATGCAGAGTAGACCAAGTCTGGCTGATTTTTGTCAGGCACGAGCAAAACCAGCATGACGGCCCAAAAGATTTGTGACTGCACTTAACATGGAGAAATAATATCAGAGAACATGAGTGGGATTTTCTAGTGAATTAACTCATCAAGAGGTGAAACTACTCACATGCTGCAGATCTCCTGGGATCAGTTCTGAAAATCAATTTTACTGGTATTTCTATTATTTACATAGTTGGTTTCATACCTCAGGCAAGAAAGTCCTGCCGCAATTCCAAGTGAACCAGTAGAATAAAGCTAATAGAGATGCAGCTTGACTCACCTGAAGTCCCCCTTGTTGTTGGTGACTCTGTCAGCAGGGCAGTATGGCGCGGATGTCTCCAGAACTACTATCTCCATCTGCTGGGAATTGTTGCCACGGGAACTGGTCACCAGGCACTCCCAGATGCCGGCGATGCCCACATCGATATTAGAGAGGACGACCTCGCTGGAGAGGGAGTGCACATGTATGAAACTGGGTTTTCGTGCACATATTTGTCTATGTGGTGTGTGCAAAAGAGCATGAATAGTCATTGAGAAGGATTAGAGATGAGGTACTGTAGAGGAGGGGCTCGAGTTATGACTTGAGCTTTTAAGTTAGTTAAATGTAGGTTTAAGATGACTTTTGTGTTAAGGCTTGATTTTAAGGATTATTGTTGGATTAGGTTGTGGATTAAAATGACATATAGTGTGGAAGGTTAAAGTTGGAGCTCCAGTTTAGAGATTTTTGCAGTCAGTGGAAGTCAGATTCACATCAGGGCACAAGTAACAAAAAAAATGTGTGTTTCACAAAATCCAATTCATTCATGAGACCCTCGGGTGTGTATGAGTCTGCAGTGGCTTAAAATGTTGGCTGTGATTTGAGATGATCATTACTCATGCTTATCTTTCCTACTTTGTCACAGCGATTCCTATCTCAATGGAAAATGCCTGATTAAACAAAGAATGGTGAAACAGCCAATGCAGGCCATTTGCCAAAGCGACTAATCTTGAGGATTTTACTCCTCACGTAAAAAAAAAAAAAAGAAAGAAAGAAAAAGAAAAACTGTCCGAGATTGCTAAGCAACAGGCATCATCGCCATGGAAATACTACCTCCCTGAGAAAAGTAAATTTATTGATTTAAAAAATACTGTCAGATGTTGCCAAATATACACTATATACATATATAGATATGCACTTGGATTTAATTGGATTTAATTAAGCAGCTTTATGGTACAAGCGACAATATATTCACAAATATCTGAGTGAAGTTTTCAAATGCAATTTAAGAAACACTCCAAATTTCGTGAAAATGTGTTTTAGTGGGTATTTGGTGCCTTAATGAGCATATAGAGCCCCCTCTCTCCTCTCTGCAAGTATTACAGACCGTAACCGGACAGCTCCCTGCTAACGAGCATCGCTACAATGCTAAAACGCTAGCAGTAGGACAGTAGGGAAGTCTGTTTCAGAAATCCTCAGCTTCACTTTCGTCCAAAGCAATCTCTCATCTTTTTTAAATGAGCCAGTTTTGTTTGCTGTGAAAAACAGTTGAAAACTGGGAGATGCTGGGCAAGACAGGACAAGACAGGAAGCTAAAATGATCAAAGTACTGTAGTCCTGGTTATGATGAAATGCAACATTTGGTAATGTAACAGTTTTGGGGGTTTTTTTTCATGATGAAAGTTAAACACAACCCTACTTTTTAACACAGTGTGTGTGTGTGCGTGTGTGTGTGTGGGGGGTCTGGATCTGTGTCATGTACACAGAGGAAAGAAAAAAATGACGGACAATAAGCACATTTTCACAAAAAAATTCAGTGTTCCTTTCACAAATCCCATAAATGAGAAATTTATGACATGTTACTTTAAACATTATAGCCTAAGCGACAGGTTGGACAAGAGGCTGAAATCCTGCAGAATAAAGATGATTACTGGCAGATGATTGAAGTGCAGAAGCTCTAATCCTGGAGAAGCCTTAAGAGATGATGTAAGGGAATTATTTATTAAGATATCTTAAATGCCTTCATTTGGATTCTATACCATTATCTCCCTGTCTCTTTTGTGTTTGTGACAGGCCTCACATTGTACACACGCTTGACCTTTGTGTCCTGGTCGATACATAAACCCAACCGCTACAACACTCCTAACAGATAAAACTCCTTTGTCCTTTTCCTGGAATAGCTTAATGTAGTCACGTTGTGTCACACTGTGGTTTCAACATAATTAAAATGAGAATTCACGTTCAGAAACGTTGCCTTGCAACCTTACAAGCCTGTGAAGCTTGACAGTGATAAAGAATTAGTGGAATAACTTGTTTATTAATGAGAGACGTTTGTCTGCGTCTATCCCCTAGGCATCTAACAAATACATGACTCAAATACTTAATCGACACCATGGACATAGGCAGACAAGGCCTGATTTATTTTTCAATATATTTAAGCTGTTTTCACATCCGTAGGTTGATTCATTATAACCAGAAGTTCATCAGTTACCTTATTGCTGCTTTATATGTGTGAAATCAGCTTTATTAGTCCATTCTGAATGAACAGATAAACACAATAAATAAGAAGTGTCGTGTAGTCACCATGGCCTTGTTCAGACTGCAGGCAAATCTGATTTGTCTTAATTCAAATCAGTTTCTTTCCACACTTTTATTTGCAAGTGTTGTGACCAGAAATTGTTAACAACGGAGACACAAAAGACACTTGGAAATGTTATTTGAGCACCCAGAACTTCCAGATTGACATGTATCCATAGACATCTCATTCCGATATTGAGTCTGATTCGCTAAAATTTTAATTCATGGCTTTGTTCAGACTCCAGGTCCAAATCTGATTTTTATACACAGATAAATAGTTTTGCTAATATGACCAAAACCATATTTCAAGCTGGTTTGAAGTCTGATTCCAATCATTTAAGTAGACAACGGTCACTCAAGTAGGATTTCAAAGTGTCTCACTGAATCATTTTTAACTTGTGTCTCCGTGGGTAGTGGCTGCTTTACATTTGTTTGGTATGTCTGAGCAGAACAAATCTGATCTCCTCACTTGCAAATAAGCGTGGACAGAAGAAGATCAAGATTAGACTGAAAAAATAAATCAGGCTTCCTTGCGGTCTGCACAAGTCCAAATGTGGTTTGGCTTAGATTTACGAAAACGTAATATCATGTCTTTTTTTGGCTGTCCAGACCAAATGCAGATAAGATCTGGCCAAATATTAGATTGTGGTACAATGAGGTCTGACGTTCACTCATTTATCACTGGTGAGCTGCTTAATACACAGACACCATATATTGATTTCATCTTGTTTTCACTGAAAAAAGTGAAAATCCCCTCCCTCATCATGCACATAAGTGATTTATGGGGCAATTTACAATCGCTGGTTTGATGTTAATGCTTAAACCACAAACCACTGTGATTTTCTCCTTGTAGCCTTCATGGGAGTCAGGCCGTTGTCACTCTCACGGCTGCATATGCATGCAGAGGGCTGCTGCTAGTTCTTCGCTGGTTCATGTAAGAGACCGGTGGAAGTTTAGGGGGGGGTCGTGCCCTCATGCACCCCTCAATCAAGGCTCACCTCTTAAGCTGAACTTTCATTCTCTCCTTTTATTGAATTATCTTTTATAATGATTGCTTTATATTCGTATTTATTCCGTGCTTGCTTGGGTATGGGTAATATAGGTACTGCATTGATTGGTCTGTGTGTGACCTGTGTCTTATCAGTCACAAGATTGTGTGTTTTACATATCTGTGAAACATTTTTGTTTTTTTAACTGTACTATAGAGGTAAATTGGACCTGAATTTGATTAGACTTGATTTGTTTAATACCTATGTTTAAAAAGCAGGTAAAGAAAAAAATTGAATTAATCAGGCAAACAAAAGTTTTCAGTCATAGAACCACCGTAGCTCAGATGATCTCAGTGTACGAAAGGAGAAACCTGTTTGTACATGGATAAAGCTTAGCATTTCCAAATTAAATCATCTTTGTTCTCTGCTTTTTGTTTTCGGAGAACGCCAACAGAAACCAGAGAAAATAGTGAGATGTCCCTGTTTTTGTGGCTGGAGTTATGAAAATAAATCCTGTGTGTTCCACAAAAGCTTTCTTTTCTGATTGTTTTTCTAACAGGCCCTTAATCAGATTTGAATGCTTGACTCAGATGATGACATCCTGGATGACAGAAAAAGACTGTACGACTGTGTGTGTGTGTGTTTATACATGTAACGATTTTTGCAGGCGGATGATTACATGTTCAACTGTGCTAAAGTGCCTCTGGGCAATTTCAGCCAAATCAAAAGGATTTTGAACCATTTATTTGTTCTTACAAGTACTACAGTGTGTATCATAAGCTTTCGACATAATGTAAGACTGCCTCCATGCTTCACTGCATCACAGTGCAGAGATGAGTCACTGTGATGACGTCTTTATCTGGGATTTTCATCAAAAACATTTCGTTGTCTGTGAGATTTGGAACCATAACCCTACATAACCTTCGGCTCCGAGCCCAGTGGTTCTCTCTCCTGCACACACACACACACACACACACGCACACACTTCAAGGCTCTAGTTCTTGCTGTCTGTGATTTTCTCTTCTCACTGGTTTAAAACAACATCCTCCTTCCATGAGATGCAGCTACAGTGTGTACAGACTTTAAATTAAACCCTTTGGATTCAGTCGTCTATACCTTGGACTGAATTCAAATGCTTTCTAAAACTACACTACCAAACATTTGGATGAAAAAATGTAATAAATGTATATCTTGAGACCAGTGTTTACTGGTGTTACTCATACGTATACGCATGATATAAAGTAGGGGTCCATGGCACAAATTCACCTCCTGATGAGGTGCAACTACAATTGGAAAAACTTTGGATGTGGCCGTCATTAGGGTCATTATAAAAACATTTATTTAATTAAAGTCGACATCAGAGTAGGCAAAAGGTAGCAGATGATCAAATGAATACTATTGCCAAAAAATAGACTATCAAATACATCACAAAATTCATAATAAAGACATCATAGAAGATGGAGCTTTCTCTGTAAAATCCTCCACAAAGTCATAGATAAGTTCAAATCCACAGCTGGAGATCTCTATCAAAAAAGACATGAATACATTTTTAAAAAATCATGGAAGGAGAGTCCCGATTCACACCTTTATGGAAGCAAACTTTCTCCTGATGAAGACTCCGTCACACAATGTAGTTGCTCGTGACTTACATTACATTCCACTTATTGAAGAACCGATGCACATCATGAAATGTTTTCTTAAAACGACAGAACTGTTACTGTTGAATGCTTGCAATGGCCAGGACTGCAGGTTGCTTCAACCACTGACTTGAGCATTAAGTACCTTCAACTGCAGAATATGAAAATGAGTAAAAGGGCGATTTCTACAGCGGAAATCTGTGTTCTCCTAAACAGCGAGGCTCTCTGGAGTGGGACTTGATGGCTGATGGAATTATCATGTCTGATAAACTGAGCTGTCATCTGAGGAACCGACTGAGGGTGGTGTGATCGTACTGTGCACGCAAGTGAAAGGCCTCTAAAAATTATGACATAAATCAGGTGATGTTGAGATACAGTATAGTGTGATTTGTAGCACGCAATAAATAAATAGTCCACGAAGGGAGAAGGTCGGGGTGGGTGACGAGTAAAGAAAACCCTGGACTTTCCCACAGGAGCCTGCTGCTGGTTTCCAACTGGGAGTTTCTGATCAGCTGCTGTGAGACAAGAAAAAAAACAAAACCTCTCCCAAAGCTTAACCAGGTACTTACTGTGTTTCCAGAAATTATGACACTTGAAAACGATATATTAATTGCAAAGACTCCTTCACCAATCTTTAAAAAAAAAAGACAGTTTAGAGCCAATTAAAATAAAAATCTCAACCGATCCTCTTAAAAGCCACCAAAGGTCCCCAGGTGGCCCTCTGTCAGCAGAGCGTCCTCCTTACAGCGAGGCCTTTGCTACTTTGAATGTGGATGAATAATTTAATCGTGTGGTTTTTGTAGACTTACCAAATGTTTTCAGACCGAATCAAATTTTGATCGTTTAAATGAGTCAGTTGTGGAGGTTGCGGAATGCCAAAAAATATATTTATTCATTAATTTATTTGACGGGACTTGTGAAGTCAATGAGGTCAAGCTCAGCACTTTCAGAGTAATTTTCTGAATACTGATCAAATAATCATGATATACTTTAAGTGTTTGCAGTATACGCTCAATGGTAACATTAGTGAGGGTGATGATGATGATGATGATGATGATAGTGGTGTCGTGTACATCCTGTGTCATTGCATGTTTGCCAGTGAGAAAGTCTGAGCTGCTGCACTTGTCCTCTAACATTCTGAATATTCTGCAGAGGGGACAGTTACATCATCACTGAACATGGGCCAACTGCCTGAATGCTGAGAAATACACAGGGAAATACCCCCGCGCACACACACACACACACACACACACACACACACACACACCCTTCACTAACACACGTACACACACCCAGCCACCCACCTCTCCTCTCCTCTCCCTCTGCTGCACCCTCCGTCTCCCACCGCCAGCCTTCACAAAGGAGAACATCTCCACTGAAGGCGGATTCTGCTGCTGCAGCCTGATCACATGCGTCCCTGGTGTGCTGCTGCACCCATTCCAAACAAGCAAAGCTGAGAAAACCACCCAGCTCTGCTTTCTGGAGGATGTCTTTTAAATATTTTTAGAGGGGAAAATAAATTCATCCTCACATTGGATAATAAACAAATGAAGAAATTGCTCCAGTTAGGGAGAAGCAGTAGGGCAGGGGCACATCCGAGCCGCACACAAAGCACTGACCTACATCCACAGAAACACTGCGCCATTGTGGTTCCCCTCCCCCAGGACTCATTAGGAACATTTATGCTTGCACGCTGATATTTAACAATTTGTTTACATGATGTTGATTATGCGACTGCGAACTTTCAATCTGTCCATCTGCCTACCAAACTGGGATATCTCCATGTAAGCCTGAGTTTCGCATCACAAATACACACATTTTCCACGCAACATTTTGATTGGTTCGAGATGCCAAGATGGAAAACATGTATGTCGGCATGCATATGGGTGCACAAGTGCATAAATCCTGCAGTACATTAATAAATGCCTCGTTTATACCCACCCATTAATGCATATATGCTGTGTTAAAGGCAAAACTTAAGTTGCAAAAGACCAAGGTCCAACATGGAGGAAATCGTCTGCACGATATCCATGTGGGAAATTACCAACTCAGGTGTTTTTTTCAAAGTTCCAATTTGTCTGACTTGATGTCAGTTACACCATCCAAGATGGCTGCCTTTGTCCTTAATGGGAAGAAACATTTATTTCTACATGTCATTCTTCTTCTTGTGAGTATTTATTTTTTTTTACTGCTTGGCAAACAGTTTCCCAGCCAGCGCCACTCACTGATCTGGAGTGTGTCGTCTGAGTTGACTGCGGCATAAATGCAATGATGTCAGAAGTCAGAAATCTCCAGGTTTGAATTTTGATGTCAGAGTTGGCGGCCACGGTCTCATGAATATAGATTCATTTAGACTTGAGCTTGCTTTAAATAGCTCTAACGCTAGTTAAACCGAACTGACATTTGTTAACTGAACGGCCAGCAGTAAACGGAAAAACCAAAAGCAGAATGCTGCACTAAAGCTTAGAAAACAAGACGAAACAACAAAAAGCGCAACGGCCAAAAACAGTTTAAAAGGAAACATAACAGAATGCATTTAAAGGTGATTTGGCTATAATTGAAAGAAAATGAAGTTGGTATTTACTACCCAGAGCAGATAGTAAAATTAAATTGAATGTAAAAAAGGTATGAAGAGATCACCAGCCGAGACAAGGCGGACAGATATGCTTTTTTTCCTTTTTAAATAATATTTCCAAAGCAGGTTTTCGTTTCGTACCCTTGATTAAAAATGGAGAGGATGAAGAAAGATATATCCGAATTGTCTGCTGCTGTTGGCTACAGGGCTCTAAAATGTTTGCTTTATGAAACATGATTCACAAGTCCCTCTGGTGCCGCTAGCCGAGCTAATACTGGGAGTTTGGCCTGACAACATTATTCAGCAGAAGTCTGGCCCACATCATAGAGCCCCCAGGCCTCATGGGGAATGTTTTTTTTCCCTTTTTTTTTTTTCCCTTTTTCTTCTTTTTGTCCCTGTGAGCAATGTAAATGGATCCGCTTTTCATCCCACCTGCGCCAGTAAATAATAGGCTTTAATTACACAACACAACGTGAAAGTAGGAGGGACCCAGAAGATAGAAGATGACACAAAATAAATGACTGAACAAAATAATCTATCTAAACATGTTCTGTCTGGTTCAGCGAGCAAAAGTGCGTATCATGTGGGAAATGTGTATTCTGGCCATTTACAGTCAGCCTGAGTGAGAATAAACCAAATTTAGCAGCAGCAAAACATGCAGGGTTCACCTTCAAAGAGGTCGCTTCACTGAGGGCTTTGGCGTCTTCGCTTGTATTGCTGCAATACTGTGCGACAAATCCAGACGCCGGCTTTAAGCGTGCTCGCGCTAAATCCTGTATATTCAGTCTTTCCCCTCCGATGGGACATCAGCCTCGGAGGACATTTACGGGAGGTGAAACGTCAACACCACAGTAATGACTCATATAGTTCTCTGTGGCTAAACAAGCACTGATAACGCCTGGCGTGTCAAAGGCCAAAACACTAGTTAGATTTTAAGTGTTTTCTTTCTTTTTTTAAATAAGGAGTAGTGAACCAGTGAAGTCATAGGTCTCTAATTTCCTGTGCAGTCGCTCAACGCTGCAATTTAGGATACAGTATGGGGTCCAGGCACAGCAGATTATTTGTGTTGGACCGAGCTCTGTTTACATTCATCAGGTATGAAAACCATTTCTGCTGCTAGCAGGTTCTCTGCAGAAACAAGACATTTCAGGTGCCAAGATAAACATGACCTGTAAGGGTTCCACTTTGGAGAGAATATTGCATTATTTGTGTATACTAGAAGAGAGCAGCAGGTAATTGCAAGCAGGGCCCTCATTAGAATGCGAGCAATGAGAAATTCATCAGGGCCCGAGGGAGACAGGCTTGGAAAAGAAGTCGTCATTCTAGAGAACTGTTTGGGAGTGGAAGACACGAGACAGGGTGGGCACAGTTTGTGCTTGAGAACGGAAAGATAGAGGGTCAGTTAGCGAAAGAAGTTCCCTTAACACTGACTTCTAATAATGGACAACGAGGAGGACTTATGTCCTCTGTGCCGACAGGCTTCCAGGTCTGAAGCAGGAGACTTCAAAAACTTCACCCAAAAAAAAGTGTATTATGCCTTTCAAGTACACAAGTGGGTGTCTGAAACCCACAATGACATTTTTAACCCTCCTGCATCACTTTTGTGTTACACCAGAATGCAGAAAGAGCCAGCTACGTGTGTTTAGCTTGAACAACAACAGCTGAAAAGTTTCTCTTTGCAGACTCATCATCCAGTATAATCCACATTTTCTTTAACTGGCTGGACGTTCAGCAATCAACAAACTTCGATTTAAACTAAAGAGAAACTAACTGTAACACTTCTGGCTCTGCGCTACTGTGCGGAAGAAAAAAAACAAAAAAACACAGCTTGCTTGTACAGAGGAGTGCAAGCAAGTTGGGTCAACTGAAGGGGCTAGCAGGTCACACTCCAGGCTTGTTAAAGGCAGCACCAGAGTCTGGCAGCCCTAAAAAAATAACCCACATGAAGAGGCAGGACAACGATCTGGCAGCACATGTAGCAGACAACTCCACACAGGAGAAAAAACAAGAACGCTACCGTATTGTTCTATTTCTCGTAATTGGGATTTGCCTACAACTCTGGACATAACTCAGGACTTCAACCCTGACCATGTAATCTCCATAAATTCTGCAAAAAAACAAACAGTCTGTATTCCGCTTCCTTTTGAAGCGGTCATGTGGTACAGCATTCACATTCAATTTAGCCTATTTCTCCACCAGTCGCCTTGAAAAATTGTGTGTGTGTCTGAATAAATGAAAAAAATAGCTGAATTTGTATGAAATATAAGATCATATGTTTTATGTCAAATTCTTGATTTGCAAAGTAATTTGTAAACGATAGAAGCTGTCCAGTAGGTGTAAAGGAGTAAAAAGCATAATGTTCCTGTGTAATAGAAACAGTAGCACCTAAAAAATTGTAGTATACCGGTAGTTCAGTTTGGTACATCAGTACCAGGAGGCAGTTACTTTTGAATTCAGAGAGTAGGAGTGGCGATATCTTAATTGACCCATATTGATCAGTATCTCAATAAAAATAAACTGTGCAAAGAAATAGCACAGCAGAGACACTGAAACATCCCTTAACGATCTTTTTTCTACTCTGTAATGCAATTATTCAAGGGAGAGTGTTCACCACAGGGATCATTGTGAATGTCACTGTGCTCTTACATAATAAAAATAGATAAATATTGACTGTTTGTGGCATTTGCTGTTGGGGAAATGGTATGCCTTCCCAGGAAAACGAGCTGGCGTACTTATTGCTGAATAAACCACACAACAAGAGGTGTTCTGGCCCTGTTGACACGGGGAAACGAATCGCTGTCAGCGCCATCAATATTTATGCTTGAGAGGCCCAGTCAGAGAAGGCGGCAGTTAAACTAATCAGCAGCGATGTGCTCCTGCAACTCCATAGTTGCCACAGCATTACATCAAAAGCATGTATTATAACACACATACACAAACACACACACACACACACACACACACACACACACACACACTTCCACATGCACCAGTGATTAAAAAAAAAACAAAGACAGGAAAACATGGGAGGCTTGCGGCAATGTCTTCGATCAAAATAAAATGAGCGAAAGCTTCCTGGTTGACTATCGGCACAATTATGCTTCAGCATCTGTTCCTCATAGCGTGTGATCAGCCAGAGCTTCGACGGCGCTGAGGGATCGGCCGGACAGCCGGCCTCAGGAGACGAGCCGCAGATTTCTCTGAGGTGTTGGTACACTGCCAAGCCAATTCTGTCCTGTCCTTTCAGATCCTTATCAAGGGCGCCAATAACAAAAGGTAAATCTCAGCTCCCACTGGTGAGTGAGAGATGCAGAGGGACAGGGATATATGCACATATTTGCATGTGTGTGTGTTTGTGTGTGAGAGCTGCAGTCACCCCCTGTGACTATGGCTTCAATGAATGAATGAGGGTGCGTGCCTTACATCATACTATATTCTGCAGTGTAACCTGATGAGAGATCATGCTTATGCATCTTATTTGCATGTGTGTTTTGACTTCATCTGCTTGCGGGGACTTTCAAACAACCTTAGGAGTGTGTGTGTGTGTGTGTGTGTGCATCAGTGCACTCAACAGCTCTCATCAGCATTCATCAGCTCAGATTTCCCTACTCATCCTCCCTCCCTTCTTGCCTCCCCTCCCCTCTGTTTTTACCTGGTGAGCAGGCAACAGTCGTGAAGTAAGGTTTCCTCCACATAGACGCCACGGTCTTCCTGCGTGGTCACAACATGACCGTTGTGATGCCAACGAAGCTCAACTGAAGGGTCCACATATGTGGCGGTACACTGTAGGGGAAGTCGGTCCCCTTGAAAGACCAGCTGCCTCTGGGAGGGGATCAACTGGAACAGGGGCATCTCCAGAGGTCCATCTAAGAGATGACGAGAGGATAAAACAGGAAGGTCAGCTT
This sequence comes from Aulostomus chinensis, assembly GCF_037954235.1. NCBI lineage: Eukaryota > Metazoa > Chordata > Actinopteri > Syngnathiformes > Aulostomidae > Aulostomus > Aulostomus chinensis. The sequence continues at coordinate 20,824,454 of NC_141335.1, read as the reverse complement.
ATAAACCTTCCCTTCCCCCCTACTGAGGCATGTAGGTAGAGGTCATGCGTCCATCCTTGAGAGAAAATGAGACAGCAAATGAAGGCTGTAGGGGGTTACTGTTTTGTAGGATTTCTCCTGTTGTGCCTGTGGTGTTAACATCTACAAACGCAGCAATACATGCATGACTTATAAGCATATCAGACCCATATCAACCATGTATACACTCCATGCTCTTGCTCACACAAACACGCATGCACCCAAAATAATAACAGCACACACGCACAAACATTCAGTCAAGGTCACTTTCCTCCCCCGTGGTTCCCACATGTTGTTGCTGTTGCGGTGTGAGATGAACAGCAGCTGATAAGGGAAAGCAGCCTTGAGCGCTCCTCTGGACTCTCCTTGACTTCTTACATGTTCGCCGTGGAAGCCTGCCGCAACACCAGTGATTGGATTACTTACCTAGCAGCTGGATAAATCCACGAGCCTTTTGGCCAGAGAATATAAAGCTATGATAAGGACGCGATTAGACGACAGGGGAAAGTGTTTGGTCCGAGTGCTAGAAAGGGGGAGGAGGTTTTGGGCTTTGATTTTACTGCAGATACATAAACTGAGGAAGTGTCTCATCACCATGAACCCGCAGAGATATTCCAGTGTGGAGCCATGGATTAACCCAATGGCTTGCCAGCTCACTGCGCCACCTCTGGAATAGAGTGTATTCGGTAATAAAAGGCATTTTGTTGGACAGGCTCCAAAGACCTAATGTAAACAAATGCTTTGCTTTGGCCTGTATTCCAAACAACTGTGGATGCTGCTACCATCTGACATGATAAAGTCCTCCATGCCTCCATGCACTGGTTTGAATTAAAAACAACAACAAAACAGAGAGCGCCATGGTGTGTGATCTGCTCAATGTCTACAGCTCACGAGTTAACATTTCCATTCAGGGAGATGGAGCACAGATGTTTGTGGTAACATACTGTATATAGACCACTAAGCAATCACAACCATTAACACACGCAGAGCTGCGACCTCAATTTTCTCCATATGTGAGTAATCATGGGTGTGTAACCTAAACCGCAGCACTCATGAGCGTGACATTACAAACCTGCCGCTAATGTTGCGTCTTCCATGATGACATATCTGTGTAATTACTCAAGCTGACCCTGTTAGAGTGTTAAGACTCCATGATTGTCCGCAGCAACAGTAGCTGAGGCTTTGTTATCTCCTGCGGGTGACACACAGCACAAACAGCATGGGGGCCATTGACTGTTCACTTGGCTGATGCTGATATTGTTGAAACAAGGCTTTGAGCCAAGGATCAGAATGTGGCTGCTTGTACTTGCCCGTTGGACACTGCCACAGCAAAATGCAATTAATGGTTTTATACCAATGTGTGTGTGTCTAAAAAAAGGAGAGGAAGAGAAATGGAGACAGACACGACGAGATATGTACTCCTCTTTGTGTGAATGCGCTGTGTGTGTGTGTGTGTGTGTGTGTTACCAGTTCAGCTTAGACAGCAGAAAAATAACTGATAAACAGTACCAGGGCTTTGTTGTGATGCAGAAAAGCAGTCTGTCTGGAGAGAATGCCAAAGGCAAGCATGACGTATTTTTGAGGGCCAACCCAAAAGTTAGCATCTCTATGGGTTCCCTTGACAAAAAAAACCTGGAGGAGATTTTTTTTTCTTTTTTTTGGATTGTCGCAGAAAATAAATTGTGGTGAACTGGAAGTTTTCCTTATGGATGAAAATCTTAATAAATGAACACTTGTGATGATTTTGAAGTGTAAAGGCAGTTGTAAGATGTACAAAGCCACTGTTATGCTATGAGGGACCTACACCACAGATTAGGCGTGTGATGAGGAGGTCTCGCCATATTAAGACATGATGATATTTCTCGCATCAGTGAAAAGCTGTCTTACAGAGTCTTCTATTGGTGACCTGTGGAGGGGAGCAACATGTTTTTTCTCCGTAGTGTCTGATGAAGAAGAAGGAGAAGGAGAAGAAGAAGATGCCCCCCACCACTTTTAAGATTTGCGCTGCATTGCTGTGTTGTTCATTCCCAGAGGAGATAACAGGCAGACAAGACACAAAACATACGTAAGCACCTTGAGAGGGGAATGCCTGACACTGCAGCAAACACAAGCACTATGCGAAAAAATGTTAACAACTATAACAGCTATCTGCTATGTGAAGTAAACAGTAAAAGGCCTGACAACGCTGACAAATGCCATCGCACCTCAGTTTTCACAATCAAGTGCTAGAATCATGGGAACAACAACAACAACAAACAGCTGCATTTTCACTGCTGCTAATAGGAAGCCATTTTTTTTCTGGTAAAAGATCGAAGATTTTAGCAACTGCTCGACACACTGGAACCGTGATACGACGCACATTTTGCGCGCATGGTGGTCCCAAACCTCTATAAAAGATACCAGGGCGCAGGTTGTAGATCCCGACAGAAGCAGAAAGCACCGCCATAACACCTGATGGCTACAGGTACATTTAGCTATATCGCAATTCAAAGATATTGTTTCAGGTCGTATATTTTGTCATTGAAGTTTCCTTAAAAGTAATGTTAAACAATGTCACTTTCTGGTGAACCCAATATCATCTTGAGCTGAGTCATCACAACCCTTCCACAGACGCATGACATCATCTTCAACACGACTCGCTTTGCACTTCTGTTTTCCCTGTGATCCGTTTTAATTTCCGAGAAAACCTCTGCAGTCTTATTCACCCTGTTAGCAAGTGCTGTTTTACAGACACATACGAGTTTTGAGTGCTGTACAAAATGTTAAAAACCCCGTAGTATGTAGTATGAACCCCGAATCTGAATTCAGGCATTTAGCAGGAAAGCTACAATCAATTAATTTCTTGGTTTTGAGATTCATTTCTTCACCACTCTATTGAGCCTGGAGCGTTCCTCCAGATACAGAATTTCAATATTAAAAGTGTTTTCTTATTATTTTGATCCATACCAAATGGGCTCTGAAGATGGAATGAGCCGATGAAATCAAATCAAAAGATACTGTTGGTCTCATATCTGTCTCAGTAATCACTATCCTTGTCTGTCATTGTCATTTTCTCAAAGGAATTGATTTTAAAAGCAGTGTGTGACTGAAATTCAGAGTCCCGTGACAGGCTCTGATGAGTTACGTTTAATGATATCGTAAGCCTTGCCCATAGAATTTATTGTAATGGCATAGTGCCCATAAAAGGCCAATTGCAGTGCTGTGTCATCACGCAGTGGACAGGGATATAGAAAGGAGAGCTTTATACTGCCGTATATAACATTACACGTACTTTATGTCTGTTCCAGCTCAGCAGTGTGGCTATATGAGTCAAGCAGACGCATGCCCTGACCCTCACACAGGAAGCACCTGATCCTAGCAGGAAGCTGCTTGCACTCCAGCGTTCCCCCTAATTTGTAAGCAGCACCTGACCTGTATCCTCTGTGGGACAAGGGCTCATTGCATGAATGTATAGTACAGACATCTGCTACCCATCAGGCTGGAGCCCTAGTAGAATGAAACAGATGAATCTTCTGTGGCACATATTCATACAAAAAGGGGAAAAGAAACCCTTTGGAGCAATATTAATACTTGTTGAGTGTGGAAGGACTATTTCCATCTGATCCCATCATTTTTCCTGACAACAAAAAGCGCTGCATCAGGTGCTGAGTAATATCCCATCCACTGGGGTTAACAGGTACAACCGCTCTTCCCATACAAAGTAAAGCCAAATTACAATACAACCATCAAATATCAATAAAACTATGGCTATTAGAGCGCTGCACTGTGTCTAAATAGAATGCCGAGTGAGTGAATGAAGGATGGAGTTGTGCTGTAGGGAGGAGGATGGATCCAAGCATGGCGAGAGCAGGGAGACCAAACGTTATCACGGTAATCCCATAATGGATGCTTCAGGGCCTTAAAGGAGCGCTCCTCTTCCTGCCACTGGATTCCACTCATGGCTCTTTGTCTGTGGATTGCACAGAATTACTCTGCAATTGTTTGGGATTGTTCCGTGTAAATTAAAAAACACACAATTAGGATTATATAGACTAACTACAGAATGCCTGCTGTGTGGCACAGACGTCTGTGGGCAAACATGCATCACACAATGATTTCGTTAGGTTTTTCTGCATCTTTCACATCAGTGTATCTTCATATAATGTCCCCTCCCTTCGCACAAACACACACGCACACACGTCTAAACGTGCACACATTCGGATCCCCACCTCCAGCCAATGATTTTTCTCATTCCAGAGCAATATCCCCTGTGTGAAGCAGATGTAAGGAGAGGAGGAGGATGATTCTATCATATGAGATACAATTCCCCTGTGGACCGCAGCATGGAGCAGGGAGATAGAGAAACGGAGCAGAGACGGGGAGGAAGGGAGATTGCCTGTCTGTTACCAGACTTTCAGAAAAAAAAAAAGACTCTTGGATCTCTCTTTTCATTGCAGCTAACAGCTTCCAGTGAGTAAAGAGGCCATTTTGTTCCGCTTAAAAACTCTGTTTGATGCACTCTATTTGGATAGGCACTGGAATCCGAGGTCTGTCTTAATCATTTAGTCAGCAACAAATCAGATATTAGTTTCTCGTTATGATAAGATAAATGCCATGTCCCTCATTGTTTATTTCAATACATCATTTCTTCAAACAAGTCATGTACTCTATCGGCATGCAAAAAGTTTTAACATGGAAACTGTTTAAACTGTCCAGTGGAGGTAGGAAGTGTTAGTGAGCTGTTTTAGCATCTGAATAAGGTGAGAAGTGCAGTGCTGCACATAAGTGGTATTTTCCCTTTACTGTGCCACAGTGGGAATAAGGGGGGCATTTGCAGCTGTATGAATGAGTAAGTTTTGAGGTAAAGTCCCTTAAGGATTCCTAAAAAGTCTGTGTCATGTTGGGACCAACTTTTAAATGTGATGGCTCTCTGAATGGGTGTGAATGACTGCGATCTGCACCCTGACATGTCCACGTATCTTTGAGTCTGTATGAGTCTCTTAATCCTCCTGGAAGTGCATTATAACCTTTGGAGAAGTCCGCAATTCTCAGCCTAGTCTTGCGAGCTCAAAAGTTAAGCCCTGCAGCCACGTCTGGATCCACTCTTATCAAAACCTCCTTTGAAAATTTGGAAGGAACCAATTCAAACGCCATTCTCCCTGCTCTTTTGCCACCCCAAGTAATGCAGCTTCAGATTGGTTCTCAATACTGATGATACTGCCGGCAAAATAGAGCAGTAGAAATTTTTGTCTGTACAGGAAATGACCGGTGACGGTAACATTAGTCGAATAAATACAGATGTAAGTGCAGTTACAGCATAAATAGATTTAATAACAGCAAATAAAAAGGAAGGAAAGTATGCACTCGTGGAATCTCTCTGTGGTAAAGACTCCACTCTTGCCCTTCTTCTGACTGGATTTGGCATGTGATGGTATGACATATTTTGTATTACCAACTGTCTGAAGGGGCCTGTCAAAGTACTACCAAAGTAAGGTAAGTACTCCACCCTCTCATCGTGGCTTTAGACATTTTAGTTTTAGTCTTGACATACTGTAGCAGCAGAGCTCAACATTAGAGCCTAACCAGGCTACAGCTGGTCATAGGTTAGAGCAAGCAAGCACACACACACACACGCAGTGAGTCCACTGACCATTGAGCTACTTCAGTATAACAACAAGCACCTGAAGTGTTAAGTGCCTCCTTGAAAGCATTTGAAAGAAAGCATTCCTTGGAAGAATTTTGAGAGGTAGCTGAGAGTCAAGCTGATTTGTGGATGATGTGAACGAGCAGCTTCCACGGCTCAGAAGACCAGCGCAACCAAAAACCTGCACATACACAACAACACCAGACTGCTTGCTTTCCGGAAATTTGACACTAAATCATTGCCTTTATAATTAAACCTGTCATGCATAGCTTCAGGTGGAGAGATAGCAGTGTAGAGGAAAACCTATTACCAAAACACATCTACTTAATCATGTGCTTATTGTGCACTTGAAAATGTTATGCTGCTAATGAGAAGTCTCAGCAGACCATCTTACGCAATAAAGTTACCCCCAATCTTACATTGTAAATACATTATGAGAAACTGTTCAACCTGGCTCTATCTGAAACAACTGATTTATTGCGTCTTTTATTACTTTTTTATATTTGTTATTTATCACAAAAAAGGAATAAAATCCCAACTAAAACAAAATGCAGAGCATTTATTGTGCAGGAGAGGGAAGAAAACTAAGACCAGGTATTGAACTTAAAAAAACTAACGAACTGATGATGGAAAAAAAAAAAAAATCTTTCGTCATATTATGCATTTTCTGATTTAGTTTTGGTTTTAAATAAAGGGATTCATGATGTTAACAGATCTGGAGAGACGTTTATGAAATTTCATGACAACCGAGCCCCACCATGTAATGTATGCACGCCTATCACAACAGCACAGTCTTGATCTTCAGGCTCTCACCAAAACCTCTCTTTCTGAAATCAGTTCACATGTCCCTTGATAGCTTATGTAGATGACGATTCTTAACTGTTCATTCAAAACTGATACCTGCATATCTTAAAAATATCGAGACAACTCAAAGCCTCTCCAGGTGAAGGTTAAACAGTGGTGCGCTACATTTTGCCATTGTTCTGCTAGATAAATTCAATATTGTGAGAATATGGAACCAAAATTTCAGACTTTGCATTTGACAAAAGCAGTTCAACCTGTTGGTTCTCTAAGGAGCTATAGGATGCCAGGTATTACTGTATGTCAGTCATATCAGCAGAAGGACTCAATACGCAAACTATTTGGGGGTTGTATAGATACAAATGTGAGTAATTAAGTACCAGTATCATTATATTATAGCCATAATTAAAAAAAAGCTAAATGTTTGAGATGGATCTGGTCAATCCACTGGCAGAAATACATCAAAAACATGTAATTCCCTATTGCCACCAGGTGGCATAATGAGAAATTTGTTCCAAAATTTTATACCATCTTCTTTGGCTCATACTACACCCCTCCATCATGCTTGGTGCAAATACAACTTGTAGTTTTGTGTAATCCTGCTGGCAGACAGACAAACACCACTGTAAACATGACCTAACTAACTAACAGAGCTCGTACCTGCAAGCTAGGTAGAAGTTCATTATTTTTGTATGTTGTCTGCACTGGATAACAACATATTTGGAAAGTATACGGCAAATCTATCCAGGTTTTACTCTAGTTCCTTTAAAATTTTAAGAAGTTAAAATTGCATGTATTAAAAGTTCTTACCGCATCTGAGTTGCTGCTCACGGAGGTTGCGAAACTCCAGGCCGTGGAGGTGGGTTGGAAAAACACACACCGTGTCATTGCCAATTCTCACCGAGTTGCTTCGAACCCAGAGGAGAAGCCACTTCAGCTGGCAGTCACAGAACAAAGTCTCGGTGCTGAAATGCCTGGTGGGAAAACCAGCCTGCAGTTACAAACAGTTTGTAATGTGGCCGTGCAAGCACAGGTGTAATGAATAAGACAGGTAAAGTTGGCTCATCTGTCAGACCCGTCGTTATTGTCATTAGTTACACCTGTGACAGTCGACACCGTGAAAACAACATGTATCACTGGAACCTGTGATACATCATAACTTTAATTGGTGTGTGTGTGTGTGTGTGTGTGTGTGTGTGTGTGTGTGTGTGTGTGTGTGTGTGTGTGTGTGTGTGTATCCTTACAGCACTCGAAGAGCCACAAGATGTGTGAACAGTCCCATGGTCAGAGTGGAGAAGATGTTCCCCGACAAGTTTCTATTGGAGAAAAGAGTGCACACACACACACACACACACACACACACACACATACACACACACACACACACACACACGCAGGAGTTCAATAAGATGCAACACTTCCCTTTCACATTGCTCTACAGCATTTTGGTGTATATTACTTCAGTCATATCCAAGAGCACATTCTCTGCAGACCTGATGAATATTCATCATCAACAAGTAACATGTATGTTTTCTATGAGGGATTACTCACAGTTTGGAGAGGTTGCCCAAATCAAGAAACATTTCAGAGGAAAGGCAACCAATCCTGTTGTTGGACAAGTCCCTGTAAAGATCAAAAAGCAAGCACAGCACATTTTATACTTATATTGACATTATTTTTGACTGATATGGCAGTCAGAGTGAGTGATAATGGAGGGCACATGTGTTTTAAGTATTATCGATCATTCAAATCAAACACCGAGAAGGTAAACATCGGTGTTGCTGAACCAATGCAATGTTCATTCATCTACTCGACTTACTGGAAAAGCCTGCGGCTTCCACCCTGACCTTTTGTAACATTTTACCTCTTGCGTAACTGTTGCTGGCACACACATACACACATGTGCAAGCTGCAGAGGGCTACGCGAGCGGCTGAGCACTGTCGCATCTATGGCTCCATGCCTCCATGCTCTGTAATTAAAGACCTGCTTTGCTGGTGCAGCTGTGGGAAAATAAGCAGAGCACTCGTGTAATCACCAGTTGGGGAGCACTTAAATTAGCACTCTGCTGCTCCCCAAGCCTGGCGCACACGCGCCCCGAATCAGCACGACGAACTCACTGCCTGCATCCCTGCCAGCACAGATCCCACTAACTATCAGGCTGCAATCATGTCACTCAGTCAGAGGCCTATATGTGGAACGCCAGGATGAGAGTCATCCTTGAGTTTAGAGTTCACCAAACACAGCAAAACTCATTTCTTTCTGCATCTTTACACTTCAGTTTAGGAAACAATTTCCAAGTTGTAAATGATTTTGAAGAGCAGTGTTTAAATAATGTCTATTTAAAGTCATACAAAGCAAAACCAGAAACGGCGCATCCCAGTGGTATTCCCCCGGGATGTGTGCATGTGACTTGACCTTTGGCCACCAAAACTTGTCAGTTCATCTTTCAGTTTCAGTTGACGTTCGAGTCAAATTTGAAGCGATTCCCTCAACACATTTCACATAAATAAGACACCCAAAAATACAACGCTTCCAGTCGACTGCTTTTGACAACGGAGGCATCGAAATAATATGCATGCTGTACAATTCAACAAAAGGAGTAGGCAGTCTGAATTCAGTCAAATGTTTACATTTTGAAAATTAGGAATGACATCCTTTGCCTGTGCTAGCTGAGCCTCCATAGCTCATGTCCATGCCTTAAAGGTTGAGGCGGCCTGCTGCTGTGAACTGTCACCAGAGGGTTGGTGGTGCTAGACCGCAACATCTGAGCGAAGAAAGCAACAAGCAAATGTCATCTTTTTTCCTCATCTCCTGCTGATGTGCCCTGTGGCAAAACATGAAACCCACCCAAAGCCTATCGTCTTACTGGCCAGCACCCAGTTACAGACGTGTCCATCCGTGTTAACTTAAGAACGTGCCCGCAGTGAGCTTTGGCTGAACAGAGAATGCTCTGTCTGACATAGCGCCTCATTTCTGCTTCATTTAAACATTTCAGTCCTATTTTTTTACTCTGTACTTTAAGAAGGACTCGTCCCTGTGTCCGCTGGAATAGGTTATTATAAGACTTCATCATACTTACAGTCTCCTCAGAGCAAGCAGACCACGGAAGGCCCAGGGCTCCACTGTACTTATCAAATTATTCTTCAGATCCCTGGAGAAGACAGACAGACAGAGAGAGAGGAGACAACAGTTAAGATGGCAGGAGTGAAAAAATGAGAATATTGAGTGCTTCAGCAGAATAAGTCTTGTTTAAGCACGACATTTTTAACAATGATTAAACATTAACCAAAGTATGAAACAAGACATATCTCTTGTAATTACAGTTGGTTCGTACAAAGTTTAAAAAAAAAGTAGACATTTGTTGAGCCCTAAGTGTTTTTGAGACCATTTTAATCTATTACAGAAGCACCTGTTAGGTGGACAGCACAGGCCATTTCCTGCATTCTTATGACTAAGACCACATCCAGCCAAGAGGACAACACACACATGTTGTGGTTCCAGACAGGCACTCCTTGTCCACCCCCACCTCTGACGCTACTAAAAATGGATCTCAGAAAAATCTCCTCTCTGGTTTTTCTCAGTGGGCCAAGAAAAATTTCCTGAAATTGTGTCCCTGGTTTCCTTTAACCCTGCACTCTTTGTCCAGTGTGACGAGAATCAGAGGGGTACTCCTGTTTTTAACAAACTGGTGTGAAAATACCACTCATCAGATCCAAATGTTCTTATTTAGTCAACAGTCACACATGCAAGATTAGAGCCTGCCAAAAGAAACTTGACAAGACCGGTAGGACTATTAAAGTCACAGCCATTGTCCTCCATGGTTGTTCCTGAACATTCAACAAGCACGATGTGACAGTGGGTGTTTGTCGACTGGGTAAAAAGTGTTGTATTTCACACTGTTGAATATTTTTCTACTCTGGCAACCAGACACTCAGCCCCTCGTCATGCTACTGGCATTTCCAGCTGAGTAAAACATGCAGCACTACCCTTGGAAATAATCAAAAACATACAGGTGTCCAAAAATGTGAATATATTTTGGAAGAAATAGGAAATTTATTATTAATTTTGTTGATTTAAAGTATTGTTTCGAGGGGGTGGCATGGCTCAGATATTTAGAGGGGGTGGTATGAATCAGAGGTAGAGTGGCCATCTGGAAACCGAAGGGGTCGCTGGTTCAAACCTCACTTCCTCCGGTGACCATGTGGGAGTATCCTTGAGCAAGATACTGAGCCCCTAATTGCTCCTGATGGCCCTGCAATGGACTGGTGACCTGTCCAGGGTGAACCCCGCCTCTTGCCCAATGTCAGCTGGGATAGGCTCCAGCCCCCACCCTGTGGCCCTTAACGTGTTAAGCAGTAAAGAGAATAGATGGATGGATGGAAGTTTTATTTACACAATCACACAATACAACTCAGAATATTAGTGGGGGAAAAAACACTGTTCAATAGTCGGGATATTGTGTACCATTAGGGCTCCCAAACTCTCCTTTTGACTAGTGAAGTACGAAACCAGAAGAAAAAGTTGGGTTTTTTTTAAATCTGAGTAAAAGCCTCATATGTATAATTTTACAATACACATAATTTTCGGCATTTAAAATATTGTAAGCGCTTGAAGATGAGAAGCATAAAAGTAGAATTATGGAATTGTAGCGGTGTGCCTCGGCGATGAGTGCCTGTCTGACCTTTAGCCTCTAAAATGTTTCCAGTTCATTCCTGGTCCCAGTGGATTATTGTACTATACTTGAGGAAATTTCCTCAAAGCGGTCCTGAGACATCATGATCACGTGAGGTAACATTGACTTTGACCTCTGACCACAGAAATGTTTTCAGTTCATCTGCGAGTCCCAGTGGATGTTTGTGTTAAATTTGAAAATGTTTCTTCATGATATTCATATTCATATTCATATTAATGTTAATGAGAATGGGAAAAACAGACAACCTGAAGAAATAATGCATAAACATCTGGTTCAACTAGCAGGAAGTGAAGACTAACTCCGCGTCTGTCGTCTGCCTTGCTGGGGTCACGAACACAACACACCAAACACTCAGTGACCAACTCTCAAAGGTCAGGTTGAATTGTGTGGCACAAATTGTGAGATTACTCTTGTAACCTGGTATTTAAATCTGAGCTTAGTTTGACCTCAACTGCTAAATATAGAAGTGCCCCAGTTCTGCTGACTCATCACAATCAGAATTACCGAGAAGACGTCGTGTAGACATTCAGTCAGCGAGGAGCAGCACTCCTTCGGAAGGACACTGGAGTTGCCTTCCTGACAGACTAACCTCCTGGTCCACTCAGGTCAGCCAACGGCTAGCTCTCATCTCTACTCTCATCCAAAACTGTCTTTGATCATGTACAATGTGCTGCAAAAGAGCAAGTGGAGGGTGGAGGCTGGAGGTCAAGAGGTCATCCGTTGTGCCTCTAGCACCTTCTTTCATCCTGTCTTGCAGCCTTTTGCAGCTGCGCTCTGCTGAATTTCCTAAATGCTTACATCTTATCGGTTGACGGCGTTACCAGTGGGCATAGGGTGCTGCTCTGCGAGTCTACAAACAGGTAGTGTACCGGAGCCTGTAAGTGTCATGAGGATATGCTGAAACCCCAAAAAAGAAAATTGAAAAAATAGGACACATTTCAACTAGTTTAGGTGTCATGAAAGACCTTGAAAAAAAATGAAATCAGAGGGGGAACATAAAATCTTAATTGCAAAACTATTTACTCTTCTGATGCTTTCTTCAGATTCTCAAAGTTATTAATATTGTAGGTGTATTCTTCTGCATTATGCCGCAGTCCTCTCATCCACTGACTGTGGCCTTGTCCACTGTTTGTTTCTCTGGCTTCCTTTCTGAGATGATTTTAAAACCCACACTAAAGAATGATGTCATCAAAGTTAAAACAGTGATTTTTATAGTAATTATACCTGAGCCAACAAGTTTATGCAAACAGACATTAGAAATCGCAGTTGTGTGTATGTGTTCCCCTCACAGACGGGGCGGGTCTGCTGCATAGTCTAATAGAATGAGTGCCAGCGTGTCTAAACAATCAAAGGAAACCATTTGAAAGTCCATTCAGCATCCTGTTCTGCATCCTTTTTAGTGATTAATTGTCTGGTATCATGTGTAATGTTTTCTTTCAGTCAGCCCCGCCCCATCTGGTTATCCAGACAGGCTAAAAAAAAAAAGAAAAAAGAAAAAAAAAGCTCCAGGTATTATTTGGGGTGCACACACCCTGAAGTGCATCTTAAGCCTCACCCTGCTCTGGGGAAATATCTGCTGTGGTTTTTACTTAATACCTGGATGGAGTTCAACAGGAAGTAATGGACACAACAGTCAAACACGCCATGTAAACCATCATATGAATAACTAGCTGTCCCAACAATAATAACACAGACGCTAACTGCTGTAGCTCTGGAGAATACCGATCAAAAGCCTCCACAAACTGGCAAGCACATTATTATAGTAAAAAAGCGTACACACACAATGACACACTCAGTTTTAAAATACGAGTAAGAATGATAATGTACAGGATTTCAGCATATTATTATGAAACTACAGCATTTTGAATGTACTCAAACTGTGTTCCTCACAGTGACCTTCACAGACAAAACCTTTTCAGTTCATCCTCCAATCCTGTGAACATTTGTTGCAAAACTGAAGAGATTCAGTCAAAGATTTCCTGAGATATTGCATCCATGTGAGGTGACAGTGACCTTTGACCCCCAAAATTTTAAGAGTTCCCCGCACTGGTGAGATATTGCTTTCACAAAAACTGGACAAATGGACAACTTTGGTGTGGAGAAATTAAAATTTTGCGAATCAATTTTTGTCTTATCAATACTATAAATACAATATTGAATAGAACACACTAGATGTTCTGCTTTTGAAACTGTAGGTTCTTCGCAGCACAGGTGCTGCACACATCATCACACCTCCTAGTTTAAAATCTGACTCCTACATTTCCATGAAGCATCAGCGACATCATCATGGGACAAAGGTGTTCAAGGAAGGCTCTGTCAGGTCGTGACGAACAGCCAAGATGTTTATGATTTGGTTAAAGAGTTAAAGAAATTAGTTAGGTGATAATTTTACGGGTTTTTTTCTTTGGAAGAGCCAGAAATTAATAAATGCCTTACCATAAAATATTTTCAGTTTTTGCTGAAGCTATATATAACTAACTCACCTTCGTTTATGGAGTTTGTAATAATAAAAATAAATAAAATAATTAAATGACAAGAATAAGATCCCATGAGGACTTGCTGAAAATAATGGAGTAAGTAGAGGTGAGGGGCCCACAGTTTCAGCCTTTGAACACTCCTATCAAAGGAGATCTGAGCGGCCATCACATGCAAGACAAATGAAATGATTCGCTATTATGGTGGACTGCATGTAAATCTTAATGAAAAGCTCCTCCTGTCTGTGCTAACACCAATGCAGTATTTATTATTTTCTTATTAATAAGAGATACTTGCTGGATTCATGGCTGAGCTACCATTCCATACATATGTTTGTGTTTAAAGTTGCACCGGCGTAATTTTCATCTTATCAGCTCACGAAGGGAGGGAGGTGCACGCTGTCTCTCACCCTCCTCGCAATGAATGGGACCCACGCCGTAAGTGTAGATTGAGAGAGAGAGAAAAAAAAAGTCAGCGCCTGCATTTACTTGAGCACTGGCTATGACCGAGAAAGCTGAAAGCACACACAATGTGCACACCCTAAACATGTGCCGCCCCAGAGGTAATTGCCTCTACCGCCTATGCCAGTAAGCACCGCTGGTTAAGTCTTTAGCAGCATATAAATTACCGCACATCAGTGGTTCCCAACTATGGTTATGGGATGCACATTTCTACTGAGTCATTGGGGTCATGCTCCATACATCGGCCAGATTAACATCCATTCAGTTTTATTCCATCCATGTCTCAAATGCTTATCCTATTCATGGCTACGGGGAGCTGGAGCCAATTCCAGCACACACTTAGTAAAGGTACACCTGGACAGATAAGCAGTCTCACACACATATGGATTACCTTGGGCAGTTCTGAGTAGGAAGAAGAAACCAAGCATCTAATGGCTAGCCCTGTATTTTCCAGTGTTTTTTCTTTTAATGCAAAAAATATGGGTCTTTTTGTGCTCTGTTTTGATTAACTGGCTTAATATCTTATCTCATGCCTGAGTGAACTTTAAATACTATAATTTTGTTTTCAATTTGCAAGATGAAAAATGAGGAAGGAGCAGCAAAAAGGCATCATGATGGCATGTCCTGGGTCCACTTATGCTACTGTGGTGCTGTCCATGACTGGAAGGATGTGTTCCCAAACTGTGGTACACACAGTTGCATCAGGGGATACATGAGAAAAAGACCTGTAGCATCCTCTCAAAGCCCTCCATCAAAACTAAACCAATGTTTTATTTTTGACTCACTTGCATTAATCCTCTGATTGGCTCTGACCCTGTGCATCTCACTCAGAGGCCCTAGGTACTAGCCAGTCAGAGGCGGAGTAGGGCTGTAAGCGGATCTTCAGGGGATGCAAAACCTACACTCGAATGTCTAATTCACTCTGGGTCTGAAAAACCATGGCCCCTTTAGGGAGCCAATATGTTGCCTTGCTTGCCTCAAATGTGGACAAATTGTTGAAATTACCTCATCCTACACCCATAGGTGCAGCAGAAACTGCCAGTGGATGCAGAACATAAACTGAAGACAGTCAAGATGGTCGAAACCATAGTAAATGCTCCTGGGGCCTCCAGTGTTGTCTCTGAAAGAGCTAGCATGAATTTTAGCAGTGCTAGCCGAGCCACTGGTGGTGCTAATACCATCAGTGAAGGTGCACATCATCATTCAGGAGGAACATGGCTTTCCAAATTTTGAGAAACCACTGATCGATGATGATGGTCACTGTCTCCTGTGGCATGTTTCACTCAATCCCAACCATCACACTCTCTGAGCTATTTTGGGAAATTTGATTCAATAATCACTCAATACTATTTGGAACCACAAGAATGTTAGAAGAAATACATACATTTAATTACACCAAAAACAGGAGGAGGATTTGGTCTTCTTCCATCTTAAAAGGTACCACCAGGCAACTAATTTACATGGAATCTATCGCCTCCTGATCCCTGATGACTATTTGAACAGTCTAATACCTGAGTTTCTTCCTGGCTTACATAACAGGACTTTTACTGAGTGGAAATACAGAGTCTTGGTTGTACATTGGCAACATATTTGGTTCATTTCAACAAATTAAACATCCCACCGTCCTCAGAATTCTACAGTTATACACAAATTAGAGATTTCATTTGGAGGTTTTGAAAGGATCCATTCAGCTATTGAAACTTTCTGCTAATATAACCAGAGGGAGAGAGAAGTGCACTCACCCCCCCTTTACACCAGAGACAGAAAATGTGAGAACTAACATTATTAGACAGGGGTGGGGGTGGGGGGGATTCAAAGATGAAATAACAGAGGAAGTCTGGGAGGAGGAGTGTCCTGGAAATATCAAGAAATGTTCCGTAAATGTCAGACATGTATTATTCCAACTCAAAGTCATTCTAAAAGTCCATCATACAAAATCAAGATTAAATAGGATATATCCATAAAATATCTAGTACTTGTACAAAAAGGCATTCATATGAAGGCACCTTGTACTATTTTTTGTAGTTTTGTTCAACATATTAGTCCATTTTTGAAGGAACATATTGAATTTTTTTTCAAAAGCTTACGATGTCGTAATAAAGCAAGATACCTTCACCGGCAATTTTATTATGTATAGCACTAGCAAAAAGAAAAAAAAGAAAAAAAGGTGACACTTCACTTTATTGGAATAGTAAACTGAAAGGTGAATTTAGGACATGAACTATGTGTTATACTCAAAAAAGAGATGTATTCAAAAGAAATGAAAACAAAATATTGGGCACCCAATTAAAATGCTCCCAGCAACTTCGACCAGTGATCCTGAGCTTGGTTCTGAATTAACTTTCTATATAATTTCTATCTTTCTATTCCTTGCTTTTATCACTTCTTCAGGTAGGTTCAGCTGCAACCATCTACGGTATATTCTTGTTTCTCAGGGACGCCTAAAAAGGAATTTCTTCAAATAAAGTACAAACTTCCCCTGGAACTCAAGGATGAACTGAAAAGATTTTGGGGTCAAAGGTCAAGATCACTGTCACCTCATAAGGGACGGTTGCGCTGTGGTTAAGGTCATGTACCCTACGTTATATCTGTCACCTGACATGAAACATTCGAAATGTTTTAAAAGGTTATTGGAAATTTGCACTCATTGTCATTCTTTTTTTGGGGACATTTACTGTTGATATGTACAATCTCAGATTGGTCAAAAACTTCATTGTCACAGATGTCAGTATTATTTGGAGACAGTGTGCTGCCACTCACGAAGTTTTGTCTGTCTCTGCTTATTTGAGCAACAAACCGGAGGCTTTTGAATGGAAGGCCCCTGTTATGAAAACCAACACGTCATTATACACTTTCTCAGCCCCCCCCCCCCCCACCACCACCACCACCACCACTCTGACTGACCTCCAGCATCCCTGCTCACAGTTTCCACCTACACAGAACTTCTTGAATAAATGGCGGAGAAAAGAAAAAGCAGCAGAACAGCATTGAAAATGATTTTCACTTCACATTTTTAACAGCCTTGTCTTCCCACTACTGTATGAATCATACCATTTCATACAATTCTGTTATTTAAAAAAAATAACTCCATATTTCCTGTGTCACTGTTTCACAATAAAGCACTTTCAGAGAGCGGAGGAAATTATTCTGCCTGCGGCTTTTAAATGTAGGACCGAGACAGCACTGACTTTGCTGCATCAGCATATACCGCAATCGCAACTTAACACAGCAAAGTGGATCAAATCAGAAAGCAGGGCATCTTCTAACTACCCTTTACAGTAATGGTAGGGGAAATAAAATCTACAGTCAGATAATAGCCTATCTCAAAAACAACAACAACAAAAAAAGGTCTGGTTGTGCCTTCAGCTGTGGTAAACTGAGACCAAACAGATGAAAAGCACCTTTGGGGAGACTTGCCCCACATATCCACTGTAGATACAGCTGGAGCAGCTCAAATGAGATGAATGTTTAAACAATAACCATTTTATACTCCCCCAGCCCTGCATGTTTGAGGGCCAGCAGCAGCCCTCACTGTAAACTCCACCGTTTGTGGTTAATGTTTGAAAGGCTACTGATGTGATTCCCAATTAATTTAAGCTGCAGTCTGAAGCTCAGCTTGTTCTGTTTTCTCCTGAGCCATGTGACCCTAAGCATATCAGGCTGTTCACTATGTGACACTAATGGAGCAGATTCCTCCCAGAATCCGGACCATTACCACATCACACACTCACACGGAGAGCGAGGTGTGCACCCGCATACACACCGTGAATGCAACTACACACAAACACACACTCACTCACACACTGCCTGGACCACACACATGCTCCAGGCAGCGCCTCAAGATAGAGCACTGCTTTCCCTTTGATAGCGTAGAGCATTTCATCATGCCCGGACTCCCTGAACGGATCTTAATCCTGATGTAATTATCAAAATATCATCTTATTCATAAAAGGCCAGTTTCTACATGTAGTACACAAGTAAATAAAAATGAAGCCTGCTGCGGCCACTTGGGCACTCACCCAAATGGAAAGTGATGCTGTATGATGTATTTGATTATGCGTGCACTTAATGAAATGAGACGATGACACGCACTCATTTGTGCAAAACATGTTTCACAGAGGCGCGCTGCTGTCCGTAGCGCTGAATATTTGCGTACATGAGGGCTCCAGTAGAAAAGACGTGTTAGAGGGTTTATACTCAGGTCAGGGCAGTGCAGACACATGCGGGCACACTCACGAGTGCTGGTTTACATGATATTTTATGTTTGAAGGTGGAAAAAAAATATTTTGAGGGTTGATGTACACAAGGACACTTGGTTCCAGCAGAGTCAAGTCACTTCACTTCAACCTTTTCTCCACAGACAATATAAATTTACATATTCCAGGGATTAATGCATCCCTGTTGATCTTTGCCCATGAAACAGCTCTTCACCAAGTTTGGTCAAAATCAGCCTCATATAGCTTTTGATGTAATCCCTCAATATGAGTAACAATATTATGGTTATTATGATTAATTCCCTACTAAAGTATATTTTATTCAGCCTTGAGGAGAGTCTGCAGATTATACGGCAGTATGACAAGCAGAGTAAAACCTGAGAGTCAGAGCCCAGGGTGAAATCAGTCAGGTGATCAGATAGTTTGTGGGATTTTAACATCACCGAGGTTTTCCCTCTACCCAAACGAGTATAAAAGTTACAGGTCCCATGATTTTGAAACATAAACGCAATTGTTAGAAGTACAAAACTTACTTCGGAGAACAAACTTTACTTTACAGGACAGACAGACGATGTCTACGTCCCCACATCGAGCCTCTGTTATTGCTGGGATGATGTTTATCATCACATTACATGGTATCAACAGACCGTTTTGATTGACAATAATGCTTTGGATATGTCGCTGCTCCCTGCTATCGTGCACGTTAAGATGAGGTCTAAAATTAGATTTCCCTCCGCAAGGAATCAACCCCACCCATCACCCTCCACCCCCAAAGTGATTTATGCGATGAGTCAAGCTAGGCAAACTCGTGCCCATCCCTATATTACGATTAATCATATGCCAATATCAAATTAGTTTCATGCACTGAAAGAAAACAAACAACACCAGCTTTAATCCAGTCTTCTACCTGCATCCAGATACAGATCATTGAGTCGTTGAACAGATAAAGATGCCGATGTCTGGGTGTGTGTGTACTAGATGGATTAATAGTAACACTGTGAACTCCTCTACTCTCTCAGCACAACACAGCGGTGTCGTATTGTCATTGAAAGAGAGCTCATATTGTGTTTGAGCAAGTGGAACTGAATCACTGATTGAAAGGATCTGTTCGTTTCTCAGTTTTGCATTCCTGCTGGTAGGCGAGGTAGCAAGCAATGAACTATGATTTAATGTGTTTCGTTCACCATGAACAACAGACTTGCATCATTCCCTATATTACTGTACCACTGTGTAGCCCCTGAGCTAACAGCTAATGTAGCATGCTTTCACTTACAAAGCCACATGAACTCCCACGCATCGCGCTATCGTTCAAATGTGAGGCTGGCCTCTGATGGGATGAGAGTGGAGAGACTCGTCGGCGTTGCTATCGTGACTACGTCAGATCTGTTAAATGCAAGGGAACCATTTATGTTCTGGAATTCATTGTTCGATTAATGTATGACACAGCGAACAAGAGCAGTAAGTGTAAGCCCTCACTGTAGATGAGTCAAAAAGACTAAAACAAAATCTGAGAACTGGTTCACATTTACCCAGTTCTGATCATATTTTAATGTATTTTTTCAGTTCCTATATGATTTAGATACACATCTGCTGATACCAGGGCTCTTTTTTTTAATCATTCCATGTCTTATTTCTGTTACTATTTTGGTGCATATGTTAAGTTTTGAAAGTGCGTGTGCAGATTACACACGGACTTAGAAAAACACCAATACGTGAAATGAGAAAGTGAACTTAAATACAAACTCTGCTAATAACACAACAAGAAACAGGTGGTAGAAGACGAGGGCAGGGAAGGCGGCTGACAAAGACCGATCACCTAGTTGAGTTCTGTCTGAACTCAACTAGGTTTCAGTTCAGTGAGTCGGTGGAGGCTCTGTAATTCATTCACTGATACAACGCAGTGAAGTTGAAATGCCAAACTGTAGAGCAGCTAAAAACAGCGTTCATCTCTGATATTCAACCCAGAAACTTCTAGAACCTCAACATTTATAAAAGGAGTCTGGCGCACTGTCAGATGG
This sequence comes from Aulostomus chinensis, assembly GCF_037954235.1. Classification (NCBI taxonomy): domain Eukaryota; kingdom Metazoa; phylum Chordata; class Actinopteri; order Syngnathiformes; family Aulostomidae; genus Aulostomus; species Aulostomus chinensis. The sequence continues at coordinate 20,804,150 of NC_141335.1, read as the reverse complement.
ACACCACTTCTGGGAGATGGGGATCATCACAAGCAGAATCCTGAGCTGTCCAGTGAGTCAGTACAGTGAGTCAGACTATAGTGTCAGCACTGAATCACAAGCATTGAATAATGTGGTGAACGAATCTTTTGAATTATTCTTTTTGATAAACCAATTCTAGCGATCCGGTTTTGCTCTGGGACCCAGTATGAAAGAGAGCTACGGGAAGGTTTTGGACAGTGACCTTTGATATATCTTATATTACAAGCTTTTTGTGTCCTTCAAATAATGTAAACGAAAAGCATGCCCATGCTTTTCCATCTCTGTTGCTGCTCTTAACTTAAATCTAACATATTAGCATTAGCAGCATATTAGAAACGTTTTTTGAAAAAAAACCATCCATTTTCTACTACTTATCCTGTTAAGGGTCGTGGGGGGGCTGCAGCCTATCCCAGCAGCCTTCAGGCGAGATTCACCCTGGATGGGTCACCAGTCCATCGCAGGGCCAACACATAGAGACAGACAACCATTCACACTCACAGTCACACCTACGGTCAGTTTAGAGTATCAGTCAGCCTCATCCCCTCTTGATGTCTTTGGACAGTGGGAGGAAGCCGGAGTACCCGGGCCCGAACCCCGAACCTTCTTGCTGCGGGGTGACAGTGCTAACCACTGCACCACTGCACCGCCCTTTATTAAAAACCATTTATTTCAATATTTAATATTCATGGGTCAGTTTATAGATGCTTTGAAAGCCTGGTCCCACACTCAGCCTGACAGATACGCACCTACTGGTTTGTACATAAATATGTTTTGAAAGCTCACTGAGGAGGGGGTGGGGAGGGGGGGCTGTAAGGCAGTTCAGTCCAATTAAACCAACTCAATGTGTATGAATTGTGACGGGCTTGTAAGTAGTGCTGCCAGAGCCTCGTACAACAATGAACTTGCTTCTGTGAGTGTTTGCATAATGGAAATATTACATAGGGTGAGCACCAAAGCACCTGTGGGCATGAATTAATTATTCAACCTTCTTGGCAACATACACCACATGATCAAAAAGCCCATTTAAAGCAGTCAACACTCATAAATGTAAAACTGGTGGTATTCCATATTATTACTGAAGGTATTTTTACAGTATTTTTAAAACCACACAGGTTTATACTGCCGAAAATATGTGCAACACAAATGTCTCAACAGTCAGAACTCATTTGTGGCGATGACTAAACATTTCACAAACACTGCCAGGGTGCAATTCATTCTTTGTGGGTGGGTGAGCAGTGCTTATGGGATATTCACTGCGATTCTCTCAGTTTTCGCTTAGAAGAATAGGAAAGGAGCAAGGAGGGGAAAATAAAGTCACTTATGTAAAGACAACTTCATTTCAGCCCACATTCAAAATTAAAGCAGTCAGATGAAACAGACTGAAGCATTTTTATTGCAGATTGAGATCTAAGAGAGCCTGAACTGGAAAGAAGATGATTTCTTTCTTAACAGCTCAGCAGCTGTATCCAAGTTTGGAAGTGGCAGCGTCATCAGTGAGAGGTATTTCTATCAGGATGCAGCGAAGGGTCAAGGAGAGTATGAAGGAAATTGTTCAAAGAGGTGTGTTTGATGCAGGTCCTCTTAATATTAAATAGCCAACAGAACTAATTAATAAACAACTACCAATAAAGCTGGAAATATTAGAGATTACTATTAAATTATCATCGCGGTGCGCAGCATCCATCTGGTATTTTTTGGGCATCAGGGATCAGCCGCATTGTGTCACTGAGCGATTACAGTTGTGTCAGCACTCGACTTGTGCAGTTTGTCACTGAACGTTGCTCGGTCAAAACAAATACGCTTGATTGAGTGACGTTTAGTGCTGATGCTGCTAATCCAAGATGGCGGTTATGGCGAACTGGATGAACCAGGATGTCTTTAAATGAACCCTTGTGCTCCACTATCATTTTATTTAAATACACATGACCGCTTTCACAGAATGACATGAAGACATTTTCTGTGCTAAATGCAAAAGTAATTCTATATTATTGAATTTTTCATGAAATGCGTATTGTATCCTGCTCTCTCATTCTCCTATGCTACTTTTACCATCTATTTTTCCTTCAGTGTCTGTAATTCATCGACACCTATTGCTCACATCAAAGACCTCTAAATAACTTATGATTGGCACTATTCAACGGAACCGATTGGACTTCAACACTGAATGAACGAGCTCTATGATTTACTATTGTAGCTTCATCATATCGTATCAGTATCTGGTTACACGCTGGCAGAACACTGGTGTGTCAAATGAAGTAACATATTCAGCCACTGCTGCAGCTGACTGGGTGAATCCAGGATAGGAGCCAGATAGTCTGATGAAGTGAAACACACAACTGTTAGCAGCACCAGTCTCCTCTAAAATAACAATAGCACAACTCATGTTTTCAGGCTGGGTTTTAATCCATTTAAGGCTTTAACGTACTTGGGTAAACAGAAAAATGACAACCATCCTTTTACGGGCTGCAGAATCACTTCTGGGAACTGTACAACAGCAAACATACTGCTGGATTGAGTTCTCACAATTACACACACACACACACACACACAAAGGGAGATGGCAGGTGCTGAAACAGAAGAATTAAATATATTATGAATAGTTTTCAACCCTTTGATGCACAATATGGGTCAAAGGATCCATTTGAATTTTCTTTGTACATTCATGCATGGCTGCATTGCTAAATCGTTATAAATGCATGAATATCATCATTTTATATTCCAAGTATTACAAAAGAAGAGAACACAAAAAAATAAATGTGTGTGATTTACTTTAAGCCTGGTGTAAGTAAGACTTTTTTTCCTTAAAATAAGAATACGTAAGAATTATTGCCAGTGCTTTTTGCCAAAAATATTACTTAATAATACAAATAATTTTGATTTCTGAAATATGTAATTTTGTTTACATTCATGTCACTCACGGCATCTGTACGGACTGCGGTGTATCCGTATATCTGACTTTGCCTCCATTAAGATAATAATTAAAGTACTGTATAATTAATAATACGTAACTGAACAGGCTGCTGGTATCAGCAATATTAATGTTAAAAGTGACATAAGATGGTCTAATAATGCCTTTGTGGTGTGGATAATATTAAAGCAATTAATCTCCTCTGATGTTCACTACTTATAATCCAACAGGCAAAAAATTAGTCACTTTACAATTTATGATTTGATTAATCAATTAATTACAAATATACATCTGCAATGACAACATGCCAGAAGGTTAGTGGAAAACTGACACATATTTGAAAAATGCGATTAAGGCATCTTTGGCTTGAATCAAGTATTATTGACTCCAGTGGGTCAATGAAGCACTCATTTCTTTCTGCTGTCCCCACTAATAACCTCTGACCTTTGACCTGAAGAGAGTAACCTCAGGGTCGGTTGGGTTTATGATCACCGAGCCTCCGGCTTGCACTCACAATGTGGACAGTCGTCACAGCCAAACGAGGTGTCCTTCAGTGACGTGTCGCGCCCTCATCAATCAACCCCCCCGCCACACATACACACACACACACGCACACACACACACACCAAGGAGACACATCTGAATAAACGCCACCTCCCTGGTTGGAACAACAGCAAAAACTTTTTAAAGGACGCCTCCAAATCACACCTCTGACACTGACTTTCAGAGTGAGCAATTGCAGATGCCACTCTGAATTCTGATGGCGTCTCTGACTGTGAGACGTCCGCTCAGTCTACCTCCACATTCCTGAGGCTTGACAAATAACAAATATACACACAAAAAAAAAATAGATCCGCTGCTCACAATGCAGCATGCAGCATTTGGCAGCCTGTTCAGGATGGAGCTAATGTTACCTCCACCAGCATGACTGCAACTCTAACTGCTACGGTATAGAAGACGCTTTGTTGTAGGAGGTTGCTTCTTTTAACATTTCACAACCTGAAAATGCTTCATGACATAAAAATAAGCCGCTTTTATCTCTTTGCATTAAGTCCTTGTTTGATTGTTTATGTATACGAATAATTCCTTTTTAATTTGGTCCTTTTTTGTTTTGTGTAGGAGTAGTTGAAAGAGGATGTGTACTGCTGCATAATAATATTACTATTCTATGGGGGTCCAATAAAACAAAATCTGGGATTTTGTGCGATGAAATGTATTTTGAATCAAATCCCTACCCTCATGTAACCTCAGAGTGATGCAGCGTCATCAGTGTGAGAGCTAAAACAGTGAGCTAGCCACATCCGTTTCACACAGATTCTTCACAGGGGCTCAAACGCTGAGTGGTGCAGTGGTGGGAACTCATGATGAAGCGGCAAAGCTTGACTCAGTGTCCTGACCAGAGAACAGTGACAGGCTTTGTTCTTGCTTTGCTCCCATGGGATCCAGTTTGGCTGATGTTATTAGCTTGGGTCCATATGGGGTGGCGGTGGTGGTGGGGGTGGTCAGGCCATCATCCAACATACAGGGGACCTCGATTAAAAGGATACTATCTGCTGCGGAGGGAAGTCATATTAAAAGCATATTCCTCCAGGGATTGACGGGCTTGGATGCCATGAATGCATTCCAGAATTGAGCACCTACTTCTCACTCCCTCACCTTTCATTAAAGGGCTGCTTGAAAAAAAACAAACAAAACAAAACAGCATATTTTATTATGTAACATTAAATGGCATCTTGACAAGTAGATAGTTGTAGTTTTAACCTCTGGTTTTAGGGTTTCTGATGGTGTCCATCCACCACGGATTATTTACTGAACATTACACGTGGCTCTCCTACACAGTCTGTGGGCACGTTTCCATTGGCTCACTTCGGCTCGGGTCGGGTGGGGTTGGTTTGGTTCCGTTTCCACTGGCCCCCACACGGTACGAACCATTACCATTTTGGTCCCTTCTCCACTGGGGTTCCAAGCGAGATAAATGAGATGTAAACACACACTCACCCGTAACTTACCCGCTTTCGTTGTCTACTTCGTATCATCTTCTTACCTTTTATTCTTTTCTTGGGTGTTCTGTTTCACCACTTGAAGCCTTGCCTGTCTGTTGTCCCTTACTTTTAGTTTAAGCAAAAACCACTGACCGAGCAACAGGTATAACGTCGCCCTGGTGTCGTCCGTTGTTGTGTCGTACACAAATTACGCCGGGTAAGTCTTGGCTGGTGAATCCACCAACGCTGACGTGGTGCCCCGTGCTCGTGGAAACGCACACGTACTGACCCGTACCGACCCGACCCCACCTGACCTGAGCCGAAGTGAGCCAGTGGAAACGTGCCCTATATGAGGTCTAAAACAAACCTGCATTTTGGATACTTGATGTCAAGTGTCAGTTGAAAACTGCTTCATCCACAAATGTGAGCAGGATTCTCTGGCACCATTCTGAAACAAGGCTTTTGATCCAATCCATCTCTCTTTCCATTAGACTTTTAGCAGTCAAGAATATTTGACATTTATGGCCCTGTTTCTAAAGAACAAACAGGATCTATGACACTTGGTTATTGATTTGATGAATTCGCCTAAATCAAAATCAACTTCCTCGTGAATGCACTGGGAAATTCCACAGAGAAGGAGCTAAAGTGTGTTGTTTTTAGTTGTTCTATCATGGTCAGGCCTAAAACCTGTCTGACATGGTTTTCATGGATATCCACAGCTGCTGTGATTTTGCTAAAAGAAGATTAAGATTATGTGAAAAAAAAAATGTGAATACTAAAATAATTTAGAAAAAGTAACAATAATAATAATGATAACAACAAAAACACATAAAAAAGTAAAAGCTAAGTTTGGCTAATTATTTCTGACCCAAATGAGCAAGTGAAAACACAAACAAAAAAACAATCATTTGACATTGGTGGAGGTCGAAGGTCATCAGCTTCTCACAGAATCAACTTGACAAAATTCTGTTAATCTTCCATGAATCACCTCACAGTTGAATTTAAAGTCTGATCTTCTGACACAGAGAGAGCACGAGGGAAAAAATTCTATGAAGAGACTTACAGGAACAATGCTAACCATGTTCAAATCCAAGCTAAAACCTTGGCTTGCCACCGGTATGAAATCTGCTTTACAAATAAACACACTCTGCCTTGACAGCCTGATGGACAGAAAATGCCATATACAGTAGCTTCTGTTGTTCCTCCTCCTGCCCCACCAGCGGCTCTGTCCACAGCTGCAACATCACTGCTACAAACACATACGCTTTCATTATTAAACTTGTCAATCAGCTGCCAATGCACCACAACCCTCAGATCAAGTCAGTCAGCCAGCCAGGGCAGAAGGCAGTGAGTCGAACGGGCCAGACGAGACAACAGCTGGCCGCCACTCTCAACTCACTCGGGCTACCTGGCCTGGCATCAACTGCTGCTGACAGATGTAGCTCTGCTGCATGTGCATGTGGACTGTCTACATCCAGGAAAGAGAGGTGAAGGAAGGGATACGCTAACTGCTGCTCTGGGAGGTCAACCGTGGCAAACCTTTGGCTGAGTGTCCTTAAAAGCCTCATAATCATCATCTCCATCACTCCAGCGGTGCTAGAGGGATGAAGGTGGAATGGTTAAATGGCACTAATAAGGCCCAGTGAGACAAGTGACATCATCCTGTAGGTCGACGAGCAGCACAACTGTCCAAAGGAGAGGAGCAGAAAAGGGGCAGAATTATTCCAGAGACATTAGTCCGACCTGACTGTCAAATAGTCTGGTAGATGAAATGATGGAAACCTGGAGTGGCCACAGAGAAATTTCTTCAACACCAATATTTAGCAAGCAAAATAAAACATGAAGCAACAAACTAGTTATAGACTAACAACTGACAGGTTGGTGGGAGACTATAGAGGCTATAGATTATAAATATAAATAATGGCCAAAAACAATACTGTCTTCCAACACAATATACATATAAAACAATGAAATTAACTAATTTGAAGGCATCAATTAAATCTTTTGCACTCAATTTAATCTCTCTCTCTCTCTCTCTCTCTCTCACTCGCTCTCTCTCTCTCTCTCTCTCTCTCTCTCTCTCTCTCTCTCTCTCTGGCCACTCCAGGGGTCTATACAGGACCAATTGCCTGGCTCTAATAATATTCAAAGTGTCATTGATGTCATCTGAGTCTGTATGTGTGTGTGTGTGTGCGTGTGCGTGTGTGTCAGACGCATGCATCTGAGGATGATTGACTGAAAGGGAGAGTCATCAAACCTCCGTGTGATTTCAGCCACTCTCTGATTTCCACATCATCAGCCAATGTCAGTGTCACCATCAGGCAGTGAAGAGGGGGACGGGGGGACGGGGGGATAAGGGGGTTGGACTGAGGTGAATGCAATCAATAGCTGCCTTCAGGGGGGCAGGCGGGGAGAGCAGGACAGCCATCATAGAGCTCATCATCAGGCTGCACGCACACAGCCCTCCGGGAAGTCGCATATGATGCGGGATTCATTGGCATGGACTGCACACTGTCAAAGCTCGAGCACTACATTAGGCCTTTATAAAATGTGCTTTATTCTTCCTTTATTTTAAAGACATTTACCATCGCTAGTGAGGTTAAGCACGAGGGCTGAAAGGTAAAAACCATACAAACCTCCTGCAGGGTAAATACTGATAAGTATCTCCTAATTCCTCCAATACCCCCCCCCTTCCCCTTCTCTCCTGCTACAGTGCAATAAAGCTCCTGTAATGACAGCTATTGGGACTCTGGGGAGGACAAAACAGTAAAGGGCTTGATTTAAGTACTCACAGTTTTTCCAGGGCTGCCAAACCATAGAAGGAGCCATTCCTCAATGCGGAGATCTTGTTGTTACTCAGATTTCTGTTCAGGGGGAGAAGACGATGGGAAATGAGAAAGTGAAGGGATTGTATCACACAAAAAATAAAAACAGAGCTGCAAGAGATTATTCACATAAATGGCTGAGAAATTGTTTATCGTCCGTCAATATGTTGCCAAGAGATAAGGATTTACACTTGATGAGATTGTAGGCTGTAAATTCTACATCCCCTCCATGTTTCTGCCTTGTTTGTGGTAGAGACGGGTGATGATCCAACCCCACCCCCGTCCTTCACTCCCTTGTCAAAATATCGCCTTGATAGAAAAGCTTACGGAAATGCCGGCTCAGCATTATTCGATCAGCCATTGCTCACATTAGAACAGCAAACAAATCAATGAAACACACCACCGGGAGACCTAAGTGGTAAATTAATATGCAGAGGCAATGCACCAGGGTGGAAATCCATCTTAGGTTCATGTGGAGGTTTTTTCATGTAATACCTTTGTTTTTTTTGTTTGTTTGTTGTTGTTGTTTTTTTTTTGAGGGGGGGGAGGTGGCAAGGAAAGAGAAGAGGTACCAGGAGAGGACTTCCCACTGATTGTGTTACTGGTGGGCACAAGCGTGTGCGCGCACACACACACACACACACACACACACACACACACACACACACACACACACACACACACACACACTCTGACACTGCTGTTCTTCTGGGTTGCTTCTATTATATACATCCTTGCTGCTATAATCCTCAACATGCAATTTTAACCTAACCTCAACAGTAATCCAACCCAAACCTAAATAATCCACTTGCAGAAATTAGGATGACAAAATGTGCATTGGGTTTAACACACACACACACACACACACACACACACACACACACACACACACACACACACACACACACACACACACAGTGTTGTTTGGAAAAATCCCACAGTGACTTATTAGACCACATAAGGCCTGTGTTATCATTTGCTCAAGTGCAGGAGACGTTTCGGACAAGGGATCAAGTCTACTCATTCACCCAACTAATAACCTCCGCTGTGTTTGTCCAGCGTAACCCAAGCACGCTTGGATGTGAGCGTCTTCCAGCCAGTTGGTGCTGGAAACACAGTGAGATAACAGCTCACTACTGGTACAGTGCAGCTAATGAGACATGGATCCGTGTGGCTGCAGGCGGAGGAGGCTACGTGTATTTGTTTGTTTTCCAACCAATTTTTAAATGCTTTATCTAATGCAATATCAGTTCAAATGAAAGCCCCCCTTTTTCAAAAAAGCTTATGAGTGTATCATCGTCAATGCATTGAACCTTTCAGAACATTTAAATTTTGATCGATTTTGCAATCATAGATGCCTTTGGACCAACAGACCAGAGAGAGGACTACTTTCCCCTCAGTGCCTTTCTCAGCGTTCATTTGCAGCACCAGTAGGAACAATCAAATGAAACAAGCAAGCCAATGTGGCAACATACAGCTTGAACTTTCAACCAACCAAGAAACACTGAAGTCACTCACAGTTTACACTGAACTAAAAAGGGTACTCAACCTATAATGATTACCACTTCCTGTGGTTGAGACACAGACACAGGAACTATGAAAAAGTTCCTGCAGAACCATATGATAAATTATGAGTTCTGCTGAGTTCTACAACAATGATTCTGCATCTTCCGAGTATCCGGGACATTATGGAAGATCAATATTATCAGTCATGAAATGTTTCTTCTCATTCTTTATCCTCGTTCGGAAGAAGGGTTCCTTCATCATGTGATCTTGTCCTTTTTAGCCTGCAGTATCTGTATCTTTTATGGTCCAGTCACTGCTTTTCATGCTTGCCAGTCACAGCAGCAGATACGTAGACACAGTGATCAACAGTAAGTGTGTGTGTGCAGCTTTGAGTTTGAATGGAGTGTATGATACATTCGCCAGGCAGGGGTCAGTGTTTCAGTCAGTGTTACCACACCGAAGTGGCTTTATGTTTTTACCTTTTTGTCACAAAACAACAAACATAGCGTCACTTAATTAAAAATCTGATAACAGAAGCATCACTGCCACAACCTCAAAATCCCACTGAATACACAGCATCAGCAGTAAGAGGATTGTTAGTTTCTGGGCTGTCACACACTTGTAATAAAACAGCTGTGAGACAGATGTGAGAACACCTTTCAGATTTGATTGGATCGCTGGAAATTGGTGCAGTTTAGCGCATACAGTGTTACACGGAGGTACAGCAGGTAATAGTGCAACTTCTAAACATCTTGGATAAACTGATCCTTTAATGAATAGCACTTTCTATGCTGTTAAAACACACAGGATTTCACACGGAGCTTTGCCCTACAACGACTAATGATTGATAGCACGCTTATTCTACTGCTCAGATTCACATCATTTTAAATACACCTTGGATGGCGTTCTGGATTCCATATCTGCTAAAATATTGATTGAGCCAGCCAGCTCTTAAATCATCCACTGCAGCACTGCTCTGTCTCTGTGACGCTGTGGATTCATGCATGCCCATGTGTTCTCCTGGCTCACATGGCTCGACGCTATATGACCACACGCACACACATGTGCACAAGGTCAGATCCCTCCATCCCTCCCCTCCTCCACCTTCCCATCTTCCTTTTAACAAGGGAGGCTGTGGAGTAATTGGAACGTGTCACCGGTCGCCTTGGTGACGACAGAGCGCTCGTGATGGCTGCAGGGAACGTATACTCTTTTTCAACCCCCGGATTAAGCAGTGGGATCCCACAGTGCATTGTGCTGAATGGGCAAATTACAGGCCAAACTGCAAGAGGAGCAGAGCAGAAGTGCGTCGGCTGAAAATGTCACAGTGAGGACTCAACAGAAAACAGAGTCATTAATGTAAGAAAGTTGTGTATTTCCTGGACAACTAGCGAGCAATAAAATACTTGGAATCATTTATAAACAAAGAGAACATTTTACATTCTTGTCAGTCGACTTTGTAAGCAGATTGTAACAGGATTGCTTCTGCATATTCTTTGGGGAAAGCACCTACCCTCCCCAGAGTGATAACAGTTGTCTTGGCAGGAAAAGCAGCACTGATGATAGGAAGTCCCCTCTCAGCCAAACACCAGGATGGACACAAACGTGTGTCAGCAAATTCACGTCGGTGCTGAAGATTGCATTTACATTTTGGCCTCCCTCAAAATCCAACATCAGTCTCAGTAACTTCCATGGTTAGCATATATTTTATTCAGAAAAGTATATTTGAAAACTAAAGTACTGAGAAAGCTGATTTCAGATTAAATATTAAAATAATATTCAATCCAATATAACAAAATATACTTTAAAAAGCTCACGTACACCCATTCAGTGCAGGCGTCTTCTGCTTCTTTTTGGGAAACCAGACTTATGGGAGGAGAATGTTATTTGTACTTCAAATTTTGGATTGTCACTGAAAATAATCTCTGTGTTGCACAAAAATATATGAGTGTTTTATTGTAATCAGTACAAATAACCACTTCTACAATTTCTGAAGGGCAAATGCAAATGCTAGAACTAATAAGCAAACATTACCCTGTGAACTTCTTTGAGAATGCAGGATGTTAAAGCATCCACTACTAGCTTTGTGATTCTGTTTTGCCCTCTTAGCAAGCAGTGTTTTATAATACACACAGATGCATAAAAAAAATTGTGTGGGATTTCCTGAAATGTTTTATTGTGTTGAAAATTTTCTTAAAATATCTTGTGCTTTTTTTCAGGAGTTTAACCAAAAATCAGGATTCAGCCCGGTGTTTCGGCTGCCTCGTTCTTTCAGTGACAACTCAAAGGTGATTGTAGGGTGGACAATAGTTATTATATCGCATGCTGACTTAAATCATCCTTGTCAGTTAGAGGCTATCTATCCTGGTATTAAAATGTATAAATACTGTGATCCACACTGAGATCTGATCTCTGTCCTCCAGCTCTCCACAGGTCCACCTGGACTCTGGAACCCAATACCTGACCTAGGACCTCAACCTTAAGTGTTTGAGTCCACATCTTCTGCAGCAGGTCCCAGGTCTTTTTAACATTAGGTGTATTATCTGAGTGGGTCAGGAGGACTCTGTGATCCGACAGCAAAAACAAGTGTCCCTGCCCAGGAGAGGTAAAACTTGTCTCGGATACGGATGATAGAAATAGTGACGACAAGACTGGCAGCCATAGCAACAAATGAACAAATGCACTGATATCATATTTAGATAAGATGTGGATCTGCAATACTGATTCATTCAGCAAGAGCCTGCCAATAACCTGCATGTATTTTTGGCAGGGAGGACTGATTACATGCATCATGACCAGGCTACTAACTGTACATTAGCTGTGACACAAAGTTGTGCTTTGACAGCTTAATTAACAATACCATGTTAATAGCAGCCAGCTGTGAAATCGGTGCAGATCCGGTCTATGTCTCCCAGCCATGTTCAGGTCTGACATTTCATTCAGGTTATTAGTGCACTACCTGTTTCTGTATTTTTCTCTGTCAAAGGAATAGTGATAAAGGGTTTTCTCTGTAAAAAGAAGAAACCTGAACAACAGAAAATGGTTTCTATGTCTGAGAGGATGGAGTATATTTTTGTGGTGTCTTTTCATGGTGAGGAGATGATGGTGGTATCAAGTAGGTGCGTATGCCAGGTTGGAGAGATTATACCCACCCAAAATCTGGATATAAATAAATTACAGTACCAGGTGTATGATGAAGTCATGTGACTTCCATGTCACTCAAAACTAGCAAGAGATGGAGCACAATGCTGCAAAATCTGAAAACCATGCACACCAGATGGAAAATAATATACAAGCAAGAGCTGGAACTCCTAAAGCTACAGGACAAAAAAAATGCCTTTCTAGCTGAAAACATCAGTGTTCACTATGTCACAGGGTTATAAGCTGTGAATTGCTGAATGGAATGTACCTTAACATTCAAATCACTAGCATGTCGCCGAGAAGCACTTCACAGCTCAGGCAATATTAGCTGCATGTTTGCAAGTTGCTGTATGAGCTCGACTTATTAGTGATATTTGACTTATAAATGATGAAATGCTCGTTGCACATGTTGGTATTTTGAATATCAGTCTCCCACAGTTTTCTCATCAGTTCTGCTGATGCCTCACATTCGCTCCTAGATCCAACTTTTCTCTCCCTTAAGTCTTAAGATTTTCATTTCAGCAGCTTATAAAAACAGTTCTGAGCTCTTTAGCCAGTCTGTAACTCATCCAAACATATAACAGCAATTTCCAGTTCTAAGCTACCAGACGGAATTGTCAATGAGTGACCTCCGCATTAATGTGGGCACGACTTCGATGCGCTGTCGCTATAGCTAGAATGTTTTCAATTCACTGTTAAAGTTGCATTTTCCCCTGGTTTAGTTTCTTCTCAAAAAGGGGGAAAAAAAATTGCAGTGAGGCTCTGCTCATTGATTAGCTACCACACCAATAACAAGGTCCAGAAGAAGTGTTTTTGTAATAATATTGATCTACAGCTAGCTCCTACAGTAGCAACCCACTTCTCCCGCTATGCTGAGCAAGCCTCCATCGCGAAGTGAATTGGTAGAATCAAACTACAGTTTGTGCCCACCACAAACTACTCAGATTTCTTTGAGATGGGATCGAGACTATTTCCTTTAGCTAGCTAGGTAGCTGAGCTCTACAAAACTGGAGCAAACCAGAGACAAAATTATTCAAAGTAACCATGAAGAAGTTTTTTCAACTGTAACTTGAATCCCAACGTAATAACACAATGGCTAATAACATGCTGCTTTGCCTTAGGATGGAGCTCATTACTGTCTGTAGTGAGCTGGTTAGCTGAATCGGCGAATGTTCCCTTCAGACCCCACATTTGTTCTGATCTTTGTGAGTTTTAAAAGCTTATTGAAAACAAGCAAACAAATACAAAACATACAACTAACAAAACGTGTGTGAAAATGCCTCTCCTTTTTTTTTTTCCACAAATCAATCAGACGAGCTAAGCTGTGTTGGAGTGGAGGGGAGCCAAAAGTGAGTAAGCAACCATTCATATTTTTATTGCTGCTGATCCAGACATCAATATCCTACTGGGCTTCTGTCGGTTTGGATTCATCTTTACACAAAGCGTTCAGACTGAAAGAAAAGTATGAAATAAGCCAGCATGGAGTCAAATGGGCATGGTGAGAAAGTACTTGGAATGGGTCAATTTCACAATATTTCACAGAGAATTACTAACAGCAACCAAAGGCCTCATTATAGTTTCAGTTTTATAAGACAAGTTGAGCTTTTATTTCTGATGCTTTGCTCTTAACACCTTTGAAACACCTCTGCAGTTATTTTATTCAACAGGATGGTGAAGGTAACAGTGAGATCACGGTACTGTCCCTGGGTTTTGTCCCATGCCTCCCCTCTGCTCCCCAGACCGCTGCACCTCCCCTCTGCGGACGGACGTCCAACTCAGGGACAGGCAGCCTCTGTTTGTGCAAACTCAAGCGTGTCCTGTGCTGTGCTATGCCGTGTGTTTGTGTGTGTGCGCGTCTGCTTGTCGACCCCTACATGCCTATCTCAGGCCTCTGCATAATGTCCAGGAAATCATTGGAAAAACAAAATTGCACATGATGTAAACAGCCCGTGAAAAACTTCTGGAGCATCCTTCCAACTCTCTATTTATATTATCAATTATGTTCTCTGTGGATAAGTTGCTCTCAATGAGGAAGAAGTAGACAGATTCCACATTGTTCTCTGTGGGCGGCAACTAATGGTCTGTGGCCCTGGTACTGTGTTTCAACACCACCCAGTCATGAAGTGAGATCTCTTACCACAACTTCAATGTCACATTTATTTCGTGTAATTTATTTTTTTGCCTTTTTTAGCTTCAAATTCCTTAAATTAATATCAAACATTCAAAAACTATCAAGAATGGTTCTTTATAGGAAATCTATGCAACAAAATATCACAAATGTCTTTATAGAATACCACACAGCAGTTTTCCTCATGGAGGAGATTGAGGTCCACATCACGTCGTCGCTGAAACGGGAGCTCTGGCTTCCGTTCCCTCTCCAGGCCACAGCTGGGATATTTCTGCGAGCTCCAACGAAAAAGTCACCAGTCTAGAAACTAGTTTGGCTTCCATGCACCAGAGACATCCAACTGTATTATTATAGGAGGGCTGAAACAAAAATAGCGTTGACAGACACCATCCAACACACCAATCATGAGGACCGAGTGGAGTGAAGATCACAATGTGGACTATTACAAACATTTGGATCCACTGGCCTTTTGCTTTCTGGACACTTTTCTTCAAACAGCCAAATCCCGTGTTATTCTAAAAGATAGAATTACAAAGCCAAGCCAACCAAAATAATATATTTCAAAGCTAACATTGACCTTGGATGGGAAACAGACACGGCTGTAGGGGTTATCTATAAGACGGACGCATTCACAGAGCTTTACGTCGTCTCTGGATGACAGTGAGGCACATCTGCCTGGGACGCGAGCCCTGGACTACACGGGGAAGGAAACTCACACGTTGTTTTTCAAGTGATACAAAATGAGCCAATGGGGGATATACTGCAAGTGAATAGGCTCTAAAAATTAGGGGGGTTATCTTTTTGACACAAAAAATGAGAAAAAGAGGATTCATGTAACATGACAATGTTAATGAAGTCATTTTCCAGCAGACTGCAAACTGCCTTAAAATTGCATTATCTTTTACAGTGAACGCCACTCCTGGATGTCACCAAATGTCTATCATCGATTCCTAACCTCTGGTCCTTGACCCCCGATGGAAAACACCATGGGGTCAGGGACTGAGGCTCATTTCATTGTGTATAATTCAGTCGCCACAGAGATTTTCGCTAGCAACACATGTATTTCATATGCCAACAATCCATGAACATGCTATAAACATATGAACTTGTCCATATTATATACTTTGTTCTAAAGGACAGAGATACATTGCATTTTGCTCGCCTTTTTATGTAATCAGATTCTGTTGATTTGTTCAATTTCCCTTGATTTATGTTTATTATGTGTAAGGAGAGTTTGTTTTTTTGGACTGGATTCACTTTCCACCATACGTGTAGTGACTTCCTGTCTGGTTCGACTTGCAATGTGCAGGTTGATGCACCTTCTATCAAATTTCTGTTTACACAAAGCACCGAACCACTTCTGGGACGTGCCTGAAACACACTGTTAAGCTTCTGATGGAGTCACAAGCATTGTCTGGTATGGCCACCATGTACTCTGCCTGCCGCAGCCTGCCCACCGATGCAGTGATGCCTAGTGGCCAAAAAAAAGAGGATGGACATAAACAGCAAAAAGTCGTGGTTAATTTGCACATGTGCTCTTAAGTAGTATTTGCATTGCTTGCACATTCCAGCCCTGGAAGCAGTCCAATATGTAGGAATCGTGGTCCTAAATTAAATTGCTGGTTGTATTTTGGATCAGATTCCTGGTTGACAAAAAATGAGTTTGAGTTTACTAAACTCCAGATTTAGTAAATGACTTTTCAAATTTTGTTTTTCTCCTTGCTCTTGTGTGGTGCAGAGCTGAAAACATGATCCATAATGTAACATAACAGGATTTTTATTTTTAGCCAGAGATATCAGAGCAGATTATATCAGCTGCTGCTATTAAGCAAAGCAAATGTTTTTATGTAACAGATTCATTTCACAGGGCAACCCAAAGTGCTTCAATGTTAATTAAAGCAGAAGCATTAACATTAAGGCTTTGTTCCATCCTGGAGTATTTTGACCAAAACAAACGGGTTCAGAAACTGAGATGTTACTGGAACAAAGATAGAGGTTTTTCCAGTGCCATGATGTCATCAGTCAGCATGTCATTCTGCAGTTCCATTTTGAACTGTGCAACACTGAGATGATGGCTGCTAGATTAGAATGTTTTCTGCTTGGTTGATTTGCATAAATGAATCACGGTGCATAGAATCCTGACTGGAACTGGTTCAAGAACCAGATCCCTGTTGGTGCAAATGAGGTGGGGGTTTGACTTGATTCAATGCTATGTTGAAACCTGCAGCAGTTGCCCTGATGATAAGCAGCTGGTAATAATGGACCCAGTGATAGAGCTTAAACTAGACACACCGCATCACAGCTGTCTGCCTCTGTGATGTGTCCCTTTCACGTTGATCTTGACCTTTGATCTCCAGCTTATCCTCATCTTAGATGTTTGTGGCAACTTTAGAAAAATTCCCTCAAGGTGTTCTACATATATGGTGTTCATGTTAGGCGACAAAAATGGTCACACAGAGAGTCAAGCGACTGAAAACCAAATAAACAATGTACATGTGACACAGATTCATTTCATTCAGTATTGATAATTCCTGATTATTGATTTGTTTAGAAAAATATAAGCAGTTGATGTTCATCCAATAAAATTCTGAATCAAAATTACGTCACAGAGGTAGCAGCTCCAGCAGGGAACCCCAAACTTCCCTTTCCCCAGCAACAGCTCTGACTGGGGACATACCGAGGCCTTCCCAAGCCAGCGTGGATATATAATCCCTCCACCCGGTCCTCAGTTTGCCCTGTGGCCTCCTCCCAGCTAGAGGCACCTGGAACACCTCCCAAGTGAAGCACCCATGTGGCATCCTAACTAGGAGGCCAAACCACCTCAACTGGCCCTCCACTGATGAGTGAGTTTCTCACCTAATCCCTGAGGAAGATGCTAGCCGCACTTCTGAGGAACCCCATTTCGGCTGCACATGCTCACAATCTTGTTATTTGGGTCATGACCCATATTTCATGACCATAGGTGAGAGTAGGAGAGAAGACTGACCGGTAGATCGAGAGTTTTGCCTTTCTGGCTTTTGAATTTTACCTGATTTAACGATACTACACAGCAACAATGAAAACCACAGATGCGTACACCCACCGTGGCTTCTTTCTTGACAGGAAGCAGATACGGGGCATGACTGATGGCGTTCTGTGTATTCTGAAGGATGAAAACAGCAAAGTTGGCAAAATAAGTTTGCTGTACTGTAGCCCCCCTTGGCTGGACACTGTCCACGCAGGCTTTTCTCACAGCAGTGTTCTAATATCAGTCAGACGCCATTATCAAGGGACATGTTGGGCTGTCTTTGAGCCAGGGAGAGAGTACACTCTCAGGTTTGTTCATTCCTTATGTGCCGTCATGACGATATGCATTTAATACATTTAGATTAAACCAATGAACAGGTTTTTCTTTTTCACTGCAGTTAATAAAGCCTCTTTTGCGGCTTTCTTAGTTTTTGGTCAGTTACAGCACAGTAATGCACCAAGCGGCTCACCAGACTAAGACAAAGTAGCAAAAAAGAATGAATCTTGAGTGTCGCCCTCAGTTCAGAATCTCAAATCAAATTTCTATATACATTTTATATTGATTACTTTTGTAGTTATGTCATTTTTTAAACAAAGCAGAGAGCCTGGTGTCTATGGTGTTAGTGCAATCCTTCTCATTGTCATAATGACACCATCAGCTCAGCTTCACTCTCCAGTGTCCTCCAGTTATATTCATTAGTTTACTTGCAGGTCAGAAGGTCAAGCTGACAGTCGACATTAGAATTATCACCACATTGTGTGTATGCGTGTTTGTCCAGACTCCTAATGTAGTGTATATCGTAAAGACAGTAATAAAAGGTTTAAAGTCTCATTGTTGGTGAAACTGAACTTTTCCCTTAAAGGTCACCTAGAATGAAAATCATCGTTTTCGTGTTTTTGGTGTTTATTCAACGTCCCCCAGTTGTGGGGAATACACACGAAGTGTGAGGCAGTGTCATAACCTCTGTTTGAAGTATCTCCCCTTTTTTGAATCGCCACGGGAAAATGGACCAATGCGATTTTGGCTTTGGTGTTATGTCACAGTTCAGTCAGTGACCCCCCACACACACACTCACACACACTGAACCCACCCCTTTCACACACGCCCCTTCGATATATTTCGGGAGGGGGCGATTATGCGAGCGAGCCGAGTGAGTGCAACTCTCTGGTGTCGCATCGCTTGCTAGCGCGACACAACCTGGAGACTGCAGCAGCAGCAGCACTGACTGAGCAGATTGATTGAATGAATGGCCTCAATAGACTTGAGACCTTTGTTTTATCTGCACTGTCTGTTGCTAGCTTGCCTGGCCTGGCTTGAGGGGGAAGGAATCTCGCCAGCCAGGCAGGCTACCAAGGGGCCAGGCCACCGGGAAAACTCTCGGTTGTCCCGACGGCCATCCCGCCACTGCATATACGGCTCGATCCGCGAAGGGGCCATGGCTACTTGGTATCTTATCTTATGAATGTTGTTGTATGATATGGAATGTTGTCAATTGACAGTAGCGACAGTTAGCTGAGAAAGTGGGAGTACTTTCTTTTCAGTGACAGTGAGGGCAGCCAATCACTGAGTAGTAGTTAAATGAGGTTGCCAGATAAACAACGGCAACTGATCGCCGTCAACTCATGCACTTGCATAAATAATGAGGTTGCCAGATAAGGTCAGAAACGACCCCAATAGGGACAAACGACGCATTCTAAACCCAACATGGTAACATAGCGGTTTCAGAGAGCCTTTTAGGAAGGTTCTGAGCCATTACGGACCCAACCATTTTTTGTGGGGTTACATATCACACCACAGAACAAGAATTAATAACCCCTTCAACCTCCCTATGGCACCTTTAAAGCGATAGTGAGATTGCATTAAATAACAAAAAAGTGTTTACGCAGAATATCACAAATGTCACATTGAAGCTGACATGCATACAAGGGGGAAAGGTTACCACGTCATCATTTCATTCTAATAAATATTTGTATAAAATTTCATCATAAATAGCCAGTAAATTCTCAGTTTAAGGACACAAACATGTTTCTTGCAGTTACTTTGACCTTTGACCATCAATCTCCAAATTAATTCATCATTCCCATTTAGTTATTTTGCACCACGAGATACAACCTGTTTCCTAAATTTTGCCATTTTATACTTTTGAAATTATTTTGTGCGGCTTCAAAATGACTAACAAAGAGAATTATTATTACAATTATTACATAATTACAATAAAGATTCCACTGCTCCCTCAGACTGAAAATGCTAAGCATTACACTCTGAGTATATAATGTTTTTGAGTAGAAACTAGCAAAAACCTGCTTTCCCTGCAAAAAATTCTGAATACAGACCCTGACTAAGCTTAAGTAAGTCATATCTTTAGTTGCTTGCAAACATTAGAAGCTAAAGCTAAATTAAACTGATAGAGGATTTGCTAGATGTGGGTTCAGTGAAAGATCACCAAACCCCAACGTTTGGGAGTTTGTTGAAGCAATTAAAATTGTAATAATTACTGCGCTTTGACAAAGAAATTGGCAGCATATGTGTAAAAGAAAAAACAACTCTGCAGCATGAAACCCAGATTGCTGTTAGATTATTTGGCTGCAGGCCTGAGTGATTTGATTGTGTTCAGCTCACCATCAAATACATGTGATATAACATCAATGACTCGCATCGATTGAGCTGAGAAATGAGGCGAGCTGGGTCAGTGACAAATAGTGCGCGCGCGCACGCACACACACACACGCACGCACACACACACACACACCAGCGTGAAGCAGTGATAGGAGCCTGCCAGGGCTCACGTGAGACAGGCAGCAGCAGTGTGATCACATCCTGCAACAGTAACACACGTCATGATTTTTAATCAGCTTGTTTTATAATGGGCCGAGAACTAGAGGAAAGACAACATGCTTCTCAGCTGACCTCCTCTGCTCCCCCAAATTTATGACTCGTTAAGTAGCTTCAGTATTTACTCAGTGGTGCAGGGAGGAGGCAGCAATGGCAGAGCTGAGAAGTATTCTTGGCAGACACTGTTTATTTTTACCTAATATTTTTAGATGCTAAGCCCAGGTTTCGACACATTCTTGGTTTTTCAAGGCTGTGGCAAAATTAACAGGCTCCTCGCCTTCCACCAGCGGTCATGAACTCTCCTCGGTGAATCATTATTGTCTAAAACAAAACTGATCAGCTGTTTTCTTTGAAGTGCACCACATGAGCAGTTGTTCCAGAACTTTACAGACCACTGGAGCTGCACAATCTCTGAATGATGTATCAACACACATCTACTGAAGCCTGCAAGAACCCTTGACTAAATGCTAACCCTTTGCTGGCAAAGAGATTAAATAATAGCTGTAAAAGCTTGTAAAGAGACATTTTCTAGCATGCAGCGGCTCTGACCTCACAATTTTTTGAGCACTTGGATAACACAAGGGCAAATGTTCCGGGCTTTAGCTATTACAGAGGGGAAAGTGCTGGGGATCTAAAAGTACTACACCCTTAGGGGTTTAGACGACTGATATTGGAGAGTGCACTAATCTAAGGATGAACCTTTTGCTTTTTTAAAATCTTCCATATCACTGGAGACGAGAGCAAGAGAAGCCGACAGAGAGGCCGATAGCAGCTTGAGATGTTAGATATATTTTATTGGGGTAATTTTGGTCATATCTCATTAGAGCGGTTATATCATTTAAGACATTTTAAAATCATCTCGGCCCTGTGCACACTTGCAGGGTTTGTTGGAGAGCTAATGCACAGGAGAATATGGACAGGCTATGTGTGCATGTCAATGAAATATTCATGTAGAAGTACTCAGAACTCTGAAGGGCACAACAGCACCTCAGCCGAGAAGAAGAAATCCCTCAAGGAGTAACAGCGAGAGAAAATAAGAGACAAGAGGGAAAGAAATATACACAAGTCTATTTATAGAATACAAGAAAAAAAACTCATGAGAGGATGCAGAAAGCTATTTAGAGGAAAAGAAAATAAATTGTGTTCCGACACAAACTCCCTTGATTATGACATAGAACATATCACAACCTCCACCTACAGTAGCAGCACAGTCTTAAAAATCCACCAGCTCTTTTATAGCCAGCAGTTGCTTCCAGGGACGTCCCCAAGGGCCCAGTGTTCTTGTAGTGGTTTGGAGCGAGCTATAGCCTCGTCCTGATCACTTCCCCCCCAGACACCACAAACAGCCCCTCCTGTCTGTCTCTGAAGGGATGATGATGGTGATGAGGGCCCACAGAGCAGGCTACTTTATGCCAAACACCTTCAGATTTGGCTCCGGACCAGACCAAATGCCCTCGTTTTTTTATTTTTTTTGTTTTGTTTTTTTCGTTTTTTTTTCTCTCCCGTAACAGGAGAAGAACAGGCTTTGGAGCTCAGCGCGGTTCAGAGAAGATGCACAAAGGCAGTGGATGATCACTTGCAGCAGTACTGAGTAGACATGGCCGCTCTCCTGTAGCTCTCCCGCAGTGGACTAAAGATTTAAATAGTAAAATGTCACTACATTTTTATAAAACCAGAAAAACAGTAGTTGACCATGTATTTTTTCAGACCATTCTTGAGTCCCAGTGTATGTTTGTAGCAAATTTGGAGAAATTACCACCAAACTCTTGAGCTCATCCTTGAGTCCCGGTGGACATTTGTAGCAAATTTGAGGGAACTCGCCACCACGGAGGCCCACAAACGCATACAACTACAAAGCCGAAAAATGTGACCAATAGATATTTTCCAAAGAGAAAAGTACAAGTAATTTTGGATACACAAGCCATGATGAAGAACTACACGCATTCAACTGCAAAAACTGCATATTGTATGCTAAGTGTCACCTGTGTCATTATCCCTTAGCATCTGAACTGCTGCACTGATATACAGGGTCAGCCCCGCTTCTATCGAAGGTTACAGACTGATGGATCGAATTAATGCACAGTTGCACTAAATTGAGGTACGAAGCAGCAAAATAAAAAAAATAAATTAAAAAAACTCACTTATACCAAACAACAGGTCAGCAAAAGCTGTAAATACATTATTTTCTATTCAGTTGATGTTAAATAAGTTAAATAACAGACTCCTCTAGCATCTAAAGGACCAAGTGAGTAGGAGTTACGCAACCGATGGACATTTCCATCACATACTACATACTGTAGTACACATATATAGGGTATAGTGAAACTGAGAATGCTGGCGTTTTATTTATCTGTCAGCCCATATGTAAAGTGGGTCCTTTTCCACAGGGTCCATAAATGTTGCATCTCCAGTTGCCTAGAAGGAGCCGGGTCACCACTAGGTCACGCCACCTTACTCCGATTCCATTTTGAACTCAAGCAGTTTAAGGGTGTGCATTTTAATGACAAAAATCAGGAGTAAGAGACCAAATCTCGGGAAGGATGCAGTTATTTATCCATAATTAGAATCCGTTAAATCACAGCTGAACCTCACACACAGCTTGTGGACACACTAACGGTGTTAAGATGAAAATATGGACTGCAGCTTCAAAACAGAGCTGCATTCAGAAGTTGACGAGCAGAGAAAGACGATTTTTTTTTAATCCATTATTTCAGTGACATTTAAAGAAAAACATTTTAAAAATTGATTTGATTCCTACATCATTCAAATGCGGGATTTCTTTTTCACATATATACTGTATATTATCGTAATTTTAATTGGGTTTGGACTTTTGCTGGGAGGTTTTTGGTGTCGAGGTTTTTTATGTCACCTCTGGAAAACGACAAAAGGTCTTAAAGATGGTTGTCAGACATTTAATACGTTACATTTGTGTAGAACAAAAGGACTAGTCAGCGTGAAAATAATCAGGAATTGCAGCCATACGAAAAGGACTGAACTAAATCAAATCAGTCAAGTACAAAAACATCAGGAAAGACTACAACTTAACTGCACTGCTAGAGTTTTTTGCAGTATTTTGCAGACACTTATCAACAGTCAAACTGCTTGATGACACACACTCCTGCTTCTAGCGAGTGTTACAAACTCAAATATAAGAATATTTTTCTGTATTAATAAAGGGAAAACTCAGAAAAAAAAAACTCAGACATGAAACTCGAGATAAAATGTGACTCTTCAATCATTGGCTCTGCATAACGTAAACAGGAATATAAATGGAATATTCTCTAAGAAACTCACGTCAACTTCTTAATATTGAAATACCGTCTTATTTTGAATAAGTTCATGGGTTGAATTATTGCTGTCACATGTAAATGGTGCAACTGACTCCAACATAAATTTAGATAAACGATCAGAAAGTGTTTTTTGACCCCACGCACACTGGGCTACAGTTAATAGGTAACAGTAACTAGTCATAGTAATATGCTAATGCTACGTGAGCCACATCAGCTCAGTGAGAGGGAGAGCAGAAGCAGTAGCAGTACAAACTTGACATGTTTCTACTTATGGAAGCGCACAGCAGGAATCTCTTTGCCTACAATTTCCAGCAGGGATGAGATTTGCATGCCGAGCCGAGAGACAAGCTCCTCGCTGTCCAAACAAGCCATTTTGTGGCAGTCACATCATCTCAATCAGCTATCAACTCCCATTTTAACACAAACTTCCTATCCTGAGTTCCCAGCATCCTCTCTGCCACTCCCACTATTCCTCTCATGGCTCTTTAACTGCCTCTCTGTGTCTTCCAGTTTCCTTCTGTCTCCTCGTCCCGACACAATCCATCTCTGCTCTCTCTTGGACAAGCCTTAGAAGGTGTCGGCTACGTTTGACTCTCTGCAGAGAGCGATGAAACGATTACATCAGATAGGTCCCAAGGTCAACACACACCCCGACACAAGTAAATATACAGAAGATAAGGAAAACAAGTGGAGGTGTTCATCAACGGTGCAACACTTCCTGACAAACACCCGCGTACAGTTTCTTCTTTATGCTAATATGCCTTCATTTCTTTGGCATTTCGAAGGAGCTACACATCGAGGGTTTGTTCCCCATAAACTTTTTATAGATACAATCATTAAAAAAAAGCAAACACAAAAGCGGCAAATATCAATCTGTACCTTTAATTAGAGGAGGCATTAGAATTTGAGTTGGTGTACTTGAACGTGACACTCTGTGCTTGAGCTGTCAGTGAAGAAATGGCTCGACAAGGAGCTCATTGTCCACCTAGGTGGTAAGATGAGGAGAAAATGAGAGAGAGAGAGCACATGGGGAGACATTTGGGAGATCTGGGAAGTCTACAGGGGGAGACTGGTATGTGCATACTTCCCTTAATATATCTGTTTATTTGCACAGCACATCTAAACAAAAGAGCGAGCAGGGAGGCCACTTCAGCCTGACAAAGGTCACATTTCCTAACGCAGGAAAACTGCTTCCTGGCCAGCCAGAGCAGCTCACCGAGGAATAGAGCTGCGTGAGGAACGGTCTAATCATAACACAGCGCTATTTAAAATTCTCCGCTGAAGGAAAAGATGTCAATCTGCCAGAGATGCTACATCCAGTTACTGTACTCTTTCAAGGGAGTGTTGTTCATTAAAATCTTACTTTTTTAGTACCTGCAAGTCAGGAAAGAAGCACCATTTTGACAAAAACAAAACACAGCCTGGAACCATTCTCCACTTAAGGGAACAAAAAGCAACCGTGCTTACATGAAAGAAAACGCCACACCAAATAAATTGCAGTAAGCAAAGTGCTACCATTAATCAACTATGCTCGTATTTCAGAATGAGTGCTTGCCTGTAATTTGTCAAGAGCTTTTACATTTAGTATTTGCTTTTACACTCTGAAGGCAGACCTCAAGTTTCCAAGAATAAAACTGTCTATTAATCTAGCAGTCAATCTGTGCACCTGCATTGGGAGAGGGGAGCCTTATCAAGCCCTCTGGTGTATGAAGTGCTATTTCATCTACAAGAGAGAGCACAGATGAATACTAAGGGAGGCTCCTCAAAGTCCCAGTCGGAGTGCGACGTCTATGTTTGAATAACTTTGAATACATTGCAAATAATATCCCTAAAGAGAGCAGGGATAGGTAAAAGATGTATGCAGATGTGGCGAGTGAAGAAGCCCTGGACTGACAGATGGCTGAGGCTTTACACAAGGACATCGCTTCCAAACACTGGAGGACACAAACTTTCCCAAAGTGGAAGTGATTTAAGCCACTTGTTCTGTCATAGGGGTGAGATATTTTACATGGGTGCAGGGATGGAAACAAGATTGAACAGGGGAGGGGGGTGACAAGGGTGGTATCCTCCAAATCCATCCATCCATCTATCCATCCATCCATTTTCTACTGCTTATCCTGTTAAGAGTTGGGGGGGGGGGGGGGCTGGAGCCTATCCCAGCAGCTTTCGGGCGAGAGGTGGGGTTCACCCTGGACAGGTCGCCAGTCCATCACAGGGCCAACACATAGAGACAGACAACCATTCACACTCACAGCCACACCTACGGTCAATTTAGAGTATCAATCAGCCTCGTCCCCTCTTGATGCCTTTGGACTGTGGGAGGAAGCCGGAGTACCAGAGAGAACCCACACAGGAACAGGGAGAACATGCAGACTCCACACAGAAAGACACCATGCTCAAGCCGGGACTCAAACCCGGAACCTTCTTGCTGTGAGGTGACAGTGCTGACCACTGCACCACCGTGTTGCTCCCCCAAATCCAGGTGCATCATTTACATAAATTTGGGTTTTATTTCATGTATGGGACTTATATTGATTAATTGATTTGGACTGGAAATCAATGCCAGCTGTTAGCCCTGACAGCACTCCCCTGAATTACCACTCAAGCTCCACCGCTGACTTGCTGCTTTAAATGGTTTTTATCATCATCCCACTGAAACAATTAGCGACCGGAGTGACTGGCAGAAATTCAACAGAAACTTTGGATGCACCAAAATATTGGTAGATATTGGTCATTTTCAAAAATATGTCTTCATTTGTTGCAGTTTTAGATTCTTTGCTCCTCATCAGTCATGAGAAAACGATGAATGTGTAATTTATGAACTTTTCCAAATGTTTGGGAAATAAATAAAAAAATCTCAATCTATGAACGTATTTTTCAGTTTCTCCAAAATGAGAATATATAATCTTGCTTTTATCCAGATAAATTCAGCTTTAATTGTCGGGAGTTGGTTGAATCAGCTGTGAAATATTAAGATGCCTTGTTATTCATTTTCAAATTTGTATGCCAAAGGAGTAAATATCCAAGTTACAGTTAATTTTTCTGGAATAAAACTACTTTGAGTGGAAAAATGCCAACATGCTGACACAGTAAACTAATAACAGACAACATCTTTTGGTAAATACAACAATACTTTCATGAGAAACTGCAAAGATTTTTGTCAATTTGAATTATAAAATGGTATCAAACTGAAAGCACTGAAAAATACGCTCAGATTGTATTTTTTTATGGGAGAATCTTTCCTGTTATCCATAAAATGAGATATCATTTATTTACTATTCCAGTTTTTTACTCTACAATAATTTGGCCTGACTCAGGGATGAATCCTGTCAAAGTCCTTGAACCTTGTGTAATCAATTTAAAACACTTAACGTTCTTGTTCAGGCTTTCAGGTCCCTAAACTGGGATTTAAGGATCTCCAGGGGTCCTTAATAAAGCTCTGAGCACCCAGCTACATAGACATGCTGAGAGAGAATCTTGTTCTAATGGGGGGGGGGGGGGGGGGGGTTTAAAGATGTGAGCACCTCTCATTAATACTATGACCTCATGCAGTTGAGATGGCAGTCGAACCTTGAGTTTACTTACAGGGAAACGGTTCTGTTGGGTAGGAAGCTGGGGTGCAGGGTCTCCAGCAAGTCCACATCATCACACACCACTTTGACTCGGACGTGCTGTTGTCTGCTCAGCTCCTTGGACCGTTCAGCCGAGCAGTGACAGCTGTCAACGATAAGGTCCGGACAGTTCCTGTTGCAAAGGCTGGACCCCCAAAGCCCGACTATTACGCACATTAAAGTCAGCGCCTTCATGGTGGACTGGGAGTTCTAAATGTGCGCTCCTTGTCCAAGCTTCTCTTACAGATCGGGACCATCTCACATGGGCTTCAGCGTGATGAGTCGAGCTGCAGTCCAAGTCTGTGTGTTCACTTGTAGTACAGCTGCAGCGGTTTAAAGGCGCACGAGTTCTGCTTTCTCTTGTCCATTCTCTAAACTCTCTTCATTCTTCCATCGGCGCGCTTCGAAAGTCCGGAGAAACTTTTTTTTTTTGTCGCCACATCCTCTTCGATGCGCAGCTTGAAACAACACACGAGGTGAACAACCATCCATCACGATCCACCCACGTCTCCTCTGAGCCACCGCATGCCGTGTTGTCTGTCACTTTCACCGGCTACTGCTGGCGCCCTTGGACTTGTTGCGCCTGCAGTGTCCAGAAAGTTCCTCCCCTCCCGCCGCGTCCTGACCCGGTGCTGACAAGCTCCGGCGCAGGTTCGAAACTCCTCATGGATATTTGATTGAGTGTCAGTTTAGTGGATTTATTTTAATTTTTCTTTAGAAGCAACAATGAGTGGAAATGTCAAAACAGTGAAATCTGCGCAGCAATGGCAAGAAATTAGTGTTTAACTAATATTAATAGTTTTCATAATGGTAGTATGTCACAGTGTGTGGTTTAGATTGGGATCTTCCTTTAGTGTGGAAGGCACCATCAAACTTGACTTGAAATTTCTAAAACAAAATCTAAACACATACACACACACACACACACATAAATATATAATTTAAATTACACAATCTGAACAAGCATCAAACTGCTAAGTCTTTTCCTTTTATGCCTCATATTCGCTCTACTTCAAGCAAAAATGATGAGGACACTCAGGCACACTAGTAGTTCACTATCACAGAATTCTATTTCAAGGGGGAACTAGGAGCTAATTAGCCATAAATACATAATATTGTTTATCGATATCCAGCCTGGCTATGTGAGTCGGTATTTGGACAATGTCCAGTATAAGTATCTGATAAATGCATCTCTACCTGTGCATCCAGCCTCATTTTTCAAACAATAGATATTGCGTGATGACTTGAACTGCTGTGTTTCGTGCTTTTATCACTGATTCCAGATCAATTCAAGTGAGGTCTGAAAACAAGCTCAAATTGATCATAAATGACTTGTTTTACTGCATCTTTGATTCTTTAGTGTGGTCTGTCCCTCCATTACAAAAGGACAATACATATATATGTGTAAAATACAGCCCTTTTGTCTAAATGTCTCTACAATACGCCTTTGCAGAGCATTGAAATGTCATGTTCAGTGTTTTGAAAATCCATATTACACTGTTCTGATTAGCAACGCCACCGCCGCACATGCATAAGGCACTTTACGAGCAAAGGACTCACTTGTAAACCTCACATTCATTTCAGTGATGGCAATAAATAAAGAATATGAGATGGAAAGCCACCAGATTGGCACAGTAATCCAATGTTGGACTCATGGAGATGATTAGCATTCTTTATGATTGCTGAAATTGAATCATTTCAAAATCTATAAAAAAAAAGAAAGGAAATAATAATGTGATCTTTGAAACATTAAAAGTTGTAAATAGAGTAAAATTGTGGTGTTCATTAACCTTATTCTCTTTCCAGAAATACATCCAATCTCAACTGCTTGATGTCTCTTGACACAGCCAACAGACAATGAGAACTGATGTCTCATCATTAATCCAGCGCGTGACACTTCTCCTTATCAGAGGAAGGGGACAATAAACTGACACGTATCACATCAGTCACATCCTCAACTTTCCTCTGGGATACACAGGCTGACACAGCTGGCTGCTCGGGTTCCCCGGAGGCTGGGGCGAGGTGCTTCCCCTCTGGGTGTGTGTGTGTGTCTGTGTGTGTGTGTCTGTGTATGTGTGTCTGTGTGTATGTGTTCTGCACCAAATTCCTCCCTTCATTATCCACATTGTCTCTGATGAAGACCCGGGAGCACAAAGGAGGATTTGATACCGCTCCCACTGACCCGTTTCTCCAGTATGACGGGCAAACACAGACTAGGTTCTCCATACAGAAGCAGGCTGCCCAGGGCAGGACACACGCCTCCCCTCTGTGTTTAAACACATATGGAGGCCTCCTTATTGTGCCCTCGTGACGCCCCCGAGGACTGTCACTCATGCTTGTTTACACAGATGTAAAGTTACCTCATGGCTGGAAGTGCAGAGGAGGGTCGTCCTGACAACCGAGTCCTGGGAAGCCAATAGGGATGTCACCTGTAGCTGACATCACAATTTGAGCTGATCCATCTTCAACGGGGCCTGGAGAAACATTTCACGGGCTATGAACCATGGCTGTTCACCGACTGCTCCTAATGGAAAACAGAACACACAAGAGGAAATGTGAGAAAGCTTTTCTTTCTCAGGGGTGATTTTTTTTTTATCACTTGGATCACTAATCAGTACAACAAATATTTGAACTATAAAATCCCTAAAAATGGATCAAAACATGTGAAAACAAAACACTAGCGTGGCGTTAAACTCGTCAAAGACTCATTAATGTAAATGGAGGGATGGATTCGATTGTACTGAGGCAACGCAAACAGTCTCTCTCTTCAGAGCATGTTTGCATGTTTTCCTTCTCACATTAGTGTTCCTCATTACTACGCGGTGACTGAGATGAATAAGCCATGGCTAGTAGCGATCACAGTCCTCACTAAATATTTACCTTCCTCACTTGAGGAGGCCAATCGTACAGCAAGATGACAAACTCCCATTATCACTCCATGACCTTTGGGGAAAAAAGCTCTCGGCGTTTTTAACTTTCTGCCATTATGAGTGGGTGATATGGTGCAAGAGAAGGTGAGAGTTTTTGCTTTTAGCAATTCTGACAGGTGGTTTGCAGTTTCATAGTGCTATCATAAATAATGGTGTCATCTGCAGGGTGTAAAATGGTAAAATGATAACATAATGCTCCCTCTGTTTTGGCCTGAAGACAGCCAGCTGACGATGGAAAAAAAGGGAACTATAAAATCACTTGCTCAGGGCTTAATGTTTGAACATGTTGAATTTTGCATTTGTAAGTAAATATAATCAGAAAGAATATGTTAAAGTTTTCTTTTGTATAGGCTACTAGTTACATTAACAATTCAGACTTTATTTCTTGGCATGGGAACCTCTCTGATTTAATGGAGCTAAAACCAAGAAATTATTGATCATAGATGTAGCAGAGAGGCTGCTTGAGTATGCACAATACATAATTCAAAAGTGGGAAGTGTCACGTCATAAATATTTAGGATTTAATTTCACTGTCCATCTTCAATTTGAACTTCAAGGCTATTGTGAAGCGAGGGCAACAGAGAATTCACCTCCTCTGCAAACCAAGTTCCTCCTCTGTCAGGTCCGTCATCCTCTGTTGAGTTAACCAATCTTTCAATGAGAGTCTCCTGTGTTTTGCTTTTATCTGTTGGTTTCCCAGCCTAACTCTGAAAGACAGAAACAACATGAATTGTATTGTTCAAATCTGTTCAAAGATAATTGGAGTAAAACAAACAGACCTGAATTCTTTCAAAGGTCCTCCAGAAAGCAGTAGGTATTTTGACCTCTCTCAGTCTTCCCAGGGGAATTTTCTCTCTCTAACCATTTGGTGTTAACCTGCTTTCAAAATGAATCACCACTTGAAATCATTTATCCACTCTGCAGTTGGTCTTTTAAATTCCTCATGGATTCTTCTGAATGTGTGCTTTTATTTATCTGATTTTGTGTATTGGTTATGGCCACTTATACACATTATCATATTTTAAGAGGTTATTCCTCATCTTTAGCTAATGGTGTACACTGTAGTTCACTGTAAGATGTTTGATGCCACATATTATCTGTGTCCGTTGTAATTGCCTCTTGCAGTATTAATAAGGTTGTTAAGAAATTGTGTGACGTCAAATTATTTGACACTGTCCTAGAAGCAAATGTATTTGAAGTCTATTATTCACATTTGATTGTTATTAATGAGATTTATTGACTGAATCTGTAGGTTACACCCTCTATTTAATGACTGTCAGTAGGTTTTACAAATACAGAAGACCACAGTTTAAATCCTGAGCACATACAGTATTTAATTTTAAAAGTAAAGTTGTAAAGAACCCTTCAAAATCTATTATAACAGGTTTTATTCTCCATTAGAATCACCCCTCACATACCATGAGGCATAAAACACAAGTTGCTGATTATTTGTTGTATTCATTGATTTATCTGGATCAACATTCACCGCTTACAACTGTTGCTTGGTTTCAGGCCAGTAAACATGCGGTAATGGTGCAATACAAATCTGTTTAAAATCCAAAAACAATAAACAAATACAATTTCATTTCTGTTCAAACTTTAAGAACTAAAATTGCAAAGAATATTTAAGGACAGACAGTATTTACTAAGCTCTTTCCCACGAGGGTCATCAGAAACAAAAAAAATGGGAAAAAAATTAACAGAAGAGGCAGCATTCATATAAAAAATATATAAGGTGTCCCTCAGGGCTCCATGCGCGGTCCTGTGGCAAAAGCACATCACCCTTAGCCTGGTTTGATTAGCTCAGAGTGGTCTCAATGAGGAGTTTTGAGATATAGTGGAGAAAATAATACAACAGAATCCAGCATGAGAATATCAGGGTCCAATTTATGACCATAAAATTAAATTTTCGTGTAACAAAACATGGCCTCTGCATTTTTGTGATTTGGGGGTTTCAGGTTCATATCAAAATCCTACAATGAAAAATCATTTAGCTCATAATAGGCAATTTCTTCTAACCCTCTGATAAGATACATTTTTAGTGAGGCCTGAAGATCACGGTTTGGGTTTAGACAAGAGTTGTTTTGAAAAAGAAAATGTTTTTTTTCTACCTTTTTTTACACAGTTTTTGGTTTATTTGTTACCGCTTAGATCATTCATTATATTATATATACATTATAACCGTATGTTGTGTTTCTTTATGTCACCAGCACATTTTTAGACCTACATTCTAACCGCTGGTGACATGCCTATCAATCAGTCTATACCTAATGTGGATTTTCTTTCCCCTTCTAATGATGTGACTTCCTTCTTTCCTGTGGTCAAAATTACTACGGCCACTAGGTGGCAAAAGTCACTCATATTCTAATCGAGGTTGTTTCCGCCACTTGTGTTTAAGACATATCTGCTGGTTCATCTGGGGATGACGGTCTGCCCCGGAAAGTCATAATCATAAATGTATTGTTACAAGTAGTAAGCACGCACATATGCACACAACTCTGTTTGTTCCGTATATTAACATGTGCTGGTTGAGGTCTGATGATATTCGACAAGGCACAGGCCACCTGTGACATGTTTTGTTGTGACACAGCAAACGCCAATAAGGGCCGATGGCTTTTACCCGGCCCAGCTGCCCAGAGGGTTTTGGTCAAAGTCAAGTCAAATCACATCAACTAAGATATATTTGGAAATTGGGTTTTTTGTTTGTTTTGTTTTTAAAGACCTCTTTCATTTTATAGAGACCAAAGGAAAGCAAAATACACAGGCGACCCGGTCAAAAACTAAATGTGATAATGCTAATTCTACCCAGGAATCAGCCAGTACAACAACACAGTAAAATTTAATTTTCTGCTTAAAACGGCAGCCTGGGATGAATTTACCATCAAGACTCACTGTAATAAGGTGCCAAGAGGATCTGGGAAACCAGTGCTACTTTTAAACTTGAGAACGAGAGGATGATGTGGTGTGAGTTGGCGTGTTAGTGTTCCTACAGCAGCAGGGTGGACCCACTGACCACCAACCACCAGAGGACGGCAAACGGACGGTAAATTTTGGACCATGTATAATGACCTAAACAGAGACTGAATTAATCTCAAGGCCCCTTTATGAGAGCGTGGATTGCCTCCTTCCTCTTCCCCTCCGCCTTAGATTATATACTGCATCACAACCAGATGCCAGTGAGGAGCTGGAACTCCAGTCATTTTCACCTCATTTACAAATTGAGCAGCTTTTCCACCATCAAGTTTTCAAGGGCGGCTGCATACAATAAGTTGAGTGTTTTAATTTGTAATCACCGTTGTGCCTCACGTCTCATAAACTCAGTTTCTCACATCTCAATATGATCATCATGAAATATATCAGCTGGCTGGTTCGTCGTAAGCGGCACTAATGGAGGTCGATCTTCTCTCCTCTGCCTATCCGTCAACAATAAGTGTGACACAAAAAATTTGAGGGTGGAAAGCCGTTAACTCTGGCTTTTATGTTGTTGTTGAGGTACTGCAGATCTACCTGTGGTGCAGCGGTGAAGTATTCTATTCTCCATTCGTATACTGTGTGTGAGCAGGGACCTAATGAGGAGACCTACCATGGGAACATTTTCTTGCAGAGGAAAAGGAAGGGGAAAGGGGGCTATTTCAACAAAACATTTTATCATGTTTCCAGTCTTAGAATAAGATTTCTTTAAAGCAAAACATTGGAAACAATCTACCAGCAGGGCGCCCACATGCACTTGGAGCTCACCTCGCTTCTCTTTTAAAACAAGTAGGAATATTTCGAAACATA
Source organism: Aulostomus chinensis (assembly GCF_037954235.1). Taxonomy (NCBI): domain Eukaryota; kingdom Metazoa; phylum Chordata; class Actinopteri; order Syngnathiformes; family Aulostomidae; genus Aulostomus; species Aulostomus chinensis. The sequence goes on along the minus strand of NC_141335.1, from coordinate 20,770,189 downwards.
TCCCGCTGATGCTCGTGGCTTTTTCACTTTTTAAAAGATAAATACGATTTTATGACTAGACCAACAGATTTATCTCCTTTGTAGCTGTATTATAAAACTTTTCCCCTGCTGCCCTTTATTTGTCTATTATTCTAGTGGTTGTGTACAATTTCAGGGAGCTGGGAAAGGGCAGAAACCATACATGCAGGAACACACACACACACACACACACACACACACAGGACGACTCTACAGTCACAACGGGGAGATTCAATCATGATATGGTAATTAAAGTGACAATACTGAGCCCTGTTGTGAGAGAAACTACAGTATATTGCTTTAATTCCCTCAAAACCAGCAGGAATTCATTCACTGGCTTTTCCCCGTTTATGGTGCGAACAATGAACAGGAAGAAGAAAAGCATGTATGAAATGAGTATATTGAGAGAATCTATTTTGGATTTTAAACAAAGGTGCATTGTTAGAAAGGACAAATCTAAAAACAGCCCTGAGGGGAAGGCTTGCATGTGAACTCTGACCCTCGTGGCTGTAAACTCGGGGAGGGTAACCGGCAGGCCTTCATGAGCTGGACTATCAAGCACATTTCTGTAGCATAATTGCTACTTGTTCTCAGTGGTGAGATAGGTCACCACAGAGTCTCCCATGGCAGATATTTCACGCCTGTCGGTGGATCTCTTAGTGCCTCCTACTCTATTAAAAAGACACGCTTTGGCTCATTCTGGAGATATCTTCCTCTTCGTTGCTGCAGCTGGACACTCAGCTGCAAGTGTATCATTCCTGCTACACTACAGTCCAGTTAAGTGGTTCCATTTTTAAACCATCCTTCATTCATTGCAAAGCCACTCATCCTCAACTTAAACAGAAAGATCTCTTTTCTGTTTCAGGCCCTCATCAAAGAGGATGGCGAAGAGGAAATACAGAAAGCATATGCTGCTCACCGCAGAAACCTCAAGCTAAGCCCTGCCCCAAGGGACAATTCGCCAAGAGAGTGAAAGAACTCGTCTTAGGGCCTCTTAGTGACTGGCTGAGCACTGGTGGCCTTTTCCTCTGCCTAGCAGAAGTCTGAAGTCTGAACGCTGCCACACTTTCATAACTACTTCAGTCTGCCATCCAAACAGAACCTGGAGCTCTCTAATTGGTCAAAACCACTTATTTGGCTTGTGCAGCTCGTTCTCGCCACAGAATGTTCTCCTGCCGCCGCTCTGCCACAGCAAAGACTGGGAGGATGCAGCAGGCCGTGGGCACAAGAGGGAGAGGCGGGGCTGGCCTCAAAATCCAGAGGGTCACACATGGAGCAAATGAGCTAATAGAGCAGATAGCATGGAACAGCTGGACTATTAAAAACTGAGAGCTTCTGTGAGAAAACTGAGAAGGGAAGTCGTAGTGTACAAGTGGCCAACTCTGCAGCTGGAGAGTCGAAGAGCTGATGAACCTGTTTTAAGTTGTTTTGCAAAAGTACTGTTGCATATTTGCATTTTGGGGTACTAATATATTATGGATATCTGAAAGTCATCTTACTAGTTTCTTTGAGGAAAATATTTTGTATAAAAAACATGGCTAAACATTAGGAGGATGATGTATTTTCTACTTCAAGATGAGTGAATGAGAGCAGCACAACTGGAACACACCACTTTAACATGACCTTTAGAGGTCGGTCGTTCTATTATTGACAGCTCCCAGCCACTGGAATAGACAAACATCATGTACTGTAGCACGTGTACTTTTAAACTTAAGTAAATGTAGTAATGACATATATTTTTCTCCTAAAGAAGAATTTTGATTGGAAACATTTACTTTTACCAGAGTAGTATTTTATGTGGGTATCTCTATTTTTATCTAAAGCTACAGTACAGATAATTAGACCACGTCACCAGCTCCACTGCTAGCCTATTCTGCTGTTGCTGTTTTGGCTGTAAAATTTTGTACATAAATAGTTTTGCAACTCACACAACCTACATGAAATGACTTGTTTCACGATAAGAATTTGATCTGTTTGATCTGACAACATTTATGAAGTCCAGAGTAGCTACATGACTAAATATGACTCCTCCACATTCAAGCAGAGGGCTCACTGGAGGTAGCCAGCTAGTGTCAAGTTCTACATGCACAGTGCACAAGATAGTCTGGTAACATGGGCCAAACTTTGGCTGGGAGTGGCTTAGGCATGCTAATAATTGCCTTTGACCACAGCTCACATGTTTCGTAGAATCACAGGAGGTTTTCTGTTGGTTTGAATGTCTGTAGTGATTAAACATACAGTAGGATGGTGTGAGCTGGGTGGCACGGTGGTGCAGTGGTCAGCACTGTCGCCTCACAAGAAGAAGGTTCTGGGTTCAAGCCCCGGTTGGAGCCCAGTATCCGGTTCTGTGTGGAGTCTCCATGTTCTCCCTGTGCCTGTACGGGTTCTCTCTGGTACTCCAGCTTCCTCCCACAGTCCAGAGACATCAAGAGGGGACCAGGCTGATTGATACTCTAAATTAACCATAGGCGTGGCTGTGAGTGTGAATAGTTGTCTTGTCTGTATGTGTTGGCCCTGCGATGGACTGGCGACCTGTCCAGGGTGAACCCCGCCTCTTGCCTGAAGGCTGCTGGGATAGGCTCCAGCTCCCCATAACAGAAAAAGCTGTAGAAAATGGATGGATGGATGGATGGGTGTGTAAGTTGACTGTGAATTTCACAACGATTTGTTAACTTTTTTTTTTTAAGCAGCACAGAACAATGCTAGCATGCCCATTACTTGTTTTGCTCGCTGGCCCTCACCAGCTGCCTCCACCTGGGCAGTCATCACTAATTGTTCGAGTAAATTGTTCATCACTAATCAAGTATGACCACCTTGGTTTATGTGTACAGATCATGCCAAGGTCACTTGCTCGAATGACCCTGTAGTAGTTAAATATCTTAGCTCCTCTGACCGGGGACAGCTAAGCTAACCAGCATGCTGAGCAGACCGTATGAGGCCAACAGTTGAGCATTAGGATGGCGAATCATTAGCTTCATTTGGTACAATGACCTCATACTCAATGTCGACACACCTACAGTTCTGCCGTAAAGACGCTTAAAATATACATCAACATAATTAGCAAAATCTCCAGCAAAATTCCCCTTCTTTATTACAAAAGCAGACTCACATTACATGATCAAACAATCAAACTTGCACAAATTAAGCGACTTGAAAATCTGTTTGTGTTCAGTGATAACACAGCTTTAGATTTGATGCTCATGCCAACTCCTAGCTAACAAGGATTCACTGTATTGTGGCAAGGTTAATCCTCTTCCAGCACAGACACTGGGTGGTGCCATAGGCTAATACTGACTCAACATGTGTTGGGTATTCTGCAACTGGCCTACAGTAAAAATCAGACTTGTGTGCAACTGAGAATAATTCGTTGTGACTGTTGGAGGTGCCAGATGGTTCCGTTTTACCAAAGTGGGAGAATACAGACAGCGTGAAGTATGTTCATCTACACAGCCTCATGTCTGTAACTTTATATAGGAAATCTTCTCCATCTGTCTCCATAAACTAATCTGAAATTGCTATTGACCCATGTCTGCAATACAGGACTTCATCCTTCCCTCACTGGACCAATGACATATTTTATTGACTAAAATACAACAAGAATTTTGGCTGAGATCTTTTTTTATTGCATTGCTCATGTCATGTTATTCCATTCACCCTGCCAAACATAGGTATGACAACAGGTTATGGTGGATTTTACAGTTAAAATAACAAAGTTGAACACAGGAGTAAGCGGGGAATTTATGACCTTAATGACACAACTCTCATGAGGCAGTTCTGGATGAGGCAAGAGGGCCTCTGAGTAACTGCTGAGATTTTTTACGATGGTTTTTATTCCTTTTCTCTGCTCTCATTGAAATTGTAACATTAATGGTGAAGCTTTGAAATAAACCTGAATATCTCCTCACAGATAAGCTCATAAAACATTTTTTTTTAAAACTCTACACAGGGAAATCCTAATTCAGTCCTCTACTCAGCAAGCATGAATCCATTTGGTAATAATGGAGATGAAAATAGAGCTGTTGAACAGATGGGTACTCTGCAAAAACAGTTGTCTGTTTTTCTCTTTTTTCCCCCCCTTCCTTTTTTTTTTTTTTACAGAGGGACAGACCAGGCGCCTGATGGTGTCCTGCATTAGCATCTAGGCTACAAATAAAGGCAGTATCTGAGATGGGGGAAAGGAGATGAAATGTTTCCAGGAAAACCATAAAAGTTCATTATGCCATTTTAGATTATATTCATTGGTATGGTAAAGTGATCAACACAGAAAAAACAACAACAAATAAATGTAACTTTCTTGTGAATTTTACAGAAAATAAAACAAAATGACAAACCCATACAGAAGGAGTGTACAGAATCATCAATTTATTATCAGTCGCAATGCTTCACCTGCAGTTGTACCTCCTGACACCAACAACCAGAAATTAATGTTCTACCACACCTTTACTATCAAAAGGTATGCCTACCTGATTTCTAATTGTATCAATCAATAAAATAATTACTAAGCCCAGTTTCAGCTTGAGTATTAAAGTTCAGAATGACACTCTGGGATTGGACTCACCTTTATAACAGACTGATTTTGCATTTGAGCATTAAATGATCTCGCACTTACTGCTAATTACCAAATGGACGGTCGATAAATGAACGGTTGACATCAAAATCTGAAATTTATTGTTGTGTCTGTCTTTCTTCCTTTGAAAGCATGGAATAACTGCAGAGGTTATGGCCGAAGACTCTAATTTGTCAGAGCTTCTGTCAGTCATCTTCTCATGTATAAGTTAAGTTAGGACTCAAAACATGAAACAAGGTCAGCTGACCAATAAATAAAATAGGGAACAACCAGGCCATAAAGCAGTCCTTTGGACCACTGGGGCAAAGCTTACTGTACTTGAAACATGTTCCAGTCCTGCTCATTTTTTGGGATGGGTCCTTGTTTCATTTTCTACCACTTATCCTGTTAACAGTCACAGGGGGGCTGGAGCCTATCCCAGCATCCTTTGGGCTTGACAGGTCGCCAGTCCATCGCAGGTCCAACACATATAGACAGACAACCATTTACACTTACAGCCACGCTTATGGTCAATTTAGGGTCATTTCCACTGGCTCGTTTCAGCTTGGGTCGGGTCAGTACGGCTTGGTATGGTGCGTTTTCACTAGCACTGTGAACCATGTCAGCATGGGTGGACTCACTGGCCAAGAGTTCCGCAGCATAATTTGTGTGTGACACAACAACAACAGCAACAATGGACGACACGGAGGCAATGTTATGCCTGTTGCTCAGTCAGTGGTTTTTGCTTAAACGAAAAGTAAGGGACAACAGACAGACAAGGCTTCAAGCAGCGAAACAGAACACCCAAGAAAAGTATAAAAGACTTTCTCAGCAATCGACCAGTATTCCACTGAGGCCAAGATGATATGTAGTAGACGACGAAAGTGGGTAAGTTACCCAATTAGTGCCCTGCTATGTTTTTACGTCACATTTTAGTCCTCGCTCAACTCACATTGGAACCCCAGCGGAGGAGGGACCAAAATGGTAACGGTTAGTACCGTGTTGGGGCCAGTGGAAACGGGGCAAAACCGACTCGGGCCGAAGTGAGCCAGTGGAAACGCACTCTTAGAGTATCCATTTAGCCTAATCCCCTCTTACATGTCTTTGGACTGTGGGAGGAAGCTGTAGTACCCGGAGGGAACCCACGAAGGCATAGGGAGAACATGCAGACTCCACACAGAAAGACCCCGTGCTCGAGCTGGGGCTCGAACCCGGAACCTTCTTGCTGTGAGGGGACAGTGCTAACCACTGCACCACAGTTCTGTTTGGATGGGTCATGAGTTTGTTATATTTGAATATTCATAAATATTTATTTTAGTCCCTAAGTCTAACCAGACCATAGCGCAGTTTCCACATGCCACCTGAGACACTCCGGGGACACGTGTAGAATGTTACATCAGCAATGCTTTTTAAACAGCTACAATCCCTCAGCATTTTTTTGGAGAACACGCAGCACAGGTTGGATCAATGTCAGCAAAAAGATAAAGTCCTTTTTAGCAAGCTAGTGAATGATAGGCAGGCTTAGATTTTTTTTTTAAAAGTAGCTTCATTTTCATCAAATATGTCACTGAATTTTGGCTTTCAATAGGGAGCAGATTAACCCTGGTTAAAGTCAAGTAACGCCTGAGGCTTTCTCATGCTCACACGTACTGTACTCTCCAGGGAGGTCTTGGAACACGATGGATGTAACTTGACGCCTGGGCCCTCAAACCCCCCAAAGCTGGCTAACCTCTGCTCTGCTGCTCTCTACTTGTCTTCGTCCTCGTGTGTGTTTTTTCACTTGTTTGCTCTCCGCTGATTTCTTGAGCTTATTGAGTCATGATTGCGCTCCGGCACCCAATGACAGAGGATGTCAGTTGGCTGTAAAGCATTCAGAAGGCTCCAGCTGAATCAACAGTCTCTGCAAAGAGGATGGCTCGCTCAAACACACACTCATCTTCAGCATCCCTCACTTACATGGCTAGAATCTACATAGAAGAGGAAGGCCATCAAGAAGAGCAACAAAAAATAGCCATGGACACGTTTGCCTCTTCACATGGACATATTGGAGACATAACCTGGCCAGACTAAACGATAATTGATATCAGAAGACGATGAAAGATCCTGGACTAGGATCTCCTCTTCCTGACTGCTCCTCCCCTCAGACACATCCATTCATCTCTCTGATGCACTGTGGGGGTTAAATATATAAGATCTCTTTCCTGTTCTCTTTTTTCCCTCCTCATTCCATTCTTTGCCCTTTCACTCCCTTCAGTTCAGGACACTGGAAGACAGCCAAGAAAAATGTTGACCCCAATTCTCTGGAGCTGGTTCTGCAGGGTATCGGCTCTATAGCTGTTAGCAGTGCCAAGCTACCATGAGCGATCAAATAGCTAACAGGTAGCATACCTCAGAGAATTAACCAATATCATATTTCACTCATAAAAAAAAAAACAACAACACTCAGGAGCGTCACTGAACTGTTTTGGGCTTGAGAACTGCTTTTCCTAATTCTACTCTTTGAAATAACTTCCGCACTGTCTGTTCTGGAGTCTCTGAGGAGACGGTTCCCGGCAGGATTTACCGACAAAGAGGTTTGACATGGTCAGCCATGAAGGGGTCAAGCTATTCTCAGAACCTCCCGTGGCAAAAACAAAATTCAACAATCAAGATGCCAAATGAGCACATTTGATCCCCTTTCATTCAACAATATTCACATTGCAAGACATTGAAAAATAAACAGTTTTGCAAGGCTTCACAGACCTTCTAAATAAGGAAAGAAATAAACCGTCCGACCTCCTGTTTTCTTTCCTTTTAAGATAGCTTTTTTTTTTTTTTTTTTTTGCTCGTAACTAACTAGTCACCACTGCTCTCTTGCCATAAACCATCAGGCTTAGACTGGAGACAGAGACCCTGTTACATCACACCCTCTAATTGTGTTGACAACACAGGGCTGATGGGAATAGAGAGAGTGCACCACTAAACATCCCAATCAAGTGTCTCGCTGCCTTCAGTCCACCAAAAAAGGCAGAATTATAGGAAAACTACCAGAAGACTTAGTCCAGATGTATGAGTCATAACAGATAATGGCTAAATAACAGCCAGTCGCTTCTGTCATGGACTGGTAAACACTAAAACTGTTTCACTATGTGACTAATTGCGTTTGTTGAAAGCCAAACCACAATTATCCTCATATGGCCTGGAACCCTGAAACAATTACCACTGTAAACAATTTGAATGTTTGTTTGCCAAGTTTAGTCTGTTCTTCAATAATGCAGCGGATTGATTTAATCCAATGAAGCTGATTATTGTTGTTATTTCTTGCATGATATTATGTCAAGCTGCTGATGTGGATTTTGTCGAGAAATGAAGGTCACTTTGCAATATTGCTTTCGAAAAGGCTTTTTTAACATTGCAGAGAAAACATCTATAAGCTACAGAAACGTATTTCCCTAAAAATCTCTTAGATTTCACATTTATCAGAACACGTCTTTACTGCTGATGACAGAATGTATACACCAAGTGGAACGGATCCAGATACTACACTTTAGTATTGGCACATTTGTCAAAAGTAAAAGTTGAGAGATGTTACACAGGGAATGGACCCTGATCAAAAATGTGTTTTCTACTCTTCAGATACCAGTATTAATATTAATATTTTAGTTGTGCCCTAAATGTATTACTGATGTCCCATCGTGTAATGCATCAGTCGTGGTCTGATGGCTGATGTGTGGCTCAAGTTTGCTAAAGTCTCTGCCTCTTTATCATCTGCTGGGGTGATATGATTTATGAGTTGTCCAAATGTTTTAGACTAAAAAAAAAAAACTTAAAAAAAAATTCACAATGTTGAAATGCACTTTATAGTATAAACACAATGAATTTCAAATAAACTCGTTTTTATACATAAGGTGTCAAAATCTGTAGCTGCCAAATCAGTCGTTTTTTTTGGAATAATTGTACCTGAGGCCTCTGAAAATACTTCTAATACACACGCACACTGTGAGGAGAGTGTCATAAGCGGATAGTAGGACTGTCATTTGTAAACACTCAATAATTCAATTTAAGCCCCCCTGCAGCTCTGTGTGTTTCTAATGTGACTCATATGAATAAACTCAGAGAATTCGTTGAAATACTTTAGTTGACATCCGGCTGAAAATCTGAGTCACGGCTGATTCAGAGGGTTGAAGATGAAAGGAGATGCACACTCTTTATCTTTGACTCCTCAACTATATTTACCACCGTCAAGTGTTCTGATATTTGATATTTAGGGCACACGATGATAAATCCATTTTTTTCCCCCTTTTACGTCATCTGACCTGTTATACAGGGAATCGAACAACATTAGAGGCCTCAGGAGCTTTACACGGTAACACTTTGCCTCAGTCATGCACCGACCAGGCTCACCCACTACCGATATTTTCAGTCCATTAAATGGCTGCTCTTTTTGGCATTACACTACTTCAGGGCAGCCTGCACCATCCAGAGTGTACTTATCAATAATATTATAGATAAGCAAGTGCTTGATTCATAAAACATTCTGTAAACTGTCAGGTCTTATTCGTGTCTCCGGGCGCGAAAGCAACGATTCATAACCATCCATTTTCTACCGCTTATCCTGTTAAGGATGGGTCGCCAGTCCATCACAGGGCCAATGCGTAAAGACAGACAACCACTTAAACTCAAGCCATGGCGATGGCCAATTTAGTGTATCAATCAGCCTAGTCCTCTCTTGCATGTCTTTGGACTGTGGGAGGAAGTCAGAGAACCCACGCAGGCACAGGGAGAACATGCAGACTCCACACAGAATGACCACGTGCTCGACCTGGGGCTCAAACCCGGAAACTTCTTGCTGTGAGGGGACAGTGCTGACCACTGCACCACCGTGCCGCCCTGCACCAATGCAAGATTATTTATGTTACGATTCTTCAGTTTGTGGAGAGCTTGCATGGCTTTTTTTTTTTTTAAAGAAACCCAATAATTGGCTCTAGAGTAATAGGTATGGTGAGTGATGAAGTATATTTTACCTGTCAAGAACTCACAAATGGATGTACTGTATTTAAAAGGCCTTTTTTTTCATAGCTGTATCAAACTCTGACTCCAGAGTGTGGGTAGAGACAGCCATATATGTTTACTATAGTTTGAAGCTAATAGCCACCTTCCCAAAAGCAAAGCAGTTCTAAATATCCCTTTACAAACTCTTAAGTGCATCATCCTGTACAATTCACATTGTTTATCCAGCCAGATGGTCAGCAATTCACATTTTTATCTACATTTAATATGAGCTAAAACAAACACACTTCAACTGAAATGGACCAGCTGAGGGAAACAGGCTCATAGTCTTTTAAGCAAAAAAAAAAAAAAAAAGTAAAAAGAAGACTTGGATTATAATGAATGATGCACTTGAGCGTTTGTAAATGGGGATTTAAGACAGTATTCCTATTCTATGCTGTTATGGAAAAGTTTTGCTATCAGCTTCAAGCGTAATACACACGGCTGGTTCTTCCAGCATTCTGAAAAAAAAGAAAAATCTTTGCAGCCTAACTACACTTACAGTGTGTGTGAATACTAGACGGCAAATTAAGCATTCTAGGTTAAAACAGATGGCTAAAGTAATGAAAGAACAGTTTAAATAGCTAGCTATACACACATTACGCAGGGGCACATGGAAGTTTTTGATATTGACTGATTGAACAGATTTTACCACGTCAGTAACTCAACGGTAAACTAAACCAACCTGAACATCCATCCATCCATCCATTTTTTTCTGCTTATCCTGTTAAGGGTTGCAGGGGGGCTGGTCGCCAGTTCATTGCAGGGCAAACACATAGAGACAGACAACCATTCACACTCACAGCCACACCTACAGTCAGTTTAGAGTATCAATCAGCCTCGCCCCCTCTTGATGTTTTTGGACTGTGGGAGGAAGCTGGAGTACCAGAGAGAACCCACACAGGCACAGGGAGAACATGGAGACTCCACACAGAAGGATACTGGGCTCGAGCCGGGGCTTGAACCAGGAACCTTCTTGCTGTGAGGCGACAGTGCTGACCACTGCACCACCGTGCCGCCCCCTAGCTAAACATATATAGGCAAATCTACTGTGTTTTTCTCTATATATTAAAAAAATAGAGATCTAATTTCGACAATTTCCCATTTCCTATTAAGCCTTTGTGATGCAATTTCGACAATTTCCCATTTCCTATTAAGCCTTTGAGATGTAACGCTGCATCAAGTCCTTTTTTTTTTCGGAGCCTGCTGAAGATAGCAGCCACGTGTGTCCATCCTCGTTTGACTCGGATGGTTCCAGAGGGGCAGATAAGAGCTCGCTAAATAACAAGGAGCAGCTCTCGGGCCAATCTGCCCAGGGATAAGACAACCCCTGAGGACTGCAGGGCCCTCAACTTCAGTGACAAGTTAATCTGGAGAGGGCTGCTCTTCAATTGAACTTAGCTGTCCCTTTGAGTGTGTGTGTGTGTGTGTGTGTGTGTGTGTGTGTGTGTGTGTGTGTGTGTGGGGAAGCGACAGAGACAGACAGTGTGTGTATGCATGTACTGTATTTCTCATGAGGTGGGATTCACCTCTCTTTTGAATATCGTCAGTTGTTAAATTCTAGGCCAGGATTAGGCCACGTGAAGGCAGTGCATGGAAATTACATTGATGTAAAGAAATGTGTGCGTCTTTGTGCAGCAAATGCAATTTATTGCAACTAAACTTGAGGGTACCCCCCCCCCCCACACCCACATATAAATGTTGCATGTTTGTTTTTTTCCCTGTATAATGAAATGAGGAGACAGCAGGTAGTATTATTTAAGTGGGAGAGTTACAGGGCTAATGTTGATCAATAACTTAAGTGTGTGAGTACGGGATCCCAGGGGAGACATCTGACTCTGTTCCTGCGATATTCTGACTATAAACCTCAAGTTTACTGATGATATGTACAGTATATTCTCTCTCACTTCTACAGTAATATACTGTCCCTGTGTGTGTTTACTGCAAGTACACATTATGCTGAGCTCCCTCTGTGTGTGTCTCTGCGTGTGTGAAAGCGTGCTTGTGCTCACACTGTGGGAGGCTGTGTCTATGTTTATATCTACTTGCTCTTAATTAGAGGAAGCAGGGAGCATAGCCGCTGTGGAGGGGATTTTATGGCTATATAAACATCATACATCATGATTCAGCGAGGTGAGGCATGCACGGCGAGGCGACTGCCAAATCTTACCGAGATTGCTGTCTCGATAACAACAGTCGAGGGGTGACACGGCCAACATGGAGGTGATGACGGATTTGAGGATGAGATTCGAAATGAAATGTGTTGCTGGTATTGCACTTCAAATATGCTCCAAGTGAGAACTGGAAGGAAAATGATTTGGTCATGTTGAAGTTGTTTTGTTTGTTTGTGTGTTTGTGTGTTTGTGTGTTTGTTTGTTTGTTTGTTTGTTTTTTAAACCAACAGAGGAGTAAACATGTCAGTTACTGTAAGAGGAACATTTGAAAAGAATTTGCTTCTTTGATTTGAAGATACGATGTTTGAAACTCATGAATGCAACACAGTTTAAATTTGAAGTGTAACTCAGGAAAAAGGAGACCCGAGTGAGACGAGATTGGCCCTTTTTGGGAGGAGCAGAAGGACCAAGGCTACGAACACAAATGTCACTGAGTCGTCACGAACGGTGATCAGGGATGTGCGATAATGGTCGTATTTCTCATGGGTGGTTTCTTATTTAGCGCAAAGTGAAAAGCAGCACTGATGCCATGCCGCTGATCCTAATTATCTCATTTGTAGTTAATTAATATACTTTGGTATGTTTCTGAAGACATTTGAGCAGAGAAACATTGTTTATCGGAGGATGAGATGATAAACTGAAATCAAATATTCCAGAAAAAAAACGTCTATAAAACTCAGCAGAGTTGTTTTTTTCTGATCTGCAAAAACCTGAAGTTAAACCTTTCGATGATTACTGAGTATCGGCTATCAGTCAGTCCGCTGAATTCATCACCTGTTGCTTTTTTTTAGCTGATATTTTGATAAATTTCTTTCTGCAACTTTCTAATTTGATAATCTGCTGCCTCAGAAATTCACCTCAGTTAATAACATGTAAGTGCAATTCAAAATGTGTGTGCATGAATGATACACACACACACAATGCAGGTTATCAACGGAGCAGAAGACGACTACTGTACGTAGCATGCTCAGCAGGAGGATGTATCATCAAATGTTTGTACAAAATGGTGGCATGGATTCTCTATAAGTTTGCAAAGACATCATTAAATTAAGTCCAAGGAGAGTCCGAATTTAAAAATCTCTCCTTACGCATACAATCCAAGAGAAAAATAACCAAAATTCTTCATATCTGCTTCATACAAATTTCAAAAATACAGTAATCTAAAAGAGTATCACAGAAACAAACACAGAGAGGGAAAAAAATATCTAAAAATGAGAACAAACTCAACAGTACTCCGGGTGTACTCTGGCTCTCCGCTTAGAATTGATGCTCCTCCGAAACAATTAACACCCTTAACCTTATACGGGGGATGTGGAATGACTATAAAGAAATAGTTGTGTTATTTCAATCAATACAGGGCAAAATAAAACCCTCCAAACATTAATATCCTCTGTTGTGACTGACCACACCCCCACACCTGAGATCCTGGCTGAATCAGGAAACAGAGATAGGAAGCTACACAATCTTTAAACAAGAAATTAAAATCTCAAGAGATAAAATATTATGTGACTTAATATGAGCGACATAGGGTGTATAGAACAGGGTTCATAGGTATTTACATCAGTTATGCTAATGAGGAAAAGGAAGGACTCATAGATGGTTTTACATGCAAACATAGCCATTTCTGGTTTTTGGCAATTAATGAACTAATTATGCATGGCACCTCTGGCCACCTTAATCTCATCATTGAAGCCTATAAATAACATTTTAATGATAAAAGTTCAGGAAACAACATTTCTGGGTTTCATGTGAGCTACATAGTTGTTTCCTGTAAGCTATTAGATGGAGGCTTTGAGCAGGAACCACTGTCCTGTCCTCCACTCTAAGTGGGTCAAATTTGGTCTATTTTGGTGGAAACAATGAAAAACTACCTCAAATATTTTCTCTGCATCAACAGCCAATGAGGGAAAAGCTGTAACTGGTTTCTCACACACACCGGCTCTCTCTTCTAGGCGAGCGTCTCTCCAGTGGAGGAGATTCAGCTGCTTGTCAAGGCCTACTGACACGAGTGAGTCTTTTTCAGTTGCGAATTTGTAATCCATGAAAAAAATAAATAAATCATTTCCACAAAATCTTTACAAACAGTAACCTTGCACATTTAGTCTGATGCACTTATTAATCAATTCATTGCAAAAATTTGCTGGACAAAATGAGCAATCAAGCGTGAGGATGATTTGATGGTTCACATCTTTAAGAAAGTCTGGGTTCATCGGATTCATAGACCAAGTCAAGAGCGAGGAGGGGTTTACCTGCTGAAAAAGGAGCTGCAGGTGCATTTCCAGGTGTATTTCAGGATGTCAGCAGTCCAGTTTGATACGCTACGAGCTACACTTGAAACACACATTAAAAAGAAGAGCACCGATTTCAGAGGAAGCTACTAAAAGCATCGAAAGTCCGCAGCATAACTGTTCACTTATATTTTAGTGTTGCTGCTCCTATTCTGGATGCTTTCATATGGTTTATTGTTTCAGTCACAGCTCCACTTAACAACTGTTATTTTGAATTTCCCTACAGTTGTTTTTTGTTTTTTGTAATTCATCTAAAACTCATTAACTGCTGCCTTAGCTACCTTACTAAAGTTAAAATGTAAAATTGAGCTGAAATACATAAATATGACTTCCCTCTGTTTGTTATGGATGTCAGGTAATGACTTCAAAATGAAAAGTGACATTATGCTGCAGTAAAATAAGAAATAAACCAGAATAAAGATAAATTGCCTGCAGTAAAGTTTTATGAGACAAAGCAAACAGCAAAACAAGGTTTGGAAAAACCCTGGATTATTTCGAAATGTCATTCAGTTTCATATACTGTACATTGTCTGCATTAACTTGTGATTATGTATAATGTCTTTATTTGTTTATTTGATAATGGACACTTTAGGTCTCCAAAAAAAAACATTGGACCCAAAAGCAAGGACAATGCAGCAGAAGAACATCACAGCAATGGAACAAACAACATGCACGACAGATAGCCAGAACTATCCAACCATCCATCCATCCATCCATCCATCCAACCATTGTCTTCTGCTTATCCTGTTAAGAGTCGCAGGGGGGTTGGAGCCCAGCAGCCTTTGGGCGTGAGGCAGGGTTCACCCTGGACAGGTCACCAGTCCATCACAGGGCCAACACATAGAGACAGACAACCATTCACACTCATAGTCATGCCTACGGTTAATTTAGAGTATCAATCAGCCTCGTCCCCTCTTGATGTCTTTGGACTGTGGGAGGAAGCTGGAGTACCAGAGAGAACCCACGCAGGAACAGGGAGAACATGCAGACTCCACACAGAAAGTGTGGTGACAGTGCTAACCACTGCACCACTGCATGGCCCAGCCACAATTATTGATGTCATATCAAGCTGGAAAAAAGGAAAAAAAAAGTTCAATACATATATGAACTGCAATTTATTGGGGCTATCGGTGAACAATAGTTTGATTGTATATAACTATTAGGACATTCCATTGACTTCCATTCATGTGATTATCCTAACCCAAGCCCTAATCTTAATCCTAACCCTAACTAACTGATGCCTAACTTCAACCTCAAGCTAACTGCAGTTTACTCCTTCACTCTAACTTTGACCAGGTGTTCATAAATTAAGTTCTGCCACATTAGGACCGGTCTTTGGTCCCCATGAGGACTAGGGGTCCTGATAAGGTTCGTGTTTATATCAGAAAAGGTCTACAAAAGATAACAAAAAACAAGTACACACACAGACACAGACACAGACACACACACACACACACACACACACACACACACACACACACACACACACTGTAACTGTAAAATAATTCCTGGCAAAAATAAAATAATTCCTGGCAAATACAGAAAAGTATTTCTACTTGAAAAAATATGAAATAAGAGGTGATGTACATTATAGCAAATTAATGGAAATCGTATTTTGTTTATTACAACAACAAACTGAACTGAACCAAAAATCCTTAAAAGCATGATACCAACCCAACGGCGGGTTTGAGGTACTGTTCCCCCCTGCTAAAAATGAACCACGGATTGAGAAGAGCGTGACAGAAAAGAAATCAGGCAATAACTCCAATGTATTGTTCTCTGTATGAAGAAGCATCAATGTGCCAATTCCAGAGCACCAGATGCAGACCTACATTCACACGAGTTCCTTTTACCCCAGAATATATGTTAAGTTTATCTGATTCCACTTGTTTCTTATTTGCAGACTGCAAGTAGAGGCAAACTTCATCTTGATACCCTCAGAAGTCATTTTTAAATCCTGATTGTTCTCTTGGTGCAAATTTGTGTTGTTTGATTTTTTTGCCGGCAGACGGCAAATAGCTTCATTTAAGTCTTTTGGCTTACAGGTTATGTCCAATTTAAATTCTAAATAATCCCACACGAGTGATTTCTATTCTCCTTTCCCATGAGAACCTCCATATTCACATCCGCCAAAATTAGTGGGATGAGGAGCCCAACCACTGAACGTGTAGCCAAAGATGAACTTTAAATTTTGTTAGTGAAGATTGTCACTCTAAACAAAAAGAGCGAGTTTCATAAACGTTTGTTGCAACAGATTTTAAGTTAAAAATCCGTTGGTGTTTGGTCGAGGGAACCCTCTGCTAACTTCCAAGTTGGTTTCTAAAAACACGTCATCACCTGCTACAATCCATTAAGGATGACATATTCCAGTTAAGCCCCTCTCACACTGCACCAAAAACGCAGATGAACACTGGTGTTTGGGCACTCTGAAAGGGTAGACTCGGCATTTCGACCCGCATCCACCGACCCTCCAAGCGACCCGGGTGTTTAGCGGCTCGGCTCTGCTCGGCTCACCTGCAGTTTGAAAAAGGCAACCCGCGTTGTCTCAAGTTTCCTGCGACCTTCCTGTCGCATCCTGATTTTGTGACTGTGCCGTCTGTCAGGCTGTCATTGTGGAAGCTCTGGGAAAAACAAAAATTGGGCTGGGCTGCACTGCGAGAGCTGCTCACTCATCTCTCTATAAAGTTTACTTTTTTTTTTAGATTTATGAACCTGGTATCCCTGACATCCACTTGGGCTGTTTTGTGTGAGCAGAATAAAGTCTTTCATGATGTGTACATTGACTCTTAGGAGATCATGGTAGGTGCTCCTATGAATACACTGTATGTCCTCTAGATGTTCTCTCTTTCCACTGAAATAAATGCACAGAAATATGGTTCAGTCTGAGCTGGTGATGTGTTAGTATTCAGGAATGATAGAGGCAATCTACTGAAGATTACACACTGGATCTTTGACGGATTGTGGTTGGAAATATCTCCATAAACAGACACGATTGGACCTTGAGAAAAGCTAAATCCAGATACCCACCAATGTAATATACATATCCAATATCCAAAAATTTGATATATTTTAGATTATTAGATTTTTTTAAACATATTAAGTGCATCGATGTATTCTGTTGCAAGAAATGGGGTACATGGACCAAAACTGATATCTTTTTGAATATTTATTCATTATATCAATATCCTGAACTGGACACTAATAGATGACTAATATGCGCTTACATATGTTATGCTTGTTTTACAGTACCCACAGAAAAGAGAAGCCTGGATATCGATTTTCACAGGTCTATTTGCATGTCAACAGCAGAATCCCCTTTGGAGTTACACTGATGTTTAAAACAAATATGCGAGGGGTGGGTTTAGTCCTTAAGGATACCACCAAAATAAAAGAAGTTGTTGGCTAAAAGAGACAGATGAGGATGTCTGCAGCCTCTAATACAAACCACACTAATGCTGCTCTCTCTAATCTCAGAGTGGCCAATTCTCTTCCCTTTCCATGGACTTCCATCCCAAAAATAAACTGATTGCAAAAGGATTTAGGACCCATCATGAGTATCACTGAAAGCCAAATATTAGCATTTATGGCTGCATTTCATGAGCGCCCTGATTATGAACAGAAAATTATCCCAAACCTCAGAGGAGCATTAACATTTGATTACAGCAGCACATTAATGAGCACAACGTCACACAGAGTTCAGAGTCTTAGAGGAAGTCTGCTGCTAATTTGTCCCCCCCCCCCAAAAAAAGTAGGCCTTAGCTGCAGATGTGTTACTTCTGATAAGAACAGGAATTAAACTTTCTGATTTAACGCAGGACTTGAGGCAATCCCTGCACCAGCTGGCCGCAGCCCACTCGCGCACACACACACACACACACACACACACATACACACACCACTCGCTTCAGCCCCCCTCCCTCCCTCCTTTTCCACTCCTCTCAGCGGCGGGCTGTGTGGAGCTACTGACCCTAATCCCAAACTGCTGCTGTCACTTCTGCTTAGCTACCGCTCCTGATTACTCTACAGGGGTACGCCATGAAAACACACTTTCTCCATTTTCTGCAGCAGCTCCACGTGAAGCAGGCTGGAGATGAAATGTGATACCACACATTTTAAGAACACAGATGTCTTTCTTTTTATTTATACTGCTGCCACATTTACCCCCCGATCCCCCCGAAACAAATACACGTGCTGGCAACCTGAACAGGATCTGTGGCGCAACAATGCTGATGATGGTGATTCTCCTTCCACAGGTACTGAATGTGTTTTCTCGGTTGTTGGCTTTTCATAACATTGTGTGTATCACACGGAAGAAGCCATTTTCAAGTAACATACGCATGACCCTAAGTCAGCCTAAGTACTGCATGTTTTGAGATTACATAATTTTGTAAAAAAAAAAAAAAAGAGAGACTCACTCAGGACAGGAAATAGAGGTATTGACTTTATCTGCTATACCGATATTTATCACTTATTTATTTACCACTGATTTGGCCGGTAGCCGATAAAAAGTGGATACAGTTTAATAATTACCAAAAATTCACAAATCCCACATCACATCAGTTGTTGTTTCTTCATCCCCTTTTAATGTTTTGATGCACACTTTTTGAAGTCCTGAGTCAGGAAAGGTTGATGGAAAATTAATACATTTGAATAAAATATCCTTTTCAAAATAAGGTAACTGCATAAAATGATGACTGTATCCCCTTTTTCAAATGAGCCACTGAAGGTAACTCCACAGGATGTCAGTTTTTGTGCTTTGAAATGGTTCTTCTTCTACTCTGTTTATTACTGCTATGCATAACGTTGCCTACACCGCCATCTTCTGGCAGCATTATGCGACCAGTTTTATTCACTCCAAACCATTTATGTGTACAGTATAATATTTTGTTCGACATATCCACAATTTCCTTTAAATTAAAGTGAAATTAATTGAATTGAATTAAAGACAAAGTGACATGAGAAAACTAGGTCAATATAAATAATGGGCATCAGACTGATACATCAAAATAGATGCCACAAACAATGATGACTCCATATGATCTTGATTATGATATCATCTATATGTCTGTCCATCCATACATCCATTTTCTATGCAGCTTAAGAGTCTGTTAAGGGTCCCATTGGGGTGGGGGGGCTGGAGCCTATCCCAGCTGACATTTGGAGAGAGGCATGGTTCACCCTGGATGGGTCATCATTCAGTCACAGGGCCATCATAAGAAATTAGGGGCTCAGTATCTTGCTCAAGGATTCTTTGACATGGTCACCGGGGAAGTGAGGATCAAACCAGCGACCCTTCACTTGCAAGACGGCCACTCCACCTCTGAGTCATGCTGCCCCCTTCACCTACTTGTATTTCACATCATTTACACATACAGATAACCTTCACACATAATGAACTCAAAGAGAGAAATATACCATTGTGGACAGGACAGTGGATTGTAGCACAGACTGCTTTTGCCTTATTTCAGTAGAGATTTTCATATTCAACATATTTGAAGGTAAATTAAAAAAAACAGATAGGGGATCTGTATGGTAAACAATAGACAGGAAGTCAGAATAGAGCTCTTAACATTTAGTGAGTCATCATCTACTCTGTAGACTCTCTGAATTTGCCTCTTGTGATTCATGGGAACACCACTTAGAGGCAAAAAATAGAAGCTTGGCTATTTTTTATGGGCAGTAGAGGCTTGATGGCATGTGTGTGCGTGCGTGCGTGCGTGTGTGTGTGTGCGTGTGTATGTGTATGCGCACCTGTGGCGTGAGCTAGCGTACACCCACTGTAAACGTTATTCATCTTCACAAGTGCTTTAAAGTTCTACACATCAAAGTCTATTTCCGGGCCTTAGAGAATAATGTAGCATTGAAAGAGTTGCAGCAATCATCATTCTGTGATGCTGGTAGTGATTGAACAGTGCCATTTTCCCGAGACACAATAAAATCCCCCCTCGGTTTGGTTGAGGGATCAATCCTGGGCAGCTTGCAGGAAGCAGGACAAGATGCTTAAGTTTGCTACTGTGACGTGTCCTAATCTGTGTACAACACAGACAATTTAGGGCTGAATTTCTCATGCTTTACGGCTGCTGATAGCATCCTGAATTGAGCATCACTTGCACCGGCTGCCTCCCCATCAAATTCATACATTTTATATATAATAATTAAATAACAGCACAAACACAACCATAAAGTTTTGCAGCCAAGAACAGTTTGACCTTGTTTTATGCATCATTGCAAATATCCATATAGCAAAGTATAAACAGAAGATTTGCACCATGAGCACTAAAGAATGAAGGGGGGGGGGGGATTAGATACTGGAATACAAGTCTTATCAACAAGGTGAGGAGGCGTTGTTTTTCAAATCTTTTCAAATCAAGGAATATGAAGCAAAATTTCACCCAAAAAGTGTTTTAAGCCATTCAAGTTTTTTTTTCATCCTGCATCATTTCATTGTGAATTTAGAATGCAGGAAGATCCAGCCACATATGTTTAGCTTGAGGCTTGTGGCGACTTATGGCTATCAGCAGCCTAAAGATCAAAAAATGTATTAATTAAAAAATATTAGATCAAAATCAAATTGTTTATGATTAATGAGCGTGCAGCATGATAAAGAAGATGGAGATTTATACAAAATTATGCATTTTGGGATCATTTTGATTGGTTTTGCAGTTGTTTTGTTGCGTCAGTGCTTGTTAGTCGTCAGTCAGCATTAGATTCAAGCTAAATATATGTGGCTGGCTCTTTCTGCATGCTGGAGTCACAAAGAAGTGATGCAGTAAGAGAAAAACATCTTTGTGAGTATGAGACAACTTTTTTGACTCCTTGAAATTCAAAAAACCTTTGGGTGAAGTATCGCTTTAACATGTAGCCTGTTTTGTATTCAGTATCCCAAGCTTGTGAGTTCTTAAGTGTTTTTAAACACGCAGACTGTAAAAAAAAAAAAAGAAAAAAAGATGGTATTATTTAAAGCAGAGGAGAAATATTATTGACACTGTATGATAGTTTTTATTTTGAAGGTCTTAGTATGTGTAATAACCTGCTAGGTTTTGCTCCATGTAAACAGACAAACACAAGTGATCCACCATATTTATTTTACTTTAGGCACAACATCGGCCAGACGGTGGCTCACTTTACCGCACAGCGTCTTCGTAGATGATCTCTGGTCACAAACGAGCGTATTGCTTATGGACAGAGAATTTTAAAGTAGTATGTTCCCTCTAGAGATGCTTCGGTTCCATTGAGAGAGTTTCCAGCTTATGTCAATGCTTGGTCAGATTTGTTTATTTGCTTGTATTTTGTCTATTGGCATTTATGTGGCTTTTTTTAGGTTTGGAGTGAGTTGAGCTCTCAGGGCCACAGTTTTGCTCGTTATCACTCAGAAAGTGTGTGGTTTCGATTTTAACCTCATTCCCTTGGAATTCATGTACGTGTGTGTGTCCTCACAGTGACGTGAAAAAGTGACTGAGTCCATTTCAATGGCAATAACGCCATTTTCTTATGACTGAAACAGCCTTATTGAGCTGACTAACCTGCTTCAGGTTGACTCCAGAACAGCAGGCTCACACTCGGTTAGACAATTCATTGCTGTATTGATTACCTCTGTTGCCTTTCTTCTTCCTACATGTCTGACCTCATGAACTTCTGGCTCCTACAGTATCTGATCCAGGGATGATAGATTACAATCTTCATTTTTATCTCTTCTGGTTCGAGGAGGTGCTTTTGCACAACAATCTTGACACCCTCAAGTGCTTTTTCAATGATCAGTTGAAGCTAAATATTGACTGTTTAGTTTACTTCACCCCCCCCCCCCCCGTTTTTTATTCTGCTGTACACGATACTTCCACAGTGTCAGATAGTGCAAAATTATTTTCAGTGGTCATACATGAGGGCTAATAAGTTGCACATTTGTCTTTCATGCACAGTATAAGGGTATGATTAAACATTTTTTCAAAGCGTGCACACAAAAATGAAATTAATCATAATTTCCAGTTATAGAATTGGAATAAGAAATGAAATTCATCTTGTTGATGTTTGTTGCAGGGTGCGGTAGAGGGGACATGAAGACGGTGTGTCAACAAAAACTTTGGGATCGTGGGTCAAGTATTAAGGTCATGTGACTTCATGCTACAATTCAAATATCCTCACCATATGTACCAAAATCCATAATGGTCCATGTGACCAAGTTTATTATTCTAGCAGGGAATTTGTTTAAAGAAGATTTTACATGATTTTGGTGAAAAAAATAGTGAATTATAGTTTCATAACTGTTGTAATCAGGCTGGATAAACATACTTATATTCTGAGGCCTATACTACCCACACACACACACACACACACACACACACGGGTATAAAATCAAAATGGTTTGTATTTGTCTTTGCATAGAGGTGTGAAAAAAGAACATGTTGAAATGTATTTGTGACAAAGAACAAACTGCAGCTAAGAACAAAAAAACAACAAAAAAAACTTTTTCCCAAACTTTTGTGTGCAAAATATAAAAGAACGTGGTTGGATAGTTGTTTTAAATGTTTAATAGATCGGCACATTAAATATGAAATATATTGAATGTATACCCTTCACAGGTGATGCATCTCAAGAAATACATAATGTAGTTTGGAAATTAAATACATGAAAATAAAAGAAAAATGGAAAAATAGTGGTTTCGTAATTTTGAAAAATAATGTTAGTATCGCGGAAGTTGTGGGAGCCTTAGTTTACCAATGACTTATGATTGATCTTTTCAGAAAACTTCTGAAACTGTGAGTTTATTTTTGTGCTTTCGTTCTACATCATTTCATGAAACTTTTTTTTTTTTTTTTTGCCCCGATAAATAACTTTACAATTATTTTTTAAAAGTTTGGTGAACTGAGTGCAAATATGTGATAATGCCTCACCAGTGAAAGATGATACCTCTCTGTCTGTCTGCTGAGGGTCTGGCAATGTCAGAGAGTGCCAACCCTGCACACTCACACTGCAGTAGCACCTTCTACAAAGGCAGAATCTTTCATCAGAGAGACCCATGTCCTGAATGTGCACATATGCCTGATTTTCTTGCAAATGCCTGACCTAAGTATGGACAATACTGCTTTGCTACTGGTCCTGTGGCTCAGTCCCTTGAGCAAGTATGTGTGTGAACTATTCTTCATCTCTTTCTTCACCAGATGTATTCAAAACACCAGTTAGGCTTGTCTAGGTACATCGGAGACAGCTCTTCTCCTGCACCCCTTTATTCCGTTTTGATGTGTGGTATCACATAGCTCAAACTCAAGCCACTGATCAGGGGAGCAGCGGAAACTTGTTTACGATGAATAAAAGAGCCCGCCTGCGCTGACGCAGAAGCTTCTCAGCGAAAGATTTTCCAGGGGTCGATGTCACGGCTACGCTGCCACCAGATGGAAGAGAGACCGAGCGGGAGAGAGAAAGAGGTGGTTAAAGATGGGGAAGTAGCTGAAAAATACATCACAGCATGCTTTTCTTTTGAGATGCCGCTGTAGTCTCGGGAGGTGCAGGGGCGGGAGAATGGAAAACACTCTCTTTAGTCACGGAGAGATGAAACTCAAACACTGTGCGGTGAGAGATGGCGGGGATACAACAGCGGAAACTGTCTTAATGTAGTGGCGTGTTAGGTAGTAGCATGAATATCAATCACGCCAGCACAGAGTGAAATTAATCGGGGACGTGGAGAGCTCTTGACGATTGCAGCAAAAGTGAACAAGATCACAGGGACGTCACACCGCTGCATATTACAGGATCAGGGTTAGACAATAAGATAATCTGCTGCCGGGGATGTGGCAGTATTAGGAATGACAAAGTGTGTGTGTGCGTGTGTGTGTTTGAACATGTGTGTGTGTAGGAATTGCTTTTATGTTAATTGGAAGGAACAGCTCTTGATCTCACATCTTGTCAGATCACCTGTAACACTCTCCCACTCACCTCTGTTGGGCTGTACAGTAAAATCAATTCAGCAATATTCATCATAGTTTTTCATGATTTTGTATTGACATTACCACCCCTGCTGTATCCTACTGCAGCATATCATTACTATTATCAAAAACAAGTGTTCGCCTTTAGCAGCAAGTACTATATATTTTATTATATCATTATTAGCAAGGCTGTCAATCTACAAAAAAATAAACTCAGTTCTAATAGTTTTGCAATTAATATTGCTCAACTTTGTAGGTCATTTTCCTTATATTTTTGATTCCATTTCACATCTCATCCGACAGGGCAAGAGCGCATTGCTGACCTCCGCTGGCTTCTTATATCTCTCAAATTATGTATTGCACCATATGGTGATAGAATTGTACAGTGATTTGTATTATACTGTGAGCCTCTTGCAAATACCCAGCCCTACAGTATATGCTTCTTCTGTGTGTGTGTGTGTGTGTGTGTGTGTGTGTGTGTGTGTGTGTGATATTTGCACATACAGTAGATGGTGTGTGTGTGTGCGTGTTTGTGTGTGTGTGCGCGCGCACCTGTGTGCTTGTGAAAAAAGCTGGAGCTGCTCTATATTCCCAGACTCCCCTCTGCGATGCAGAGGCTCCAGACTGAGCTATGACTCATCATGGGCTCTCAGCGAGATCTCCGAGGTCAGACACAAAAGAGTACAGGCAGACAAAGCGGCAGAGAGAGAGAGAGAAAGAAAGAGAGAGACATACCAAGAGGATTGAGCTTAACAAGCATGGGGAACATAGGTTTAAAATCTGCCAGGTCATAGCCATGAAATAACCTCTCCAAAATATCTTGCTAAATAGGACGAAGAATGGAGCAAGAGGAAACAGGACACATACAGGTTGGTTAAATACTCTTCATCAAATGTTGCTGTCTCGAAGCCATTTGAGCTCTTACCTCAGATGCAAGTCAGCGGAGGAAAGAAACAGAAAAAACTGGCAAAGCCACGGTACAGTGGCGTTATCACACAGAATGCTTGTTACATAAACAAGCTCAGATCCCGCTTCCAATTTGGGCCCAATTACATGGTGCTCACAGGCCACAGGGAGGAACACAGATTTCAGGGCAGATTAGGGATCACTCCTGCACAGCCAGCATGGAGGCCCTCAATGGAGGCTAAACACTGCCATTCTACTGTGATTCCGCAGATGGGCAAAGTGGGAGACAGATAGGGTTGTGTGCATGTGTGTGTGTGCAGGTGAGAGAGAGCTGGCGAGTGTGAGGCTTTGTTTGTGTGTTGCTGCTGCACACCACAATGAGTAACATTTGATAAGATTTTGTGCCACAGAGCTCCATCTGATAAGAGTGTTGTGGCTGATTGTGTAGAACTGAATAACTGAGGGCGGCATGACAACCATATTATGAAACCAGTTTATGCGCAGCAACCTGGTTAGCGGCCATATTACTCAGATTACAATGGTTTGATTAATCATCCCTTGGGACATGGGTCTTTCTCACTGGCACTTCACCAACAAAGACCATGTCAATAGTATTAGTTATAAGTAGAGCTCACCTATGTGTGTCTGTTTATTGGGAACAAACTTACTGATTAAAACTTTCTGTAAAGCAGCTTAAAACAGATCCATATAAACCGCAAAGAATATTTTATAAAATCATGTTAGAAAGTTTAAAATACATGCAGCCTTGTACATGCAGACTTCAATATGCCAAAAAAAAACTTTATTGCAGTTGATGGAACAACAGAACACTCCAAATGAACAGCACAGAACAGACCCTGACTTTTGAAGCTGCCACACAAAGGTTTTATATGTTGCCACTCTTTGCCAATGAGAAAAAAAAAAAAAAGAGTTAAGGGATCCATTACTTCCACCAACCAGGACGTCACATGCATGATGGGTAGTAAAGAAGAGCAGCACAAGGACTGTATGCTTTAGTGGAAAAAAAAAACACACACACACACACACAAACTGAAAGAAATTATCAGGTTTCCATCTGGATTATTTCAAAATCAAAACTTTAGAAAAAATTAAGGTTTTAAAACGAACAAGGTGTCTGTGACATTTTCCATTGGCAGGATACTATATAATCCTGTCCCTGTGTCGCTGGACGTCAACCCCACTGCTTTATGATGGTACAGCCAATTACACTTCCCAAAGAGAACGCTAAAATGTTTTTCCAGCCATTTAACGCTTACTTATGTAGCTGATTCACCACCATATACAATTTATCCTTTCTAATTTTTTTTTGGAGCTGGAAGTGGAGCCTCCTTTTCTGTGGTACATTGCGTTTTAGGGAAATTAACAGCAGACTCAGAAGTTATTTTATTTTATTTAATTTTGTAGTACTCATACTAAAATCACCCTCGGGAACAAATGAAACTGAGATGAAATGAAAAAAGTGAATGTAGATTTGTCCCTCCAGCCAGCGCATGGGTCTTTCATCCCACTGGGAATCCACAGTTCAATGAGCAGGAGACAGGAAGCAAAGGTGGATGTAAAGATGGTTCTTGCAGTGCCAAATCAGGACCTGAAAACCTGCACACTGCTGTCGGGGGAGAGTGTGACCCTTGGTGACATTACTATGGTCTGCTCAATGTTGGGCTTGTATAAGCAGGTTTTGGAGCTTGCATTTTGTCATTTTAAACCTCCTGTTATGTTACAGGTCAAATTGACCAGTTTTAAAGTTTGAAGATCTAGGAAAAATAGTTAAAAGTACCTTTTTAGTATGAAACTTCTTCTTGCCTTAATTAGTGTAATCAACGTAGAATATGAAAATGGTTCATCTCACATATTTGCAACAACCATGTTTATATTACATAGGTACTGTTTGGGTCAATTTGACCCAGCAGTCAAACTGGAGGTAAAAGAGTGTCAGAAATGTCAGACTTATTTCTTTCTTTGCAACTGTGAGACATATTTCACCCCAATCACACACACGCACACACACACACAGGTGCAGGTGCTGGGATTTTTGACAGGAACCATTTATGTTCTAGCGGGAAAACTCCACCCACATTCAGTGGTCAATCAACAGGGGAGGGGCAAAACATATAAAAGATTCTCTGCATGGGAGTCCTACCAACATTACACTCTGTCAGACAGACCTTTACAAAATGAGCAGCAGAAGCAAAAGGATGACAGTCCAGGAGGCTCTGGAAGTCATCATTGATCATGACAGTAACAGAGCCAGGGCCCACTAGGATGGCAGTGAGTTGTGTGACTGACATCAAGTCAGCTTTTGAGCTGGTCATGCCAGATTCAACACAGAAAATCATTCTGGAAATGACTAATCAAGAAGGGAGGCATATTTTTGGGGAGAAGTGGAAGGAGCTGGAGCCAGATCAAGAACAGGGCTCCTCAAGCTTCCATGTTTGCCTTCACAGACACCACAGCCATGGTGTCTTACTGCCCCAAAAAGGGAAAAAAATGTTATGCTCATGAGCCCTCTGCACAAAAATGCTGAAATCCAGAAGGGCGGACCAGAAATCAAGCATTATCCTTGATAACAATGCTACCAAAGGGGGGGTAGACAACTTGGACAAAGTAACAGGGTCCCACAGCACCAAACCAATGATGCGCTGACCATTGGTCATCTTTTATAACATGGTAGATGTATCGGCCTACAATGCATTTGTCGTCTGGACTGGGAGCTTTCCTAACTGGAATGTGTCAAAGTTGTGCAAGAGGCACATCTTTCTCAAGGAGCTAGGGAAGGCACCGCACATCCAACGGAGGTAGCACCTGCCAAGGACCCCAGCCACTGCAGCCACAGTGAGGGAGACCCTGGAGAGGATTGCACTTGAGGGGTTGAGGTATGCTAGACAATGGCCCAGTTTTATCAGTGCTGTTCTGGCCACCAAGCCCAAGTACTCCTTTGCACACCTGCCAAAGAACAAATGGACAAAATCAAGGCAAAGTACTTCAAAGCAGACAACCTAAAAGTAGACCTTCCCATATTCTGTAAGCACTGTGATCCTTAAGGTTATTCCATTTGGCACACTTGGTAAAAATACACAAAGCAGCTCACATTTACCTTCAAAAATGGCAACTTTACCTGAGGTATGTTCAAGCACCAGCCAGTATGCACAACTCACCCAATCTGAAGAATGAAAGTGAGACAATGACTCATGACCGGAAAAAACTGGACCTCAAAAGTGAAAAATGTAAGACCATGGTAAAATAATACTTTGCCTGGAGGGGAGACTTAAAGCATTCACATGATGTCACCCATCCCAATGTCACCCAGCGTGTGACCCTCATGTGAGAGAACATGAGGCCAGTCTTATAGGAAACCTTCTGCCTCTGCCCCTCAGAACTTAAAACATAAATCGATTCTTCAACACTCTTTTTTTGTTCTATAAATAAAGCATTTGCCACAAAACAAACAAGTTGTAAGCTGTCATGACTTTTGAGAACAGTTTGTGGCATCTTGCTTCCTAGCTAGCTAGTTACGTTAGCATCTGCTAGCGTTTGGAGGAGGAGAACATGCCTCGTTTTGTCTGTCATGGTTCACTGATATTATCAGTCGAGTGTGACACGATATGTTAGCAAGCTAAAGGGAGCTAGGATAACCTAGCTTAAAGCTTAGCTACCTTGCTAAACTAGTTAACCAAGTCAGTCACCGCACCATTAATGTTCTACTGATAACGTTACAGTACCTCAAAATAATATTACGCCAACTCAGGCAACTGCATGCTACCAGACTAGATGAGACTGGAGCAAATTAGGATAATGCTTTGTTGCCATGCAAAAACTGTTTCGGGCTGTATGTCATTCAGCAGCACACAAACTGTGTTTTTGAAGTTACGGCGCTGAGGAGGAAAAAGGGTTTCTGGTTGAAGTTATAACTTCACTGAAGAGAGAAAATATGAACGCACCTTGAGAGGACATGATTTCAAATCATGTTTTACCAGAGACTTTTATGAAGCTGTTTATCCGCTTGCCTCCAACCTACAGATATTCACTTAGCGATTGTTAATTCGACGCTGTGCAATGTAATGCACACCAATGACAGCCCTACCATGAATTCTGCTTCAATAAATGTATTACTTGGTAAATGTTGACACTGTAGGAGAGACTTTTTTATGTTTACTAAGATGATAGTGGGTGTTGCCCTTCAATGTAACAAGGAACTATATTTAGACATCAATTTATATAATATATAAATGCACAAAAGATATATATATATATATATATATATACATACATATATATATATATATATATATATATATATATATATATATATATATATATATATGTGCTGTGGTAACATTTAAGGGACAATAAAGTATGACTGCTTACAAATGAGAATTGGCAACAAACCAAGTCCTTACACCTGCTTCCTGTAACAGCTCTGATCACTTGGATTTATTGTGAAAAGCTAAAACTGACTGAAGTTTCAGGTTACATCATGAAGCTGTTATATACAAATAATAATAATACATTCTCAGGGATATGTGCATCACAACTAAATGTAGAGTTGAGTGAATGTGCTTGTTGTGACCTTGAAGATCCCAGACCTATATATCATCACCTCCATAAACTAATGACCAGCGTCATTTTTTGACAAAAAGAAAACCCCCCAAAAAATTGCCTTAATAAACTCCTTATGATGATTTGTCTCCAGTTTTTGTGTTTTCTCAAAAACTTGAAAAAAAATGACTTTGGCTGCGATGATATTGGAGAAGATTTTGGCAAAAATACAAACTGACTGTGTAACATTAAACGTCATGGAACTGTTGATTGTTGATTAAAGTGTTTTAACCGATTTGTTTGTTTTTTTTAAAGTCATCTTTTTGTATCTTACGCAAACATATTTATGTTGACATATGTTATAACACAAAAAATGTGCAAAGAAATAAAAGCAAGGAGTGATGACATCAAAAGGAATACGAGGAGGATAAAATATTGACCTGGAGTGAATGAATGAAACATGAAGAAAATTAAGTCTGTTTAATTGCAGGATTTGTTTATATGTTCCTTTTTGGAAGACATGCATTTGCTTTATGTGCCATCAATCAGAACTTCTGACACATCCATGTTACATTGCTTTTCCACCAAAAGTGCAAGGAGAGAAGTGGACTTGGAAAGACGGATGAGGATTTCTTCACATACTACTGCAGTTAAAATGACACTGCTGATTGTCCCATGTTGAACTGCCCCTGTGGAGGTTGTGGCTGCAGTTGTTGAAGCCTTTAACTTGTTGAGGCTGGAGCCTGTGCTGCAACTACAGACAGCACCCCTGCTTGATGAAACTTGATAGAGAAATACAAGGCAACCTCCAATTCTGCAGTTAGTTTTGCTGCGGTAGTTTGTGAGCTGCTCGTCCTAATTCAACATTAAGCTAGCTTGGAGGAATATTTTAAATACCAGTATTGTCTTGAGTCACAGCCAAAGGCCAAAGTCAAGAACCCGAGAGAACCTTGACTCTCACCTAAGAAATGTACCAATAATGGAGCTCCAGCAACATACACATTGTGCTCCACTTGGCCCTCCTGAGAGAACTGAACTCTAGATTCTTGTCTCTCGCAAGTTTAAGGAAGGGGCCATAACTATCCATCAGGTTAAAATTGATCGGGGGGTCTGGGTCCATGATGGGGCGCTGGGTATTGGCAGTCAGTTCCTCATTGAGTCTGATGACAAAGTAATCCTGGGAATTTAGAGGGGACAGGATCAGCTGACAGGATCAATGCAGCATTAATACGCTTCATATTAATCCTGTAAAAAAAATAAGCAGCTAGATAAAAGAAAAATAGATGTACATACCTCATTTTGCTCCATTCTGGTATAGAGTAACTGGGTAAGATTTTCACCCTCATCCTCCTCCTGCTCCTGGACACACTCCTCCAGGTCCAGGGGCCAGACGTCACCATTAAAATACGGTAGCTGCGTGACACTTGTAAGAGAGGAATCTACCGCATGTTGGAAGATGTCCTGAGGGGAAAAGAGGACAAAATACATTAAAATGTACAGTGATGGAAAGCTCCACATACTACCTAGTGTTAGGATATTGTCTGTCATGGGCTAACTTTGAAGGTTGGGGGATTGTCTTTATGGTTAAAACAAGTCCTACCTTATAGTTATGGACTATGCCCTCAGCCACACCCTTGTCCAGCATCTTCTTGTACCAGTTCCGCAGACGCTCAGGGTCTGGGATTTTCTGGTCTGCTGGACGACGATGAAAGATGTAATCCTGCCCATCACGGGGTGGACAGGACCAAATGTGAGCTGCTGTAAACCTGAGACAGGAGACATGGACATCAATGAATTGCGGGTGACGTCAAAGAAATTAATTCATATTATTTAACTGTGAAATCACAATGCGCCAAGGTTGGGTTTTGTCTCACAAGATTTGAGCTGTTTGCTTACCCTCGTCTCTTGACATAGTCCAAGTAACCAAGCAGGATCTCATGATACACTGCTGTTCTGAGGTTTTGAGGCTGGAAAAAGTGCACACTATCCAGGGAAGCGATGTAAACTTTTCTGTTGTTGGGAGGCGGGCAGTTGGAGCCGTACTCCTGCACGTGCATCCCAAAAAAGCAAACATCTGCTCCATCCAATTCTTGGAAGGCAAATAATGCCTTCGAAACATAGGGGAAGCAGTCAGGCATCTCTCCGTTGTCCACAAACCTAGAGAAAAAGAAATTAAATAGATGGGTTCAGGAAAACAGTTAACACAAAGCTTGCAGTTACACTGGTGGTAAAAAGAATCTAACAAATGGTGTTATCAGCCATGAAACCCTGTTGTTTCATGTTATTTACTGGACCAAGGACTTAATCTTCTACCTGGACGCCATGCTTGGCTGGACATGCACCATCTTATTTGCGGCATGGACTACACGGATGGTGACCTTGCCTGCTCCAGGCTGGTTCTGCTGTCTGAGGAGGTCATTAACCCGGTTCTCCAGGTAGTTGCCCAGCACAGTTTGGGGAAGCCCTGCAAAAGACCAGACAACCATTTTAGCAGAGTTCATAAAAGTATCTGTTTTTCTCAAACTGCAAAATAGAAGAATTGCATGAAGCAGGTGAGGAACATATTTCCCACTTACTTTTGGCCATAAATTTGTTCTCCTGCCTCCTCCTGTTCGACTTCTTGAGGCAGTTGTCACATGTAAATCTATGATTTGGAGGAAACAAATAAACGGTTACATTTACAAGTTAAACAGCGTTCACGGGCACTCGGAAGATGACACTTGCCACATGGCACAGCCTTGCACAATTCTTGAGTATGTCCAGGGATATAAATTACAAGTATATTTTCCAAAGTTGTGTAAAATATGGCTCACCCTGACAGCGATACAGTGTGATGATGCAGCACACAAATCTGGTGCATTTTGCGACTGCAGTCGATACAGCTGACAAACCTGAGAATGACAGGGCAAACGTCAGACACCTACTCAGAGTTAACATTGTTGAAACATCCCGCTCAGCCCTCTTCAGTACAGAGGTGACTACATTTAGCACAGTAAATTAATTTAGAGGGCGACTTACATTTCAGGGACATAATTGTCATTCCTCATTGGCTGGAACTTATTTTTTTTCATCTTTGTTCTGTGGGAAAGAACATAAGACAAACTAAATGACAAGAACAATAACGATAAAAACATTCCCATTATGGAAACTAGATCAAGATTATCCTCAGGTCTACTGCAACTACATGAACTGTCATCCAACAGTTTATTTTTGCAGTAATAACCAGATTACTTGCCCTTACTAGTTGAAGTCCTATCAGTATGATTCATTGTGACCACAGCAGAAACCACTCACCATCTCCAAGAACTGTCCCGATGTCTAACACTTTTCAGTGATTTCATTCCAGTAAATAAATCAATAATACCACAGAAGTTACAACATTGTGATGTGGAGACTACTAATATCAGCATCGGACACTTGAGGCTCAAAGCTAGTCTGGAAGTGTGAATGGTACTCACATCCAAGGCATGGAGATGTCATGTCTCAGGGGAATACTGTTGCCCTGGAATGCGTTGAAACACCTCTCACAGATGTTGAACCTGCCAGCAAAAAGCCCGTATTTTGGTTAAATCCAGTATGGAAATGGTTCCAGGATAACCAGTTGAAGACAAACCGAAACATATCTGTTACTGCACCATTGTTGGAAATATAATCAGTGTGCAAATAACAAGAAGAGACAATGAAGGTTGTATCACTTGGCTGCATTTTCACAGCCAAAATATTTTAAAGTCAATATTATTATGATTATTATCATTTTTAGTGTTATTATTATTTTTCGTAGTAGTAGTGCTGGTATTTTTTTCTGATTTGTATGTTGCTTGTGTTCTAATGTGTTACTTGGCCTTACCTGTTCTTGTAGCTAAAATAAATGGTGTCGCGTTGGATTTGGCAGAAGTCTCTTCCATCACAGGTTATCGCACTGGGGTAGAAGGTCAACTGTAACAACAAGAGACAAAGAGGAAAAGTCATTGAAAGAGCTCACCTCAGCTGACCAAGAGAAATAATAGTATGTAGAGAAACTTGCTTTCACTTTGATCTTTTCTTTTTTATAAGTTTTGTTTGTACACTGTCATGTCCAGCATACACGAAGACGTTTTAAAATATTACAAGTTTATTAGTTTGGCTGAGTTTGCTAATCAGTTTGATGGGCATTGCCATGAATGGGCATTGCCATGAGGCATTGACTGAATCAGAGGCTACAAGATTCAAGAACCTGGAATAATTTGTTGAGAAAGGAAAGGGGCTTGAGCGGAATCATGCCTGACCGTATGAGGTTGTGCCTTACCTTCCTTCCGCAGCAGTATCCCAGGCTCTTCATGATAGGATCGATCTCCTTCTCAAACACCGCGGCCAGCTTGGAGCAATAATGATAGACGGGTGACGTCTTTTTGTTGTAGAGCCAGGCATTGTTGAAAATTAGCCAGACGTCTTCGATATACTGCCACGGGTCCTGGTATTGCCCAGTGTTCAACTTCCTCCAGATAGTTGACAGGTCCATGGGCTTCTTCACAACTTCAAAATAGTCCTGGTTAAAAAGTGGCAAAGACCGTGCATTGAACAATGATATTAAGTCTTGAAACTTAAAAAAAATATTGATTTCAAAGTCAAACTTGAAAAATTGTAGCCAGACCAGTCCTTTATCAGGTTAGTTGGGTTACTAGTTTGGATACGTACAGGTATTCCCAGTATCTGAGGGTCCACCGGCAGACGGAAGGGAAGGGACTCGGGGTCCTGTCGGAACAAAGCCACTAGGGTAGGCATGAGAGCCTGACGTAGCAGCTTCTGCTTAGAAGCTGGAGAAAAAAGGAAAACCCCCCAAAAAAGTCAAATGAGAGGCTTTGAGGTGGGCAGTAAAACTGAATGTATGCTTTTAAACAGACAGATGGGATTCGCTGGCTATCACTGGGAAGGCGTCAGCCACTTCTTGTCCAATATTGTCACTGCTGTCATCAAGCTAATAGTGTTTTTTTCCCCTCAAAACAGTAGAAAAAACATTTCCAAGGTGTGAACTCACCTTGAGCGTCAACCGCTGTTGCCCCATGAGTTCTCCTCCTCGTTGACTCTAGAAAAGAGAAGAGATGATTCAGTGCTTTTCATATCTCCAATGGGTCATGAGTAAAACCTTGCAATGTGTGCAAAATATATACATTACACAGAAACATTGCAGTATATAAGCCCATAAAGCATATCAATAGCTATATGAATGGATGTTTTCTATATTAAACAACTCTGTGTGCTTGTGTGTGTGTGTGTGTGTGTGTGTGTGCGCGCGCGTGTGTTAGTCATCCAGTTGGATGTGATGAACAAGATTAGATGTGTGTGTTTACATACTGTGGTCTGTTGAATATGGGGTCTGGCGGTGCTTCCTGAATGATTTCTTTTCTGACTGCATACTGTATCCGTCAAGAATGTATCTGTAAATTGAATATGAACACAACACCTTAGGCTGTGGAAAAATGTGGCATGTATTTCCACTGCATTTTCTATTCACATTAAAAGACTTAAGCCTGATTTAAAAAACCGGGGAGGATAAAATGAAGATATCATACCTTAGATGGACTTTAAAAATTGAGTCTTAACAGATGTTTGATGCAGAAATACTGTGAATAACCTGGCAGAAATCTATGCTGAGTAAACCGTAAGCACTTCTTATACCCTGTAAGAAGAATGTTTTTTTCTCGTTTGTCATCTCCATTGAGTTCACTCCCTGGACTATGAGTTGACATCCGGTTGACCTTCATTGCACCAAGTTGAGATGACTAAGCCAGTTGAACCCCCCCCCCATGACATCACAGTAAGCACACACAGTCTCCTCGGTGAAGACACTGAGAACAGTCTTGACTGTGATCTTTGACTTTAATCTAAGTTCTGACTTTCATCTGTGACTTGAGAGGTAGAAGACTTAGTGTGGTTAGCTGCCGATTTCAAACACAATATTCAATTCAAATTCAATTCCCCCCAGCACCTCCAACAACATGAACAGCCCCACCCAGTCCTGCAACGCCACCAGCTAGGACAAGCTACTCTCTGGCTGGTGTTGTCACCTACTGTACCCTTCCTGGATTTCTTTTCAGCAACTGAATAAATTTTCTGTTTCAGCATTGCTATAAAAGTAGCATTTTTAGAGACCAACACAAAAACTGTGTAAGCTTCTTTTGAAATTGCATTTAGACATATTGCTGGCTCATGGTTTTTCTGTGTTTGCTGATTGCATTTAAGGGATGTTGGCACAGATGTCAAGATCATACTTTGTATCAGGAATGACTCCCTCATCAAACATTTTGAAAGACCACACACAGCGTTTACGTAGAAAACAGAAAACTTTAAAACATATTCCTCTACGATTTTGCATGCAAATCACATTTTCCTATTTTCTAGAAATATGGAGACATCTCAACGTTTAATGGTTTTTCCTTTGAGGCTTCATCGCTCCTCTATGTCTGACACCCTCCGCCACCATTGCTGCATTTCTACCAACACATACATGTTCAATCATTGCATATCTCAGTGACATAGCACATATTTTTGTGTTGTGTGTCTAATTACATTCTATATTGAGTGGGCTGACTGATTATCAGCCTTGCTGATTATCAGGGCAGATATTCATCATTTCACCAATTATGTGGATAGGTGTTTTATTTTGAAGATCTAAGATTACATAAATGAATTAAAAAGTTTGCTACTTTGGCTCTGCTGCTGCTGCCATTCCCCTCCTTCTGCTCTGTTTTCCATCACGACTGTACATTCTAAACTTATATTCTGCCCTAAACACTATCTAATGTCACATGAGTAATTGTCAATCAACTCTGACGCCTCTGAGCCGCTGACATGTAGAGATGAGAGCAACCTGGAGCAGGAAGAGAATCTAGAAATGCTGAGGGTGATGCAGCCGGTATTTCCTGTCTCCAGTGTCCACAACACTAAAGGTGCAAAAACAACACATTCCTGTCAGCTTGGTCTATAATGACAAGCCTGCCCAGTTTCCCAGTGTCATCATATGCAGGTTTAACTACAGAAACACTCAGTTCCCTCCCCAATAACCGGCACCTAACAGACGTTGATTTACAAAGCAAGCCTTCAGTTTTCCTTTGAAGCTGCCACACAAACGCTGTGTATGCTGCTTTGCCAATGAGAAAAGTGAGTTAAAAGTTCCATTAATTCCACCAACCAGGACGTCACATGCTGCATGAGCAGTAGTAAAGGAGAGCTGCACATGGACTGTAGGCTTTAGGAGAAAAAAACAAATAAACTGGAAAAAAAAGGATTATCTGGATTATTTCATTATCAAAACTTTAGAATATTGTAATGTTTTAAAATATACTAATTGTATATGACATTTTGTGTTGGCAGGATACTACATAATTCTGACCATGTGCCGTTTGAAGTCAGTCCTGCTGCTTTATGATTCTCCAGCTAATTAAACTTTCCGTAGAGAACGCTAAAATGTTTTTCCAGCCATTTAATGCTTAATTTTGTAGCTGTTTCACTACCATTTACAATTTATTCTTTCCGTTTTGGAGTTGGATGAAGAGCCTCCATTTCTGTGGTGCCCTTCATTTTTGAGTAATTAACAGCAGATTCACAAGTTATTTTAATTTTTTTTTTTTCAATATTTGCAGTACTTCTACCATAATCACACTGAAGAACAAATGAAACTCAGATGAAACGGAAACGAGAATGTAGATTTGTCCCTCCAGCCGGTGCATGGGTCTTCCCCACTCTGGGAATCCACAGGTCGGTGAGCAGGAGACAGGAAGCAAAGGAGGAGGTGAAGATCGTTCATGCAGTGCTAAACCAGCACCTGAAAACCTGCACACTGCTGGTGGGAGGGAGCGTCACCTTTGTTAACATTACTATGTTCTGCTCAGTGTTGGGCTTGAATAAGCAGGTTTAGGAGCTTGCATTTTGTCAGCCTTATTTTAATGTGACCTGATGGTTTTTGATGAGAATAGACCTACTTCAGGTGTGAGGGGAAAAAGGTACCAGATAACAAGGAGACGGAGCGTGTGGACAAGGAATTTAGATGAATGTAAAGAAACATGTCTGTCGGATCATGGCCCGATGGTAAAGAC
Organism: Aulostomus chinensis; assembly: GCF_037954235.1. Lineage (NCBI taxonomy): Eukaryota > Metazoa > Chordata > Actinopteri > Syngnathiformes > Aulostomidae > Aulostomus > Aulostomus chinensis. The sequence continues at coordinate 20,732,683 of NC_141335.1, read as the reverse complement.
AATTGTTTTGGACTCAGAAAAGAAGACCTAAACAGTGGAGGATGTATCATTATTGAACAATTCAGAAATTATACAAGAGATTAGAGAACAGTTTAAGGTCTACCTCAAACAAAGTGATAATGAGGAGGTTTCTCCATCCATACACTGGGATGCTGTAAAAGTGGTGCTTAGGGGCAAAATAATAGCCACTTCCTCTAAACTCAAAAAGGAACATGAAGTAAAACAACTAGATTTAAAGACTTTTATTCAGGAGTTAGAACAAAAGCATAAGACGTCAAATAACAGGATTACATTGAATAATTTAGATCAACGGAGGCGGCAACTAAATGATTCATTGACCTACAAGGCTGAAGGTTCACTATGATTTACAAACCAAAAATATTAAGAATCAGGTAAAAGGGCTCATAGACTGCAGGCATTCCAGTGACATGAGGTCCAAGCAAGTCGGACAGCGTCTAAAGTGGTCGACCCTAATTCCTGAAAAATGGTATCTCACCTGAAAGAAATATTTAAGGCTTTTACACATTATTACAGCGTACTGTACGAATCACCAGAGAGATGGATGACAAGGAAAGGAAAATTGATATGTAAAGTGAATTTGGATCAATTATGGGAAGCCCATTGAAAAGCAATGGCTGACCATCACCATTACTGAAATTATAGATGTAATTAAAGGAATAAAAAACAATAAGAACCCAGGAAGAGAAAGTTTTTTCAGGAAATTTTCTAAGTGCTGTAAGGACGATATAACATCTTTGTTACATAGAATTTTAAATTATGCCATGACTGAAAAGGATCCACCTCAGTCTTGGTCAGAGGAAATCATTTCTGTAATTCCAAAAGCGGGGAAAGATCCCACGCTACATACCTCATACAGGCCTATAATCCTACTGTGTATTGATGCGAAGATTTTAAGCGTAGTTATGGGAAATAGAATCAAGAAGTACATTCATATTATAATTAAAAAGGACCAGACAGGCTTTAAACCTGGGCACCAAGGGATATACAAAATGTTCTCAGCTTCAAGACTGAAGAAGCATTTGATGGGGTAAATTGACAGTGTTTAGAACCTCAACATGAGAAAATGGGCTTCCATATTGATTTTATAAACTTGGTTAAAGTTTTATATATTAATCCCCATTCAAGAGTGTGGGTCGATGGATATACATCTGAAAAATATAGCTCAGGAGAGGCACAAAGACAAAGGTTCCTCCTGGCCCCATTATTGTTTGCAATTCGTATAGAATTATTGGCAGAGATGGTAAGGATGAACCCTGATATTCATGGAATAACTAATGGTGAAAAATACATAAACTATCATTGTATACTGGTGATGTTATCCTATATATCGGCCAGCCTTTAGCCTCCATTCGGGCAATTCAGAAATGTCTGAATGAATGTGGAGCAGGATCAGAGGATATCATAAATAAATCGAAATCAGAAGCTATGATCTTACCAGGCGCTTCCCGCCACTGCAGACCAACACCACTTCATGAAACTGGTCTAAACAAGGTCTTAGTTATATGGATATGTTATTACCCAAAATACCAGTAAATGATATGAAGCAAATTATGGCAAATTAATGTATATGATTTAAAAAAATAGATTTGGAAGGAAGAGATAAAAGGTGGTAAGGATGAACATAATTCCTAGGATGCTGTACCTTTTTCAGTCGCTAGCGATCAGGCTCCCAACATCTATGAAAAAAACGTTAAGTAAGATGATTTCTGTATTTATATGTCGAAGGAGAAAATCTAGGATCAAAAGGAAGATACTGGCTTTTCAAAAAATCTGGGAAGCCTAAACCTCCAAAACTAAAATAAACTGGCTTTTTACGGAACAAATTTACCGGCCAGGTATTCCTCTTGAGTCATTCCCATACTTGGGAGGGAAAAAGATGTGGAGAGGTGTGAGAATTAGGAATGAATGGATGAAGTGTACACAGATGGTTTGGTTTGTGGTAAAAAGCTGTTGAAATGTAGTTTCCAGTATCAAGAGCCACTAAGATTTACATGTTTCTTTAAGACTGTGATGAGGAACATGGATGGTGGATGGCGACGCGGGGGAACAAATAATCAAAGAAGCAGTGATTTTTTTTTTTTTTATTGATCCAGGCAGCTGTGACAGCAGACACTGCCGCAAAGTCCCAACTCGTGCTAGTACTGTGCTACATTGATGACAGATATCGTGCAGGAAAGATTTTTGAGGTCATTCCTTTGCAGTCAGCTACATCTGAGTCCATTGCTACTGCATTCACAAAGCGTGATCTTGCTGTCATCCTTCCTGAGGAGCAGGAAAAACAAGTGAATCTGCCAGGCATATGATGGAGCCAATGTGATGAGAGGCGGTTCTGCAGGTGTTCAGAGGAAAATAAAAGATCTGTACCCAAATGCCCATGATATTGACTGCTACGCACATCAGCTCAACCTGATCATGCAACAGGCTACCTCTCACATTCCCAAACTCTGAATTTTTTTTTTCTGACCTTGGTTTGATTTGCCAGATTTTTTTCCAGATCACCCAAATGGACACTGTTCCTGATAAAATCTTGGCTTGTGGCCTGCCAACATCCAGCAGCGTCAGAGCCATCAACACTGTGTTTGAGCACGTTGGGGATCTCATTCACTGCTTTGAGTACATAAGAGACTCAGGTGACTTTGACCCCCGTAGCATCAGAGAGGCCCAAGCCTCGGCCAACCTACTGGAACGTCAGGACTTCAAGTTCTTTCTGAAACTTTTTCACCACGTTATGCCACATGCGGAACCAAGAAGAACATAGACTCAGTCCACATCAAACGGAGCATCCAGGCGTTCAAACAGGACATACAAAAGATCAGGTAATAAGTGTTACTGTTAGTCGTATGATGATTATTTACTTGTTTGATCACTATCTGTCTGTTTAGATTATTATTAGGAATTCTCCTTGTCCTTCAAAGAAATTCTGTCCATTCCATGGAGGAGCAAAACTCTGGCTCTCGCCCAGCAAAGAGGCACCGGGCACTCAGTTCAGAAGGTCATCAGAGGGTCGCAACAGAGGTGAGGTTATGTTCTAGGAATCAGCCGTAGTCCATGTTTCAGCAGAGGCTGGAATATTTGTTCTCGGAGAAATGTGTTCTGAAATACCATTGTAAATGTATCACTGACGTGTTGCTGGGATGTTCCAGCCTATTCTAGTAGAATAACGCTCCTGTTATATTCATTTTTCTTTAACAGCCAAACCATTCCTGGGTCAAGGTGACCCAGTGAATGTTTAATTGTCCAAGAATTATCAGAAACCCCCAAAGTAAGATATTTTGTTTGTACATTGTTTGTACCTCTCATTTCTATCATTCCATCAATATTTAGTGCAGTGTTATTCACCTCTCACGCATCATGGTTCCATTTGGATACTCGTTTTTCACAAAAAAAATTACACATTCAAACACATTTTTGTGTACATTGGAAAAACCTAGATATAAAAATACATTAGTATTGCATAACATTACATTTTTTTAAATTATTTTTAAAATTTTCAAACCTTTTTTTCCCCATCAGGTGATGTTGATAGAGATGAGACACCTCTTCTGTTCAGGGTCAAATTAACCCTTTCACTTAAAATCATAAATAAAGACTGGTCCTACATCTTCATGTTAGTGATTCCCCTGACATGCACATGCAAGCACGTACAAACACACAAACACACACACAGGAATACTTGGTGTAGCCCTCTCCTTGATCTCCCACACTGTGTCTGCAGCGGCTGGGGTCCTTGGAATGTGCTGCTTTCTTTCAATATGAGGGACAACAAGAACCTTCCCCAGCTCCTCGAGGAACAGGAGCCTTTTGTGGAGCTTCGATTTGTTCCACTCAGGAAGATCTCTGTAAAGATGACAAAGGCATTGTAGGCCGATATATCAATTGTGTTGTAAAAGATGACTAAAGACCAGCGTGTGTGTGTGTGTGTGTGTGTGTGTGTGTGTGTGTGTGTGTGTGTTTTAAATGTATCATTGACGTGTTGCTGGGATGTTCCAGCCTATTCTAGTGGAGTATGAAAGCTCATTTCCTGGAGACGAGCTGTGCAGCACCTTGAAGGCATACCCAATGCTGAATGGAAGCACATAAGACAGAACTTGGACTCATCTACAGCAAAGAAGAGCTCAGTTCCTGCTTTGGTGCTGTGGACCTACTTCAGGTGTATATTGATAATAATCTAGAGGAGGTCTTTTCAGAAATTGACACTCTCCGAAAGATCACCATCACCACACCCGTGACCATGGCAGAAGCTGAGAGTTGCTTCCCAAAATTGAAAAGAATAAAAACTTTTCTCAGAAACACCACCAGGAGAGGCTGAACGTATTGACCATGCTATCCATGGAGAAGAGACTTGTTCTGAGATGAGTTCAATCAGAAATTCATTGAGATTTTTGCTGCCCAGAAGGAAAGGAGAGCAAAATTTCTGTTCAAATCGCATTTCTTTTCAAATAGTGTCAAACAGTGTTCATTTGTTTCTGTTCAAATTGAGGAAATAAAATGGAATGTAACAAAGTCAAATCAATGGCACAAACACAACTTAAAGCGTGAACTTAACTCCTGCATTTAACCCTTCAAACACCTGTGCAGTGAACACAAATACCATGTGCAAGATTAGCAGTTATTGTTTTTATCCCCCCCCCCCTTCAATTTTTTTTTTTTTATCACCAGCCACCACTGAAGGAGATACTCTCAAATCCTTTGAGCATATAGGGGACAAAGTCGGCCGATGTTCTACGGATTTCTGGAGATGCTTACTGTTGAGAGATGACTTCATTTTACACAAGGAATGGACACTATTGAAACACCCACTGACCCCACTTTAACAACCCACGGGACGGTTGGCAACCCTCCATAGTTGTGAGTGTGAATGGTTGTCTGTCTTTGTGTGTTGGCCCTGCGATGGACTGGCGACCAGTCCAGGGTGAACCCCGCTTCTCACCTGAAGGCTACTGGGATAGGCTCCAGCCCCCCGCGACCCTAAACAGGTCACATTAGCATCAGCTAGTTACATTGGCATCAGGAGGGGAGATTTGTGAATGTGGATATCCCTAGCTATTCAACTGTCAAAAATTCCAAATCAAATCCAACTTTATTTATCAAGGATATATTTAGATTGGTGCAGCACCGTGGTACAATGGATAGCACTGTCGATGTACAGCTCAAAGGTTTGGGGTTCAAGCTCCAGCTCGAGCACGGAGTCTATTGAGTGGAGTTTGTATGTTCTCTCTGTGCCTATGTGGGTTCTCTCCAGGTACTCTGGCTTTCTCCCAGACTCCAAAGACATCAAGAGGGGACGAGGCTAATTGGATACTCTAAATTGACTGTAGGCGTGGCTGTGAGTGTGAATGGTTGTCTGTCTATATGTGTTGGCCCTGCGATGGACAGGCGACGCACCCAGGGTGAACCCTGCCTCTTGCCTGAAGGCAGCTGGGATAGGCTCCAGCCCCCCTGCAACCCTTAACAGGATAAGCAGAAGAAAATGGTTGGATGGATGGATGGATATTTACATTGATGCATTGATTCTCACCTAAAAAGAGTTGTACAAATTGTGGAGCACCAAAAACATACACATTGTGCTCCACTTGGTCCTCCTGAGAGAACTGAACTCCAGTTTCTTTTCTCTCACCAGTTCCAGGAAGGGACCGCAACTATCCATGAGGTTAAAATTCTTCAGGAGGTCTGGATCTGCAGTGAGGTGCTGCATGTTGGCAGTCGGTTCCTCATTGAGTCTTATGACGAAGTAGTCCTGGGAATTAACACTAGACACAATCAGCTCACAGCTTCAATAGCAACATCAGTGTTCTTTATATTAATGCCATTTAATCTTCGAAAAGAAAAAGCAGCTAGTGAACGTGCAGGTACCTCATTTTACTCCATTCTGGTATAGCGTAATTGGGAAAGGTCATTGGGATTCCTATTCTTCTCCCCTCCCCCTGTTCCTGGACACACTCTCCCATGTCCAGGGGCCAGATTTCACTTTCAGAATATGGTTGCTGTGTGACACTTATAATAAAGGAATCTACCACATTTTGGAAGATGGAACTCTCTTGGGTTGGGACTTGGTGAGAGTGGTCGCACTCCTCCCCCATCCTCTCCACCCTTTCCCCCCCACCCCATCCTACCTCTGCCCTCTCCACTTCCTTGTGGTGGCAGAGCAGAGACCGTGGCTGCAGCCTAACCCACCAGGATCAGTGACACGGTGCGTATTGCAATGCCTCACACTCACTCTACCTCCTTTTGGACAAAGGACTGTTCAAGTTTAGGGTACATACACAATCAAGGCATCTCTCCGTTGTCCACAAACCTAGAGAAAAAGAAGGTAACAAGACGGGTTCAGGAAAACAGTCAACACAAAGCTTGCAGTTACACTGGTGGTAAAAAGAATCTAACAAATGGTGTTATCAGCCATGAAACCCTGCTGTTTCATCTTATTTACTGGACCAAGGACTTAATCTCCTACCTGGACGCCATGCTTGGCTGGAAATTAACCACCGTGTTTGCGACATGAACCACACAGATGGTGACCTTGCCTGCTCCAGGCTGGTTCTGTTACCTGAGGAAGTCATTAACCCAGTTCTCCAAGTAGTTGTCCATCACAGTCTTAGGAAGCCTTGTAAAAGACCAGGCAACCATTTTAGCAGAGTTCATCCAAGTATCTATTTTGCTCAAACTGCAAAATAGAAGAATTGCATGAAGCAGGTGAGGAACATATTCCACTGACTTTTGGCGTTGTATTTGTTCTCGTCTCCTTCTGTTTGACTTCATGACGCAGTTTTCACCTGTAAATCTGTTGTTTTGGAGGAAAAAATAATAAATGGTAACGTTTACATGTTTAAAAGTGTTCATGGGTGTTTGGAAGATAACGCTTGAGATCAAACCTGAGAATGACAGGGCAAACGTCAGACACCTACTCAGAGTTAACATTGTTGAAACATCCCGCTCAGCCCTCTTCAGTACAGAGGTGACTACATTTAGCACAGTAAATTAATTTAGAGGGCGACTTACATTTCAGGGACATAATTGTCATTCCTGGCTGGAACTTACTTTTTTCATCTTTGTTCTGTGGGAAAGAACATAAGACAAACTAAATGACAAGAACAATAACGATAAAAACATTCCCATTATGGAAACTAGATCAAGATTATCCTCAGGTCTACTGCAACTACATGAACTGTCATCCAACAGTTTATTTTTGCAGAAATAACCAGATTACTTGCCCTTACTAGTTGAAGTCCTATCAGTATGATTCATTGTGACCACAGCAGAAACCACTCACCATCTCCAAGAACTGTCCCGATGTCTAACACTTTTCATTTATTTCATTCCAGTAAATAAATCAATAATACCACAGAAGTTACAACATTGTGATGTGGAGACTACTAATATCAGCATCGGACACTTGAGGCTCAAAGCTAGTCTGGAAGTGTGAATGGTACTCACATCCAAGGCATGGAGATGTCATGTCTCAGGGGAATACTGTTGCCCTGGAATGCGTTGAAACACCTCTCACAGATGTTGAACCTGCAAGCAAAAAGCCCGTATTTTGGTTAAATCCAGTGTGGAAATGGTTCCAGGATAACCAGTTGAAGACAAACAGAAACATATCTGTTACTGCACCATTGTTGGAAATATAATCAGTGTGCAAATAACAAGAAGAGACATGAAAGGTTGCATCACTTAGCTGCATTTTCACAGCTAAAACATTTAAATGCCAATATTATCATGATTATCACCATTTTTTTTTTCTGATTTGTTTGTTGCTTGTGTTCTAATGTGTTACTTGGCCTTACCTGTTGTTTTGGCTAAATAAATAGTGTCACGTTGGATTTTACAGAATTCTCTTTCGCTACAGGTATAGCACTGGAGAAAAGAAGTACTACTGGTTCATGGTTTTTCAGTATTTGCTGACAACCTTCGCCACCATTACTGCATTTCTACCAACTCACACATGTTCGACCGGCACATACAGTATAACTCAGTGACATAGCAAGTATTTCAGTGTTGTGTGTCCAATTACTGTCTATAGTCGAGGGGGTGACCGATCATCGGCCTTTCCAATTATCATGGAAGACTTTCAGCATTTCACCAGTTATGTGGATCTGTTGTATTTGCAGATCACTGATAAAACAAATGAATTTAAAAGTTTGCTACTTTGGCTCTGCTACTGCCATTCCCCTCCTTCTGCTCTGTTTTCCATCACGACTGTACATTCTAAACTAATGTCCCGCCCAAAACACTATCTAATGTCACATGCTGACATGTAGAGAAGAGAGCAACCTGGAGCAGGAAGAGAATCTAGAAATGCTGAGGGGGATGCAGCAGGTATTTCCTGTCTCCAGTGTCCCAAAGGTGCAAAAACACCACAATCCTGTCAGCTTGGTCTATAATGACAAGCCTGCCCAGTTTCCCAGTGTTACCAATGAAACTGTTAACTTTGCTGTTGTGGAAACATTAGCCTGTGGTTTTCAGTGGACATATGAAGCATTAGTAGAGTTGACACAAAATTAAACAAAAGCTAATTTTATATCTTTAAATAACATGGATGCCAGTGCAACAGGGACCAATTTAATGCACTCCCTTCCCTAGCACCCAGCATCCTTTAACCTTTACCTTCCTGCACTCAGCTGCCTAAAACCCATTGCTGCATTTTTTAATCCGTCCTATTCCATTCTGATGGAAGAGGGGGGGACCTTGTTACGTTTCCTGGCCTCCCTGGTCCTTCAGGTGTCATCATATGCAGGTTTAACTACAGAAACACTCAGTTCCCTCCCCAATAACCGGCACCTAACAGACGTTGATTTACAAAGCAAGCCTTCAGTTTTCCTTTGAAGCCGCCACACAAATGCTGTGTATGCTGCTTTGCCAATGAGAAAAGTGAGTTAAAAGTTCCATTAATTCCACCAACCAGGACGTCACATGCTGCATGATCAGTAGTAAAGGAGAGCTGCACATGGACTGTAGGCTTTAGTGAAACACAAAAAAACTGGAGAAAAATGATTATTTGGATCATTTCAAAATCAAAACTTTAGAATATTGTAATGTTTTAAAATATACAAAGCGTATGTGGCATTTTGTGGTGGCAGGATACTACATAATAATGACCATTTGTCGTTCCATTTCTGTGTTGCGCTGCACTTTGAGGTCATTAACAGCAGATTCACAAGTTAATTTGAAATGGAACTCAGATGAAACGGAAACAAGAATGTAGATTTGTCCCTCCAGCCGGTGCATGGGTCTTCCCCACTCTGGGAATCCACAGGTCGGTGAGCAGGAGACAGGAAGCAAAGGAGGAGGTGAAGATCGTTCATGCAGTGCTAAACCAGCACCTGAAAACCTGCACACTGCTGGTGGGAGGGAGCGTCACCTTTGTTAACATTACTATGGTCTGCTCAGTGTTGGGCTTGAATAAGCAGGTTTAGGAGCTTGCATTTTGTCAGCCTTATTTTAATGTGACCTGATGGTTTTTGATGAGAATAGACCTACTTCAGGTGTGAGGGGAAAAAGGTACCAGATAACAAGGAGACGAAGTGAGTGGACAAGGAATTTAGATGAATGTAAAGAAACATGTCTGTCGGATCATGGCCCGATGGTAAAGACAATTGTTTTGGACTCAGAAAAGAAGACCTAAACAGTGGAGGATGCATCATTATTGAACAATTCAGAAATTATTCAAGAGATTAGAGAACAGTTTAAGGTCTTTTATTCAGGAGTTAGAACAAAAGCATAAGATGTCAAATAACAGGATTACATTGAATAATTTAGATCAACGGAGGCGGCAACTAAATGATTCATTGACCTACAAGGCTGAAGGTTCACTATGATTTACAAACCAAAAATATTAAGAATCAGGTAAAAGGGCTCATAGACTGCAGGCATTCCAGTGACATGAGGTCCAAGCAAGTAGGACAGCGTCTAAAGTGGTCGACCCTAATTCCTGGAAAACGGTATCTCACCTGAAAGAAATATTTAAGGCTTTTACACATTATTACAGCGTACTGTACGAATCACCAGAGAGATGGATGACAAGGAAAGGAAAATTAAAGATTAATTACATAATGGCTAATAGAATCAAGAAGTACATTCATATTATAGCAGAACTGGACCAGACAGATTTTTTTACTTGGGTACCAAGGAATACACAATATCAGAGGAACTCTGAATATCATTTCTGTATCACATAAAACCAAATTACACTCTATGCTTCTCAGTTGAGATGCTGAAAAGGCAGTTGATAGAGCACATTGGCAAAATTTAAAACTTTTACTTGAGTAAATGGTTTTCCTTATTGATTTTATAACCTGGGTTAAAGTTTTATACATTAATCCCCATTCAAGAATGGGTTAGGGTCGATGAACATCTGAAAAATGTAGCTCAGGAGAGGCACAAAGAGAAAGGTTCCTCCTCTACCAATTTGCTCTTCGCAATCAGTATAGAATTATCAGCAGAGATGATAAGGATGAACCCTAAAATTCATTCAATAACTAATGATGAAAAACACGTGAATTATCATCGTATGCTGATGATGTTATTCCACATGTCAGCCAGCCTTTAGCCTCCATTACGGCAATTCAGACATGTCTGAAAGAATACGGAGCAGTGTCAGAGGATAAAGTTAATGAATCTAAATCAGAAGCTATGATCTTACCAGGGCTCCTGCCTCCCCTGACCAAGTCAAGTCAATTTTATTTATATAGCGCCAAATCACAACAAAAGTTATCTCATGACACTTTCCAAGTAGAGCAGGTCTAGTACCACACTCCCTCAATGAATCTACACCCAACAATTCTCCATCAGCAAGCACGGCAACAAAAACCTTCCTTTTAACAGGCAGGAACGTTGAGCAGATCCAGGCTCAATGGGGATGGCCTTCTGCTTTGACTGGTTGGGGGGAAAGAGAGCAGGAGAGTGGGGCAGAGACAAAGACAAATAATGGAGGAAGACAGATGTACAGAAGGGAAGAGAGGGACAGAGATAAAGAGAGAAAGGGAAGAGACTGATGGACAGGCAGGGACGTGAGCAGGTGGTGCTACGGGTGGCAGCTTGAGCCTCTTCAGGTCTGTAGCCTCTTCCAGCAGCACCCGGGATCTGGGGTGTGGGGAGCCTGAAGGTTCTGGAGAAGAAGACAAGTTAATAACACATATGAGTATGATTTATGTATAAAACACACCACTTCATTTAATTGGTCTGAACAAGGTCTTAGATATTTTGGTACTATTATCACCCAAAATACCAGTCACTGATATGAAGCAAATATGGCAAATTAATCGATATAATTAAAGTAAATTTGGTAAGATGGCATATCCTCCCACTCTCATCAATTGGCAGAGTAAAGGTGGTAAGGAGGTACATAATTCCTTGGTTGCGGTACATTTTCAGCCGCTAGCGATCAGGCTCCCAACATCTACAAACAAAAGGTTAAGTAAGATGATTTCTGTATTTATATGTCAAAGGAGAAAATGTAGGATCAAAAGGAAGATACTGGCTTTTCAAAAAATCTGGAAGGCTTAAACCTCTAAAACTTAAGATTTACGGTATTATTGGGCAACACAATTTACTGGACTGGTAGAGTGGATAAAACAGGATTATAAAAAAAAAAAACTGGCTGTTATCAGGACAAATTTTCAGTCCAGGGATTCCTCTTGAGTCATTACCATACCTGGGGGGGATATGGAGAGGTTTGAGAATTAGGTAAAAAGCTGTTGAAATGTAGTTTCCAGTATCAACATCAGTATTAAATAACATGAGTGCCAGTTCAACAGGGACCTCTTTAAGCCGCTCTCTTCCCAGCCATCCTCCATCCTTTACCTTGCTCCTCTGAACTCTCAACAACTTATCAGCGCATGTTCAAGTTTGCAGAACTTGCAAACATATTTCATGATGCATAAAGAAGCACTGAGACCAGTAAGTCCTCATCGTAACCTGGATACATTTACATTTTCTTTCCTACATTTAATGAACTTCTAATACTTCTTATTTCACAGATTTGTGAGCTTTATTCTTTTTTTTTTTTTTAAATAAAAAAAAATCATCTCTATTCTCATTGCCACTCCTGATAAATTTTGTGTTTTCCACAGCAGCGTCGGTCAAATTTCCACCGGCTCATGCGAAACCAGACCCGTATGGCGCTGTAAATCAAACCAAAAACGTCACGATATCCTGAGCTCGGGAATGCGGAACACCGTGCTGCCAGAAAGCTACAAAAACCTATTGTTTCCTATGTGTGTTTGGGAGGCTTGTCAAAAAGAAACTGACTCTGACAAAGAGCTGGTGACATATGAATGTACTCAGTGAGTGAATTTTTTATCTTAACGTGAAAGGTGAAAATCCATTCATGAAACAGCAGGTAATCAGGAAGTTTATTTAATGCATCAACGAGAACTGGTCCTCATGAAGTCCATACTGAATTTGCCCTCGCGCCCCATTCTGGAGAACACCCACTTCAGTGTGTGTTATGACAGAATGGTTCAGTGTGTTAAATGTAGGGGACTAAATGGCTCGTGCTTAGAAGGTTTGACTGAAATTCAATTTGCAGGGTAATGGTCCCAGTGGTCCAAATTTGCAAATTACAAGGGAATCTGATTGACACAGAATGGACCATAAGAAATGAATGACATTATTTTTAGCTGAAGTGCTGCAGCCAAGAGCCTTTTCAAGCAATTTCATTCTTCTCCTCCTATGATGAAATCTAAATGTGATTAATTTGCCTCTGCTTGGCTTTGCTTTAAAAGAAATCTACCTTTTCAAGTTGTTTTGTGAAAAACAGCTCAATCTGTTATTCTTCTTTGTCAGCCACTTGGACCTTCACTACCACTTTGTCACAGTATAATTTGACATTAATTAATTTGTCAGCTTTACATGTAGAAAAAAAACCAAAAGAAAATATCGGAAAAGATTCTACATTTAGAATGTTCTTCTGCTTTCTTGTGAAAGGGGGTTGTACAGAACTGCAGATTGCGATTGTAGACTCATTTAAATAAGCATTTCCTGTTAAAGGCTTTCTGTGAGCTAGCAAGGATGCAGGGTTGGCATGATTTGTAGATTGCGTTACAATATTAATTCAATGGAAGCCGATTTCCAACTAAAGTGTAGACAAGAATGATTTGTGAAGTCGCAATTTCATCTGTAGTCCAGCATCTGGAACACTAGATTGTAGATTTAGCGAGAGGGAATATTTAAAGAATGGTATGCCTTTAATTCTGATAAACAGGCGACTGAAATACTGAGCCAATCTGAGCGCACAATGTTCTGTGCATCTATAAATACTATGGGCCCGCTCCCATTCATTATAATGTATAACTTATGAAAACCTTGAAAAGTGCATTTCATCAAATGAGCCGACTCACAGATTTGTACTGAGAAACACTGAACTATTTTAACAATGCCAACACAGTTGGAAGCGTCAACTGCATTAAAAATCGAATGGGAGTGCCATCTATAAATAGGTATGTGCATATGAATGTGGCACATACAGGTAGGTAATCACAGCTGAGCGGGTTCTGAGTCTGTATTTATGAAGAGTTAAAGGCAGAATGCTGCTCACAGCTCATCTACCATCATCTGATCTTTCACTTCGTGGTAAGTCTGCTAGGTTGCGTCAAAGACATCTGGGTTCTGCTCCATTCTAGTGGCTCACGGTTGAAGCCGCCAGGCGGCATGGCTCAGAGGTAGAGTGGCTGTCTAGCAAGGGTCGCTGGTCTGATCCTCACTTCCCCCGGTGACCGTGTCGAAGTGTCCTTGAGCAAAATACTGAACCCCGAATTGCTCTTGATGAGTAGGATGGCACCTTGCATGGCAGCTCTCACCATCAGTGTGTGTGTGTGTCTGTGTGTGAATGGGCGAATGAGACGACGCTGTGAAGCGCTTTGAGTGCCGCGAAGGTTGAAAGGCACTATATAAAAATGAGTCCATTTACCATTCGAAGGTACAACAGAACCCTCTAGGTGGGAAATGGGAGAGGTCTTAGACCTGGCTGCACTTCCAAGATTGTAACAACTGTGAATGGATCACCATCAAGTGGATTAAAAAAATGAGGCTTTCACAGAAATGCCTGTAACTACAGTTCCTTGACAGACCACTTGAGCCTGGCTGCGAGAGCGAGTCACTCACACACAAACAGGCCCCTCGGGGTGATCACAGGCAGACGTGGCCGCAGGGCTCTTAAACTCATGTGACACAGACGGTCTCACCAGGCTAAAGAATTCAAGGTTTCACAAGTCCGTGACACCACAGATGACATCATCTGTGCCCCTTCCACTTTGATAGGACGTCTCAACGGACATTCACACATTCCATAACTCAGATAACTTCTAATCTGAGATGCCATTACCATATGCAATAGGTGATAAATAGTACTTTAGTCTAGAATTCATTTGAAAATAACACCCATTTAGTCATATAAAATGTTTCCTGGTATCTCGACGTGAACATCAAGTGTCAGAAATCGTAAAAAATATATTTTTCCAGGGATATTCAAATATGTAAAATTATACAGTATTTTATTAAAATGAAGGAAAAACAACATGCGTGGTGTCAGTGACCTAAGAGTTTCACAGTTAATCAACTAAATAAATAAGTAACTAAATCAAACCAATAAGTGAAGCTTGAGAGGAGTTATTCTGAAGATTTTGACTGGTCAGGTCATACCTTCAAATTCAGAAGGATCTAAGATACTATTCACCATAAAACTAAAAAAAAACAAATGAAAAAGACGCCCTTTGTAATTATTTTGGAATATTTGTTTTCCATTAAACTGCGTGATTAATTATTTTATATCAGAAAATACATGTCATCAGTCAGTCACAAGATTAGCGTCAGTCACTCATCCCTTCGCTTCTTTAACACCTTCGCCACATTTTTAGATTAAAAATCTCATTATAAACTCATTTTAATCAGCATATTGTCCCCCATATACATCTTCCCCCAGTGTCTCCACCTGCTGCTCCCACAGGACAGGAACACTGAAATTAGACAAGAGCTGAAAAAGAAGCACACACACACGCTTCACACATGCGTAATCGGCTTAAGAGAGGCTGTCGATAAATTCTAGCAGACGCTGATGCTTTCTCGGTGCATCATCATGAATGAATCTCATTAAGCTTTGTTGCAGACTTCGCTGCACTGCAGTGGCTTTGATAGGGGAAATATAGTTCCACACTGCCATCTTGTGGTGACATAGGGCAGTACATGAAAGGGCTTTCCTGGGTCTGTCAGGAGAACATGATGCTTTACGGATTTTAATTTGCAGCGCGATCTCGCTGGCTGTGAACATGTCGCACCTTTAACTCTCTAACACTAAACCCAGCCACGTGGATCTTTAAAATGCAAAGGCTTTGATTACATGCAGAGCTGTAAACAAGCAAAACAAATGAGGAGCATGGCAGGCCTCAAAACAAGTAAGGCATTTTTATGGATGACCATATGGAAATCATTCTAGAACCCATCATTCACACACACACGCACACACACACACACACACACACACAAACTTTCACTGAGATCAATTGGCTTTTCAGAGGTCTCATCAAGTTAGTGTCAATAATTTCAATGACTTCAGACATTTATCTGCTCGGCAATTACTCGTGGCCTCCATTTGCTGCTACTTTCTGTCTGATTAAACCACTATTGATATGAACTGGGAGAAAAATGATTGCAATCCACCCCCACCCCCCTATACACACACACACACACACACACACACACACACACACACACACACACACACACACACAGAGTACCCCAGTCCTCATTCCGCTGCAGCTTTTCTGCCGAGACAAATGGTGTGTTGGTCTCCGTCTAAAGCTGCCTCCCTGAGATCTTCAAAGGTATTGTGATAATGAGGAGGAAGGAGAGATTGTGTCTTTGCGTACGCATTGATCAGATTGATTAATCTGATTTTTGGTGACTCTTCTGCATGTGTGAAAGAGTGTAGGCTTGTTATATTTCATCATTTCTTTGAGTCGGATGTGAAACGTGTCACGCAAAGAGCCAAACTGCTTTGCTGAATCCTAACAAAAATACGACGCATACGAGTTGACATGAGAGGTCACTGGAGCGCTGAAAGATTAAGGTAAATTTCAATACATTGCTTTTTTTATATTCATAATATTTCACCTGACTGTTGTCGCCTCAGCATTGTTTGATGATTCAATCAAAGAAATACAACACATACTAAACTATTAACACTACAGAACGGTGTGGTTTGAACAGATGATTAAGTGATAAATTACGAGTTGTATTTCCATTTTGCTTGTTTTATATTCACCTGTGTAAAAAAAAAACAAAGATAATTTCAAAGTCCCTTTATCACATAACTCCATATTTCTAAGATTTCAGTTATACTTTCAGCTTCTTATGTAATATCAGAGGGAAATGGCATGTTCATTGTCACGTAACTTTTCAAAACATCACAATCGTTTTGACAGACTTTTGGTGGGGTTGTTGGCGGCGACAGAGGGAAAGAAGTTTTTCAACGGTCCATTCTTTTTTTTCTCATCTGTTTTATATGGATCAGAAAACAGAATAAATGTTAATGAGTTTTCCCATGACTACTCAACTCAAGCATACGGTTCCACCAGGGTTTGATTTAGAACGATAAATGACAGTCGTCCTCTTTCTTGCTGTCTTCCAGTGAAAATAAACCAAATTTGCCAAACAAAACTCTGAAAACTAAACTAGTACCAAAGTAGACAACAATCTAGGGAACCAGAGCAATTTCACAGAGGATATAGTATACTTTTTTTTCCAGCAAGATGATATCATACCCAAACTTTCTGCAACTGCAAACAAAACTTTGAGAAAATCACAAAATTATTTGACTTGAATACAGCTGCAGGTCTGGAGCCTCAGACACAAACACCATCTGTAAGCAACTAGATGACCTACTTCAGTTTAGAAGCTTTCCATCCATCTATTCATCCATTTTCTATACCGCTTATCTGTTAAGGGTCATGGGGGGGGGGGGGGGGGGGTGCTGGAGCCTATCCCAGCTGACTTCAGGCGGGAGGCTGGGTACACCTGGGAAGATTGCCAGTCCGTTGCAGGGCCAGTTGAGAAGCTTTGATTCCATTTATGTACACAATGATAGCTGGAAATAAACTCAAAATAGGCCTTACACATCGGTGGAAACATAACAGAGTATTAGCAGCAGGTTTGTAGCTTTACAAAAGAAAAACTAACTTCCCAACTGAGCTAATTTAGCCAACAATAAATCTCTAAACTGAGTCTCAGAACGCGGGGCTGAGTGAGACATCTTCCATTACAAACAGTCCATGAGACTAAGTAGCATCTAGCTTTAGCCCATTCTTAGAGCAGGAAGAAGCTAAGCTATCAGCTGATAGCAACAGTTTGGATCAATGACAAACACAATTGCAATAACAAGCAATTAAAAAAGCATTTGAAAAAGGCAGGGGATAGATGACCAAATTCCACCTCACCGGCATCTTGCTTGTGTCACAGGCAGGTGCCTCAGGGTCTGTATTGGACATCTCCTCGACCTCTGGGCTTCATGTTGGAACATGAACACATATTTATGAAACCTATTAATTACACATTAAAGATAGGAGTGACCTTTAAAAGAGTGGCTTTTATTAATTCAGTTGTTAACACCTGCAGGCAGCAGCAATGGACGGCCCTTAGACAAACAGGCCTGAGTAGCTGCTCACAGATGAGGAAGGACACTTTAGTTAGTTCATCTGGCAGTGGCAGATCACCTGTAGCTGACCTCCCTCATGCTCTATGTAAAAGTCACATATTTACTGTCTCACAGGAGGAAACTCAGCTTGAAGCATAAATAAAATACAAAAAAAAACCACAAGAAATATGGCACGATACACTACAAGTGAAATAAAAGTGGCTACAGTGGATCCAGAAATGAGTGGTAGGTCATGTCCCTCATACAGAGTACATTTTTTAAGATAACTGAATATTAATAATTATTATTATTTATGGTTGTGGGTTGTGGTTGTGTCTTTTTAAGTCTTCATTCTTCATCATCATTATCATTGAACAGAGTTTTGTACCAAGAGGTTCTTCTAAATGCTTGCTTATGTATTATTCAGGGGTTTTGATCATCATTTTGATACACAGATCCATTACAGGGATGTTTATTAAGAAAGCGATTCTGAGAAATGTGTCAAACTGAAGACTGGGCCAGTACATAAATCAAAAATAATTTGGTGTCTGACAATTATGAAATTTATTTGGAATAAAGATGATCAGGTAGACATCTCCTAACTTCCTCAATGAAGGAGACAGCATTTTTGAGCCAATAGACAAATCAGAAAAAATTATAGTATTAAAGGTACGTATAGTTTTGGAAAATTTAATAATCTTAGAAAAAATCCTCCGGCCACCAAACACAACCCGGCTGCACCAAGAAATTCTGTCCATAAAAGTTATGAACAGAACCGCTGACAAAGGGCAGCCTCGGAGTCCAACCCTCTCTGGGAACAATTCTGACATACTACTGGCAATGCGAACCAGACTCTCACTCCTCTTGTAGAGAGACTGAATGGCCCTTTGTAAGGAGCCATCCACCCCGTACTCCCGGAGTGCCCCCTACAGGTTGCTCATGGGAACATGATCATAAGCCTTCTCCAAATTCACAAAAACATATGTGGACTGGTTGGGCAAACTCCCATGGCCCTTCCAGCACCCTAGCAAGGTTAAAGAGCTGATCCACAGTTCCATGTCCAAGAAAAAACCCACATTGCTCATCCTCAATCTGAGGTTCAACTATTGCTCTGGCCCTCCTCTCCAGTACCCTGGCATAGACCTTTCCGGGGAGGCAGAGGAGTGTGATCCCCCAATAGTTAGAACACACCCTCTGGTCCCATTTCTTAAAGATGGGGTCCACCACCCCGGTCTGCCAGTCCAAAGGCACCGCCCTCGATGTCCACGCAATGTTGCAGAGATGTGTCTTCCAAGACAGCCCTACAACATCCAGAGCTTTGAGATACCCAGGGCGGATCTCATCCACCCTCAGAGCTCTGCCACCGCGAAGTTGTTTCTCTGCCCTGAGATTGGACAACCCCCCCCCCCCCCCAAGTCCTGCCCCAACTCTGTTTCCTCCATGGAATACATGGTGGTGGGATTTAGACATTCCTCAAAGTATTCCTTCCGCTGTCCAATTATCTCCCCATTGGACATCAGCAGCGTACCATCCTCACTGTAAACGGTGTGGGCAAGTTGCCGCCTTCCCTCCCTGAGGCGACAGACGATTTGCCAGAGGCTTTTTGGAGCTGATCAATCATCATCCTCCATGGCCTCAATGAACACTTCCCACGCCCAAGTTTTTGCCTCGGTGTCTGCCATGGCTGCACACCCCTTGGCCCGATGGTACCAGTCAGCTGCCGCTGGAAACCAACAGAGCAGCTAGCCCTGTAGGCCTCCTTCTTCACCCTGACGGCTCCCCTCACCTCTGGTGTCCACCAGCAAGTATGGGGATTACCGCCGCAAATGGCCCCAGCAGCCTTGCGGCCGCAGCTCATACCTGCCACCTCAACGATGAAGAGAGGGTCTATTTGGATTCAGTGTCCCCCACTGCCCCCAGGATGTGATTGAAGCTCTGCTGGAGGTGGGAGTTGAAGCTCATCTTGACAGGTTCTTCCGCCAGGCGTTCCCAGCAGACCCTCACTACTCTTTGGGCCTGCCAGGTCTGCACAGCATCTTCCCCTGCCATCTGATCCAACTCACCACCAGATGGTGGTCAATTTACAGCTTAGCTCCTCTCTTCACCTGAGTGTCCAGAACATACGGCCACAGATCAGATGATACGACTATAAAATCAATCATAGCCCTATGACCTAGGATGTCCTGGTTACACGTGCACCGATGGACAGCCTTATGTTCACACATGGTGTTAGTTGTGGACAAACTACGACTTGCACAGAAGTCTAATAACTGAACACCACTCAGGCCTGCGGTTCCTCCCAATCATGCCTACATACAGGCAGAGTCTGGGGGCTATCAGAAAGCCCCCCCCCCCCCCCCCCGCAGCCCTCCACTTCTCACCTGGAGCAAACAACAAACAAAGAGAGAGTCCAATCCTTCTCAAGGACTTGGGTTCCAGAACCAGAGCTATGTGTCAAGGTGAGGCCGACTATATCTAGCCAGTAACGCAGTAACACTCAACGTCTCCCACCAGCTCCGGCTCCTTCCCCGCCAGAGTGGTGACATTCTATGCCCCAAAAGCCAGTTTCCATGTCTGGGGATCAGACCGCAATGGCCCCCGCCTTGGTCTGCTGCACTTCTGGTTACTCCTGTGGGTGGTGGGCCCACAGGGGGACGAGTCCATGTCACCTTTTCGGGCTGGGCCTGGCCAGGCCCCATGGATGAAGGCCTGGCCACCAGGTGCTCACCCACAGGCCCCTACCCCGGGCCTAGCAACAGGGCAGAGCCCTGGTAACCCTCCAGGCTGGGTAGACGTTCTCTTTTTCTTTCTTCCCATTAAGGGTCTTTTGGAAGTCAATGTAAAATATATAAAGGGATCAATCTTTGCGAAAATGAATTCAAATACCCACAATCCCCCAGCACTCTGTTCTCTTCAACACATTTGTACTTCAATACTGATTTATTTAGTTACATGGACTTCTCACACTCACACCAGGAAGGCATTTAGCTCGGCAGATGGAGCAGCTGTTTTGGAATCAGAAACGCCTGGTCCCAACCTCAGAACTTCTCCTCAAGGATGTTGTTTTGTGTTTGTCTGAATTAACATAGATTTCTTGATTATTGTTCTTTATTTATTTTCCTTCATTTTTGCACTTAACAAATAACCATGTTGACTTTAATTGTTGAGTCTAATCTCCAATAACTCATCCCAAGTGATGCAAAATAAATCTGTTAACACCTACTTGGGGCATTCTGCTTTGTGATTTAGATACATGACCTCGAGTTTTAATGATCATTTTGATCCAGGCATTTCTGCTGCCTCCTCTATTTTTATCGGTTTTCCTCCTACTGCTTCTTCTCCTTTATAAAATCTGGCCCTGTACCATCACTCTCTTTGCCCCTCCGGATTCAGGGATTGCTATAAGGAATGGAAGGTTGGCAGTCGGCCTTCAGAGATTGATTCAGGATTATTTCCATTTCTGCTTTCAGCTGAGAGACTAACACACTGTATATTCTCCGCAAGCAACACAAGCAGTCTGTCTTGTTTACAGTGCAAGGCTGTCTGCTCTGTACAATCACAGCTATTCTTCACCCAGGGGAGAAAATCTAATTATAGCTATATAATTATAATAACAGCATTGTTTTGTTTGCTCTAATTAAATGTATATTTTGTGCTCCTTTGGTGCATGCAGACACAATTGCATTGCTGTCTCATAGTGTGTGACCATTTTGATCCTATTTATAAACAGTGTTAGTTGAGTAACTAGAGTTAAAATCCTCGTATTCACTAATAATATTGTATATGAAATGTCTTGAAAGATTTATTCTGGGAAATTATGTCATTCACTTTTTATGCCTCTGCACTAACGGCAGCTCAAACTCTCAGTCCACTCTATTCTTGTTAACATGATTTCTCTGGAACGCCTTGAGGGAATCATTTCAAATTTGGCTCAAACGCCCACTGGTTCTTGAGGATGAAGTGAGAAAAATTGTGGTGGTCAAAGGTCAGTGTGAGAGGCATACAAACACGTTGCAGTATTTCTAGTTTCATCCATGGAAAGTCATTAGTGGCGTTTGTATTATACTTAAATTCTGCTGCAACACATATACTTGAAGGTCCAACCACTGCACTTCCAGCTCTGTTGAAGTGCTCTTTACACAGAAATGCATGTCAAAATGACATAACATACAACATAAAAGCTTTTATTGCTATCATTCATATTCATACATCTAGTTAACATGCATATTATTAGTATTTATTTACAGCAGTTTAAGCAAACCAAATACCTACAGTATATTACCATGGTGCTACGGTATATAAATACATTTCACATGAAGACGTCCCAGGAACTGTGAGGTCGGTAGCCAATGTCACCTTGAGGCATTTTATTGGACACGTCCCACAACATGAAACGGAAAAAGGGAAGTCCATCAGGAGTAACTTTATCCCTTTTTAATTTTCAGTTCCCATGGTGCTGAAAGCTGCTTCAAATATATCCAGGCAATGCTTCCTGCAATGTTCTGTGTCATCCTTTAGTTTCTGTAAATTTTCACACTGTCCTTGAGGATTTGTAACCAGTCCAGTGGTGTCCGTTAGAGTATAAAGTCGCAACCATAGAGCCATGCTAAGGTAGAAGAATCACTGATGCTTCACCGTTGTCATCTTCATCATGACAAAATGTTCCATTTGAAGCCTCAGTGGATTCTCTTTTAGTTCTTTGGCTCCATATTGGCATTCATTTCTTGAACTATTCACTAAGAAATCTATCAAAACTGCAACCATGGTGCTGTATTGTATAAAACCTGACAGTCTGGTATTGTATCTCATTACCCTTTTCAATGTGTCAGTGTTCACCAGAGGAGACACAGCTCAGTCAGAGGCAAATGAACACTGTCACTGTTCAAAAAAACGGAAAATGACAACATAAGTTTGAAGATCCTGACCCTTACGGATTCAGGTGAGACCCCGAAACAGAGTTGCATCATTAACAATCAAAGCATTTGATTAGTTTTCTCCATCATATTAAAGCAAAAAACAAATCAGGCAAAGAAGAAATTAAAGTTACATTTCAAAAACCATGCAAGAAGAAGAGAAAGTAAATCCTATGTATCTATTATCATCAGGCAAGGACAGAATCTAAAAGTTTGGTGGCATATTCAAAAATATATTTAAAAAAAAAACAGAAGCGCTGCAGCAGAGATATGAATTCAAACTATGTCAAAAGGCAACATATTGATAGATACCACCAATTTAGCTTCCTGTAATGTTCACTGCACATCAAATGGTGTTCAATAATGGAGCCTCTGACTTTTGCATCATGGTTAAATGGAATTTAAATGACTGAATATGTTACACTTATACTGAATACAGCAATAAATAAACATGCATCTTTGTTGTTAAACTGAACCCTGTTTTATATCTGAGCTCTGATGAGAAATGTTCATTTGCTCATTGCCTGCATGCTGTTTCTGAATAATGCTGAATCATGTTATTAACATTTGAAAATGCACTTAAAATCTCCCAACGCTGAGAAACTAAACAGGAACCAAGAGGAATGGAAAAATCATAGTGGAATCTTTGGTTCTTTGGTTCAAATCCCCATCAGCCAATAAATCATTGAACACACACACACACACACACACACACACACACACACACACACAAACATAGAAGATGACAGACAGATTATTATAAAAACAGAGGAGCTCCACGGTACTAGTACAGTGATACCTCACATTTAGAATATCAATGACCGTTGGGTTAATGCACAGATGATGATGATGATGATGATGACATCCTGTTGAAATACCAGAACAGTTCATTCATATTCAAATCACGCTACCATGTTGAACACATCTAGTACTAACAATCGCACTTCAGAGAGAAACACTACCATACTGTCAGCATATCTTTGTACATAGCATACTGTCAATTTATATTGAAGACTCTATAATCAACACTCTCAAAGAGTAAGAAGTAGGAGGATGGGGGAAAAAAACACTTATTTCCAGCATAATTTCTTTGCTGTTGATAAAGTCTGATGCATAAAGTCATTTTTTTAAAATTTATTTTAATATTTCTTATAATTGTTGTTTCCATCCACATTTAGGGCCTAATTTCAATTATACATATTTAATTTCATTATTTAAAGATATATATATATATATATATATATATATATATATATATATATAGATGGAAATAAGTTTGTTTTTTTAACAAATAATGTTGTCTTATGGATCAACATGTTAAATCAGGACATTGCAGAGAAAACTCCAAAAGATCCAGCTAGGTAACATTGCATTTGATACTTGATACTAGCCCAGGCTAGTGAGTTAGCCAATGGGGAAGGTTGCTTAATGCAGTTTTTAACTCTTTACAAGGAGTCATTTGTGTACTTTCTAAAGTTAAAGAATTTGACATGCTCATGCTAATGTATCTACCTAAAGTAATATTGATATGTTTATGCTGGTGTGTATTGAAACCATAATAAGTGATTGACTCTTGATTTATTTTGATTTGTTGTTGCTCTCGCTAACAGATGCTAACAGGTTAAATATGGTGGCAGGTTTTGAGTCTTGCTAGGAAGTGTGTGATTGGCTGAGAGTTCATTAGGTGTTGACCTTATGTTTATGCTGCATTCAAGACAGCTCAGAAGTCGCTCGATTAACATCTAGCGTCTTCCTCAGAAATTACCAGTCAGAAAATCATGTATCTCTTCAGAGCTCCATTTTCTCCAACTTGATGTCTCAACTTCAAAGACAGTGGCCTTAGTAATGTAACTATTTTAATGGTACTTTCTAACATTTTAGTGCACAATTTAATGGGTACTTTCGACGTGAAATAGGTTTACGTTTAGCTCTTTGTTGCAATATGTGGAATGTAACAGTGTTCTACATGCTAACTTTTAGCCAACTTTTCTCTTGAGCTAGAGTTGGTCCCCTTTTTGCTCTCTGAGTGAACGCACTGACGTTTCTGGGTGGGAATTCCAACTTCTGCGATGTCTTGATCACCAGATAAACAGGCACTATGACTTAAAAATATTATCTCATAACTCATAACCAACTCGTACTTAATGAATAAAATTAAAAATGATGAAAATTGAATTCACAGTATCAAGATTCACTTTAATAAATAAATAAATAATGGCATACTGTTGCTGATTTAGATGTATTGAAATGTAATGAAATACTGTAATAATCAGTTGATAATGAACACTTCTGTGGTTCAAAAAGTGACGGTGGATTTCCAAAATACAACTAAAGGGACCAAAGGCCACGAAAGTGTCAATTACAGCAGGAATACAGACAGAGAGACGATGTGGTGCACTGGATTAACAATTATTTAGAGACATGTAGAACAGAATGATGTCAACGGCAAGAAGACACAAAGTCAAAAGTAGCCTATTTGCAGGAAAATCAGCTGCATCGCGGCCTGGGACCACACTGGACCCTCGGGCAGCCCTCTGCCATACATTGAATACAAATCATTTTCATTTGGCATGACCGTGCTATTTTGTCTCTTCTCAGAGCACTGCTGTCTGTTTGCAAGATTTACATTATGTTTGATTTGACAGACCATGCCCACTTTGACCATCATGTATAGGGGCCTGCTGCTGGCTTGTTACGCTACTGGAAAGAAATGATTGTCCTTGCATGACTGTTGTGTAGTCTTTTGGGTTGTTTTTCCATCTCCCTTGTCTCTCTTTTTTCCTCCCCTCCTCTCACATCCATTATTTTTCCTATTTCACTCTAGATGTTGTACCTGTGGGCAGAAATGGAAATGAATATAATATCAATCCATCACAACAAAGACTCATAGTGGAATGGGCTTTTGCTGTCCCTCAACGACGGCAGAGAATTCAGTCATTCCGCAGTAAATCACAGCTCCATCGTCTCCACGTGGGGCAGAAACATGTACTACAATGGGTTAATTCAACAAAAATTAAATCATACTTCAGTGGGAAAATGGTTATTTTGTTGGTCTGATTTAAAATTGATCAAATCTCGCCAGTCAGCGTTGGATAGAGAAAAAAATAAAACGGTATCAATTTTAGAGCAATGTCTCGATTCAAGTAAAGGACAATATTGAAAAAAGGAGCTATAGTCACAAGTACTACCTTTTCTTTCTGTATGACCACTTCCACTCATGAATCCAAACGCAGAAACACTCATCTCAGAACTTAACACCAACAGTTCATACATACATTAACTTCTTGTCTAAAAACACGCTGTCTCACACTCTCTAGGACACGTGCACTCCAGCTAATGCTAAAAGTACAGATAATATGTCCAGTAAAGAAGATTAACCATTACAAAGGACAGAGGGAAGGTGACTCTTGAGTAGTTGTCTATATGGTGGGGGTTCTCCACATGACAACAGTTGATGTAGCGGAGCACTTTGCGAAGGGTGGCCAGAACAGTGAGGCACCAGTTGGTGGGCTCCGGAGGGGACGCCTCAGGCTTGGGCTCACTGCCTGAGGGGCTGGATGGGCTAACACAGAGTTCTGTGGAGGCGGGAGCAGCAGGAGGAGTTGAAGCAGGTTCTTTGCGTCTCTTGGCTCTGTGACTAGAGACAGTGGTGACGATTCCGTTCATTTCATCATCAAAGTCATGCATTGCGTGGCCGTACTGCGGGGGGCAAAAACAAAAAAGATTTCGCTACATGTAGAATAACATACGACACGTAAAATAAAACCAAGATTAATCACTTGTTTAACTTACAAAGAAATGCAATGACGACGATGATGATGATTATGATGATGATGATGGTGATGACAACAGCAAAGACCACAACAGTGAACGACAAGACAGCACAGTCCGGAGGGTCTCACCATGAGCATGTGTGAGTCGGCATAAGTGAGCGTGCAGAAGTGGGCCACAGCGTACTCAATGAGCGCTCCGAAGATGAAACTGAAGCAGATTCCCAAGTACACATCGATAGCCTTGATGAAGCAATTGGCGTTGGGCAGTGACGTACGGGCCCCCATCATCAGAGTGGTCATGGTCAGTACTGTTGTCACTCCTAATGCAGAAAGACACACTGATGAATCAAAAATCCTTTGACCTTTACTGTTACAGTATAAATAAAGGTTAATAATCAGGAACACAGGGAAAGTTCTGTTTTTATGTGACCGGGTCTCTCTTGGAACACAAAAAGACTGCCATCACCAACAATGTGTGAAAAAATAATGACTTGCTTGCAAGGGCGGACCAAAAGTAGTGGCCGGATCTATTTTTGGATTATATTATCCCAATCCCGTATAATCTACTATTTTGGGATTATATAATCCCAAAATTGTCATGGCTATCAGACACGAAGCCAAATCAAACATAATGAGCACACAAATAAAAACTACCACTGCAATAAATAAATGAAAAGCAAAATAGTACCGAGAAAAAGGCTCAAATGCTATTGAATATTTTGTGTTAACAAATTTAAAAAAAATAACATACAGCACCACATAATATCCTACATAAAAGCTGCTGCAGTGCTAACATAACCCTGCTAGCTGCTGCAGTGCCAGCCCAATTCTGCTAGCTGCTGCAGTGCCAGCCCAATTCTGCTAGCTTCTGAAGAGGTGATATACGTTGCTATCTTCTGCAATGCTAACATTTATAGTACCCCCAAAACAAAATGAAGACAAAAAGGAAATCGTAGTTTGGACAGGTGAGCAGCAGCAGGTTGAAACCAGGGGTAAAACAGGAGGCTTGTCCCCAACTGCTGGGGCCGAGCATCATGACAACCTCCTCGAGACAGAAGAGAGTCAGCCATTTAGCGTCAGTACTGCCAATAACACAATACCAATGGCGGCAAGTTTTACTGGGTGAGAACTTGGGGTGATTTTCCATCTGCACAGGACTAAAAATAACCCAGGACAAAGGCCATGCAAAACATTTTTCTTGCTTCAACTTTGTGAAACACTTAAGTTCATGACTTCTCTGAGCCTGAATGGCATTACTTCATTGCCATTCAGGCTGCAAAGGAAAAAAGCCATCCACAATCATAATGTAACTGAAAAAAAAGGTTTCCCTTCATATTCTAGTGTATTTTTCAGTAAATACAAAACACTGAAGAATTTCCAAACTAGCTGGGTTACTCCTAGATGGGAAACTTAATGAAAAGTTGTTTTGACTCTGTAACTTCTACAGACAAGAAGAACATAGTACACATTTTCGAGACTTCCTTATGAATGTAAACCATCTGGATGCTTGCCTGTAATTCTCAATTTGTTATTCTTCAATAGCTAAGTGGTGATGTAATCTCTTCTTCCTGTCCTTTTGCTCCTGCTTGAAATTTTTCCTTTTAATTCTGAACATTCACATCGTCTCAACATAGCTTTCAGCCCTACATGTAGAAACTCTTCGGATATGCTATTAACAGCTCCTTTACCATCTATCTATTTATCCCTGATTGGAAACAAGTAAATGACTGGATTTTTTTTGGGGGGGGGGGGGTGATTTGGACTCTTCCATCCATCACATGACTATCATTTCTGAATTTCACCCTGATCCACTGAGTCCTCACATTTACAACCTGTCTGGAGCTCTGGTGCTTGTTAAAAGTCTTTGAACAATTGAGGAAATTAACAGATATATTTCAGAATTCCTTTTAACTTTATTTTTCAAACCATCACTGGTTCAATCCTCAGTTCCCCCGGTGACCATGTCAAAGTATCTTTGAGCAAGATACTGAGCTCCTAATTGCTGTGAGGGCCCTGCGATGGACTGGCGACCCATTCAGGGTGAAACCCACCTTTCGCGCAATGAGAGTTGGGATAAGCTCCAGCTCCTCCACCCCCCACCCACATGACCCTTAACAGATAAGCAGTATAGAAAATGGATGGATGGATGAAAGAAATGCATTTTATGCTGTTCTCATAGTTGTACAGTAGCTAATGTGCTTGAAAGAGAGGTGATTAGCTCAGCACAAAGTCTGGAAGCACAACAAAACAACGTACTGCACTCGTGCCAAAGAGTTTTTGAAATGGCCACTATTGTTTCAAAAACTGAGTAATTAAGTAGTTGTGCACAAACTGAAATGCCTAGAAAACAAGTTTAAGAATGAGCTCTTTCTTCATCCTGACATCCTGGAGTTGCCTGGCAACCTTACACTGATGTGAACAAGGAAAAAACACAAAAAAGCAAACCATCCCCTGAAACTATTGAAATGAATTCCTTTATATCCAGTGCGCCATGAAGTAGGATAGCTTCAGGTTGTGTCGGTTTGAGCAGTTGGTGTTGATGTAATTCAACAGAGAAAATCTATGTTGGGATGTTCCCGCTACATAAAATCGTGTCACAGATGCTCTCTTCAACCCCCAAACCAAAACCAACAATTGTTGCCCGCAGTTTGGATTCTTTAGCAACAATCACCAGTGACTACAAAAAAAAAAATGACAAAGCCATCTGCTCAGGATGTTTTGGTTCCTCCCATACCTATACAAATACGTGCTGGAACAGAAGACAGGGAAATCCAGAAGGAGACCCATGAAAGGACAACCAGCAGGCTGGAGGGGACATACGTCTCCAGGATGAAGTAGAGGATGCTCCTCTTTAGCTCAAAGTGGAAGACCAGCTTGGGGTAGTGACCTTTGAGAGGAAGGGCAAAACTCTGTCAACGACTATAACAAACATGCAGAGTGAACAGTCCAATACTGTATGTGATGTGATACACCACTTAAACTTTACAACATTCATATACTTTAGGAGTTTAATTGTCCCTGTTAATTAAATTAACGTAAATTGAATCATTTTTCAATCAAGTTTCCTTCAGCACCATGAGTGGAAGACACTTCAAAAAAATATTCCTTTTGCAGCATATTGAAGTATATAATGCTGTCAAGAAAAACAAAATGTTAAAAAAGACTGTTAAAATGAGATGAGGGCTGCCCAACAGTGCAAGCTCATTTCATGGGTTTTAGGACACATTCCGACACCACTGTCATTGAGACAGGTAAGTAAAAGGTCTTCAGGAAATTAATGTACATGAAAAAAATACCCTAAGGTGAGTTAAATGTAGTGTGTGTTCTTATAGTGGCTACATAGTGAGGACCAGAATATGTTTTCAACAGAGTGAAGACATTTTTGGAATGTAGGGATATTTTGGCCAGTCCTCACAATTTCAAGGAGCAGTTTGGAGGACAAAACTAGATTTTAGCATCCAAGTAAGACTTAGGTTCAAGCAGGGGTGAAAGTGAGCCAGAACGGGCCGGAGCGTAGTTCCGGTAAAATATTCACGGCCGGAACAGAGTTCCGTTAAAAAAAGGAGGAGAAGGGAGCTGTCAAAATCCCATATTAAATAAAGAAAACGACGTCTGAAGGCGGTTTCACTCTGAACGCGGCAGACGCCTGCGCCTTGCGCGTTCAGAGTGAAACTGCCTTGACACGGAGTCGTGCCCATGAGCACATCTCCGCATGCGAGGCGTTTCTAGTTGGCTGACAGACGGACACGTGGGTCACGTTACCAGAATTGTTAGTTTTGATTGGTTAAAACCACACGTGTTAGACTTTCACGGAACGAAAAAAGAGAAAGAAAACAAAACAGAGGGCAAAATCAAAGAACTAGGCTGCTGGCTACCTGCTTTGGCACAATGCAACGTAAAATAAGTGACATGGTTAAGCGAAAATGTGACAGAGTTGAAGAAGCAAGAGAAAAAGTTAGCTAAGTTAGACCCAAGGAAGATTCAGACTCAGAGCAACTCATTGATGAGAGTGAGTTCCAGGGAGAGACTGTCTCTGAGGAGTCTGCCAGTGAGAACCTACAAGAAGAAGAAATCATTGAGTGACATTGACGATCTGTTTTTTCATGTATGCATGGCTGCCTGTTCCCTGTTGTTAGCATTGTAGTGGGCAATTACTGTAAAGAGCAGTTTTCAAAGCATTTCCAGGGGTCGCGCGGGAATTGTGGGGCGATGGGGGCTGCAGTTGTGTGGGGAACAGACACTCGAAAACTGTAATAAAAATCACCCAAAACGATAAAAAAAAAAAGTAAAACTTCGTCATCGGCGGCACTTTTTTTTTTTAACGCGTGCGTACAGTTCTGGCAAGACTTTTAAGTCACTTTCACCCCTGGGTTCAAGTAAGGTTTGGTGTGAGGATTAAGGTCAGGCATTGAGTTGTGGTGGTTAGGGTTAGGAGAAGGGGTTATATCGACCCTCAAAAATATAGGTACAAGGAAGAGTGCGCATGTGTGTGTGCGTGTGTTACCAGTTTCATAGATGGCCTCTGACACAGAGGTGTAGTGGTCCTCCACTGTGTACTGAGCTAACTGAAGAGTATCAAGCCCACTGACAGACTCGTTCCCTCTGGTCCAGTAGAACATGACGTCATTGATGTTGTAACCCCCTTCAGAGAAAACAAAGAAGATTACACAATACTGGAGTAGTCACATCATTTCTACAGTCGGTGCATCACTTGAGCACTAACCTGCTCCATAATGACTGACAATGGTGCTAATGAGGATTTTTATTGTGTTTGAGTTATTATGAACAGCCTCTCTCATGATTTAGTATCCTGGGTTTATAATCCATAGTTGGTGCGGAGAAGAGAAGCATTTTCCATAGAAACTTTGTGAGTAAATTAGATTAAGAAGTCATGTCAGGCCCATAGAGTTTCACACGCAAGTGCATCTGCTGTTACTACACCACCTGGAATTATCATAGCACATAAGCACCTGCATTAAGCTTTAAAAACACTGTTAATGTTCAATGTATGTAGTTGCAGTCACCGTGGAAACAGAAGATCCTCCTGGTATTCACATTAACACAGTTTGACACACACAGATCCAATAGCTAGTGTAAATGCATTTCTGGTGTTTGCTGAAGTCTTCAAAGAGGACAGAAGAAAAAAAAAAAAAAAAGAAACCTCCTGATGAACTCCTAATAGACTAATCTTGTCCAGAGAGACTTCATAACCCAGATAAAAGTTGGAATAAGAGGGAACTGAATCAAAGATGCCACAGCTTTGGGTGTTAGAACAGCGGGAGCAACAAATACAAACAGATGACAACATTTGTTCAGCTTCATGAGTCACTGTGAAGGGGAAAAAAAAGGTGCGATAACAATGAACCTCTTTGCTGTATTTTCCTAAGTTTATCTGCAGAGGGAGCAAGAGAATAAGGAAAGTGAGATGTGCCGTCACTCCTCTGTAATCTGGAATTAAGGACTTCATTTCTCATGTCTATTGTTGATCAGTGTCCCCATATGAAGGGCAATGGTGACACAGATACCGAAAGGTCCTGGAAATGTTTTTTTTTTTTTTTTTCCCCTCTGTCTCTAATTGGAGGAACTCCTTATTTTCTTGACCTAAAACCCTTGAATTAATGTGCAAACTAAAAACACAGTTGCATGATGGGAAAATTCAACCTGGTCCAGAATTGACTTTTAAAGATTCCTCCGTGAGTTAAATCAAAGCAAAGATCACAACAGATTGTGACAATCCTCCAACTCTTTGTGCTGTCTGAACCCAATAAATATTTTACCATCAACTTCATCTAAACGCTCAGCAGACGACCGCCAACGCGTCTTCCTGTGCAGGGATCCACTTTTTTTGGCATAGCTTTAAAAGAAATAAATCCTTGAATACATCTTCATATAGAGACAGAGAGCAAAGGGGAACAAGATTGAAGGGGAACAAGAAAAGAAGAGAGGGAAAACAGTGGAGATAAAGCAGGAGGATGATAGAGAGAGAAATTGGGGGTGGAAGAAAGATGCAGATATTTAGTCCTGGAATTATTGAAGCAGCAGCGGAGGAAGGATCCATCATCCTCTCAGTTACCTAACATCAACCTCCAGATGTCTTTTTGTCTGCTAAGTGAGACTGGAGCTCCTGTTAAATGTTTTATTTTGGCACGGAGGCCCTGGTGGGCTTTTGTCAAGGATCAGAATTAGCTTAGCCTGGCGGGCTGTCATTGACAGCACAGCGTAAAGCGAGTCGAAATGCAAAGGCACAAAAACGGGAGGAGGGGGGTTCGTTCTTCCTTCCTGGCTTCCACAGACAATCAATCAGGTTGTATAATTTAATCTGGTTTAATCTTGTTTTAATTAAGATGCTTCCACAGCACTGTTGTTAGAACCTAGAGGAAACATGCTGAAATTAGGTAAATCACTCAATGTCATGTAAGGAATATCCAGTTCTTTTACATTCTTTAAGTATGAATTGGAGTTTACAGTATTCTTGACATTAGTTGGGCTTCATATAAGGGATGTACCTGAAGCTACAATATTGTACAAAGGAAATTTGGACAAAGCACAGGAGTCACAAGCAGTAAAGAGGGAAGAGTGTGACTTTTTTGGGAATACACTTCAATTACATTTTTTCTTTTTTGCGAAGAGTAATGTCCACATTTCAGCCTCATATCTGTACGAAAAGATTTTCGCACTGAAAAATGAATCGCCCTCCTCAGAAAACAAAGAATTCATTTGCAACAACGAGCCATTCTTACAGATAAACAAATCAAATAAATCTTTCTGCATCCGGGTTCCACTGCCTTCCAATTACACTGAAAGCTAATTAACAGCTTTGTTTCCAAATCATTCTACAGAGAGAAGTACCACAACATACAGAAGTTTTTGAGATACATAGGAACACTGCTACAAACTATTTCCAGGATCCATTCAAACATATTTGTGATGTGAACTAAACAGCTTCACAAGATCCGGCTCACTTCACTTCAAATTGAAACCCCAAAAGAGATCACATTCCTGGCATAGTAGATATTTCAAACCAAGAGAACACCTGTGTAATATAAAACAGATTCTTTTCTTCATACTTCTGGATAGTAGGTGGCTACTCATGGCTCTTTGAGGGGAGAAATATGTCAAAGAATCGTTCATTTCCAGGAGCAGTTCAACAGAATGGCTCATCGTTCTCTCTGCTTTCTCTGGGACTTGAACATGATAAACATAGACTGCTCATTGTGGCCCAGAAGGGATGGAGATGTGATGTAACTTTGTACTTAACAAGAAAGATGGTTAAATGTTCACAGGATAGGCAAGATAAGACATTTTAGGATCAGCCAAACGATGTGCTTTCACACTTTCAAGATGTGTTGTTGCATTAAATCGTTTACTTTTGGCTATCACAACATGCCAGGCAGGAAATTAAATTTAGCAATCGGCCAATTTTTAAAAAAAAATGGTCATCTAATTTTCTTTTAATTGATGATCCTGCTACCTTTGCAAGGAAATACAATTTCAAAAAAAAAATATAGATGTATATGGTGGTGTGTTGTGTCGAGTGTAAATACATTAAGAAAGAAAAATAGCTTATGACAATGTTCTGGAACACTGGCTCCTCTCACACTGCAACTCTGTTGAACCAACGAAAATAAATCTTCTGAGGGTTTTGCTGTGTGGGTGTGCTGAAGGAGAGTATTAAAACCCATTCTGTGAGCTTACAATAACTTGGATTTTGAACAAATGTAAAACTTCACACAAACACAATTTAATTACTCCCTCAGATCAGGACAGGACAGTAAACTGTTGCTGCTATTTCACATCAGTGAAGCATAGAAGTTCTTCTTCTCTGCTTGTTATTCAGGCGAAACAGCATTCGGCCAGAATCAACGTTTAATGAAAATATTCTCAGTCACACAGTTTGTTTTAATTAATTAACAAATCTAATAAGCCTTTAAATATATTACTACGGAGCAAGGTATGACTATAAATAATTAATTTTTTTTGGTTACATAAAAAATTGATCATATTTAAGTAAATGTATTTTTGTCTACGGCCTCTAGGGCCTTCAGTGAGCCACTAACAAGACAAACTGCACTTGTATTTTTTTTAAAATAAGTTCAATATCCACCAATAGGCAGTAGCTAATATTCTAAATCCTGCATTTTTATGTATCTTTGTGTACTAAATAGAGTAGGGACACATATGTGATGGCTCCATTAACAGTGAGACCTTCTAAAGGGTGCATTAACTGGAGCTGGAGCCAGGAGGAGATTAGCTTATCTCAAGCCTGGAAGCAGGATGAAATGACAATGAACAATAGATGAGCACACGGGGGGGTACAACACCATGACCTGAGACGGCCCCCCACTTTCTGCCTGTGTGACATTATCTTTAACTCATGCATAGATACACACCCTCAAGCAAGCGTGCCCCCCCCCCCCCCACACACACACACACACACACACAAACTAGTTTTAGAAGATGAGAGAAGGTGATCCTGTTTGATCCTTTGGTTTGATCAGAGTCATTTGAAATCTCCCCCCCCACACACACACACACGCACACACGCAGCTTGAAGCTGCTCTGATTTTCTTTATTGACTTTGAGGTGTCCTTACAGCTCTCCAGTTGTAGCGTGCAGGTCTGCTTGTCCATGGGATACTTGGTCAGGTCCATGTTGCAAGCCACGGTGGTGGTAATCCTGAAAGGTGTAAATGCAGTTGTTATTTCACATATCTACAGTAAATGTTATACCTACAGTATTTCTACTAGGAGAGAAGCACGAGCATTCAGGCACATGACAGCGTATCACTGGTGAAGACGAATACGGTCTTTGCTTTGGATTTTTTTCAACCATGTTATAAACCTTGGCTGGTATGTAAAAACACGTCAGACCAAATAATTTGACATACATTTATTCTAACATTTTTAAATGTTACCACTTGATGTTGAGGTTTCCTATGCCATTGGGGAGCAACCAGTGGAGGCAGCAGCCATACACACACAGATTTTTGGAAAGGTCTGATCATAAAGTCTCGATTCTAAAATCTTCAGTTTTTGACCCTTTAAGTTTTAATTATCATCATGGATCCAATGTAAGACTTTTTAATTTGTAAGTGTATCTGTAGTTTTACATTCTCCTTTTTTTCCTCAAATCCTGCTATTTCCTGCTTTATTTTGAAATTCCTTCCCTCTTACGTCTTGGTTGGCTTTACTTCCTGTCCTCATAGGCCTCCCTCTGCTTTTTAAGATCACTTGTTCCTCATTATTTGGTTCTCTTGTAGTTCAGTTGAGCTGTGGGTGTCACTGGTCCTGTCCTGGTCTTGTTTGTTTTCTAACTCATAGTTGGCCTGAGATGTTGCCTGTTAGTGAGCTCCCAGTATTTTTTTGTTATTTATAAAATGGAGTTCTCAGCTCCTCAGGCCCTGTCTGCCGCTGCCATTCTCTTTCTTTCGGTCTATCTTCCTCCTCACATTTTTTTTTACAAAGACTGACATAGAAAGGTGAATGAAATATCAGTGCATTTATGCATTTATTTCTTTGGAAATGTCTTACTTTTGCTTTTTTTTTCCATTTGCTTTTCTAATGTGATAATTATTGCATTTCTTTGCTGATGACTTATAGAGTTGAAGGTTTAGAGTAGCATCTTGGTTCTACAAGCAGGGCCTTCACTACAGTCCTTAAGGAATTTCACAGGTACAGCAACGATGTACGGGGTAAAATGATAGTGTGCTTCTGAATATTGACGTATTTTTCCTCCAGTACTTTAACTGAAGAAAAAAATTTGACTAGGCAACTTTGACTTGTAGTGGGGTACCACCAGACCTTTGAATAGCTGTACATTGAAGTACCGTTTTGTGTGTGTGTGTGTGTGTGTGTGTGTGTGTGTGTGTGTGTGTGTGTGTGTGTGTGTGTAAGGGAGTGGGGGTGGTGAAGGAGCTGATTGGATAAGAAACACTATCAACAGGACTGTGGCTGACGAGGATTGACAAATTAATGAGACGGGTGATCACACAAAAACAGGAAGTAAAGGGATTTCAAAATAAAACAGGAACTGAGAACATGAACTGACATTAAAAATGTCACAACATGATGGATCAAACACAAATACAATACCATGCTCGGCCAACTCATTTCATGTGATGGATATGTCAGATATCAATATAATCAATGAACCAAACATCTATATAATCAACACACCTGCAGTGAAATATCTCATATCAGCTTTCATCTTTGTAGTCCTGGATATAAAAACTGATGGGAATATGAAATGGCACATCACCTTTTGTGGTGTGCTGTTGCTTGAGAGGGGCACTGTGGGTAAACATTTTTGTAGTCCTTTAACTCATCTGTTAATGTTTAAGATCATTGTTGAACTTCATTTGACTAAAAAAAGGACAAATCAGTCCTCATGGTGTTCATTCTATGTCTAATTTTTTTCACCACAGCTATAAAGCGGACCTTCCTTGACCGTAAATGAAGCATTTTGAAAGATCTTCTGCTGAATCTTCCCTCTAAAACTGCCCCACCTACAGTCACCTCAGTGCTTTCTCATGTATTCCCTCTGGCACAGCACTGAAACATTTACCACAGCTGCCCCTTTTCCTCAAACACGTCACATTCCTCACTTCATCCTGTCCCTTCCCACAGCCCTCTATTTCCCATGGCAGCCATCTCTCTCTTGGCTGTCTTTTTTTGGCATGTTTTACTCCCGCTAGCCCTGCTCTCTGACTGTATAACACCCCCCTCCCCTATATTTCTTCAGTAACAGTCAAGCCAACAAAGTGTATACTTCTCTGTATGGAAGCAAAGACCCATGAAGTAACACAAAAACACACACACACACACACACACACACGCCAAGCTAAATAAATCAACAAATACAGCTGCACATAACACAGTAGTTCCACTCACAAACTTGTTATAAATAAAAGCATTAATCAAAAGTCACATGTAATTGCAAGAGCTCGCTGTCATCCATGAAGAAGAGCAATGCAGTCCTTTTCTGTTTGCGGTCCATGATTAACAGAGGCTGAACTGAACTGAGCCGGAAATACCCAGCCCAATTTACTATAACGAGACACCCACACACATCCTCCTCCTCCCCCACGATTGCTGCAAAGCTGCCATTAGGTCAGTAAGGATGTGTCCCATGTGACCTTTTCGAACACTTTGAACACAAGTCACGAGGAAAAATTCAGCAGCACTAAGGTCAGAGCACAAAGGCAGAGTCAAATCAGCACCGCGGACAGCTCCCGTGCAATCAATGGATGAGCTCAGGTTAGATGCGGGAAATCCAATCACTGCAGCCTTAAAAGAGCTGAACTAAGTCACTTCCTGGATCATCGATAACCTTTCTATCTATAAACTGTTGACTTGAACTGATATCAAGTCAAAACAGCGAAACTAATGCGTGTGTCACAGGCTTGTAAAATGCTTGCTCACGCTGTTGCAGTGACTCTTAACAAGGAAGCGTGTTTCTGCTCTTTGTATCATGAAGGCTCCAAAATTAACTTAAAGCTTTTTTGAGTAATGTATCGTATGTAGTAAAAAAAAAAAAAAGTTTAAAAAAATGGTTTTTAAGCAGATTGTAAGTAAATATATTGTGTTTTGGGTTTACAATGATGACTGTTGAAGCTGGGCAATGCAGCCTGATAACTATTGTTTTATCAGATTAGGTCGTTTTTTTATCTATATTTTTGGTTTGTTGTGATAAAAAAAATGTCATAAAAGAAGAATTAAGTGATTAAAAGTATTTATTTCAACAAACCAAAATAAGAAAAAAGAAAAAAAATGGAAAACAAAACTTTGTCATTTCAAACAACCTTTGTTGAGACTTGGAATTTCTGGGTTTAGAAGGCGCAACTGAATGCTCCATGATGTTTTTTGGGGGGGGGGGGCGGGGGTTGTGGATGGGCCTGGAGATGATCTGCAGCTGGAGCTGCTCCGTCTAATCACACCGTCTCAATCCCGCTTTTAGTTTGTTTGGGTGTCATCATGACAAATACCTATTATATTCTTATTCAGGATCAAACATTTACTGCCCATTTGGTGAATTGTCCCATGAGATTTACACATCAAATAGAAAAACTACCCACAGACCCTAAGATCTCAAGCTCCTCCACTCATACTGTGTAATGCAAAATAGCGCTGTAAACACATTATCAGTCAATTTTAACTTCCATTCTTGCCTCTTTATTTTCCATCGGAGCTGAAAAACACAGCTAATTAGCCAAGAATTCAGCTTCTCACCTCAGCGCGTAGAGGACGGTCCCATTAGGAAATATCCGGATCAGTCTGTTCTCCACGGTGATGTCATGGAGAAAGGACTTCTTAGAGTCGACGATAAAGGTGTCAGGGACCCACAGGAGCTCCACGAGCCTCCCATCAAGACTCAGGCTCTTGTTGCCCTCAAACACCAAACGCTCATCAGTCCAGCGCTGGCGGAGAAATATGGTGGCTGTGTAGTCCTGCAAGTTTGAGGTCGTAAGGTCAAAACAGGGCTAATTGACCGCAAAAACGAGTCTGTCCATGATATGCTGACAGACACACACACACACACACACACACACACACGTTGTTTTTGCCAACTGTGACACCCCTGTGTACTTGTTTTGTAGAATTGCACTGTTGTATATTGATGGCGTCAGGTCCCTAAACCCTTCAGCACCTGAAGCTACAGTAATCTGCAGCTTTCCTTCCAGTCAGCATCTCTGCTTTGATTCTCAAGACACTAAACATATTTGTTTGTGCACAAAAAAGTGACATGCGACATCATATGTAGCTCCCTAATCAGTTCCTTCTATTGTGTTGAAATAAGCTGTGCGCGCAGTTTCTCCGTAAACACGTTCAGTGCCAGAGAAATGAGTTTAACGTCTAAACCAATCTGTGTGTGGTGCGCCAGGGATTTAGATTTTTTGTGGAAATGATAAGTTATTAATCAAGTTATGGTCCAACAACATTTGTTTGGCTGCCCAAGGGTGGGGGAGGGTGTTGTTAAGGGTACACTAGGGGTGGACCCTAACCTATGAAGAGGCTATTGAAAAGAGCAAAAATGTTTTTGAAAGGGATGGATTTCCATGTCTGATAACCGATCCAGCACTCAAAGCAATTAATAATGCATTTGTATTGTTGCACTATGCTTCACCTACCATCTAAAAAAAACCAACAAAAAGTTTAATACTCCTAGTTCTATGAAGAAAATATACATGCAGCTTGACTCAGTAACAATCTGCATGTATATTTTCTTAATGATTTTTAGCTGAGCTTTTCACGTTGGAATTAGAGCTTATGGATCATGTACAGTACGTATGCACACACACAAACACACACACACACACGTCAGATTCAGTCATTTGGCAAGCACCGGACCAGCACAACCCCAGGTTTGACTTAACAAAATAACACATTCATTTCAATGAATGAATTAGACCCCATGCGTGGATTTAGCTTGAACTGTGAGTGTCCAGTGGAGGGCTGCTGTACACCTTGGCTGCGTCCAGTCTGCCAGAAATTAAAATATGAAGAAGGAGAAGACGAAAAGACAAAAAAAAAAAAACCTGCTGTGCTAACCCTCTGTAGCTGATTTTTAGAGATGCACGATGATATCAGCACATCATCAGCATCAGCAGAAACCGATCATTTACATAAAATGTATCAGTCTGTTGGCCGATAATTATATCCAGCCAGTTTTACTCATTTCTCCTGATCTTTGCTCATCATGTGTCATCTACGACGAAAAAATGCAGTAAATATATAATTTATGGGCTTCATAATTCAAAATGTTAGCATGTGTTTTCCATCCATCCATCCATTTTCTTCAGCTTATTAAGGGTCGTGGGGGGGCTGGAGCCTATCCCAGCAGCCTTCAGGCGAGAGGTGGGTTCACCCTGGAGACCCTGGAGCCGGAGCTCGGACCCAGAACCTTCTTGCTGTGAGGCAACAGTGCTAACCACTGCACCACCATACCGCCT
Source organism: Aulostomus chinensis (assembly GCF_037954235.1). Classification (NCBI taxonomy): domain Eukaryota; kingdom Metazoa; phylum Chordata; class Actinopteri; order Syngnathiformes; family Aulostomidae; genus Aulostomus; species Aulostomus chinensis. The sequence goes on along the minus strand of NC_141335.1, from coordinate 20,692,408 downwards.
TATGTGTTTTCCACCATATTTAAACATTATACAGATAATAAATCAGCATATCGGATGTCAGCCAAATTGGTAATAAAATGTTGGCATAAAATCCAATATTGGACATCACGAGTTGATTTGGCTCATTTAATATTTTTCCTGGCAGAAAATGTATATATGTAGTTAATTAATTAATTACAAAAATGTCATTAGCTCCTTCTTTTAAAATCTCTTTACAGCCTGAGTTTTCAAGAGCAATTGTTCCATATAAATATTTGGTAAATTGATACATTTCAGGAAGAAGTGGACTGAACCAAAATCCCGATTAGAATGCAGCCACATCTACATCACTCAACTGCCATTTTGTTTTGATTGATTTTTTGTGCCTTAATTGATTTACTGAGGTAATTCATTCAAAGTATGACTCTTCTATGATTTCTGCTGTTCGATCTGCAACATGTGAAGAGGAATTAGTTGGACCAGGCGGAGGAGATGAGGCTAATTCACATTGACTCTGGCAGTTTAAATACTAACTAGTTCACCTACATGCTGCTCACTGCCCCAACAACCTGACAGCTATGCGTGTGTGTATGCGCATAAGTGCGTGTGTGTCTCTGTGTGTGACACAGCTGCAGATATTCACACAGGAGAAATAGAGCAGGATTTGGAGGTATTGGAGCAAATTAAAGAAGCTGCTTATTTCAAACGGAAGATGCAGCAGAGCTTGTTTGACTAGGAGGATATTAGACTGGAAATTGCCTGTTGGCCCTGTAACTTAGCCTAATTTGTTGACTGTGTAAACAAAATTTAGCCCCAGAAAAAAGATGTTAAACATCTGTCAACATCTGCAGTATAAAATCTGTTGTGTATTAAGCATCCTGCCCTGGTACCCACCCACCACAGCCATGTCCTCCCCCTGCCAGTTACTTTAGAGCTTAACATTTATGGATCTAATGAGTGAGGAACTGAACTGAACTGTTTTAAAATGATTTTCTTGTCAATGTTGTGGCTGGGCTGAAGAAAAAAAAATCAATATTGCATATAGCCCATATAATTCATCTTTCTATATATATATATATATATATATATATATCTCTCTCTCTCAGACCAACTCCATTCAGGCCAGTTCCCCAATGAAGCCAAGCTCAGACCCCTAACCAAACCAAACTCAGAGGATGGATCCCGGGTGAAGACGTTTGAAGGTGACCTGGTGCTGCATCATCATCATCATCATCATCATCATCATCGTCCTCATCTAGCTTGAGTAGCCTGAAATACTGATACTGAAATAACTGTTGCTTGAGTCTGGCACAGCGACTTGTGATAGATCTGTGACAGAGGCTGGAGAGTGAGTTGTAAGCTAGTTTTGCTCTGTCAAAGTACAATACAGTGACAGTATGTTATCATGTGCACTATTACTACAGTTTACATTGAATTAAAAAGTGTTAGTACACCGTCTTTGCTTCTTGTAATCAGGGTCAAATGTTCACATCTGACAGAGCAGCAGCCCCAGCCTGGCCCACAGTGGACTTGAACATGATGTGGAACGTTATGATCTTGTGGTCCAGCTGACCTACAGTACAAGGACACTTTTGCTATTGTAGACAGTGAATTAAGGTTTTTTTTTAATAATAGTGCTGTCATACACATTCCGAGCCCATATTTACTCTCAGCTACATCGTCATCCTCAACAATTTGAGAGACGAGTTGACTTAATGTTGCATAAAGAACCATTTATTTTGGGGGGGGGGGGGGGGGGGGACCTGAATGGATGCATTTATAAGCGGATTTCCCTCTGCAATTATTCACATCAAATATTTCTTTTATTCAATCAAAGTACCAAAAAAAAAGATGATTTTTTTGCTTGAGAATAAAAAGGGTTAAGTGAGGTAAATAGACCTCTGAATCATAACAAAGGAGTGCATATGCAACCCTCGTCTTACCATGTTGATCTCTGAGATGGTGTCAATGCTGGCAATGTCCAGGCTCATGCCCACTGTTACAGGACCGTCTAGGAAGAAAGGACAGACTTTCAGGTCATCAAGGCAGCGTATGGAGTGGGTTGTGTTGTATAATGAAAGGCTGTTCAAGGACAGCATATTCAAAAATGATAAGACCCCACATCAACAGCTGCAGTCTGTGGAGTTTGAAGCTCCTTGTGGGAATTAGTTCTCCCTGATTCACCATCAAAGAAGGCCAACTCCACCATTGTCCTCGCTTTCATCTTCTCCTTCTCTCTCACTTATCAATCTTCGCTTCTTGGAGAGAGATTAATGAGCTTCTTGTCATAATGCGGATACGTGTCTTTGTGTGTGGGTCTGTTGCCATTATGTCATCATGAATATCACAGCCAAATCAACAATGTCTGGCATCACCATCAAAAGGATCCTACATAGATAGATGTATGTTTAACATGTGACAGAATTTTGTCTGACATCTCATTAATTTTATGATGGGACAGTTTCCCATCATCCCTCTGGACTTTGGACTGTCATGTAGCCAAAATTAACTGGAAGTGATGCTGATTGGGGGGTAAAACTACTGATGCAGTGACGGGATGTTACAGTCTGTACAACACCATACATGTAGATGTCGCCACTATTCATTGGAGCGATGTGTCAACCTGGCTACCATGTAGCATATGATATGTAAATATTGTATATATTTCATGTGATACCAGAGTAACTGGAATTACAAGTTTCCAAATGGACAAAAGAGCAGCTGAGCTAGAATAATTTTGTAAACTGAGTTGTTGCTGTCATATATAGAAAAAACATGGACCAAAGTCAATGTCTGCCTAAAGGTAAGTCCACTTTCTTATTTATGCATGTGTTGAATATCAGAATTACATAGATAGATAGATACTGTAGATAGACAGATATTTCAGTCTTCAATGTGGTACAACAGCAACAGGTATTAGTGACTTGTTAAAGACTCAGAGCATTAAAATGAAACTCAGTGTCCACGTTGTTGACACATTACCATTCAAAAGCTGATGAGCACGATAAGTGTGAAGAATTACTTTCTAACATCATGTTATTATTGTGTTTGAACCCAAACATGGGAAAATAAAGGAAAATTGTCGTACTTCTCAACCTGGGCTCTAAGAATTTGAGACTTATGACCTCACTTTTCTACTGTTGTACTACATATACACTTGTGATTGTGTTTACCGGCACAGAGTGTGACAAATTCCAGTTCCTAAGCAAGCGTGATTGTACTGAATAGTCCATGTTGGTATTGCAGATCAAACAGCGAGCAAACAAAAGCCTAATCATATTGTGACGGCTTCTACGGAGCATGGAGCAATAACAGCATCAAGGGATTTGTAGGGAACGACATCATATCTTTTCTTCTCTTGCAAGTGAATTAGTTGCCTGCAGAAAATGATGATGGTTTAATTTTCCTTTCTTTATTTTCTCCATAACAGTGTTAATGCAATGCTTTATCTGGATGTTCCTTTTATCATTTCATTGCAAAAGTAATTATGAGACCAACCAATTTCAGAGATGAATTTAACGTCAGTTCATATTAAAGCCTTCCTATGCATTATATTTAAACGTGTGTATGTCAGCCCGTATTACTCAGCTGGGACACGCAGGCACAAAATTGCTATAGGAGCCTCTCTCCGTCCCTGTCAAACACACATTTCCCCTGAGTGTTCTGTCATTTCTGCATGTAACGGCAGTTTCCTTACTGTCAAAGAAAGGCCGGAGGTACTTGTTGTATCCTCTCATCAGCCTCTGAATGGTCGGAGGTAGAATCTCTCCTTCCTTCATTTCGGCGTTGAGCATAGAGTTCTCTAACAACCTGAGAAGAAAGAGGAAGAGAGAGAGGGGATAAATCAGAATTATTTTTCATTTCGCTCTCCCGTTGTGCAATCACCAGGTGAATTCCTCCTTGTGGCCTCCTCACTATTTAGAGGGACAGTTGGGTGTCGGTTTAGTCCTGCAGCAACACATGCTGAGCGGAAGGAATAGCAGGAGATTAAAATGGATACGGAAAAAGAACAAAAAAGGCTTGTGATAATTCGTTGGATTACTTTGAATCTCAAGGGTTCAGAGTCCATTATCCTCCCATCTCTCCTATTCTCTAATCACTTGAGCCTTTACAAATTCTGGTGGCTTCGACTAGATTGTGTTTCTTTCTTTCGGAGCACCATCTTTTAAAAAGGCACGTTGAAGTGCGGGAAGAAGATTACATTGCTGGCAATTGCAGCAGGCAAAGAAAAAACTCATTGCGTCTTCCCCAGTGGTACGTGTGTTTGTGTATAAATCAGGCTCTAAATACAGAACGCCTGCTTTGTAGAGAGAAAGCTCCAGGGCACGCGCCATGATGTAAGAGGGGCCGAAGCAAGAATGATCAAGCCATGTGCAGAGGCAGAAAACATTCTGCATACGCTGGCAGCCTCACAGTCCCCTCTGTCACTCGTACGCTGCTCTAGTCAAACGTATGACAACAAGAAAAAGACGAAGGGAGGGAGATGTATTTCTTATCAGCCCACACAGATCTACACACATTCATGAGTTAAGATCCTTCGTGGTCTAAAGCGCCAGCAAATCAATGCAAATTAATTCTGATACCTTAATTTAATCATAAACAAATTAATTGGGTCAAGATGATTGGAAGTGTATTATTCTTTGTGTCTCCTGGTGGAGCTGTTGCCTCCTGTTATACATGTATATTTCTATAAATACTGTCAATGTACAGCTGCACATTTAGAAAATTGGACAATAGAAAACAAATATTCAAGAAATACTTCATCTAAAAAGCGTATCGGGACTTTTCAAATGCTCACAAATAGGTATTTTCAGCTCAAATTTGTTTGTTTTTTTTAAACCATTTTTGATTCTTTTCATCTCCAGAATGAGGAAGGAGTCAGCCAGGAACGTTTAGCTTGAGACTAATGGCACTCCATCGCCACCAACTACAAACAACAGCAAAACTGTCCACAAAACATCCGTTTCAGAAAGTCTCAGGAGCATCATAAAGTACAATCTGCATCATCACAATTCATCCTCAGAAATCAGCAAACAGAGGCAACTCGATCGCACTCATCCAAGGCAGCAACTTTTGACAGTTTTACTTTCACGACACCTAATTATGGGTGTTATTGGAAGGTACAATACAAATTTGGGATAAAATATTGTGGAAAACAAAAATAATAAGTACAAAGACCAATCTCATAAAAACAGATTATTACTATACCATATCACTGGCAAATATTCTGGATATTATTTTGAGCTGGTGGGCTGGATTTCTTCTGTTAGATGGATGAAGCGGGACCTGCATGCAGCAACAAAGCAAGAGAGGCTGGGACTGAATGTTTTGATAATTCCATTGCATAAACTTCAACTTAAACAAAAACTAACCTACAAAGAAAAGTGAGTTACTCAGGTTACTAGCACTGAACAGGATGAACAGGAGAGCGAACAAACAAACTGTACTTTAATTTGGTCCGCTTTCTTGATATTGTTGGATTGTCTGTCCCAATAAGTTCAAACTAATGACTGGACAAGAAACAAGAGAGAGGCAAGGATCTGACAAGAAAACTAACAAACTGACAAGACACAGGTGGGTTAATTAAAAAAGGTGAGAAACAAAAAGACAGGAATCCAGACACAGAAGGGGAGAGAATTTCAAAATAAAACAGGAAGTAACTAAAACACAGTTCAAGCAAATACAAGGGATAAGAACAAACTTAGGAGAGTATTAAACAACAAAAGATCATAACTGAGTCCGCTAAGATGCACCTTTAAACAGTCCATAGCTAAAAACTTACACGGTTCAATACACACATATTTAAAGACGCAAAGAAACATTTCTGGATCTGCTGCATCTATTAACATGGCATAATTTGTCTGTTCCTTCCACAACTTAAATCGATGATACAACATCATTAAAGATTTAGTTAAGCCAGATCAATATATTGTCACCAAATACCAGTATTGCCCCATAAAATTCATTTCCTGTCATTCTCTATATAAAATACTACTTCTTCAATGTCAGAGGCCGCCTCATGGGTTAAGGGAGCATTGAGGTTGGAGATGAGAAAACAACAACTTCACTGCATTTCAGCATCGTTCCATGGTAACATCACCCGATGTCCTCCTTTGCACCGTCACAATTCTTACAGAAGCTAATGGCTTCCGTCACTTGAATGCATTGTAGTTTTGGGCCAAACACAAACAGATGCTGTCATGTTTTCTGGGGGCGACAGTCTCTTTATTTAATTAGTCATCCTGACCCTGTGCTGTGTAAGTGTGACACAGATTCGACTTAGAAACACACAGAAATATCTCAAAACGACGTAATGATGTCTTGACAGACTAAAGTAAACCAGAGTGGAAACGTCGTCTACTATAGTGAATATGAGTGTTTCTGCTTGCCGCAGCTGTGGTTGGAGCTCAAAGTCTCTCAGCGGTAGCCTGGAAATATGGACTGACCCTAGCGGTAGCAAATTTAATTTGTAGCCATGGTCAGTCAAGCGGCACACGGCTCAGGCTCTGAGCAGCAAAACCCAAACTCGGGTCAAGCCAGTCACATCATGTGGGCTTGTTGGTAGGTAGGCTCAACATCATGATGCCAGGTTTGGAAATGTTTTGCAGTTGTAGCTCGGAAGTCCCTGAAAATAATAAAGATGGCTGCTGCTGGCAAACGGCAGTCCCTCGAGTCTGTGCTGGTCTCAATTATGAACTATTTAAAGTTAACCTTTTCCTTGAAAGAAGAACAGAAAATGGCACTTCAGTCATTCATATTAAAGAAATATATTTTTGGAGTTTTGCTGACTGGATACGAGAAATGTTTGATTTATTCGTTAGTTCCGCTAAGGGACTCATCAGTGGAATCCCGTTTGGGATTATTGTCTCGCTGCGACACCAGCAAGTCACAATCAAGTCTCGATAAAAGGGCGACACACCGCTGACAAATTCTGTTTGACTTTGCCAGTGTTATCGCTACCGACATGCAGTAATCTCTCAGCAATACTTACTGTAGGGGTTTCGTCAGTTTTTCGAAGATGCTAGTTGAATGTGCAAGCACGTTCATAATTCTTATCTTTTTTTTTTTCGTCGTTGTGCTCCATAACTTAAAAAATTCTCCAAATTTTCCACAACACACCCTACACGAAACACCTCCACGGATTCCGTCCTGTTGCTCTGACAATGTCGCCTCTGATTGGTTGTAGTGCTATCCTACTGCGCGCAGAGGCCGTTTGTCCTGCCCCTCTGATTGAGCCCTGCCAATGGCGTTTTTCCAGACCAACATCTTGATGTAGGCCTGGCTTGCCAAGCTATCTCAGTGGTAGTTTCAGTTCATGCAAATAAATAGGTAAACTAACAATAAACCTCAACATCCAAATCAACATATCAGTGAAAAACATCTCGACCAACAAAAAAAAAAAAAACAACACGATAGTGCAGAAGGTTGGTTTAATTATAGTATCCTTAGTATCTGCAAGTTGGCTATGATTAGCATTTAGTAGCCTGATAGCAGAAGGAATAAATGAGTTTGCGATTTGTTTATGGCACTGCCACTTAATGGCACCCATCTTAGGGCATGACTGAAAATTCACCAAGAAGTGCATGATTAATTATTCCCTCTGTTTTCTGGACCACTGGCGTCTTCCAGAGAGAGAACAGGTCATTTCGTCAGGCTCCCGTGATCTTGGAACAGACCTTAACAATGTTATTCAGGTTTTTGTTTTGTTTTTTTTGTCTGTTGTGTGTTTTAGAGAGTATATTGAAAAAAGTTTACTTACTTTATCATTTCATTTGGCGCGTTTGTATTTTTCATTTTTCTAGTCACTGACATTGTATTTATTATTGATAAAATAATATTTTATAATAGTTTTTTCTTGAATTATTGAAGCCCCCCCCCCCCCCTCCTAACTGCATGTAGAGTAATTGCATAACAAAACCACTTCCCTGCAGGGCTAAATGAGGTTCTCTCATATTCTGATCCTAAACATAACACTGGCGAGGCAGATGAAAGTGTACACCACCTTTCATGTTTTTGCTCCTGCTGCTGAAACCACCACATGGCTGGACAGATGGACCTCTGGACAACAAGCAAATCTCTACAAAAATAAAAAGGCACAGAACATGGCCTGCCTGTTAAGACCAACACTTGTTTCACCTGACTGAGGCAACTGGCTCCCAGCGCTGTTGCTATGCGGCAGGAAGTCTCACTCCCATGGCTCCCAGCCTGTTGTTTCAGCAGGCGACGGTCTTGGATGGGAAAGCCATGTTAGTGACAGTGGTGACAGCACTCTGCCTCCAGCGTAGTGCATTATCATTCTGGGTCGCCCTGTGTGACCCACGTTACAAACGCTTTTTGCATGTGTGTGCAAGTGTGAGCGCGTGTTTGGTGACCTGCATCAAAAATATGTTTCCGCAGAGAGGAGGTTGGAGGCAAAAATCATGAAAAAATAAACAGGACAAAGTCTTACAGTGAGAGGGAGGATTATGAAAACAGCATGGAGAACGTTAGAGGGAACACAGAACATGTGACTGCAAGTGGTGTGCCTGTCCTAATAATATCAGTTTCCTCTAACTGATAGTGACAGAACTATTCATCATTGTTGTGCATCACTGTCATATAGACTGACAATGAAAGGGCTCTCTCCAGCTCTATAAATCCCCTGACTCTCTAACTTTTGGCTGTCTAAACATTCACCTGCAGACTGGGATGAGACCTCATTTTTCCTCACTGCCAAGAATCCACTGAGCCCTGACAGCGAGGAAAAAAGAAACATTGATCTGGAACGCTCCATGAATCACGCAGGCTTAATATTAATATCCCTTCTTTTGTTATTCATGTGTTTGGCAGCGGGACATTATAATAGGAACCACAATACACTCGCATGCACACATGCACGCAACACACATGGGTCTCTCTCTCCCCAGAAAGAAGTCTGCACGTTTTTCCCAGAATGCACCCTGACAGACCAGCACACCTGCACACCCGGCTGCCAGTGACAAGACAGCACATCGAATGCCCACCGCTGAGCAGAAGCGAGCCACTGCCTGCTAACTCACAGACTACTCCAACATCATTCTAAAAGTAATTGCATCAACTAAATTATATTAAGGTGATTATTTTTGTTTCATACTGTATGTGCTTCAGAATTTGTTTGGAAGCAATACACAGTTACCTACTTCCTCTTTCTGAACCTTTTTTGCCATTGAGATACATCAAATCCTACTTGTGAATGTGTTTTATGCTATTTTATTATCAGATTTTGACCTGTTGCATGCTTGGAATGTCACAACTCCGATGCCAGTCAACCCTGTTTGACTGACAAGCGAGAGCTAAATCCCCTTTGTAACCCACACGTACAGTGACACAACAGATTTGCAAAACACATTTCTAAAAAGCATCCAGCCACTTCAGCTCAACAGTTCGCTGTTGACACAAACACAGCTGCATGACACGAGCTGATCTGACATGGCACTTGAAACAGCTTCATTATCATGACATTGTAAATATACAAAACCACAGCTTGTGCTTCTTGGCCATCTGAACATGGTGAGGAGGAAGCTGGGCAACAGGAAACAATTCAGCAGTCTTTATTTTTGCTTTTTTTTTTTTTGCATCACTCCTTTCATATAGGAATTTTCTCCTTGGATTGTTTTTCTGGGATTTGTCATTGACCCTCTAAACATCCTCTAAATTCATAATAAAAGCAGTTTAGCTGGAGCGTCCAACGGCTGAGCTTTTAAATAATGAGACGGAAGCGTATCATTTGTGAGTGATGGACCCTCTGCTGTTTTTGATGGAAAAAGAATCAGATCATGCAACTGTGAATCTTTGATAAGGCTTTAAGTGACGATCATTAGGAATTAACTTTGAATCTGTTAGAAAGTGTTCATGATTTTTATGATTAATTCTTACAATTGGATTGGACTGTACTCAGTTATGCCTTGGATTTCATTAAAAGAAAACAAATGTTTTTAGATGACATTGGATCAAGAGTCTTTCTTTTATCATCTCCAAAGAAGTGTCTCTCCTCTGCTGCAACAGAATATTATGACAGTGTTTTATCAAGCACACCAAATAATAATCTGACAATACAACAGAGACTGATACAAAATATCTTCACAACAGTCTGTCTTAACACAATTTTCTCTTCAAAGATTAACTTAACCCTCACGTATGAGCCTAACTCCTCCAACTCCGTGATTTTTCAAAATGTTAAAAGCGGAGTAAAGTTTGGAAATGGTGGTGTGAGGACTTCAGTGACATCATCTGTCAAGACAAAAATGAATATTGAGGTGGGGGACTTTTCCCCTCCGGCGTACTGAAGAAGCGAACATCAGTGGTGTGTTATGGAGAAGTGAGTGGGGACAGGACTGGGGCTCAAATTGACACAAACTCATTCGTTATCTTTTGTATCAAGGCAGAGGGATGAAAAGTTGCAATTGCCTGATGCAGCTTTGGATGCCTGGTGCTTCCTTTTATGTGCACAGAGAAGCAACAGACTTGGAATGTGATCACAGATGGTGGAGAAAAACGCACGGGCCCATCGATGTTTGAGCATTTTAAGGCCCTGTTTACAGGACAACGCTCGTGGGTGAAAACGACAAAACATTTTGTCGGATGTGCCTTTTGTTTTAGACAGGAACAGCGTTTTGACGGCCTGCGTTCCCGTATACTCATGTGGGCTTGTTCGGGCTCGTATACTAAAGACGCAAAAGTCTGCTCAGACTTTTGCACATGCGTTTACGTCACATACATGCGCCACTACAGGGAAATTAACAAACATGTCAGATTATTTATATCCGTTGGAACTTCAAGCTGATCTGGAAGCTCTAATAAACATATAAGTGTCTTTTCAACAGTTCTACCAAATCTGTACAGGAAATATTACTGAATGGAGAAGGTGCTTTAATTACCTCTATCAAATTGTTGATGCACCAATTCATCGGAGGTGACCCAGACGGCTTTGGACAAGACCTGGGAGAACCAGTCTATGGTGGGACAACTTTGTGGAAGGAGTGATTGATGACAACTGATGATGAAAACTTCCGTATGTCCCAAGATGCTCTTGTCGCCTTAAGAGAAGAACTTCAACCTTACATTGAGGGTGTGGCGTGCATCCATCGTCATCTTCCGCTTATTCCTACACATTAAGGGTCACGGGGGGGCTGGAGCCTATCCCAGCATCAACGGGCGAGAGGCAGGTCAGGTCGCCAGTCCATCGCAGGGCCAACATAGAGAGACGAACAACCATTCACACTCACAGTCATACCTACGGTCAATTTAGAGTATTCAATCTGCCTAGTCCCCAATTGCATGTTTTTGGATGGTGGGAAGAAGCCAGAGTACCCGGAGAGAACCCACGCAGACACGGGGAGAACATGCAAACTCCACACAGAAAGATCCCGTGCCCGAGCCGGGACTCGAACCCGGAACCTTCTTGCTGTGAGGCCACAGTGCTAACCACTGCACCACCGTGCAGCCCGGTGTGGCGTGCATAAAAAATTGAATTCCCTACATGGATGAATGGACAAACAGGAGTATCTTTATGTTCTGCATCAGTCTTCCATCCATCCATGGGGGCTGGAGCCTATCCCAGCAGCCTTCGGGTGAGAGGCAGGGTTCACCCTGGACAGGTCACCAGGGCCAACACACAAAGACAGACAACCAATTCGCTATCGCAGCCACACCCGCGGTCAATTTAGAGTATCTGATTAGCCTAGTCCCCTCTAGCCAGGGCTCGGACCCAGAACCTTCTTGCCGTGAGGCAACAGTGCTAACCACTGCACCACTGTGCCGTCCGCATCAGTCCTATTTTCCCCAATCTTAGAAATAATTTTGGAGCTTTTTTTTTTTAAGTTTTGTGGTTACGTTTACAGTATGTAGATGGCAATAATCCAACTATTGACCTTATTCTAAATAGATCAAAGTTTTACCAGTGGCTGAAGATGTTTGTCCATTGTCCATTCTTACATGCTACACCTTCCAGAATTTGACCTGAAACTTTTTTTTTCTGCATGAAACTGTCCTCGAAGGTGTGTTTCTAACACTCGCTGGAAGCTGAACAACGTGGCATAAAAATGCAGCCGAATCTCTGCTTGAATTTTACAGAGTGATTAAAGAGTATAATATCTACAATGTGACTAAAAAAGGACTACTTCAGATGTCCAATCCAATTATCCCTTTCTGTGACTATGAGCTTATTTAGGCTGCCGTCCATGTAAACATAGTCACTGGAAGATCCGGATTTACTCCCTGACGCTTCTCAGCCACCACTGAGTGTAAACACTACATATATAACATATATGACATGTGGCAAAGTGTAGCGGCGCAGCCACAAGCGACCTCTCCCACCACACCATGCCCTCTACACCTCTATACGTTGGCTGGCCTATAGGCTATGCTCATGTGTTGTGTTTTGATATTCAATGCGTGGGTGGAGGAATAGGATCAGACGGAGCAATACATGGGTGACAGGGTGGCTTGGAATGAAGGACTCAAACCCTTTAGGGGGAATTTGCCTTTTCAGATCCTGTTTCATGACATAACCTCCCAGCAGACCTTCCTATACCCCCATACTCTTCCTCCCAATCTCCAGTGCACACGCCGCATCACCACTTGCACATTTCACAGCAGATTAATTTAGCTGAACATATCCCCTGCAGAGAGCTGAGTAACGCTCTCTGTGGACCCCCCGCCCCTTCTTCCTCCCACTCAGTAGTGCGCTCAAGTCCAACCCGCTCCCCGCTCTTCTTCTATCATTGATTCATGTCATTCCTTGTTCTCCCGAGCCATAAACTAGCCTCTTCTCCTGTGCAGAAATCCCTGCAGCCTTCGGCATGACATACTGCTCATGCCTCAAAGAAATTCAACATGTGTATTCTGCATGCACACAGGGAACAATTTGATTGAATATTCAGCACTCAGGAGCTGCAGTTTCTTCATATATATTTTATCTATTAATTTGTTGCACATTCGCCACGAAAACTGATGCGCACATTCTTCTGGCTAATACATTTTCATGAGCTAAGGATACTGATTTGACACCATAGTTATTGAAGACTTTGTGTCATATTAACATATGGTTTGCATTTCTTTCTTTAAACTATCAATCAAATTAATAATACAAAGCAGCTAATCTCACTTGATGTGCAAAATGGTCAAATTCCTCCTTGAGGGATTCTTCTAAATAATGTGGATTATGACATTAAATAATGAATGTGGACAGTCATGGATGAATGAGTTATTCATCACAGCATATGAAATTGAAAGTGTCCTCGTTTGACTTTCATGGTCAGACAGTCAAGTTAATTCAAATTCAAATGATATTTGTGTCTTAATTTAGGGCCTGAGATCAAGTGGAAACTACAAGAATCGGCTCATTTTCTCTCCATACAGGGCTGAAGGGACACTGCCTGAAGGTTTCAAACACACTGGACCCTCATGACTTGCTATACTAGCCCAAAGAAATCATACAAGAAGCTTAAAATATTCCTATTTTGAGGGAAATCTTTGTCATAACCACAAAATTTGCAGAAATATGTAATTTCTGAAGATCTGTGTTTATGTAAGGTGATCAGTAAACGATTTCTCTCTCTTGAGAAGTGCAATGTGAGCCTGAAAGTCAAGCTTGCATGTCATTCAGGAACATGACATGTGTGTTGTATGTGTGTGTGTGTGTGTGTGTGTGTGTGTGTGTGTGTGTGTGTGTGTGAGAGAGCGAGAGAGAGAGAGAGAGAGAGAGAGAGAGAGAGATTTCCTGCAGCAGGAGCAAAATCCGACAAGAAGCAATGAAGAGCAATCGTCTTAAGTAGAGAAGAAAATATCTGCCTGTGTGAAATGGACCCAATAAACAAAAACTTTAATTAATTTCTGATGAGTTCAAAGCTCCACAAAGAAAAAAAAAGATACCAGTTATCACCTGATGACTACTGGGCTTGTGTTTTATATTGTTTTTATAGGGATATATGCTATGCTATGATATGAGGTTCTGTTACAGTTCTAACAAGCTGGCTGGCAAAATTATTCATGTTCAGAGGTGAGATAGAGAACAATTGGTTTAAAATGAGAAGGTCTGTGAGAGCCCACTCGCTGGGCGAGGCTGCACCATTAAGCTGGATGTTGAAATGCCTAAAAAAAAAAATACAAGAATAATGAGTCTACTTTGACAAGCAAATTGCATTCTGACATTACTGATCAGCCATTGTGTAGAGGGCAAAATTACCCTTAACATGCATGTGTCCAGCCACACTGCAGTAGACCCTCATCTCCACATCAATGGAAGTATCTATTGCCTCGTGACAGGCGTCTTTGGAGTATAGGTAGAACATTCTGTATTCTCTCTGTCCTCAAGGTGTGCTAGAGGCATTAGCTTCACACTGGACTCCTCACTTGTCAAGTTGCATTAAATGTCTTCTTTTCTTCTTTTGCGGAGAATATTCATTTTTTTACCCCTGTGAAATGGGATTTGAGGAAAGTCGCTGCCGCTCTCATATGCAGAGATTACTCTCAACGCTCCTCAGGGACTTTTTGAGGCGTCCTCAGACCTCTCAGCTACTTCGGGATCCAAGATGCAAAGGCAGGCAAGCTGGCACCACTGACTTAAAAAAAAAATCCTCCTGAGTTCATGTTGCAGGCTTTGTGGATAAAAGCAGCTGTTTCTCTCTTTCGCGCTTTCCCTAGCTTTCAGCTCTCTAAGCCCCTCCACATAGGACAATAGAAAAAGTCCCTTCTGCCGAATACAGAACGTTTACTGTCTTCATAAGCAGTGTGAATCTCATAAAAATGTGACATAAAAAATGGCTTTTATTTCAGGCTTAAATCTGCAGGAGTAGATGCAGTAGATACTGTAAGTGCGTATTGGCTTCATATCCTCTTCTGTAGCTGCAAGTACAGTATGTGCTTGTAATTAACCAACGAAGGGGAAAATTGCATTTGTATGCAAAATTCTGCCAAGATTGCAAGTCTTCATACGCTGAACCATCCTGCTAAGTTTACTTCAACGTTAAAATTTCCTCTTTTCTAATATTTCAGATACAAATCTTAAGTGCTTTGCGACTCTCATTGTTTTATTGACCTGGATTTAGCCCTGGAAATTTATTTTGCTGAAGACTGAAGGGGCAGAGAAAGGTTCGTCAATGTAGTGTTTTACTTTATCACCCTGAGCCAATTAAACTCAAGCATTGCTCGCTTTGCAGCATCAGCTTGTCATGCCCTCTTATGTCCCTGCAGCTTTCAATCATTTACAGCAGCACGATCAGAAACTACCAAGCACCCACTGTCATACGCCCAATGATCCGGGTTACATACGTGCAACCTTTTAGAGCATGTTTGTGTTGCTACTGTGCATCTGATGCTGCTCTCAAGGAACCATTTACATACGAGGGTTCATGTCTGCAAATGTATTTTTGCGTGTCAGGAGGAAAAAAATGGTTTCCAATATTGGCTAAATGCATGCTGACAAAAGAGCAAGTGCAGCACTTACGGCTGTCTCACCCATCAACGACCCATGCTTTGACAATTCAACATGATATCATTCTTCAGTGAGTTTTTCAGCGTGATTGAGCAAAGCCTTCATAAGTCTGCCATGATACAAATCCAGCAGGGTGTGAGGAGCAGCGACGGCCAGCTTTCTACCTAATGTTGACAGATCTAGACGCGAGCTCGCTCACCTCACTTTAGGGATGTCAAACCAATCTTGAGAGAATCAGCCTGCGAGTTTGTGCTCATTCTCCCAGAGTGGGCTGTACCCTCGTGGGTTCCTGGTTGTCATGCAGTTGAGCAGGTCCCTCCCTTTAATATTCAAGAAAATTATACCAAGAGCTGCAAGATAATGCAATTTCCACTGACTGAAAAACACTGATGCAAATGTGAATGCCTCTTGGGAAAATGGTTTAACTGACAAGAAGAGACACAGACTTGCAGGAGCCATCGGATGTGTTTGGCTGAGCTAATCCTTTACTGACTGAATTCTAGGCTGGAGTTTGTCTGGTCTAATTAGAAGCAAGGTCACATTTACAGGATGACTGAAGGTCTGAAATTTATAAGTGACAAAGCATTTTAGCTAAAATCTCCTTGAGTACAAAAATTAGGAAAACCTGGTTAAACAGATTGTAGTGGATGCAGAAGATGACACTGATGGTGCAAACCCAAGTCAGATTTACATGGATATAGAATGAAAAGACAGGCTTTTACAATAAAGATGTTAGTCCAAATCAGACGAGCAGTTGGGGATCATATTACTTTACTTTAGTATGAATAACCTTCATCTGCCACGATATGCCAAAGAGTTCCATGCACGTTTCGTACAATTCCCCACATAGTTTACCCTGAGTACTAATCAGTCCCAAAGCCTGAGTTTGAGTCCAGTCAACAGGACGATTCCAAGTTTCAGCCTTAAAGTCTGCTATGGGACAGAGGCGCCACCTGCTTTAGCATATGATGCAAAAGGTTAACTGAATAACTCAAAAAAGGCACACATACAACATACAGAGACAGGAAGTGTCAAGCAAACAAAGACACACAAAGAAAAGCTTTCAAAATAAAACAGGAACTGATAGAGGCTTAGCTCAAAACACAAGCGATGAACAAGAAATGCAAAGACACTGAGGAAACTCAAGAGCGATGCAAATAACAAAACTAGAGTGCATGATGCAAAATGAAAGTCCAAAACACAAAGTCAATAACTAAATTCACCAGGGTCCTGATGGGACAGTGACAGCGCCTTTGGCCAGTTGTGATGTGTGCAATCAGATTTTATATGGTCAATGTGTCGTACTCAAGCGCCATCGTGTCACAAAGTCTGTGGCAAAACAAACTGGACCTCCAACAATCACAGCTCACCACCCCTCGCAGCTTCTAAGACGTCCACACAGCAGGTAAGATCATGTCACTCTTCACTATAAAAGCTGTCTTTATTTTCATCAAATAATGAAAATTAATATTAATGATGTCATCTGCACCAGTTTCAGTTGCAAGGCAAATAGAATCTTTTTGAAAAGTTTGATTAAATCTAAGGTGATCCTTTGAAGTTGTTCTCAGCACTAAAGAGCTTGAAAACAAGTGTGTCTTTCAACTATTTTTGAAGTGAGGGGGGAATTTCAATTAATTATGCAGCAAATCTTTGCAGGGAGTAATCAACTGAGAAGAAGTGGACTGAAACAATGACACGGTGATTAATGCGTACAGAAACTTTCCATACTGCATCCTACAAGTTTGATTTTCAAGAGGGGATATCATCAAAAATACATTTTACGCTTCTGTGGGGGGTTTTTTTGGTTATCATCTTTTTTTTTTTTTCATCACAGTGAAGCACCATTACTGAAAAAAAACACTTATTAGCCACAAGGAAGATTTGAACCACCATAAAAGTCCCATCAGCAGAATAATTAAATGTTTTCTTAGAAAAAGAGTGTTAATGGATCCCTCCAGCACACTGTCCACACATAACTGACAGGAGAGTTATGCAAATGTATGCTGCATTGAGAGTCAAAACAATGACTGACAGGAGATGTATTTGGATGTTTATCATAACTTTTCATTAGTAAATATGTTCATGGGCTTGCTAATAATGCTTGTTTGCTAAAAATAGGGATGCACAACAGATTGCATGGCAGACTGATTAATCAGATAATGTGCAGACATGATTGTTGCTAAGCCAGAAACATTTAAAGATCAACCGCCCACTGAACACACTGTTCAAATATCCACAAAGCTGTCAGGGCCAGCAAACACTTTCTCACCAGCCTGGGGTCTCAAATTAAAGGATGTTCAAGAGAGCTGAGCTGCTGCTGGCAAAGAACAGACGAATTAAGTATATTTGGCGGCAGTATTGTCACGTTCCTAAGATGGCACGTTAAATCAACTCTCCAGGGTCTCTCAGGGTTAGTTGAGCAGTAGCTGATAGTCTTTTAACACATCGGAGATTTGCAATATCACAGGTACAAGAATATCTGCAGGACACACAGGAACCAAGGGACTGGCATTGTGTAAACTTGTTCTCAAGGCATAGAATATCCTAATACAATGTCATGTAATGCAAAACTTTGAAAATAGAGTCTTAAGAAGATGCAAGGTTATCTATGTGTTCAGTTGTTGTTGATGTGAAAGCTCAGAAACTGAGGTAATTTGGCACAAAGTTCATGTTGGTGGTCAAAGGCCAAGGATACTGTCCCTTCACATGTGCTTGATCTCTCCCCCATTTTTGTTACCATATCTCAGTGGTACCCTAAGGAATTTTCTTCAAATTTGGCAGAGACATCCTATTGGACTAAAGGTAGGAATGAAAATGTTTTGGTGGTCAAAGGTCAATGTCATGGGCCCTTCACATGTATCTGACCTTGTCTTGCTAAGGGGATCTTTCAGGAATGCATTGAGGGAGTTTCTTTGTATTTGGTACATTCATCCATTGGGACTCAAGGACGGCCTAGAAAGAATTTGGTGGTCAAAGGTCAAGGTAACCTTCCCTCCATATGTATGTGATTTCTGCCCTTTTCTTTTTTTTTTAATATATCCCAGGAATGTCTGAAGAAAATCTCTTCAAATGTGGCGCCAACATCTACATGGGCTTAAGGTAGAGAAGAAAATTTTGCAGTGGCCAAAGGCCAGAGAAGGGAGGGCACAGACAGATGGACTGAGAAGAATAGTTAGCAGAGTCTGAAAGTACTTGAAGAGCCCTCACATGTGAGTGATTTGTACCTTTGTTTCATTAACATATCGCATACGCTTTGAAGGAATGTCTTCAAATTTGGCACGAATGTTCACTGGGACTCAAGGATTAAATGGGAATATTTTGGTGGTCAAAGGTCAGGGTCACTGTCATTTCATGTGAATGCAATTTCTCTGGATGACCTCGAAAGAATCTCTACAAATTTGACACTGAATCACCAAGACTCATGCATGATTTGTGACAAATTTGGTTGTCAAAGTCAAAGTCATCTAAAAAACTGGGATTTCCGTCAAGGAGGCCCTGGCCAACATTTCAGCTCACCAGCGTTTCAGTAAAGAATCCCAGCGAGAGGCTAGTTAGGCTTCTTCAGCCAGAGAGGGTCATTAGTCAGTTGGGAGGTGCATGAGCAACGTTAGTTGGAAATTAAATCTGCAGGCTGCAAACCAAACATTTTTATGCATTAGGTGAACAGTTCAAAAAGCCCTCCAGGGAAACGGTTAAATTAGTGAGTTTTGTAAAATGGGCATACAGTTACATTGATTCTGTCACATTTAACCATCTACGGATGCACTGCGCTTGGTGTTTACAGCAACATGCTGATTTGCAACACGTCCACAGGAGGCTTTTAAAGCCAAATTGCAAATGAGGCTTCGGTAGGATAACGCGCCATGTTATTTTTCTGGTGAAGACACACTTGAGAATATATTGTGAACACCACGTCCCCCATACAGTAGTAGCTATATTGTACTCTGCCTACAGCAATCTAAAACACACACAAAAAAACTAATTAAACATGCAAAATCCCTGATCAAGCACAAAAAAATGTGTTTGAGCTTGTTTTTTTTTCTTGTGGTTCGTAAAATGTTAATATATTTTACTCAAGTACACTTCAACATGGTCTCTGTTAATTACTAGACAACTACTCTATCACCAGCGCCTTGTAATGAGTAGCTTATTTCATACATTTATTAATGACATGTACAGAGTGATCATGAAGTGTTGGGTGAAAAGCAGCAACTCATTTAAACCAGAAATTTCACAGTTGAACTTCCTGCACCCTCAGATAACAGTTCAGTTTCGCCGAGCGGCTTCTCTTCGACATTATCCTGCGATCATCAGGAAATGAGGCCTGTAACTCTGCGGTGTATCAGACAAACGCGCATGCTTGCTCGCATGGCCTTGAGTGAGAGGTTGTGTTAATGAGGCAGATGCAAAGTAAACCTCTATGATCTTGAGTTTGGCGTCCATCCAGCTGGATAAGCTATCAACTACAGTATGACACCTCTTCAGGCGAGCACATGTGCTTCTTAATTTAATCTTATTTTAAGAGAAGGTCTGGGATTTTCAAAGCTGTGAGGGAGGCAAACTAAGATCTCTGGTTAGTATTAATTAAAATGACACTACAAAGCATTATCATGATAATAAGGGTCTTATCACTGTCTCCAGCTTTGTAGTCTTGTACTGTGAATTGGACCTCGAGGGAATTGCTGATACTGTACATACGGACTTGGTCCTTTCCCATTGGTTACTGAACCACGCATCTAAAACTAAAAAAAGACCACTGGGTCACTTTATATGTAGTTGAATGGCATCTTTAGGTGATTTCTGTAGAGATGGAGTGCTGACCTTTCCAGGTAATCTGTCAGGGAGGAGGATTCTTACCATAGCAGACAGGATATTCCGTAACATTTTAACTTGGAAAAATTAGTTAATTCTGAGTTATATGTCGACCCATACATTAATATCATGCTTTTTTCCAAATATTGCTCATGTTTGTATTGACTTTACAAAGGACAGCAGCATGATACACAAACGTCCTAATACAAATGTTACCTTCTTATTCTATGAGTAGCAAAGTACCAACCATGTTCAACAATAAATGTGGCTTAGGAGTAAGTGTGCCCCCCCAGCTCATGACAGCGCATGTGTGCTGAGATGAAATTCCTCAGAAAACAGTGGTTTCACCTTTTGTCAAGCACTGAAGGAGAGGCTGGGGATGAAGAGAGATTTGGCCTGCTTTCTGCTGGGTGTAGGTGACAAACACCGATGGATTGCTTGTGCTCGCTGGTCGTTAGCTTGTGCTCGCTGGTCGTTAGCTTGTGCTAGCTGGTCGTTAGCTTGTGCTAGCTGGTAGGTGAAAGGTTACTGCAGGTCTGGGTGAGGTTGTTCATGTTGTTAGGGGACATATGCTTCTGGTACCATTGAGTCCAGGAGCAGGGGCCCAATTAGAATCGATGTGTTTCCAAGCTACAACAAACCATACTACAGACTCTACCTATAATCATTGTTCAAGGAAAACTTTTAATGTATGTTTGATTTTAACAATATAACCCAGTAGCTGAAGATCATCGGGGTGGTGAGTATTGTGTTTAAGTCATTCTAGTTAATAACAAGCTGCTCTCACCAACAAGGAGACGCAAACGTGTGCGTGTGGAAGCGTATTGCTGAGAAAATGTGGCAGGACTGAGAAAATTCCTTGCTGAGGGAAAATATCTAACACTGGTACCACGCTGTGTAAAGAGATGGCAGAGAAACCCAAGAGAGGGAAGATATTGTTCTAGACGGGGGATCTACAATTAAACCTAATGAACATGAAAAAAATGTTTTTCGCTTGAATTCACAGCAAAAATAAATATGAATTATAAATGATGATGAATTCAAACTGGTGAGACATAGCAATTACTTACAACTGAAGAAATAAAAGTGGAAAAAGAATTTGGGGAAATTCAGAAGAATTTATTCCCTCATTATTAAACTTTTTGAAGAGTTCCAAGAAGAATAAGAAATATTCTCTGCTCCAGAAAGACTTTTATGTACTTTCTGACACCTAAAATATTTCACATAATTGTAGAGGAGCGGGGCAGCACGGTGGTGCAGTGGTTAGCACTGTGGCCTCACAGCAAGAAGGTTCCGGGTTCGAGTCCCGGCTCGGGCGTGGGATCTTTCTGTGTGGCGTTTGCATGTTCTCCCCGTGCCTGCGTGGGTTCTCTCCGGATACTCCGACTTCCTCCCACCGTCCAAAGACATGCAATTTGGGGACTAGGCTGATTGATACTCTAAATTGACCGTAGGTATGAATGTGAGTGTCACATTCGTCTCTGTATGTTGGCCTTGCGATGGACTGGCGACCTGTCCAGGGTGAACCCCGCCTCTCGCCCGTAGATGCTGGGATAGGCTCCAGCCCCCCCGCAACCCTTACTAGTAAGGAATAAGCGGAAGATGATGATGGATGGATGTAGAGGAGCTCAAAGAGGAAATGTAAAATCGGATGTCTTTTATAAACTGCAGCTGCAGCTGTTATTTCTAACAATCTTCTCGTTAAAAAAGAGCCTGGAAACTTGGGGGGATCACTGGCCAGTGAATGGCTATATTAAAGTTGGTTTCAAACACAACATAAGAAAAACTGTTGCTGTTTCAAGCCATTTTGTGGTCTGACGTCCTGTTTTTTTTTTTTGTCTTTCAGTCAGGCTTTAAACAGCCGTGACTTCAGCTGAGAAACGTCAGTGGTGTTATCGTTTAGTAATCCTTGAGAAGTGACATCAGCCTCCAGCATTAACTTGTCAACTCTGAAATTCACTCTTTCGAAATCAACATGCCAAAGCACTTGTTGTTGGAGTCCAATCTCAAAGACTTGTACAGTTCAGACTGCAGAGCCGCTTAAATGTTGTTAATTTGAGTCCCCAAAGCTTATATTTCCTTAACAAATCCTCGTATGCATATATATTTCTGTCCAGACCCTCTTCATTTACATTTGCAATTGTATCCCAATCATCAGAGGTGATGTAATAATTTCAGCTGTAGGGTGCACTTATCTCTGGTGACAATCGTTTAAAAAAGCTAAAACTAGAATGGATTTCTACACTTGAGGAAGTCGTGTCTCTCCATTAACAGCAAGAAAAGCATCGTGTAAGCCTTTAATCTGCCTGTAATAGGCTTCAGTAAAAATTCATCCACGCTTTCTCTAACCAGTGCTGTGAAACCATCGGTTTGTTGTACATACAGTATTATGGCGCTACTTTATATCATTAAGCCTCTATTCAGAGAGATTAAATAAGAAAAGAAGAAGGCTGTCTGCTTTAAAGTTGCAGCCTGCATTTGGAAATGAGAGGAAGGCAGTTACTTTGGTGACAAAATCATAAATAAAACCTCTTCATCCTGACTAAAATAAAGAAATTCTGTTAATGCTGCACTGAAAATCAAACATGCAGAGTAATCTATCGCAAATGGTTTATGCCATCCTGTCCTTGCTGGAGGAATGAACAGATAGGTCGTACACAGAAGTGGTGAAAAAGACCTGTATTCATTTTTAAAAGTCTGATGCCATTGAGTGACCATAGTAATAATGACCACACCTTAAAGGAGGGAAAACTCTGTATAAGGAGGTGGAGGGAGCGGTGGAGGGACTGATGAAAAGGCGACTGCAGCAGAGGAGAGTTGTGATGGAGGCTGTTAGGAGACGGCTGATTTGATGGCTGCTGGTGTTTCACAGCTTTTTTTGATGGAGTTTTAAATTGTTTTGCTGCTGACAGGATAGGTGGGCGGCTTGGCTCAGGGGCAGAGTGGGAACCGAAGGGTCGCTGGTTCGATCCTCGACCCCGGTGACCATGTCGAAGTGTCCTTGAGCAAGACACTGAACCCCTAATTGCTCATGATGAGTAGGTTGGCGCCTTGCATGGCAGCCTCCACCATCAGTGCCTGAGTGTGTGTGTGAATGGGTGAATGAGATGACACTGTAAAGCGCTTTGAGTGCTGCTAAGGTAGAAAAGCACGAGATAAACTGAGTCCATTTACCATATGTGAGGATATTCCTTGCCATAAATTGTGAGGAGATATCATAACGATGCTCATTGCAAGTTATTGTCGTTGTCACATGGACTTTTTGAGGAGGTGTAACATCTCTAATTTTATAATTTTAGATCCGCTTTGGTGTAGCTATTGTCTGTATTTTGTTTTTCCTCTTTAAAAAAACATACGCCACCTTTAATGAATATGTTGCACGAAACCACATACAGTTGATGGCTTTGATAACCTGATATAAAATTCCTTTTGAAATATACTCATACAACAATTATGCACACAACTGCCACTCATGCGACCGATCGCTTGAGAGCTTTGATTCTGGTAACACGGTTAATTATGACAGCAAGTACGATCAACACGTCTTTTCGAAAAACAGGGTTGCAGCGATACACTGTTTTCAAGGTATATTCCAGTGGGCCTCATTCATGAAACCTGATCTTGCACACAATAGATGATTTCAACCTTAAATTTAGTTTTACAACCGCTATTTGTAAATGCTTGCTTCCGTGATTTGTTGAGTACCTGAATCGACAACCAGCCGAGCTGGTAAAGACATTTAATCCTCCAGTAAGTACCTCAGTCTATATATACTGGATATACTTGGTAAAAGGCTGTGATAACAGCAGTGTAACGATGCAAAACCGAACCATAACGACAACCAAATATAAAAGCAGCAGCTTCAATTTGCATGCAAATCGTAATTTTTTTATTTCATTTTTTTGGTTGTACAAGGAAGCAAAAGTTAGACGAGGTAGCATGTATCTGCACGGATGGATGTCATTCTCCTGCAGGGAAGGCTGCAGGCACTCGTGGTTATAAATGAAGCAAAACACAGTAGCAACAGTGTTTATTTTATATTTATTCATTTCAGCTAGTATTTTTCTCTTTGTTTTGCTGTTATTTATTGGGTACATTTTTCTTGCCTTAAATATATAAAAACAACAACAACCGTGCATCTCCTGAAACGTTTTCCAACCTTAATAGATTTGCTTGCTCCTCTCAGGTTTTGCCTTTTTATTTAAATTAGAGGAAAAATGGTTTCGTGTTTCAGACACAATTGGCAATTTGTAAACAACAGAAAAAAAAAACCTGTTTCCTTTAAGATTCATTAGAACTGATATTAACAATTATGTAACCCAGTGATAACTAAAAAAATGATTTAGCTGCATTCTTTTTTCCAGCTAATTAGTCCCTGCTATAGTCATCTGCAGGCATCTGTTTGTATATTCATGCAGAAATAAGCACTTTCTACTTCGATGTTTAAAACTTCTGTTACTCACTACAGTTGCTGACTGTTGGGGGGGGTAAAAAAAAACCTTTAGAGCGTTACCTTTCATAAGGATCAAAGCCATGCAGGCACTTCAAGAGGTTCAAACACATCGTTCATTTTAACATTGCCTTGGAAAAGCGTTTTAGGCTAATTTTACACGTATTTATAGGGGTGATTAAAGACACTGCCTTTTTAAAAATAACAAGTTCAGCTGGGATCCGCAGCCTCTTCAAAATCTTGCTTTTGGTCTTTTGAAAATGTTCCGATGTTGGCAGGGCTTTCAGGCAGAGCTACAGGGAGGACGTTATGTAACCCTGGATTGACACTTAAAACACTTACAAATGTGTGTCTTATGGATTCCAGCGACATTGGTGGTGTATTGTGTTCTCAGCATGAAGCCAAACATCAATTTTGCCACGCTGTTCAAACAGGCCATTCATGTCACCATCCTGTAGATGAACGTGTGACTCTCTTGACCCTTTTATGAGTTGATGTTTCTGCGACCGATAACAAGGGGTTCAATTTGCTCGAAAGCGGGGGTCTTGGTAGTCTCAGCATTGTCAAGGTCGCAGGTCACCTTCATACAGCTGCGGGGTCAATGCTGTAGCCGTTGTGTGTTGGTGTAAATGGCTGGAGGACATTTGTATTCCGCTGATAAGACGAGCGCTCCCTCCTCATCACGCTCAAGCTATCAAAGCCTCTGATCTGAGCTCCCTATCATACTCTAAGTGGTTCGCTGATGGGCTGTAGACCGGAGAAAATCCAGGTCTTCACATATGCAATGTCGCAGAGGTCATAATAATTACAAACTGAGTCATGCATCACTGTTTTCTAACAGTGAGTACTGTAGCATGCAATAGTCCTTTTCATTTAAACGTAAACTAAATCCGATGAAGACCAGCGGTTTGATCAGTGAATCGGCTGAATGCTACTGAGGCCTCTTGTCAAAGCAGCGATCCAAATGAATTTCCAGAAATAACTTGTGCTCTAATTTTCTTGTAAGAACAAAAGCCAAATTGAGTTTCATAGAGTAAAGCTGCGTGTCAAGCAGAGGAGGAACCCTTAGAGATTTCAAGGAGAAAGTCAAACATGTTGCATTTAAAATGTTTTATTTAATTTTATGTCGTTGAAAGCCAAGTTTGGCCTGATTTTCTTGCGATTTTACATCTGGGTTGTATTAAAGCAGCCCGCTAATGTAAGCTGCCCCATTTGATTCGGCTCCAATTCAAGGCTGGCTTCTTCATTTTGCGTAGTTTGATAGCACATGATAGCTGGTTAATACTATTGGTGTATGAATGGCATACTTCAGACGTGAAGCACCTGAAGGTAAGTTTTATAATGCTCCGTGATAGCGCTGTCCGTGGTCGCGCGTAGGTTTGAGTGTCAGCCTGCTGGTGCTGAGTGCACTTTTTAACAAATGTGTGTGTGTGTGTGTGGGGGGGGGGGGGGCTGCTGTGAGCTGTTTGTCAGATTTTGTTTTCGTTTTATTGCTACACACTCACCCTGAGAACATTTTTACTTCAATGTGACACTGAAGGTCCAGTGCCAAACGGCCAGGTTCACTGCTGATATTAAGTCTTCCAAAAACATTGTAAGAATCTATGTTACCTGAGAAAAAGAACTGCAGTTTGTATTGCAGCAGCAAAGGTCAGCCAGCATCTCATGTTCATGCTGTTATTTGGCTGAAATTCCTTCTTTGTTCTTCACCGTTGAAAAGCTGAGCCCGTGGAGCTGCTACCTCATCTCAACCTGCTTATATAGGGTTGTTGGGGGGGGGGGGGGGGGGTTTAACCCAGAAAAACAAAGAGTAAATCTGAAAGGGGCCCAAGGAAAACTCAAAAAATGTTCACATTGTGTTGAATCCGAAAAGACTCAAATAGAAAGAGAGGACCAACGCTGGCAGCAGCGTGACGGTCTTTAGGGAGCAGCGAGCTACTGTCAACAAGAGCAGCAAGACATGCCATTTTTCCTGCATCTCACACTAACCTTCTGTGTCTTGTGTGGAAAGGAGATGTTTGGGTTTTTTTTTTCTTTTCTTTAGCCCTTTAAGGTTTGACTCACAGTGACGCTATGGTTGTTAGGTTCTTGCTGAATCGGTATCAAACAGAATATAACTGAGACTTATAGAAACCAGTGGACAGTTAAAGACATCTGTATTTAATGACTTTAAGGGTGATTGGTGCAGATGAAAGCCACTGAAACACGGTTACACGCACGAAAAAAAAGAGCTTTGACCAAAGTGTCTGCAATGAATAGTCGGCTGGTGAAGGAGAGAGTTCTATAATCTCAAAACAAGTCAGCACCGTTGAATGTCCGGTTCCCTCATCTACCAGTCAAAAGGCTCCCAGTTAAATACCTAAAATAAAGTCTGCGGTTCAAATGAACTTAGGGCATTTAACACGGTGCCTGCTCTTTTTCCAAATAAAAATTCCTGACTTTATCCACACTTTTTCAAAAATCTATATTTTTTTCCCAAGACCTTAAACTTTATGTATTTTATACTTGTGCACTTACTTTTTTGGTTGAGATTGTACCTGCTGTGTTTAGTATCAAAGTTCAAGCTGAAAACGTAGCTACACAAGGTTTGATTTCAGATTCCAGACCCGAGCAGTCAGCGAAATCATCCTTGTTTCTAAATGCTTTCTTTATGTATTTCTACTTTTACAAGATTGTGGGCCTTTGAGCATACTGTAAATTCGGAGTTTTCCGTACTTTGTTGAGACTTTCACACAAAATTCCAGACTTTTCAAGCTCTGGGGAACAGCTTTTCAAAATTCCAGACTTTTTAAGATTTTTAAGACCTGCGCAAGCTCCCTGTTTTAATGTTTAGTTGCACAGCATGAATTACATTAGTAACACACTTGCAAATTCCCAGGACATGATGAACAGTGATGACACGGCTGAGAAAAAGCTGCGTGCGGCTCAGGTGTGCAGATGCTCCACTGGTCGCAGGCTGCAGCAAGAGATTGTACTGAGAACATAAATAAAGTAAATTACAATGCTCCCCTTCTTTTAAAAGAGATGGAGACAAAGGCTGAATTGCATTTGGTCGTAGCCTGAAAGCTTGCTGGAGTGAAGAGAATGACTGCAACGTAGAAACAACCCTGTTTTAGAAGGTGCGAAGGTCAGAAAAACAGTACACACTGGCACTAAGAGGAGCTGAAGGAATCGAGAGGCTCGGAGGCATATGATTCCCATGGACTGCACTGTTTGGAAACATTTCTCAACTGGAAATGATTCTCGATTCCAATCCCTACTCAACAATGGTCCAAGAGTGGTACTTTGTCCTTATATCCCCTGATTAAAATGCTCAATAATCCATCAGCACTGGCTTTGACGTCCGTGGCGTACTCATAGGACAGTAATCAACTCAAAATAAATCTACATGTTGGAAAACCCACAGATTCATGAAATTAACTTATGCTTGAATGCTCCAAGTCTGGCATATGGCGTTTACATTCATAGCGGATGCATTTGGCAACATATGAGAGTAGCAGGCAACCTGCTACAGCACATGAATCGCATAGTTGATTGCACAAAGACGCTCAGCACTATACAGAGAATATCTTTATGTGGGATTCAGGGATCTCCAGAGGATCTGTTGTATCTCTAATATGCAAAGGACATTCATTGCTTTAAAAATAAACTGTAAATATACAAGAAGCTTCTCTCCACGGTGACAGAAAAATGCGCAGCAAAACATCCCATCATTCTCTCTGTGTGACCTCTGCTTGAATTATTACACCAGTTGCATGCAATGAGCGATGCATGCGGTGCTGGATCCGGCGCATCTGATCGGCTCAGCGGCATCACGAATGTGTCAATGGAATTTCGACACTAGAGAGTAGGGTGTCCAGATTGAACATCGATGGCTCACAAGAAAATGATTTCTCCTCTCTTCTCTCACAACGTGCAAGGCTTCGTCGTTGTAACAAATTAGAATCTGACATGAACTGATTACGTTTCCTGCCTTTCCTTATAGCTTTGTGGCTTCACATCCCAGCAGTTGTATTTCTTCCAATGTTTGCACTCTTACCTGCTAATGAGGAGGATGGTAAACATGGTCCCCCCAGATACAAAGAGACCCATGGCTGCCGGAGGAGTGGAGAGGGCGGGTGGAGTTTATCTGGAATGAAGGCAGAAAGAGGATAATAAAATCAATTCCGAGGGATGCAAGTGATGATAGCAGAGACAGAAAATATAGATTTTTTTTTTTTTTGCATTTGAAAGCAACATTGCTTGATGCACCTCAACAAAGATGCAAGATAAACATTTGGGCTGAACCAATGACTTTAAAATCTCCTTTTTCCTGCTGCTGCTTTCAAACTAAATCAGATGGCAGGCAGATGGTCCTTGCCCTCCTTCCTATTTTTAATCTTAGTGTCTGTCATTCCTCAGATATTTCTTAGCTCGGATGATAGCTGCCAGGTATAGCCGTGGTTTCTTTCAGGTACTTGAGAGAATCTTTCAGGGATCTCATAAGCAATTACATGTCGGACAATCTTTTGGGATGCATTTTTTTAATCACGGTGGCATGATGGAGTGCTGACACGCCTCGGGGACATTCTCTAAACGGCATAATGACGTCTCGTTAATGACTCCTCTCCAAGTGCGCGTCTGGTGCTGAGCTCCACACTTGTTTGAAATGTAATAAAAGATATTGCAGTTTCACAGGCAGTCATCTTTCCTCCCATATCTCGCTACACTCTCTCTCTCTCTCTCTCTCACTCTCTGCCACTCCAAAGATGAAAGCGGACAGAAAACCTTCAGAGGCTAGAATCACTTCACCATCGAGACCGACTGCTGTGGAGGGCAAGCTGGGCAATGGAAATATTTAATGTAATATTGAAAGCAAACTCATGGTGTAGATTTGAAATACAGTGGGGTATCTTGGTGTTAATGTCACTTCTTTGGCTTGAGCCTCGGTTAGATAACACACCATGTACGGTTCCGAAGAAGGTGAGATATGATGTTAATACTTACCACCATACATATGATGCATGTGCACACCTTATGTACTCTAAAGACGAGTTCACACCAGACACAGCTGATGCAGTGTTTACATGAGTAATTCATGAGTTTCCCTACTGGATCACTTGTGTTTATCTGCATCTTTCATAAGAGTTTGATAGCAGTGTCATTTGTGATTCTCCATGCTCACGTGTTCTCCAGAAAAGAGAAGAACACTGCTGCTGAACAACTACAGTTTGGCGACGTTGTAGGTGTTTTAATCTCAAATCTAAAGTTGTTTTATCCAGAGAATGCATGTGAATATTTACCAAGAGGCTTTCAGAGATGTAAGGGGTTGCTAACCTTCACAGCTAGCTGGAATGGCTACTGTGCCTAGCCTACTGGGGAGTTATGGAGCGCCTCGTGTTTAATGATTGAATTTTCCTCCATTCTTTTTGATTAAGGACGTTCGCTGCAGTGACTGATGTACAACAGCAACATTAGTGACATAATGGGAATACTGAATGCTGCTTGGCTTCTGCGGTGGACGGAAGCATTATTGCATGAAACTAATTTTTGCATTGACTTTTGAGTGTAATCCATCTGCTCAGTGGCGTGAGCATAATTAAAGTAGATGGTTAGGACAGACGCAGCTTTGTGCTGGCGCTGTAACAACTGGACCCCGTTTGACTTTGTTTGACTCTCCAGATCAAACTGAAGTGGATACATTTGGTTTGTTCTCCATTTAGTCTGGTTCACAATGCACAAATTCAAGCAGACCAAGTCAGTAAAATACATGTGCTGATGGGTGTGCATGAAGGAGCAGAGCCGCTCTGATTGGTCAAAAGTGTAGTACTGGAAAATGTCAAATTAAGTTAGTCATATTACTTGTTTTTGTTTTTGTTTTTTGACATCAGATGCACACAAATAGTCCATAAACTGCATTTTGGTTTGCTTCCTGTTATTGAGTCCGATTGTGCTCTCACTACTATCACACCTCACTGGGGTTTGTTAGCGGACTGAGACTCACTGGGGGAGGTGGGCTTCTCAGCCACCCGAATGAAGAGAACCAGGGGTTGAACTACTGTACATTTGTGTTCCATTACATCAGAGTAAATGAATACTGAGTTGAGGAAGCTCCTTTAACTTGGCCCATTTCCTGCTTTTTTTCCTCTCCTACAGGCAAATATCTGAGATCAGTGGCATGACTGTAGGAACATGTTAAGGTCAAACAGCAGAAAAACAGTCCTGATTCATGCTGCGCAACTGAGCGTAATCAAATGCCATTGTCGTCCTTTTCTTTGCATAGAAACCCACGGACTCTCAAGTAATCACAGGAATAACTACTGATACGATAAATAATCCATTCAGAATTTGATTCTCATCACATGTACAGACTCATCATAGTTCAGGTTTTCATTTCATGCAATTAGGAGACCAAGCATGCAGAAAATAACCTGACCCGTCCTTCTCCATCCCAGGTCAGTAGCATCATTTCTTTAACTTCTCAGAGAGATCAACTGTCTCCGGTCTCTCAAACGTCCCCCAGAGCAGAAATATGCAGACATGTGGCACCCCCCCCCCCCCCCCACCATCTCACAGCACCCTAAACACAAATCTCAGCCCTTGAGTATGTAGCTTTTATGTACATCCCCCAAATGTATTGATTATATTCCATGTGATTAGATTTTTGTACATTAATGTATCTTTTTCTTCTCATGATTTTATTCTTTTATTGATGCAAAGCACATTGTGTTGCACTTGCTGTATAAATTCTGCTACCAAAATGAAGTTTTTAGTTTCACAAAAACAGTTTTCTGATTCTTTTTTAATTTGATCAACTTCATTTCAAAATGCCCCTTCTTCTCCTCTGTCTTTGGATATCACAACACAACTTTCATAATGATAAATGATGGATGATTTATTTCTTAGCTCCAACTTTTGAATATTTCATAGCAAGTCTGCAGCATAGATTTACAATCCCAGTGCTTTATTTGTAGATAAGGAATCCTGTACTTGGAAAGTATACAGTATATCCAACCCGTTCAGAAGGGATTACGAATGTTCCTATGCCTCTGGTAAAATTCAAAATCTGTTGAGAGCTCTCAGCTTGTTAACTCTCAAGGTGGGAGACCAAGCACCCCCTCTACACACACCCACACAGCCCTCCTCCTCCTCCAACAACTAAAGATCCTCGTTGTGCTCCAGAGAGGGAGCAGCTCGATCGCCCTCGGAATGTGTTAATTTGATAAAGTTCACTAATTAGAGACATTAACATCAGGGATAATCTGATCAACTCAGCTGCTTTAAAACACAATATTTTGTGTTTTAATTACAAGGACATCAGACGTCCACCACATTCACACTCCGGCTGACCTTTCAGTCACGGAAGACTGCATCAGCAATTGCCTGTTCTCCACTTGCACCCAGGACTCCAAAGACCAGGGATTTGACTCATTCATGGTTTTCACAGGAAATAGTCTCAATGATAGCTTTATTATGGCTCAGCTGATTGACAGGGAGTGGGCTGAGGAGAAGTCCATAATCTTACAGCAGTGAAGGCAAAGAAATCCATCAGAGGCAAGGTAAGATGCACCCCACACATGCACACACACACACATACACACACACATTAAAAAACAGTCCAAAGGTCAAACAGCAGTAGTCATTGGCAAGAAAACTGTAAAAACACAAAGAATATAAATAAAATCTACAAACATGCAAAGAGGGGCTGTAATCCTTCGACCGAAACTGGAAAAAAAACACAGCTACATGAGTAGGAAGACACTGGAGAGGAACGTCAGGGTGGGCAGGTCATCAAAGAAAAGCTGGAAAAGAAGTAAATGCAACGTAAACATATGAGGGTGGAATCACAAAGCATAACAGGAAGCGATAAGAGACTCCAATACTGAAACAAGTCCAGACAGGAGCTGGCACATGTTGGCTTCTAATCTGCAGTATCAGGCAGGAAAATGGCTTGAGAGGATCGTTTTAAGAGTTCTGAACAGTTTAATTTCTAATTCATGTTTATTTACTATTACTTTTCTGCTACGGCGAGGTGCTACCTTCAGGAATACATTTTTCCTTCTTCACAATTAGGGTCACAAAAAGCATTAATTAATGATAAATGAAGCTCAGTTAACACTTTCGCAATTTCATGGCGGAAATTAAGCAGAGTAACCTGTTCAACTTGTCAACCTGACAGCGATATTTGAATCCCAGGTTAAGAACACAGTTTTTAAATGAAAGATGAAAACAAACCAGTTGATTAAAAATTAAGTGTAATATTGTGCAATGATATCAAATGTCGGGGTCAGGCCATGTGGAATATTTGAATCTGGTGCTACGACAGTGTTTTCTGGAGTGGAAAGGTCTCTCCGACAGAGGACCGTCTATGTACTCTGGTGCATAGACGGCAGCATCACCCATCACATATTTTACAGGTTGGTATTGTAAGAAAATGAACACAACTACATGTATTCAATGCAATAACATCACCAAAAATGCGAAGTTCTTCTAAATAATGCATTAAATGTGTACGTCATTTATAATTCAATAGTGTTGAATTAACCGATTATTTAGGTGACGATATCACTTTTGACCAACAATCTATTCTGAATTTATTGTGTTTTCCTTTTAGGGTGTTACCAAGACACCATGAAGTTGCAAGAATCGCTGTTTGTATGTGAAGTTAGCGTTCGTAAAAACAATTAAAATGTGTATATGTCTAATATAATGGGTAACACTTTGAAGATGACAGGGGAATATAGAAACCAAGCAGGAAAATCATTATAGTTTTCTGTTAAAGGTCATTTCCTACAAATTTTACTGTTAAAATCTCCCCATGAAGAACTTAAATCCGTTTTCTCTAAAATTTCTCACTAACCCTACGAATGGTCACTGCCTGTAAAGTTAAAGCAGATACCTAGCACTGAAAATCAAATAAATCCATATTTGTCTTCAAGTTCTTACAAATGTTGTACTGCAGTGATATTTTGACTCGCGCTCTCTTTGTGTGTCTCATCTTGTTTACTTCTCGCCCATTATCGCTCTCATGAGTCCCGCCGTTTCCATCCGTCTCTGTCTTCCCAGCAGCGTCTGAGTTCCATCATGTCCTGCCACCTGTTCCTCCTCGTCTGATTAGTTTGGTTCCATCATTTCTTTGTTTTTGTAGGATCCTTTGTTGTGGTTACCTGTTCTGTCATTCCTTGCCAGCTCTTTTGTCTTCTCCTTCAGTTTTGAGCTTTTTTTTATTTTTGATTTGCTTAAATTAATTATTCATCTCAGTTGATCAAGATGCCACGCGGCTGCTGCTGCTGCTGCTGCTGATTTCTGCACCTGCCTTCCTTCATCACAACACAATCCATCATCCCACAATCCAGGTCTTTCTTTCATGTGATTTAACTATCTTGGACTTTTTCAGTAAACAAGACATCTCCTGCATGCCAGACCCGGTTTACACTTGGATTTACAACTTGTCTCGAGTGATTCGTTTACAAGTGGACACCAACCTGGTTTCCATTTCAGTGCAAAGTTAATCTTTTGAAAGTTTTAATTAAGGAAAAAAGAAGTATTGTCAGAAGATGACTATAGGCAATGTACCCTGAAATGTCTGTAACAACTACAAGTAAAGGTTACAAACTAGAAACAAAACAAGTAGTTGTCCTGGTAACATACACATTAAAATGCATACTAGTGTCATGGATAAGACAGAGGAATATTTTGGCCTCATCACTGGTCCATATGTTGTTGTTGTTGTTTCATCATTGCATCAGTTACACGACGAGGTCAAAGGTCCAGGTGCAGAGTATTGATATCAGTCTGTCACCGATCTATGAAAACAACAAGATATTTTAATTGTCACCAACACCTTCAATTGATGATGTATTTCCCCTTAGTGTCCTTGTCTCAAACATTGCAGGACACATTTGCATTGAAACTGGGAAGTGTATGCACTCAAATGTGTCCCAGCATGTGGTTGGAGTGATTAGATTTCAGTGGGTCAGGGGTGGTTGTTAAGGCTGCAGTCAATTGAAATTTAATCAAAAATGTCATGGAGCTGCAGAGATGTTTTGACTCCACATTCTAGTCCAGAGAACTACAGACAACAGCTTTGTTTGACATGGATCCCTGCAAAAATCACGCCATAACCGCTTTGATGAGGTTTTCAATGCAAATGACGATTCGTGGTGGAAAAACCAACATTACCTTGAGTATCCAGATGATACTACAACTGCAGGGCTGCAAAATTGTGACGTTGACAAAATGAAGTTGAGACACTGGAGACCTTCTGTACTATAAAGGGGTCTGAGGGTGAAAAGGATTCCAAGTTCTTTATTTATATGCTATAAAGACGGTAAAGATCCTGCAAGAAAATCTATAATTGGAGAAGTAAAGTTCCATCCGTCCATTTTCTTCCGGTTATTCTTTTAAGGGTTGGGGGGGGGGGGGGGGGGCTGGAGCCTATCCCAGCGGCTTTCGGGCGAGAGGCGGGGTTCACTCTGGGCGGGTTGCCAATCCATCACAGGGCCAACACATAGAGACAGACAAGCAGTCACACTCACAGCCACACCTACGGTCAATTAAGAGTGGAGATGTGAAGTTGGACAGTATAAATAAGAGATCTGGATACACTGCCATCAGATCATTTTCAGTACACAGTGCCTCTGTATATGATAATGAACTACTTTATACACATAAAGAGATGGCTTTTAACTATTTGCTTCCTTGTGACTTAAGAGATGACAAACACGATGATATTAGATATTCCAGATGATATTATTCTTCCTCTACTCTGCTAAACTCCAAGCCTTAGGTCATCGTCCATCCCGGTGAAGGACACGCCAGCATTGGAGGGTAACATTCATCTGAAGCAATGCCTTTTATTTCAGCTGTGACGTTAAATGTTGTCATTTTGATTTAAAGTTGACTTGAAAAGGGCAACAAGAAAAATAAAAAGATATGTCAGGCAGAACTGAGTCACTTCATTTATGTCCCTGGCTTTTCTCTCCTTTTCTTCAATGTACTTATTCTTGCATGGATGAGTCACACCACTAGCTTTCGCAACCTTTACGGCCTCATAGCTGCCAGTCCAGACTCCAACTCAACCCTTCCCCCAGTTCCTCTCATTCTGTCCTTCAACATACTGGATGATAGCGAGGTTGGTAGTTGTCATTTGAACTTATTCACAGAACCACTAACAGAGAACTTGTTCCGCGTGGATGCTTTTTTGATCGAGGCTGAAGAATCAGTACCGCACAGGAAACCCAAATGAAGACAATCATTATCGGGTTCGTCAACTGTGTATCAAGAGGCTTCATATAAACGTGGTCAGTTTCTCCTGAGGCAACCATCCTCAGCTGAAACACTGGAAGTGATGGCGTTTCTGGTCTTTACTTCTGGGGTTATTTGTGATGTACAATCAGCAGTAATATCTATAAATATCTGAGATAAACGTACACTTACAGGTCCATATACAAAACAAGTGTGACACAGGTAAAGGAAAGGAAGACTCCAGTGATTTGTAAAATTCAATGTACATTATTGAAGCATCAGGAATTGTTTTCTTAATTCATTTGCCACCATCTGACAAAATTTTCCATCATCCCCGTCATACGCTAGAGGGCGCTATTGTCTGCTATTGTCCGCCTTTTGAAAGGGTACTGGACCGAAACAGACAAACAAGTAGCTCTTCCAGACAAAGCAGCTCTATCGATGAGTTCTTTATCAGTGTGGAGGAGGTGGATGGATGCCTTGGTTGTCATATTGATGGTGGAAGCTGCCGCAAAAGGTGCCAACCTATTCGTCAGTAACAACTTGGACTTCTTCTTGGACACGTCAGTTCAATTCCAACCGACCCCTTTACACTTCTCATATTCCTAATCATGGAATGTGGTGATGAAATACAAAAATGCATTTCAATTGAACACATGCAGCATCTATCTTGAATGGTGGAGGTTGTGCGCATGGTTTTGCGTATGTGCCGCAGTTATTTTGACGAGGGCAACACAGGAAAAATGTTCAGCAGATGCTGCAAGATAAGCTTGGCGTCACCATGGTAACCACCTGCTCCTGTTCTAGAAGTTAGACTATCATACTTGCCATGGTAAGGGGGAAAGATTAAATTCTTTCGGTTATAACCTCACCATTACGTAATCTACAGCAACAGAAACACAATGCATTCTGGGATAAACATGCTATGGAGGTAATTTCCTCAGCGTTGTCATTTTATTCCACGTAATGCAACACACAGTGTCAAGTTTCTTGGTGTAATGGTGGTAGGTAGAGCCAAATACAGGCAGGCAGGAAATGAAATAAAAGAGCAAGACACTCTGGCAGGTAAACTAATGACAGGCACGATGATGAAACAGAGTATCTGCCAGAGACAGAGAGAAAATACAAACCCAACTAATGACAAAGAAGAAACAGGTGAGAGATCATGAGGGCAGCAAAGGAGCTGACTGGATAAGAGGCACATGGAACAGAGATGTGGCTGATGAAGACTGATTAATCGACCAGACGCAAGTGAGCATGGAAAAAAGGGGGAAACCAGACAAAGATGGGATGTGAGGCAAAAAAAAATTGGGAGGAGATTTACAAAAAAACAAGAAGTGACAGAAGGTCTCATGGTGAAATAAACTCAGGTGGATGACAGAGGAGGAAACGGCATCAACAGTTGAATTATTTGGGAATTGTTTTGTTAGGAAGAACATTGTGCCTCTGTGGTGCAGCCAAACACAGAATGACTGAGATGTCCATACTATTTTCAAGGTAGGATTTGTTGTGGACATTAGAGATGCAGCAGGCTTCCGGTTGCTATTGCAGCCCAAAAACCAAGATGGTTCCTTAACTTTGTTTGTTTGTCGTTTTGACATATACTACATTGTCAAAACAAGATATGCTACACTGGGTTGTATCACAAATTTTAACGTTGTGAGAGGAATTATAGCACATCGTCTGTTCTGTCATTTCTACATGACGACTTGTTGAATTGGAAGAGATGAAAATGATGCCGTGTTTTTAATTATGTTAGTTCCGGTGATCCGTCGTTCCGCAAATCACTGCGACGGCACTAATCCAGCATTTTGGAGCAAGACTGATTTGCATGCCATCACTCGGTATCCACTGATAAGGCGCATCGATTCATTACCAATGCACTTTTCCTCAAATGGAAATCAGTATCTTGCATTTCTCATCATTCTTTTTTTTTCCGTTAGAGCTCAATATTTCTTAAGAGACTCTGTAAGTACAGTGGAGGAACAGCTCTAAAAGAATCACTAATGTAGAAGTGATTGAATTGAATAACATCAGACAATTTTGATGTGGGGTAGAATCGAAGAATCTGGCCATAATGTGGCTTACTTTATAAAAGTTGCTTCACCTTCTCACTATTGTTCTTGTTGTCTGGTTCTCTCTCATCCTAAGCCTCGTAGCACAATTGCCAAAGTCATGTTTTGGCCAAAATGAGATGTCTGCCTAACTCGCCTAACCAACTAACCTAAAAAAAGTGTTTTTTCTTTTTTTCGAAAACCCTAAGCTTTGACTTCGTTAATTATGCCATGAGGCTAATGTTATGTAAGTCCGCCGACTCCACCTGGTCGGAGCCCTCCCTCTTCCTAGGATTATTGATTGAGGCTTTCTGTGGCCCACCTCCATTTCTCACCAACTCTTTCGAGACCCTCGCTGAGATGACCAAACATGAAGCTGTTGCAGGTTGCATCTTCTCAGAATAATAATGCCAACGCAGCGGCCGTGTGTCAGCTCCCTGGCTGGCGGCAAGGATTTCATTTACCAATGTTCATGGAGAAAGAGGAAGAGCAAAGATTGAAACATTACTGGTTTGATTAAAAATACGACCATCTACATATCATTCTCAGAGCTGAGAACCCTGCGCTTGCGACGAGACGCTGCATGGCATAATAAACCAGCAGGTGGAGTAAAATATCCATGTGGGTGGGCATGGATTATAAATTAGGGAAAAATAATTCCTCCAGGTGGGTGAATTATTCATAAAGCCTTCATGAAGATCCAGAGAGCGTCAGAGCTGGAGGGAGATCAACATTTCTTTTAACCTATTAGGGGAATACTGTCTTTAAACTGATGAGGAGATGGAGAGGAAGAAAGATGAATCGAAGAGAGAAAGGGGTGAGTAAACAAGCAGTTTTACTGACATCAGCTGGCAGATGACGTGACATTCGAAAGAATGAGTAACTTTATTACCACACTGACTGTTGAAGGTGACTAATGCACAAGCTTCAAGGCTGCTGCTATTCAGGTGGCTACTACAGGCTGCAGCCAGCTCAGATGGGGATAAAAAAATATCAACATCGCAGTATACTGTATCATAATACTTTTTTCCTGATACAAAATACCAAAATACCAGCTTTTAATATCATTTTTGTTCTAATATTAGTTTATGTGTTTGCTGGATTGGAAATACAATACAACTTCCGCACTTTTGCTCCAGTAAGTGTCAAAGAACAGCTACGATGCGGCTCAGCGTTTCCTGTAGTCGTGAGTGAGGCAGTCAGAAAGTGGCTGAGCAGGAGCCAACGTGGTGGAGAAATTTAAAATGCCTAGAAACTTATAAATGGATATCTGGAAGCATTTGGGCTTCCAAATGAAAAGAGGGGAAAAGAAAACGTAATTTGCCAAACCTTGCTGCCATTACACATTCAGGCAACACGACCAACTTGAGAACTCACCTTGCAAGATACCATACCTGTTCCTGCAGAGCATCACGATAAATCGCGATACTATCGTATCGTGACGCGTATCGTACTGTATCCTACAGCCAACATTTCCTTGAGAAAATGTGGACGTTGTAAGGCTTTAGTCAACCAAATAAAACTGTGGTTGACCAAATTGTGAAAAATCTTTCAATCCTGACCTTGCTCACCTGCTCTCTGAATGATGGGGGATGGTGGCGGATACACACAGTACATTTAAGCATTTTTATAGGACACAATGCTGCACTGTTAGCTTAACTCACAATTCAGGTTTCTGAATGTGCTTGTTGAACAGCTGGTTTTGACGCCTCCGTGATTTTTGGCTTTTTACTCATGAAGCCGTTACGAGTTATGAGTGTGACTTTTGGTCTACTCACCACAGCAGCACTGACTCCTGTGTGTGTGTGTGTGTGTGTGTGTGTGTGTGTGTGTGTGTGTGTGTGTGTGTGTGTGTGTGTGTGTGTGAGAGGGAGAGAGAGGGAGAGAGACGGTGCTCGCCCCGCTCTCAGAGAGACATCAGAGAAGCTGTAGCTTGACCTGATGAGTTTACTCCTTGGTACTGAAAGTTTGCACCAAACATTTGAAGATGTTTCGGTGTTTGTGGTAGTACCGATGTGACTCAGTTAGAGACAAAAAATACTGACCCTCAGTAGTCAATCCTGTCACCTGAAATCCCTGATTAATCCCAGGCAGCACTTTTGAATAAAAATAACACAGCGATTGTTCGCCCGATGAGATTTTCTCAAACTAGAGCATGACAACCAATTAATCGACTAGATGAACAGGAGACTACAGCCCTGATGTTGATGTGGGGAGAATGACAATGTGATGGAATGGTAATGATTGTTCCAAGCGTTGGTTAACTATGTGAGTATTACCAGGGAAGCAGAGTAATTACATTTAAAATTAATCTTTTTTTTTTATCTTGCTGTTGACTATGATATAACCAGGATAATGCGCTTCAAGATGTCCATTATCAGGAATTATCACGCCATCCTCCGCTCAACATCATTCATTAGAAACCTTGTCGTGCTTTATCACACATCATCATGTATTAATATTATTATTACTGGTAATGAGCTAGAGTCCTCCCTCTCTCATTCATCCCTAGCCATTGCTGCTGATCTCATTAACAATATGGTAAATTATAGATATAACAGGGACCTTGGTGGAGGTCCGTGCTCTGCAATCTGAGTTTTAGAGTGCATTATGTTGACATATGTTACAAATATGTTCTGCTCCTCATGTATGTAACCAACATGCACTCAAAACACCTCATCATGCAGTTCAAAATCACCGCAGCTCAAAATCTCTCAGAAGGCAGTATTGGATTGCATTGGATTGTAGGAGATAATGTGAGACCCAGGAAGGCAGAGAGGCCTGTGGGACCATAAATGACAACAAAACTTTAAGATCCCAGGTGGGAAAGTCACTTGATTTGCTTGGAGGTAAAATGTCTAAAATTAAATATTTGTCTGCAGTTTTGGATAGGACAGATGAGTCTCTTTCTGGTGGAAAAGTCTACTAGGCATGTTTCCACACAAATATAATGCATTTTAAATCAATTTTCAGAAATGTTTGAGCATTTCCATCCATGAACATAATGTGAATATCAAGTGTTTTTCCATGAAGTGGAGCAGAACGTGGCTCAACTCCCTTCTTTGCCGCTGTAGAAGAAAGTGCAGCAAGTTAATAAAACAAAGAAAAACAAAACAACAGGATGGATTTAAAACAGCCCTGATGACCACGAGCCCCGACAGTCACGTGCGCCATTATTTACTCCAAATCTGCATTTAGCTTTTAATTGATACATCAGGTTTTCTGACAACCTCTGGCATTAAAACTTAAAAAAATATATATATTCAGATTGTTTGTTTTTTCTCTCACGTTTTTAATGCACAAATTAAAAGTGTGGGTAAAAAGAAGTGGATGGAAATGCACTCATCACTCGTTCGCATTGATTGCAATTTTAGTGCTAAGCTAAACTAACGGCTGCTAGTGATAACATTATATTTACAGCACAGCTATAGGAGTGGATCTTCTAATCCAACTGTTGGCTGGAAATAGAAACATCCTCCTTTGAGCGCTTCATAGTGACACATGAAGAGGCATGGGACTCATTCAAGATCCACTGAAACATGACAAATGTGACCGTTTGGAAACCTCCCATCCCTCCCTCAGCACCACACCTCTGGTCTTCGACCACATTTCCTTCACACGAGACACTTGAAAAATAAAGCCTGGGGGAAACAACTTGATCTGAAGACACATCTGGACAGTGTGACAGCATGGGAATGGACAATACCACAAGGAATCATGCCATCAGATTACATGTGACAGCTGACAGTGCATGTGCATCTGAGTCAAGGCCAGATCCCACAATGCAAAAAAAACAAAAACAAAAAAAACCTCTGACTGACACAACTTGCCAAATGGCCTCTGCAACTGTGATGCACCTGCCAACCCGGTGAGACTACAGCGTTGCTTTAAATTCAGCATAAAATACAAAGACAGCAGAATGTGGGGTCATAAGGTCGAGACCTTATTGAAACAGATGTTCCAGAAAATCTACAGCAAAAGGCAGAGATGAGCCAGTCGGTGACTGTCCCTGGTGGCACAGGCTAACAGTCCCAATTAGCTTGCTTGACCACAGACAACAGTCAATAATTGGGTAAAGATGATGATGGGGGGGGGGGGGGGGGGTCAATACGGATAGAAAAGTGAAAATGAAGACAATGCTGCCTCCAATGTGTTCAATTAGTGTAAGACTGCAGTCGTTAGGCTGTGATCCATCTGAGAGGCAGAGCAAATACCACTCACAGCTCTGGAGTTTGGATGATAACAGAGAGCCTTTCCATTATCTTCTCCACTCAACTCTATTTATGTAAATCTCAGCCCTCTCCCCTCCAGTGCCTTTTTGTGATGGCTGGCCTGGACTGGGAGAGCTAAATCTGAAAGGCAGCTGGCAGTTTATACCCAATGAGTGAACAAAATCTGAACCAATTAACTATGCCTTACAAGCTGTGCTTGTTCTGCTGATTACAGGCATTATCGCTGTGGTAAATATAGTGGGAGAAAGTAGGCATGGACTCAGGGATCCTCACCGCAAGGTTTTCTGGAGCATTTGTATTATTTCAATTACTGGTTTTCCTGTTTTCTTTATGACTGCTGACTCGCATTATTGTTGTGAGCATTTGTCTCGACTGTTTTGTTTTTCTTTATTTGATGCAAAGCTGCTGTGCAGAGAAAGAACAGTCGTACACGGAGGGATATTGGATTGAGAATATTTGGGACATCGGGTGCCGATACTGGCATCATTCACCGACCGGATATTGGAATGATGGTACCGATCAGTTCCATGCACACAGTTCAAATACATTTCTTTGGAATACATTTTCGTAGTTTGGGGTTTTTCTTTGTTGCCCATTTTATAACAAGTGGTGTGTGCTTTACAGCCTCATAATGTACGATTAAACAAACATTAATAGTAATATTCAAGAAAGCAGGCAGATCGGCAGAATTGGCAGATATAAGTTGAAATCATATCTAAAATGTGGGGTGGGGGGGTTGATTCATCTGTAATGATAAGAAGTCTCTGTGAAGGAAGTGATTTCC
This sequence comes from Aulostomus chinensis, assembly GCF_037954235.1. Classification (NCBI taxonomy): domain Eukaryota; kingdom Metazoa; phylum Chordata; class Actinopteri; order Syngnathiformes; family Aulostomidae; genus Aulostomus; species Aulostomus chinensis. The sequence continues at coordinate 20,649,420 of NC_141335.1, read as the reverse complement.
CTGATACATCCTCCATTTATACATCCCAGCAACACCCACTTTCCTATAAAGTCAGGGATTAGACTGCACATCCCCCTCAGGGTCTGGATTGAATTCATCCCTGACCTTCACCCTTGACCTCACTTTTATACCTGTCAGCCTTAAAATTACCGGAGCGCCCAATTAAATGTTGCCATTTGCTCCATGAGCTTGGCCGCAGTCGGATTTCTTCATTGTTCCTCCAATTAAAAACTAAATCCTCTGTCCAAAATAGTATGGCCTCGAGGGGAAATCAATCAGCGATCAAGAGTCTTGCGTGGTTAAGCAAAAACTTGTTAACCCCTAACCCTCATTCACACCAAGAAAGACCATCATCCACGCACTGGTGCACCAGCAGCAGCTTACACAGGCAGAATTAATTGAAAGATTTTTTTTTTTTTCTTGAAGAGGGGAGATGCACTCATGTACACACTCGCACGCACAAACGGAGCAGTCCGTGTAAGACAGGCAATTCATGTATAAGTATCAATTACATAAGGCTGAAATGGACGATTATACAAGAGCAGGGTTGTTTTTTTTTAAGGATTTCTGATCATGTAAAAAAAAAAATCATTGTACCATAAAGTTTAAAACCGTCACTTGGGTTCCAGTCTGCGTTAGTTACAACACATATTCGTTTCAAATGCGCTCTGGAGAGGAAAGGCGCACGAGAGGAGAATAAACGGTCCCAAAAATGCATCACAAACAGGTGCCTTCGTCATTCCTATCAAAAATCACCTCCGGTACTAAAGTTAAAAGACGAACTTTACCTGAAACTGCCGATCGCCGCGAGCATGTCACATCTCTCAGCGCATCCTGGAAATACGAGTCCGTAAAGAGTTTTCCCTCAGATCGGTGTGCTCGCACACGAGACTGCCATCGAGTTTGGTAAAAGACCGCACCTGCTGTCTGAGCTGCGTGCACATATGCCCGCACATACAACTGGATGTGCTCTGTCAGCGGATTCCCATTAAACACTGTGGGCTGGACGCGCCGCTGCGCAATGACGCACGCCAGGCACTCGCAGATGATTTGGAGTCTCCAAAGCTGCGCGAGATGAACGCACAAAATGTATGTCAAGATGATGTCTGCTGTGCTTTACACTGCCACATATAGACAACATTTATCAAAAAAATGGAGATATTTATGTCTTTTTACATCACTCTTGTGTGTGGCATTGAGTAGATATTTGATTGACCCCCCCCCCCCCCCCAGATGCTCATATCTCAGTAAATACAATATCCTCTGCATATACATCTAACATATTCCCTGTCATTACATCTCTATTTTGGTGCTTTGAAGAAATCAAGTGACAATAATCATGTCAGTGCACGTTTAACGCTTCGCAGCAGCACTTAAAGCCATTATATTCCCAATCAGCTTCACTCAGAACCGGCTGCTTTAAAAACTCAGGAAAAGAGTCGGAGGGGCTGCAAGTCAGGATGGATGAAGGTTCCTGTGCCAACACGTTGACTTGTGATGGATGGAGCTCGACAGCACCTAAAGCCTCCCTCCTTAGTCTGAGCGGGGGTGTGCCTTGGCCACCTCAATCCAAAATGCCCAGAGGGAAGTGAGTGGTGGTCACTGAGGCAGCAGCTGATCCAATCTCAGCCACATGTGCGCCGTAACTGTTGGAGCTTAGATAGTGCATAGGGCAGCATAGGACTGTAATGGTGTGTGTAGAGACCACCATTCATGTGGGAGAGGGTTCAAGCCCTTCTTTTGGTAAACTGGCCTTCAGCCGCTTGGATGGTGACACCCTCACCCTCAAACTGGAGCTTCCCCCTCTAGGGAGCTGACCCTGACCTCTGACCTCACAGTGGATGGAGAAAGAAAATGAAGGATGACTAAAGCAGCATTGCTATTTATAAAAACTGTTCTTTCCTCCACCTCAAGGAGACACGACTTGTGAGGGTTATTTTATTAGTTGGCCCAAAGAATTGCATGCTAAAATATTTATATCTTGAATGTGTTGTCCGCTAGAAAAATTCAAAACCTTGAGAATGTGATAGTGAGGAGAACTGACACTGGAGCCATCTCATTCACACTTGTGTAATTCTTTACTCTTTTACACTTACAGTTGCCAAGGGCTACGTACAACTGGAAAGGTCAAAGTGGTGCTCTCTGGCAGCGCAGAGTTTGTAAATGTGACATTCTTTGTTTGAGTTTAGCCCAACACTCTCATCTTCTCTGTCACATACTATTTCTCATCTCTCCATAACGACTGTAATTGCTGTCACTAACTATGCCGTATAGAAACTGTTAATGAAGCATACCACAGAAATGGCAGTCATTGGATTTATAGCAGCAAAAACATACAAAAACTACTGTAAAACACTAAAATATGCACATCCACCTTTTTGTTAAACAGAGTTCTTCTGGCCATAATGGTTGTAGGATAGGAAGTAGGAAGGAAGAAGGAGGAAGCCTGATGTAAGAAACATCATTTCATTTATGTCAAAATTAGACAAAGTTATTTTCACATGACGTATGGGAGGTGTGTTTCACCGCTAGTCCGTACAATCCAAATATCAGGTTTCACCTCCCTCTCGCTCGAACAGAAAAGAAACTCAATGCTATGTGCACGGGGGTGAGAGCTCGTGCTCATCACTCCTTGCAGATGTAATTAGGACCAAGGGGCCAATAGTTCATATTTTTGGTGGATGTTTGCACTCTTCATGTCACACTGAGTGAACAAAGAAAAGCAACAAAAATGTTTGGATTTTGCTCTCATCTCTCATTCTTTTCTTGCAAATATCTTTGCAAAATGTTTTTCAAAATCAACACCACTGTTTTTCCTTTGTGTGTGTGTGTGTGTGTGTGTGTGTGTGTGTGTGTGTGCGTGTGCGTGCGCATTGTTTAGCATGCGAAATAGCTCAGACTTCTGTGGTAATGAAAATATCATTTTACTCTTGGTAGCTTTATATTCAAGAAATAAAACACACACAATATTACAGACATACCATGTGGATAATATAGATATCCTCGTAGTGCAATTTTAAGTCAAAGCTTCAGAGCCAGTCTGCCCACTCATCCATCCCACCCACCCATACAAACACATTCATTCAGCTAAATTCACATCCAATCAACAAGTCCATTAGTTTGCCTCTCTATGCTGCACTTATTCAGTCAGTGCAGAAATTGCCAAGCACCCCCTGCCAGGTCTCGCTGTCCTTGTCCTGAGTTAGAGACCTAATATCTACTGAACAATCTTGAATTTTCAACAAGGAACCCCCCCACCCCCTTTAATCTTTTATGCATGTGAGAGCAGGGGACAGGTGACCAGATGACAACGATAACTCGAAGGCCATCCAGCTCTAATCCTCCTCCTCCTCCAACAACAAGCCCACGTGTGATGAATTCCCCCATCATATCTGGACTCCGCTGGGGTATGTCACCATGTCCACCTGAGCCCTCATTCATCTGCTTCTGCCTTCAATGAACCATTTTTACCTCCGGTTATACAGGCATGTTTTATGCATGCTTCAGGTGTTCTGAGCTCCATCACTTAGACATGGTCACCATGAGACCAAGTTAAAAGTGCACCCTCAAACCTCCCATTTATCAATTAATGTCTCAGGCTTTCAATCGTGTGAAACAATTTTCAAGCTGTTCTGATGAGGTCATTAATGTTCTCCCACAACTGTCAGAGAGGAAGGTTGAGTTTTCACCAGAGCATTGAGGACAGTCTTGATCTTGTCCGATGCTTTAACACGCTACCACAGGGGCTTGCTGGGATATCATCCATGTGTTATGCACCACTTCCACCATTACAATCTTCTTGATAACACAATTCATCTGTTTAGAAAAGCTTCAGTTAAGTGGAAAGGTGACCTTGCTCTCCGTATCTGGCTTTGATGGATTTCTGTGCAAAGCCTCAGAAATCATTTATCCACGATTTATTGCACAAGTGCAACAGCGTGGGCTTTGCAGAGCCGCTTTAATGTCACCAACCTATCACATGAATCTCACACCCTTGAGATGAAGATCTATGTCTATAAGGCAACAATTTCTTTGCCATGGGAGCATCATTGTTTCTACAATGACAATTTGCAGGCGAAACGTATGATTTGTCGCATTATGCGGGACAACCATAGAAAATGAATGTTTCCAACGTGAAGAGGAGGAGTTCGCTTACAATAACAAAAGAAAACAAAGAAAACCACACAATCATGTAGCCTATTCAGTAGTATTGCTGTATCGATTGTTTTTAATGGAGCAAGACCACAATCCCCCTGATTTACCTGTCAATCACAGCTGCTTGAGTTATTGTCAGGTTGGAGCATCAAAGCACTGGGGAGTTGAAAAAACATATTAAATATTACCTGTCTGATCAGTGCTTAAAGAGGACCGGGGTAAAAAAAAATCATATAGAGAGAGAGAGAGAGAGAGAGAGAGAGAGAGAGAGAGAGAGAGAGAGAGAGAGAGAGACAGATAGATAGATAGATAGATAGATAGATAGATAGATAGATAGATAGATAGATAGATAGATAGATAGATATCAGTCAGCGAAGAATTACTCTCTTAATTATGTCCGCAATATAAATGTATTTATTCAAAATTTCCAAAACTTTAATTTCATGGTTAATTAGTAACAATACAGTGTATCTTAAAAGACATCATTAAATATATTAAACTGTATATCATGTATATATGTGTATGGTGTGTTTTTTAGTCCTCAAGAGAAAGTCTCTTTTTAAGTATGTCTGTACCAAAGTAGGTTAATGTGGTGTCTAATGCGATTGAATTTTCATGTATTTGAAGCAGCAGTTGGAGTTAACGCCCGACCTGCTAAATGTGAAAGTGTCTCATGTGGCTTATATTGATAAGTACACCACAATAAATGAAACAAAAACAAGGTTATGTCTGAAACCCGCTTGAGAAGTGCAATTTGTTACGTTAGTGGCACATGGCGGGGTTTTAAGTCACCACCCTGGTCTCATTTGTTCTGCCTGCGCTGCAGCACGGGCTAATGTGCTTCTATAGAGATTTTCTCCAACTAAACGTACGGAGGGCGAGATGTGTCGTGTCACTGTAACTGCCTCAGTTATTGGCCATGATTTTTGATTGTGTTTCAGGCATCAGGCTACAGAAATTGTCTCAGGGTCCATAAGGGAGTTCAATGACCTGTATTATAACAAGGCGCAGCGAGCTGATGTTTGCAGCACTCCTAGCATCGAATGTGGTTTAGAGTACTGGTACTTGTGAAATATGCTTGTGTGCCAGAGAAAGTGATGGTACGCTAAAGAGTAAAAAGTCCAGTACTGCACTAGAGTGGGTTCCAGGCTACATCCAGTGCTGTGTCTGAATCATTCCACACCTACAACCAACCCCGCTCTGAGGACACAAAAAATTGTTGAAACATGCATGCAAGATGTTTTGAAATGCAACGAGAGCAGAGGCAACACAAATTTTCGAACAGAGATGTCTTCATCATCATTATGTAGTGCATTCTTGAAGGTTTGGAAAGCTCATCATATCAATGCACCGTTATGTTTGGCTTCACGGGAGCTACTGTGCACTCTCATTAGACAGATGCTGTTGCTAGAGGGGACTGTAGTATCTGGGGTAAAGCTAGCTCTTCATGGCATCCTTGCATTCCTTTCCCAGGAACAGATGTCAGAGTGAACGCGACTGTCTTGTCATTCCACCTGAGGTTTCTTCTTTTCATTTTTCTGCTGTGTTCATACTATTTTGTGTGAAGTGTTTCCCGACGCAAGCGCTGTGATGTCTGGAATAAGCCTGCACACATGGCAGGCAAGCATGTTGCAATGGTGTGTCATCAGCTGGGAAAGTTATAAAAAAAAAAAAAAAAAAAAAAAGTCATTTTTTTGGCTAAATTTAGTTGCACGTCATTTATCTTTCATAACTAGAAGGGATCTTGGGTCAGTAATTCTTAATCAGGGAAATAAGATGGCGATGGTAAAAGTTAGTCGAAGACAGCAGCAAAACTAATTGAAGCGTCGGTGGAACAGGTAGCAGCACGCCGTGTATAATTGGTTCCCACAACACATTTGCCTGGTTTCTCCCACTCTTCTTTTCCTGTGACAACCTTTACCTCTCAATCCTCTCTGTAAATATTTCTCCCAGTCGATCCCTTGTTCACACAGCCCTTCTCAGCTCTCTATCTTTGTCTTTTCTCTTCCTTTGTTACACTCACATATGCCCACATGTACCAAGGAAAAGCTTGGCACTGCATTATCAGGCAGGAAGAGAATCCTTGCAAATTCAGACTGGCAGATGACAAATATGCTAATTAACTCATTTACGTGACAGGAAAAAAAAACACCTTCCAAATCTTTTGATTTCTCAAAAATAACATCCTTCATAATCTAATTTCTTGTTAAAATAGCAGGAAGCTACATCAGCTGTCAATCTCGCTGCTTTTGATGAACAGTCAAAAATCCGAATTCCATCAAGTCATAGTGGTTTGACAAACCAAACTATATTTAACCTCGCAGTGCTGAGGCAAACTAAGAAGGACTATAAAAAGATCAGAACAAACATTACACCAACAATGGGATTGTCTTGATGTTCATGTATTAAACTGTGAGTCATCCGAGTCCACTGGAGACCATCCCACATCACTCGCAGCGTCAGTTTGTTTTCTTCGCTCCTAACTATATTGAAACATGCTGTTCAGTTGCAAATGAGCCAGGGCTAGAGGACAGAAGTCACAAGGACTCTCAAATGGAGTTGAAACTAGACGCTTGAGATGTTGTCACTGCGAATATATCAGAGCAAATGTAATTCCAGCCCCTGCAATTCACCATTGGAGGATTAAGGTATTTTAGGGCCCTTCTTTGCTGCACATTGTGGCAACAAAGCTATTCAAAATGGCTGAAGCATGTCTTCATTCTGGAATGGGCTTCAATCATGTTTCACTTCGTCACTTTCAGCTTTCAAATCTCCAAAGAGATTAATCCGACAGCCTCGCAAAACAAAAACAAAATGTAGTCTGTGCTGACAGATGAAGATGTAAATGCAAATAAGGTTTGATTCTAAAACTGATATCTCCTCTGCTGAGAAAATTGCTTTTGTTTAATAATATAAAAGACAATGAGGCTGATTTTCACCTAATTTTGACAAAGGGTGCAGCAGGACAAGGAATACTCTGTTTAAATTTGGGGTAGATCCTTTTGTCATTGCAAAGAAAATGCTTCCTTTTCCTTTTTTAAAATGGGTCAAGTCTTTAGTCTCCAAGTGCTTGTCTGTGTGTCTGTAAGTGCTCTGTAAGTGCCCTCTGCTTCCTGATTTTTTGGATTGGATCTTGATGACAAGGATAGTAACAGTAAAACAAAATCAGGATTAGGCTAAGATACCACAGAGCTGATGAGCCAACAAAAGGGAACAGGTGGAAGCCGGCCATGCAAGAGACCCCAGGCACACAGACAGCCCATGTCTGTGATGTCATCCATCCATCCATTTTCTTCCGCTTATCCTGATTAAGGGCCGCGGGGGGGGGGGGGGGGGGGCTGGAGCCTATCCCGGTGGCTTTTGGGCGTGAGGGTTCACCCTGGACAGGTCACCAGTCCATCACAGGGCCAACACATATAAATAGACAACCATTCACACTCACAGTCACGCCTACGGTCAATTTAGAGTATCAATCAACCTCGTCCCCATTTGCATGTCTTTGGATGGTGGGAGGAAGCCGGAGTACCAGAGAGAACCCACACAGGAACAGGGAGAACATGCAGACGCCACATAGAAAGAGCCCGTGCTTTCGCCGGGACTTGAACCCCGAACCTTCTTATTGTGAGGCGTCAGTGCTAACCACTGCACCACCGTGCCGCCTACTGTGATGTCATATGATTAAAAAAAATACAATATTTCGTTGTTTTTAATGCTACTATGATTGAGTTTCAATGAATAATTAGTTCTGAATAATCTATCATAAGGGATTCTATATTGTATCAGCTATGCTGTATTTGTTAGATAGCCAGTACTTCAATTTAATACAAAATTGTATGTCCTAAAAGAAACTGAAGCAGGTCCATTTGCCTTCACGGCATAAAATTATACACTGTATAAATAGGATTTACTACTTACAGGAAAATGGAACATTGTACTGGAATAAACAAACATTAGCAATTGGCCATTTAAATATTAGAATATACCGAGGCAAACGTACAGTTTAGATACTGTAGGTCCATGTAGAATATGTTTTGTTTCCATGGTAACATTCCGAACGTTTTGTGCATTGGTGTCTCTGGGGATACAGTGATGAATAGGATATGAGGATGCTTTAAAACATAAAAAGCCAGCAGCTTGTTTGAAAATGTTGTGACCATCATGAGAAAACGAATCACTCTCCAGCAGAAGGCGCGCTGCAGTTTAGCTGTAGGCTACCAGGACGTTTGTTGGAGCACATTTGCGTTGGAGTGATTGTTGGCTTCTTCTCTCCAGCATTTCTGTGTCAAAGTGGAACCAAAGTGGTTTGGCACCTCTTTGTGTGTATCTACTTTCACCCCATCTGTCTCACTTTCTAATTTGTTCTCTCTCTCACACACACACACACACACACACACACACACACACTCTCCCCTTACTCTAAATATTTTTAGATTTTGTTAAAAAAAAAATCTAAGGAAGAACATTTGATAGACCATAAAATATTAGCATACTATTTATACAACTTTCACTCTGGACAAATAAATCCACACTGTGGTAACACTAAATCTGTTAACTTCAAAAAGCAAACTCCAGTGTAATGCCTGAAAACACACACACGCAAGCACACACACTCCTTCTTCTTGCCTGGCACAATATTCTTAACACTATGGCATCACCTACGATGCATCTCATTTTTAAATGGGCTACACACAGGACAACACATGCTTCTTAGCTGATAGCTGCTGTGCAGGCAATTGAATCAACTCATACACTGACAGCAACCTGGAGAAAACGGGAGGCATGACACATTGAGGGAAAGGAAGAAAAAAACCTTGACAATGGAAAGAGGCCTGTCACCTATTTTTAGCTGGTTTACTTGTATTTAAAAACCTACAGTTAGTTCTGGTGTTAAATAGTATGAGATACCCCACAATACTAATACAATGAAGGTGATCTCAATAATTAGTTGTAGGCAATATCTAAAATATAGAAACTGCAGTCAGTTCACATGAAACCTCCCAAAAAAAAATAAACACAGTCAAAAGAAATAAGGCACCGGGTCTTGAGTGTAAATAACGCTACGTTCTTAGCATTGCAGCGAAATGAATACACAGTTCAAAGATGTTCTGAAATATTTTATTTCTGTCACTGCTAGTTTGCACGGAAAAGTTGGGTGCATTAATAACCTACTGAGAAAGTTCTGACGTGTTGTGGGGTAAAGGGTTTGTCACTGGTGATAAAGTTTCCTGCTGTACCGATGCGAGATTGCTGCTGCTGCTGCTGCTGCTGCTGCAGAAATAAACAGTAACAAGGGGCGAGCAGGTTAAAGGGTCACGGCCACAGACACCAGTGATGCACGTACCGAGCAGACATTGTGGGAGTGTTTGGGAACGAACACGAAAAAGGTCAGATTGGGTCACAATAACAAGAGGCTGCTGGGCAACAGACTGAAAATTTAGTATGTTGGCATGTATGTGCAATTGTGTGATGCTGTATTAAGCTACATTCAAGTCATCTAATACAATCTCCAAATGCTTCATGCTCAAAAAGCTGGATAAATACCAGTTTGAAAAATAATGTGGGTTGTTTGTTTTTTTTCTGAATATATTATGCAGATGTTGGACATCCAGAGGCCAGCCTCCAGGTGTCACACCTGTTCAGAATACTCCAGATTTCTCTTTTCATTGGAATAAGAATTTTAAAACGGCCTCAGAAGTCTGTCATGTCTTGCACTGAACTGTCGCCTACATTCGCTGTCATTCTGTGCATCAGCATGTGCTGAAGTGAAAGTTGTTTTCATGGTCTCCAGAGGATAAATTCTACAAATGTTGATGACCTCCTGACACCTCTTTCCAACAGAGTAGTGTTTGTTTGTTGAACATCCGCTTCCCTCAAAGTCGGTGAGCTTTGAATGGCTTTTAAGAAATGCCTGAAATAAAATCTGTGGTTCACACTAAGTTAAGCTTGTTTCTTTTTTGTTCTACAGCATCAAATCTGTCAGTAAACACCACACTCAGTAATATTGAAGGGCTCAAGTCGTGAACAGGTCAGATGAAGTGAGCTGGCTACTGGATCAGCTACCTCATGCTGTCAAACCTTCATTCCAGATGTGAGGCTTGCCTTGACACCCCCCGCCCCCCATGCCCCCATCCCCCCACATCCACCACCAGACTAGTACTCACCCCACAGGCCATCTGCCATTTCTGGGTTTGTCTGCCTGTAGCTGGGCTGACCAGTTGGTTCTTGCCAGTGAAGGTGAGCTGGATCTTTCCATAGTGCAACAGCTCGATTCCTCAATCTTAGTCTCTATTCCTGGAGGTTTTGGAGCCTCGTGTCTGTTGCGTTTTTTTGGGATTGGGATCTGATCGACCAAACCACCTCCGGTGATGATCAGGGTTATCAGCGGTGGATCTTCAATCTACATAAAACAACAACATGGGCAGAAATACGGCCAAATGCTGAGTTTAATTTTAGTTCATTATAACAGGAGCAATGCACTTTAAATACATTTTGACATTAATTGTGCACCTTTCTAAAAGTGCTGAGACTTTTTTTATCAATTATTTGTTTTCTTAAAATTGTTGTCTCTTGCACTTTCAACACCATCACAATGACAGCAAAAAGAAAGTTGATACATCAGCAGTCTAAAGTTGCTCAAGACAGAGCAATAACCTGATAGACTCCTGATGTGGAAGAAAAGAAAACTATTGTGTTTTAGGAACGTGGCAATTATTTGAATAAATGACTGATTTTTGACACATTCGCTTCTGGACAGGAAGTAAACAGCACTCAGTCCCTCATTTAAGCTCCATGCTGTGTATTTTAGACGCCACACTTGGTCTGTCCAGTGTCCACAATGCAATAAAGTCAGCATAGCGGAATGTCTTCGCTGCTTTCTTTTGAGATTTTGTCATATAAATGCTTGGGGGAGCAAAAAATAGAACGGCTGTGCTGAAGAACAGTGCGTAACATGCTCACTGTAGCTGCTCCAATCGATTACAGTGATTATTTACTACAAACACACAAAAAGAATTATTACAATGGCTAACACTAATCCAATTGATACGTACACTGGGGGAAAAAATGCATTTTCTCAGTGAGAGAAAGCCCAAATCAGCATGTATTATAGGATGTAAATATTTTGAGAAACACAGACTGAAATCAGTGTTTACCTCAGACACACTCTGATGTATCTCCTTCGCATGAAAATAATCACATTTCATTGAAGTCCAAAATAACATTTTCTCAGCGAGAGAAGGCCAAAATCAACATGTAGCACACACACAAAATAAAGTTTTCCATGCAAAGTTATTCCAAGTTCCTCACGTGTAGAGGAATTGAGTGAGAAGTAAATTGTCATGCATTTAAATGCGAAGGGTTGTCTATCTGAATAAGCGGTGTGATGGACTGGCAAACCAGTGCCTCTGCCGGCGGCAAAACCCCCACTGAGATAGACTTATTTAAAAGAAATGAGCCAATAAAGAAAATAAATAAATAGCTCAGCGGGCATGTGATCTGAGTAAAGTAAAGGACAAAACAATATTGACGAAACTGGATTAAAGGGATCTGAGCCTAAAGGAGAGTGGTTTGGTATGGAATGACAGATGATGGATGAGGATTGCTGCTAAATTGGAATTATTTACCTGCCGTTCTGCAGCTTGCTCTGGCTGCCTTTACGCTCTGCTGTGCAGTTTTTTGTTTTGTTTTGGGTTTTTTTAATGGGAGGTAATTAGGACACCATGAGCGTCAGAGTCACCATGAGAGAGAATCCGTCATACCGCCTCTGTCAGCATGATCTCAACACAAACACATCCAGGGACGCTGGGAAGCCAAGAAACACACACGTATACACAAGAATCCAGAAAAAAAATCATTCACAATTACACAAGCATTTTAATGTCCGTGGAGAATATACATGTCATATCTAGTTAGTGCAAGAAACTTGAACAATAGGGATGTTCATTCTGAATAACATCAGGACGTTGACATTTGTGAATAATGACTCACTGTGATTTGACGAATGCACTGCAAGATAGCTGATAACCTCAAGAGTAACAGCGCTACTTTATTGAAGCGTCTTTTCAAAGAGGCTAAAAATGTTCAAAGTTGGCTGAAATAATTCCGAAACAGACAATTAAAAAGAGATATAAATGTGGCAAAAACTAACGTGAACAATTCGTGGCACTCATGGCAGAATCCATTTGTTTTAGGTAGCGTGGTCTTTGTGTACGTTTTTCCTCTTTCTACTCATGGAATGGGTACAACATGCAAAGACACCATTCCTGAAAAGTAATTGTCTTTATATCCGCGAAATATGATTAATAACACACACACACGTTTGGAACGGGGAGGGAAGGGTCTTTGTTGAGGGTATCTGTGTCTTCGGAGTTAATTACGGAACAACAAAGATCAATACACTCTCCACCAGCTACTTGCACATCGTTCATGGTTGTATTCTTATATCAGTAAATGAGAATCAGCAACCAGTTATAAAGAAATTACATTGATTCATAAATTCTTTAGGCACTTCAGTATGGATGTATATCTGGAGACTGCAGTTACCTGGGCTTAATGGATTTTCTGTTGAAGTAATGACATTGTCAAGCATGAATCTGTTGTATCTTCTAATATCCTCCTCCTCTCCTGTCCCTTGTATGTGACACATCCAATTAAAGAGATGATAAATTTGACTCAGTGCTGATTTAGGTTACAATGTTATAAGATGACATTTAATCAAGGCTTAATTATGTGTCTTGAGTTTTGCTGAAATATAAACACCTTTACCGCCCCAGTGTATTGAAATTTTTCATTTTGGTGCTCATGTATGAATAGAACTTAAGTAAAATGTGGTATCGTTTTTTTATTAACTTACAAGAAGATGTTTCTTTTTACGCCCCATTAGGGCAAATGAGGAGACAAAGCAAGTTAGTTTGAGACCAACTTCTGAACGTCCAGATGTTGTTTTTGGAGCTCAATTTCCGTGAATACACAGAGGGATTAAGAATGTGATTCGTGGTAAGTGATGAATGGATCATCGTTTCAAACCTCGTCTCTCTGGAGCTTAAGCCTAGTTTAGTCAAAGTATGCAATTAAAAGTGCTTTGCACAGAAATGAAATTTGAAAAAGTATAATTTATGGTAGTCCACAAACAGTAGTCTGGACTATTTCCGATCATGATGACAACCCCATTACTTTCTGTACGAAAATATTGCATAAGCATACTGCAAAACATTCAAAGTAAATGCCAAATGATTTATTTATTTATTTTTTGGCTTCATCTTAGAAAAGCAGCTTGACTGTACATAGATTCTTCTAGAGAAACTGGTCGTGTTCATGGGCATTTTTTTAATCACAACAACTTTATGAGACCAGCATGTTTTGGAAGCTCTCAGTGTCCTTCGGGGTTCACATGTTGTGGTCGAGATGATGGATGCTGCCTGGATTCCTTGGATGCTCTGTGAAAAATTCTGGGTGGAAGATCACACAGAGATAAACCCAAATCAAAGAAAGAACTCTGAGCCCCCCAAAAAAATCAGAAATAACAATCAGCACTTTGAGAGGATTAAAGTCGAACCCCTAAGAACAAAGTACAACAACTGAGATCAAAGTCAGAGAAAACGAGAGAGGTGTTGTGACATCGCTCGGCCCACGGCCCCTCAAACAACAGTTACTGCGCATAAAATGGAGTTTTACACCTCACGTGTTGACATTTGCAACTGAAGGAAAGACACAATTTGATACTGATATATTGAAGTAATTTGGTCGGACACATTCGAGTTCAATACTCAGCCCTAACTCAGCTCATTGTTGCTATCTGGAGCCTATTTGTTGCTGCTGTTGCTCTCCCTGCCTTTTGCTTTCCATTTATGCCCCCGGAAGTGGTGGGATCTCCTAAAACAGTGCTCTATCACCAGATTCAACTTACTTTAATGGCAACTGAATGTTCTGACTAACCTTCCTTTGACAACAATTCCCTGCACTGGTGACGTGTGAACCAGTCGGCACAGTAGAGCGTTGGGAAGGGAACCGCAGTATCGAGGTCTTGTCTTCATTAACAACACTAACATAGAGGGGGCAGGGTTTATTAACTTTGCTACAATCAGGCATCTTTTGGGATTCTTACAGGAAGAGGAGGGTTGTTTATTAAGGTCAGTCAAACTGTTAAACAATCGCGTTAAGATTCTTGACATGAGCTTCCAAAAAAAAACCTGTCCCCATTTGCAGCACTTTAATTACCTCCCCGAGGACGTTATGTGTGCATTGCTCTTTGACTCCCCATCAACAAGATTACACACAAACTGTCCAGATGGACCGAGGAAGAAGCCATTTTAGGTCAGTGGGGATTTTTTATTTGTTTGTTTAAATTCTCTTTGTCATGGCAAGATAGGATTTTTTTTTTCCATTTACATTTTGATTCAATGTATCAGAAAAAAAAGATGAGTGAGCCACTTGTATTGGTGAAAGTTTGCATTCCTAGCAGTGTTGTTTTTGGCAGGCATTTTAGATTTAGTTTTAGTCTTAGTCTTTTGGACTAAATGCTTCTTAGTTTTAGTCACATTTTAGTCATTTCTCGCCTTGATAGTTTTAGTCGACGAAAACTCAAAAAGGTTTTAGTCAAATATCAAAGATACCTATAAATAAAAAAAATATATGTGTAAGTACTTAATAGGCCAATACAGGTTTTAGGATGAAGCACTGAAACTGATCTCACTTTCAAAGGTGAGTTTTTCCCCCTCTTTTTCTTTCTCTACCTTTTACTTTTATTATTTTGTTGCGGATGCAGACAACACACCGGCACACAATAGGAATATTGTATCACAATAAAATACGATTAGACAAAAAATAAAAGCACACTTGACTTCCATGTGAAGTAGGATGGGAACACAAAGTGCAATTCTACTGGAATATGAGGGTTGAGCAGCAGTCTTCTCTTTTCACGGCAAACAAGTTTCACAACCACAAGTCAAGTTCTGGAGACATTCAAATCTCCACACGGCCATGAATGGCTTTACAATTATGTAAACATCAAAACAAAATTCCCTGCTCTGCATATATAAAAACTATTTATGGCAACCAAACAGAAGCCACATGGAAGCACGGTAAGACCTGTACTATGGCACTAGTCAAGCAACAACTTGCCGTTAGGTAGCCTACCGGTTCAATATGACGACAGCGCTTCTCTCTTGAATGACTCTGGCTCTGTTACGATGGCCACGACTGAGGTCACCTGTAACGCTAAAGACTCTCTCAGCAAATGTTTGTCGTATTTTTTCCTGAGAGTTTGAAGCCACAACATGAGGAAGCTGTGGTGGCTCCGTCGTCTGACTCGTCTCCTCGGGCCCGTACAAGGCATTCTGTTTTATTGTCCCTCGAACTGTATCTGAAGTTCGACCATAAGTCATCCCTCTTTTTACACCGCTGCTGCTGCCTTGGTGTGTGTCTCGTCCGCTGCAGACAGGCAGGCCCAGACTCGACTGTGTGTGTGCTTGTATGTGCGCGCGAGGGAGGCTTTTCGTGCGCGTGTACTGATGATGGGGGCGTGACCATTAGGACCAACAGCCGCATTTAACTCCATTCTGTTGTTTGAGCTCTTGATTGACATTGCACGCATGTTATACTTGGCGGAAAAAAACGCATGTTTTGAAACTTTGATCGTCCACCCACTAACAATTTAGTTTCGTCTCGTTCTAGTTAGACGAAAATGTACACAATTTCGTCACATTACTTTACAGGGCTATGCTGACGTTCGTGTTAGTCTCATTTTCGTCAAGGAAAAAAGGGGTCTGACGTCGTCATTTTCGTTTTCGTCCAGCGTGACGAAAACAACACTGATTCTTAGGTTATTTTCCGCAGCGGTGTTGTGTCTGTCAACTCATGTACTCCTGCCAGGAGGTCTACAAGGTTAATCTGCTGAATTCAAGTCATAGTTGTAGCGCCACCTAGTTGCCAGTGAGCTAACATACCTGCACTCTCATCTCTGTTGAATGACAGATTAATTTATATTTTTCCGACTCGTATTCCAACCTGCCAACTCTTGCTTTGATTTGCCTTTGATTGCACCAACCTGAAGTCAGTGGTTCAGAAGACATTAGAGTGTTATTAATGTTTTTTGCTCTTTATTCAGCTTCATAAAGCAGCTCATATTTCATCAAATAGGGTGAGAGGGAAGCACTGCAGAGTCATCATAACAGTACAGGCCATTATCAACACACACCTCCCATCTATCTACAGCTCCCAATGCTGACGATGAGCCAACAACACAATAAAAGACTCATCGTACCCAGGCAACTCCCTCTTCACTCTCGTGCCCTCTAGAAGGCAGTATATATGCGTGACAACCCGAACATCAAGATTTCTTAACAGCTTCTACTCTTGTGCCATCAAGGAGATGGGCAGCAGTTTTAAACAACAGTGAATAGACTCTGCAATAATATAGATACGTGCAATAAACTCTGAACAAGTGCAATATCGTGTGCAATACCGCAAAACTTTGCAATATTTCTACTTTGATAATGTCTTCAGGTTTTACTATCTTTTTTATCTCTTCTTGCTTTTATATGTTTATGTTGCACTGTCGCACCAGTGAGGGTTTGCACTGGCATTTTATTGTAACAGTAATGTTCAATGACAATAAAAGGCATTCATTCATTCATTCATTCATTCATAAAATTACATTTTCTCAGTCATAAACAGTTCTGAATGCCCCTGAGCAGGGGAGTTCAACAGTCGGGATGATGTAACATCCACTGACAGTTTCCAAGTCCAGCCTGCGGGATGGGGCTTGTCAACCGGATGAGTTAACTTTTCAGTTTTTTGGGGTGGAGAGAAACATCCTTTGATTGGCTAGGATTAGGGTTAGGCCCACCCCATCCTTCAGGCTACAGGCTGGGGTTTTTCACAGTTTCTGCTGCTCCCATGAGCCCCAGGCAAGATCCTTTGGACATTTCACTCATCCCTGTTTTTCGCAAGCTAGGCAACATGTTGGGCCTAACCGGACTTCATTGGACCCATTAGGTGTGCATCACCAGAAGCTCTGCCTGCAGCCCTACCTTGCCTCTGACTGTCTAGTTCCTGGCACACCCGATTGGAGGAAGACAAAGTCGAGAAAAAGCACCTGCAATAATCTAGATTAGTCTGCTGCTGTCTGGGGCGAGGCAGTAACAAAACAAGGCCTCATACTAAAACATGATTAAATCATCTCATCAAACACAAGTAATTAGGGAAAAAAGCCATATATTAATAGCCACGTTACACTTATTAAAAGAGGCGACTCCTTTGATGCAGTGACAGTGCTGTCTTCTTTTATCTCAGGTAAAATTTGTCTGGAGTCATTGGGATGAAAATAGTTGAATAATAATCGATATAGACAGTTTAAATATAACCCCCTCATTGAGGGGGCTATAACATGCCAAGTTAGTAAACGGGTCGTGTCAATTTGTTCTCCCTGACTGGATAATGGGGATGTGTTTGCTCCATTGCTCCAACGTTAAATTGCCTGTTAACATACAGCTTAGTATGAGAGCTGTAAATAGGTAGATAGATAGATACTTTATTGATCTCCAGGAGAAATTTGCATATAAACACAAAATAAATAAACACACTATACACATATTGTTGCTTTAGAGAGAGTGTGAGAGAACATGCAATAGGAAAACTGTAGGAGTACAGAAGGGGGGGTTAAGCTGTATATGTCCTTCCTCTGACCTACTATATGGTATATAATGTACTTCACTCTCACAGACATCATTATCCATGAAAGCAGAGCGAACTGGTGACTCAGTTTTTCAAAAGGTTCTCAAGCAGCACTTTTAGAATCTGAATAAAAGCTCAGCTTTCAGTATCAAATCAACAGATTCTCAGTTTCCACCAAACTGTCATTACTGTACAAAAGTCCTTAAAAGCATGTCTGTGAAAAAGACTGAAAATGAGTGGGTGTTGAGGAAGTGACTAAAACAAAGGTCTCGGTGACCATGGCCGTATGGCTATCGCACTTTTGTTGCCTATGGCAGTGTTATGACAGGTCCTTTAAACTGCCATCGTTGTTTTGTTTCCATTTTGGATTGTCAATGGACACGGCACAAAAGAGGGTTTTCAGAACCACAAGCGTTGAGACAAAAAGTTGCAACGTTCAGTTAATTAACAAGTTAGTGATTATTTGATCTTTTAGCAAGTTTTTCAGTCAGTGATGCAATATTGCTATGGAGCATTAATTAGCTATTACCTTTGCTCAGTGCAAGAGACGTGATGGATGAGCAGGAGAGGGCAGGAATGTAGCTATGCTCAGGTTATGAGAGTGATGAGGCACAGGTGGTTGACTCAGGTTTCAAGTTTACTGAGGCTCAAGTGAGCAGAAGGAGGGAAAGTGAAGTGGTCTTGTCCTGGAACTTTTCTTACAAGTTCTTATTATGTAGAGACGTCTTTGGTTACGCTGCTGTCCTATTTGATGGAAATATCAAGACTGGATACTGGCAGACCCAGACTAACTAAACCGAGGACTTAGGCTTTGCCCACACAGAGATGAAAATGATCTCATTTTAAAATTGTTTTCTGTAAACACGGCATCGTCTCAAAAAATGTGTGTCTACACCAAAACACTGTAACACTGCCACAGAAATAATAATAATAGAAATAAACAGAGACGACTTGGAATGTGCACATAAAACTCAAACAAGTAAACAAACACTGCAATCTGCTATAACTGCTGTTGTTGGCAGGGTCAGCACATGCGGGTTACAGGAGACGTGAGGCTATGGAATCATCATCTCAGAAAGGATGCATATAGGTTGCAAACATCGAAATGCAATTTGTTCACCCTGGAAACCCGTTTAAAAAACAATCATATTCGGGTTCCCAAAACGCCAGTTCCACGTAGATGAAATGCCCATGCAATGAAAAAAAAACCCAACTTTTGCGGATACTCCTAAACTCGTCTCCATGTCGACAGCCCCTTGGCTATGGAAAACTAAGGAAATGTACTGGTAAATCAAAGAGAAGACACGGCTGGAAAAAGGAAGAGGTAACACTACAGGATGCCTAGACAATCTAAAAACAATTGAAATGAGAAACTGAACTTAAACTACTTATGATGTAACAAGGTTGGCTGAGGAACTCAGAAACAGGGCTGTGGCTGACAAGGATGAACAAACGAGATGCAGTTGATGGCAGAAAAAAGGAGGGAAAACAGACCTAACAGGATGTAAGACAGATAAGACACAGGAGGGAGAAGATTTCAAAATAAAACAGGAACTGCAACAAAAAAAAGGGGGGTTGATCAAATCTGAGATGGGGGAAGTGACAAAGAAGGAGAGAATACTGAGAAATAAAAAAAAAATAGTAAAACTCAAGAGTTTACAGAGAAGTTATTGATAATAAAAAAGTTTTAAAAAATCTGTAATAATGCAGTCCAGACAAGCTGTGACAACCTAACAACACTCATGGCTAATTACGCGATGGGGTAGCCCCAGCCATAACACTGACCAGAGAAGTAGTTAACTCACAGTAGACTGCCATAGCGAGACAAAAATACTAACTCAAAAGCTAGAGACATATTCTCAGCTGCAGGTGTAGCTTAAAGCATTGCCTCAACCATGGCCCAGGGTGGTGTTTCAGCACCCACACAAGCTTAGCCGGTTACAGCTGTGATCGCAGTCGGTGGTTGTTGCTGTGGTAGCTTTCTTCATCTCGAAACACTGATCACAGGTAATGCAAAAATTACTGCATGAAAACTAAAAGTATCACATGACAAAAAAACTTAATATATTGAAAAGGCCCTTATAAGTAGCGCAGGAAAAAAAAAAATTCCGCTGACTTCAAGGGCTTCATCGAGCAAAAAACAAAGGACAATAATGGCAAACTGTTCTTTAGAATCAGAATCAGAATCAGCTTTACTGGCCAAGTTTGTAGAACAAACAAGGAATTTCACTCCGATATACTAAGCTCTCTTGAAAACAAAGTTGTGAACACAAAGTACCAGTGTCAAATCAATTTCTACATTGCACCCATCCACCATGTTTTGAAGTCATCTCTTCAAGTCTGGAAATTAAAAACAGACTCGTGAACAAAAGAGAAATTCTATTCTGTAATATATCCACAGTAAATAAATTCGATGAGGGCTTGTGAAACATATGGCTCATCACGTCAATGCAATGGGTAAGTTTTAAGTCTGTCTAATCCAGTGCTGAGAGTAAAAATGTATCACCTTGCATTGCTCATCTATCATGCATGCACCATCTGTCTGAGGATTCATTCCAGTTTTTCTCTCCCCTCATACATATTGTTGCTCTCGCCGTCTGTCTCCCTCACAAGGAGATGCTGTCATTTTAATATCAGGATCCTGCCAGTGATCAGGTGACAGGGCTGTACACCATGTCAAATTAGTAAGTCTGCCACATTATCCAGAAATGTGTGGGAGACTACAAAGCTCTGTCAAGTGCCAGAGAGCCACACTAATCTCTAAACTCTGCCGCAGGACACAGCGGCTGTTTTTCTTTTTTTTCTTTTCTTTTTTTTTCTGTAACACCACGGGAAAGGAGAAGGACGGGTGACCATTCTTTACTCCCGAGCTTCTTTACTCTCCAGCTTATTCAGAGGATGGTTTTCAAAGTAAAAAACAAATAATATCCGCGGACATGACTAGAAGGGTTGTTCATTAGAGGGGACAATTGAGTATCATAAGGAGATGACAAATGCTACGCTGTCAAACGTCTCCCAGCCTCATCTAGCTTGTGCAGCTTTTATTAGACAAATCCCTCTTTTGGGAGGAGAGAACCAATCTGGTTTAGACTACCGCAGGATTGCATAATTTTTCTTTCTTTACCAGCCAGACATGTCTGAAAATTATTGTTACTAATGGGATACTGAAGACGGTGAGCTTCTTCCCCATTACATTCATCATCTGTCTAGTCATCCGTCTGACTGGAGTCTATTTCCAGAGTGTTTTCTGCATCGACGTGTCTTCAGAATCAGAAGAAAAAAAAACTATTGATCAGGAACATTTCTCTTTGCTTTGAGACAGGTGCTCAACTTTTTAAACAGGAAAATATCCAGGTGTAAATAATATCAGTAAAATGGCAAAAACAAGGAACAGCAAAGTACTGCAGATTGCAGTATTTTAATATAAATGCCACAATATAGTGCTGAACATTATCCCATAAGCCCTATTGTAGCATACACCGTTATTTCTATTTCAGCTACAACTGCTAATAAACTTCCCCTGAAACATTTAGAAAACCTAGAAATGCCAAATGATTCAATAATTTATCCACATTCAAATTAGCTGAGGGAAGTAAGGAGAAGCAGTGAACTCAGCCAGAATGTCACTGGTCCTCTGGTGTCCTCACAAGATGTTTATCCGATGAAGATTATAATTCTGTTTTAGTGTATTTTTTCAATGTTTAAACTGTTCAAGAACGCATTGCGCAGTGCTCAGTTCAACCACTTGTCGGAGGTGATGAGTGAGCAGTGGCATTGACTCTAGGGAAGAAGAAGGAGTGTGTTTTTGTCCTTTTTATGCAACTCAAAGCACTTCCCTGTGTTTTCCGGAGTCTCTCACTGTAACATATTTCATATATACTCTAACACCAGCTTTGTGCTTCCAAAGATTGCATTTTTGCTTCAAAAATAATAAAAGGTGTGTTCATTCGGGATTATCTTGCTGAGCAAAACATGTGCATCATATAAAGATACGTATCCCACAAAGTTTCTTTTCAGCAATTAAAAGATGCTAACTTCAGGGGTGGCTCAACAAAAAGAGGCGATCCCTCTTCTCAGAATCACATTGCATATCATGTTCACATTCTGGTAGTGGAGTCTTGGACAAGATGGGATGTAAGAATTTAATCGAATGCCAAAGCAGCTCCACTCAAGCAGAAGAATGTAGATAGAACTGTTTAAGTTAGCATATTTTAAATTAAATCTAATTATTTGTGGAGTACTGAGCTTCCCACAGGATAAAGAAGACTTGGATTATACAGGTATATGCATTTTAGAGTTTGTACATTGATGTTAAGTCTAATTTTGCTGTGGGTGTTCGGCAGTCTGCAGTAGAATAAAGTAACATGTATGTTCTTTTATCAGTCATCACACGAAGGGAAAAAAGATTTCCTTCCACAACAGCAAATACTTGATAAACAAATTACACTTTTGGGTAATATAACCATACACAAGAAGAATGAAAAAAAAAACTGTAGTTTTAAACAAAAGCACTAGTAATTCATCATTTTGGACTGGGCTGTTTTGGATGCTCAGTCAAACTGCTCTACAGATAGGAGCGGTACTAGTATAAAATGTATCTTCAAAACTGGAAGGCACCAAAGTCACCGTACTTCATAAACTGGTTGCGTGAACTTATTTTGGTTTAACACATGGAGAAACTGTGGTGTGATAGCTTAAACTGATATCACAAATGGGAAGAATCTTGGGCTCCCTGAATATGATATGTGCACTAAATTTGACCGTATTGTATGATTTATATTGCTTTGCTTCTACTGTATGTATTTACAATTGGATGAGTTGTAATATGTAATAATTGAGTCAATCTTGTGTGCGTATATGTGAGTGTTTGTGTGTATGTGTGTTTTCGATAAGTTTAAGTTTTGTTTTTTGTATTTTTCATTTTGTTTTTTGTGTGTTTTCTCGTTACATAAAATATGACAATAAAATGATTAATCACTAAAAAGAAGTACAAATCGAGATCTGCAAACTGCATTCACAATATAACCGACGTCATGAGAAACCACTTCACTGCTCCTCCTTTCAAAGCCTGGCCTAATCAAAGTCAAGGAGGCAGCAGGAGTACATCTAGAAAGTTCACGATGAAGAGAAGCTAGTTTTCACGGATCCAAAACACCACAAATTGACTCTTCAAAGCTCAGTGGGTGACCTACTTTTGTGCAGCCAATTATATTATGTCTCCCTCTTGCATCTTTTTTAAAGTGGGTCAAGAAATACGAGAAATCCGAAAATAACTGACGGCATTTGTACTAGTTTGTACACAGAAGGTGTGGCCTTTCCTTCTGTTGACTGATGATTAATACATTTCTTGGTTTGTGAGTGTATGTTAAAGATTAATTACTGACAAACAGGAGATTGTTGGTAGAAGTAGAGAAGTATTGAAGACATTGAGGTCATCGACTACAATGAAGATAAGAAAGTGTAGGAGATGAATATCAGCCTCTGCTCTGATGTAGTGGTTGTATCAGTCACAGCCATTTGTCTGCATTAGCCTGATTTAACATTTCCATAAAGCTCTGTTATTTTTCTATTTGTGTTATGAATACCTTAAAATCTTTAAAAGACTGTACTTTCATGAAAACAACTGGAAGCACGATAACCGTCAAATTCGAGCCAGACAGAAACTGATTACCTCTCTTTGTGTAGTTTTGTGGGAACCTTGGCGACCCCCCAAACAATCTGCTACAAAACAATTGCCTGGACATGATAAATGAAGGCGAAGCAGCTGCCTACCAACCAGTTGACTTCCTGTGTACCTCTGAGTTATGATAAATACAGCAGACCTGGTTGTCTTTTGATAATGTCTCAAAGCTCAAGGGGCCATACTTTATAATAACATAGTACATATACATTTGCGTTTATGATGCACCTACTAACACGCAAACTGTGAAATAGAAAAACTAAATCATTATAATGTGGGCTGGCTTTTGTTGTAGTCGCAGGATTCAATGAGACGTTAAAGTTTGATGGCCCTTAACGCATCACGGGGGGGGGGAGGGGTCATTGAAACTGTCCCTGCATCTTCTTTAATGTCTGGGTGTTATTATTTCAGGCTGCCTGAGGAGGCGAACTCCTTTCATGCTAATGTACGTGATGTTTCTGACACACTTTAAGCAGCTTGCCAATAAAAACGGGGAGCTTAAACAGTTTCTGACAGTGACAAAAGTGCGCTAAGGAGTGTCTGGTAACCCTGATGTAGTCACAACTTTAGTGTTTTAAGGCAATTGTTCCTCTGAATGCAGAGTTCTATGAGACTCAGAAACTTCGCTTCTTTGCCTCCTAGTTTAGCTGCTGCTATCTAGTTTGTCATTACGCTCAATCGCCTTTGCTTTCCCCCGGATTGGCAAACCAATACTTGTTAGTGTCTGTCAAATGCATGTCACTGAGTGGCAACACAATGTAGATTCATTTATATGTAGAAGTCATCTGCGCTAGGCTTAATGTGTTATATATCCTTTTACTAAGATTCAAGCACTGAATAGCCCTAGTGGCCTAATGGATAAGGCACTGGCCTCCTAAGCCAGGGATTGTGGGTTCAAGTCCCATCTGGGGTGGCTGGTGAAGTGCAAAGTGATGCTCAACTTGAAAACCTGTCTTATTAAAGTAGCATGATTTGATGTTCAGACATAATTAAAAACTACTTAATTTGGCAAGATGGACAGAGAGGAATGGGATCATGCTAATGCCTGAGTTTAGAGGATGTTGTTCTACTGCGACATGCTCAGTGTTGGCAGTAATGCCGCAACTTGTGGCAGCATTACTAACTTAGCTACATTCTGTAGTCGTATGGCGGTAGTGTCACTGCTTTCTTCGAAAAATCACTTTTTTCTGGCTCAAGTAGAAGCATCGGCCAAAAGTATATTTCCTGAACATTTAAAACCTAGGACTATAGAAGTCCAGGAGAGGAATAATCAGTGCTTTCTCCCTCCGACTGAAATGAAAATCTGAAGCACCTCCATATGATAGTGATATCATGTACCGGTCCAGTCCTTCTTGGACTTTCAGCTGCAGGAATACGAAGACATGAACTGGTGGAGTCGACTTCTCCTGTGTCACATAAAAAAATCTCGTTGTGAAGAAGGAAGGAGGGCAGAAGCTTGTTTCCATGGAGAGAGGGAGAGAGAGAGGAGAGACAGAGAGATCCCACACTGATTTCATTTGGAGCTGAAGATCGTCACTCTTCTGCTTGCTGTGGCTCACTCACTTTCAGTTTGTTCTGAAAATGTGTCTGAAAAAAATCCAAAGTGAGCATGTGTCCTACGTAACAGAGGTGCACATTAAACACATAAAAACACACACAAACCACTGGGACCTACTCTACTTATAAAATGTCAAAAATTACTTTTGTTGTGATTTGGTTCATTACAAATAAAATTGACTTCACACACACACATGCACACAGTTGAGCAGAAACACTCTGCAAACCTGCTTTTTTTACTCTTACAGTATGTGGAGCATGGGTTTGTTGTTGTTGTCAAATTGGTTATGGAGCTTTGAGAGCGGAGTGGCACCTAGCTAGTAAGTCTCAAATCAGTCATTATAATGTATTTTTGACTGTTTTTGGGAGATAAACAATTGAGCTGACATTAACTTCAAATGAAGTCGCTCACCACTTTTTGCTTATAGTTTCATTAATTTGGTACCTCAGCTGCAGTTTTGTGCCTCACTATGTTCACAGGGTTCAATAGCCGCTATCCTGCCATTGGCGTAGCTTAACAGTTAGCATACAGCCAGTTAGCGAGATGCAGCTTAGAAATGACGTGGATAAGAAAAAAAAAAAAAAAAAAACGAGTGATATAATTTTGTGCAAATGTTGTTAAAAAAAAAGAACACCTGACATGCTTCAGATACCTATGGAATTTTAAATCATTTTCAACCAGCTTGGTTTCTTCCAGTCATATACAGTGCATGTATCTGTGTCTTTGTCTCTGGCTGCCCCGTGCAGCACAATCAGAGCTGTTTCTATGTAGATTGTCATTTTAAATGCTTATAAAAGCCCCCCCAAAAAAAGAAGATGAAGAAAAAAATGCAGTGGTTTATGTTTCTGGAGAACTGATCGCAAAAATTATCGATTCCAATGACTTTCACTGTGTGTTTGATGCCGTAGGGAACTGTAGAGTCAGATAACAATTCTCTGTTGGTATCTTTACATATCGCAAAGCTGTCTGACCCATTTTTACATCCGCCAAGGAGGTTTTTTGGGCCAACTGTTTATTAGTAAGATCATGCAAAACCATGGATGTCGATTTTCACCAAATTTGGTGGAGGTTCTCTGTGACGGCCCTCTAGCTAATCAGATATGTTTTCAAATCGACACTGTTATTGTTGCCAGTTGATCTAAAGTTATTCTTGTACTCATATGTCTTGAACAGTGTGTTTGATCATTTTCCACTTACAGTTAGAAGAGTATCCCACAGTATTAAGATAGAACAAAAGTGAACAATGAGAACCTTCTTCAAATTGAGTCTAATTCTGATTTGCGTGCGGCACGGAAACCTTTAGATTTGTTAAATTACCAGGAGAATGGGTTATCAAGCAACAGAAACAGTATGAGTCTTTACTAGTTTCAAAATGTCGTTTAGAACTGAATTGAGTGAGTGTGTTTTTTGTAGAAGTGTGTGACTTTCATATGCACAGCAGAAAACTGGAAATGTCTCTTTCCCCTCCTCTCCATTCTTTCTCAAAGGCTGTAGAAAAACAATCTGCTGAGAAGAAAAAAAAAAGAGGATGACTTGGCAGCAAAGCAGTAAACTCCATTACTGTCCAAATCCCTAACAAGACACAAGACAAACAGACATCTGAGTAGAGTTTTAAATTCTGAGGTGAGGCTTAACAGGGGATAAAACTGCTCAAAAAAAATCATTTCAAGTTTCAGTTTCTGGAAGAAACACGCAGTTTACACCTCTGCTGTAAAAATCTGCTTGCTGGAGTCTCTTGTTAACACGGCATGAAGTCTGTTCCAGCTGATATCTATCCTTCCACCCTGCTGTCTCTTTTCAACTTTGTTTCCCTCTTCTGAGACACTTTGATGAATCGAAGATGAATTAACTAAGAGTGGGTATCTCTAAAAACCTGCCAACTAATAATTCTTCCATGAAATGTGTCTATGTGTGACATGTTTACAGTGTCAATATCACTCAAGTTGGAGTAACTTTGTGTGGGTGTGTGTGTGTCATAAAGGCAGGCTCATGGGCACAGATTCCCACCAGCATTATACTACAAGTCTAGGACATTTGGCAAGCAGGACTATAGCCTTGGTCACCAGGAGGAATATGCATACGAGCCTGAGGAGGGAAAGAAGCAGAGGAAGGCAAAACGCCAGCATACACTCAGAAATAATCACTCTCTCCCCCGTCACCCACACACTGAGCTCTGTCATGCTGCCACCCACTCCCTCAGTCCGAAGTCCTACTAACACTGCAGGACCAAACCAACAGAGTTCGTGGGGGAACGTCTATTTCTTGTAAAAACAAAAAGTTACATCTCCTTCCTCAAAACAAAATGGCACATGAAACCATGGCAGTAAACTAAAAACAATTTAAATGTTTAATGAGAACATCTAAGTTACATTCTGTAGAAGTTTGACCATTTTTTTCTGATTCAGTTGATGATTTATTGTCAACTAATTTGGCCCCTCTCCCCTTCTTTTCATTTTGATCTTTTGTGTTCATTTTTTTGTCACTTATTTTCCTTATGCATCTTTTTTTTTTTTTTTTTTTTACCATGGATCATAGTCCTGTGCCAGCTCAGATACTGAACCAGAAAAGGAAGTGGCACTTCCATCTTTGGAAGTAATCAATGTTATGTATAATTCAATGTGGTGGCACTCTGGGGAAAAGCTCAGTATTTTGCCGTGAAACAGCAATAATGGCTACCATCAGATTCATACAAGAGGAAGAGGAAGTCTTTCTTGTCACATTTACTTACTACGTACTGTACAGCAAAATTTGTCCTTCGACTTAAACCTATCTTCTACAGAGCAGTGAGAGGTTGCGCACAGTGATGAGGAACCAACTCCAGATCCAAGTACCCTGGAGCACGGACAAGGGTATTTAACCTAGCATTCATGGTTTTGATCTGTGCTAGACAGAAGATATGGCTACCATTTTACCCTTCATTTGGACACCCAAAATCTTGCTCCTCATTCTGATGGACTTTTTGAAAAAGTAATCAGCAGTCAGAACTAGCTTCCTTTTCTACAGTCCGTCTTCAAGTCGGCTTCTTCCTTCATCTGCCTTTAAAACAAACGACCATCCTGCCTACCTTGTCTAGTGACCTGTGCACATGTACATGAATGGACTGGAAGGGTTAGGGTCCAGAAGAATTTAAATTGAAGGCACAGCCACAATGGCCGGTGACATCATTTGTATCACTCAATCTCAAAATTCGAGTTCTTTCGAGCCACGTAAACGGACCCATTTTTATATAGCACCTTTGTAACTTAGCTTACTGAAAGTGCTTTACAATGTTGCTTCATTCACCCATTCATACACACACTGATGCTGGAGGCTGCCATGCAAGGTACCATCCAATGCATCAGGTGCAAATAGGTGCTCAGTATCTTGCACAATGACACTTACATACAACACTTTGACACACAGTAACTAGGAGAAGTACTGTAAGGTTCACACCAGTGACCCCCCTCCATTTATGTGGCTCCCGATTTGTTCTCATAGTTGATGACATTGTTGGCAAAACAGAATCGCAGAAAATGGCATCTCAAAGAAATATGAGGTAACATTAACACTTATCTCCTCTCCTGGAGATAACCTACTCCTTAGCATTCATCCTTGGTTCAGCAGCTTCACCACATTGCACTCTTAATAGTATTCCACGTGTGACTGAAAATTGGAAGTGAGAACTTGAATAGTTCAGTATGGGCTGGAGAAAAAAAACACACACACTTGTAAATTTCCAGTAATATTTTACTTCACTCGTAACCCTTGGTGCCTTAGGAGATAAAGTTAAAATATGTCTTTGAAATGGCAAATACACAGGCTATCACAAATGGCAGCCAGTGCTCAGCTTTTGCTGGTTTGAAGGCAACATCAACAGAACAACAGAATGAAGAAATGTACCGTGTCAAGCCTGCCTTGAAATTACACGCCACCCCACCTGAGAGAGATGTTTCAATTAAAACAATGACAAGGTTTGCAAGGCATTCTTTCTTCCAAGAAGTTGTTCCTTTCCATTTTCTCCTCTGTGCTTTAGGTGTTTGAAAGTGCACTGATATGAAAACACTCAAGTGAGGATTGTGAAATGGCATTTTAGTCAAATCAAATTAAAAGTAAATGCTCACGGTTGAAAGTCTTGCTCCCTTAAAGGTATTTTTCTAGTGTAGGGGAATGACAGCAGATGCTTTGATGACTGTATTTTTGAAGGAAACGTTCCTAAATTGCATGAACAGAAAGGTTGGAAAAGAATCATGTTGTGCATCTGTCCTATATCAGGCATACATGACTGTCATCGAGCCCACATGTTCTTATTTGTGAAGGAGAATGCATGAACCCCATTGGCATTGTGTGAGAGAGAAAATGTGTGTGAGCGAGCATAAGTGCGGGCACTGGCAGGAGCTGATATTCATTTTTGGGCTGCATATGGTAGGAGGACAGAGAGGGTGGGTGGAGAGGATGAGAGCGAGAAATTCTAATTTGCTCATGCTTGCATGGCAAATATTTCCGTGCTGACAGAAATAACAGGCTGGTGGCATACTTGGTGCTTTTTTTTTCCAGAGCATTCACAACTAGCGCACTCTAAATGTAAGACTGTGTCACAATTCAATGTGCTACACTGTTACTGCACATCTGTCATGACAACAAAACAAAAAAGAGCATTTTCTTCACTCAGAACTAACAGTGGGGGGGGGGGGGGGGTGGTGTTCTTTGCTGATGTCCTTTGCATCTAACTTTGGCATGAGAACCCATGCATCACTGGAGACTTGGGGTTCATGCCACATGTTCATGTCCCACTATTTGTAGCACTTAAAGAACCACTGTTAAGGTTTTTGGCAGTGTGTAATGGTTGATGCTGGGAAAAGAACAGTGGTAGACAGACGTGCACAGCTTGGTTTATTACTCAAGAATGGCATCATCCTGAATGGCACCAATTTACACTATTACACAACCATTCACACTCCCATTCATAACTACGGTTAGAGTATCAATAAGCCTAATCCCCAACTGCATGTCTTTGGACTGTGGGAAGAAGCCGCAGTACCCGGAGAGAACCCACGCAGGCACAGGGAGAACATGGAGACTCCACACAGAAAGATCCCACGCCCGAGCCGGGACTCTAACCCAGAACCTTCTTGCTGTGAGGCGACAGTGCTGACCACTGCACCACTGTGCAGCCTTCTGGATTTACCTTTTAATCAATCTTTGAATTGTTTTTGGAACAATCGTGTGTGTCAGTGCAAGAAAGAGAGATGATCTGTTATTTCGAAATCTCCTGAAGGGAACACATTCATTTCCGTAAAATTTTCAATCTAAAAAACAAAATAACTGGAGGAATCAAAATTATTCACAAATTTGAAGTACATTTCTTTGGTTTTGTGTGGAAATTGGAATTCAAGGTATTTTTACTTAACTTGGATATTATTGGCTAGTCAAAAATAGAGTGTTGTTTCTGTTAGATTGAGCAGGAAATGTATTCTTGGTTTGAATAGATCTTGTGAATTTGATAGTACATGTAAATAAAGATTATGCATTCATCAAAAGTGCAGGAACGTGGTGGCAACCGAGAGTGCAATTACATTTTACTCATCAAACAGGGCATGTGTCAGGTATGGCCTTTATAAAGGAATTCAATTTTTTTGTCATTACAAATAAAACTAAATTTTCCGCGAAAGTCACTGACGGATAATCAATCCTCACTTGCGTCTGAAAGATCTAGTACATGCCACGTATTTCTAAGCAAATTAATAACGACTGCAGAGAACTTCTAATAAATAAATAATAACAATCAGTGCGTTCCTACAATCTGGATGTTGTCGTTACACTGTGGGATTTTGGGTCGTGTAGTATTTCTTGATTACATTTTCAGCATTAAAACACATTGTGTTTTCAGAGCTAACGGTTTGGAAGTGATGTCACTGACAAGCATCAAGCAAAATATCGGCGCTCTGCTAAAATCCAAACAATACAGTAACTGTCAGTTATTGTAACATTAAATATAGTTGCATTTTGAATGTATGGCCATGGCATCCGAGAATCAAAGGATCAAAGAAGCCCCATAAGAGATGACAATATATCATTGTGACCCAAACTATTGGTGCTCAGTAACTTACTTACTTTTAGTGAGCCAAGACATTTTGGCTGAACTCCAGCATTTTTAACTTTGCACCTCTACATATCAAGGACTGACTTCAGAGTCAAATAAGGGACAAAATTAAACTCCTATACAAGATATAAATTAGACGATAAATTAAACTGGTGAGATCCCTGAGACACCTGTCCCGGGTGAACCCCGCCTCTCGCCCGTAGATGCTGGGATAGGCTCCAGCCCCCCTGCGACCCTTACTAGTAAGGAATAAGCGGAAGATGACGATGGATGGATCCCTGAGACTGCTTCATGCAATAGAAGGAGGCACATCAACAAGTCTGTATTAAAACATGTGCAAGCTAACGAATCACAGTCTGGCACACGTACAAATGTACAAGTTTGACCTTGTTGTCACTTCATGTTTACAAGCTTTACTCATATTAATTGTTTTTTTAATAAAAATCAATACATTTTGATTGGCTTTTCTTTGTTAGAGTGAAAGGTGTTTTAAAATATTATACTATATTTCAGAGTAGATGAACATGAGAGGTGGGGTCCCAGCTCATGAAAAATGTTTCATGGAAAAACAATGTTGTTTAACTAATAACGCAAGTGGAGTTTGTATGTGAAGTTAGAGTGACAGGAGAGTCAGTTCTCGGGGGTTGACGGTTTGAAGTAGCCTCCATTTTCTGCTGTTTTCCTCTCAGGGAAAATCTTTTGCTTGAAAATCAAAGCTGTGTCCCAACATGTTCTCACAGCATCATCAAGATCAGCCATTTGTCAGCAGTTGACTCCACTCCAGTTCTTCCCCTTACCAGGTGCTGTCTCTCCTGGGGCAGGGTGCCTTCGGCTGTGTCGCCAAGTGTCTTACAATGACCATCAAAGAGACGGTTGCCATCAAAATGGTTTAGAAGGGTTGTATATCTAACAGGTCCAACAGGGGGTAAGAAAACACACAGAGCACACGTTTGTTACCACACGTTTGTTACCACACGTTTGTTACCACATACTGGATCATTCTTGTGTTTCCAATAACAGCACAGGTTATAGGGAACTTGCTAGCCAGATAGTTCTGACTAAACTTTTAATTTATTCAGTTCCAGCGTGCTGTTTCCATCAACTCTACAAACAAAGCTGCGGAAAAAGCTTTTGTCCACAGATTTGTGGACATGCTGCAGCTGGACGCAGTCCACAGGATGACCCCCCCCAGGAAGTCACAGAGCATCCCTTCACACAAATGGCCTGGTCTAGTTCCTATGCAATAGCTTCCAGTAAGTGAACATATTGTTTAAACAAGATTTTAACATCCATCCATTCATTTTCTTCCGCTTATTCCTGTTAAGGGTCGTGGGGGGGCTGGAGCCTATCCCAGCAACTACAGGTGAGAGGCGGGGTTCACCCTGGACAGGTCACCAGTCCATCACAGGGCCAACACATAGAGACAGACAACCATTCACACTCACAGTCACACCTATGGTCAATTTAGAGTATCAATCAGCCTCGTCCCCTCTTGATGTCTTTGGACTGTGGAGGAAGCTGGAGTACCAGAGAGAACCCACACAGGAACAGGGAGAACATGGAGACTCCACACAGAAAGTGTGATGACAGTGCTAACCACTGCACCACTGCATGGCCCAGCCACAATATAAAGTATGTGTGTATATCTACATGCATGTACAAACCAAACAGGAACATGTAAGTTTATTAGTGTATTTAAAAGTTCTAACACACAATAAACTTAAGAACTTACATCTCTTTGTTTCCAGGACAGCCAGTCCCAGTTCCGTCTCCTTAAGGCTGAAGAGGAAGCTTGAAGACGGAAACATCACACCTCAGCCCCCTCACAGACGGCCAAAGATTGAATGTTATTAATAGGAATAGGTTAGGAATATACAGGCCAGTGCTCTATTGCTCATACAATCCCTCGACCCAGAGACCAGGCTTACAGTTAAGAGTAATTTAAGTTAATTGAAGCAGTATGTCACAAAGTTCTAGCATTCCTTATTAATTCTTGTCATCATTTTTGGTTTCCTGCAGTACAGCAGTATTTTAAATTTAAAAATGTTGTTTATATAAAACCCAGACATATAACACCAATTGTAAAAATGTCCAAACTGATCATAATTAAAAACCAATATGCCACAATCTAACCTGCTGACACTCATACGCTGTTGCTACTGCAAGTTTCGCTTTCCCATCCATGTAGAGTCAAAAAGCACAAAGACACTGGTAGTGGTACTCCTGGTTTACTGGGAAGGGGTTCGATTCCCTACAGTGTCGTGCTAACTGTTTGGCAATAACATGAAAGCCCACAATTTCCTCTCCACCAATTGTAACAGCTGTTACAAACGTCCAATATAATGTCTGGCACGTCCTACATTTACTACTATTTACAACTTTTAGATCGATAGCTGAACCCATAAAACACTATGGGTGCCACATCTACTACCAACAATAGGAGGAGCCAAGAAATTAGTCTATTCCCAGCAGGCACATATCCTGAACGGGCGTTGTACTCGTTAGTAAAAATCTTTTACCGTCTCATTCGGTTTCATTTTTATTGCTTTATGTGTCAGATACCATTTCAAACTTAAACACATGTCATGCAGCTGTGACAATAACTGAGAGGATGCATGTCTTGTGTGGTCGGGTCTTTTGGCAGGTAATTCAAAGAGGCAATAATGCAGGCCATGGAAGTGTGATGCTTAAGACTCAATGAATGAAACTTAAATAAAATGATGAAGTTGTATTGTTTTATTATTGGTTCAGTTTTTACATTTTTAAAGGATTTTTTAAAAATCAGAAATGATGTAACAGCCAGCCTATGCTGTAATAACTGATTACTTTGTGGGGAAAACTGCTGGCAATCTAGGTTCATGACTTTTATTACATTACTGGTAAGCTACTACATTAACGGCTTTAATTATATTACCTATGTAATTATGCTTTATTTTTATTAACATATTTAGGAGAACAGGAAACAGTCAGACTCCTGAAGTGGTATTTTACATACTGATGGCAACTAACACGATAGAAAATCCAGGAACAAAATGTCCTCGACACCCTGGCAATTTAATAACGCACTGGGACTGCAGTGGAAGGATATATTAACATTTCAACAAGTAATAAATAAATGAAAATCTATTCTAAAACTCCATTTAGGTATGACTCTAATCAGCCTTATGATCCCAGCATGAAAGCAGAGAAACATTCCTTTCGCAGTTTATTTGAAACTGAGAAGATCATTTAGAACAACAAAACAAAACTACACAAAGTTGGAAGCTTAATAGGCTATAGCCAGCAGTGTTTTCAGTTTGATGTCTTTGCATCTGCTGTAAGCAGCAAAGAGGCTGTCTGTTCACAGGAGGTGTCGGCAATATCCCTCTACAACATCATACACATCAAGCTGGGATCTGAGGACCTGGGATCCGTGGGGTTTAGGCGCATGGAGGGAGAAACATTGTTGTATCAGACTGGATCAGTTCTCCTCGAAAAAATAAATGCTGTGCACAGTGTATTATAGCAATATTCTCAGAGAACTCAACTTTCCTTATGAATTCAAGAAAATGATACTGGTGCTAACTGTATAACATTGCTGCATGATTGTAACAAGACTCCATTTTCAGTTTGTTTTTGTTGTATTGCCCCCAATTTAATGAGCATTTCTTCTTTGCATGATAATAAATCTTTTGCACAGGGGCAGTATACCAAAAAAAAACAAAAAAATAGAGGCTGTAATCAGCACACAGGTGTTCTCCACGATAGGGGCCAACACAATGTCTCGACAAATCCTCCAGACATCTGTAGCACTTCCACACTTAATCAGGGAGAGTTCAGCAGGCTATGTTGCAATCTGTCATGTCAGCTCATCAAATGCTGCAGTTGTCAATGTTATTTTGAAAAAGATAAGCTAAGTTTAGTTGCTTCCAACAGTTTGGCATCACAGCAAATCAAGAGTATGACAGAGGGTGTGTCACAACACCAGTTCGGGGTGGGAACATTCGTCTGTATCTGCATGAACGTTTGTGTCATGCAGCTAACGAAGTTCATTGTTTGAACAACAAAATAATCTCTAAACAGGCAGTTTACAGTGACGGAGGGCATTAACCGAGACGAATACCTGTGTTTTTGTGTCTGGCAGTACTCGATGAGGTCACTTGTCAAGTTCAGCCTCATGAAGGTAGGTTGTGCACACAGGTCCTGGATTCCAAAAACATCTCTGTTCTCCAGTGTCATAAGTAGACCAGAAATGTTCTCTTTGGAGCATCTGTTGGATGTTCTGGACTGTTTCATCAGCATTTTCCTGTCCTGAATGTCGGCAAGCTTCAGTTAGTAATTTCATTCATTCTATGTTAAGGTGGTTACACACACACACGATTTAAATTTGATTATGACTTCTTGAATTGTGATAGATGGTTTTGGTAAAAAAATACAAAATAAATAATAATAATTACTGTGGTGCATTATACGACAGGTCTTCCCCCTGAAACTTGATTGTTAGAATCACGTCAGGAAGCACCCTGTGTCGACTGGGATTCTTAGAGTCAAGTAATCCATAAATTCCAGTTTGTCCGTTTCTTCACTTATCAGGCTCCAGGATAACTGTTATTTAAAAAGTATTATTCTCTCCAAGAAAAGAGGAAGAATATTGCTTATGTCATAGATTTTAAGTTGAGTTGAGTAATCTGTTTGTTTCAGGTGTTGCGTGTAGCATACATCACTGCTCTTAAGAGGTAGTGAAAGTCCTTTGAAATACTAGGAACAACGGGAAACTACCACTTCTCATTGTGTCAATTTTTACAGAAACAGTCATTTACAACGCTGCAACCAACATTTCTCATCAGAGACAGCTTTACTGTATGTCTCTTTAATCTTCTACCATCTTTATAGCACTGTCAAGCTTGTGTATGCTGAAGAGAAATTGCTGGATGCACGGGTCACGACTGGACCGCTCTGATAATATGACATGACCATGACAGTTTGGTCAGAGTAAACCTGATCCAAGGAAACTCTGAATGAGGAAGTAGCAGCATGACCTTTGATGGATGAAGCAGGCAGAGAGCACTTAAGGTCACTGTGATGTCATTGGAGGAGGAGGGTGAAAAAGAAGGAAAAGTCATCTTTTGGGGATGTGCAGGGCTCAGAACATTCATTGCCCGAAGGATCCTCAAAAGAGGCAGTTGAGCGACAGAGTTATGGAGGATGTGGACATGAGAGAGCAAGGAGAGAAAAAAATGAAGAAGTGAGAGATGGAGGGGGGTGAGAGGGCATGGTAATAGTCTGCGTAAGATTGAACTTGATGTCTTAGCTCACAGGGGATAGACTTTCAGGAGCATAGCAGCCCATCTGTGTCCTTACATAAAGTGTTTCCCTCAAGTGGGATTGTGAATTGAGAGGGAAATGCCCTAATCTGTACCATTCAGTCTGGTGAAAGAAAAGCGTCATGAACCATAAAAAAGCTCCAACCACCCTGAAGGGCATGGGATGACAGAGAGGTATCACACGTCCCTCTTCCCCCACCCCCCCCACTCTTCTGTTTGATGCCTTGATCCCTGCAAGGCTTTAGTCAGTGTATTTACGGTAAACACCAAGTATAAAGACACACATGCAAAGCTTTGTTTTCTACTGTCTATGCTACATTGGGATATAATTACAGTAATATGATCACAGCTTGTTTCATTTTTGGAGTGGATCTGAATCAAATTGTGGATCCTGAAAGCTTCAAGCAATCAGGAGCTAATAGGTATCAGCAGTGTATTTCTAAACAGGTTGTAAAAAAATTTACCTCAAATTCCATGTATGAGACACAATTAAAGACGGATTGAATTATTAAAAATTATTCTGGATCTGAGATCAAAATACTGAGACTTTATATTTTTATATTTAGGAAATACTGTGAGGATTAAGCTCCCAGAGATGGTATGGATTGTGTTCTGGATCAGTGATCTGGAAGACCTATTTCTGACGGTAGCCTCCTCCTACTCTCTGGGTGCTTTCTAGTTTGTATTGGTTTGGACTGAATACACGCACACGCACACACACACACACACACACACACACACACACACACACACATCATATATGTATATATATATAAATAAATAAATAATTGTCCATTGCAGATCAATGTGCACAATTTTGAATTACTGAGTTATTTTTTGGGGGCTAGAAATTACTTACCAATATTGCATGATTAAATTGATACATTTGTGAATACATTTGCATAATTAGATGTCATTGCATTAATTAACATCTGCTTAATTGTGCAATTTTTCTAAATTTATTGAAATTGCAAGACTGCATTCAAAATAATGCCGCCGTTTCTGCTACATCTTACAGTAGGTCATGATTTATATTTGTAAGATTGCACATTCTTCTTAAGAAAAAAAAAATTTTTTTGGACTAGAAGGGAAAAACTGTTGAAAAACTCTTTTTAATATGCATTTATTTTGGAGTTGCTGCATTGTGAATAATCCATGAGTGCCAGTGGGATGCCTTATTTTGGTGAGGTCCTTGAGTCAATCCATTGGGCAAACAGCCAAAAAGCAACTTTAAAGGCAAAGTACCAGCCAGTTTTCAGAAATATCATGAGTGTAAAAACATTATGACAAGATGGCATCATTATTTTTTCAAATAGGTTACTTTTTTTATCATCAAACAAAAAGCAGCTGGAGAGACGACTTGGAGAGAGGGAGGCAGCTGCTCTCTTTAATAATCTGAACTTTGTAGTCAGAATAGCGTAGCAACAACTCTCCATCCGTCGCTGCATCGAAACGTTATCGGCCTGATGTCCAGTTGCTTGATATCACGAGTTCACCAGTTCACACAGAGCAGAATCTGTGGGAAAAGGTGAGGAGGAGAGGAGATAAAATGAGAAAGTGTCATTGGCGAGAAGGGAGGTTGGAGGGAGGGAGGGTCTCGCTTGTTACCATGGTACCGGAGCTCAGCTATGTTGCAGAAGTATTAAATAACACTGAGGGTCCTTTTGCTTTTGATCCAACTCTTCCAGACGCAGGCTGCTCCTCCTCCACATCCTGGCAGGAGCAGCACCTGGCTGGAAGGATAGATCTGCCACATGAGAAGAGACAGAGCTACATTCAAGCACACATTCAGCAAATACGTACATGTTAGATAGGAGAGCTTTTATCAATGTACAAGTTTAGGTGTGTTCCTTTTGTTACAGTTGATAGCTCTCTTATAATTTGCAGTTTTCCTCTTCCATGTTTGATATTTTGAATTACTAGTGAGGAATTTTCCTTCAAGAGGGATTGCAGAATTAATGGAATTCACTGATGCTACTGATGCACGTGAGTGGCAGCATTGCAGGAGCTCTTCTTACTGGGTTCCAGAACAGCTGTAGATTGGTGGCAGTGCATCAAATCAATTTCACATGTAAAACATAATAATACAAAATAACATGACCATACTAAAATGTTCATAGAACACCAAACAATATAGGTCCTGGCAATAGACTGATATATAAATGTAAATTAAATAAACTAGACTACTGATCCATTGTCCTCCTTGTGTATACATTATTTCATTCGTAGGGGATTTGCATTTAAACACACGAAAATACTAAGTATTGAAGTCATGACATATGCATGAAGCTCTTAAATACTTACATAAAAATATGACAGTGACAGACTGGCGACCCATCCCCCATACCCCGCCTCTCACCCAATGTCAGCTGGAATAGGCTCCAGCCCCCACCCCACGAACCTTTACGGATAAGCGGTATAGAAAATGGATGGATGGATGGAAAACATGCATTTATCCAGGGAATTTAGAACACTTACAATGCATTCTCAAGAGAGTGGAGAACAACATGTCTGTAAGGTCCAAGCCACAAAGTTGGCAGGAAGAAGAAAAAGCTCCAAATGTCTTCCAATTTCCTTGGCAAGGAGAATATTTTTACAATGCAGTAGATCAGCTAAGAATTGGCAACGAAAGTTAGCTGCATGCTGTCACACATGCTCACCAAACCTAACAAGCAAACACATTTTTCATTTCAATCGGTATGGCCCTCAGGAAAAAAAGACCACGCCTGTACTAAAGTCATGACAGTTCATGCAACAGTTGAGACGCTTCATCTCAAGTGTCACAGTGAGGTGACTGCATCATCAGATCCAGGGTCTGGATTAGCATAACATGAGTGGATGTAGCTAAAATGACTTAATGTGTGCTGGGAAATGCTGAGGTACTTCCTGATTGCGACCAGCACCACTGTCATTGCATCTCACGATTTTATTTCTTCTCTCACTTCTATTTATTTCTCATTGAAGTTTTCATGAATTGATTGTTTTGCCTAATTTGTATGCAGTTCAAATCAAATATTTAAAGAGAGAGTGAGAGAGAGATATAATGCTAATTCCTAATTGGATGCAAGTGAGCACACTGAAGAGTGAAGATGAGGTTCTTTCCATTATTTCCAGTGAGGACATCCTAACCAGCACTGTGCATTCTTATGAGGGCATCTTGTCACTTATATTCAAAAAATAAATCCTATACAGCACTCATTTACAGAGTGAGTGAGCAGAGTGGCACATCAAAATAATATTCTCATTCCCTCCTTGTGCAGCAGTGGTGCTCATCAAAAATGGAGCAAAAAAGATGGATAAACCCAGGCAGAACTTGTAACATTCTTTGGGTTCTTTGTCTTCGACAGAAGGGAAACATCAGTGAAGTAAAGAGAGAGAGACATTGAAAAAGAGAGAGAGAGAGAGAGAGAATGATGTTTAAAGGCACCTTACACATCATCCCCTGCAGATTTAATGAATATTGTGTATGCTGTGATTAAGGTCAATCAGCCGGACTTTAGAGGACTTTTGTTGTTGGTGGTTTTGTTTTTTAACAGCAAATATTCCAGTGTTATCTTTGCTTTGTGAGTTTTATCTTATTTGATTTCATTATTTTATTTGTCTGGTGCATTCTGTGAGCTCTCCACTCCTCCTGACCTGCAGAAACACCATCCATCCAGTGTTCCAGGACTTCACGTTTTACAAATTGAGCGCTGATTTCATCATGTTGCATTACAGAACACTCGAAACTACTGTAGCAATTAAATCAAATAAAGTCATAAGTATTGAAGGACAGCTGTCACCACCAGACAGACCATCTATCAAAGTCTGTTGCCAGGTAAATAGGCTCTCAAAAGCCTGAAGAAAAGTAAATTCTGATGAGGAGTAGCTATTTTCTGTGGTGGTTAACGCACAAGCACCAGTACATTAAACATGAAAGAACATGAATGATAAGTCCCTGGGTGAAATGACTCTGAATGTGGTTTATGCAGGTGGAGCTGTTCTGAAGCACTGTCAGGCCACAGAAGATGGGAGTTGGAACCACTAGCGTGTGTCTTTAAAGAGGTTTATTGATGCCTGTCAACGGGGAACTAGAGTGTTGCTAATCACAGCTGACGCCCAGTCTCTATGCCAAGAGGATGACTTTGAGATGGAGGTGTTGGAATCTCTTAACATGATCAATGAGCGCAGCTTATTCTCACAGCAATCTAAATGGAGAGAC
Organism: Aulostomus chinensis; assembly: GCF_037954235.1. Taxonomy (NCBI): domain Eukaryota; kingdom Metazoa; phylum Chordata; class Actinopteri; order Syngnathiformes; family Aulostomidae; genus Aulostomus; species Aulostomus chinensis. Next base: position 20,608,773 of record NC_141335.1, on the reverse strand, counting down.
GTCTTGAAGTCTTTCAGAACGCCGCAGCCTCGAGAGGCTGTGCTGCTGCTCATTGTACATCAGAAAACTGTTGACAGGATGAAAAAGTCTGACAGCTAAGATTGTTACCATTAATGGGGCAAAAGTTGAAAGGGAATTGGTTTATTTTGTTGCCCTGGATGAGATTAAGCTTCAAAATGCTTTACTTCTTCTTCTCTGAATGGCTCTGAAACAGCTAGAAGCACTTTTTGCACAGTAGAAACTCATTGATTTGAGAAGCTATAAAAGGCTGTGAGCATGAAAATGTGAAAGAGCTAATATCCTCTCCCTCAGCTGAGTATAATCAGTAAGTGGTCAGAACCAATATTTGCTTAAATAGCTGCACGTTTAGTCAGATAATGTGGTTGAAGTGCTGCTTCATTCCTCTTCATCATTCCCTGTGATGTTGAGTGCATTCCATATGGCCTTATAAAATCAACTACAATTAGGCTACTGTATTAGAGTATCCACAGCCAAGCAGTAGTTCACAGCAGTTTGAACAGAAAGTTGTTCTATAATCACTACAGAACAGGTTGGATAAGAGTCAACAAACATTTGGAGTGATAGCTCATTATGTGAGGTGACAGTTTACTTTGGCCCCAATAATCTTCCAAACTGTAATTGAAATTCCGGCAAATCGGAATGAAAAACACCCAAGCGACTCCTCTAGGACGCAGCTCTGCTCAAGAACGGTCAGTGATGCCAAAAATGTTTGAGCTTTTTCAAGCTTCTTGGAAGGATTTTGGGAAAGCTAGAATCATCCTCTGGCTGAGCAGGCTGACTTCCTCCTGGCTCCTCACACCGATGAAAATGAATGAAAATTAGCTTTTCAAAATTTGGTTACATTTCTGGTTCTTTGCGGCTCTACAAAAGCACAGTGCATGTTACATTCCCATTTGGACTGTTTAAGTGTTGGACTCTGAAGTTGTCAATATCATGGGTTCATTAATTGTTATGGTTTTTCATTTGTATTCTGTTATTCTCTTCACACTAGCCTGTCCGCCAGTGACGCTCCTGCCTCATCCTGCACTTGAAGACTGGTGTGTCACATTATCTCGCATGACACCAAAATCCCCTCAAATCCCAGGTCTGCTCCTGGTGTCACACCCCAGCTCTGCTTATGACCTTCAATTTGATGAATGTGCAATTGAATGAAAGTTCAATTAGCCAGGCAGGCCTGTCTTTACTTACAGTATATTAGGGCATCGGCCCAATCATGCAACACTACAAAATTACATCAATTCCTCACTGCACTGTCTATAAATTGTCCAAAATGCTGCTGTCAAACAGTGCACCAAGTCTAATCTCTTTATCTGGCTTCCTGTTAATTTTAGAATACATTTTGGTGCTCACTAATAGAGCCCTACATGTCCAGGCTGCTCCTTGTACACAGAGACTCCTCCACCAATACACCACACATGTCCACATAGGTCCTCCTCCCTGGGTCTAAGCATTCCTCAGACCCATTTCAAGTCTTAGGGTGACAACTCCATTCAGTCAGCTGTCCCACAGGGCCAACTGTTTTCAAAAGCAGTTAAAAAAAACAAACCCTTTCCTGAGATTTTTTATATCTTAATTTTGTTTTTTATCAATTCTGTGAAGCACTTTGTGACCTGCATCTGTGAAAGGTGCTATATAAATGTATTTTGCTTGCTTGTTTTACATTATAAAACTTAGGCGAGCTTCCATACTAAACATATGCACCATTCAGATCAAATGGTCATGAATAGTATGAAGCATCCTAAAGAAGCCGTGAGCAATTGCTTGAGAAGTGTAAAGCTTCAACTTTTTGGCTAAAAATTCAGTTTGTAGAATCTTTGAATTAGGTCTGTTTGATGGTGATTCATCCAATATAGATGCATGGTTACTTCGTGATTTTGTCACACTAACTGACTGACCAAAATTCCATTTCATCGGAAGACTGAGCAGTCATTCATCTTTCGTGCATCTACTCCAGATGAGTCTAGGAAAAGATCCTCAACCTCTTTCATCTGTTGACCATCTGCCGTAAAATTAAAAACACACATCATCACCACCATCACGTCTGGTAATGATTGAGATGTTTTTGAGGGACCCCGACCAGAGAGAAGACATTTTTTATTTCGATAGCTAGGAGATAATCACAATCCTAAACAGTTGCACAATCAACAGGCCAATATCTGCCGTTTCTTGTGCAGTTTTTACTATCTTAAAGCTGTCAACGGGGCTGCCTAAAAGCTTCAGAATCCATCAACCATTATACATGCATCTATTTATTGTCTCATTCATCTCGCATACAGTATGGTAAATCTGTCTTTAAATTATAAGATTCATGCTTGATTATATGCAGTTTGAGCATCGCCTCTGTTCAAACTTGATATAAATGACTAATCTCTATGGACTGCAGCCAAATCAGCAAATGCACACACTGTGTAGAACTGGGCATCATGTCAGTTATTGCTAAGTAGACATGCAGGGTGCTATCAAATCCGATCCCCACGCTGATGGTTTAAACAAATCAGTGGCATCCATCATCTGCAATGAGAGCGCGGGCAATGAGTCAATACCCACATTAGCCACTGGAACACATGTTTGCATAGATAAGAAACAGTGTGTTTGACGATCCGGCTCTGACACTCCAGATTATTTTTCAAATCTTGGACCGTTTGGATGGCAAATGGGAAACCCAAGTCATCTTAAGGCTATGTACGCTATTATTGTGGAAGGACACTTGAAGGTGACAGAAGCAGTTTCCATCTTCAGGCTGAATGTCTCCAATCTAAACAATTCAGTGGGTGAGGGGATTCCATTGTCCAAAACCAATCACTCAAGACCAAAGTATCCACCCGAATCCGATGTCTTTTTTGGTAGCAGACAGATAACAAGCATGCAGAGTTAAACAGAAATAGACAGCTAGACAGCAAAGATTGACCTTATTCAAATTAGGAATATCAATTTAAGTGTTTTAAATGTGTTTCTCACAGAATGTTCCATTCATATTCTTGTTTACATGCTATCAAGCAAAGTCTGGCTAACTAATAATATGCTCTTTGGGTTTTTGCCTCAAATTTGATCTGAAACCATTTCTGTCATATTGCAATCATGCATTTTGGGTGTATCCTTGCAAATAACGAATATGTCATGTCCTGACCTTGTTCAGGTTAGGGTCTTCGGGAAATACTACATACATATTACATGCAGTATCTTATATCCATGTAGACTCTGTACAAGTAGCCACACAGCTCAATATCACCTGTCCATGGTGATATTTGGCTACTACTGCAGGTGGTCTCCCCATGAAATTCATTGTTTTGATCACTTTCAACCAAGAACCTCATACTTCATGTAATGATGCCGCATGAATCAGTCAGCTCAGTGGAGTCACACAAGAAGTGCCTGAGAAGCAAACCTGACAATCTGGAGGGGAAATAAATGTCCAAGTAAAGAACCTGCACATGATTGGTCATAAGTGTGGCTCATAAATACGTTGGAAAGGAGAATTTTGTGCGCCAAAACATCCATGAGGTATAACGAATCTCCACGGTGTGATTCACACCACTAATTACCCCTATCTAATTGAAAACATCGCTCTTAAGGGGAGATGAACACCACATGTACTGATGTGTGAATGAAAAGAGATGCTTTCATGTTAATATCCAATAGATTTATTGCCTGAAAGGAACTGAATCGGGCACTTAGGAAGGGAAGGGCTTAGAATTTAGCCTGAGGCTCATTATCCAATCAATGCCTGTTTTTACTGTAAGGCGCTTTTTTTTTTCTTTTTTTTTTTTTGAAGGGTTTAATTCATGAGAAACTGATTATATCCATTTCAGTGTGGGCTTTCTCAGCAACTACACAGCAGATTTCTTGAACTGCATTAATTTAAATCCTTCACACCTACTTGTGTCTAAAATTAGAGGCTGATTTAATTCCATTTTCCTGATGGTTGGTCCTGCTGATTAGGTCCAGACACATGACATTAGTCACTGTCTACGGACCCGTAAGTGTATCCTTTAATAAGCGCTCTCTATCATTTTGAATATCATAGATGATATAACCTTGAATGTATTTACATGCACATTAATTCTCTGATTACTGCCTGATTTTTGATGTTACCAGATTATTCAGGCTGTCATTTAAACAGCATACCACAATATTATTCACATGATAAAGATTTTCATTGGAATATAAGAAATCTGATGAATATGGCTTTTTTGCCCAATCGTCTATTTTATTCACTGCATGCATTCAGATTTACCTGATTGCTTTCATTTTACGCATGTTGATGAAATGTAAACATGGTGGGCGGCAGCATTAAAACACATTTTTGGAGTGAAGCAGAGGCAAACAGAAATACTGATGCTCAGTGAAATGAATATGAACATATGCCTTGTTTTGGAGAAAATATAAGAATGACAACATTTTTTTTTTTAAAGTACCATCACATTTTCTTCAGTATGTATGAAATGTCAATAACATCTGAAATTGTTTAAACAGAACACAGATAATACTGACTCCTGTAAATACTGACTATCACACCAATCAGCTGCATAAATACTCATCCTTTAAGTTTTAAGCAAACTGTTCCTCTAATGCTAATGAGAGCTAAATCGTCATGAAAGGCTGTTTAATGCAGTATTCTCTGGTGCTTTGGATTGAAGTACTGATTCTTATCAATCATAAATAAGTGTTTGGTCTCCAAAAGCGTGACATATTGTACTTCTTTAAGTAGTAAAGTATAACGGGTCTTGCGTGTATGTGGAGGAGCCACTGGTCTGTAGAAGTAGGGCTAATGCGATCCCTGTTTGGCTGCTGCCATTCTTGTGTATGGGAGCTTCACATGTACAAAATGCTCAATTATTAATGACCATTTGTGAGTTGATTAATAATTTATTTGATCATGCTGACTTTACATCTTAAGGATATGCTTAAGAGATGTTTCAAGTCAGCCCATCAGGGGGTCAGATAATGCAAAAGAGTTTACATCACACAATGGCTTTGATTCATTATGAATGAGAGGTGAGCTGTGTATGTATATGAAGAGTTTAATGAAGACATTTTATTTCCTCTTCTTCTCTGGGGTTTTAAAGCTGTTGGCTGTCCATATATGTTGCATTACCACCACCATCTGGATTTCATATCCACGCCGTGATACCCCAAGGTGATCCTCCTTAAGTCTTGTCTTACTAAAGATTTTTGGGTCAAAGTGGGATTTATTGTGTGTAAAATTGGCACTGTTACCTACAGTGTTGGAGCGCATTGACACAGTCTCTATCCTGATGTGCACCTCCCTGGAAATGTAACTACGCCTCGCACCAACGCCGACTGCAACAGGCTCTTAACACATGGCTCTACAGTATTCCACGCCATCTCCTTCTCTGGTTTGAGTTGTTGCTGGTGTTATATTTATTTCAGTTAATTAAATTTTTGTTTTAATATTTATAAGCTTAAACTCCCAAAACTATTCCTCCGTTTCAGCTACCATTGTTAGTTCTACATGAAGACACTCAACACAGAGGCATTTCTAGTTTTCTGTCCTTTCCATTCAAGACACCGGTTTTGTCCATGTGCTCCATTTCAAAATCCCTTTCTGTAAATAAGGATTTGCCTCGCCAGCATGCTCACCAATAATAGAAACTGGATTTAAAAAAAAAACATGAAAAAGACGGGCTTCATTTTGCTCATCTGAATGTGAGTTAACAGTGAGTCTCCTGGTATTAAACATAAATGCAGTCTTGTGGGTGCCTGTATTTAGCTCTGGGGGTGCTACTGCTGGAGTGATTAATGTAATTTTGCTGCTGGTGCTGCCTTCTTTATCTTTGCTCTCCACCCTGGTGTGTATCAGTGTTTCTGACAAGATTGTGTCATGTGATCATATCCTCATTAAATATGGCTTGTATTTGTGCTTTGGTTTAAAGATAACTCCCAAGCACAGCCCATGAATCTTCACTTAAAGGCATTTCAATTTCATTTCTCCCTTTCCCAGAGACCGAAAAAACGCTGAATTTCATTTATGATGCTGTGTTCAGACACTGAATGGAATGAAAACTTGCTATTATCCCTACTGGTGCTTGACATTTATTCACTGGAGTTCAACTCATTTTTCAATGCTCTAAATTACATCCTGAGAAAAAGAGTCCGGGGTTGTTATTCAAGTAATCCTTATTTAAGTCTTTCTTTGTAAATATGAGCCATCCCTCAATCTGTTTATGTTAGATATTGGGAATATAGAAAGAAAAAATGCTGCTCCTTTTTCAAGGCATAATTTCAGTCGCCTAGTTCCAGACTCTGAATCAGAGTTTTCAAATATTCAAGAAGTGATAATAGTGAAGTGAAATGAAATATGCCATTCTGAGTGTCAGGTTACTCTTTTAGTACTCCAAGTGCCAGTTCTTTGCTTAATAGCTCCTTTCTCCACTGTCAGTGAGGTTGAATCATCAGTGCTGCTTAAAAAAAATTGTATTATAAGAGTTGTTAGAATAATGAGTTTACTCAGAGATTATATCAGTGTGTTACTGCAGGACCAATGGATTGTTGTAACATAGTCAGCACAGCCAAAAGCATTTTTCATCATGTCGCACCATCTGTGTTGGCCAGATTGTCTAGCAACTTGTATTATTTATCCAGTTCCACCACTCACCTGCTCAGACTTAATTATATATTACAATCAGAAAACAACTAAATGCTCCTGTGGCTTTTATGCATCCAAAATTTCCAGAAATGCTGCTAAACTCAACAGAGGTTCAGATGAAATAACAAAACATAGAAGCAAAAGCACTGTATATAACTTTGCAGTTGTGAAATTTCAGCGACACATAAATGTTCTAACTCCAAACATAAGTGGGTCAAGTGACGGATGAAAAATAATTATATAAATATCAAATCCAAATCAAAAGGCAGAATATTCTCTTTGTGTGTATTTTAAACATATCCCATGATGAACTGTGCAAGAGAATTGTTCCCACTAAGGAGTTTTTCTGCTGCTCTGAAAAACTGACAGGTAATACATATGCAACATTTCCTCACACTGTCCTTGAACTGTAAAGACAGAGCTGAAATACATATAAAAATTAAAAAAAATAAGTTAAAAACACTCATATTTTGATATTGGTATTGTTAAAATGTGATTTCCTGTGAGGTTAAGCAGATTACTGTTTTTTATAAATTTAAAAAATTACCAGCGAGTTCTCTGTGGGCACAGTTCAAAGACTCTCCAAGTACAGTCCGAAGACATGCAAGAGGGGAAGAGGTTAATCCATACTCTAAATTGACTGTAAGTGTTGCTGCAAGAGCCAATGGTTGTCTGTCTATATGTGTTGGCCCTGGAATGTACTGGCGACCTTTAACAGGACAAGCAGTAGAAAATGGATGGTTGGATGGATGAATAAAAAGTTAACATTTTTAAAGTGCAAAATTTATTTTTATTTTGAAAGTCCAGAGGAAGTAGGATTATTACAACGAATCTGATCGTTCATTGGCTGAGGAGGGACGGTTTTTAAGAGAGGCATAAAAAAACATACTGGAAAAGTTGGCGTGAGGTAAATTGGGTGGCTTGATGAAGAACGTCCTGACAAAGTTTGATAATGACGAAAAACTCTGACGAAAAACTACGTTTTATGCAATCAATAAGATTCTCGACCCGAAGTTGGAAGTCGACTCGAGTGTATACGGTTGGCATTGCTTAACAAAGTGCCTGGACTCCGAAGTAAGCAACACGTTAGCTAACCCAGCTAACGCCTCTGGGCGGACAGGGGCGCTACAACCTCTTGCTGAGGTACGCCAGACACACATACGGGTACTGTGGGGCTGTGACCACATGTTCAGAAGGGCAAACAAACAGGGTATCCATGGTGACCGCCACCATTGGAGACTGAACAGGACCAGTGAAACGGTAGCTTAAAGGAAAATACCGAATCAAGGTACCCCACGTTTATTTTTGTGAAGTTTAGGCTGTTACCACTTAAAAAGTTTGTGTGTGTGTGCGTGCGCGCGCGCGCGAGCGTGCTGGGTTAATTCAGTCTATCTGGGGTAATTGTTTTTTCGTTCTCATAACAATCGTTAATTTAATTTCATGTTTATCCTACAGAAACATATTGCTTTCGCACGAGGGAAAAAAAAAAGTTTTTTCCGAATTAATCACGAGGAAAACTAAAAACGTGCCCCAATTTTCGGAATTAACGAGGTAATTATCTTTTATAGTCAGACGTCATTACGTCAGAAAAACGAGGTGAATGCAAGATGCTCCCTAAAGATGGCACACACAAGCAAATCATATTTTTTGATTTAAAAATATGACTCAATTGTGATGTTTCTTTTATTTCAAGTATGAATTTCAAAAGTTGAATACTGATTCTAGTTGTGCTGACAGAGGTAATAATCTCTATAATATTTCATCACCTCAAAGGGTATTTAAAGGTGTTTGATTCAGAACATAAGGCGATATCAGAGACTATAAGGGACTGAAGACAACGAACATGTACACAAATAACTAAAAGAAAAAGCTCCGGTTCTGTCAGTTAAATCTAAAACTGGTATCTCCAAGACCATTATTTGGAGAGCTCCAGTAAATTACCTCCCCTGACTACTTTGTCCGGTCACATCAGTTGGGGATCTTGGGTTGACCAAGTGAATCGAATTTGCACATTGAGTGGCCTGATTTCTCTTGATGCACTTTGAAGTTAAAAGTGGAAGATCACGAGAACGAAGAGAGAGAAAAAGAGTTCACCTTTACATTCCTTTTCGTCCAAGCATGATTCATGGTTGCCTAATAACACTTTCTAACTTCAGATGAGGACACAGGGTGTCACTTGAAATAAATCATTTTCTGGGGGTCATTCGGTCGTGAAAACAGAGAAAAATAAGGGGGGACTTTGATAGTGACAATATGCAGGCCTGGAAAAGTTTTTTTTTTTTTTTTTAATAAATAAAATCAAGTCAGAAAATTTTGGAAAAGTCATTGAAATTTGCCTCATAAATACCTGAATATTAGAGTACATGTGGTTCGGTTCAATGACTGAAAAAAAATCTCTTCTGGTTCATGTTGATGTACTTAAATATGTATTTTATATTGTTTTCAAGCCACGTGGCCTGTCATTTATTTTATTCAATTGTACGCTGGTAAATTTTCATTTATTTAACATGTGAAAATAAACATTTCAGAGAGTGTGTGGTAGGGACGGCACGGTGGTGCAGTGGTTAGCACTGTCGCCTCACAGCAAGAAGGTCCTGGGTTCGAACAAAGGGTCTTTCTGTGTGGAGTCTCCATGTTCTCCCTGTTCCTGTGTGGGTTCTCTCCGGTACTCCGGCTTCCTCCCACAGTCCAAAGACATCAAGAGGGGACGAGGCTGATTGATACTCTAAATTAACCGTAGGTATGAATGTGAGTGTGAATGGTTGTCTGTCTCTATGTGTTGGACCTGTGATGGACTGGTGACCTGTCCAGGATGAACCCCACCTCTCGCCCGAAAGCTGCTGGGATAGGCTCCATCCCCCCTGTGACCCTTAACAGGATAAGCGGTAGAAAATGGATGGATGGAGAAAGTATAGTAATGAAACTCCACCCCAAAGGCATTGAAAAATAATGTGAAAGTCACAGACCACTCACTGAGTCAGTCACTCTCTGGGGGGACCCCAAGTGACATGTAGTATCTTACATAAATTGCTTTGTGATTTGAGGGCATGCTAACATGTTTGCCTGACAGCAATATCAGAATTCTGTCATTCATGTTACATCTACCTTGGGCTTGACCTTTCACTATTATGTCATTATCTTATAGCCCAGATTAATGTAAACTACCTGAGGTTACCGTTCACCAGACATGGACCTGGACATACGTCAGTTTCTCACCAAGGCCCAGAAGCAGAGAGGTATGTGTTAATTTATGGGCGGTTAAATTTTGAAGGAGCTTTGAAAGTTTTCCTGTACTGTTTTATTTTTTTTTACACAGACTCTGGAGCTTTGCAGTCGGCGTACAATTTAATGACAGCAGCTGAAACCAGCGGTCAAACTCCACAATGCAACCCTGAGTTGTACGTCATGTGTGGAGAAGCAGCTTTGCAGGTTCGTTAAGAGTAAAGACAGGGATGAGTGAATCATTGTAGTTGGTCATTTCATTAAACAGTATTGACATACTGTTTGCTGGGTTGTAGCCAGAATATCAGACCACTGTGGTCATGAATTGTACTGCAACTCATTCCCTACATAACCAAAGTGAAGTATTCTTGCTAGTAAGGACAGTAGATTTTCCCAGGAACAACACCAGAGAAAATAAGTCTAAAATGACCCCAGACAAGGTTCCTGTCACAGCAGACATTTATGTCATTAACTTCCAAATGTGGGAAAATGTTCTTTGGTCCACACACATCCATGCCAAAGCACATTTGCTACCAGGGCTATGACATGTTACTGTGAAAAGGGCCTTTTGGGACAGTAAAGGTCACATTGGTCTAGCAACAGTACGCAAGCACTCAACATACACACATACACACATTTAGCAGGAGACTTGTCTGGTCTGAAAATTGACAAGTTATTTTCTGAAGCCCAGACACTTTTTGTAAATGAGGCAATTTATTGGAAACATTTTGGGAAAATCACCAAAATTGTATTTATGTAATTAATTTGACAAAAAAAAGTGCTGATAAAATTTTCACCAATACTGCAAAAATATAGTATATGGACACATATCAAAATATTTTCATTTCAACATCCATAAACCTAACACATTATATATTGCTCTATTTCTGCTGTTGGTTTCAGATGAGATCCTGCGCTGTCAGGAGCAGAATTTTCTGTTTTGATGTTTTACAGCTTTTGCAAAATTGTGGGGAAAAAAACAACCCGCACAACTCAAAACCACCAGCAGGTTTTAGTTTTCGGCTTTATCTCAACTATGATTCATCTCCAATTATCTCAGTTTCGATTATTATACGATTGATTGCCTTGCACTAATACTATGCCGTATTAATTGTGTCTCTCGAGTTCATCTGAATACAAGGTCACTCAGTTGAATATTTATACTTGATATATCCTCCAGTATAAATATTCTCTATTGTTAAGTTACATGCTATTGTATAGTCAGTGTAGACGATGCAGCCCTTGACATTGTCTCACACTCGGCATCAGACTACTGGGTAGTCAGCATTAAACATAGATACATATAAGTGCTCTGAAATCTGTGCTCCGAGTGCTGTGAATAGTGGATTCATGTTGTTGTGATGAATGGATTTCATGACTGCTGAGATGTTGTATAAGACATGACGCTTCAAGCAGCCTCCAAGAATCAAACAGTTGTGTCTTGAGTGAGAAAAATGTAGAATTCGTTCAGTGAAAATAATGCAAATGCCATATTCTGTGGGGATTGCTGAAAAAATGTTATACTGCTGGCTTTATTTCACTACAGCTATTTGGGCATGGCAGAGCAAGCACAGGTGTAGTTGATGGCATGAGTAATGGTTCCGTTCTGTTTAGAATGTTCAGAATACGCAACACCGGGATCATACTTATCATTATGAACTGCGCCTGTGTAATGGCCGCTGTGAAAAAGGCTTATGGACATATAGAATAGATGGAGATACAGAATAGAGCTTTTAGAGTATGGTTGTTAGTTAGATGAACAAAAATCATTGCCATGTTTTCTACAGGCACCTTATTGATATCCGTTAAAGAGTCAAGATAAAACTTCTGCAGAAGTAATTGTGACCATAGATTTCATGAGCTTCACTCTCACTTCAGGCCTCAGTGCTCAGTGCTGATCTATGATCAAATAAACTTTTGGTTTGGCTGTTTACATTTATTGTATAAATTTTGTTCATGTCAGAGTCCAGTGTTGACCAGCCCCAGTTATGTACTGACCTGCATGAGCGCACCAACAATATCAATTACATCAATTTGCCAACCATATTTGCCAACCCCCAGTAAGCAAAAAATAAGTCTTACGGAAGTAACTTATGAGACCTAGTTTTACTTGTATTGTGGTGTCCCCTAAATACTTGTGAGGTCAAACACCTCGCTGTCCATCCATTTCATAACTTTGTTGTTGCTGCCTTCCATTTTTTCACAGACTACCTCCTGTCTGCACAGAATACTGACAAGTTGTGCTCAAGAGTGATGTTCAAGTCACATGAAATTCAATTTGATTGTTCAGACTGAGGTTGGACTGCAAAAAAAATCAGATCTGTATCTGATTTAGGACCACATATCATAATGGCCCAGATCTGATTTGAAAAGATCAGATTGCAGGTGATTGGAGGTGTTTCCACTGTCATAAAAAGTGCTCTGAGCAACCCCCCCCCCCCCCCCCAAAAAAAAAGGATTTGATAACAGTTGTCTGCAGTGTGAAACATTGGTATGACATCAGGGTTTTTAGCTAGTAACTTCAGTTAGCTTAAGCTAACTATCCTCCTGGGGAATGAATATTCACCAGTGTGGACTGAATTGTCCTAGGGCAAGGAAAACATTTGAATAATGAAACACATCGCTATTTCATGTGTTCTTTTTTTCTCTTTATCTGATATACAGAAAGTTTTCAGTGAAAACACTGCTTGCCCTGAAGTCTAGTCGGCATCCTCATTAGAACTACATCACAATGTACTTCTGTTAGAGACACATGGAGATCACTTTTGCATGAAAAATATTCGTAGCCTTTCTTCATTATTGCAGTGTTTTCTTGTTTTATCATCCTCCTGCATGGGGGGAAAAAAAACCTGAATAATAACACAATTAAAGCTTACAGCCTGACAATTCTGCAAAACTTTAAGGTAAGACACCTGACAGCTGACAGAAGTAGAGCACAGCACTTACTCTCTGATGTGCAGCAGCCTGCAATTAAAACCTCATCATCTGTGAGGTTATATGTATATATGTGTATATATATATATATATATATATATATATATATACACACATCCAACTCACACACTGTACATATTGGACTAGTTTCAGTAGTTTGTCCACATTGAATAAAATATTTATTTTGTTTGGTCTGTTTTCCTGTTTTTGTGTGGCTCTTTTGCTGTGTTTCAGCTGAGCTGTTTGGAGATAGGCACCGCATGTCTAAAGCTTTACTTTGAGCAGAATCCACCGGCTAATCAATTTTCATGTCGAGCCTACCTCTGCCAAGCCCAGCTGAAGTCTCCCCCGGCCACTGGGAGTATTGTGAGTACAGTAAATTGGACACGTCTCCTCCAGAGGTTTGGCTGTGTTTGTTAGTCGGTGCTAGTTAAGTACACAAATGGTTACTGTAGAGATATACTGTACATTTTTTTGCACAAAAAAACAAATATAGTTTTCCCAGCTTTCTAGGCAAACACTTGTGGTTTCAGTGTTTTTTCTGATGCAGTCTTTACAACATATTGTTTTTGTAAATACATTGCTTTTCATCAACCCAAGTTCTTAGTAAATAATCCATCTGATGTTTTTATGTTTGCACAATTTGACAAGGTCTCACTTCTCCATTTTTGTGATTCCTTTATTTTAGGAAGACTTTCAGGAGGCTGTGCTGTGTTTTCTTAAAGCAATTGAAATTTCAAAGCACGAGTCAAGGTATATAACCTGTTAGAAGTGTGGCGGGCTTTGTTCTGTCAGGTTTGTGGTGGTATGGAGGCAGGAGCCAAATGCGGCAAGCAGATGACAAGGAACTCAGAAGATATATTAATCAAAACAACTGAACTTACAAAATAGCGACTCATCCGACAAAACTAAACGCACTGGATTTTATTAAATTCTATTTTTAATTTGTCAATTCAGACAGGGACCTTGCATGCTAAAGAACAACGATGCATGCAAAGTTGAATGTAAACATGCTAGTTATCATCTGTTGTCTCAGTGGAGAAAAAAGCAACTCTGACGAACATCGTAAATTATGTCTAAATCTCTGTAATTGCCACTACATTCAAACTAAAGTACAGGCTGAATGTGCAGTTATAAGGTGCAATAACAGACAAATACAAAGGTGGGATACAGAAAGACTCAGGAAGTAAAACAAATAGGTATTTGAGGGAAGTGCTTTTCCAAGTAAAACAGAAACTACAACATGACACAAGGAAAGAACAAGGAACAATACAGAGCAGCTCAAGAGTGCACAATTATGTACATAACTATTTCATACTCTTTCATGGCATTCCAAAACTGAAAATTGACAGTTCATGAGTGAGTGAGTGTACCTTATTCTTTCTGTATCAACAAAGTTGACTGTATTCATGCCATATCTCTGATATTACTCTGCAAAAATGCAGAATTGAAGTATTGTGATATTATTCTTAGCGTGACTAAAGTACCATGATAGTATCCTAAGTTTCTCTGACTCCCACCCCAGTCATTGTACCTCAGTGTTATTTCACGGTTCAGACACACAGATAATTCTAGGATGTTTGTTTTGTGTAACACAATTACTTCACCCTGACCTCTCATTCACCAATGGCTCATCTGAGGCACATGTTCCTCTAAATGTTGTGAGCAGGATCAAAAGGGTTATATATAAAGATGCGCTAACATAAATTTTGCAAATGTATTCCCCAGCTCTGAAAGCTGTTTCAAATATAAGCTCTGTCTTTGAAAGCAATAAGCACTCAATCTGTTAGCTAATGAACTCATAACCTGTCAATAATATCAGGTTGAAAGTAGCAATCCCAATTAATACCAAAGGGATTACATATTATACCCATCCAGCCCAGACTAATGCACAGCATGCTCTCTGGTGAATAAATTAGCAGCATTCACATAGTCTGTTTACACAGTTCCCTTTTAAATAACACCTTGAAATTATACAACGCACACACACACACACACACACACACACACACACACACACACACACTGGTGGTATATATCTGTTTTACCTATATCATGTTGAAAGGCTTACACTGGGTGGCTGTTTCGTGGCTCATTGGATGCCGGTTAAAGCGTATTCATTCTCAGTTCGTAGGACTCTCACGTCTGCAGTTGATACCCGCTCTGAATTGAGTTGTTCAATTAGATGAAGTGCTTTGCATGCGGATCATAAATAATACAACATGTTCTGTTTACATGCTTATGTTCCATTTGTTTCTTATAGGAATCATTTCATGGTGTTCAATGCCTCAGTGCTGTACTTCCAGGCAATACGTCCACTTCTGCGGCCAGGGTGGTGCCGCCACCTGGTTTCCTCTCTCAGACAGGTGGTCCAGAGTCTGGAGGAAGTGTCAGACCAGGATCACATCTGGAGGGCTGAACTGATGATGTAAGTGACCCCACAGTGCCCTCTTTTGCTCATACTACATTCACAGCGATGATGTATGGAGCTAATTATCCAGCAGTTCTATGTTCCCACAGCTTTCTGGCTTTTCAGTTAATTGGCTTGCTTATTTTCAGCGTAGATGTGGGGAATTTATGCTAATATAAGCTGTCTTGCATTCTTGAAAAAGGCTTCAGTTACGAATGGTTGTTGCATCATTGTTCAGAGGGTATATTATATACAGTTTGTCACAGTCTGTGCTTGCACTCTTGGGTTGTTTCATGTTCTTTTTCTTGTTCTTGAAAAAATTATTCTTTTTGATTTTTTCTTTGTATCATTTTCCATGTGTGTGATTGCTAGTCTAGATTTAAAGCATAGCCTAGCCCTAAAGGGAGTGACACAAGGCACAGAAAGTGGTTGTAAGTCATATTTTTCCCAAAACATACCTATGAATGATTGCCTCTTTGCACCATGTGCTCTCATTATGCACCAGCTCAATGCCAAAAGGAAGCCGAACATGTCATGAATGGACAATGTACAAATAGCACCATCCGCTAACCGCGTTTCACCCTCCGAGGTATATCACCTTAGTAATTTATGTGTAAACCTAACCTGCTTTGGTGCAGCTTAAGATCAAGCATAGATATTATGACGTATAAAATCACAGCTAACTGAATGCTCTTGGAAACTGATGCCCCCTCATGTAGACATCTACAGTGTGTGTGGGTAGCCCAACTCCCGTTGTCCCTTTTGGCTGCTGCATTAATTTGATAGCCATTTCCTTTGTTCTTCATTTGAGTTTGTGCTAAGCAGCGTTACAGTGGTGAGGCAGCAGAAGAGAAGGTCAACATAATCAGATCTTTTCTAAACTTTTCACATTTGTAAAAGTTGCGGGCTGAAGACAAACAAGCTGAATTAGTCATAGTCACAGCACCACCAAGCGGTTACAGGAAGTAAGTCTTGTGTATCAAGCATATGGTTACATCTAAATTACACTGTTGGTGTCTTTATTTGATGTACAGGATCATCATTTATCCTAAGTGTGTGTGTGTGTGCGTGCGTGCGTGCGTGTGTGTGTGTGTGTATTTATATGTTCTCTTGAGCTGTCTTGTGGGGGTAGGAAGTGAGAGTTGCATCACAGTGCACACATTAGTTGGTAAAATCCAGCTTTAGGTTTTCCCCACCCACTCTCTCGACAGATCAGCCACCCACTGCAACATGCACAGGGTGAACCACACATGCATTGCTGCATGCGCGAGCACACCAGGGGCCTTGGAGACAGTTTGCATGCTCTGGGCTCCTAAATTGTATATTGAATTGCATTGAATTTAGAGTAAGTACTAAGGTGTACTTAACCAGGGTGAGCAGATCTCAACAGACCAAATGTTAAACAAAGAATATATTTGTGTGGGGCACAGTACAGACAAATAGGTAACATAAAATGTTAGGGATGACATTGGATTTATTGCCAGTATCAGCTAACAATGAAATATCCATCATCAAGAATTAACAGATGAGGGAAGTTGGCTGGACATCCACCAGAATCACCTCAAGCATTATCCTGCTCATAACATGGTCACTTACCAAAGACAAGACAAAGACCATCAGACTCATCATTTGCTGTCCGTTTCTTTTAAGGCATCTGATTGATTGTCTTATGGACTCTGGTAAAACGGAGGATGCCGGAAGTTTTGCCAAAGTTACTGAGGAATTTATCAAGACACACACTCCCCATCTTTTTCCCAAACTCTTTACCTCATTGGTAAATAACATTTCCTTGTTACACACTCAAATGATGCAGATTTTGCAATAGTGCAGTAGGATTTTTTAACACATGTAAAAATGTCACCCTTTCATAGTTAGAATTTTGTTTCTTTGTTGGCATTTGTTATCTAATGTGTTTTTTGTATGATACAGAAGAAACTGAGAAAGAGTGTCCTTTATTATATACATAATGCAGTTTGAATTACTTATTTAATGCTGTTATGTTGTGGTCAGGGTTAATAATCTTTTTTATCTTGAGCAAATGGAAAATGCCGCACATATAAGTGACATATTTAATGATAAAGAATAAAGTGTGAGCGCTAACTTTTGCTTTCCCTCCTTAGGTAGAACACAAGCTGTCAGAGAGAGATACTCTCCTGGAAATGAGCAGGAACTCTGCCACTTTAGAAGTCATTTACAAAATACAGCAATTTAAAAGGTAAGGTTTTGTTATGTTAAGTCAAAGCCTTATAAGCACTAATCTTTGGACATTACTTTGCAACATTTATTTTTGTGGAATTGTGGGTAGCCTATTCTACATATTTGTGATTAAAATAATGTAGTTAATGTGATATTTTTAGGGGGGGGGGTAATTGTGCAATGAAGTGGACACTTTTGGGATTGACTACATGTTTGCATTTCTCCAATGCTGCCTGCACAAAATAGGTGCCAGTTGGTTGTATTCTTTGTCAAATATGTCATCGTTGATGATCTTTTCAACGATATGATTTGTCCCATCCTCTGCTATGTATTTATAACCGACACTCTATTTCCTTTTCTGTTAACATTTTTATATGTGTTAAGCTTTTATGCCGAAACTTTTTTGTGTCAAAGGAACAAACAGACAGACAGGCAGACAGATTGAA
This sequence comes from Aulostomus chinensis, assembly GCF_037954235.1. Taxonomy (NCBI): domain Eukaryota; kingdom Metazoa; phylum Chordata; class Actinopteri; order Syngnathiformes; family Aulostomidae; genus Aulostomus; species Aulostomus chinensis. The sequence continues at coordinate 20,590,937 of NC_141335.1, read as the reverse complement.
CAAACTACTCTGGAAAAAAAGCTTACTGTCAGTCCTCCCTTGAGTCAGAAGATAGAGACCCTTCTCTCCTGTGTGTGTGCATTAGGGAGCTGAGATCCAAAGAGACCGGCTGACTGAGAGACCTGTTCTCCAAGACAGTCTTTGCCTTTATTAATAGAACTAAGATTGTGTATAGCATTCATCATCAAATAACAATTTAAAATTGTTAGGTATTCTAATTTTGGAGAAATGTATTCACAGCTGGCGTCACGGTGGTGCAGTGGTTAGCACTGTCGCCTCACAGAAAGAGAGTTCCAGGTTCAAGCCCCAGCTCAATCACAGGGTCTTTTTGTGTGGAGTCTGCATGTTCTCCCTGTGTCTGCGTGGGTTCTCTCCAGGTACTCCAGCTTCCTCCCACAGTCCAAAGACATCAAGAGGGGACGAGGCTAATTGAATGCTTTAAATTGACTGTAGGTGTGGCTGTGACAGTGAATGGTTGTCTGTCTATATGTGTTGGCCCTGCAATTGATTGGTGATTCATCCAGGGTGAAAACTGCCTCTTGCCCCAAAGGCAGCTGGGTTAGGCTCCAGCCCCCCTCCCCGCCCCTTCCGCCCCGCCTCCCTTATCAGGATAAGCAGCAGAAAATGAATGGATGGGTATTCGCAGCTACTTCCTGCTTGCTGCTACTGAACATTTCCTGAGCAGTATTACTTCTGGACAAACCAAGAACCTGCACCTAATCTAATCGCTGGCTTTGGAAGCTCAATTGGCGAAGCTAACTAGCGGTCAGGTGGTCTCTGTGGGTTTCCCAAATGCAGGCACAAAGAGGAGGAGGGTCTCTGTTTTCTTGTCTGGCTTTGGAGAGCATGGCTTTTCCGGAGCCTTTTCTCCCCCAAAAGTTGTTTTTTTTCCTTGTTTTGGAAGTACTGCATACATTACACCTGGTTCACTGCACCATGGATCCACTCTGTCTCAGCTTTGCACAGAACATCTCTAGTTTGAGTATGTGTGCAGCTTCTGTAGTGGTATTGGAAAAGTCAGCCTCTGTCACCACATCCTTTCAGCAGACATTTACTCAACATGTCATAGCCCCTTATGGCTCATCAGCTTGTATGAACACAGACAGTATGACTCAGATCCAGCCATCAGCATTACATGGCACCATTTAGTGTAACTACATGAAAGGAGGAATGACAAGACAGATGCATGAGCATTCTTGGACACAAATGTTCATGTATGTATGTATTCATATATTTAACACATTTTCTTGTGTTTTTTTAGTGTATTGGGAAAAATGGATGAGGCTGAGCTTGCAAAACAGGATTCAACCAAGCTTGAGGAGATTTTCCATCTCCTGGTAGAATGTACCAAAGCATCCCCTATGAACTCTCTCCAGATTAGAGCACCCATCCAACCAGCTGACAGGTCTGTGACTTGAAATTTCCTGATGAAATCTCCTCTCCAACCTTACCTTTGTTGCTCCTTGTCCTTTTCCTAAACCTCCCATCACTATAAATCCCATATGGATATCCCACACGCAGTTCATGGATTCCTCATGGCTCAGATTACTCTGCTGAAGTGTTGTGAATTGTATAAATTATGTGTTATCTTGGATTTGCAGAATTGCCTTCCTCTTGGAGTTGGCTGTGCTGGCCTTGCAAGTGGAGCATCAGAAAGTAGCTGCCGACTGCTTGAAAGAGCTAAAGTCAGTGGGAGAGGCTGTGAGTGTCCGATATTCTCTTAAAACCTCCGGCAGTAGCAGGGCTCCACTGTAACTGTACACATCATTACTACTTCACTTTTAAGTAGGCACTTGACAATAGATGACATTAATTAACTAGGCATATGCTGCTGAAGAAACTCCTGCATTTTTGATAAGTCTCAGTAAAGTAGAATGTATTTCCTGGGATAATGTGCTTTTTTTCTGGATCGTGCCCTGCATGTTGGATGAAGGATCAGCATTAAAATGGAATGATTTCATCCCAGTGTTCTCATGTCATAAGGAAAACTTTGGAATTGGATTTTAGTCATTTATAAGTTTTGATATGTATGGAAAAAACAAGTGTGTATGGAAAAAAAAAAATTGTCTCCAGGCTGTCTCCCACTTCTGTTTTCTAAAACATTAAAGTCAGAATTTCTCACGTTAAGATTAGCTGTAGCAGATTGAGTTCTCAGATCTCAGACATCTCAAACCAAGGGTGATTTCATTCAAAGAGCAGGTGATAATCATTCACCACTACAGTAAGTGTGGCAAATGAGCTGTGGCATTGCTTCAAATAGTAAAAGCGTCATGAGGATATTGTCAGAGGGAAAGGTGTGAGACAACGGGCATGTTTGTAGTCAACGTGGCGTGAGTTAGGTTGCGCTGCAGCATATGGGTCAGTCTCGTGGTTTCAGTAAATAACAGTGGACAGGGCTTCAATTTTTCAAATGTTTACATCCTCAAATTCATTATGTTCAACTGATCTTATGTGTTGTTAGTTTTGTGAATTTCTTAATTATGTTTTAAAATGTATGGCATTTTGAATAAATACACGTGGCAACCTTGTCACACAACTAGCAATGTTGCATTTACAAAATCTATAGTACTTTGGTATTAAAAAAAACTATTTTCTCAGTGGGCTAAAACAAGAATGATATATTTGCATTGACTTTTTCCCCCCTTTTTGCAGAGTTTTGGTCAACGGATTACACTGGAGTGTATCAACTGTGAAATCAATCTCCTGAAGAAAGAGGCAAAGATGAATGACTATTCCAAAAACAGTGTTGAGGTACTCTGTCATTTTCTGGAAATATCAGCCATGTGTCAAATCATGTTATCATGCAGGCGGTCGTGTCATTGGCACAATTTTGATTAACTGCTCAGTCGCAGGTCCTGCACATTAACTCCTATTAAAGGCTGTAATATTGTCCAGGAACTCCACTCAAATTCTCTGCCTTAAGCAACTGCCAACCTTGCTCTTCGTCAGCTGGTCATGAGTTGTATTGGTGAATTTTAATTATGACGTAATTATATATAGTTCCGGTCTCTATGAAGAAGAAAATTCCTGGGGGTAGGGCAAGATCTCATTTTATACCACATCATATTTTCCTGTGAAAACATTTTCAGACTTGCGCACATGTTCAGCCTAGTTCAAGTAAGCATGCCATGGTATACCACAGGTAGATGCCTCTTGTTATTTCAATTGAGGAGATCTTCTCAACATGTAATTGTTATTTCATAGGCGCGGCTGAAGGAGATAGGGAAGCTGGACCAGTTGCTGCAGACTGCAGTGAGAGAGGGGGACCCTCAAGCTGTGCAGACAGTGTGTGCTACCCAGTGGAGCTTTTGTCTACCCCTCTTGCAGCACAACCTCAGGAGACGCATTAAGGCACCTCTGTTCAGAGTGGCTCAAGCCCTGGAAGACATGCAAAGGTTTCCTGTGTTGTTAAATGTATCATTAATGTATCATTAATCAGGGTTGTGTGTGTATAATTTACTTTTTTTTGTTTCTGCTCTCTATTGACCATGTGTTTAGTTCAATTCAAAGCAGCACTGAATTTAAATGTGGCATCATCATTCTGGAATATTGTAACTGTAATTTTTGTAATTTTTTTACTACTGCAGCTTTCTGTTTTTTTTCACACATTTTTAATTATTCATGCTCAGATGTTTGTGCATTCATAGTGTATTAAGTTTCTGCTGTTTTTTTTTTTTTTAATTTTTACAGCATGTTGTTGGAAATGCGTTGTCAAGTCCACTCAGAGTTGGCAGTGATGGAAGAGGAGGAGGGGCGCCTGGAGGCTTCTTCCACTAACCTTCAGAAAGCCCTGCTGCTGGATAACAATGGAACATGGCGAGAAAGCCTAGCATCAGCTCTTCACCTCGTGAAACTCCGAGGGACCCTCTACCAAACGCCCTCCCGGAACGAGGATAAAGCAGCCATGCTCATGCAGCAGGTTTTCAGCCCATTTGTGTTAAACAGTTTCCAAATTGTAACGGTTCTTAAAAGGTACACAAGGCTTTAAATTTTAATGTGCTGATTAACTTGGTGCATCAGTTGCAAACACAGAAGAAATAGGGCATTCAGTCCCCCGCAAATGATCTGTTTGTGTGTGTGTGTGTGTGTGTGTGTGTGTGTGTGTGTGTGTGTGTGTGTATTATGCACTGCTTGGAATCACAGAGGAAACTGTACCCATTTATGTAACGGTATGGATGCAAGTTGAAATCCTGAACCCACTCTCTCTTTCTGTCAGGCCAGAGATGTGCAGCACCAACACAATACAGATAGTCGTCCCGTCCTGGTGACTGTGGGTCAACTCTTGGCCCCAACGTATTTTCAGATGGCATTGGATGCTGATGACCCCTCTAAAAGTACAGATTTCCCTTCCTCATATTCACATACAATACCATTGCCCTTTGAACACCTCTCTGACTTGTATATGGGTCTTCTCGCTTTTCATCCTCCGATAGAGAAAAGCTCTAAACTAAATGTGACCGAAGTCATCACATCTCTCTGTTGAGCGTGGACATTTAAGGGAGGAATGTGCAAATGGCAGGATCAGATACGATCAGTATGGTTGAATGCACAATCCCTTTTGCTGTCTGACTTTGGAGTGCATGTATTGAAAAAGAAGCCTGTCATAGGAAAGAAAAAAAATCACTAACAAATCTCTGGAAGAATTAGCCAATGATAATAAAGATTATTAGCGACATATAGATTGTTCATGTCTTTAGCGAGAAAACTGGTTATGGGTTAGTGGCTGGTGATGACTGAACACAATTAAGCATTAAATGGTAAGCAGTACTCTAACTAGAGCATTTTCTTCCTTAAACACGGCTTTCAACAGACACAGAATTGTCTTTAGGGCTGAATAGTTTATTACAAATTTTAATAAGACTGAACACTCCAAATCATAACTGCAATATTTGCAAAACGGTAACATAACAGCAGTCTAAATGAAATATTGTGGAACTGCCAAAATATTCTGGCTTGCACGCTTGTTTATTTGTTCTACAGACTTAAAACAACATCATTGTTTGGTAAAGATCCCCACAAAATCCCACCATTGTAACAATTTGATGTGTTTTCCACACCGCTCAGCACTACTTTTCTTCATAATCCAATATCTTTAAATAATTCCTGAATGAATGGTAAAGAAAATCTGGATCATGCCTTTTAGTCTCTTGCTTAGTCTGATTTTAATCTGGTAGCCCTGCAGCTGTTGACATCACTGACAGAGTTAGCGATGTTGGAAACGGACCATTTTATTGCTGTAGCCCTTTGGCTTTGTTCTCTTCTTGGTAAATTTGTGCCATGCATATACTCGCCTACTCAGTCCATATCATGTACAATATACAGAATGTACGTAACCTGTGCTCCCAAAAGACTTTCTGTCATGCTTTATAGCTATGAAATGTACGATTTTTAAGAAGACAGCGCCTTCTTTAAGAGCACTGATCAAGTTGGCCTTGCCTGACTAGTTTCTGTAGATGGCGGCAGATCTGGACTGGTGGCTCGGCTCTCGGCTGAGGCTCAGCATCACTCTACATTTGTACAGAAGGTGGATGGACACTTGGAGCAAGGACCAAATACAGACCACAAGGAGAGGTGTGTATGTGTGTGCACATTTACACTTATATTGTCTGAAGTTTCCCAGGTTATCGTTTTAGTTGTCAAGCTCCCCAGAAACCCAACTTTTATAGCTTATTGAGCTCATTGCTCCTAAATTTTACTGAACACTAGATACTAATGCGTCTTTGATCTATTGCTCCTCCCTGCAGTTAAAAGTTGTTGTGTGACTGTAGAAGTCTGCAACCTTCTATAACATCTCATTATTCGTGGCTCAGAGCTCCTCAACGATTCCCCAAAGGAAAGGTTTATTATTCATGGACCTACAAATAAACAACCTTAGATAATAAACAATGTGCTGTTTTTTGCCCTTGCCATGCCCTCCACACTTTTAAAAAAGAATCATCTCTGAAGTTCTATTTATTTCTTGGCTCATGCAGAATGAAGTTGTGGGCAATGCTGGTGAAGACAGCCAGGAAACAGGGAGTCTGGGATGTGTGCCGAGCTGCTTGTCGATTCTGTTTGCGTTATGATGATGGAAGATGGAAGGCTGACAGTAAGATGATGAATGATCCATCGTAGATTATTTTATGAAGCATTTCTAAGCTTTTACAGAGAGATATTAGATGTATATACAGACAAAACAGATATATACAGTAGGTAGATATATGATTATTAGAGCTGTTATTATTTCCGGACGTGTTTTATCACTTACTTCCAGAATGTAGCCGCTCAGAGGAGGGAAGCCGTACAAAATATTGCAGAGGAAACCGATGTTCTCTGAGTGTTTTGCGTCTTTTGGCTGAAGTTTGCTTCATCAGCGCCGAGGTATGTGCCTCATCTTCTGCCACCAAACATCCACACTTTTCAAATGTTCACTTAGTAGTCATTAAACACACATTACTTTTTTTAAAACATTTTTTAACCTGTTTTATTTTTAACTGATTATCTTGCAGACAAAATGACACAACTATTGAAATAGAATTTTTTTTCTTTTCATCTCGTCCTCCAGACGTAATCAACCCATCGTCAGACTTTTTCAAGCAACTGAAGGGTTGCCTTTTTATCTTCTAAGCTAGCTCGGTGACATGTACTCAGAAATCTAACAACATATCTAAGGTTGCAACTAGTTGGGAATGTAACTGCAATATTTCTGAAATGTTATTGATAATTAGTTAAACACTAGGAATTTTGCATACATGCTTGCGATTGTCGTGGTCCATTGGCATTATTATGTTATGTTTTTAGTTTTGGCCTCTGTTCCATTTTCATTCACACAAGATCCTCACAACACCTTCGTAATTCCTTTAAATTTGGCTTAAACATCCACTGGTACTTATAGATGAACTAAGGAGGCACACGATGAGTCGGCATAAACCACAATGTGCTAACTCTGTTTTTGTTACCGTATTGTCTTTACTGCCCAACAATATTTATTTCAAGCTTCTTTGAATGCACACGTTTTTCGCTCGAGCTCTACTGTAAATATATGTACGACAGGAGACTGCTGGCAGTTGCAGAAATGCTGATCCATCCTTCCATCCATTTTCTACTGCTTATCCTGTTAAGGGTCACAGGGGGGCGAGAGCCGAACCCTAACCCCACAGGCACAGAAAGATCCTGTGTCCGAGCTGGGGCTCGAACCCAGAACCTTCTTGCTGTGAGGCAATAGTGCTAACCACTGCACCACCGTGCCACCCACCTTCTATTATGGAGTTGCCCAAACAGGATTTCAGCTTAAGTATGATCTTTCAAAGTGAGGAAATAAATGTTATCCATTCTTGCCCAGGCCACCATTCAGAAGCTGCAAACCCAGCGAGTGGAGCTTAACGGTACTGCAGTCCCCCCACGCGATGGAGGAGTTTTTGTGTCTGAAGACGATCCAGACTGGATCATTTACAGGTGAAAACAAACACACACACACACACACTTTTTGATCAAACTCTCCCTCATTGAAATCCTGAAAAAAGAATGGGTGCACTGACAAGGACAGGCATTGTTGTTGTTGTTTTTTTGATGATAATAGAGGCTTTGCTCCTCTTCTGGTATGTACAATTTTTTTTTTGTAGTCTTACCATGAAATAATCAGGAGGTCTTTTCAGAAATGCTGGCAGTGGCTGGTAACTTCTTTTAAAACTTGGCTGGATGGAGATGATATTGTGGGCTTTTAAACTGCAGGCAGTCTTATTTCACAATTAAATTTAGTTCCTCAGCAGAGGAGGTTATATTGTCACTCCATACAGTAGGATTGTTTGAGTGTTTGCCTGAAAACCACCTCTGTTCTTTATAACTTTCTCTTTTAATTTATCTGCTTACTAGATGCACGTGTAGTGTCTTTCTTTTCCTCACAAAACTTTTTTTTGCCATTCCATGCCTCCTACTCTACCCCTCTGCCTATCACTCAGTGACTGGATACAGGCTCTGTCAGCCTACGCAACCTCCAAGTTTTTGCGAGCAGCTGAGCTTGGAGCAGAGATCAGGGAGCCGTGGGTTGTGGCAAATGCAGCTATTTACCTATGGAACTACAACAAGCACTTACTGGCTGCTGGGGAGTACCAACGCCTCCTCCCCACCTTCCAGAGTCTGGTGGAGATGCTGCAGAGGACAGGGTACTCAGGGTAGGCCTGCGGTGTCATTTAATATTGCTTTTATTACAGCGTAGGGCTGCTTTATATAGTCAGGCTTAATTTTAAAGTTCACTCGTATGTACACTATTTGGACTATTGCAAAAGGTATTATAGCCTAGTGGTAAAAAGAGTAAAGCCAGGGCATGGAATAGAAATGTCCTTAGAAAATGGCCAGATTACTTCAATTTAGTGATGTGTTAGAGCAACAACTATCGCTGGACTGCTATTATGCATGTGAAGCTGCCGATTCAGTTTTTGTTTTTAACTGATGTCATACATGCAAGGATGAGATTTCAGAACTGGAACCTGTATTGTTAACTTTGAAAATAGACATCACATCTCCCCCAGCTCATCAATTCCTTTGATCAGCACCGACATCATTTCAGTAATGCCATGTGTCTATGCCATGGAAAGGGAAATGATAAGGAGCAATGTGTTGGTTCAAGTGTTACAGGCACACATGCTTGTCCCCACTTATCCTCATACATTATTATTATATAAACTGTCAAAAATGTGTAACTCTTCTTTATCCACGCTGAAAATTGATCAGGGATTGATAAGAGAATTTACAAAGAACTAGACCACTAAGCAGAATTGAGAACATGAAATTAAATAAAAGAAATCAGTTTCCATCCATCACCAGCAATATGTACACTTGCCCTCCCCAGAAGGGTATTTCTGAAACAAACTTGACTTTAATAATATTTGTAAATTCATAGCCCATGGCAAAGAACCGCGCTCAGACCAAAAAAAGAGGGAGTACATGTGCTCCTTTTGTTTTGGCTTCAGACGAAGGAGTGAGTGTTCATGGAAACAGACCAAACTGTCCTTGGGCGTAGCAATAATTATGTGAATTTTTGGATTCAGTGACATTCTCATGTAACAATGTGGCTAAGGAGGCATAGATTTGTCCAAAACAGTGATAAGGGCTTATACTTTCAGAAGGAAATAAAAGATAAACACAAAGCTATTTTGGACCTCTTTTTTTCTCCAGATATTGTCAGTTTTAAGTGTTATTTTTGTTGCATTTCTCAGGAATCGTACTCCATTTGTGCTGCTGTGTGTTGCTGTGGCTCGAGGCTTGATCCAGCCTCTGTGTGGGCAAGACAGCAGCGAGCTAGCCCCACCAGGGGACAAGGGCAGAAAAGGAGCTCAAAGGGGGACAGAGAAGGCTTCTAGTGTCCCAGGGGCTTCCTATGACCCTGCTTCCCTGCAGGATGTTCGCAAAGCATTAGAGGTGTGTCACTTTGTATATGTAGGAGTGAAGCGTGAAAAGTTTCACCTGTGTGTGTCTGCATGTGTGTTTTTGCATTACTTAGTTTATAACAGTTTCAGCTCTGTTACAGCCCCAGCTACATTAATTCTGATCTTTAAATTTCCCTTTAAATGTGCTTGCAGCTTTCTTTTATTTGTTTATCCAATTGTTTAGTTGACTGGTGACACAGAAACATGATTTAGAAGAGTTACGCTTCTAACAAGACCCATAGTCTTTATATGTGTGCATACAAATTCAATCACATCATATATATTTGTCATTAGAAATTGGTTAAAATCTCCTCTTGCAATACATGCATGCTTAAATTTCTTGTATAACCATTTATTTGCATACAAACATTGTAGGTCACTATAATTGCATGAGAATAAAAAGATATAGCAATACAAATTGATTATGAAAAGGCAATTTCACAGTAATTGATTCTGTCCAAAGCTCTTGACAGTGTAAGAATGAATCCTGAGGAAAGATTGATGAAACCAAAAATGTGGCATGTCAGTCATGCATGAATGAAGGGATTCCATATGAGTTTTTCTGGGGCCTGCATTTAATCTGTGTTGTTTTGCACAGATTCCATGCAATATAATCCAACATGTGGAAGTCTGTTGATTAGTTATTTCATGTTGCAGCATTTACAATCCATGCCGGAATGATTGGGGCATTTTTAGTTGCGCATTTTAGGTTTCAGATTTGTCCACTGTGTAAGCAATGCTGAAATCCCAGCATTCAATTCTGAAGAGTAGATTAGAGTCTTTGAAAGGAGGTGAAATGTGTGTGCACTCTGATTGGCCAGTTGGGGATTGGGTATTGGTTATTTAAAATTCCTGTTTATGTCAGTACAATCAGCAAAATGCTTCTAAGCAATTTTCAACAACCCTGACCTGCTGCTTTAATGTTTGCTCATTGACTTCCCTCCATTGGCTTCATGTTAGGTGGTAGCCCCTCACACTGCAGCTAAAACATTACAAAATTGTCAAACCTGTCCAAATGTTAAAGTCTTTCCTCTTCAAGATGATTTCCAATAAAAGGTTTTGTCCATAACTTAGCAAATGTGTCACCAACACAAATTAGACTTCTGACACTCCCAAAGGCAGCTCTGCTGCTCGCTGCTTGTACTAATAAACTCACAATATATCTACTACTCTCAGCCCGACACATACACATTAAGATCAGTAGAGTTTTGTCTTATTTCCAGGAAAAACACAAGCTGTTACACTGTACAAATTCACTTTACTTTCTTTTGCTTGTAAGGAGTATGCATTGTAAAATGTAACAAGCAAAGCATCATTTCTGAAGCAACTGAACCATCGGTTGTGAAGTACACTGTGCATTTATAAAAATGAATGTGGTCTGTATTGATATAAATAAAGATAAATAACACTATGCAGTAAAAGAATGGCAATAAACACAGTATGAAAAAACTGAAGTTGACCGTATGAAAACACGAGTGTTGATAATTGACAGTAAATTATTGTCATAAAAATAGATAACTGCATTACAGGCCAACTATAATAGTGGTTGTCAGCATCACATGGGATTTGCAATACAGTTTTAGCCCAAGCTTGCTAATATGCAAACTAATGTTATAACATGCACCATAATGGTCTAGCATACATAAACAAAATTATTAAAATCCCTAATTATTCATGTGTCTTAGGCCAGCATTTCAGTGCTTTGGGAATAGTCCTGGGTTGCTGGGAATGGCATTAATATGCATTCTGTTGCTCCTGATTCTATTTGTTGTATACACACACACACACACACACAAAGACTGAGTCGCCTGACTGGGGCCAAGTGAAAAGTATGTCGCCTAAATTAATTTACTTTTCACAACTGGTGCACACACCCCTGTTTGCCACAGACACTGGCAGTGAGGGACAAAAATGATTAGATGGGCAATGCAGAGTGTTTTATCAATGCTTGAAGACAATGGCTACATTTTCCATTGATTTTTACCTACACCAGGCATCAAAGGTGTGGAAGCGTAACAAATCTGGTTATCTTGGGGATCAGGAACTGGATCCAAAATGGAATCTGCTGCATTGTCAGTTATTTTTCTCCTTTCTGCCTGCCGCAGCTGTCAATAAATCACATTTCCTTTGTTGTTGTTTTTCTGTTCAAATATCAACTTCATCTCCAGATGAACTGTTGATCTGAGAATTGTAAACTAAACTTTATCGCACTTTTCTTCTGAGAGAAAGATAGAAAATAATTTTTAAAAATGCGTTTTCTGGGTAACTGCAGGGTCAGATTCAGTGTTCAACTTGGGCAAAGTCTCGCTGTATTGCGGGTCTGCTATGCACTGCATGTCTGCTATGTCTGCAGCTGACAGGAGCCTTGGGCTATAGAATGCTCTGGATTTGCAGACTCTTACAATGATAGAGTGTAGTCATATCATACAGTATGTATAGTATCCATCCATCCGTTCATTTTCTGTACTGCTTCTTTGTTGAGGGTCGCGGAGGGGCTGGAGCCTATTCAGCTGACATTGTGCGAGACAGGGTTCACCCTGGACAGGTCTCCAGTCCGTCGCAGGGCCATCAGGAGCAATTAGGGGCTCAGTATCTTGCTCAAGGAGGCTTTGACATGGTCACAGGAGGAAGTGAGGATCGAACCACTGTACCACTGTGGATAGAGTTCGATTTTTCGTGTCGTCACCCATCATTAAAATCATGGCCTAAGTCCTTTTTTGATGAAAATTAGTTTTTGGTCTAAATCATCTCTTGATGATGCTGGCCATCTCTGGTAAAGTTGCCTAAATCCTTAGTTGAAAGTATCATGCTCTTTATGCCCTGTGGGACAATGGCCTATGTCAAGAGGGGGCTCTGCATTTGGTTACGTTTTTTTGTGTTTTTGACTTAGGCCATTATTTTAATCGGGTGACGATATGATATATGATGCAAAATCCTGCTTTGTGTAAATATCATGTTTTTCTAATCCAGCTTTTCAGACTGCTTATACTGTATATTTGCACCTTGTGGAAAAAATACAAGCTCAGTTATATTTTCATAATTTGCCCTAGCTGTGTGACTACGCCCTCCGCATATCCAATGGCAACATCCCAGGAGAGAGAGCCCCCATCGCAGCAAGGAAAGAAGTCCTGGCCACGTGGGTACAGATCAAGAGACTCCTGAAACAGCAGATTGGCTCAAAAATGGACACGGATGAGGAGGTATGGCTCTCTCTGTCAGCTCCAAACAGACGGTGGCTACTAATCAATATCAGGGCTTCTAATTAACACTTCAGAGCTCAGTCGAGGACATTATACTGTAGTCAGTAAAAAGTATTCATTTCCATTTGTTCTTTGCAGCTTTATGTCGTGACGTGGCAGTTAATTAAAAGGTGCCAGGGGCTGCTGTGCTGGATCACATTGATGAAGTTGGTGCAGAAAAGAATGGAACAAAACATTATAGTTCCTAAAGCAGTATTCATAATGATAAGGGGAGCAAAGTCACCCCATATACTCAATAATGAACAAAGAAATAAAATGTGAGTAAAATCAATAGTATTCCAGAGTGAATTTTAGAAAGGAAAATTAGTATCAGCCCTCCCTCACGGCGATGCTGCTGCTGCTGTTAAGCTTCTTATTCACTTAACCACGCATTGCTGACATGTTATTCTATGCTGTATTTTGCACATTCAAATATATGCAACTTATTTAATGTTGACACAATTAAGACAAAGGTTCCAAACACATTATATTATCAAAGTGTTCAGAGCCACTTCTGTGCTGACCTGTTACACTATTTTCTATGCCACCTTATCTGTTGCACCAATTGTAGCATGCAGTACCCAGCCTTTGCTCCAGTATGTAATGGCACCAAAAACCATTCACTTCTCTCAATTCTAACTCCCTCTGCAGTCCATTGACTCTTTACTTCATGCATCTACTACATCACTTCACCCTTTTTTTCCACTCCTTTATTTTTGCTCACATTAAAATAACTGCTAGCTCTCACTCCTCCACATCTGTTTACTCTTGTTTGCACAAGAGTTTGTTGTGTTCACTTGGCTTCAGTCGGAGAGATGGGTCATGTTACCTGTGATCCCGAATCTGGCGCAGTCATTAAATGTGGGATCCACAGTTTTTCAGTTGTCAAAGAAACTGCTGAAGCAAGTCAGTTACTGTGTGTATACACACAGTCTTTTCATAATCTTTTTATAAACTCCTTTTAGAATAGTTTTAATTCCTCCGACCTATATGGCGCTTTGCAGACAAAATTTCAGTTTTGAAAAAAATTGACAAGTGTTGTCAAAACTTCTCACAGTAAGCAATATGACAGAAAATATAAAGTTCTGCAACAGTGACAAAAATCAAACTTTTTTTTTCAAAAATGTACATCAAACCATACATTTAGACTTAAAACTGAGGTGCAAAACAATATTTTAGAGAAGTCTGGTTTACCCCTCCATGTTTTGAGTTTTATCTAAATCAAGCAGCACATCTGCTTTAATATTCTTCCTATGGCACTTCAATCCGTCCATGACAATGGTGAGAAAATGTTCACTTCACACTGTACTATGACAGAAGCACAACAAAAAGTCTACCACTTGGAAAAAAAGACAATTTTCCCCCATTGCTAACGCACGTGTTTTGACTCACAGTGTCAAAACTCTTCACAAAGGGCAAATGAGACAACACTTAGAAGCTAAGCGTCTGACTTTTATATCAAAATAAAAGTAGGATAAAAAGAAATCCTTCAAAATTTTGCAACAAAATGATACACAGGTACCATTTGAATTACTTTTCAAAGCAAAACAAAATGACAATGTACTCTGCTGTCATTTCTCATACACTTTCCTCTGGAAGATTTGTTCCAATGTAGAATCTCTATAAAATATTTCAGTGGACACAAATAGAAAGGGAGGCCGGCATGTCTCAGAGGTATAGTGGACATCTAGCAACTGAAGGGTCACTGGTTCGATCCTCACTTCCACCGTTGACCATGTTGAAGTTTCCTTGAGCAAGATAATGAGCCCCCAATTGCTCCTGATGGCCCTGCGACAGACTGCCTATATGTACAGGGTGAACCCTGCCTCTCGCCCAATGTCTGCTGGGATAGGCTCCAGGCCCCCTTGACCCTTAATGGTTAAGCAGTATAGAAAATGGATGGACGAATAGAAAGGCTTCAGTCAAACATATACACCTTTATTTTTGTCTTTACAGTTTTTGCAACTGGCTGGGGGCTCATGGGTTGGCTGTGAGCGCCCTCTAATGGGCCGTGAATGCTTTCAGGTTGAAGCTCACTGTTTGTGAGTGAAGTTGTTTGTTGTGAAGCAGAATATTAATTTGATAATTTGACGAGAAGTATATGTTCAAAACATATACAGTACCAGTCTTTAAATAACGAATTGTTAGTTTGTTAGTTGGTCAAATCCATCTCCAAACAACAACATCAATTTGAGATGCTCAGTTGGCTGTGGTGTGGCAAACGTGGAGAAACTCTTGAGGCCCATGAACCCACAAAAACCCATAAAATTTTGTTGAGTGGTGCAAGCCTGGGTGGGCTGGGAGTGATGCATGGGCAGCAACATTGTTCCCAGTACCACCAGTGCCTGGAACCATTTTGTAATCTATCTGATCTGATCAATAAAAGCAGTACTGCAGCCTAAAACATATACCTATGTAAGTTGAACTTTCAGGACTGACGCAGACAGACTACTGCACATACTTAAAAAACAAGCAAACAAACAAAAAGCACACATGCCAACCACTAGGTGGTGGTATGATCAAGATCAATGTGTTTAGGCTTGTAACTATCACGTACAATATCCCAATATATTTAACTTGATGTCTGCACATTTGCTTAAGTCAACTGAATCTCTGGAGTTATGCTACATCCATTTAAGGAGTGAAACCTTTTTTGATAAATCACAAACTTACTTTTCCAAAATCCTCCAAGATAGTATGTCCATTCAAACAGAAACTTTGCACGGTGGATCGATGAAAGATCATGCCAAACATGAATCCAAAATTGAAAAAAAATGCAGAAGTTATAAAGGGAACAACTTCCTATCAGATTGATTCCAAACAGGAAGTTGTTCAACTTCTTGGTAACAGAAGGTCCTATTTTCCCCGCAAACTCAAAAAAAAGTTATAAACCAGGTATTGAATTTCTTGGCAACAGTTTGTCCTATTGACATTAAACAAGACCCAGTTGTTTCTCCTGCCATAATGAATCTCCCGAGGCCCAACATCCACTAGGTTTGATATGTGCGAGGCTTAGACCACGCTCATACTTGTTTTCAAATCCAGTTTTTTTTTGTATTAATTTAATTACAGGGCTCCTTTTCCAGTCCCTTGTCCTCATCCCTCCTCTCTCTTCCTGTCACTCTCACGGTCTCAATGTTTGCAAAGTTCTCACGAAAGAGGCAGTGAGCTTATGTGAGGCTTATCTAGAGTGTCAAAGTTCAGACTGATTGGTGTTTCATTAGTGTATCAAAGGTTTTCATGGGTGTGTGGGGGTGTCTCTAATTCCAGGTAGTGTTTTTATGCCCCTGCGCCAGTGACAGCTGCAAGATGAAGACATAATGTTTTCTGGGTGTCCGTGCTTCTGTATGACCAGTTTTTTATCAATGCGATGCATCTGGAAGATGCGTTTGCCTCAAATGTCCACTGGGTTTCAAGGATTAACTGAAAAGATTTTGATGGTCAAACAAGGTCACTTTGAAAGACATCCAACCATTGTGCAACATTTCTTGTTCATTTTCAATAGTTTTCCCAATAATTGCACGATTCAGTTTTTTCATATGAATGTAAGAACATTGTGTAGTGTTTGCACGATGACTGATGCTGCTGACTATGACTTAATTCGTTTGTCTAAGCTTTTATATGGATAAAATGGGACTTTTTAGTGCTTTTATTTTTCCACTGGGAGGGACGGACATCTTTATATACTGTAAGTAGCAAACAGAAGAAATGTCTGACATGTAATCGAATGCTCACTGACTCAACTGTTAAGCTCAGTGTCATAACATAATCAACTCCAATTCATAATAGATCTTGTGTGATGGTCCACCCACACCTCCTCCATAATTTGCATATTGAATTAGATGCTGTAATCCATCATATTGCAGCATCGACTGGTATTCGCTCATGTCCAGATGTCACAGCCTCCTTTTGTACTCTTTTTGAGTGGCACAAAAACATGCAGAGAACATTTCAACGTTTTGTCAGTTAAATGGACTCTTTGATTTGTCTCTCTAACCATTTGTCAGCCAAGATTCTGCCTTAGTCCCTTGAGTCTGATGGGCTTTTAGTTACCACTAGTTTGTTTTTTGGCATGAATTTAAGAAATGCAGTGTTAATATAAGTGGCTCTAATTGCGATCAATAAATCATTCAGCAATGCTATTTCCACACAATGGCAAGTCGTACATTATCAACATGCCATGTCTACAGTATTTGGGACACGTACGATATGATAATCACACTGCAGGTGCATGAATAAGCAAACACTAATAGATGAAAGTGTCTTTTCTATAATTAAGCAAGCGTCGTACACTCAGCAGAGGACTGCACTGAAGTTCTATGCCCCCCCACTTGCAGTGTCAGAATGAGGAAGTGTCTGCGATGACGCGTGTGCTGGTTGGCGTGGAGATGCTGCAGTGCAATAGGAATCCCAGGCATATGGAGTTCTCCGTTCCCAGTCTTACGACAGTATGTACTCCTCTGTTCATGTTTTCCTACTGAACCCAGATGGCTAGAACAGATGCCAAGATGACCCATGAACCCTCTCCTCATTCTGCTGTCAGTAACTGCCTTGACTATCAGGGTTTTGTTGCTTATTTAGACATGAAATGAGATGCGCTGTACACATTCCCTGTTGGAATTCCTCTCCCCCAACTCACCAGGCCCCATGACCCTTTCCCACTGCTTTAGCTCCTTTTATCCTTTCTCTTATCTTCCTTTGGATCTCTGCTTCTTTTCTCCTCATTTTCATTCACCCCTTCTACTCCTCTTATCTTCTCTTTCAAATCCTTTTCACTCTTTCTTCCTTACCCTATAACCCCCCATCCTTGTCCCCATTTTCCTCTCCCTCTTCAGCTCGTTCATGACTTCCCTTTTCTCCTCTTATTTTCTCCATTCTTCAATTCCCACTCTTCATACCTTCTTCTCTTTCCTTGATTACCTCCTATCATTCTTTGATACCCTTAACCTCTTTGCGACCTTTTCCCCTCACCCCCTCTGCATTTTTCCTTTACCAGCCCTATTTTCAATCCGATCTTTTGTCTTTTTTTTCCCCAACACTGTCTTTACCTATCTACTTTTTACTCACTCCTAATTGTCTCTCGTACCCTTTGATTTTTTTCATTTCCCTCCCTTCTTTTCATTTCCCTCTCCTGGCTCTCCTCCTGTATCCTCCCCCTCTCCTCTCTTTTCTAACACCCTGTCCTCCATTGTCCATGCTCTTCTTTTAACGTAAAGCTGGTGAGCATGGCATCTGAATGTCGCTGGACTGAGGCTGTGGTGGAGTTGAATGTGTGGTGCCAGCTGGCTGCTTTCTGCCATCATGCTGAGGAACACAACTTGGTGTTGTACTGCACTAAGAGAGCTCTGCAGCTGGAAGAAGTAGCATCAAAGTGCCTCACAAACATGCCCTGTGTTTTGTAAGTATCTGATCATTTATTTGCACATTTCAGTCAGATTATCAGAATAAACAATGGGAACTTCATTCAACGTAAGAGTGTGTATGCTTTGTGATGAAGAGATATATGCTTGCCTGGCTCTCCGAGGGGCAGGTGACATCTTGTGCATAGTTCACAGTACTGCAGTTGATGAATTAGAGAGCATTTCTTTTTCTTTTTCTGAATGAAAAATTTGCAAACATTAAAATTCAGGTTGGCAAAATAATGTAATCATTTTGATCAACCAGAGAAAAAAAATGCATTTGAAAAATGTACCAGAGGGTGAAATTTACATTTTTCAGAAATCATATTTATGCATTTGGTTGCCTGAAGGTCTTACAGTTGCCTCTACGCAGAACAACTGAAAAGTCACCATTTTCACTGAATTGTGAATGGCTTTGTCAGAAATACCCCCCCCCCCCCCCCCTGCGATATTGGTTACCATCAGACCCCAAAAATAGGCTCTTGAGATATGCTTTTTTCAAAGTGCTAATTTTGGCATTTATTTTCAATGTCTGTTCTTTTCATATTCTCTCCATTTACCACAACCCAGAGACTTTTTTTTTTTACATCAAAAGGTGATAAAATATGGTATGAATTATTGTTTTTGTGTTAATTTAAAAGCAGTTAAAATGGAAATTTGACCATGAATTCAAGGGAGCAACAAACAGCACTAAAGTTAATCGTGCCCTCATACCTAGACCCCAGGGATGGATTAGGTTTATGAATGAGAGCAGCAATATTCAGCTTATATTTGTGATTGATAGCATATCCATCATTGCTCTGGAGCAGTAAAATGTTCTCAATGCTGGAAAATGAAGATTTCAAGCTCTCATGTTTTTTTAATGACATCCATCCATCCATCCATTTTCTTCCGCCTATCCTGTTAAGGGTTGCTGGGAGGCTGGATCCTATCCCAGCAGCTTTCGGATGTGAGGCAGGGTTCACCCTGGACAGGTCGCCAGTCCATCGCAGGGCCAACACATAGAGACAGACAACCATTCACACTCTCAGTCACACCTACGGTCAATTTAGAGTATCAATCAGCCTCATCCCCTCTTGATGTCTTTGGACTGTGGGAAGAAGCCGGAGTACCAGAGAGAACCCACACAGGAACAGGGAGAACATGCAGACTCCACACAGAAAGATCCCATGCCCGAGCTGGGGCTCGGACCCGGAACCTTCTTGCTGTGAGGCGACAGTGCTGACCACTGCGCCACTGTGCCCCCTATTTAGTGACAGTTTCCAAAATCTTTTTGAAGAGATATTTTAAATGTTTGTCACACACAAAATTGATATGTTATTAGTTGTCATTAATTGATTTCAGAATGTAACTACTTAGAACAAATTACAACTTTTTTAGTTTTACATTTGGGTCGATTGATTGACGGCTACTGAATTCCTCATATCTCTAGGTATGGTTTGCCTGCATTGAATGAGATGTTGAGCAGTGCAGCCTGCTTGAGGGGTTTGAGCTCCATCCAAGGGTCTATGGGAGAGCTACGGCTTCACCAGAAGGCTATGAACATGCTACTGTCAAGTGTCAGGTACTGTATACAGTTCATTTACATACTAACTAGTCCCTCATGCGATAACACATCATTTCCTAAAAGCTTAAGTCCCCATGTATTTTTTTAATTGGAATCCAGTTTTATGAAAATAAGAAACCCAAAGTACAGACACAAGTTTCCACCCTTCTCTTCCCCTCCCCACCCCTCTTTGTTGTAATGCAGAGAAATTACACTGGGCAAGCTCAAGATACTGACGTCAGAATAATTTTAATGAATTAACAATCAGGAATCTTCTAGAATCAAGAATCCTCTAATGACTAAAGGGACATGAAGCCAGTCAGCCACGATGTGACATTTTGAATTTTTGAAAAAAAACAAACAAAAAAAACAGTGATACATTCTCTTTCAGGCATTTAGAAAGCATATCTGCTCGCTTTGTCTGTTCGCAGGTTTGCACAGAAGGCTGAAAATCCAGCATTGTGTGTCACGGTTGCCAGACATTACTGGAATGCTTGCCTACCTCTGACACACACTGCCGTAGACCGACGCCAACTCAGAGAGCCTTTGGAGACCATTCTTCAGGCCCTCATCCATACTGACAGTAAACATGCAAGTGTATAAGTCTCGCTTGAGCCAATTTCACACATACAGTTTAATACTTAAATCATGGTCATTTTTCATGAGTATAGGGGTCTGAGTTTTAATTTTTGTTACACAAGGCCTTGTAAGATTTCCATAAGTCCTGCTCCACACACTGTAAGCCACATTCCTATGGTTAATGATGCAGGCTCCAATGATTATACACTCCAAAGATTAATTTGAGTTACAGTCCGTCAGTTCCTTGAATAAAATTATTGAAAGTTTAGTCATGATCTATCAAAACACTCTGCCAGAACCTACCTTTCATGTGTCGTTTTTTTCATAATTTTTCTTTTAATTTCTTTAATTAAATTAACTTGAATTGCTTTCAAGCCACATGAAATATGCAGCAGAGTTCCAAACACTTTTGCATTGAATTATTGATTAAATTGGTGAGAGGGGTTTCTTTAGGGTGCTACAGGGGACACCTTGTGGTTGAGCTCAGGAGCGAGAAAACATCTCTCCAGTGCTGCCTGTGGACAGGAAACACAGCCAGGGGGATAAACAGAATTCAGAATGATGTTCCTCAACATGGATTTTTCCTGACCTGACACTGTTCTTTAGGAGTGCTTTGCAGTCACTACACCTCACATCTCAACACCTCAGATGGAATACTGATTTTCTAGTCACTGAGTCTAAATGGTGCTTTAAAGATAAGGGGGCAGAAAGTAAAATATCTTATACATCAGTGAGCTTTCACAATGATCAATCGTCTACCGTGACTGCGTAGGTTTTCTTGCAGTATGAATCTTGTTGCTTTTCTATTCCAGAAACAAGGCAAAATGAAAGGTTTGTCCACCTTGACAGCGCTGCCTCTTGGGAGTTCAAACCCAGGCGCATCAAGTGAGTGCTACAAGGAGTACCCCCCTTTGATTATTTTGAGGCTAAACCACTCGCAAACTTTCGTTTCACTCTACGCATTTACTCACTGCTCTATAAAGTGTAAGTAGTGGATGGGAATTACAATTTTATCAATATCATCCTGCCATTTTAGTTTGAAATGTCCATTCAGAAAATTGAGTTTCACTCCTTGTGGATTCCAATCTTATGAACACACTTACTTATTACAGATTATAGGTCTGATCATCAGGGTCAATAAAAACCTTAAACAAGCCATTGAACATGAAAGCAACAATTTCTAGGTTTGGAGAAGCTCTTGAAAGGGAAATTAAGCCAGATTCTGCAAAAGTTGTTGAGATTTGCCTCCCATATTCCTCCATATTGGAGACTCTGTGCCTCAGTTAAAATTGACAATAGCTTTAATAAGTAATCAAAACATGTTTTTGACCAACCATGTTGCTTGTCATTAATTTCTGTTGAATGTGTTATACATTGAAGAATTGTGTTACAGCAAGAAGGGACTCACAATAAGAGTTCAGATTGAAGTCTGGGTTTAAATATTTTCTTCATGTGATTTTGGGGCTTAACAGACAATCAGAAAGATTCAAACCTTTCAAACTTCAAGTAGTGAAGGAGTGCAAATGTTTCTGTAAGTATTGGACTTTCCTCAGTGCAAACACAGCAATGCTTGATGGGTACATAAGATGGTAACTCCACAGGTGCATCAAGTCACTGGATTGAGGCTTAATTGAACAGAACACACCAGGGTTCAGTTGGCAGCAGATCAAACCATTAAGAATGCAACAGGCTTGAAAAATCAATACGATTCCACAGAACCAATACATTCTCTAACACACACACACACACACACACACACACACACACATATATATACACACACACATATATTTACTCTGTGTGTGTGTGTATATATATATATATATATATATATATATATATACATACACACACACATATATTTACTCTGTGTGTGTGTGTGTGTGTATATATATATATATATATATATATATATATATATGTATATCTATCTATCCATCCATCCACATATATGGTCTTGCAACAGCTGAATTTTGCCATGGATTTCTTCTGTGTAGTGTTCATGTGCAAACAGACATGTCAGACTATGGTCATTATAATTTTGCTCAGTGTGGACAAACATGAAAATGCACTGGTAAAAATGTGTTTTAACCTTGGATGATGTCGTCATCCTCCTCTGTGTATGTGCCTCTGTGAGTAGATGAAGAGGACCTAACCCTCAAAACAGCCATTTATAGTTTGTTGCTCCATATCCACATTGATAGAAGAGACTGGAAGGGTGCTCTGCAGCTGCTGGATAATGCCATTAGAGCCATGCCTCTCACCAGACACCAGCTGTGAGTAAACACTCTCTTGGGGATGGAGATACGTTAGGGGTTGGATACGTTATACAAAGCATCATATTGTCCTCTGTTTTATCAGACCTCTCCTGGAACATCGTGTACAGATGAAAGCACAACTTGGAGAAAGTGTGCTGATAGACATGCAGAGGTTGCAGCTGGGAGGAGAGCAGTACTGTTCATCGATGTGGCGCCGGCTGGCACTGTGTGCTTCCAGTAGAACCGAACAGCTGACCTACTACCAGAAATCTATCACCTCTCTCTTGGTAATTCTTTTTGGACACATTTTTACTTATCTGAAAGCAGATGCATCATCAAATGAGAACAGATGCCGGAATGTACTATTTTGGAGAAGTCTTATCCTTCCATGTATTATTTTATTTTTTATGTGGTCTACTGGTGAGTGAGACTTTAGTAGCATCTTGTGGTGATGTGATGTCATTACAACTAATTTCTTAGAGCCTCTGTTGCTCATGCTCCTCCCAACTGAGAAAATGTTTGCCCTCCAGAAAGATGACCCCTTCCTGTCAGCTGTCAATGCAACACAGTGCCATCTAAAACATACATTGATTCATTTTACTTTTGTGTTTGTGTTTGGTTTATGTATACAGAGTCCAGAGAGTCTGTGGCAGAAGGTCAACCTCCTCCTAGAGTTTGGAATGTGGCTGTACCATCACAACTTCTCTAAAGCGAATGCCCAGAGCCAGGTTCAGTGGGCCACAGACATCCTTCTACAGCTGGAAACAGAAGAAGCTGAAGGGTCAGGTAATATCGTCCTCATGTCTTTTCATTGCATCATGCTTGACTGAGCCGTGTGAGTGTCTAGACTCCTCTTTAACCACACTACTGTGCAGGTTAAGCCTTAAAAAGGAAAGACACTGCATAATTAACAGATTTTAAGAAGTCCCCTCAAGCAGGGAACGTCAAAGTGGGGGTCATCAAACATGGGAAATTATTTCCAAAAATTAGAAAATTGCCTCGAGGATGGCTGTTTGGTGTTTTCAGAATTACATTGTTTAGAGAAAAAGAAACCTACTTTATGAAATAGCACATGGGTACCAACAAAGAATCGCCTTTTTAAAAGTCTGCGTGAGCGATCTCTTTATTATCCACCGTGAGCCCGTTCAACATTCCACAAGACATTTTGAACACCCACATAAAAGAAAATGAAAACGACATTGACTTCAGGAAAAAAGGCAATTAAAAGCAAATTTGTTCCCATAATTGATCCCATTCAACACAAGTGTGGAATGAATTACTGGCCTAAATGACCTCGTCAAAATTTAAATCCAAACTACTGCTAAAGTTTCTATTGACTACCCATCAATAGAGCTGAAATGTATAGGGACAGAGCATCAGCATACAGTTTTTAAGCACGTGGAGTAAGTATAAATGGTTTCTGCAGCAGTGATTTATGGGGGTTGCAGGATGCAGTAGAAGTTTTCAGATCCCTTACTGAAGTAAAAGTACCCATACTTTAATACAATGTTAACTGACAGACTGAAAAATATTCTACTTAATATTTTAAGCTAAATAAACATAAAAAATGATGCATGAGTTCCTGAGACCACATATACAGTGTATTCAATGTGCTTCATGCTTTATGAATACTGCATTTAATATTGTACTCTCACTACTGTAGGGGGAGGTAATTTGACGGGCTTTATGCGCAGTATTTTCAGCTTTTTTGTCTTGTGGTTCCCAACGGCGGCAAAAGAGCCACAAGAAAATTCTCAGGGCTCGTGAGATGGTTCTTGATTTTTCTTGAAATACTGAGTGATTTGAACCGTTACTGCTGTGAGATTATATTATCAGTTTAGAAAGGAAATGCCTCTCTTGAGAAATAGCTATTAACTCATAAATATCTGACACAGCCATGCAGTGTCATTTATAATCACTTCTAATTGCATATTTCAGTACATTCATAGATTTAATGCATTTAATTCCATTCCACCTCTGATTTGCTAGGATGTAACAAAGTTGATGAGTTAATTGTGTTTTCTGTCAAACTCCTGCATCACAGTTACCTTGATCTGTATCTTTCTTTTAGAGGCCTGTAAGACTAAAAAGAGAGAAACAACTGAGTCCCAGATTGGAGTGCCAGGCTCATCCTTCTCACAAAATTTATCTAATCTGAGGGAGGTGCAGCAACTGGATAGTTTGGTTCAGGCTCACATTCTGCTGGCCGTCATGGCGGACAGAACTTCACCCGAGCACCAGCTTAACCTGCTCAGAGCATACGTCTTCGTACTCCAGATATGGCAGGTACTACATCTTTGCCTCACGACCACTCAGTTAAGACACTTTTCTGTTCTTCACGTGCGAAAGTGTGGATCTGTGCTCTTGGTGTTTTGCTCTACAGGTATCCATGACAACAGTTTGTGAAATTTCCAGTGACGTGTCACAGAGTCAACCAACCCAGCATCTCTCCTCTGCTGCATACAAAAGTGGCAAAGACAAGAGCAAAAGCAGAAAAGGGATGGATGTAAGTCTTACAGCTCAAATGTTTTGTAGAATCTAGTTAAGAGTCATGCAGTTAAAACATAGGGGAGACAGATTTGAACAGTAAAATCATTGTATTATTATTATTATTTTTATTATGATTATATACTGAACTTTATTTGACTTGCGACAGCAACACAAAAAAATATCAACTGCCTGTCTCATGTGTTTGACCAGCCTCCTTCTGCTGAGGAGAAACACAAACCCATCGTCTTGGATCAGGCATTTCCCTCCACCCTGGAGGACTGGGCTCGATACGCTTGTCCTGATCGAACCAGACAGATATTCAGAACCAACAGCAACCCGCAGTGTATTAATATCCACAGCATTAGCAAGCAGGCAAGGCCTCATGCTCCCTCATGTATCTGTTATATGATCTTTGATTGGACTTGTTTTCAAGAAGGAATTGTTTCCACTGACTTTGTTGGATCAGCTGCTAGATTTATTGACATTTCCTCAAAATTATGATTTAATGCTCATTATCAATTTTTTGCGCACCACATAAAGATGTCGGCACGTGCTGAATGTCCTGAATGATGTTTATATTGTATATCTCCACCAGAAAAGACGAACTAATAGGATGCAGCAAGGTTTGATAAACAAGAAATTGGAACTGATGAGCCAATTTTAGGTCTTAATAACAACACATAGTCATGCACTGTTCATTTGTTCGGTTGGTTTTGCAGTCTTCCTCCCAATCAGCGACAGAAACTATGCAAATATCAAATGTTCTGCTCTATTCAGACATTATCAAGTGTATTTTTCAGATTACTCTTAAATTGGCCGTAGGGGTGGCTGTGAGTGTGAATGGTTGTCTGTCTGTATGTTTTGGCCCTGCGATGGTCTGGTGACCTGTCCAGGGTGAACCCTGTCTCTCGCCTGAAAGCCACTGGGATAGGGCCCCCCCCCCCCCCCCCGTGACCCTTAACAGGATAAGCAGTAGAAAATGAATGGATGGATGGATTTTTCATATTTTGATTATTTACATCATACGAAAAAATTGTTTCAGACTTTGTGTATAATAGTGGTGAGTCAAGAAACTCTAAAAGTCTGTGTAGAATTTTCACATCTTATCTAACTCCTCATTTTTTTCAGTTATTTTCAGTATTTCTTCAGTAATTTCGTTCAATTCTCAGCCTCACAGCTCATGATGCCTTTTCTGCAGGAAATGCTTTTTCTTATGTCTTTTTTGCTTAAATGACCTGACTTGTTTTCTTTTCTTGGCTGTAGACTCAGAGCTTGTTTCACCTCAACCTTCTGGAAAAAGAGCTCCACTCCCTCTCACTCAGCCACCTGACACTCCCCATAATGCACCTCGCTGAGACCATCGCACATGACCTTTTGGCTAGACAGGCACTGTCTGACCTCTTCAAACTCAGGTAAATACTTTGATATATTAATAATTTGTAGGGACATTAGCAAGCCTTGTAGGAAGATTCAGTTACATCCGTTATAAATGGTGGAAATGAATGGTCACGTCACAACAAAGATGTTTTTCCTAACCTGTCATGGTATCTGAATAATTAAAGCTAAGTGGTTTTAAACCTGGCTGTGTTCTAGAAAATATTGTAATCATGAATAATTTAGCTTATGTAATATATGGCAGCTAGATATATCTGCTGTGGCTCTTTTCACCATATTAGAATCGTGAGAACCTGCTGTCAGTTGGGCGTGGAGACTCATTCGCCATATTATGGGAAGCTCCCTATTCTGAGTGGAATCCAAGAGCAAGAACAAATAGGGTAATGTAAAATTTGACATAAAGATGTGAAGTTTGTACATTTTGTTTGAATGATTTATGATATGATATTCTTTGTGACAGCAGGGCCCACAGAGTCATAGCAATTGCGCAGGAAAGGAGACGCCTTCATAAATCTTACAATCAGGTCAGCCAGCTTCATCGGAAATATGTGTATGTTTTTGTTCTGCATCTCAAGTGCTTTACATCATTAAAAAACAAGTAACCCTTCAAAAAGAATAAACAAATTACCATTGAAATAAATATATCTTTTAGAGAAAAATAGAATGGACCTCTTAGCAGAGATGAAATTCATTGAAAAAAACTTGGAACACATGAATCACTTGAAGCAGAATTTAACAGGTGTCGGTCAAAACCATTACGAAACATCAAACAAAACATCAAACAAAAAAACTAATTTACTCTGGTTTTACTGCAGTTTAAAGTAGAATGGGTGGTGTGAAAAGATGATTTTATATAGTGATGACTATAACAATAAAAGCTGAATTTTTTAAAATAGAATAGCTGTGTTTGTATAATCTTATCAATGTGTGTTTGTGTGTGTGTGTGTGTGTGTGTGCGCGCGTGCGCGCAGTGTTTTCTCGCTTCCACCACCTCAAGGGATAGTGTTCATAGCGCTGGATCAAGAGTGTCAGGAGCAATATTTTGGGCATCCTTTGCAGAAGTTTGTGATCCCCTGGTTTAGAGAATGATTGGCCAAGAGGCGGAACTAGAATAGATGCTTTAAGACTACTTTTGTTATGTAATACTGAATGATAGATTATGTATAAGCTTCATGAGTCATAAGATAAGTGAATTTTCTATTTTGAAAAATACAGGAAAAGTTTAAAAAAAAAGTATAGACTGCCATAGTTTTGACTCCAGTTTCTTCGCAATAAATTAATTAAATCATTCTTTTAAAGTAATCCCCTTTTTTATAAGCTCATAAAATGAAGAATTGTCTATAACCTTGGTTGTTTTCCAGAATGCTGGCATGGGTGAAAAGGTTTTGCCATGGCAGCAGATTGTGGGTGTGTGTAGTCAGGACATTTGGCTGGGCAAAGCTGAAGTTTGCCTCAGCATGGGACTCTATCAGCCAGCCAGGCAGCTCCTAGCAGAGGCCCACCTGGTGGCCACGGTAGGTTGAAAGAGACGTCTGACGTACTGTATAAAAGAGAAACATCAGAAAAAGTATTTTACCATCTTTGCATACCAGGCTGAGCAGTTATATTTGATACTTTTGAAACTGACCTGTAACCCTTCATTTACTCCAGATGCTCAACAAATTTCCTTTATTTAGGAGCTTGGAGATGAGACAGCAGTCGCTAAGAGTTTGCTCAGTCTGGCCATACTGGCTTGTGAAGAGCAGAATCATGCCCAGGCTCTGTGCCTTCTGGACAAGGCTTGGGCCCTGGGTGGGGACGAGGACTTCTGGTACAAGCTCTCTCTCACCAAGGTCAGGGCTGTAGTAGGCCTGAGAGGTCAGGACGCACAAACCCAGGTACAGAAAATATACGCACCCTCCACAGTAAATTATCTCCAAAACAGGTATACAAATAGGTGTCTTTACACAATTATTACTTTGACAGATTGATCAGATCATAAAGCAAGGTTCCAAGGCTCTGAGGCTGGTTCTGGAGCGGCAGATAAACCATGGTCCGGACATCACATTCTTGATCACATCATTACAGCTGAGGTAATGTCACTCTTTTGTAGTCAATCCTACAGTGAGTTATATTTTAAAGAGGTACGGCTGACCTCAGAGTGGGCCCTGTTGTGTATATTTAAAGCCCTATATTAATTCAATACCAATTTTATTCTGGTGTTGCATGATTTGAAGTTAAAAAAAACCAACTCTATTTATCTTATAACTGCCCTTCGCCCCTCTGTTCATCTTCTGTCTGGGATAAGTTGTTTTAACATCTGGCTCTTTAAGGGCCCCCTGCCTAAAGGCCTATTTTCGTCTTGACTGGCCAACTTCCCGGCACCTGCTGAGGGACTGCGCTCTTGTACTTTACAGTGTGCTGCAAGAGTATGACACCGGACAGGCATCCGTGACAAGCTCTCAAATTTAAATTAGGGAATTTTATTTTTGTTTTGGGCTATACAAACAACATTTGATTTGATTTACCATGGTACGAATGAAGAAAACTGCTGCTGTCATCATAGGAGCTTGTGCTGTTCAGGCTTCTATATATGCACAATTTACTGTTTGGACCAGGGGAAATTTTACTGCAATGGAAAACAATCAGTCTCTCCCTGTGCACCTCCTCCATTCATGTTTCCCATGAACGTATATACACGAGTTGGATAAACGCAACAGGCAGAGTGAAATTGTAACCCCATGTATGTAGCTACCATTACATGTTTTTACGCACACACTAATTAAATGGGATTAAATTAAAACTGATTTTTGTCTTTGTGCATCTGTCCAAAGTGTGTTGTTCTGATTTAAAAATGGATGAATGCTTATATAAGTGTGTCAGTCATTGTAATTAACATTCTCGGTCTCCACAGGTATATCCTCTCTT
The DNA here is from genome assembly GCF_037954235.1 of Aulostomus chinensis. Classification (NCBI taxonomy): domain Eukaryota; kingdom Metazoa; phylum Chordata; class Actinopteri; order Syngnathiformes; family Aulostomidae; genus Aulostomus; species Aulostomus chinensis. Next base: position 20,561,720 of record NC_141335.1, on the reverse strand, counting down.
CTCATTCTGTGTGCCTTTGCTATATTCATGAATTTATATTGCAGACTCTAGCTTGAACTAACTAATTATAATGTATTTAAATCACTAATAAAGAAGTATCAATGTTTGTACTGTGTTTCAGGGGTGCCATTGAGTGCATTCGTGCCATGAGTGGCCATGAAGCCGGAGGGACACTCAGTACCAAGGACGTCCAGAAGCTAATAGCAGCCTGTGATACTCTAAGACAATGTGCCAGTGATTTCACTAAACTGCATTATAGAGAAGAAGCTGCAAAGAGCAATGAAGAATGTTCATATGGGCTGAGGTTAGACAGGCTAAAAAAGAAGAATGCCTACTGCTTACATCCACATTATACTGTACTGAATATGTGCTATCTGGCTGACTCAGTATTTGCCAACCAACCTTGGTTTATGTTCTCTGTCTTGATTAACTCCTGTCCTTCATGACCCCCCGAAAGAGTCGCAGCCAACAACACTGGAGATGCGTGGGAGAAACGACGCTTCCTGCTTGATTCGCTCTCCCACATGCAGTTAGCCATCGTGGACCAAGAGCATGTGGTGATGAATGCTCAGAGCCTGCTCCCCCCTCAAGTGGAGGTAATTAAAGGGCATGATGTCACATAGAAAAGACTGACACCGCAGTCGTTCTGCAGCAGGCTACTTGAAATTGAGTGCTGTGAAAATGAACTGGGCTGACTTTTCTAAGCAACTACCTGTGTGTTTGCAATTTCAAGTACAATGTGAAAATTGAATACTGGTCGGCATAGAGTGCCTCAAGATTGACATGTTTTTGGAGGTCAACCCACAAATTGGTATCACCATGGCTTCCCTCAACCAGTGAGACTTTTCTTTAAAGTTGAAACTACTGATATGCGAATTACTGATGTATTGAATGTCTTAGAAAAGATGTTCAACTAAAAACTCCTTGTCATTTGAAAACTGTAAAATCACAAATCCTAATTTATTTCTAGGTTTTATGACTCCTTTTGACGCCACTCTATTCAGTTCCAAACTAATGAGTTGAGTTTCTACTGAGAGTACTCAGAGAGTGCATATCTCAGGCAAGCCATGTGACTTCATAACATCCAGTTGTCCAGATCAATTACAGAATCGATTTGATTGTCCCTCATCCTAAATTCTATCATCATATTTACATTTCATCAAAACCCATCCACATCTTTTGAATCATCCTGCAAACAGAAAAACCAAAGCCAGATTCAGTTTTTTAAAGCAGTCATTCAGATTAAAGTCAAATTTAAGTGATCTAAATTTGAAATTCTGTGTTTACCGACACAAATTCCTTCCCATTAGCAGATACATTTTTAGCATCTGTGATTACATTTGCCAGTTTACTATTTGATAATTGGGAGCTTAGTTCTGGCTGAGATTGTTCGCTTAGTTGAGACTTTGTGTTCTTGTTCTCCTTAAACTAATGCAATTCTTCAAATCACAGAAGTAATGAATGCTCTACGTGCCTCGTGTATGAACTGTATATGTGGGCTGCAGGCCATTTCTCAGCCCACAGTTTAACAATGTTATGAGACAAACAGATAATACTGTAACATGTCAACAAAAGGAAATGACATTTGATCTACAAGCTGTATGAGTTTGTCCGTGGGCTTCAGTACCAGATATTGATATAATTTACATGTTGATGAATCACGGAAGAATTGGAAGGTTGATGAACAGCCCATACACCTGCTGCAGATCCATGTCAAATTGGGTTTCTGATGAAACCTCTTGTGACTTGTAACTCAGTCATCGGAGGGGCAAGTGGTGGCAGTGTGCGTCCAGCAGGTGGTGCCGTTGCCCTAGTAAGCTGTGACACCCAGGCTTACTGGGAACCTCAGGCAGCATCTGTATTGGTAAATGATGAATTAACAGGGTGGTTTTTCTCCTCTGTCCTCATTCAATGCACCCACAGTTAGATTAGCTTTGACCCATTTGTCAGTTTCCACAAAAGCTGGTCACACATCTCACTTAAGTCACAGGCATACTCCTTATTTCAGCCCATTCATGCCCTCTAAAGAACACTGAAGAATAAAATCCTGCAATTATCTTTTGAGCTGCAGCATAATAAATAGAAGGCACTTCTGATTGCAGGTGCTCATTTCAACCATAAAAAAAAATGAACTCGTGGCCTTTATCATTTGTTTGTCTCATCTCATACAAGTTCATGTGCTCATTTTTGTTTTTTTCTGAATCTGTCCTGCTAGAGTTCAAAACTGTCACTGTCAGCCGTGCGGAGGCTGCTGCGCTTGCGACTGGCCCTGGCAGAACTGTGCCTGGCAATGCTGGAGGAGCGCTGTGAAGAGGAGAAATGCCAAGCGCTGGCCTGGAAGAAGATTTCTGTTGATGTAGCCCTCGAGGAGTTTACACGTGGCCCACCTGAGGGCAACTCCACAGAAGAGGTCAGGCAGTGCAGAGGCACTTAAAGCCTCAGCCAGATCATATGTGCTCTTCACTTAATGGCATGTATGTGATTGATTCTGTTTACTAACCTGTTGATAATTAAAGACAAAATTCTTACATTTTCATAATTCCTAACGAAATATTCTGTGGACCTTTTGAAATGCTGGCATAATTCAAATAGCTGGATACCTCAGTTGCAAATTTGTGTAGAATAGAAGGGCTCCCTTATACTTTTACCACCAAATTGGTGCAGGTTCTTGGACCCACGCAGTTTGATTTTCTGGTCCTTGGTGATGCAAACTGAACCCACCCAAGTTCTCCTTAGTTTTAGCTAAACCATTGCGTCATGGACCGAGGATGTCACTCAAACGCAGAGCAGAGCCATCTCCACATCTAAATGAGTGACATGCCATTGAGGGACACAAGGGAAAAAAAGTAGGTTTTGGTTTTGCTTGCAATTTTGGGGCTTTGGAACACATTCATTATTATAGTTATTATAATTATGAAAAAATGATAAAATACTACCAATAATGATAGTAATTAAAGGATTTTTTTGGTTTTAATTTTTCCTGTGGAGAATCATAGAACTTCAGAAAGGGTCTCCATGTCTTGATAAAGGATTGTGAGGACCCCTTGGGTGTACACATTAATTCTCTAGCCCTTCGAACAAGTATAAGAAGTAAGATTTTTAATGCATAGGCAGAAGTATTGAGGTATGTATTGTTTCCATCTTGAAAGGATCAAACATGTTGCAAAGAAAATTGTAAAAAATACAAAATCACATGAGTTTAATTTGAAAAGGCAGCATGGAAATCCTGACGGGAGCAAAGACTGGGCCAGAGTCATAGAGACATTTGGACACCACCCGAACATTTACATTCAGTCTGCTGGCCAGCTGGAAGCCTCAATAAAAAAAAGAAAGAAGAAAACCCAACACAACACATTGTCATTTGAGAACATAAGCACAGCTCTCCTGCAGACAAGTTTTATGCGATTCCTTTTGTCAAAACTCCCTGTAGAAAATCCGTGATGCAACTGGTGTCTAACTGGCTGTAGGTGCCGATGTTTTAGTAGGTGTTTTAGCTGAACGCAGCATTTTCCTCTACAGATTTGCAGATATGTCACTTGCTGATAACAGCCCGGGGACCATCAAATATAAAGCTGTAGTTTGAAATGTCTTTGTGAGCATAAATGAAAGCATTAGCCAAGCTACATTGCCTGTTTTATGAAAACATTGTGATATAAGAGAGAAAATATAATGTCAAAGAAATTTGGATGATCCATCAGTTTTGACAAGTCAATATAGAGCGACTGGGCCTTACTGCAACACATAATAATATTAATAGTTTTCATAATAATGAACAGACTACACATCACTCTGGATGGCAGGAGTGCTTTGTGCCCTGTTACCTTTCTAACAGCTGTCCCTCTGGCTCACTTCACACCTGGCCCAAGTTCACTTCCTACAGCTAGATTTCCTTTAGCCTGTTTATGGGACCTCCATAAATAGAATAAATGGCTTTGGTTTTATGGGATCTCCTCCAACCACCCAGCTAAATGTAATGTCATGGAGTCAGTTATTGATTGCTCTGTCAATTCTGATCATTTTTGCTCTTAAAACAGATTGAAATGAGGTCCTGTGAGGTTCTAGTTTTGAACGGCCGATCAAACAGCTTAACATTAAAAAAAAAAAAAAAAAAAAAAAGTTGATGCTTAACGTCGCGCCAAGCTCATTTATCATCCAGAACACCTCTTGAACACTCGGGATACTATCCACTTCATTTTTAATGTTGTGGATGACACCTCATAATCGAGGCACCTTTTTAAGACACACAGACACTTGATTGATGATGTACATTTAGTTTAAAATGGACGTATTATATTGTACAGTTGCAGGGAGTGACAAGTTGTTACAACTCTTAAGTTAAAATCCTGATCGTAACATCTTTGGGCACTTTTCAAATAGAGCAGGTTTACGTCAAGTATTGGGAAAAAAATAACATTAAGAATAGAATAGAATAAGAATATGCTGTATATTCTTCAAAACGTCCATATGATCATCCACCAAACTCCATTCATCCTTCCATTTTCTATCCTTTTAAGGGTGGGATGGAGCCTATCCCAGCAGCTTTAAGGCAAGAGGTGGGGTTCACCCTGGACGGGTCGCCAGTCCATCGCAGGGCCAACACATAGAGACAGACAACCATTCACACTCACGGCCACACTTGAGGTCAATTTAGAGTATCAATCAGCCTCGTCCCCTCTTGATGTCTTTGGACTGTGGGATCCTTCTTGCTGTGGGGCGACAGTGCTAACCACTGCACCACCGTGCGACCCTTTACCAAACTCAGAAAATGTAAAAGCTGATTTGAGGACTCTGTTGTTGGGGTGAAAGCTTGCACATAACGTGTACAATTCCACTATGATTCAGATTTTTTTGGAGTATGACTCTGATGTACATATTTCTGTATTTGTATGGAAACAGTCACGCATCTCCATGGCAACGGGTATCCTGCAAGTCTGTATAATGTTCAGATGTTAATTTGTCTGAACATCAAACATTGTGGGTTTGTGTTTGGTTGAAACAGTGGACTATGTGCGAATGAAATATTTTGTTGTCCAGAAATGATGAAAAGTTATAGTTTAAGGGAATTGCATTTGGTTACATAATGCTGTAAAAAAAACTGCATTCACTTGTATTCAAACTAAAACTGTAGAGGATCTTGCTTAGCTTTTAAATAGGAGGCTAAAACACAAGAGGTTATAATAAACATTAACAAAATGAATGTTTTAAGTCATTGAGTTATTAGTAAACAGCCCTACATCCACTCAAATGAGTCAGCAGAGCTGCACCAAGCCGTGGCCCCAACTTTCCCACCAGTGTGTTGAATTCAGACATCACTGCCTGGGATTTAAATGTTGGGTGAATGTTTTATCACCATTTATTATATTTTTGTAAGATTTCTTGCAAGGCTGTTTGGTTTAGTCGAGCCCAAGTTAATTGTGTCCGTAAACTAGTTCAAAAGTTGCCAAAGTTCTTCAGTGGGCATAGACTCCCTAAGCCGCCCTCCATCACCACTGATCCTCAAAAACAAGAGCTTTATCAAGGGGGGTTGTTACTCATCAGTCTGTCTTGGATTCATTCTCTTCTAAAACAGTGTAGTTCTAAAATAAAAGTGGATCTCTAAACTACAAACACTTGACAGCTGGACTACATACAACAAGAATCCATTTTCAGTGGGTTCATTGCCATTCAGCACACTTGAGAAGCCAAACAGGAGGGCAGCAAATGCATCAGCCGACACTCTGAATAGGAAATTGCACATTTGATATTAATAGTTAAGATAAATAAGGAAGAAAGGGCATGAAGGTATGTGAGAGTAAAGAAAGGCAGTCTTTCAGCATTTCTTCTATCAGTCTGAATGCCATAATCATGAAGAGCTCCTATATGAGCATAGCTATTTGTCATATCATGATTTGTATCTTTACAATTCTCACCTATTCACGGTTTCACTAACCAATTTGTGTGTGTGCCTCACTTTTGTCGTCATATCAGACACGTAAAGGCTGTGGCAGCACAAGAACTCTTACATTTTTTCCACAGCATGCTGCTGCTTGAGTTCCTTTTCAAAGGTTATAATAGAGATTATCATAATTGTATAACAGCGAAAAACTACTGCTGACTGAGGTGCTTCATGAAGAGAATTACATAAAAAAAGGATAATCAAATGAAAATACAACAAGAAAATATGGAACAAGTGGTGCAAGTAAAGGAATTGCTTGTACTCCATATCCTCATTTGACCTCCCTGTCTTCCTTGTTCCTTGTGTCCTGCGCAGGAGTGGCTGAGTGTGGGCAGCACTTTGGGGCAAGTGGCTCTGGGCCAGCTTGCTGCAGTCAGCTCTCACTCGCTGGACGACACAGAGACCCAAGCTCGCCACCTGAGTTTGATGGGAAAGAACCTGAGACTGCTGGCTGCACAGGAGGACCCCATTTATTTGTCGACTCTCTGGGATAGAAACACTCAGGTAGAAGTCGTTAATATTATCCAGACACATACTTACAATAACTGAATTTACAAATGACCTGATATCTGTACTCTCAACCTCTGAACTATACAATTTGAGCATGAAATATAGTCCAGTCCAGCGAGATTCCCCACAAAATATCAGGTTTGTACAGCTTACTGATGACATAAGCATGCTCGGGGATGCAGCAATGGTACGAGGCAACCATGCCAAATTTGCGTGGGTTCTTAGTCGGACTGATTGTCACAATCATGAGGGAATTTAATGAATGGATCATCTGGGAAATCCAGTCTAAGGCAAATCTGTCTAATAGTTACAAAAATAATAAAACATTTTATCCCCAAAAAATAACATACCAGAAAGTAAAGTACTTAATCCTGAGGCAGTCACACAAAGTGTGCACACATTGTGAGAAGCTTACTGTAGAGTGATTAGAAAGATGGATGTCTGCATACATAGTTTAAGACAGAAAAGCTCTGGTCTTCATGGTTTATGATCATGAGGGGATTTAAGACTAATCATTGTTCCGTGATCTTAAAATGACTTTGTACAGAGAGACGCCCAGACAAACCCTAAAGCTGCTTTCATACAGGAGGAGAATTCAAGGACTAAGAAAGACTCAAGCAGAACAGAGCCAAGAATGACCTCTGCCAAAAGCGCTGAGCTGCAGGTACATTCCTTCTGACAAGTGACCCCTTCACTCCTGACTCATCTCTAGTCTAAAATCTTACTGATGTTCATCCCGCAACTCACATCGCCTCCAGTTAAATCTCTTGCTCTTCTTCATAGTTCTCATCTTAAAAAGGTCAGAGCAGAGGCTCAAAGCCTTAAGCAAAATCAATCGGGAGCAGTGTATCCTTCAAGTGGCCACATTAAGGAATATTAAATCACGTTCACTAGGTAGTATTCTATGATCTGCATGGTCTGCTTTGAGGTTTAAGTACTTCATTTGATTTGTATGGCAAGAAACTTTTCTTTGCCTTAGTTTTTTTTTTTTTATCGTATTTGGGCAAATGCCATATTACAGTATCACCTGGTTGAACTGCACACGAAGGCTAGAGCCTGGGAACATTTTGCCCGTTTGTGCTGGAAAATCACATCAACGCTATATTGAAATTTCATCGTTCATTTCCGTTTCACTAAATTAAAGTAAAAGGACTGCAAATAACAGCAAGACTCAAGGTGAAAATATTTTGATTGAGAAAAAATGACTGTGACATTACAAAGTTGAGCTGGGATTCTCTGATTATGAGATCTGATTAAGTTTCGAAGGCCGTAAGAAAATCGCTGCCTGATGGTTATATGCCGGATACGTCAATGACTATGACATCCAGTTGGACAGTGAGAGGCCTCAGTCACAAATTAGGTTATAAAGATGTAACTGCAACAGAATTTTTCAACTGCATTAGTAATTTCACCCTCTAGATTTGCTTTTCATCCACAAAAATCTGATTTCACTCACTTCTGCACAGCAATGACATACAAAATTGGAACTGTTAAAACGAACAAACATCTCTACATTTCAAACTAGAAGGTGTTTGGGTATGTGGTACTACAGGGAGGACTAACCACTAGTTGTGAGTTCTGCCCATTGCTCTGCAGTCTTGAATATAGATTGACGATTTTAATCATGCAGCGCTCATAGACTCTTACAGCCCCAAATGTTATCAAACCAAATGGATCAGACTCAGGCAGTAAAGCGAGTCATTGTGAGAAGGTTATGTGACGCTCAGAGCAGTTCAGCCACTGTTTTTACAGCGGAAACTGTACCAGCAAAGGACACCATGGCTGGCACAACTACATCTAGTCAGCCATTTGCCAACTTGAATTTTGATTGATAATCTAATTCTGCTGCTCTTTTAATTTCCCAAATATTATTGCAGCAGTTAGCTCAACTTGTGATGTTGTCAGGAGTCATTTCACAGGGTCATGTGACACTCAGGACAATTTAGCCACTGTTTTTACAACAGAAACAGAGAGTGGAAGGACCAGTTCACATCAATATAATCATAATGTAACTCAGCCTTTTAAGTTGTGAGTATTGAGGTGACATATAGTGTTTTACCATTTTATAGATAAGTGATGATAACATTGAATGAATGAGCTATATATTAAAAGTTGTGTTATGCTTGTACATACATGTGCTCTGTTCATGTTCTGGTCTCCCTGGCCGTACGTATCATACATATTTTACTCGTGACAACTCCGTCTTAAGTGACTGAAGATTTAATGGTCATGTTTTATCTGAGGTGTCTACTGTATGTATATATATTTGATTGATATCACCTGGACTTCAGTCATTTATGTGTGTGTGTGTGTGTGTGTGTGTGTGTGTGTGTTTATGTGCCTTCATGTCTCTTGATTGTACAGCAAAGGAGACGCAAAGCTGAGCAGCTGCTGTCTCAAGCCAGGACCATCCTGGCTAAAGCCGTCAGTCTGTGTCTCCAGCACCAGCTCTCTGCCTCCATCCTCACTGATGCTTCACTTAATATGCTTGAGTGTGTGGGCCAGGCAGATTCTGAACTAGCAGGACAATATCTCGCCTTGTTTCAGGTAAATTGGGGTAGTGCAGCTGTGGTTATGTTTTTAGACTTTTTTTTCTCCTGTCCTTCTCGCAAGTTCTACATTTAAATTATACTAACTTAAAGTGTTTATGTACAACTTAGTTTTTGTATCTTCCCCCACACATCATCCTGTTTTTCTTGATAGTATTCATCAAGATGTCGTTACCTACTATAATTCCTGCGATTACCTTCATCCATCTTGTGTGTCATCCCTAGAGCGCCAGTACAGTTGCCATGATGGCTGATGTTCTATGTTCCGTGTGTGCCGACTCCAGCGTGTCCCAGCTCTCCGCTCTGCTCAGCCTCTACAGGAAACGGCTCCTCTCTCAGGAGGAGAGGCCCAGCAGCATGCTGAAGAAAGTGGAGAACCCCCCCACCAACATCTCCAAGGTACCAGGTCACCACCAACCCACCGCAGCGCTCATGATTAATGGATGCTGTCATAGCCAGCTCGATAAATCCCCTTGATGGGGGGCACGATATTGGGGCTGTTATAGCTTTTGCTCTCAATGTACTGCTGACTCCAAAATGGCACTTAGAGCTGCAGCTTACTGTTTTACCAAAGTTTTTTTTTTTTTTATGTCATACAACCACACACACAGCAGATGGTATGTGGGTCACCACAGTGAAACTTACATGTCCAAGTTAATGTGTTGGTTTTGCTTACACAAAAATGAACATCTGCAATATATTAGAATGATTATATTAGTCATTTAAATCGTCACCAGTATAGCTACCCAGTTAATCATTATTCAATCAGAATTTCAATATGGCCTACTGCAATTTTCAAATCGCAGGGAGGTGCGTATTTGTTAAAGGCTACTTGTGTGTTACAGGACCATTTGAAATTAATTACTGTGATACCGCCTACACATTAAATCCTACTGACTTAAGCAAATATCTTTATTTGACACAGAGCCCCACAAAAAATCGAATCATCATGTGACTTTTTTAAATTGAAATTAAATACTTAAATTATACTTCAATAACTATTTCCTTTAATATTGTAAATCCTACTGCAATTGCAAAATTGGTCTGAAGAATTTTCAAAATCATGGAGCCTATAGCTGCCAGGAGGCGTTGTCACCTTGATTACTGTTTAATTATCCTCATGACTGTACAAACAATAGTCCAAATGTCACTGTAATCAGTTAGATTGACATAATTAAAAGTAAATCTGAAATAAAGTAGAATTATACATTTTGATTAAGTGCCCTGTGGTTTATGTGCACCACACTTGCCTCATCTTTTATTCAGTTTTCTAAAGAAATGCTTGTGTTTGTGTTCCATGTGTGATATGAGCCTCTGATCTCTAGTCCTTCAGCCAGCTGACCATCAGTCCCAACCACCTTAACATCCTGAAAGAGCTTCCACCCAACTTGAGGATCCTGCTACTTCAGCACTCTGAACATGGGTAACCTCATTTCATCTTTATCTCTTTTTCACCTAGTGTCTCTTTCATTGTTGGCCCAGCCTGACAGGAGTATTGCACTGCAGGCTTGCTGTGTGGGAGTCCTACCACTAGAGGGCAGATAGTTTGAAATGATAGTCTGTACTATTGGATGGAGTGGGAATGCCGCCTTATTATTTAGAACAGATAGGAACTCCTGTGGGTTTCTCTTCATTTATGATGGAAGTAGCACCATTACCTCTGTTAAGGAGGTGCTGTTTGTCTTAGCAGGGTTATGCTAAACAACCAGGCTGATTTTCATCATCCCAGACAGAGACAGTTTATAGAAAACATAAGATAAGGGAATAGAGAAAAGATATGATAAAGAAAAGATTAAATACAAAAATTAAAGACAAAGGGGGGAGCTACTGAATATGTCATTAATTTTTACAGTTTATGCTGTCTTTACAGGTGAAAGAATAAAAAGCGTTTGTTTTTGTGTTTTGTCTTTAGGTCAGCACTTTATGGAGCTTTCTACCAGATGACCAAAGGTAAATTCAGTAAAAAAGGAGAAAAACATCGCAAGGTACTGCGGGGGTGTGAAACGTTAAAAAGGATGCCACAGGTTGACGGATTTTTGTAGTCCAAGCGATAAGTTAGCATCACCAAGGGTTCCCTCGCCCAAAAAAACAATGGGATTTTTCCTAAAGAATTTTGATTATTGCAGAAAATCAGCTCTATGATTAACTAAATTTAATGAGAGTTTTTTTTCAGAATTATCTTCACAGATGAACACCACTCATGATTCTGTATTCTAATTCTTCCACTTGTTTTGCAACTACCTTTTTTTTTTAGACACAGAAAGTAACACATTTCCGAGTGCAATACTCAGTGACATGTTTAATTCCATCCATCTGTCCATCCATTTTCTTACGCTTAGTTGGCGGGGGGGGGGGGGGGGGGCTGGAGCCTATCCCAGCGGCATTAGGGCGAGAGGCAGGGTTCACCCTGGACGGGTCACCAGTCCATCACAGTGCCAACACATAGACAGACAACCATTCAAACTCACAGTCACACCTGCGGTCAATTTAGAGTATCAATCAGCCTCGTCCCCTCTTGATGTCTTTGGACTGTGGGAGGAAGCTGGAGTACCAGAGAGAACCCACACAGGAACAGGGAGAACATGGAGACTCACACAGAAAGAGCCCGTGCTGGAGCTGGTACTTGAACCTGGAACCTTCTTGCTGTGAGGCGACAGTGCTGACCACTGCACCACCGTGCCACTACATGTTTAATTCCATAGAAAAAATGTTTGAAATATCTGGTTACCGGACATTCAACAGTACTCACTTATATGAGGGTCTTAGGAGTCATTCCTACACCACTCCATTCATGTTCAAAATAAAATAACCAAGTTATGTGTTTTGACGTCGTATCCAATTTGCTCCCCAGCTCAAGGAAATGCTGATGGCAATATGGACCTTTTGCTTAAATCAGACGTGGTCAAATTTCATCTTAACACCTGAGTACAAACAGTTTGAAGAACTTATCTTGTGCCCATCAATAGTTTTGCTCTTTCTACATGCTCCAATCAAAATTAAATAGGCCGAGCAAGTCAACACACAAAAAAACACAACTTGCATTTTGTGCTGTGAAATATTCATAAAGGGGATGAATAGCTATCGTGATTTGCATTCTAGAAATACAAAAGACAATGTTCTGAAATAATTTAACAAAACATTTTTACATTTATTTAACGTGATGATCACTTCTTGTCATCTTTAATGAGATCAGCTGACCCAAAAGGTATTATAACATCATGCATGCAATCCTTTATCTTTATCACACATTCGGTACTAAGTAGCATGTAGCATTGTTGTCAGCATTTAAATGGAGCCAAATAAATTTGTTATGCCCATGTAACATTTAGCTGCAGGCACATGAAAAGTTCAGATTTAATGAATACAAGGGGAGAAGAAGTACAGAACAGATCACCTGCATTTTGCCTATCGGCCTGGCATGAGACGCTTGCTTTCGTTGTTCATCACAGACTATTAGCATACGGTGTTACCTCCTCACATGACCTTTTATGGAACTAGTCTGACATTAGGAATTTTAGTAGTGTGTGCGTGCATGCATGTACAAATGTGTGTGTTGAGGGAGTGATAATGAAGGCATGTTCATGAAAACAAAAAGACAACGATGAAAAAAGACCAAAGATGAAGCGAGGAGAGCGAGATCTTACGAAGCCAGAGTAGTAGAGGCTGAAGTGCTCACGGGGACCAATTACATGGCCTGTATGTTTGTGTGAGTATGCATGTCTGATTGGGTGTCAATTCTGCTATTGTAGGTACTCTGACATGCTCCAGGGTGGCAAAGGTCCCAGTCTACCCAGAAGCTCTTCTGGCACTTCAGGAGAAGACTCGGGCCTTTGGCCGAGAAACGAAAAATGCGCTCCTCAAGAAATCCTGTTGGCACGATGCTGAGGGCAGAGTGGATGTCCTTGAGCAGAATCAAGTTTTTCACCTTGTATGTCTTTTTTTTTAGACCTTTGTATTTCTTTCACTCTGTAACATTTTACACCGTAAGCCTCATAAATAAGCTCACTCCGCCACAGTTACTGTCATTGCCTGTCTCCTCTGGCCTATTACTGAGATATGGGACAGCTCATCTCCAAATGAAAGTCTGGTTGATAATAATCAGTGACCTGTAAAAATAAATACCACCTGTCTTCTCCTCTACTACACAGAAATCTGCTGCAGAAAAAAAGTTAACAAATCATTTCAGAGAAATTGTTCAAGAAATGGACAAATACTTGAACCCACTTCTCATACAGTTGGACTTCTGCTTGAGGTACGTCATCAGATTCGATCAACATTTAGTTCTCGGCAAAGCCAAATGTTTGCTTGACTATGAAATCTATCAAAAAAATCTTTTTCATATCCATTTTTATATAATAAACACATGATCTGCCTACCTACACAGTACCACATAAAATCAGGTCATAAGTGCCATTTAAGGGCTGCTGCCCTTTGTCTTTCTTGTGCTCTCTGTGTGTTCAGGGAAAGAGCAGAGAATGCGCTCTTTTGGAATGAGATCAAATGATCAACTTTATTTTGTTACTGTCAAGACTTACATTGCTTGAACATCTTGAACATAACTTGTCCAACACAATACTTCTGATGCTAATTCATGTTGATTTACTGAAAGACCATTCATGTCACCTACAGAAACGTTTTACTGCGATGGCAAGTACAGTGTCCACCTCATGCCTGACATGACCACATGGATAGTAACTTGCAGAAATGAGATCATATAGCTCTCCCAATCCTGACTTGTCCCCTTTCTCTCCCGGCTGTCAGGCCTCAGAGTCCATCAGTACCCCTCTCTGAGATGGCCGATGCCAAAGAGAAAGAGGAGAGAAGGAGCTCCAGTAAAGGTTCAAAGCCCTTGTGTTTATCTGTGTTAATCGTTTTAATCAGGACTTGAAGTTTCCAGCAACTTCACTGTTTACAAGCTGTTTAGTGGCAAGTTACATTTTGCAGCATCACTCTTAAGGACACAACTGGGACAGTTGATTGGGGATGTCGTGCAAAAACAGCACCCCTAGAAAGCTAATTTCTTTGCATCAGTGGGGTTAGCTTATGGCTGAATAGCCACAGAATTCATGTAAACCTATGTAAGTGGTGATTTAAATAAATGTGTGTGCATATTGTTTCCCAGCACAAACAGATAAAATGCCAATGGAACCAGGAGAGTTTGTGGTGTTGCTGGCAGACAGGAAACTGCTGGAGTTGCCACTGGAAGCCTTGTCCTTGGTGCGGGATGAAGGGCTGACCTCTGTGTCAAGAGATTTCTCCCTCCAGCTTCTCCACAGTCGCCTGCTCAGAGAAAAGTCAGCGAAAGGTATCTAAAAGTCAAATTCACAGATTTACACATTTGTTTCAAGGTCTGCCTCAGGATTCATACACCAACAACCAAGTGATGGAAAAAAACAAACAAACAGCTAAAGCGTATCCTGTGGCTGGGGAAAAACGAGTGTAAGTGACATACAAATATGTGATAGTAATATAAGAACAGATTTGTATATACATATATATATATATACACACAGTAAAGTAAAATAGAGTAAACAAAAGTAGGGATTTTGATGACTGTTACCAATTAGTATCGCACACAGTTATCCCTGTGTGTGCGTTTGCTCTGAGAACGAAAAAGCATGATTGGGTGACACATGAATTATGACAAATTTCCATGTCAGGCAGGTTTGAAACCATGAGGGGAATTCCTGCTTTACATTCATTCTGACAGTTTTAGCTACTCCAATTGACAGCCGGTTGAAATGATTATAGTACTAAGAGCCCGTTTAATTGCTTAAAGAGTGTTTGATCAAGATTTACGATCCCTCATTTCCACAGAATTTTCTCAGTTAACTAGTTCCATAAAATCTCTTGTTGTCCTTGAGGTGATTAACATTTATATTCCTGTATTATATTCCTGTACTATATTATTTAGTGAGAGGAACTTGTGTCTCTTGAAACGAGGTGTATCAGATATTTGAAATGAATCTTTTGGCAGATATTTAAGATTATTCATGACTATATTTTCATTAGTGCATATTTACCATATTTTTTTAGCTGAGAACAGACTTGTTCCTTCTACTTCGTGGTGGGCTCTCTTCCCAGAGGCCACAGTGGTGGAGCTACAGTAGCCCGACAAGATCAAATCAGCACCTTTGCATTGTAGCCTGCTCCTGTTTGTTTCCTTATTTCTTTTTCATTTATTATTCAAAATTTAATCCTAACCAATTTAATGTGCGCTCACTGTCTGGTGAACCTGGCCCCTCGACTGTCATGATGACAACAGCTGAAGTGAGGTTTCTCTCACTGTGTTTTGTTTTGATGAGTTATTCCTGAACTTCATCTCTGGACAACATGCATAATGTCCAATATTAGGCACTTAATTATAACTCTTCCAAATATAGGCAATTCCTCAAGACTTCATTTTTTTTCTTTTTATTAATTCCAAAAGAAAAACCACCTGTGTTATGCCACAGTTCACTAAAAATATTTTGACAATTAAATGGAAAGAACTAGAATCTAGAACAGTCTTTAGAATCCAGTGTCTAAGATTTGATCACTGTTTCTTTTTCACTTTAAAAGTTGTGTGCTTGTTGTCACAAGGACAGACGTAGCATGAATCACTATGAAGATGTAGTCTTTCCTGAACACAGCGAGATCTGAATTGGAAGCAGACACAGAGAGTGGAAATGGTTGTGAAAGTCAGCTGGATTAGCACTGCAGTGCTGTTACACAACTCTCACAAGCTCATTTCAGCGCATTACACGAAACACAATATGATGTATAAAGGTGAGAGGTGAACAGTAAGGAGTAAGCAGCAAGTTCTACAAAGAGCGTAACTCAAAGGGTTTTAAACAAACTCATGAGCTACAGTGTGGTGTAATGTCTTACTTATGAAATCTATGGTGGGATATTGTTGACTGGCTATTTGCCTCACATAGTGAAATTCCTCATCATATCCAAGTAAACAATGTAAATTCTGTAAATGCTTCTTAGTGTTAGTTGTTAGACTGCAGGCAGCCATGCAGAGAAATGGAATTTCTTCAGGAGCAAAAGGTCATTTCACATCCTGCTGGCATGCAGAAGTTCATGCGAACATCCGTGGGCAACACGGCCTGCTTCGCTGAAGTAGACATCCAGGAAGGGTGGCCCCTTCACTGAGCCTGTTAGAGCAGTTTAGAATCAGGACAAATCAAGCAGCTGAGAAGCATTAAACAGCTCTTAATGTCGTTTAAGGCTACGACTGGAAAAAAGGGAAGCAGCCTGGCTCTGTCTGAGGGTAACTGCTTTTTCGCCTTTTTCTCAGCGGTATGTTGACATAATTGTAAACTATTTTGTAGACACAGTGGAAACAGAAAAAAATGTCTTACTCTTGCTTAATGATATTAATCCAACTCATTATGTTGTTATTGCTTATTGCCATCCACAGTAATAGAGGTACTTATGTATGCAATATGTGCTAGAGCCCCAAAATGAATATTGAAATAAAACTGTGACTCATGTTGGAAGCACAGTGCTTAGGAAATATAAATGCATTCCACATGCAAGGGTAAATCATTTATTTCTGAATTATGATTTGTAAGATAAAGAGGATCTATGAATTATTGTAAATAAAGATAATGTATGGATGTATGTATAAAGACAATGCTTTTATTCCTCCATAATGGTGAACAGACAAAGATGAAAGGAAGTACACAGATAGAAAGAGAGAAACCAACCAAGACAGAAGACAATTATTTCTAAAGAAAACAGGATTTTGGCTTTTGTATTGTTCCTTAATTTCCCAATTGTAGTCAGTTCCTGATTTCAAAACTGTTACAGTCCAAATGGGACTAACACTTTGAGTTGGTGTGAGTGTTTCTATTGTTCTTAAAGTCACTCTGACCAAACTGAGCATGTCATTTTGACCATAAAGAAAGGACAGTGATTACAATGCTTTCAATTTCTAATGTCGACTAGAAATCTCAACACCCATAACAGCTCTCACAATAGTTATTGTCCTTGTTGTGGGCAGTGCTTTAATCTCAGGGTTTTATTTTGGAGGGGTATGAGAGCGAGTCCCAGGGAATATGTAAATACTGCCTCAGTCCTTGAGGAAAACATGCACATTCATACTGTGGAACGAAAGTGTAGTAAAGGGTAAAGAGCACTGATTCTGACACTGCAGATGGTCTACTTTGTAAAAGGTTGAGTTATTTGCATAATTTGAGGGAATGAGGATTTGGGTTTGTGTGTAATATTCCACATGCAGGAAACCATAAGAATATCTCATCTTTCACTCCCGGGAGATGGATGATGAAACAAGTAAAAGTAGATTTTTGTTGTTGTTGTTTTTTCTGGGATATAATTACCATGATTTTATTTTAATCTGCTGTTTACTGTCGTTCAGTAAGGTATAGTACCTGAAACCACTTTGGAAAGGGCTAGTTGTTCTGTGCAGGACTTTGTGCTAATTAGTTTTGCTTCATGCTAACTATAAAAAGGCTGCCTTCAGGAGGGAAATGTTGCATATCTGTCTCAAATTTTACTAGTCACCAAGTAGTAGTTCAAAATATGACGATGTGCACTTGCCAAATATCAAGACAACTATGTAAATATGACCAAAACTTGAAAAAAACACATGAAATGTGACAACTTCAACAATATCACTAAGTAGCTGGGGCAGGAATGACTCTAAAATCTTGAAATGGGGATGATGGGAGTTTTGAATGGGTTTTTGGTTGAATTTGAAGAGTTTAGGAACAGGTCTTAAAACAGTGATTACTAAGAAGTGGCTAAACCGAACTATGAACATCTTTGCTCCAAAAACAGAAGGAACAAGAAGCTAGTTGTGGTGATATCATGCATCTGTGGCTTTCTTCCTCCAGAGCATAACTTGAGTTATGGTGTTGATATGTGAAGATTATCTTGTTGAACAAAGCTTGTAAGTCTCAGAAACTTTTGCCTGCCACAGAGCTCGCTGATGGTCGACAATCCAGTGTAAAAATCTAACTTCCTGTTAACTTCCCGGTTGGCCTACAAAAATACAGTATTGCCTAAAGCTACTTCACCCAAGTGCATAATTTCAGGTCTGGCTGAAAATTCCAAAGAAACTGATCCTGCGAACTACAACATTTTACATACAAACAGATGTTATGAAACTTGTTCAAATTGAATTTAATCATTGCTGAGGGTCATAATAATGCCGCAGCCACATGGAAACTTTCTTCCCCCTCCCAGCCCTAAATGCTGTCTAATCTACCTGACCAATGAGTGTGTATTAGTTCTTCTTCCTGTTTGTTGCAGTTGAAAGTTACAACAAAAAGGAGACCAAAGGTGGCAAAGGAACCAAGGACAAGGCAGATCAAAGCCAATCCATCAAAGGGGTGAGTTCAGTTAATTAATCTGGAACCGCCAGATACAGACAGCATATTACTTTTTCCTGCCGTCAGCACTGGCAATTATATATGTACCTCCTGCCTTGCTTTTAAGTGTGGTTTTTCAATCAATTACATAATGTGTTTTCGTAAAGATGCTCCTGTATGTCTGGCTTCTGAACATGTCCTTCCATTTTGATCCCATTTCCTGATTTCTCCCCCTTAAAGTCCAGTCTCACCTAATTTGTAACTGGTATTTATAGAGACAGACATCTTTGTACATGACGTAAGGTGTTTTCAACTCACTTTTCCTTAAACTGTTATAACTTGTACATTTTTTTTCATTTTACCCAGAAATCTACCAGTCACATCTTGCCTCCTCACACCTTCCCGGTCGACACATGTAACTTCCAATGTATCTTTTCTTTTTTTTTTTTTGAGAACGTCATCTTTAAATGAATTTAGTCAAATATTGTTTTTCTCTTTTATGTTAAACCAGCTGTTCTTCCATGAGAAAAACTCATTCTCGGAATGTAAATGATTAACCTTAACATTCCTCTAAAGATATTGTCAACCTTTGCAACGAGAACTGCTTTGGTAAGTGAATTCAGTTAATATAGATATTCTTTCCATCGTTTAGGTTACATCATTTATAGAATGGTTTGTCATTTACTGCATTGTGGATGAATGATACTTTACTTCCAATAGTGTGTAGCTAGCTGGTTCTGTTCTCGCAAGGGATGCATGATAATATTGGCCCATATCTGCAGACAGTGACTTTTTTCATACACATGTATCACGCAATTGGCCATTTATATCAGCACAGTTTCAAGCCAACAATACAGTAATCACACAAGTAAGGGCATCTTCAAATTTTTTCATGATAAAGAAAGGGGATGCTTCTTCGGATTTTAACGTATGTTTAAAAAAAAAAAAACAATTTTCAAGTTTGTAATGTTTATTTAAAGTAGTTTTAATACATGTGTTGATATTGGACAATAAAAACCAAATCAGCTGCATAATATTAGCAACAAAAAAAAAGAGATCCAGTGTCGTGCATCCCGTTGTCGCGTCTGTAACGTCTGCAGAATTAGAATTAAAGGTGTTCGTCGATAATAAAGAGGCAGTGATTAATGTTTTGGCATAATGTCTCCTTCTTAGGACTCTTAAGACTTTCACTTTTGAATAAAAAATATTTTGTGGCGTCACATTAAAGCAAGGTTTCATTATGTTTGCCCTGCATGAAATAAAAATTGTCCGTATGTGCTACAGAGGGGATTAATCTAGGTGAGAGGGCGAAGATTCTGGAAACCCACACACCTCTGCTGGAGGGCCTCATGGACAGCAAGCATACACCCAGGTTAGAGCCTCTCAGCTGGGCTAGTCAGTGCAGCACAGCGCAGCTATTGTCTGAAATACCTGCTGTATTTGTTAAATTACACTACACTAATCTCTTCTCTTCCTCTCCATATGTGTCAAGTGTGTGTGAGATTGAGCAGATGCTGTGCAGATGCAGTGGCTTCATTTATGTGGGAACGGAGCGCTTCATGGCAAACATCGCACCTGACAAAATAGCAGCCCTTGACCTGTCAGGTACCCCCCCCACACACACACACACACAAAACACTACCTCGGTCATGGCAGGATGTTTCTTAATAATTTCCATCTTTTTTTAGTCTTCTAGAGTTAGAGTCTTCTACATTACAAAAAAAACAAAACACGCATCTTCATTTTATCCTCAGTTTTAAATCCTGAAAGAAATGGAAAAATGAAGCAAAAAGAATGAATGAATGATTGATTGAAATGTGGAGCATCGATGTTAATGTGAATTATGTAAACAGTAATTAGAACAGCATGCTTAATCTTCTCAAGCACAATGTTTTATTCCCTGAGTGGTTATGAATAAAAATATCTGTTCTAAAATGAGGAATCTTTAAGGTTATGTTATCAGCTACTAGTTTTATAGCTTTACAGTGAAGGTGTGTGAGTCGCAATCATGTTTGGCTCCTTGTAAAATTAATTAAAGTAGGAGTGCTCACATGTGAAGATGTGAGCACAATCTGGAACCTTCAATCCTAGGTGTTTAAACCTACATCCAGATAAATCTAAAGAATATTTTTAAAGTCGGTCAGCACTGTCGCCTCCCAGCAAGAAGATTCCGGGTTCAAGCCCCGGCTCAAGATAGGGTCTTTCTGTGTGGAGTCTGCATGTTCTCCCTGTTCCTGTGTGGGTTCTCTCTGGTACTCCAGCTTCTTCCCACAGTCCAAAGACATCAAGAGGGGACGAGGCTGATTGATACTCTAAATTGACCGTAGGTGTGACTGTGAGTGTGAATGGTTGTCTGTCTCTATGTGTTGGCACCGTGATGGACTGGTGACCTGTCCAGGGTATTTTTTAATTTGGACTATGATGTAAAGAAATACAAGATTGGTCAGTAAATGCTGGTAAAAATGGAGGATTTTCAAGATTCTTGAAGAAATACCTCCAAGACCCTCTGTTTTTTCCAGTCTTAGTTGATAAAAACTGGATCAATCCTTGAGTTTTTTCCTCAAGGAAATCTTCATCAGTCAACATGTCTTTGGTTATTGTAATTTATTTACAGAGAGGGAAAAACAAACTCCAAAACATGTTTTTCCCCTCTCCCTCAAGCTCTTATACACTTGATATTATTGACATCCTGCCCCAAATCACCTCTCAGCTCTTCATGCCTTTAAAGACTTTTCACAGAACATCTCTGACCTCGCCGTCATCGCTTGTCTCCTTCTTCAGCTGATAAAGGTAGTCGGAGGATCTGATTGACAGCTTGTCAGGTCGGCCTTACTCATCGCCCCGAGTCAGACATGTGTGCCACCCGTTAGTGCTGCTAACTATAGTGCGACGGGCAACATGGTCAGAATTCCAGCTGTTAGATCACACACGTCTGACAATGACATGGTAATTGGAATCAGGATATGATAAGGTGATGGCAGATGGGTTCCTCGGAAGAACAAAAAAAAAAAAAACGGTGTCACCATCTGCACTCGGATCTTATCTGGGAATTGCGTTAGTACACTGAATATTTATGTTGTGCAGTTATTGTTAGGATGTTCTAGCGTTACTGAGACATCAGACACTCATCACAGCGATTTGTGGTTCTGGCCTCAGGCAGAGAGGAGGGGGCAGTGGTGTTTTGGGGTCTTCCGACTTTGACATTGACTGTAGTTGGCTGGAATAGGTGCTAGAGGCTGCTGAGCTAAAGAGGAGATGATGGAGGGCCTCTCTGACACACACCTGATGTCAGACACTCTGTCAGGTGAGGTCTAAGCGCTTGTGTAGTGATACTAAGAGTGTGTCAACTAGGAGTGTTTTAAATGCTCAAGGGTCCTGCTACAAGTCCCTGTGGTTCTGACAGCGTCGGTGTCCTTTTTCCTACTAAATCCTAGAAATAAGATATGATGAGATGATAAGAGGCCAGAGGCTGTCAATTATAGTATGCTGAAGTCAGTGTGTTACTCTGATGCTCACATATCTATTATTTTAAGTGTAAACAGTGTGTTTAAATGTTGACAGCCACTCATTAGATCCCAGTTGCTGCTTTTATGGTTGGTCACTGAAGCTAATCGGCTAGCTCCATGCAGACTTCGCAGGCATTTTGCTGCTGGCTGCTGCTGATTTGCTCCTGTTTTGTGAAGTCCACACACAAATAATAATGACATTTGCTCTCCTCAGACTGTCACATGGCTCTGCTCTTTGACCTGATCCAGAACAAAGTCCCTGTCGTCCAGTCACACCTCCATACACCGAAGAGGTAAAAAAAAAAAAAAAAGAGCTCTAGTAGATTTTTCTCTGGGTTCACTCACTGTCATGTTCTTTTCTAGTACAGTGTGACTAGTTGGAGGTAGGGTCAAACATAACCTGACCATGTTCTTCATGCAGTCCTGAACGCTGTGTCCTGGAGAAACCCCTGGACACTGCTCTGCTGCTGAGCCTGGCTGGTGTCAGCTGCGTTATCCTAAACCAGTGGCACAGCAGCCTTCAACAAAGCACATGCTACATGGCCAGTGTTCTGGACAGTGAGTTTGACACACACAAACCAATAAAAGTAATAGAATTTATCACGTCAATATGAAAACTTGACCTTGTAATTTAGTTGCTGGTAAAATTGAATTATGGATCTGTGCGTGTCACACTCTAGATCTTCTGAGGGTTGGACAGACCTCTGGCCAGGCCGCCCAGAGCCTTAGGAATGAGGACATTCACATTGCAGAGGCAGCACATGACAGGCCTACAGAAACATACGGTACTGTACCTTCAACCGTCTACATCTTATTACCTCACATTGGCATTTCTAGTCACTGTAAATGCATCTATTTGCCTTTTTTTATGTAAGAGCACCTCAGACATCTGCACATCTCTGTCATTTCACAGAGAAGCGTGAGTCATGCAGGAAAAGGACTGAAGAAATGTCAAGCTGAATAATTAGAATTCTGAATCCCACTAAGCTGGATGCAGAATTGGCTGTAAATGGAAAGCACAATTTAACTGATCTTTCATTTCTTGTGTTTCTCTGCAGATCAACAGCTCGTCTGTGACTCAAAAGATCTTCACCACAACACAACTCTCTCCCCATCAGCCTTCAACTGTACTCTGTATGGACTCCCTAACTTGATTGCGATATAATCATCTGCTTTCTGTCACTCATATTATTGCTGACACATACTGTACGTAAGCTGGCTTTTCTAAATGTCACTGTGATGTTTTAGGCATTCCTCCAAAAAAAATCAACTAAGGACATGTTTTTTTCAAGTAAAGCATTTAGAAAAGGGACTGCGTATTTCAACGGTCACCTCTTTGGAATATCTTCTTCTAGGCTTGACTTCAGGGAGTTGGGATTTGTATTTGAATAAAAGTGGATGTAGACATAAAAGATCTTTTTAATTTGCATTTCTAGTTTGAGGATATAAAATGTTAAATATGTTCATTAAACTGCAATTTGGTGATGTCATCACCCTTTCCACTGGCTTATTTAATGGTACCCTTTGCAATACTTGGACTCCTATACCAGATAACGTTCAACCCGAATGTTGCCCTGTGTTTCCACTCAGACAGGGATGTTAAAAGAGCAGCGCAGAGTAAAAGAAGCAGCTTGTGAATCTTTTCCTCCAGGGACGACTCAACGTTCACCTCTCCAGGCAGCCAACAGATGTCCGTCGCCTGCTGTTGTGATCAGAAAGTTCAACATGCTTGTACACAAACACACCCCTTTACATAAAGCTCCCATTCAAGACTTGGAATTTATTCCTGAGCCGGTTAAATAATTCAGACAGTGGCAGGTAGAGCACAACTACTACTGCTATATTGTCACGAAAACACACGTCTGATATCCAGAGGACTGTAGAACTGTAGGTGGAGGATATTCTACTACTGCATATTTGACCTTTGTGTCCTGCATGAATGTATTTAGGTCAGTCAGAGAGAGCTCTTCACCAGGAATCAGACTTCTTAGAGACAGGAAGCTGCTGAGAGAGCAGGAGATACGAGTCAGACCCCAGTGATCGCCCTCAGACACAGCTAGTACCATAACCACCAGGATTTTGGAGCCTTTGACTGATGGCCGTGGGTCCAAAGTGAGTGACTCAGGTGCTGACGGAAATGTGTATTCAGGCTAAAAGTGGACAGGTCAGTCCCATTGAAGTACCGTGTATTCTCTTCAAATTTATTTAAATCAGCAACATTTCTTTGCAGCACTTCTGACCTGCATGCCAATTTATAAATCATTAGTTCCTTTTTTAAAACTGCAGGGGCAAAAGGTCTAAAAATATATAGAATGGGGGAAATCTAGTGTGTAAATGTTTCATCCAAGAAAATATAAAATGCTGTCAAACGTTCTTACAATACCAGATTTTTCCTCTGCAGCTTGCTTGTTTACATCGACTCTCTTCACAGCTGACATACAGGAAATGACTGGAACCGTCAGCACTGTGATCAATCACTAGTACTGGCCTCAATGACCGATCAATGAAAACAACAATCTGTCACTGAATACAGCAGAGATCAAGCGTCTGCTGTGCTCTGCTTTCTACTTCAATAGAATGAGTCAGAAGCAGCCTCAAGATGGTGGGATGCTTGAACCAATACACGGAACCCTGAAAGCCAATGTCCTTTGACCTGGATGGATTTGGTCTGTCACCTCCAAACTTTGTTCTCATCTTAGCAAATCCATAGATATCCAAGACAAACTGGAGTGCAAGGAAAACACGGTGTGACACAGTGAGGATCAACAACCTCTGTATAACCAGACTGTGTGGCACAGTTAGCATGCTTGGTCCAAAAAGAGTCCCCTGGTGTTTTATTCTTTGAACACCACAATTCTCTCTCATCATATGACAGTGACTTCCAACACCTGTGATGTTCAACTTCTGTTTTTATAAACTCAGCTGTAGTGAAAGCAGAATCTAACATCGCTCCAGCTAACATCACTTCGATCGACTGATGGAGAACCAACTTGAGGCTTTTAGTCTAAATGTAGACGTTTCCTTCTGTTGGAATCAACACTGATAGCGGACGCATTGATTCATGAACATAATGCTGCCTTTTATTGATTTTAGTTTTTCTTCAAGGTTTTATTTGAGGCCATTGCGCCAGTGTGAGGTGCTCCACAGGCTGTATTTTGCCCCTGTATTCTTTGTCTCACCTCCCTGAACCAAAAGCAAAATACATTTACACAAAACTCCAAATGACTCACGTAGAATGATGTAAAATCCCAAACTTGTCTTAGCTGCAGCTGAGCAATGTTGTGCCTGTAGTTTTGTGAGTGATGTAACTAGCAGTGTAAGCAAGCAGCAGTGACATTGAAAAAGTCATTCGTTTTGCAGGTGTCTGGTCAGAAACCACAGACAAACGGACCTGCCGGAGGTTCTACATGACAAAGTCAGAGGGTCACCGGTCTGTTGCCCTGCCGTTGAGTATTAATATCTGTGCTAAATTTGACAGCAACTCTCAGATGAGACATTTCAGTGAGGGGAAACCAAAGAGAAATGATAGCTCCTGTTGTGTTGTGTGTTGTTTGTGTAAGCGATGATGCTGCATGTGTGGCACCAGGGACAAACAGAGATAAGATCTGGAGAGGAGAAGCATCATTTATAGGATATAGAATGTTAATGTCAGTGTTTCATTCTAGCTGCCCTGTTTACGCCTCACTATTTCTTACTACACAAGATAATCCAATAGGAGTGTTTTCTCTCTGCATAGTTGAACTTTACCCCAGAGCCTCATGGGCTGGTGGGCACGAGAGGCAGCGCTAAGGTAAAGCAGGCATCTCCCCCCTGAATCTGAATGTCGAGCTGCGTGACAGGCAAGGCTGATTGATGCATCTACAAAACCCCACCTGCTTCCTTATTCAAGGCCTGCATTACCATAGAGCAGAGCTGACGGACGCCTTTCAGAGCAGAATTTGGGGATTCGTTGTTTTACATATTAGCAACATCATCAACATCGCTGCTTGTTTTCTCTTGTCTGCTTCTACAGACACCTGACCGTTAGCAGCATGTACTGCTGGTGTGGATGTGGAAATCCTTTTTTTATTGGAGCTTTGGGGAGCAGAGAGAACAATTTTTTTTGCTCCAAGATATATGCTGTGGCTATTTATTAAGTTGTGGGAAGAAGTTGTAACTCATTAAGAAATACAAAATAATTAAATTGGGGGAACAAGTTATATCTTGCGGACATGAGTTAGTTAAAAAGAGGGGAAAGGTTATATTTCCTTGCCTCAAAATGACTAAATTAGGGAAGTAAATTACAACCTTGGCGCTTGAAGTCACCAAATAGAGCAAACAAGTCATATATCCTGGCCTCAAAATACTTATTTTCTCTGGATATGCTTTTACAGAACTCTCTCTGTCTGCTCCATGGCTCCCTATTATTTTTTTCCAAAATTATTGTCAAGCCTTTTGACCAAACCTATTGCCATCTGGCTCCTTCTCACCATGCCCTAAGGTCAAGTTAAATATAACAGGAAGTGATCAATCTGTTCTACTTCCTCTAAATGGAAACTGGGAGGGCACAGAGCTACAGTAGTAATCAGGCTTTATTTTAACCATAATTCCACAGCAGCGTGAGATTTGGGCTCCTCACATTTGGTCTCTGTGCTCATAATCATGTTATCCATGCTACAAAAATGCAATGAGATTCTGAAATCATGTTAGAACAGCAAGGTTTGAGAAAACGTGCTTTTATTGATTTTATAATTGAATGTGTTGTTCTGTCTCTGCTCTGATTTTGTTCAAGTGTTTTCAGTCCTTCATGTGTAAAATCACATGATGAGCCATTACAGTCCAAAGACCTTGGTTAGATTTTTGCATAGAAGTTAGAAGGGCATGGAAAAAAATGTTTTTTTCTGTCACATCACTTTTGTTAGAGAGGATATAAATGATTCAAACTTTGGTTTTCCACACACAGACAGCCAGAAGACTCAGGTTATGTCAACGATGATGATCTTTCCGTGTGGAGATCTGAGATACTCAGAGTGACAGATTTCAAAGAGCACAATGTCACAGAAATGCAGGTCTCACTCGCCATCTCTCAGTCTTCTCTTTTCCTCCTCTTTTGCTGTCCTTAATCACACGGTGTCCAGCAGAGTTGTGGTGTTTACTGTACTGAGACAAAACTAACCATCCATCCATCCATTTTCTATACCGTTTATCCGTTAAGGGTAGCGGGGGGCTGGAGCCTATCCCAACTGACACCAGGCGAGAGGCGGGTTCACCCTTGACTGGCCACCAGTCCGTTATCATTGGGAGCAATTAGGGGCTCAGTATCTTGCTCAAGGATACTTTGACATGGTCACTGGGGAGAGTAAGGACCGAACCAGTGACCCTTTGGTTGCTAGGCAGCCACTCGACCTCCAAGCCATGCCCCCCCCCCCCCCCCAAAATGAACCATTCTGAATCTAATTTACATTCCACAATAACAACCTTTCACACTCACTTTGCTGCAAGGAAGCTGCTGTTCTGCACTGGACTGCTGCAGTTCTGTGTTTTCAGGACCATTTACTGTTAAGATTTTTTAAATGGGGGCAGTACTGCGGTGCAGTGGTCAGCACTGTCGCCTCACAGCAAGAAGGTTTCAGGTTCGAGCCCTGGCTGAAGCACGGGGTCTTTCTGTGTGGAGTTTGCATGTTCTCCCTGTGCCTGCGTGAACTACAAGTTCACCTGCAATGATTTGTGTGTCCGCAGCTTCTAATTGTAACAACCCAAATATCAACCAGCGTTTTGTCAGTCTTTTTAAAATAATGTACAATAATTAGCTACACAAAGTAAGCCAACGTCAATACTTGTAGAACTAAGCTAGCTGACATTTTTGCAAACTTTGAAAACTTGAGACGTTAACCTTTTATTTAAGTTTGTTATCCATGAGATGGGACTGTTCCGGTCTGACAAGTCTGCTTTAGGGGTCCACCGCTCCCAACAATTCTTCACACAAGAGCAGCATCCCTCTCCAACAAGATATAGTCCCACCATGATGGGTTTTTAGTGTCGTAGTTGCAGCTTATAATGTTCTTGATCTGCTTCACACCTTCTGAAGGAGGGGGGGGGGGGGGGGGGGTCCTGTTTTTTTTTATAGATGAGTCTGAATATTAAAATGTTTTCTCCAGTTTAGGACAAATGACTGGGCTTCTATTGTAGTGAGTGAGTATCTCAACAGTTTCTAATAAGTTTCTTAAATTATTGGCCCCAAATCAATTTATAAAACACTGAGTCTCTTCACCAATTTCTTTCCAAGTTTTCTTAAATTTGTTCTTAAGAAAATTTAGGTTCTAAAAAATGTCATTTAGATTTATAACATGATCTTAAACCACTGAATTGTTGCAGCCGTGTTCTCATAATGATGAATACCGTTGTCCTTGTAAGTTCAAAGTGTGTGTCAGCAGTTCCCAATTAACATGAGTAAATGCCTTGCTGTTCCCTGAAAAAAAAAAGGGCAATGGACTTCAGGGCCAAGTGTAGACACACACACACACACACACACACACACACACTCCAGGAGGAAAAGTTTAAAGACTAGTCAGACTACAGAGGAGCACGGACTCCGAACATAAAAACATCTTCAATAGAGATGAAGAAGTGCAAACTAGGCAGCTATATTCAACAGCAGGTATAAAAACATGCATGAGATGAGATTACCTAAATTCCATGAATACTGAACAGTGCAAAACTGATTATATGTCTGAGAAGTTGAGCTACAAAAAAAAAAAAATCTCGACTGTCTACAGATTTATTTTTTCTTTCCCCCAACTTACAACGTAGGCTTTCAGAGGTTTGATAAGGCCCACTGAGATCTGTATCATGCAGCCTTTTTCTCTCGCTCGCTTGTTAATTTATTGCTCCATAAAAAGGTTGTTGAAGACAATAAGATGAACACAGTCGAAGAAACTTGATTTATTCTCCTTCATCTCTTCATTTCTCTTAACGGTGCTTTATTTTTGTCAATACCGTCGAGGGCAGCAGGTGTTTCGAGGATGTTTGATGACATCTGACTTCCATGACCTCTGACTTATCCATACAGTCCTCATATTTGGAGCAGTTGAATTCATAATGCTCTTTTGACGACTCAAGGACAGAACAGCTAATGGATCTGAATGCCGCCCTGATGACATGAACGCACCATGTCATGTCATGCAAATATCAAACATGTTTTGGAGAGATGCACCACTTAGATCTTTCCAGTGTCTCTCGACACAACAGAGGAAGCATTTGTTCGCCCTCGACCACAAAGTGGTTAGACCAGGAAGTGGTTAGATCAGGAAGTTGGCTCCCGTGTTGGAAGGAACCTCTGTGTATTGCTGGTGTCAAAAGGGGGTAGAGGGCAGGGTTGGAAAAAAAATGCTGGTAGTAGGAATCGATGGTCAAAAACACAATCAGGTCCTAAGCAAGGAAGGGATGAACTGAATCCGTGGAAGGCAACCTTTGTCACATTAGGGTGGGGCCAGGTAAACAACAGGTGAGAACCAAAGTAAAAGAGCATGAAACACAAGGAATGAGGAAACAGACCGTAACCTGGGTTGCAGAGCAGGATGTAACACATCAATTTTGGTCTTTCTCCCTGACATCGCTGCTAGATGCCCCACCCCCCATGTATAGTGCAACACTTGATTGTGCCTCAGCGGGCATGAAGGTGAGTTCACGTGGCCCCGCCCATTAAACAGATTTCTTGCTTTTATATTTAGCCGACTGCAGCAGCATGGGGAACGGTGTCCTGGATGAAGGAAAGACTACCGAAGCTGCATTCCATATGTCTTTCCTCTCTCCTCCCATTCTTTACTTTGTCATGAGCGTGGAATGTGACTTGTTGTACAGTGTGTAGTTTTGTTCGTATGTTAATTTTTGAAATACGCAGTAGCATAGTGATAAAGTTTGGAATGCATCATGGGAATTCTCATGAGGAAATCTCTGCATTCTTCCCCTGGACCTTGTTCAATAACAGAACTGCTTCAACCAACGTTAGCCTCAGGGTAATTGTCTCACACTGTCACGATGGACAAAAATCTTCCCTCTCCTGATTACCTCCATCAGTTATCTGCAGATTTTGCGTTGTACTTTCACCTCCTTCAGTGTCTCATCACAGTGGGTGTGTTTAGGAGATTAGGATTCTGACTGAGAGGCCTGAGCTAAATAGAATATTAGGGGCCGTGTAAAATAGCTACTTAGTCAAGTAGAAGAACTTCATTTACTTGAGGCTGATTGTGTTTTTATTCGCAGTGCCATGATTGCTTTTTCATTTTGTTAACCATCCCATCACTGGCGACACAGGTCCGCTGGGGTTCTTTCATTCTCATCCATGTAATCTCCATTTTTCTGGTGTGAATGCTGATGGGTGCAGGTATATTATGGCTAATTTTAGATTCCAAGTGTGTGCTGGATATCTGCTTAGCTTAGCTAAAAAGGATTTGTTGTCAGTAGTGATGCGTGGATTGCGGTTCCATTTGTGGGTGGGGCGTAAGAGAGTAATCAGTGGCAGATGGCTCACAGGCGGGTGACACAAGACGTCTTTAATGAGGAAAATATTACATTCTCCTCAAGGTGAACAAACATTTAAAGCTTCGTTTTTCGTAAGGCCTCAATTAGCCGACTGCACTCTTGCATCTGTGGGTACCTTCATATTCAGCAAAGAAAGGAGACAATTAAAAAATAAATCAGAAATCCAAAAATACAGTAGTTTCGTCTGTCCTGTTCATAAAAAGGTTGAAGCTCTGCTGCCTTCCATGCTGCAGTGTTTCAGGAGCAGGAATGGGACAGCATCTTGAATCTCAGGTAAGTTGGTGTGTTCCTTTAAGTGATGTTATCAGAGAGGGTTCTTAAAAAGTCTAAAATTTAAGGCCTTAAAAACAGGTAGAACTCCAACAGAGGTCTAAAATTTCATTTTGTTAGGTGTAAAAAATGCTTAACCCTCATTCATTCCTTCAAACAAAGACGGCAAAGAGTTATTAATGTAACAATTAGGAAGAAAGCAGACCTCAAGGAGTGGAATTGTAAGACAGAGCACACTTTGCTACACACACTAGCCTAGCTAGCCTCGCTACTTGATATGCAAAGTTTGAGGTTGGCATTAAATTAATTACCAGACCTACCTGAAGAGGAAAGGCTTCTGTCATCGGCACTGGTTGCTGCTGATGAAGTGCTTGGCCTAACGTCACATACGTTATCAAATATGGTGCATTGCTCGACTGTGTTTTGGCAGATGTTTCGTTAAATTAAGACATGTTACCGCCCTTACATGCCACAGTTTTATGGCATCTGTTACACATTACAGTCTTCATCCTTTGGAGTGAAATGCAGCCAAACCTTAGAAAACAGAAAAAGTCAGGCACCGAAATGAGGCACGGAACTCTTTGTTGTTATTCTGTCTGGTTACTACCGTCTACTGTGGAACCGGCACCCAACCCTACGGCTGAGTTGTCAGAAAAAAGCGACAAGTTGACATTTTTCCTTTACTTACTCACTGTAACAGGTACAACGGAATTAACTGCAGTCTTTGTTCAGTGCCAAAAGAGACATCATGGAGGTAGTGACCATGAATAAATAAATACAATTTTTAAAGATAGTATCGCTATAGGCATTAACATTAAGAAGTGCATAAAACCGCACACACATCCCACCCATACGCATCCAAACTGTTAAATGTGAAACAGACTTGCTTTGGTTGCACCAAACTCAAAGTTTCACATTCACTTATGACAGACAAACTCAAATGGCGATGGAGGGTCGCGTCTCCTCGTGGTGGCAGTTTTCTCCTGTTGGTACATTGAACCACCTGTATTGTTACCTTTTGGGATATTAAAGTATTTTTTTCATTTGAGTCCTGTTTTCCACCGCCACATATCCTCGACAGCCACATTGGTTGTTACCTTCGTTTAAAAAACAAATTTCTTGAGTGGGTGTTTGCTCTTAAGATTTCACCAACCCTGTGTGTATTTCAGCCCAACACCAACCTTGTCACGATCCCTGTCTCGTGCTTCCTGTTTTATTTTGTAGTCATGTCCTGTCTTCCTGACCTCCCTCTTGTGATTACCTTATGTGTCTCACCTGGTTGATTGCCACACCTGCGCCTTGTTCCCTCATGTATTTAACCCCTGTGTTTTCCCCTGTTCGTCCTGGTTCCATTGCGTTTTGTGACGTTCTCTTAGTTCGTGTGTTGCGTGCTTTGTTTCGTCGAAAGTCTCCAGCCTCCGTTTCAATAAACCTGTTTTGTGCACCTCAACACTGTCTGCAATTGGGTCTCCCTCATCATCCCACCACAAACAACCCTAACAAGCCTGAGTGAGTGGCAGCTTATTTTGCATAACTGTCATGAGAAAGTGTCTTGTTTAAAAGGGATATTTTGTAATAACAGCTTGTGTTGGATAATAACACTGTTTGGAGTCTTGGTGACCAAAATATTCATTATTTCCAATTCTCATTTTGATCTTTGTTTTACATTTCGGCATTTAACTTTAAAGTATTTTCTGCTTGGTTAATCGTGTGTGGAGTGGTGATGTAATTTATGACACAGCAAATTTGAGGAAATGTGTGAGGATAAATATCTATTGTTCTGAGGAGTCTAGCGCTTATGCTTGCCACCCGTCCCTTGAAATACGGAATCGTTTCTTAATTGGGAATTAAAAGTTTATTCCGTATTTCACAATTGTCCCATGCACGTCTGTAACACACACACACACACCCGCGCACATACGTGAACACTGAACTACCAATAATGAACAAAATAAAGGACAGGAAATATTAAAGACAGCAAAATATGTTATCTGCCTGCCTGCCCTGTACTGCACAGCCCAGCCCCTTTGCACTCCACTTCCTGGTCACCATTCGTTGCCTAGTTACCTCGCCCGCTCTGCTCAGTGCACCGCCGCGTGTTTTGAAAACAACAAAGAGGTCTTCGACTTCTACAGCAGAGGCTTCGTTGCCTAGTTGCAGATGCAGAGACCTGACCTACTGAGATCTACATAAATGTATAATAATAATGTTTCTGTTACTAGTTCACTATGACCACGCTCAGGTTCAGGCTGTCTGTACAGTCATGTTTACATGTTCAATGCTAATAAACCACTTTAAATCTAAGCATTTTGTTTTTTCATATAAAAATAGATACATTTCTATGCATCTTAGGAGTTTTGGGGATGTCCCCTTTTTTTTCACCTCTGCGGCTTCGGGCACGGGGGGGGGGGGGCATCCCTTATTTCTTTTTCTGAAAGGTGGCAACCCTACTAGCGCTAATTGATTCATTACTGGGTGTGTGTGTGTGTGTGTGTGGGGGGGGGGTTCCATTCACTGGGCAGAATGTGGTTCATGGGTATATCCATAGTAAGTGAGACCCCCTGATGTTGGATCTAAGTGAAGCTGAGATTGTCCTGAGGCCCCACTGGACTCACTCATACTACAGCGCTGTGTGAAGAGACACTAAAAGTTGGGGTGTGTCCAAACCAGATTCTCCACGCTCCAGCTGCCCAGTGTCTGTACCAGATCCACCCTCACTTCGCAGGTAAGAATCCTTCCTGCTACAGACACACATTTTCCTGAGGTCTTTCATATTAGAGCAGCCTACGAAGGAGGAAGGTAGCTTTAGACATATGAATTCTATAAGACTTGAGTGAATCCAGAAAATCAGGGATCGTATCATGGGGAGGGCAGGGAGCTGGAGAGGCTAAATTGAGTTAAAAATGTTCTTTAAAAAAAGAAAAAAAAGAAATACCTTTGGGCCTCCATCTATAATCTCATCTCTGGCTGTGATTCTCCTGCTCTTCCACACAACCTCTTTGCCTTCCATCACGCAAGGAGGATACATGCAACTGTAGCGTCACATATGTTATGTGGGCTGTGCTGACTGACTGGCAGGGTCAGTTTCACAAATTAACCAACCAGCGGCGTGCCAGTCAAAGTTGGAGAAACACTGATGGATTGTTGATAGCATCATGCAGATGGAGGAGTAGCCCTCGGGCAAGGAGCTGAGCTCACGCATTCCTTTGGGGATTTTGACTCAAGGCCACTCTCCCCCATACTGGGACGTCACAGGAGCTCAGGAGAATACTGGCTGGCCCTCCACTGGGGACCACATCAGGAGGTGGTTGTTGTTTTACCCATTTTGCAATGGATCAAAAAGGTTTGCGGGATCTTAGGAAACTTTTACAAAATCTTACAAAACGAGAGAATTGTTCTTTTTTTCACATTTTCCTTCCTCTCCGTGACCTCTGCGGCGTTTCTTACCGTTACGAGTTTCGCCCCCCCCAAAAAAGTAAAGAGAAACATTTACCTACATCACCTTGTGAATCTCTGACCTACATGGTTTTGACAAGTGTCAAGTGTAACAAAACCTGCCCATTATAAAAGACCTTATTTTTCTATAATGATAAACAAGGAAATGTTGCTAATTGTTATCAGATTTTCAAGCGATACAAATTAAAAAGTGCATCCAGTTTTGTGGATAAAAACAGTTAGCTGGAGAACATTCCTACGTTAATTCATTGGGACGTTGAGCAGAGGCTGTATATTCAATTTGTGTCACAGTGAATCAGTGAAAGCAGTAAGAAACAATGCAACACTTACATAATTACATTGCTATCATCTTCACCAGGCAAGAATGATGAGCTTTGTTGTTCCCTGATCCTGTTTTGCAGGCTTCATTATCTGTCTCTTTGTTCTGAAGTAACATTTCTGTCAATCAGAGCTTTGTATTATCCAAAACACAATACTTTCATTACTTTTTGTAATTGGGCCAGTTTGCGTACCAAAGCCTCACTTTTCTTTCTATAAAGCCCCTTTCACACTTCACCGAAAACACGGATGAACACTGGTGTTTGGGCACTCTGAAAGTGTCAACTCGGCATTTCGACCCGCGTCCACCGACCTCCCAAGCGACCCGGTTGTTTAGCGGCTCTGCTTGGCTCGCCTGCAGTGTGAAAAAGGCAACCCGCGTTGTCTCAGGTTTGCCACGATATGACCTGTTGACGTACATCTACCTTCCTGCTGCATTCTAGTTTTGTCACTGTGCCACCTGTCAGGCTGTCATTGTGGAAGCTCCATAAAATAAATAAATAATTGGGCTGGGCTGCGCTGCAAGAGCTGCTCACTCATCTCTCCATAAAGTTTCGGCCTCTGCCATAACCAAAACAACTAAATAGACTACAGTATTCAGGGTGGATTACTGTCATAGTTTAGTATCTGCTGCTTTTAGAAGGTTGTTCCACAATCTACTCATATGTCATTTGTATGGATCCTGGAGCTAGAGACCAACCTTGTGACCCCCCCCCCCCCCCCCCCAGGATTGCTTTAGGACACATTGAGTTAAAAGAAATAAGAAGCAATAATCATTTATTGAACCCCCCGCTCGCCCTCCCGCCTGTCCACTTCAAATTATCGACCCTTCGCTTACTCAGTCATTAGCAAATAGTTAAGCCTTCCTTTAGTGTTCAGCCAACTGTGGGATCATTATTCTTCACATGCTTAAACATTTACTTGAAGGTTAAAAAAATAGTGGGATCCATAAAGTCAGCACCATGTTTATATAACACAAGGGCCCTCAGTGAGCTGCGTGGGGCTGCTTCAGGCTGCTTGAGGAATAACTCATCCCAGATCCCCAGATCCCTTCAGTCCTTTCATTCCTCCATTTACTCACATCCACAGTTCTTCTTGGTTCTGGCCCCTGTAATATCAGCAATATTGCATCCTTTTGCTGTGCAACCCCCCCCCCCCCCCCATCCCTTTGTCTCTCTTTCCGCTCATCTTTCATCAACACCTCTGGACCCCCATTGTCCCAAGTGCCCCTGCTCTCCTGTGCAGCATGTCGCCTCCTCTTCCCCCTCCACTGAAGACATCACTACCAGCCCCCACATCGCACATGACTGACTACAGGCCAGGTTAAAAGAGAGCTGGAGAGGCTTCACCTGCGGAAGGTCGCAGGTCATTTTGTCATCAACCCCAGGATCCTGAGGACCTGTGCTAGCCAGCTGTCTATTGTACTGAAACACCTCTACAACCCGAGCCCAAGTCTGGAGAGACTGCCAGTCCTGTGGGAGATGTCCTGCTTGGTTGCAGTTCCCAAGAAGTCAACTTCATCTGACCTGTGGGACTATCGACCCATGGCCCCCACATCCCATGTGATGAAGGTCCTTGAGAGACTGATCTTAGACCAGCTGAGGCCACAGGTGAGGACATTGCTGGACCCTCTATGGTTTGCACAGACACCCCATTTAGGAGTTGAGGATGCTGCATCTGCATCGTGGTGGAGGGACAGTGAGAATCACATTCTTTGATTTCTCCAGTGCTTTTAACACCACCCAGCCACTGCTCCTAGCTGTGGGGGTTGGGTCAATGGCTCTGATCTCCTGGACTACCTGACAGGCAGAGCCTTGTCTGGTCTGGTGGTGGTCAGTGATACTACACCGCATTCCAAATGATTATGCAAATGATAGTCAGGGTATAATTCAAAAATTACTGAACAAACCTCCCCGTGATAACGGTGTTATTTTTTGTAATATACAGGACACAAAAAACTCCAAATGCATTGTTCCAAATTATAATGCACAGCACAGTTTCAAAAAATATTCAACATTTTATAGGTTTTAAAGAACAGAAAACATCATTTGTTGAATTTGTAGCATTAGGAGATCATATTTACTGAAATCAAAAGCTTTTTTAATCAAAACCACCTGCATAGGCCAGGTTACATGTTAACATAGGACCCCTTCAGTGATATCAGCTTCACGGTTCTTGCATCCATTGAATTTGTGAGTTTTTGGAGAGTCTCAGCTTGAGTGTCTTTGCAGGCTGTCAGAAGAGCCACCCAGAGCTGCTGTTGTGATGCAACCTGCCTCACACCCTCATAGATCATTTGCTTGAGGATGCTCCAGAGGTTCTCAATGGGGATGAGGTCAGGAGAGGATGGTGGCCACACCATGAGTTACTCATGCCCATAGCAGCCAGTGACAGAGGTATTCTTTGCAGCATGGGATGGTGCATTGACATGCATGAAGGTGATTTTTCTACAGAAGGCACAGGTTGTCTTTTAATGCCATGGAAGAAAGTGGTCTGTCAGAAACTCTGTATACTTTGCAGAGGTCATTTTCATGCCTTTGGGGACCTTAAAGGGGCCTACCAGCTCTTTTCCCATGATTCTGGCCCAAAACAGACTCCACCACCTCCTTGCTGACATCGCAGCCTTGTTGGGACATAGTGGTCATCAACTACTCTATCCAGGGTTGCACAGCACTCATCAGTAAAGACTGTTTTAAAATTAGTCTTCATGTATTTCTGGGCCCGCTGCAACCGTTTCAGCAGAGAGATCCTTTTTCTTTCCAATATTGCTTGAAAACTGTGACCTGCTTCATAATGTGAAACATCCTTCTTTCGTAGTTTTCCTTACACCCGTCAAAAGTTATTATTATCAAAAGGTGTCCGAGATTGATTTCAATGATCCCAAGAGCCATCCATGAGTTTAATTGAAAAACAAAAAATTAACATTAGTTTGACACTTAAATCCTATTTGCATCATAATTGAAGAACACAGTGTAGAGCGCCACGATGGACTGTGCTTTCTCCTTTCCTCTTCATCTGATACACCTCTGACTTTCAGTACAATTCCAAGTCATGCCACCTGCAAAAATTCTGATGTTTCGGCAGTTGTTGGATGTAGAAGAGAGGGAGAGGAGGGGAGTATAGGATGCTGATAGACATCTCTGTGGAGTGGATTGAAAGGAATCACCTGAGGCTGAATGTCAGTAAGACCAGACAGATGGTGATGGACTTAAGAAGAGGATGCCTTAACAGCTATCACAGATAAAGGGTGAAGTGGTGGAGGACTACAAATACCTTGGTGTGGTGATCAACAGAGATCCAACACTGATGCTGTGGACAAGCAGATGAGCCGACAGTTTCCTGAGGAAACTCAAATCCTTAAAGGTATGCAGCAAGAAGTTGGAGATATTCTACCAGTCTGTTGTTTACAGTGCCATCTTCTTTGCTGCCATTTGTTGAGGTAGCAGCATCAGCGATACCAACAGACTTAATCCCATTATTAAGAAGGCTAGCTGTGTGTCTCAAGCTAGAAACTTTTTAGACTGTGGTGGAGAGGAACATTAAAGAAGATGCTATTTCTCATGGACAATTCTGAGCACCCACCACCACCACCACCACCACACACTGGACAGAAAGTAGAGCACCTTCTCCAAAAAGGAGTATCCCAGCAGCCTTCGGGCGAGAGGCATGGTACGTCTTGGATGGGTCACCAGTCCATCACAGGGCCAACACAAAGACTGACAACTGTTCGTTCTCACAGCCACGCCTACGGTCAATTTAGAGTATCCGATTAACCTCGTCCCCTCTTGCACACCTTCGGACTGTGGGGAGGAAGCTGGGGTATCCGGGGAGAATCCACACAGGCAGAGGGAGAACATGCAACTCCACACAGAAAGAGCCCGTGCTCAAGCAGATACAGGAAGTCTATCCTTTCAAATGCCAGCAGTTCACTCCTCACCTGACTTTTTTTACCACTTGCACCTTACAACTTTTTTGCATAAACACTTTATTTTTATTGCACAGCTTATTTTACTCCTTCTCCTTTTTATTGTATATACTGTAGCGCACTTTGCCATATTCTGAATGGCAGATCATTCCAATGGTGTGACTGATTTATGGATGTGTGTGCATTTATTGGCTGCCTGTTACAGATGCCTGGCCAAAAATGCATAGATTATCACAGAGAAGGAGTCTGCACACTGTTGGACCCTGCTTGGGTGCCAGAGTGGGAGCTATTTGAACATCGTGTGGACTCCTTCCCTCTGATGAGGTTTCATAAATCAAACAGTGACTGCGTCACTAGATGATTTCTACACAGGTTTGTCACACCTTGATAAACGAGGGCCATTGTATTTACTGTACAGGTTTTGCTCAAACGGCTGAACTATCTCAAAAATAATTTGCCGTGTGGATTTCTCAAATTACTACGCACCACAGGATAATTTGTGATTATTGTGAGCTATTAAATTAACAAATTAGTGCAGCTGAAAAAAGAAAATGGACCAATATGCCATCAAGGACAAAACAGAGACAAGTACTTGAGTTTAGGTGCACAACGACGAAATGCAATTATACTTTCATAGTATTACACTTCATGTAATTTGCAGAAATATATAAAGACACCCCCCCAGGCATTATGAATTCATGGACAGTGGCTGCTCATTTAGCTCAACCACCCTTTGTAGTCATTTGAGAAGTGGACATCTTGGAATGGAGACTGAATCAAATAGATGGAGGGTGTGAAACCTCTCGATGGCGACCCCCAAGCACCCCCCTGCGCCCTCAATTTAATATTGAACCTTAGCAACATACACGTTCTGAACAGCGATATTACCTGTTTACATTTACATTTTTGCTTGGATATTTATGGGGGTACTAGCAAGGAAAAAGTAGGTCACTCAGGATGCAATCATTTCCAACATGCTGCACGCTATAATGAGGTCATGAGTTCTTTTTAAAATTATGTCAAAATGATACTCAGTGGTTAAGGGAGACACACTGTAAAAGATTGAATTATATTTGAATGTTTCAACAGATCAATTTTTTAGTAGGTGCAGGTTTGGAGAAATAGAATAGAGTTGGAGTGTGTTCTTCTTTCGTCTTTCTTATTTTGGTTGCAATTTTCACCTGACTACATTTTTGGAGGACGAGGTGCTGAAACAAAATCACCTGTTAATTTGAGACACTGGATTAGAATTGCATTACATCCCATCAGCCTACTGCACTGGGCTCCGCCCCCCTTATGATAACATTTCAAACAATGCGGGTAATGAAACATCAAGACCATGGAGAGAAAAAAACCCACAACCCACCAATAGACGGTGCTGAACTTCTCTGTAAAACCTGGTTATTTATATAGCATCTGTTCTACTGTAGTGATACTCTAACACTTTGACAGATCCACTTGACGATGACCAGGGAGAAGACAGCTTTTACCACGCTGCTACGTTTTAACAGTATCCTACTGGTAATTCAAGACTTGTGAGACCCCTAGAGCTGGATTTATAGTTGCGCGCTGGGGCTGCACTGTAGCCTAAACATGTTACAGTCACTGGGCGACCATATATACTGGTCTAGCTGCGTTTCGATCCCTGTTTGTTGAGTTTCTTACACCTCTGATGATGTCTGCAGAAAATGATCCAGAATTTTGAGTTTGAGCTAATAAATATATAAATCTCAGAATAGAGGAGGACATGGTGTGGAGATGAGTGTTTGGCTGCAATCTGGGTCAACGCAATGCGTAGTTGCATTTTCAAGGATGTTCACATCAGGCTTGGTAGCAGTGGGCACCTCCACCATAGACCTGAGGCGCAACTCCAAATCAAGCTACAGTACAGTAACATCCGTCAGAACTGCCAGTATAAAAGACACTTTGAGATGACAACTGATGCCAGCACCAATGGATTTTTGCCTCCTTGCTGGTGCAACAGTGCTTACACAGGTCATACCAGGTATCAACAAACTCAGCAGCAGTAATTTGTTATCTTGTTACCCACAATGCACAACCAGGTCAGTGGAGGAGCCAGGAATCCTACCTTTTGATTCCCAGATGGTCACTCTTCTCTCAAGCTAGCTAAGAACAACACCTATGATATACTGTAAATCCAATTTTTTCCAGGCCAGAAGTGTCAATTTCGACTTTAATGCATGATGAGGAAATTCTAGGCCAATATGATACTTGAGATAAACAATTCAGCCAATGATGAATGTTAAATACTTTGAACTCACACTCTGGACACTGGCATGTTACTAGAGTCCTGGAGAAAGCAGTGGATGGAGGTAGGTGGTGCAGCATGTACCCAGCACACATCTATTGGGTCTCAAAATTGAATTAATGAGACAATGGGGGCATATTGGCCGCTACCACTGTTGAGCTGATAAAAAGCGGCACATCTTTATTATAATGACAGAGTCATGTGTGACATTAACTTCCTAACTGACCATTAACTGCATTCACAACCCGCATGGCTGATGCAGCAAGGGAGATATATCACTGGTCTACATCATGATGGTAACAAAATAATCACAGGAAAAATAATGATCATTAGAACAGCAGGAGGCTATAAAGTCGCCATTGACAGGTGATCAAATGAGAAGTGTAACAGATGTTTCTAAGCCACTGGAAACATTTAGAAAAGTTATATTCCAGTCTCATATTTACATTGGATTTCTGACTCAACAGGGACGTCTAAGGGATTAGAATCTGTTTTACATTTGACATTGGAATTTGATTGTTTGGTAAGGGGCATTGTAATGGTTAGAGTCAGTGTAAGAAGCCGGGAGATCCTCATGAGAATACAGTAGAAGCAAAAACATTGTACACACACACACACACACCCTTGTCAATTGAAATCAATTTGTTGTAATTACTTTCAGACCGCTCTAACCCATTTTTTTTTATTAAAAATATTGATTTCAATGACTCCTTACAAACCCAGGAATTATAAATGATTGCAGGGTTCCAATCAATTGTGTCTTATCACATTAAGCTTAGTCAGAAGGAAAGAAACTATTGGAACAATAAATTAATGCCAATGTTTCTCTAGGCCTGCTGAAGCTTAACAAGGTCCTAACAGGCCAAAGGTGGCTGGTAATAAACCTATTCTTCTCTCTTATCCTGACTTTTACAGACCTGATTTTTTCCCCTGGGACTTGTGGCATTGCTGTTCAAACAAATGATAAAAGCACATATCATCTAAACAGCAAGTACTGTAAATGCAGGCCTCCATTTACCATTTTCTTAATACTTTCTCTCTAGAATAATGTAATCTTGTAAATGTAAATCTAATTCATGACAAAGTAAC
Organism: Aulostomus chinensis; assembly: GCF_037954235.1. Classification (NCBI taxonomy): domain Eukaryota; kingdom Metazoa; phylum Chordata; class Actinopteri; order Syngnathiformes; family Aulostomidae; genus Aulostomus; species Aulostomus chinensis. Next base: position 20,520,050 of record NC_141335.1, on the reverse strand, counting down.
TATCATGCCAGCAAAGCAAACTACGTTACTTGTTAAATATGCGATGGATAAAATTTGCTTTGGGCCCAAACGGGAGTCTGTTTGGAAGAGAGGGACACCCAGCTTTGGATGAGAAGCTAGTGAATGTTTCCATCTATCATTTCTGCAATATTACAGCAGTATTTTCTTTTAATATTTAAAAAAAAAATGCACTCAGAGTACAAATGGATGAAAACTGCGGTAGCTTTTTGTCCGCCGTAATCACAGAATTTTCTCCAGAGTGCTGTGCACTATAAAATGCTAATATAATAATGCGCATGAAGTAAGGAGAAAATGATGCCAGTGCTAAATGAATGCCCTGTTGAAACAGAGAATGTACAACCTGTTAGGACAGAAAGCCATTCCTACTAGCAAGGCTTCATGACAGAGACCTTACAATGTGTTGGTCAACTGATAATGATTGACTTACAGAAATGACAAGCCTGGGCATTTTTTTTGCCCAGCAGAATGAACGATAAATCGAGTGCACGGGGGAGAAAGGCCACACAAGATTAAAATATAATAGTTGTTTACGTGGGGCGACATGGCAGTTGTGGTGTAGAGCGTGAACGGATCTTTTTGTTCCTCCCTTCCCAAGTACTTAAGCCCTCCACAAGGAAATGGCATGGTTCACAGCCAGGGTCCTTCTCATTAGATGGCCATCTTTGATGATGAAGAATGATCAGTGTGAGGCGGTCTCAGTGAGGCTCACTGGAGGACCATCTCGGATCTGTACCATCTGTACTGGTTCCATTCTAACTAGACGGTGTGACTTGCCATTTACTCTGTCAGAGCCAAATCTCCACATTCCTCTCCCAGAGCAGCATCACTCAGGGAGCCACACCACTGCAAATGATTTGTAGGAATCAGTGAGTTTCTGATTCTGCAAAGGTTTGATTCATGCTACACTTTCACTCCAACAAAGAACATGAACTGAATATGACATGTGCCACATGTGGAAACTGTTTCTACTTTTGGATTTGAAAGCAGCAACCTCCACAACCTCAACTAATACAGTGGAAATGCTCTTATGAAATGCACTTTCTAGACTCCGATGAAGTGCTTTCTAATCTCCTACCTGGATGAGGCAGACTTTAAAAATATGGGGAAACCAGCTTGATAAAAAAGGGCTTTGAGTTCCTGCTTATGAATCAGACAGCGCCTTTTAGAATTACCAGCTGTCTCGTGAAAATGGGCAGCAAAAGATGGAGGAAAAACTCCTTTATATATCCTCACGGTCATTCAAAATGCTGGCACAACACGTTATTTGAAATAATATTTGATTTTTTATTGTGAAACAATTCAAACAACATATAATACTTCAATTACTGGCACAACTTCGATATTTTGTACAGCTTCCTCTGAATAATCAACTTTTCAAGTTACAAAAGCACTTTAACATACATTAAACATTAACAGTTAATACCATAAAGTGAAACTAAATTTTTAAAAAATGATAATTTAAAAGCTTACTGATTGGGAAAACCTAAATCGTAAGGAGTTACACCGCCTGGAAGTAGATGCATGGACCAGTTTAAATAGTATTTCCTTATATTTGATATTAACTTATCAAAGTAAATATTAAAAAGGCATATTGGTCCAAGCACAGAACCTTGTGGAGCTCTATAGCTAACTGGCGTAGACATGCTATGATGTAGCTTTAGTTTTGCAATTGCTTTCAAGAATCTTTAAGAGAAAGGGATGAGGTTTAATTACTGCTGCTTTAAAAAAAGACTGTTATGTAGCCTGTTGATAATGACAGGCTGATCATTTTGGAGATTGAATTGAGTCTTAAAGTTATTTATAACATTTGTGTTTGAAGACAAAGTCAGGACTCTCAAGTTTTGAACAGAGTTCAGAGGGATTTTAGTGGCGGCGTGGTGTGTGTGCGCGCCTCTTCCCTGACATCTTTGAAATAGACAAATGCAATAATTAATTGCTTTGTTTTCTGGATAAAATAAAAAAAGGAAATAGCCCAGACCAACGGTTTCACAAGAGAGGATGTGCCTGTTATTAATAGGTGCAAATTTCCTAACAAAACAGGCATCAGCATAGCTGCTGAAAAAAATCTAGCAGTCATTCAACTGTTAGCATACCAGCTGCCTGGACGCAGATCATCCCCAGCAAACAGAAATCACTGACGACATGACTTGCTGTATCATAGGATATGGTCTTCTCCCACGTCGATAGGTAGCCTGAGAGCCTTGGACAATGACAGTTGTCCTCTTCTGTCGTTGCGAGCCTGTGTCGTTGGCTTGTAATTAGATGAACTGTAGCGGAATATCTAAATCTTGCCTAGATACAGCAATGATGTTTTTGGATTGGCTGTTCGGTAGCTATATTTTATTTTATTTTATTTTATTAGCTGGTGTGTGGTAGGGAGGCCCTTCTGAACTCTAGAAAAAAGCTCACAAACTAATTGCTGCTAAGGGATCAAACTAACAAAGAGCCATACCTCTATTGCACCGTCTGGCTGCAGTGCTGAAGAGAAACCTAATGTTGTTCTTGTTGTCCTCCATTACTGCTTAGTAAGATGCTGCTCTGGTACTGTGGTTGCTTGCTATTGCTTTCAGTTGGACAAACTTCGTTTTTGTTGTGTTCACCATGGAGCTATAGAATCTTGAGTCACGCGAAATATTTTTTTCTCGTGGCATGCAGTCAAGGAAAAAGAAATTCAGGAGGGCAGAAAATTGTCTACCAAGAGGATTCTGAGGAAGAGACTACCAAATGTTATTTACATGCTGTAACCCACTAACAAGCCAGTTGAGTCGGGCTCTCATTATCGCTATCCACATGATTAAGATCAACTTCAGTAACTTTGTTTAAGGACGGAGATCGATTAAAAACTGAGAATTCAAATAATTTATTCCAGGTGATGAAGTATAACCAAGTTTAGGTTGTGGATTCATTCAAGACAGTCAAAAAATGGCAGCAACTCCATCTACTCGGGCCAAAATACTCGTCTTTGCATTGCCAGGTTTCACTGAGGCAAATAAAAATACATTACTACCCATGTGGATTATAGTTTAAATGGTATTTACATTTACTTTTAGCTGGTCATTATGGAATTTGATGTCATCCACTCTGGTCCCGGAAATGTAGCAGACTTCTCTTAAAAAAATAAAGGTGCCGATCACCAGTTTGTTTCTGTGACTGAGTGGGGAAATCTTGTTGGAGGCGTGAATTGGTGGCTGACCCATAATGAGCCTCCTTCAGTCACCCAGCCTCCTGCCATTTCTATAGCAGCTAATAATGGCTCATTGGTACAGAGCCATCTCCAGGTCGAACTCCATCTTGATAAGCCTCACCTGCAGCACCACAAAGACGATACATTTAATACATTTTATCCTGTGCCTCCTTTAGTGATACAGATAAGTGGAGGAAGAGGAAGAAGGAGAAGCAATTCCTTGCTGCTAGGCTGGGGAAGCCAACTACTGTGAGAAAAGGCAATGACAGTCCCTAAAAAGGGAAGAGGGTCTTAAATGCTTTAGCCAAACAGTAGATTTAGTGTTTGCAGTTAATTTGGTTGATACATTTCAGACTGATACTAAGCTAACAGGGTTAAAAGCTAAAGCAGCAAAACACATGATCAAGTCAAATGAGGCCATAGCTCGCAGCACGCAAGCAGAGGGCGAACTCAGGGCAGCATCATGGTCAGTCTCTGGTGCAGTTTGTGTCCTCACAACAGTGACCAGTTACAAACTCCAACTACTGTGACATAGAGAGATTTACTTGCATTGATGAGCTCATTTATATGCAAAAGTTCCAAATTATAAATATCTAAAGTACGGGTTTTATTAATAGAGTGCCATATATTTCAAGTAAAAATCACTTTAGCATTTGAGTTCAGTAGAAACGGATGAAACAAAAGAACCGCCAAAAATATACTTGATGCTCATGACTCTCAGGATGTTTGATGTCCTACAATCTTGTGAAAGTAAATGTAATTAAACGCAGACTTGAGGCTACATTTTCATCACTTTGCCATCTGCTCATGACAGGTGCTGAAGCACAAATTAGAAACCGTCTTCAAAATCAAGCAGCCATTGACGGTGAAGGCACTGGGATTGTGGAGAAGTGCAGCTGTGCACACATCCAAATGACAGCAAGGAGCTGTTTAATGATATTTCGACTGGCTTCCTTGACACAAGCAAGATTCCTGGATGACAGCAAGCCTGAGCAGATAACAAGGTGCATTCAGGAGGTGACTGATTGTGAGCCACAGACAAGATGTGCAAAGTGGAAATTTTACTGTGAACACATTCAAACACCAACCAATTCCTTGATATAACTTGCCATTTCTGAAATGAATGCATTGTCTTCCACAAATTTTAAATTAATTGGCAAAGAATCACAATTTATTTTCTTATAATACTGCTCAAAATACATAAAGAATACAGTTTGTAATCACAAAGAATGTGTAAAAGCCTCCCCCTTCCCAGCAGAGAGAGAGAGATTCACTTGACTAATTATTTTAGAACCTAATTTAGAATATATTTAAATTCATCACCCATTCCTGCCAAAAATCTATCACTGACATTTGGAGTTATTTTTAGTGTCGTCTGAATCACCCAAAGGTACCAACAACATGGGGGCTTTTCAACCAGGTCCGTTTCATTTTCTGCCTCTTTCCTTTCTGCTGGGATCAAATATTAATGCTTTAGGCTTGACAAAATGATGACAGCTTATCAATTAATGATGGGGTTAAAAGTGTGGGGGGATATAGAAAGCCCTAATGTCCTTTTTCATCCTGTGGAGACTGATCTTGTGGAATATTTATACACCAGCAATTAGAATCAGCAAAAAAAAAAAAAAAAAAAATTATTGACAATGACAAATCACTCATCGTGTAAAAATGATTGTTACATTCATGGCATTGTTGGGTTGCCTTGAGCTTCAGTGTAATCTTTTCCTGGTAGGGATTCCCATGGGTCCCATGTCCCACCCCACACAATTTACTTGTAACATTACTCACATTTGTCTCCTTGTTTGTGTAACATGGTCATCTCCATCCTCATGCAGAAAGCTGTTAAAAGGTTATTTTTTGTTTGTCTTTTAAATGTATTCATAGCAGTTATATATTTCTCCAAAAAAAAAGTTTAAAAATTAAAAAAAAAAACTGTTTGCACAGTGGAATACAAGGAAACTGCACACGCCACAGAAATACAAAGGAAATGAAACAAGGGCCCTTTGAGTTCTGGTGAGGAGACTCTAGCTAATATCTCCCCACTCGATCAAAAATGATAGACCAACTAAAGATTTGGACCCAAACAAAGAAAGAATCACTTGGAAGGTGAGAGTGTGCTGAGAAAAAAAATGCTGATGAATACACAAAAATGTCAGTCAGTCCATCCACATCGAACCAGCGACCCTTCGGTTGCTAGACGGCCACGTTACCTTCGCCATGCCGACAACAGCACGTAGTCCAGCAAAAATACCTACAAGTCACAAGTATGTCAGTGACGATTCTTGACCCTACACATGTTCTGCCAAGACAGGTTTGCCTTCTGTTCATAACTTTTCACTCAACCCTTTTTTTAAAGCCATGGTGGCAGTGAAACGCAAAAAAGACCAAAACCAAGTCAGCAAAGCTTCGACCTTACTTGAGACATGTCGATGTATATCTTGCGGTCACACGTTGTTTCATAAACGAGGGCCAGTCACCAACCACTGGGCTACTGGGAGTGCACAAATTTCTCCGTTACTATTCTGCTTCAGATCTGGCAGCAGCTACAGCCTCAATCAGAATCAGAATCAGAAATAAATAAACATAAATAATAGAAAGTACATACATCTATAGAAGAAGATATAAGTGGGTATCCAGTCATGGATGAGTAGAGAATTAAAGGACAAAGATACATGCCTGTAACAGACGCCGTCGCCAGTGTTTCAGCCTTCGTGTTGTAAGGTACCAGATATGCATTGTGAATTTAATCGTGAAGATCAAAGGACAAAAGTGAGACGGTTTGTGGGTCTAACAAAGTAGCACAACTGTTCAATAATATTTCCATACGTAGTATGATGTTGCCACTCGCGCCATCATTGACCACTGAGTTCTTATTCTTCGCCAGTCAAAGACAAGTGAAGCAGAAGAGACACTGACTTCACAAGCTACGTTAGAGCTGGCACCAGCTCGTGCAGAAGGACCTTCAACGTGTTCTTGTTGAATGTTGGTGAGATTTAATTACAACATTTGACAACCAGTTTTCTTTGTGGTCAACTGCAGCACCACTTACATGCAAAAGTCCAGCATTACTTAACCGAGGGAAATATTCCCAGAACAGAGGCATAGAGAGTCCCCCGCACGACAGAGCAACCACCAAACTTTCATGTTCTTGCCCAAAACCTGCAACTTCTTTATCATTTTTAACATTCAAAACTGATAGAAACTGCTCTACTATATTTGTTGGTATTCCAACAAATATTCCATTGTTTGTTGCAGTATTTGAAATGGCAGATTGAGACAGTTGCATTGAGAATTTTTAGTGCTCCAAAAAAAAAACACAAAAACAAAAACAGAACCACAAGTTATATTTTTTTGCAGTGGCGGTAATACATCGGTACTTGGGAGGTAAATTGACCAGCAATTGTCCCTAGGATTCCTTCAAAGCCTAAAGAAATTAAGCTGCATTCTTCAACCTCTCTGGCTGGAACACATCATTTCACCACCACTAATTTGCTAATTAGCATGGAAACGGAACTTCAACATTTCAGTCCTGTAACGTTCACAACCGGCGAGCCAACTAAAGGTGTTGACCCCCTGGGGACACACAGAGCACCAAGCAGGAAAATCTCCTTTCATAAGCTCGCGGGCTGATTGTCACCAGCTGAAGGAGATAGCATCGCCGCAACTGATCACTCCTGATTAGAGAGGCTGAGTGAATCAAACCCTCCAACCATAATAAAAGAACTGGTGGTGGCCACAGACGCGGCTCTAAATCAGTGGTATTGCTGCGTGTCTGCTAGATGTGTAGATGGGAAACAATAACTGATTTATAAGGTCATAATTTTTCAATGGGTGTTTCCAGGTTGATCTACTGCCCTCACTTGGCCTGAACAAATAAATGCGAGCAGCTTTAATGGTTGTGCTGTTAACATAGAAGGCGAGCAACTTCTATTTTCTCCGCAGAGGAGTTGCTGAAACAACAAGTGAAGAAATATTTAAGGTCATCAATACGTGTGAGCCACTGTGAGCCGTGTTAGTTTTCCTGCTCCCAGAGATGATTGCACTCTTGTTAAAGCTCTGAAGACCCATGTTCCTTTTCCCAGTGCTGTTTTAGAAAGGCTGACGTGGAGACATGCCAGGTAATTTGATGGTTGTTAATTTTATTATGCTGTGTTGACATGGGAAGTCAACTGATCCAGCGCATGTTTAAAATTGAATTGGCTGCACTGTTCCTTTAGAGCCTGTAATCCCTTCACATCACATATTTGGGAGTATTTTCATAGACCTCAGATTCAAACGACTGTCTTGAAACTTTCTCTCTGATACTAGGCAGGTCATTAGTTGGTCATCTTTTTTGATGTATCATGTTTTTTTAAGCCACACTTCACCCAAAAAGTGTATTTTGCCTCCAGGTACTCACAAATCTTGAGCTCACGAAGGCGCTTTTCTCTTTTTGTTGTTGTTTTGTTTTGTTTTGTTTCCCTACTGGATATCTTCTTTATGACTAGAGAATGCAAAAAAGAGCCAGCCAAGTGCTTTCAGCTTGAAGTTAATGGTGGTTTAAATGATATATATACATATTTTTTTTAATGATGCTAATTTTCACTTTAGCCTACACAAAAAACATCATCCCTGCAGCCCTCTAAGGTAATGTCAATCTTAAATATATAGCCCAGCGGGGTGTACTATGAAACAAGTTCAACATAGCCAGGCTTTCTTTAATATGCTGGCTCGACAAACCCTAAACTCGCAAACTGAGATAATTGGTATCACGACGGTGGCTATGATCCTTCTTTGTCAATTCAGGTTTTCTGCCTCAGGCTCTGTGCTCGTCCCCATAAAAAAGGGGTGTTTTCGTGTCATTTTACTCTTTGGAAATGGTTCGATCACACGCCACCTGCTTCAGTCAAGAGGAACAAGTGACTATAATGGACGATGTCAGGTGCCACCAATGGCACATGAGGGATTCTCTCCTTTCGGATGGTGGTGATGTTGTGGAGCACCACGCACGCTGTTCAGATCTGGCATTCCTGCTGAGGAGCGACCCTCAGACTGCGGAGACAGTTAAATAAGGCTTGATGATCCCATAGGTCTTCTCAATCCTCAGCCAGCATTTGCTGAGGGCCACATTAAAGCGCTTCTCTGGTGGAGTCCTTGGCCCATCATAGTGCCCTGTTAATAAAGGGAGGGGAAATTACTTGATCAGTACCACAATTAAACAAGCAATTGTATTAATTGTATACATTTGCCATACCTTGCTCAAACTGATGACCCAGAGATGACGCCGGAAAATGCGTGAGTCATGAATCCAGCCAGGCCATTTTGCCTCCACACTTGTGACAGACAATTGGTGGTCACAGGTAATCTGTAAAGGCCTTGAGGTTAATTTTACAATGAAAGCACGAAAACAAGGAAAAGGTATCAGTTAAAGCTTTTAAAGGGATAATTATACACACACACACACACACACACACACACACGTGTATGTAATTATTCAAGTCAAGTCAATTTTATTTATATAGCACCAAATCACAACAAAAGTTATCTCATGACACTTTACAAGTAGAGCAGGTCTAGTACCACACTCCTTCAATGAATCTACACCCAACAGTTCTCCATCAGCAAGCACATCCTGCAACAGCAGCGACGAAAACCTTCCTTTTAACAGGCAGGAACGTCGAGCAGACTCAGGCTCAATGGGGACGGCCTTCTGCTTTGACCGGTTGGGGGGAAAGAGAGCAGGAGAGCATATATATATCATATATACAGTACTATACTGTATAAGATATATAATTGTGAAAACTTTAATGTGCAGCACTATTAAAAGCTTTAGTGTACCTGCATGCTATATACCACCAATCACCTTACAAAAATGAGCACCAGGTAGTTTACCGGAACATTGATACTATGAAAGGACTTCCTGTTCATAAAGTCGCCCTCATGTTCCCCTAAGGCTCCGCCAATGGGAATGTGAGTGCAATCTATTGCAAGTATTACCCAAGGGAATCCTATGAAAGAATTAGATTTAGACATTATATTTCACATGCACGTATTTGTCATATTGATTATTAATATAGTGAATTATAAATGTATGTTACCTGTGATTTCATAGAGGGCCTCTTTAATAGCCATTGTGGGCAAAGGCCAGGGACTACAAATATATTCAGTAGTCCAGTGAGAGCAAGTACAACTTAACAAATAGCGCAGCATGCAGCACTCTTGCTCAGACTGTCTGCATCACCAACATGCGTGTAGGTTCCTGCGGCAAAAACCCCCGCAATGATATGCACAAAGTTTGTGCTATTCTGAGTGCATGGCTCCTTTTTTGTGGAGTTCCTCACATATGGCTGCTCCAGCAGTTTGCATAAGTAACGTATTCTCTCAGCTGAGAATCTGTAGCGTTCAAAGAGAATGACATCAGGAATAGATAGCGGATTGCTCCAGTCTCTGAATACTCTCTCCCTCTGGAGAGAGCCTTGCACAATGATTGAGCCAAGGTCCACCGTATTATTTAAAAATGGTGATGCCATTTTCAAAAGAGGTGGTGAAAGGGCAGCACTTTTTAAAGTCCATTTAAGCCTAAACTCAGGACATATCAGTTGCCATGGCAATCTAGCCAGCTTAAAAGAGGGGCACCTTCGAGACATTGAAAACCCTGGTTTTAGTCTCAGTATTCCTCGCTAACCCACTAATGTCGCTTCGTAGTACGTACACCCCGCAAGAATGTCCAAACTTTTCCCCTCGGAAGGTAAAAGTAACAACCTGAAAGCCAGTGGTGGGGGTGCAGGCCAAAAGTAAACAGACAACTGTGTTTTTAAAATGCCAAATGAAAAACATTCCAAGCTCCCTTTTCTTTTCTTTTTTAATTGATAACAAAATTTTATTTAAGCTTCTAAGATAACTTTAACACTACAGATGTTGGAAACGGGGATTTTAATTTCTTAAACTGATTTATGTTGCAGGCAAAAGTAAAAGTTTATGCCAGGCCAATTCTGGTTTTCTGGCCCCACTTTGGGCAGCCTTGATATAAACTAATATTCACATTTTCATCACCCTATACCATCCCTTGGCCCTCGCTATGCATAGGACCTAAAACTGAACACAAGATACACTAGAAGTAGAACTATGTGATTGTAAATTGGATAAAAACAGAACATGTCAGTACTTTTTCTCAGCAGTTCTTCACTATAACACCACATGTAGACGAACAGTATAGACAAGATTGCCAGTGAGGCCCAGAAATGATAGTGGGAAATTATCACTCACATGCTTGACATGTTCTAAATTGCTTTCACCTGCTGAACAAACTTTGTTGGCACCTGGGGGTGAAATTGATTTCACCTGGATGAAATAGATTTTCTGCAGCTGATTTTTTTCTCCCGAGGACAGCACAATTAGGATAGCTAGGAAGAAAAGGCTGAAAGCATGTATACATAGAGCCTGACGACAATAGCCATTTCATTTTTTTTTTCCTGACATTTCACGTAGTAGTTGGTGTGTACTTTTATCTCAAATGGGAACGTATTTGATCTCTCTTATTGACACTCTTTCACACACAAGCGATTCTTCCAACACCCTTCCTATGTTCCTTGTGCTTACCTTAATAGCATGTCATCTAATAACAGTCTTCACCATCGGGAGAAGCTCCATCAGTCATTTTCATTTTGGCCACCAGTCACCTCACTTCAGCTACTTTGGTAATGATGATGAAGACCACCCCCCACCCCCAACCCCCCATGACACATGAGCAGCCCTCTGTCACCAGCAGGATACAGCTCCATTTCGCTGGCAGTGAAGGATCTGTTGTGCAGAGTTTAGTGAAGAGACATGCTTCTGCCAGGAGAGTGCGAGTGTAGCTCCATAACTCTTCAGAAGCAAACAGCCTTCGGGTTCCATCTTGATTTGATCATTGATCATATGTTTTCAAAAAGTCTGGTACAATCTACTGAAAATTCCCCTTTTGCCATCTGGGAAGAAAGAAAAGATAGAATGTGGCCATCTAAGGTGCTTTCAAGATGATCATTTTTCCTTAAGCAACAAAAGGCAATGGATCCTAAATCACCTTGGAACTGGTAAATCATGCAACACAGGATATTAGTTCAGCTGCTCAATAAGATCTTTGCAAATCCATTGAAACGTATCATCATCAAATTCCTGAAATGCAGCTATCCAGCCATTGTGAAAGAAAAGTATTGTAATCAGCCGATCAGAAAAGCAGAAATTGCTTTCTCCTTCGCCTGTCGATACACTGGAAGCAACATTCTCTATGCAAAATGGACTGTTCCTGATTGGTATCATTTTATTGATTAGCATCCACGTTTGACTGCATCATTGTGCTGTGGTGGGAGATGATAAATCACAACTGATTGTGTGCAGAAGGAGCCCCTCTTTGACAAGTAATTGTTTGATTCTGTGTCCTGAGGAGCGGGGATGAAAGATGTTGCACTCATGTGCAAGAAATAAGACGAAAGTTGGATGCCAATCATTGTGACCTGTCTGGATTTAGATGCAGCAGTGCAACTGAAAGTAAAGCTGTTTTTGGTCAATGGTGAATTTGTTGGACGTTTCAAGTGCTTCCTGTTTTTGGATTCAACGCTATATCTTAGAGCAGTGGTTCTCAGGGGTTGGGACCATCAAGGGGGTCACAAGATAATTTCTGTTGGTCATCAAATGGGTGTGTGATTTCAAAAGGTACTATATTTGTCGTCAAGACGCCAGCAGTAAACCTTTTGACCAACATGGAGGCTACAAAGTGAACTGAGTGGTCAAACATTCTCTTTCAAAAAGGTATCCCTCCCATTGACAAGTATTTGCACCCTTTTAGGTACACACTGGTATCTCAGTTCCTTCCTGTAGAACTGTGTGGTTGGACTGATTTATTTTCCCAGTTAATGCAGCCATACCAATGTATTTCTATCTTTTTGTATCTTTTTTAGTACATGTTTTGGCTGTGATAATCCAACTAATTAAATAAACATAAAACACTTTAGGGGCTGCACAGTGGTGCAGTGGTCAGCACTGTGGCCTCACAGAAAGAAGGTTCTGGGTTCGAGCCCCGGCTCGGTCACGGAATCTTTCTGTGTGGAGTCTGCATGTTCTCCCTGTGCCTGTGTGGGTTCTCTCCAGGTACTCCGGCTTCTTCCCACCATCCAAAGACATCAAGAGAGGACGAGGCTAATTGATACTCTAAATTGACTGTAGGTATGAATGTGAGTGTGAATGGTTGTCTGTCTCTGTGTGTTGGCCCTGTGATGGACTGGTGACCTGTCCAGGGTGAACCCTGCCTCTCGCCCGTAGCCGCTGGGATCAGCTCCAGCCCCCCGCGACCCTTAATAGGAATAAGTGGAAGAAAATGGATGGATGGATGGATGGATGGATGGAAAACACTTGAGCCATAATTGAAATGGTTGTTTCTTTTTAAGGGCAAAAAAGTAGCAGAGAGCTGGCATGGGGCAGAAAGGGAGCAAGGGTTCTCTGGGGTTGCAACTTAAGAAGGTTGAGAACCACACACCTATAAGAACTCTGGAGGTCAGCAGTAATTGTTTGAACCAAGAAATAGAGCTGAATAGCTCTTTTAACTGAATTTGAACCATTTGATCTAAAAAAAAATTGATAGTACATAAAATGGTCTCTCTACAGCCCCTTCATTTTACCCACCTATTGTTCTTGTGAAGGAGATGGACGACGCCTGTCACTGGTATGAACACTTACTGATTTATGAGAAGGTGAAAGTTCAATGTATGAGAAAAGACGAGGTTGACTTTAACGTATGAGCACCATCATGGAACAAAACAAAACAGAAAGATACTGACAGTGTTATTTTACGTGTGTTTATATTTGGATGTATATGGAGGGTTCCAGCTATGTGTAGGATTTCAAAATGACATGTCTTGTTATTTTAAATTTTTATTTCATTCCATCATACAAAACCCGTTATATCAATTAAACCCCTGCCATTGTCAAGAGTTTTCTGTCAATCCGTTTTTTCGCCCTTGTACAGTAGAGGGTGTCATTGCACACTTTGTGCTTCATTTAAAGTTCCAAAAACAAGCACAGAAGAAGCTCCTGAAACTGGAAGACCGAGGAGATGGATGGATGTGGGGGGGTCCCCGGGGGACGTGTAGTGTTGCACCAAGCCAATTTAGAAGCACTGTACTTGGGCTTAGGTGGCGGGTTGACGTGCTGGTTGTCCAGGGGGTTCAAGCAGCCCCACTTGAGCGACTGCTTTTTTGATTGAACACAATTGAAGTAACCATGTTATGGTTACAATTTTTTTTCTATTTCATAATATGAGCTAGAAAAATAAAACACATCAAATCAATATTTTCTTGTAAAGCCCTTTTTTTCCTCAGTTTTGTTTGTCTGAAGATTACAGTTTGTGATGAAAGCAACCTTCATTCATGTGTTGAGAATAAACTTACAAAGAAATGATGGGGGGGGCAGGTTATTAACAGAAAACAGAGCCTTTGTTCTTTTTGATACATTTTTTTCTGATCATAGCAAAAAATATTCTGTGGGTGTTGAATTGAAGGTGTATTTGATGACTTTTTGACTGAGGTACACCAACACTTCCCTCTCATGCACACACAGAGGAGGCACAAATGTTATCTAGGCTATCTGTCATTGGCTGGTTTCACCCTCACATCCACATTCTCATGCACGATCTGTTTATAAAGATTCACTGTATCATCATTTTTATCATTAAGCTGTTTATGATGTTGATGCTTGAGCTCTTATTTTGATGTCGGACTTCAGCTTCAGTTATTAAAGTAATCCATCCCACAGACAAGGGAACTCCCTTCACAACACTAAAAATCCAGATGAAAATGAAGTTAACTAGTCGCTTGTAACTCATTCTTCATGACAGAGGCTTGTGGTCAAGGAAACGGCGAGCATGAAATGATCCTGGTAACGGAGTAGGAAGAAATAAAGTGATTTGATGCAGTAAGGGGAAGAAGCAGAGACGTGGTTAAACATCTCTCTTGACAAATCTAATTTGTGGAAATTATACTCTCTGATTTCATTCGTTGCAATGAGGTAGAAAGATGGATGGCAGGAGGATTTGTGGTTTGGATCACTGAGTGTAGTAACAAGTGCTTCTACGCTCTGGGATTTTCTGCGCTCACTACATTGAGGTTAAGGGATCGTGAATTTATGGACTGTTTTTTGCTCTCCAGTGGTGACTCATCTGTGTTTAAGTGATTCTTCTTCAGGTGTTTTGGAAGTTACAGAGGAGCTACAAGTGTGTTGCCAACACCCTCTGGACTTCAGGAGACCCTGATTTGCATGTTGGCAAAGCAACTCAAGATGAACTCGATTCATATCCGTACAGTGGCTAGAAGGTTCATGCAAGGTGCAATGTCAGAGGACAAACCGAGAACGCACCAACAAAATAAGGAGAAATCATCCATTTTTACAGCACATGCAAAGCATACAGGAAATGCACTGCAGATACCCTAAACATATCCAAAACACATGCAAAGCCCAAAATGCTGCAAATCTAGCCACCACAACAGAGGTGCTCCAGGCCACTAGGGGTAGTGTTGAGCAGATGTTTATAACCGAGGACAAGTTGAGCAAGAGCCATGAACATATTAAGTCTATGCAAATACAGAGGTAATTTGCCTTTTTTTAAATTTTACTTTTGGTCTTTCTGATCATGCCTGGAGCACTTCTATTGTAGTGGCATTTTTTTTAATGTTACATATGTTTTAATATAAGCCTCTGTTTGCATTTGTCTTTTTAAATTGCAGCGTTTGTACCTAAGCTATAGACGGATCAATTGCGGATGTATCTTTGTAAATATACAGTATTAGTACATATGTACAATATACAGGGTTAGCGGGGAAACTTGAGAGTTAACAAAGATGGAGTGAAAGTGGTTCTCTGTTCAGTCAACTATGGTAACTTATGTTTCAGACCTAGCCTGTTCTGGAGCAGAATAAGATGAGATCTGATGACAAAACATAAAAGCACGGCCTACTGACCAGTCATGTCTCAGATAAGGTGTTCCCACCATTCCGAATGGATCCCTTGGCAAGTGCATCCTTGGGTTCTTCTGATGAGAACCCCTATTAACAATACGAATGTTGTGGCCCAGGCAGTACAGTGATGCAGTGGTTAGCACTGTTACCTCACAGCAAGGAGGTTCCAGATTCGAGCCCGGCTCGGGCACGGGGTCTTTCTGTGTGGAGTCTGCATGTTCTCCTTGTGCCTGCGTGGGTTCTCCAGCTTTCGGCTTCTGGCTTCCTCCAACAGTCCAAAGACATCAAGAGGGGACGAGGCTGATTGACACTCTAAATTGACCGTAGATGTGACTGTGAGTGTGAATGGTTGTCTGTCTATATGTGTTGGCCCTGTAATGGACTGGTGACCCATCCAGGGTGAACCCCACCTCACACCCAAAGGCTGCTGGGATAGGCTCCAGCACCCCTGCGACTCTTAACAGGATGTGGCCAACAAGTTGAACTGGCCATGTTGACACAGAAATGAAGCCACTCATGCTGACCAGCTGTTAGCATGAAGGAATGTACATATTTCTGTGTTTTGTTCATGTGCATTTCCAGTGATAAAGAGTTACATCCAGCATTCCGAGCAAGCTCACCCAGTTATTCAGCAAAGAAAAAAAACACACACACACACACACACACACACACAAATCAACGTGACATTTATTGAATTAGAGAAATGTATGATTTCCAGAAGCTCAGGGGGTGGCTCGTTTTGCTGGTCTAGCTTTATTCCTCTTACCTTATACACAAAAGTTACAGATTTTAATTGATGTCCTTTGAGTGCTCCACGTAGCTGGAGGGAGGGTGTCATGATTATACAATGTGGCTGTGTGCCGTGAAATGGGTGAAAATTTTAGAAGATTATTATCATAAGACTTTTTTTCCCCCTGAATCACTCAAGTTTACATCTACCATCTCATGAGTGATTCAACAAGTAATTGCTAAATCTGTAGTGGGACAGATTTGATCCTTCGGAAATGAAATGGGAATGCATCATCTGTCAGAATGCATTTTTGGATTAAACCCTTCAGTGAAAGTGGTGGAGTGGGGGGGGGGGGGGGGCACCAATTGAGATGTCCCAGGGTCAAAGAGGATGCCAAAAGAGCCTTCTCACCTTTACATGACATAACTCTGGCAGAAATATCAGAAATATGTATTTGTGAAAATAAATCATTGCCGCATGACATTTTGTTGTTATATTTTGATATAATGTTCAAAAATAAAAGAACTTTCCCTCCCTCTAATGCTTCAAATGGTTTAGTCCTGCACCCTAATGTAAGATGTGTAATATCAAGCCCGCCCCTCCTCCCTCCAGTTGTCAAAAGTCTTTAAAAAAAGAAGTGGGGAAATAGAAAAAAAAAATAGAAGCCAGGGATTTGGATAAGGATTATCCTTGTGAGATCATCTTGTCCTGGGCATGACCAAGACACAAGGGGAGCCTGGAAGAGACCCTTACACTAACAATAAAAACTATTAAAAAAAACAGTTCTGATTAGGCCTATCTTTATTATTACAGGTGAAATAATATACCAACAGAACAACACAATGCATATTTGCTTTTCCAAAAAAAAAAAGCTTAATACAGACATTTTTTATGACCAACATGCATATATAACCTGTAAACATATGTAAATCATATTTTTTTTAATGCACAGAAGGACAAGTATTGACATGCTTTTATAAGTACAATACAACAACCAGGTTGGAGCATCTTGATATTCATGGTAGGGGGGCAAATGGAGCCTTTAACCCATGTTCCCTCCCCTATCAGCATGCGGTCTGTAATCCTGCATTACAATGTAACACTGGAGGATCCTTACGATTTATATCCTGTCTGATCTTCAAGGTAAAGTCATGAAAACAGCACCTAAATGTCCACTACATTGCTGCTGCTGCTGCTGCTGCTGCTGTGTGTGTGTGTGTGTGTGTGTGTGTGTGTGTGTGTGTGTGTGTGTGTGTGTGTGTGTGTGTGTGTGTGTAAATTGAGGGGAGTCTTGGCTAAGGTAAAATGAATACGTGTTGATGACTAGAAAACACAAGTAACTCACTATACGGTAGTATGAGTTGCACTGGGACTTTTTTGCCTTAGTCACCTTATATCAGATTATTTCATTTGTCCCTGTAGAATGCTCAGTTGGATTGTTTTTTATTTCACCCATCTTTCATAGTTACTGTGATTTTTTACTTTAGACTTTTAAATATGCGACGAGCTCAAAACTGGGTTCTTTGTTCTCTCTGCTACCTTGACATGTCTGCATTTTAGAGCAGGGACAAAAGAAAGGAAACAAATGTGTCTGAATATTTTTCACAAGAGCCTGCAGACTTTGCGAACCACTGCATGTTTTCAAAAACTGTTTATATAGTAGTTACATTTAATCAAGCAATGACGAGATTTGATTTTGTCTGTTGAGGCTACTGCTTCAGAACATTTGCAGGACAATATATTTAGGTTGTGGTTTGATGTGATACTGGGAACACAAAACCACAACTCTATACATAAATTATGAGAACACTTTTAAAGAGGGGAAATGCTGTCATACAAAATGATCAAATTAAAACACAACATGACTTTTCTGAACAGGTGCAGCAAATTCATATGAATCTGAGATATGCCGGGAATAATTTAACATCAGTAACCGAATGCTATGATTGCTCTGAACATCGGAAAATTCCACAGGCATCTTACATTTTACATGATTTTCTCAATTAGATGCTGCCAAAAATCTGGATTGCCTCAGGACACAAAAGTATACTGTGGATGATTAAAGTGTTTTTTTTTAAATAGTCTAATTTAAAGCTGCATCAATCAATTTTTGTCAACTACCAAGGGAGAAAAATGATAAAATAAGCTAGCATGTTCATGTTAACCACAGAAAATATTAGCATTACTATCTTGTTTGTTCTCCTTCGAGTTGTGAAGCATTTTTAAAAATTTAAAACTCCATTAATCAATTTTTGTCATCTAAAGGTGAGAAAAATGCTAAAATAAGTTAGCATGAAACATTCTCATTTCAAAACATTGGAGAATGAGCAATAGTCACATCCATGCTGCTTACATTTAAAATATTGATTTATAGCAGCTTCAAGTTAAGTTCAGTGTTACCTACACCAGACTGGCGGAACATGATTGGAACACATACTCAGTACACAGCAAACAGACACTATACCATTACTTATTTAACATTGTAGATCACTGTGAAACATAGAGAATACAACAGTGTTTGACATACATCGAGTAACAGTGAACACACATGCACCACAGACTCAAGTATAAGAAGTTCTGTCACTCACTGCTACATCTACTGTAGTTAATGCTGAAGTGTTCAGCTGTGTGAGGGTATTTTGCCTTAATATTGCTATTGACCTGTGCTTCTGATGGTATTACTCACTGCTTTTGTACAAGACTGCCTAGCGAAGCACTATTGTGCTAGTATTGTCGTAGCAGTGCCTATGCAAAGCTTATCATCATACAGGCAGTGGATTGCAGTCCAAACGCGTGTGTATGTGTGTTTAGATATGATTGTGTTTGTGTGCTTGTAGATCCTCTGCTAGCACTTCATAAATAAATTGTCCTCCTATACCAGCAGCCGAGGCAACAGGGACAATCTGAGTCCCACTGACCATCTCAGGAAAAGATGAAAGTTTTGACCCACGCTAGAATGAAAGTGTCCAAATTCAGAAGAGTGCTCTGTCTTCTTGATGCATGGAGATGAATGAAGATCTGCTGCCAATGCTCAGAACTGAAACAGCATAGGAAAACAATGTGTTTTCTTCGGGCGCTTTCACCAGACTTCAAAGGCGAGGACAAGTGGAAAAGCTGGATGCACTGTGGTATTTGAAAAATACTGACTTGCCCCAAGTAATGGATGTCAGACACTGGAGGTTTATCTGTCTTTTTGCATGAGGATATGAAGGCAGACTTAAATGTAATAAAGTGCCCTCTAATGTGGCAAACACTTGGGTGTGCAGATGGTCCAGAGAGAACATCCAAGTTCACCATCAGGAGTGTCAGGCAAGCAAATATTTACAAGATATCTAGCAGGTAAAGCTCTGAGAGTTTCCGTCCTTGGTGCTCCATCTATTGTGCTTATTTTAATCAAATACTGAGCAAACTATTGCAACATGCCGGAGCTCTTTTTGATGTCTCTGTCCCATCTCTCCATCAATAAAAATGAATAAAGTTCTGTTCAAGTCAGGACAGTTTTTGAAACACACTGCGGTGAGTTTACAGAAGGTTAATATGGACTTTGTGGGTCACAGGAGAGTTCACTGATTGGGATCACGTTCACCATTACATCGGACATACTTTGTTCTCTGGGATGGGGAGCTGGGCAAAGGAGCCATGGTCAGTGGGCGACTCGTCAGACCTGGGCGATGCTGTACCACCCACAGGGATACGGGCCGCAATGGCTGACATTTCTCCTGTGTGACTATCGGCAGTAATTCCAGGTCGCTCTGACGTCTGGTTCAGGTTGCTGTCTGGGATGGTGCCCATGCCGGTGAAGAGATGGATGAGGCACTTCCTGAACTGGACAGAAATTAAAAAAAAAAATTTAAATCAGCTGGATGGATTAAAATGATTTGAAAATGCAATGCGTAAAGGCCATTTTTATAAGACAAAAGAGTTTTTAAGTGACAAAATGACAGAAACTGTTAAATGTTATCAAACACGTTTATTATCAATTACAAAGATCGGTAGGGTGTTGTTTATGACAGAAAAAAGGAAAACATTGCTCTTTCAGAAATACTCACACCCATAACTGCAGTGACTTTAGTTGTTGTGCTGCCACTTCTAATAGTAGTAGTAGCAGTAGTAGTAGTAGGTGTTCTACTAATGGATTCTCAGGCCAAGAGAACTCAGCGGCCTACTGGACTTGCTGTTGAGACTGTACCAAGCAAGGACAATAGGGTACGCAAGGTGGAACTTAAAGTGGTTCAACAAGCCACTCCTAAAGCGTATTTGCAACCTATCCCAGAAGTTGTCCTACTTTTCCCAAAGGACCCTGTGTAGTGGTATAAAATATTACAACAGATGGGGGGCGTGCTACCTCTTCTAGTATGCACACTTTCACCTGAAGGTTGCAGTGGTATGTTAGAGGTTCGGCGTTGGATGTTATAAAAAGACAGACAACAGCTAACCTCTCAAAAGTTTCACCTTTCTAAAGAATTACAGAGATTATATGCCTGTAAGTATTGTTGATTGTCATCATTCGCTCTGCTTTGTGTGTTGCTGCATTGTTTGTGTTGAATGAAGCTGTTTGTTTAACGAGTTAAAAACGATTGTGGTAGCAATGCTAATTTCCGTTAGCTTCTCTATGGCGTTTTCCATAATGTGTTCGCATTAAGTTAGTAGACTTTGAGTGGGGCTAACACTGAAAGCAATACTTCTGTGTGAACAATACTTTGACCACTCTAAAAAATTGTACATTCAAACATATACCAAACTGACATTGCATGCTCAGGGAGGGCAGAATAGTTGTTTTGGGAACAAAAGCCTTTTACTGCCATTTTCTCACTAATAGAAACACAATCATTGGTTTCCACATTACTTTAAAACCAAAACCCCTAATTGAACTTTGCACAGCTCAAACAGCCAATCTGTTACGCCCTGGGGAGAAATCGTGGCTGTTGAACCTTGATGACCTGTCTGATTTAACACAAAAGTCCGCTGACTCTAAACACTAGTTCTATCCAAAGTGCCAAAAACACCTTTTTTTTCTGATGTCACAAAAACCCAAAAGCTGCAATAGCATTTTCGTCGATGGCTTTGTTTGCTGTGAGTACTCACACGTATGCTGTTAAACTACTCACTCTCCTACTTCCCTCCAACTTTTCTCCTCACATAATTTTTTAAAACATTCCTGCTGGAAGAATAAGGTCATAAGATCTCAATCTTAATGGTAAAATGAGCAGCTTGACACAAATTTAGCATGGCCATCCACTGCAGATAATTCAACCCGATTTATAAGGCAGGTGACTTAGTTTTTTTAAAATAAAAAACAAACAAACAAAAAACAGTTTAGTTCATTTATATATGTACAACAAAATAACGTGGGTTGGAGTCTATCACCCTCAGACTAGCCACAGTCATCGTTACTGGACACAAGAACTGAACATCTGTAATTAAGGGTATAGTTGCCAAAAGTACAAAGCACAGAATTTACTTGAGTCAAAGTTGTAAAATTGAATCTCTCACATCTATTTAAGTACTGGGGTAAAACAAAGTAAACAGTAAACTAACAAAGTACTTCTACTCAAATACTGCCCTTTGTTGATCAAAAGAGAAGCAGAACAAGCAGCGTTGTTAGGGCCTGAGCCCCTGCGCGTTGTCAACTTGTAGTTCAGGAGTTAGAAGCCAGAGTCTGATGCAGAGTGAGAGCAGAGCTGAGAGCCGGCCCTTTAAGAACCCCTCCCCCACTGCACTGTCTCTCATCTGTGCTGGTGTGGAGAGCAGAGGAGGATTAACAGAATTGTAGTGTGTAAAAGTGAAATAACTCAGCATACATTGGTCAAAAGTGACACATAATATCATATTTTTGTAGGGATGTTTGTCAGGAATGCAGTGGTGTGCTTTATAAAGCTGTGTGAGTTGTAGTGTACACGTGAGAAGCGTTTGTTTGAGAGTATGCACCATGAAAGGCCACGGCCTCCCCATTGGTTTCCATTGTAAGCGTGAAATGTGTCTGCCCGACTTTGAGGGCTTGTAAAATGGATACCGAGTGAGTTACTACAAAGTCTTTAAAAACATTTGAAGAGCAGAGTTGTGTGATTAATGTGTGTAAGTTTGGAAGCGATACCGTTAATGCTCTAGGAGGAGATAGATTTTGTTGGGGGGGTAAAAAAAGTCCTCATTTTGACAGTTTTGTCCAAATTGTGGACATTCAGTTGTAGATAGGTGAGGGGTCAGAGAGTATGAATTTTGCGTGTTGATGAGACGAGTCCAACGGTGTTGGTCCCATGTTTGTGGGACATTCGTGGGAGGAGTTACAGCGTGTCAAATTATCTTTAAATGATCTTGTAGTTGTGTGGCTCCGTAGGTGGCGCTATTGACTTTTTAGTTTTTTTAGTTTTTTTTAGATTAGTGAATGTGTAGCCAGACCGGACAATTGTGCCGAATTTCAGTGAATTTCATGCATGTTCAGGGGGTGAAATTAGATTATGCACGTTATGCGCATAATGCGCATATTGCGCGCGCTCACTGACAGCAAGAACAGTCTAGTACCAGGATTTGAATGGGTGTGTATGTGAAAACCGGCTCTGGGCCGTCTGGCCGAGCGGCCTCATGGGTGTTGGGGGGGGGGGGGGGGGGGGTGCTGGGACACTGTTTAGTGTGTGTTTTTAGTGCTGCTAATGTGTCTGAAGTACCTTCAGGCTCAGGCCCTAATTCCTGCCTCGTGATTGCAACTACTGGCCAATAAAAGTGTTTATATACAACACTGATGTCACACTGAAGCTGAATTATGACCTTTTGAACATAAAATGGCATCATTTTAATCCAAGTTTTGTCATAATAAATTTATGTAATCTTGTCTAATCTGTTGTGAGCATTGCAATCATTTAGCTGTGAAGTCACAATGACCTCTGACCCCCCTCTTGTGATGAACTCATCCTCGAGTGCAAGTGGATGTTTGTGCCAGATCTTTCAAAGAGTTCCTGAGTCACCACAATTAGAAGAATGTGACCTTTTCCAACCATCAACATATCTAATCAACTCAAGTGACGTACAAATAAGAGGTTTGTGCCAAAATTGAATAAAACCCTTCAACCATTTAGTTAGAACGGAACGGAGCAGACTGATAGAAGAACAGCCAGATAATATGGTACCTTACCTCCAAGGCTGTCACCAATGAGAACATAAAAAGAATATCAACCACTGGAAATTGCACCAAAATTCCCTGCACGATTTGTTCCATCTTTCAGAGAAAATCCTCTGAATGACTTGCTGTATCCAGCAGTTCTCCACCATGATGTTCTTTTTTCAGATTCAGTAAAGAATCAAGCCTAGGGCTGATTTTATGGGCTGGTACATCCTCCAGGGAGAACTCTGCATGACAGACGGATATGGTTCTGGACAGCTGGTCAGCAGTTTGCACTAGTCCTGCAAGTTGAAGTGTAAGAGGCACAAAAAAATGTCTGGAGTAACAATCTGACACACTCTGAGAACGGTCCCAATTGTGCTATAGAATCCAAAATGGCTGGTTGCAGGGGTTAGGACCTACAGATGTTGTCCAAAGGACAACTGGTGAACCATTAAAAGGGACTTGGGTGCCCAAGCCTCAGTGTCTCACATGGGGAGGCTTGCTCGTCTGGTCCGAACCAACTGAGATGCTACTTTTGCCCAAATTACAGGAGAAGTTACTGCTTTTGATGAAAGACAAGTATCAGAACACAGAATTTGCCGCAAACAGATCGGATTTGTTTTTTTGCTCTTCTACCAGCTGACTTCAAGAGTCATATAGTTTGTTGATCAGATTATCTGCCAAGTATTTTGTCTGCCCTTTTCCAGACAGTTTCTATGGGTGACTTCCCACTGATTTTGTGAAGAAATGAAAAAAAAACAAAAAAACCCCATCTGATTCATCAGGTTAGTGCAAATTAGAGGGAAACAAGAATTGAAGATATAATACTTCAAGCCCATTTGTGTTGGTCTGCTCGGTGGATTTCTAGGTCAGAGTCGTTGACTCTTTTGTAAAACACAGGTTTGGGATTTAACAGCACAGTAAATTTCTCTCTTAAGAGGATCTTCATGTTAAACTCTTCGAAAACACGTAATTCTCCTCCAGGAGTAGTGTCAACAATAATCTTTTACTGCTGCTTGAATGAGTCCCTTTCTCATCCCATGACGAGAGCACGAAGTCAAAGAATATCGCTGTCGTCTTTCTCAAGTGTGACTGAAGCAGTTGAATATCTTCTGATGGGAAATGTACTTTTGCTGTGCCCACACTTTAATTCTCCTACTTTCAATAAACTCCAGCTGGATTTGAAAGAGAAAGGATTATATTTTTTGTATATTTTTACCACAGGGATCAACATATTTTCCCTGTTACGGCTCAGCATCAATGGCAAAAAAATAGTTAAGTATTTTCCAAACAAATTAGTCAAATTTTACTTTTTTTTTTTTTTTTACAGGATTTTACTCCCTTAGAAAGTTCCTATTGATTAATGATGTAAATGAAAGCCTCAAGTTAAATGGGAAATACATATAATATGAGAGAGGGGAGCAGTAGTATAGATCATAAATAGACGAGCCTCGAATATCTTATCTATAACTTTAGAAACCTCCTGACGTAAGTGGCTCCCTCTTTATAAACGCGCAACATCAAGCAGATGTAGTCATGTATCATGGATCTCCCATGATTCTAGTTGACGTTCCCCTGTTATGTAACTAAGAGAGAGAGAGAGAGAGAGAGATATCACGCTCAAGCAATAGAGGTCAATTGACTTCTTTAAGTACTAGCACTTTGGCTCGAGCAGCAGGAGCTCTGCTCAAATCAGAATCTGCCTGCTAACCGTGCTATTTACATCCAGTCAATGTCTTAGCAGTGACATTGGCTGACCCATTTAAACACAGAAGTAGGTCAGTCAGACCAAATGGGGCTCCCAGACATGGAATTTTGATCTGTTTGTGAAATTGAGATAAAAATGTGGAATTAGGGTTTGTTTATCCTCATGGACATCTGTAAATCTAGTTCATCAACGCTAAAAATTACATCGTCCAAAATGATCATTAAGGTAAAACCAAAAATCTGAATGCAGCTCTAAATGAACATTAAAAGAAACCCTCATGATGGAAGGATTCCACAAGGTAAACGGGTTATGTATGAGCACTGGCCAGAGAGTGCCAATCAACATTATGAACAACCCTCATTTGTTTATTCTGAGCTTTTTGAAGCTTGTCTTTTTCTTTGTCTATTGTTGTTTTTTTCCATTTTGTTTTTTGTAGTTATAGCACTATACCAGGCTATGCAAGCACTCCTACTACGACCATATTCTGTTTGAGGTGATCAGAAAAGACATGGTAGTGTCTCATTCAGGGTATTTTCCTTCAATGGATTCATAAACACATTTCGGGTCGATGTGGGTAGAACCACAAAACCACTGCTGCCCCCTGACATTCACAGATTTAGTTTGACTTTTCAGGCACACTAGGCCTGTCCAGAAGATTTATCCTGTCTATGGTGTGGAAACGTGGACTGGATGTCGTGCGTTGAGAAACTGAATATGATCTCTTCTTACCGATCATAAACTCAGTCGTATTTACCCAAATAGTGTGTGTCTCAATCATATGGGATCTAACTGGATGTCACAATTATATTCAATTTCAGACTGATCTTCAGCATTGGCCTTTCAAACATCACAAGCAAAATAGAATTACAGTATGTATTTTTCAACAGAGCCACAAGATAGTGTGGACAATTGTACCCTCTGTAGAGCACAATTCATTTATTCATACATCATGCATTATTAAGAGACAGGCTGAGTCCCAACAACAACAGAAGAAACATCTCAGTATTCTGGAGCAGCTTTTATCCACTGCATAAAGCGTCTCAGCTCTGGCGAAGGAAGACATTTAGCTGGCAATCAATACACTTCAATAGCCAGCTACACACAGCACTAAAAAATACTTAAATATACCAAAGAGATGGGATCAAAATATGATGGCTGGAATGTATGAGCAGAAATGAAAAGTTACCTGTTTGTTCATGAAGACGTAAATGATTGGGTTGTAAACGGCAGCTGTCTTGGAGAAGAAGGCAGGAATAGCTGCCAGTCTGGGGTCCAGTTCAATGGTTGGATAAGCAGTGACCAGTATGGAAAAGGCTGCGTACGGTGTCCATCCCACCATGAATGCCACAATCATCACCACTACCATACGGGTCACCTGCCGCTCTGGCTTCTTGGCGTTGGCGAGACGGCCATGAGATACCTGGAGGAAGATGAAACTCATCATACGTCATGTACTGCACATATGTTCGTATACAAAAGAAGAGGAAAAATGATAGCGAATGGAAGGAATATGGCAGACACCCAGCTGCAGACTGGCCTAATGTCTGAAGACAAAAAGCATCAGCTCATCAAGTTTTTTTTTGTCAAATGAGGTATAGCAACAATTAGCTTCATTCTCTGTTTTATCTACATAGCGCTAGACCACCAATGACAAAAAATACTGAATTTAGCTGAAATGAGTCTTTTTTTATTGGTATTTTTGGAATATTCCATGCACATTTTGCATTGCACTCTTAACATTGTCAGGAAATCTACTCAGATGGAAGTGCTAAGACCAAAGATGTCATTTTGTATTCCATCCATTGCTTGATTCCTTGACATGACCTGCAGCCTGTAACCACCCTAAATGCAACTGGACAGGTTCGGGAGGGTTGTGCTACGGTTCACCGACTTGAACTAAATAGTATCAAAGATAATTCAAGAAAAGTAATGATAAAATTGTGTTTGTTTTATTGAGTTCGACTCATTAACATGAATAAATAATGGTGAAACTCAACTACAAAACTTAATGAATACAGACATCAAGAACAGATGAATCACGGAATCGTTTGATGATTAAGAAAACGATGCACATCACATGTTACGGTCTTCACTGTCAGCTGATCTCAACCCAGTTAAACACACATGGACCAACATACAAGACGGAGGGAATATCACATGGAAAAATATCTTCAGTATGTTGACATTCAGTTCATTGTATTGATCCAGGTTAAAAAATATGGATAATACATCAGTATATTTCCCTGACATTTCACCATATTTTGTGAGGTACGCCAATGACACATAAGCTGAAAACTGGCACAGCAAGCTCCTTTGATAGTGTACAGGGCGTCTGTGCAACGAGCACAAAACAGCCATCATTACAGACGGATCCGTTGTCAAAATGTTTGTAAGCAAGAGAGAGAGAGATTTCAATGCTTGCAGTAATTAAATAGTTTCTTACCTATTTCAAATTGTTAAAACAATAGAACATCAATAAAGTGAAATCAATGATGGGCTGCCACAAAGAAAAGGAAAAAAAAATCAATGTATAGGAAACACTGGGTTATCTGATACATTGACCTCAGGAGAGACACAAAGAAGGAGAAGAAACCTAGTTTTATACATCTGGCACTTGGGAACTAGAACTGAACCATGCAAGCAGTGATGAGTGAAACCCCTTAATGTTTAGATTTTGTATAAAGAAGCAAACTAATCTGTGCTCTGTGGCATAAACGTCACCTCCTGCATCCACTAGGTGGCGCTTAAAAACAACACACAAAATTATATGTTGCTGTACTTCATGTGAGGACAACAGTGCCATTACACTTCCTGTAACCACTAGGTGGCGTAACTGTAACTTTAATTCAGCTTGTAGATGTCTTCAGGCTTCTTCTCATCAAATGTATGAAGAGTGGAAAAGAGAAGTTCATCAAAATAGAGATGGAAAATAGGATCTGGAATATCGTGTGACATTATTCAGATGGGCTGGCTTCCTTTAGAGTTCAAATATTGGAACAATGGTGCCGAGCGCTGATCGTGGACATGTACCACACAAAATAAATTGGTTTGGAACACATTTTATTTGAATGTATTTGTATATATATTTTGAAGTACCAGTAAATGTAAATTGCACAGAATGGAACAATGAACATAGTGCCAGCAACGATAAGGATAGTAATATTCAAGAAAACAGTCTCTGCTCTAGAAACCAGTATTGGCCGATGTATATTAGCACTGGATTGGGGTTGGAAAAATGTGGACCAGTGGGTCTCATTTTTTTTCCTGTTACCACCAGGTGTCGCTATGACTAATCTGCCCTAAAACTGAATGTGTTACTCCCTTCCACCAAGTTTGGTGAAAATCTGCTTTGTTGTTTTTGTGGAATCCTGTTGATGGACAAAAGCCACTGAAAATGGAAGTATATGCTTTTTATCTAGAGAGAAATGTAAGTCTTACAATCTTCTTGTGATGTAATGATGACGGGCTCTTATGATGGTCTGGCACACACCACATATATTTATACATATATATATACACACATAAATATACACACATAAGTATATATCTATATCGATATATATTTTGTAGGAATGAGTGGTAAATCTGTAATGATTTCTCAAGTGCTTTCATAAAAGAATATGTCACACTGACCTTCCTGAGCTTCCGCAGGAGCTTTCCATAGCAGAAGAAGATCACTCCCAGAGGCAAAATGAAGCAGGTGGCGAAGAAAGTGATGATGTAGGTGTGATCTACGATGTTGGATGAATACCTGTTGAGAGGTGGACGACACACTTTAACTGAAGCTGTGTTTAGTCAGAGCATAAACTGGCAACAATGATACACTCATAGAACTGAGCATTACAGTTTTATCCAATTATTGCTCCTGAAATATACATGCATGTAACAAATTTGTTCAATCAAACTGAACCCCAATGTCCCTTTAAGAACAAAATGGTTAGAATTCCCATAATTTCTCGGCTCCAACACTTCTGTGAAATGTCATTTTGACATTCAGAGGCTTTTATCTGTTGGGAGAGAGACAGTTTTGCACCTCATTTGAGCTTCGGTTAAAATGGAAATTTCACAGCTGAGACAAATCTCTGTGACACAATTAGGGGCCCTCAGGCTACTAATTTAGCCTAATTATGTTATTTCCATGAGAATACCTACTATCATCAAATGAAGCAAGCTCCAGTTTAATTTGTAAGGAAGTACCTGGCAGGCAGAGTGTGTATGTGTTTGCACGTGTGTCTGGTGAAGTATTTGTACATGCACAGCTCTTCAGCCAGGGAAGTGAGTACTTGTTTGTGATCCTTATTCATTTATATGCAGAATTACAGGTCGTGACTCACGCGTGCGCGCGCACACACGCACACACACACACACACACACACACACACACACACAAACAGAGTAAAGCTCTGCTGAGTTTGTGAGTCACTGTTGCAAACAAACAAATCAGTTTGATAAGCTCATAGCACACTTTACACTAATACACAGTACAGTCGTGCAGGATTTGCAAAGTACATCTGCACTAAATAACTTCTAATGGGGTGTGCTTCTAGACATGCTGGACCCCTTGATAGCAGCTCACTCTGAGCCTTGAGAGAGTAACTATCAGTAATCCCCCCTATGTTCAGAGGTCCATGCGAATCATTCACACTTCTCGCCTACATGGGGAATCATGCTAATTTTTGTTCTAATCGCACCCATGCCGACACGGGCAAACGTGGTAATTTTCATTCTAATCGCACCCATACATACGTTCACCCTTTGGATGTGCTCACATGTCTCCACCTGAACCTGCCACTTCTGCCCTCTTTAATTTTACTGAAACTAAATCAGCTCTTGTTGTTGACCTCATGGCCCTTGGATTTTTTTCCCCCCACAGTCACAAATTTTAAACAATTTGGAGGTCTTTAAACTATGGATGTGTAGCAGAAGGATGGGGAAAAAACAATGTGATTTGTTAAGCTTGTGTTGTTGGAGTTAGATCTAGTAAATCAGACTTGTGATAATAACTGAAGTATTCTATATTACATCATTTAACATTTAGCTTTGGAAACATCTTCAAAATGGCTTCTACTACATATATAATAGTATATTTGCAAACAGTACAACAGGGTGAGCCATTCAGGCAAAAGGCGGGAGAAGCTTATACCTTTACACACATTCACACACACACACACACACACACACACACACACACACACACACACACACACACACACACATCCACACCAGCATGCACACACTTTTTTTTAAATCTGTTTTATAAAGCTGACAGGTCTGGTTCACAATTCAAACAGATGAAGAGTTGCCTGCTTTTGTGTCACGTTCACAAATGCATTGGAAAGAAGACAAAGATTTTGCCAAAAAAAGCAACAGAATGTAGCATTTTGGGCTTGTAGACAATCTTTGGTAGCAATAGAAAAAGCAGCATGGAGGACAGCAACGGTGTGAAGGAGGGGAAAAGCTTTCGTTACCTCTACGTATATTGCTGATAATATGCTTCAACCACGGGCCAGCTGCAAAATACCTCATTAGCCCCACTTTTGTGTTCCCATCTATGGCAATCAGGGCCAAGCTGATAAATGCTCTATCTAATACAGGGTGATTTAATCCAGGAGGAATACCGCTTCAACTACTCTCCAGTGCAGAAATAAAACAGGTGTTCGCACATGTTAGTAGGTATTTTGGCCAATGGGAAAGAAGCTCTGGATGCACTCCATATACTGTTAATGCAAAGAGATTTACCTGGTGGTGATGAGCATATTGAGTGTTGTGAGAACTCGTTTGTTGAGGAATTAATTGTGCGATTTTTTAAAGTGCTGCACTGTAGGTTTAAGTCTGCTGTGTTTAAGTCTGGTATAAAAAGACACTTTTCATTTCAGTGGCACTGTCATAGATGGGGCCTAAGTGGGCTCAGACAAAACAAAAATGAGGAATTCATTATGAAGCTAGGCTTAATTTTTTCTTCACTAACAATGGTTTCATGCTTCGTTTAGTAGAACTAGATCAAAACAACTCTAAGTCAAATTACTACGGAAACTGAAACTAATTTCTCAAAAGACTAAAACCAAATTAAAATCCATTTCCATCCTAATAGATCACTTTCATTTGACATGGCTCACATTTAACTTCTTCATTTGTTTCCTCACATGAGTCATCATTTACACTCCTGGCTATACTTTCATCGCATAAAAGTAAAATGAAGCAGCAGGCCCGTCTGCCAAAAATATAATTAAAATTGGAAACTACTGGAGAATGCTTGGCTCAGACGTTGAGTGGCTGTCAAGCAACCTAAAGGTCGCGAGTTCGACCCTCACTTGCCCCTCAAAGTTTCCTTGAGCAAGATACTGAACCGCTAATTGCTCCTGATGGCCCTGTGATGGACTGGCGATCTGTCCAGGGTGTAGAAAATGGATGGATGGATGGACGACTGGAGAATGCAGAGCTGCACATCTGCCTAACAAACACCCAATGTGTTTCATCCAACATTTCAGCACCAGAACAATTATTGTCAAATTTACACAATAATTGTGTCTCCATTTCACTTCACTCATTTGAATTTCAAGAAAATTCTAAAATGTCGAAAGAAGATAGAACGAACAAAACAGACTGCATAATCCCACCAGAAGATGGCAGTATAGGCAATGGCTGAGGATGTAACGGAGTAGAAAAAAACGAGCTGTTTCACAGAATTACCTTGAATTATTTGCAATCGTTCAAGAGAACCAGCTCGTATCAAACATGTTGCATGTTCTCCAGAGACAACGACAGAGAAGACGACAGCTGCAGAAACAGCTGGTCAGCCACGTGAGATCCAGACGCACAACATCAGAGAAACTGAGTTTCCATCCCTCAGATTGCTAAATTAACCTTGTTTGAAAAAGATTAACAACTGCACTAAATAAAACAAACCATCTTTTGTGAAATTAAAGGAGTTTTTTTTTTTTCAATTTTGCCATTTCCATCAATCTTTTTCAGTACTCAAAATGCATATCAAAATACATCCATGAAAACCTAACTGGTGACCCTCTCAAAAGCTTGAATTATACTGCATTGAGTCCTGATTTATGGTGGGACTATACATAGCCACATACCCTGCAGAGTACCCTGTAACATACTATACACCTGCACCTCCCTAGAAATGTAATGTTACCTATTATGTGATGCAAACGGCAACAGCAGTGACTAGTCCACTTCGTGACATTGCATTTCCTCCTAAGCCTTTCCACATAAATACCTTTGCAGGTCTGAGCTCTTTTTAAGTGCTCCATTTATTTCTGGAAATGTAACTTTCAGTCCACATTCATTTGCTCCAACTCCAAAGAGGATCAGCAAAGCACCATTTAAGTTAATTTGAAGCCAGACTCTGCTACATCAGCTGAATGCTCAGCTACGGTGTAGCTCACGTGCTAAGGATATGGTGAAGGCTCCACATATTCCAAACATCCAAATATAAATGAAACTTAGGTCATGTTCTGTTGTTCAGGATTCCTCCTGGACCAGAGACTGATGCAGCTGCCGGAACATGGGAGGAGAGTGAACTGCTTGCACTTGGTTGGTATTAAAAGTTTGATGGTTGATATAATTAAAAACCTACATGAAGGAAAACTGCTTCACAGATTGTATGCCAACTGTCATTTCCCTAACACTTCACCAGCACTATCACATAAAACCTCTCTTTTAAGCTGAACATCCAAATGCATCCAATGATAAAAAAGTTGCACATAAATGAGGCTTTTAAAATGCATACTGACTCTGCATGTAGGAGCATTCTGGACTTCTCACTCCTGCACAGCTCAAGCTCCTGCTGTTAACCAAATGTTTTCTGACAGATCTCAAGCTGGGTGCAGTCAGAGGTGGATGGGGTCATCTGTATGTTGGTGTCTCCATAAGGTAATTTTTTTTAATTGGATTGTCTGGACCATCCCAACCCCCACGCTTCATCTGAGCAATAGTTTCCTTACAGGGCTCGAGGCGGAGACTCAGCCCCCGATGTGCACGTCTTTGATCACAGCAGCTAAACAGCATTAACCAGATGGCCCCCGGAGGGCCAAGGTCAGCATGGACTTCCTCTTGACTTTAACCATGAGAACGTTCACAACGGTTGCTCTTAAGGCTGAAGCAGCAATGTTGATGTAAGCCAGTGGGTTGATTGTCAAACATTTTATCATGCTGAACTGTTTGTGTTCTAAGTGTCTGGTTATATCACATAACCAGGTTATATCCCAGCCAAAGGTCAGGGGTCACCAGTAGATTTTCACGTGGAATTAAAGACTGAATGTTACAATCCCTGAGTCTGTATTGATATCAGACTTTGTTTTTGATACCATTCATTGTTTTTTTCAGCAATATATAGCAGTTCCTGGTATGGATGTGCCAATGTGATAACTGATATTGGTACTGACCCAATACTGGCTCATCTCACTGATTGGATATTTGAAATATGCATACAAATATGATCAAATTAGCCCAAATTCCAACAGAAACATAACCGAGCAACATTCTGCTACATGCTGTACAGTTAGAAGAGTCTGATGTAACACAGACAGAAAACATTTGTTAAGTGTATAACACAATCCAATTGCCTGTTTTTACTTCTTTATGAAAGTAGGGAATATTGTGGAATATTTTTGTTCACATTTAACATTTTCAGAGATCGAAAGAGACTATATTGGATCGGTAGCATACATGGAAATAGTGGTACTTTGCCATTCCTAGACTCAAGTCTATGTATACACAACAGTAGTTTTTATTGCTAGTGGACTTTCATTCAGTCCACACACACTGATTAAGGGTTAGATATTCATTGTCCCAAAATGAGCCAAAAGTAACCTGGATGATTAAATTGCTAATTCTGTTTTTGATTATTTGAAGTGAAGGAATGATTTTTCATGCCAATACCAGAACACCTGTGTCCGTGTGTGTGTGTGTGTGTGTGTGTGTGTGTGTGTGTGTGTGTGTGTGTGTGTGTGTGTGCAGGCATTAGATAGCATCCATGACTCACAGTCATCACCATTTCCAAGCAAAACAATAAAGCAATCCTTTCTCTGCATCAGTGCACTCTGACAGCTAAATAAACAACTGCAGCCTCCAGAATTAAAGGGTCACTTCATACAAACCTTTTTTTTCATGACAGTGATTTTGTACGATGAAGTTTTGATTCTTAGAGATATTGCGCTCTGAAACTGGGCTGCCAAAGAAGAACTGAATAGAATTTAATTTTTAAGGCTCAAAGCATAACAGTAAGATCTGAAAATATAAGTAAAGCAGCAACACATCTCTAAGAAACAAAGGTGAAGTTCTTCTGGATAATCCACAACCTTCACTGTCATATGGACAGTTTCTCAAAAAAATTTCACCATAGACAATCTTTCAGTGAGGACTGATCATGAAAATATAAAGCCCAAGTGTGAACATAGATGACAGAGGGACATTTCTCACCAGTCCGGCTCACAGGTGGTTCCAATCTTGCTTACAGTGTATCTGTTCCAGCCTAACACTGGAGGAAAGGTCCAGATGAAGGAGAAGGTCCAGACAAACAGCAGACCTAGGATGGCGTGCTTCGCTTGCAGCCTTATGTTCCCCAGAGGCCTGCAGATCACGAAGAACCGTTCGAAGGAAAGAACAGCCAGCGACCAGAGGGCCACGATCCCTGAGGCAAACAGCAGGAGGTCAGTCTGCTGCTCATAGAAGATTACAAAACCCCACCAAATCCTAGAATTTATTTTTAATATCTATGAAAATCTGTGCTTTTCATTTGATAACCGAGAATGACAAAATTATGTTGCAATTTTTGAGTGCAGAATGTGATCTCTTTTAAATTGCTTCCCTCGATCATTAGATCTCATGATATCTCAGCATTTGGAACTGGCCTGGTTCATACTCCGTGCAGCTATTCCTTCATATTTGGCAAATTATCCCAATTCTATAATGCTCAGAGTTAAAAGTAGAGGAACTGTCACTAGAAATAGTTTAAATATCCAGGAGGGTGTATTAGGCTGTCTCCTAATGGCCTTGAAAAAAAAAAAGAAGCACACTTTAATTATGGTAATAACTCACTCTCACCAACCGGGTAATTACCAATCTCTGCAGCCAGGTACTATCAGTGTCAGCTGAGTACGCTCATTGGAAGAGACAAAAGAGAGCGGCAGAGACCAGGATGTTCAATTATACCTCACACGTTTAAACAAGAGTCGCTGAAAAGGTTGGCTAATGAAACTGACTCGAGTACGTCAGTGCTCTTTTTCTACCCTCTAGAGTAGACCTGAGACGGTGTGGAGGGACAGTGCACATCTAGAAGCACATCGCTTTATCTAGGCAGTCGCACAGACGTTAAGATAATTCTGAGCAGAATATTAAAAGTAGCATCCGTCCTACTGCCAAGACACAGAGGAGGCACCATGTCAGAGCTTACAATTACACGAACGCTCTTTTTTTTCTCAAAAAAAAAATCCTCCAGATTTGAAAAGGGTTAAAAAATTTAAAAAAAATGTAAAAATCACGATTGGATTTTTCCCAAATTTTGCATTTTCCAATTAAGAGAGCAATATGTCAGTCTCAGTTGGGTTTCAGGAGCGTTCTCGCAGCATATTTAAAATGTGTGCTTCAAGCCAAGGTGTTTACAGCTGTTTTTGACCATACAGCACATGACCTCCAGCCTGTTTTGACAGTCAGATGCAAAAATGCGCTAGCTTAATGCCATCCTGTAGAGGTCGTTAGCCGCAAGGTTGTAAACTGCTGTAAAAGTGAGGGATGGGCGATTCGATATCCAACAAGCAGCTCGTAATAACATGACATGATTTCTTGAAAAGCTTGGGTGGCTGCATCACCCCCGAGTATTTTCACTACATTGCTAATTAGCAAACGTCAAAACAGCCCAGACGTGTCCAGCTGAGCTGTGTCGCGCGACCGGAAATGTGGCAGCCAAGAAGATATGTTTGGTTTTAGTTTAATATGAGAGTAAAAATCTGAAGCTTGTTTTGGAAAAGTCATGATGTGTTTGAGAAGCTGAAGAAATCTTAAAATTAAAATGGTAAATGGACTCAATTTATATAGCGCTTTTCTACCTTAGCGGCACTCAAAGCGCTTTACAGTGTCATCTCATTCACCCATTCACAATTACACTGATGGTGGAGGCTACCATGCAAGGCGCCAACCTACTCATCAGGAGCAATTATGGGTTCAGTATCTTGCTCAAGGACACTTCGACATGGTCACCGGGATCGGGGATCGAACCAGCAACCCTTCGGTTGCTAGACGGCCACTCTACCCCTGAGCCATGCTGCCCAAAAAATTCAAACATGCGCATGATTTATTTTGTTGGCATTTTACCTTGTTCATATATATCTTGAATTTTAGTTTTATGAACTTAATAATATTTCTGTCCAATTTTGGTCTGCATTTCTTAACTTGTAATATTTACATGATTAATTTCCAGAATATGTAGGGAACTTGCCCTCAAAGGTTATGATTATTTTTTCACATACCCATTTAAGAGAAGTATCTTTATCAGTTTTGGTATCATAATCAAATTGAGAACGTTGTAAGACCAAATTTATGACCAACCTTGAAAAAAAACCCTCAAGAATATTTTGTATCCCTACATGAACAAAAATCGCTCCTGAAGGCAAAGCATCTTAATCTGAAAAAGGCCAAATTCAGGCCTTTAAAGATGATATTGACTATTCATCATCATGGTTCCTTGCTGGTCATTTATTACGTCAGCCAGGTGCTTTAGTCAGAGCCTCTCGTCCTGGTGCTGCAGCTAATCTTTGACCAGAGTTATTTTTGTCAAGACTCTGAACAATGTTACAAGTCAGAGGTGGAGTCTTCTGGTCATAATACACACCATACCTGAATCAGCGTGGGGTGTTTTCACGCTCCGGTTACCCCCCCGCTTGAAATGGTTCAACTTTACACCTTATTCTAGATGTGCACCCCTCGTAAAGTAACACTGCTGGATGCTGTGTAATTAAGACACCTTGTGACTGACCTGTTTGTCCATCACCAAAATGGGATTCAGGTGACTACAAACTTAAGTCTAAATCAATTACATATTCACTCTCCTGGTATCCACTCAGGGAGCCTTGTAATTGGTCTTAAACAGGCTTTCAGTAGAGACCTCAGACCAATCCAGTGAGAAAATTGAATGATATTGATGGTTGTGGTGGTGCCTTGTAACCTACTTATGACAAGTCATGCACCAAGTGAGCATGTGCTAACATCTGCTGGGAGTGTGGCTTTACACCATTATGTTTCGGATCCTCCAGTCTGTATTCATTCATATTGATCCAGAGCAGCAAATATGATTCAGGTTTTGTTTCTTGAAAAATCTGCAACATTAAGTCTCCACCATGATCTCATTCACAACAGTGCATTTATGGCAGCTGTTTCCTGCAGTAGGTGAGCTTATGCGTTTGTGTGTGTGTGTGTGTGTGTGTGTGTGTGTGTGTGTGTGTGTGTGTGTGTGTGTGTGTGTGTGTGTGGAGGGGGGGGGGGTCTTCAAAGTTCATCAAGATTTGAATTCCTTCATCCCAATCCTCAGATCTGGTTTGAACTCACCATGTGCTGCATTAAATGGACCGGGCTTTAAAAAAAAGGAGCAGGTTGAAGGTGATATGCACTTCCAAAATTAATTTCTAGAGCTGATCGAATCTTTATCAACACATTACAACATCTGTAAAAATCCCTCTAATGTTAAGAAACGTGTTTGCTCGCCTGTGATATCGAATTATCTGACGGTATTAATTTCCTCACAGGTAATATCTTGTTAATTCCTTGCAGTGTAATTCTGGTTACTGTGGCCATTTATTTATTTTTATATTCTTTGTAATATCAACCGTAAACAACTTAAATGACACTTTTACTCGACCTTCCTACCAGATTTGCCAGATGTGCAAACAGCTGTTTTAAGATTGAGATTGCGCAACGTAAAGCCGTTTTCGTAATATTTACATCACAACCCGCTCCGACACTGACACCTACAGTTTCGGGAGATAGACTACACTCACGCGCAGCCGTGCGATGCCGGAAAGAAAGTGAAGAAAAGACACCTACCGAAAAAAGTAACAGCAAACCCCTCCAAGATGCAAGCCCAATGCCCAAGGAAGAAATAGCCCCTGGCGTTTGTCAGGAAACTTATAAGTCCACCGGTGAGGGAGACAAGAAAGTCAGCTATGGCCAAATTGACTATGATGTAGTTCAAAGGCTGTCTGAGTTGTTTGAATCTAAAAGTGACGTACATGACCAGGAAATTTTCGCTCAGAGACAGCGAGGTGACTACAAACATAAGCACGGCCAGGATGGTGAAGTTCCATGGTGCGATGTTTTTGATGGGTCCGTTGAAGGGATCATCGGTGTAGGAGAGTTCGGCTGCCACGGTGTAGGACACAGCGTTCACTGACAGGCTTAAAGTATCCATTGTCCATGCCCGGGGTGCAGCCAAGTGTGCGGGTCAGCCTAACTGAGTGAAAATCCAGCTGGTTCTCTTTATGTCATGGCAACTTCATTTAAAGTGGCTCCCTCCTGGACAGCCGCGTTCTGCTGTGACGCGCACTAGCTGCGCAGTGGAGGAGCATCCTCCGCGCCCCGGGACGCTCCTTCAACAAACTTCAGCTTCTGGAATCCGCGCTGCCCGTGGCACATGGTGGAGCGCCGGCGGAGAGAGGATCCCGCTGCAGCTGTTAGGGAGCTAGGCTACATGTGAGGGCGGAGGTGATGCCTTGAGAAGCGCTTGCAACTTGAGTGACCGCTCAATGACATCTGGGAAGCTCTTATATAGGCGGCTGCGTCTGCGCTGCTGCGCTCCAGCTGAGGGAACCACCACGTGCGCCTCTCTGAGCGCTCTGGACACCGGCGACAATAAAGTCTCAACTTGACGCGCACTGACCTCGGCGCCTTCGAGGGGTGATCGTTCGACTGCCCCTTCAGCCAATTATCACTTCATAATGAGGTCTGTCTCTGATTTTTGGCGCCTCTCATAAAGTTCTACTGCGCACATCATTAAATCATCCACTCCTGTAACGTGGCTCACTTTGCTCGTGTAATTTTTGAAGGAAGTAATTTAGTTGGCCAAATCACTTTTGTGTTACTCCGCCGAAGATGCATGAGCAACTTGTATGGTGCAGAATGCTAATATATAGTATTAAACTTGTCAAATATCATCACTTTTAACTAATAAGAACACTTTGTGCTAATCCCTGCATATTTAGATCTATGCTGCTGCTGATAAACGTGCATGTGTACAAATTTAATAACTCAAAAAGAAGGAAAAATAAACATAATTTAAAGCTAAAGAGAGGGATAAAAGAATTCTACCCTGAAAGCAGTTTAGAAACAACTTGACTGTGGTGACGCTGAAGTCCTGTGAGCAGGCTCGTCGCTTTGGACAAAAGCGTCTGCTAAATGAAATTGTAGGCAGCTATAGCATAACGTTAGCTTTTGTATTTTTAACAAGTGCAGTGATGTTTCAAAAACCATAAAAAGTTGTGCTTATTGGTGAAGAGCTTGCTGAACAAAATTCGTAAATCTCATCAATTTTTGCTTGCCACAGCATTAATCCAGCATAATATTCCCACTGGCCTTGGTTGAGGGAACAGTGGTGATTCTAACTTCAGGGTTGGCTGATGAAAATACATCATCCCTGTAGCATCTTATTTTAGTTCTCACAAAACCAACAGTAATGAAAACTAGCCCAAACCACGAAAATACTGGGTACAAGTCTCTAGAGGGTCTTCTCCTAGCAACCATTAATTCAACCTAGACACAAGTGTAATTACCACTAACTATGACCCAGTTCTATGTAAGTGGACAAAGGCTGTAGTACTGTGCATGCTAGCTCGTTGGAATGGCTATGGCACAAAACAGAACGGTACCCCCAAATAAATTAATCGGTTACATCTGTGTTTACCCTGCTATAGCTGCTGAAAAAAGGGCCAATGCATGACATTTTGAGTTCGGGAGATTGTTATGCAAGCATGCATAAAGAGACATGTTCGGTGTTTGATGATGTTCCATCCCTTACACAGATAATCATAGAGATGTTTGTAACACATAGGAAGACAAAATAGATGTGCTCATTTGATTTCTAGCTCCACAGCAGTTACAGTGGTGTGTCATGGTCAACTCTGATAATCAGGTGCAGCAGTAGGCTGGTTATTCATCTCTTGAAGACAGACACTAAAACCAAATAGTACATTATGTGTAATTAGATGCATTTCAGTTTGGGGTCAATTATCATGGACTGATCAATTCCACCCTTTTCTGCAATTATTTGCTTTTCAGTAGAAAACAGTGACTTCTCTGCTGCTCTCCCTTGGCTACTAAATGTGTGGTTTTATCGTTTGAGTTGCACCACCGCCTCCACCACACACACACACACACACACACACACACACACACACACACACACACACACACACACACACACACACACACATCACCAAAAGCACTTGCTCACTAATCACCTAATGAGCTTACAAAGGACACTTTGCCGCAAAGCATTCCTCATTTTGTGTAATATCTTCTAAAACAAGCACATTAGAAATTGGTCATTTATTACATGCAATATTGGTGAGAAACCTCAGTCACATTCCCTGAGCGCCTCCTCTAAGCTCATAAAGCCCATGAACAATGAAAAGGATGAGTAGTTTCCTTGTTTTTAAGACCAAGCGATCTTTTACATGTGTGTTCTAAAGCTGCAGGATGGCTGACTGAGCGGATTTGCTCTGCAGCGAACAGCAACTGCAATGTAGAGCCACAACATAGTCTCAGGAAGGTTTGCAACATGATTTGAATTTTGAAATACTGGGACAGAAGTTATATTCTTATTGTTGGAAATGATGCAGGACAAGAGAATCTCACATACTTGTGAACTTATAATAGGGCAGCAGTTGTGCAGTTTGCATGTTCTCCCTGTTCCTGTGTGGGTTCTCTCTGGGTACTCCAGCTTCCTCCCACAGTCCAAAGACATCAACAGGGGACGAGGCTGATTGATACTCTAAATTGACCGTAGGTGTGGCTGTGAGTGTGAATGGTTGTCTGTCTATATGTGTTGTACCTGCGACTGACTGGCGACACGTCCAGGTGAATCTCGCCTGAAGAAAGCTGGAATAGGCCCAGAATGAGGAGTAGAAGAGCCATGACTTCTGATACACACACAAAGTTTCTCTATCAATAATATAAAAAAATGCGTTAAAATCAATTTGAATTCTCTCTACCCGACAGATAAACATGTTGATCATTACACAGGTTTGTCTTGGGGGGAAGGGGTGTCCAGGTCCTTGCAATAATATCACACTGCAACGTGAGGGGATAGCAGTTGCTGAACAGTCTGGTGTCATTGTGCATTTAAATTGCGGTCTTAAATAGATGTGTGTTTGATGTCTGAATCATGCCCCAGTACCATAAACCCACTGGGTCTCATGACCGACTCAAGCCTTTACAACAAAAAAACAAGAAGTGGCACAAACGCTGCAAACAAATTAATTATTTATTAAAGGCAAACATCAAAATAAAGATCAAATATGCAGCATGTATCAATCAGTAGTGAGTGCATATATGCATTGCTGGAGGAATGACAAAACAGGAGTGGGATTATGGTTTGGTAGAACAACGTTTCTCATCCCCTTTCACACATGAACCGAGGCAGGGTGGCTTACAGTATATACTGGGAGAGACTGGGCCCAGGTGTTGTCAATAACCATGACCACGCCAAACCCATTGAGCACCTGCAAAACAAAGAATAGCTCAGACAGCCCAGTAGCCACAAGCTAACCCCTCCCATAATGACAAGGTCCCAGCTTTCAACACACACAAAAAATACAATCTGCAACCAGCACTCTACCAACCTCAGCACCAGATCCTGATCATACACTGCACGAGGCAGAGGAGAGTTACACAACACAGGTTCATTATATCACAGGTCAGTGAGTCTCCTAAACATTTTTCTATAGGCTGGAGCCTATCCAGCAGCCTTTGGGCAAGAGGCAGGGTTCACCCTGGACGGGTCGCCAGTCAATCGCAGGGCCAACACATAGAGACAGACAACCATTCACAGTCATACTTATGGTCATTTTAGAGTATCAATCAGCCTCATCCCCTCTCGCATGTCTCTAATAATAATGATAATAATAAAATTCATTTAAAGGCACCTTTCTTGGCACTCAAGGTCGTTGTGCAGAGCACATTAGTCCTTGGACTGTGGAAGAAAGCAAGACCCCGTGCCCAAGCTGGGGCTCAAACCCAGAACCTTCTTGCTGTGAGGCGACAGTGCTAACCACTGCACCACCGTGCTGCCACAACACAGTCTTCCATATCACCTAATTCATCATTCATAATGTCTGAGCAGACCATATTTTGGAAGATGCAGAGGGAAATGTTTAAAAAAAGAGTTTGTTTATGTCTCAGCAATTTGTTACACCAACTGACACACTCTGCATTGTATTGCACGCATACAAATGTCATATGAACATATTCACACAAAATGGGTTGAAATTTCCAATCAGAAAAGTGGAAATTGCTGCTTTGGAGTTCAATTGGAACAACAATAAGGAGCATCCCATTCACTTACGACAACAAACGGCGCTCAGGTCAGGATGTCAAGCTCTCAGATCAGCTTCTCTGACGTGCATATTTCTGACAGTTTGAGCACAATCCTTTGATTGTGTAAACCAACTTTTGCATCAGTCTTCTGGGTGTCTGGCGTCAGACCACCTTGCAGGTGAAGAAGCTGCCTGGATGTGGCAGTCCCAGGCTGCCGAGTTACACGTAAACTGAGGTTGTCCGGCTAGTTGAACATTTAACCAGCATTCTTGGCAAAGACGATGCATCCACTTACACTGATTGTAAGACATTTGTGATAACAATTAAAAAGAAACATTTTATGTGCCTTAAAGAAATCTCAGATCCTGTGTTTGTCTGTGTAGTAGTGGGAGCAAAAATGGGAGTAAAATGCATTCGGCCATGGGCTGGAGTCAGCTTTATTCTTTTAGGCTGTCCGTCCATATGTCCAACCTACCCACTCTCATTAACATGATTTTCCCAGAACCAACCTAAGGATTTTTTTTCCCGCAAATTTAGTGTCCACTCAGACTCAAGGATAGGAAGAGGTACTGGGGACCGGTGGCAACTGGCAGTGGTTCAGGGATGTGAGTAGCCAACAAACGAATGCTCACACTGCAGCCACACAGACACAAACAGCCAGCACGGTAACGCCAACTCCCCAGCAAACAGACGTGAGGAGCCAATGAGGTCACGATAACACTGCAGCAACTCAGACATGAAGAGCAC
Source organism: Aulostomus chinensis (assembly GCF_037954235.1). Taxonomy (NCBI): domain Eukaryota; kingdom Metazoa; phylum Chordata; class Actinopteri; order Syngnathiformes; family Aulostomidae; genus Aulostomus; species Aulostomus chinensis. The sequence goes on along the minus strand of NC_141335.1, from coordinate 20,477,066 downwards.
TTCCAAAAAGTCCCGACTCATGGATGAGGGTCACTGTGACAGGCAGACGCTGTGGACGCACAACTGAAATATGGAAAGTGAATTAATAGTTATTGTATCATGCAACAGAAACATGATAGTGATATCAGGTTTCTAGCCCTTTACAAGGACATCACTGCAAAGAGTATATCCATTAAATAAGCAGATAATAAGTCATGATCTTTAAAAATGACTTATAAATGTTATTGAAATAATTTTACATTTGTCCTGCTATTAGATGATGCATATCATTCTGAACAGTTCAGATTTGGTTTCAAAAGAACAACTTGAGTGACCTTTCAGGTTATGGAACCTGTGACACATCAGCATTGTGTTTTCTGTTAAACTTATGAGTTAACGGGTGAAGTTTGCACCTGTACAAACTTTTCTCTCAGTTGTGAATCACCTTCTCACTGTCCCGATCTCGGTCTTTGATCTTGTCTTCTCTAGTGGATGCCAGCTTGTCACACGTCAGTGACCTAAATGAGGATTTATGCCTGCACACTTTGTCCAGACCTCTATATGATTGCTTTTGTTTAGCAACACTCTCACCAAGTTCAGTTTTGTGCTTTGCTCAAGAAGAGTCCAATAAGTTACCCTCCAAACTTTCACGTTTGCCAAAATACTTTGAAGGCTTTTCTTTTCAGATGCCATCATTCACTTTGCAGCAGCTCTGAAACTGAAATGCCCTTGATACAAGGGTTTTGCATGAACACCTGCCTCAAAGTATAAATCAGAATCATTTCAGTGGCGTTATATGGTAACAATATTGAAGGAGTCACACAAATATTTTCAATCTTATTCTGTGGACAGGGAACACAATCCCATTTTATCCCTTCCCTCTATTATGTGTTTACCAGGCTTCCACAAGGGCAGTGACCTGTGGAATTGGCTGGCCTGGCGCTTTCACTGGAGGCTTAGGATTGGATGAGGATACAAACCCATGTGGTAAAGGTTGAGGAGAGCTAGAAACTAAGGGACTCCTGAAATGGACATGTTTGAGCTCTGAAAGAACAATTACTATCAGGATGAGGAGCGGAGGAAACAGGAGAAACAGTGGTTAGTGGTGCATTGACACAGTGGAAATACATGGACATAAAAGAACAGGCAAATGGAATTTTGAAGATGGAAAGTTTGCAGAAGGACGATTGTATTAAGGTTGGTACACTTATTGCTATATATACTCCAATGTTCCTAAACATACAAACGGAATCCTATAACTCATTTGCAAGTCTCAAGTCTTAACCTTAAAGCCCATCGTCAAGTTCCCTTTCACCAAAGGGCCACATCTCACTCCTTTCACCTCCAGTGTGTAAAACTGTTAACAAAAATCAACAACTATATATCCAAAGCTCTCTGTCTGTCTGTCTGTCTGTCTGTCTGTCTCTCTCTGTCTCTCTTGCTCTCTCTGTCTCTCAAAAAGCCAGCTGCCCTGCATGCACGCCTATCCATGCTATCAAAATGCACAAATCAAACAATCTATTTGTCAGATATATGGTAGTCTGTTCTTATTTTGGCTGCTGCGGTAGCAAAAAGTATAGTGTAGATCTGTAGATAAAGGTGCTCTTGCTTGTCTCATGCTGCCACATTGTGCACAACATTTGAGGATCTCCAGCTGCATGTGACAAGGATCCACCGTCTGATATAGCCACTCTGATTGGTTAACAGACTCAAAGCATCATGGGTTTGATATAGCAGAGCTACCACTGCTACAGACATGGAACATTGATTACTAAATTAAAAAGGAATTCAATATAATATTGATTTATTTGTACGAAGACTCAGAGATCACACTGCGCTAGACCACTTGTGACAACAGCACAGCGGTTAGCTTCTGAGATGCTTTACAAAAATGAAAACGGTCAAGTAATTCAAGTCATCATGTCTCAGGTAAACACTTTAACTAATGACAAAGTTGAGCCTTATGTCATCAAACCAGTGACTCCAGTCGACTCAAATCCAAGTCGCACAGACTCGAGTCCCCATCTAAGCCTGAATGTACCCTCCATTGCCAAAGTACACGATTGTAGTATTTATTAATCCCACACACTGAGAAGCCAACAGTAGTCCAGACAGCGCTGAAAAAACTCTGATACTAAGATGGAAAAATACTCACTTATAAGTGGATCTTCTTCGCATTAAACTTTAAAAAAGTCTTAAGAGACTGCCAACATGCACATTTTGCTCTTTTATTACCATTTAATGATTTTGCTTGAAGGGCCTTCACTGCATAGATAAAGCGAATGTGTGAATACATTTGAATTTGTTGTCATTTATGTGTTGATTTTAAAATAAAGATGGACACAGAATATCTAGAAATGACGATCAGAAACTGTATGATCCGTGCAAATTTCGTGCGGCAAACAGGAACTGCTAATGAAGACAATTAAGAAAGGGAGGTTTTTAAAAAAAAAAGTTTCTGTGCAGCAGCATCTCTGTTACACCTGCACTAATTAATCTCTATGATAACAACTGATAAACTGGTTGTCTCAGCCAATCAGCTACAGTCACAATCAGACATAAAAAAAAAATGCTCCTTTGATTGTGAAGGAAGAGTTGTCATTGTAGAAAATTAGCATTCCTTTATATATTTTTGCCATGACTCAAGTAACCATCTTCAAACTGGACAAACTGGAACATCTGGTTACCATGGATAGGGCCACAACAGCTGCTGCTCATTAAAAAGGATGGAGCCTATGGGCTGCTGAAGTGATCTTTGAATAGATGAAGTTGTTCAAAGAGCTGATGTAATGGGCAACGTGCTTTTGCTACACAAAAATTATTCAATTAAAATTCACATTAGCTGAGCATTTCAAAGTACTTCATAAATGTGAACCTTATTATATGACATTGATCTGTGACCAGGGATGGGTACCGATACTTGGTACCATAATGGCAACGCAACGGTGCTGAAGCAAACGGAAGTAAACAGACCGAAAAGTAATGCAGATTTCAGTGCTTCATTTTGGTGCCAGTGAATTTTTAATGACCGCCCCCTTACCTCTATTGCTGTGCCGACGCTACACGTGACATCATGTCAGTTTTTCACCTGCATGGATGGAAGTGACCCTTTAAAACGCCTAAGGCGAAATGGTCTCAAGGTTGGCCATACTTCGCCTCAAAAGATGCAGACGTGGCAACCTGCAACAAGTGTTCAAATGCGATATTGTGAAAGGTAGGTAACATATTGAATTTGATTAAACATCTGACAATGCATCAAATTTTTTTAAAAGCAAAAAATTTACCAAATTATCTGGTGCACTTACACTTACTAGCTCCCGAACAACAGCATTCTTGGAGTGGCGCCGTATGTGAGCTGGAGAATGCACCTTTTCAAGCTCTCCATTTTATAGTAACCCCTGTGTGGAAACTGCTATTCTAGCAGATACTGACATTAGCTGCTCTGTCCAGTTTACACTCCAGCTGTCAAACATATTTTTTTAAAGTTATATTCACCAAAGGGCAGCACGGTGGTGCAGTGGTCAGCACTGTTGCCTCACAGCAAGAAGGTTCTGGGTTTGAGTCCCTGCTTGAGCACGGGATCTTTCTGTGTGGAGTCTGCATGTTCTCCCTGTTCCTGTGTGGGTTCTCTCTGGTACTCCAGCTTCCTCCCACAGTCCAAAGACTTCTAGAGGGAATAAGGCTGATTGATACTCTAAATTGACCGTAGGTGTGACTGTGAGTGTGAATGGTTGTCTGTCTCTATGTGTTGGCCCTGCTATGGACTGGCGACCCGTCCAGGGTGAACCCCACCTCTTGCCCGAAGGCTGCTGGGATAGGATCCACCCCCCATACGACCCTTAACAGGAACATGGTCGAAAATGGATGAATGATAGATGATGGATGGATGGATAATCACCAAAGTCATTCATTAATCCTCATATAAGGCAATATTTCTGTTAAAGTTTAAATGTGAAACAAGCAAAACTTTAGTGAAGGAAAGCTTATGTTCACCAACTTTCTCCTTCTGTTGGCTTTTTTGTCTTCTTTTTAACAGATACTAAACCCCCATTTCTCCTTTTTTTAATCGGCTGTGGCTCTGAGCGGAATCAATGTGAACACAAAACTCAAGTGAAATTTAAAAAAAAAAATGTAATTATGAATTACGAGCCTCATCTCTTATCCTGGTGGGTTCTCTTTATTTAACAGCTGGAGGGTGTTGCTGCAGAGCATAGTAAGAGCAGCAACACCCTCCAGCTCTCAAGCCTTTGTGTTGGTGTGTGTGAGTGTTTGTGATAACATCCTGTGACTTATATAGGTGAGTGTGGACACGTGCTAAGCTGCGGCTGAGATTCCACCACAACGCACAGAACAGTTTGCAGGTTTTTCATTGTGCTGAGGGTTTATAAATATACAGTCAGGCACATTCTATAATGTCTCATCCTGGGATTTCATTTGACATATTACACAGATGCAGAGCTTCATACAAATACACATGTGAGGTATCATGTGTTGAAGTTATTGTTTTATTTATATATTTCTCGCTGACACATTTGGTCTGAGGTTGAATGAAAGATAAGGGATTTTGTTTACTGGGATTTCAAAGTGTGGGGTTATATACAGTATCTGCCAAACAGATCTATAGCAGACTTTTGAGATTTCACAAGTCATAGTTAATCATCCAACATAGACATGAGCAGCACTGTCAGGGTTCATGGTAATAATTACAACCACAGGGAGTTTAGATGTTGCATAATGACCTCTCTTGAACTTAAAAAAAAAATGAGCTTGTGTGAATATAATACCCATATCATCATCTGTGTTGGATTTGAAATTTATTTTGGATTTAGCTTTTGCCTTACACGTCTTGGCTTGCATCCAAAGCTTAATATGACCATCAATCACATTAATTATGCTTACAAATGTGAGGTCGACTACGTTGTGCTCACAGAAGAAGGCAGGAAATAGTGAAGTTTCAAGAAATGGCTTTGACATACTAACATATTATTGCCAGGTGATGTTCATTCAGCTAATCTTGCCTAGAAATTATGTTCCTGATACGAGGTTTTCTGCATTCACAAATATTCATTACCATATGAATGCAAAAACTGTGAATGGTTCCATGTTTACAGCTGGACTGAGAATATGTGGAAAGAGACACAAGGAGTGCATCAGTACAAGCCAAGATTTCTATCGGTGGCTTGTCCTTGTGAGGATAACGAGAAGCGCGTTTTGAAAGATGTCAAGTTTATTCAGATTTTGCAACATCTGTGACGCTCTTTAGGCACTCAGGAATGAAAGACTCTTGTAACAATGCGCTATACATCTTGAAGTACCAGAAGAACGGGATGTGGTGCATGTTTGTTCAGTAAGGAGAAGCTTGATGTGCATGGAGCCTTTATAACCATCAACATTATTTTTTTATGATTTAAATAAAATTTGGTGAAATTCTATAAAATAACTGTGCTGACAACTAAAAATGAACACAGAGGTGGAAAAGTATTGAGAGATGGCATAAGTCATGGCGGGTTTTATTGTTTTGTTGACAGTAAGAAATAGAAATGCTACCACCATGTGTGTATTCCAGATTTGAAGAAATTCTCTCAAGATGTACCTGAAATAACAGTTATGTGAGGTAACATTGACCTTGACCTTTGACAACCAAAATATCTTCTGCTGTATCTTTGAGTTCCAGTGGACATCTGTGCCAATTTAGAGGAAATCCCTCATGGCATTCCTGAGATTAGCGCAGGAATAAGAACAGCAAGGACAAACCTGGAACCAAAAGCCTCCAGCTCACAGCTGTTTAATACAGAAATACAAATATTGATTAATGCCGGTTTTCCCTCATAAAACTAAAGAAATCATCAAACCTATTGTGTCATTTTAAAGCACCTAAAATAGCTCGTTTTCCAGCTGCACTGACACGAAAAGAAAACTATAGAATTGCTTCTTATTACCCAGCTAGAACCCTTTGCTCCCAGAATACAGGGTTAGTTGTGGTCCCAAGAGTCTCTTAAAGTAGAATGGGAGCCAGAAAGTAAGTAGAATGGGAGCCAGAGCCTTCAGCTGTCAGGCTCCCATCCTGTGGACCCGTCTCAGTCCGGGATGCAGACACCCTCTCTATGTTGAAGAGCAGACATAAGACCTTCCTTTTTGAGAAAGCTTATAGTTAGTGCTGCTTATACGAACCCTTAGATATGCTGCTATAGGACTGCCAGGGGATCTCCCATGGTGCACTGGGCTGCTCTCTCCTCTTTGTCCTTTCAGTCTTCCTGAACTCATTTGTTTTACAAACTCGTCTTCTTCTTCTTTTTCTTGAGCGTTTGTGCTTCCCCACTTCCCAGATGCCTGGCTGCTGCTGCTGCTGCTGCTGGAGGAGGCTACAGACCTGAAGAGCCTCAAGCTGCCACCCTTAGTGCCACCTATTCACGTCCCCGTCTGTCCATCATTCTCTCCCCGTTTCTCCCCCTCTTTATCTCTGCCCCCCCCCTATCCTTCTGTGTATCTGTCGTTCGCCATAATCTGTCTCCGTCTCTGCCCCGCTCTCCTGCTCTCTTTCCCCCCAACTGTTTTAAGCAGAAGGCCGTCCCCATTGAGCCTGGGTCTGCTTGACGTTCCTGGCTGTTAAAAGGAAGGTTTTCATCGCCGCTGTTGCAGGATGTGCTTGCTGATGGAGAATTGTTGGGTGTAGATTCATTGAAGGAGTGTGGTACTAGACATGCTCTACTTTTAAAGTGTCATGAGAGAATTTCTGTTGGGATTTGGTGCGAGACAAAAAAAATTGACTTGACTTCTTTTTTCAGATTCAAACGACGATGACGACATTCAAACCTACCTTCAAACAGACTTCGAGAGGGAGAAGCATCTAGTTTGTCAAAAGTAGCGTCACATTTTTTGGAACCCAGAGACACCCCAAGGTGGCCAGCCATCTCCCACGGTGGTCTCATTTGTTCACAAGCATCAAATTGATGGCAAATTGTAGATTTGAGTTGGCACTCCTCTAACAACTCTAAAAAAAGATTTATCTCCAATTTGGGTTTGAAATGGCAAAGAAATGTGAGTCCAGCACCTTTCCTCAAGAGGCAGATTAATCGCGTTTGACAGATGCGACATCTTTGGCATGTGGCTGTCACAAGGAGGTCACACTAATTCATTCTTTGCGAAATTACAATCAGGCTGATCAATAGTCCCCACCAGACACCGTAACTCAGCGAGGTGACCTCTGCCATTCTCACGGCTCTGCGCTTTTCCAAGAATGCAGCTTTGAACCGAGTTTTGAGCAATGACTTATTGAAAGGTCTTGCGTTGATTACTCCCGAGCCTCTGCTGGCTGGCTGGCTCTCTCTCTTTGAACACCGGGGAATTACATTACTCCCTATGACATGAGAACACACTGATTACACACTAATCCCTGAGGCAATGCCTTTAAGCTTACCTATGTTCTTTAGAATCTTTAAGTGCATGAAGTGACACCGTCTGCAGCAGGTGGTAGATGCGCACTGTGGACACTAGAAACCCATGTCTGGGAGTGAGCGTTTGTTAAATCTGTGTTTACCTTAAGAGATGTTTAACTCAACCACAAAATTCAATTACAGGCCCTCAGTTGGAGACAGAATCAAGAGAAAACATTTGTATAATTACAGGTCAGATATTGATTTGTAGATTACCTCTCACTGACTTGAAATGTGCGAGGAATAATCTGATAATCAGCAGCTGTGAGATGAATGGGTCTTTTAAGCTAATGCACATCTGTGACCATCCTCAGTGTGTGTGAGACAGAAAGGTCAGGCATCAAACATCATCTCATTTCAATGGTTCATGTTCAAAGTCATTACTTCTCTTCGACTGCGTAAACCAAACTAAACTTTAAGAACTTCACCGACAGTGTATTTCAAACCAGGAAACTTCTGGTTTGCTTGAAAAAGTGCCAGAAAGAGTCAAACCCCCACTTTTTAAGGATTTATGTATCCTCCTTTCTTCTTCTATCTAAACAGGAAGAATTTTTACCAAAAGAAAAGCCCATCTTAGAGACTGCTACAACACATAACAATACTGTAACAACAAGATTAATGGTGTACATTACAAAGGGAAAATGCTCAAAGCAGGAATAGTAACATGAGTAATGTTTTGGTTACTATGACCTAATACATCACAGAACCAGGATGACTCAGCAGAAAGGTCCCTGAATTTATTCCCACTGTCATCATCTAAGAATGTGTGTATGGATTTGTATTTATGATCCTATATGTGCACTTATCAGGGCCAAAGCTAAAACACACAGGTGTCACGGTCATTGTATTTGGTGAGGTATTGAGGGGGTTTGTCAACATTGTAGAAGTGACCTACAAATAAAAACGTATACATATCGTCTTAAAATTGAATATGTTGAATTGTTGTTTTCCCCTTTCGAAATTAACGCGCTTCCCAGTCTGGGTGATTTGGCAGTTACATGATGCCAGTTGTCAGGAATGAGGTGTTATAAATGTAAGCGTAAGGTTAAATAAAGGGCTGAAGAAAAGTCCGACAGTGCGAATGACAAACATTTCATAGATGAGGCCCAAATTTGGTGAGATACTCCCACAAAACCCTTCAGATCATTAGGGGGCACTGCAGAGCTACATCATTAGGCAGAGCAATAGAGGCGAGGGATCATGTGTGATGTCACTTTCACACCAATACTTTGGTTGTCCTGTGTTGGCCACAGTATTCCTTTATTTCCTTTAAAGTTGTTGTTGTTTTTTTTAAATTTCTATTCGGAATTTCACCAACTCCTCTTACTTTAAACATATTACACATTAAGAGAATTAAAACACGAGCGCGAATTCCAAAGTGACGGACCTGGTGGACAAAATGTCTTAAAAAAAAACGACAGAAAAAAATTATCTTTACATTTACTGTTCACCAAAAAAACAACAAAAAAACAAAACAGTAACTTTATTAGTCACATGAAGTTTGTTTTGTTGTCACTTTGTTGACACATTATGTAACTACTGACTTGTCTGTCAACGTAAAGTTATGTTGTGAATAACGAAAGTGTGTGGTGCTGCCAGAGGATCGTGGTGCATTGTTGTGCATGGTTGCGGCTGTAAAAACAAAAACAAAAAAAAACAAAACATAGAAGAAAAGCCATCCATCAGTGAAATATGAAGCGAGGTCTTGAGAACATTGCTAACAGTTGGACATGGTTATTGCATACTGTCAGGAGATGACAGCAAAGTTCTGGAATATTTGTGAAGACGATGGTGGTGGGGAAAAAACCAATCTTGTGAGTCAAAGATGATTTAAAATGTTTTTACGCATTCTGCTGTGAAACAAAAGGCAAAAAAACTCCAAACACCTCAAGTGAGGATTGTGCAGATTTTGCTGTTTGAATCAATCTTTTCCAATAGGGTACTTGAAAATGCTCATTGATCTCATTAGACAGTATCGATCTGGGAGTTTAGCTAACATCTGATTAAAACAAATCAGTTTGACTATCTGTGTAACGGAGTGTCCTGGTATGCAGTCTTTGAACTAGAAAGTTTTAGCATAGCTGGAAGCAACTTTCTCAGCGACAGAAGATCACCAAAGGAAAATCATTCAAATTAAATTTGCTTTGTACTCCTTAGTGTGTTTCGTCCACCTTTGAATGAACACTGTGCAGGTCTCTGGGATGCAAAGCTGAGATGACCTATGACAACACGACTATATCATTTCTACTCCTCCAGCCTCAGCTAATTTCTTCCCACAAGGGTCTTTTGGAGATCAAACAGCCATGGCCCTGACTCTCTGGCCAGGGAGGGGGAGGCAACAGAATACGGTTTTGCTGACTTGTTTTGATGATGCTCATCCTGGGACCTTTCTTCATATGCCAGTTCGCCAAATGGCATTACACGTCTCTCTCTCCCAGTTTATTTGCCTTCTCTCTTATCAGACACATGAGAGGCCCAGACAACCCCCCACCACCAGCCCCACCACCACCACCCATCAAGAGACAAATGTTAATTGTCAGCGCTTTTTCCAGGAATGTGTAGGTATGGGAAATGGACTGGCATTTATCCCCCCATTCATTTTTTTTGGTCAAGCTAGACAGCTATACCTAAGGGTATGAGCAGCTGGAAACAATCTTATTGTGCCCTTTTTTTTTTAGAGTGTAAATCATCAACTCGGCCACTAAATTTGCTTTTATAAATTTCTTGCATTTCATTTTCATTCTAATCTATTCGATGTCATGTTAACCAACATGATCTGTCCAGGAATGTGGCATAAAAGCAAAGTGGGGTGAAAATCTCATCAAATTACACATGTCTGTTGTAATCAGACCAGCCTTTAGCCCTCACCAGTTATCTAAATCATGTCCCCTGCCTCACTTGCAATCTATATAAATGCTAATTGCGCTTTTGTAATTGTACACAATGCCAGACGCTCCCTGCACATGGTAATAATATTCAGCAGTCTCATGATGCTACGGCAACCTTTGTGATCACACAGATAAATGAATTTAGTGTTAAACTGCTCATTTGTTGTAACCTTTTACTGCTGCGCTGACTGAGATTACAGTGCAATGCTGTTCTTTCGGAGTACTGTGACACTTGTGCGGGCGGGCCTCCACTGGTGTTGCAGTTGCTTGACCTTTCCAAACTACTCTCCAGGGGCATGTCTGTAAATGTCGGATCACTTCTTATTATGAGAAAAAGTTGTTCATGTCTTACCTCCTGTTATCCTACTTTTGCAGAAAACAGGTGCGTGTGTGTGTGCGTGTGTGTGTGCGTGCGTGTGTGTGTGTGTGTGTGTGTGTGTTATCAACTGCTGTGCCTCAGAAAAAACCTACAATGTCATAGATTTGCTGTACGCTGGGGAGTTGAGGAAAGGTTAGAGGTTGATAAAGTTCTCCTTAACAGGTGCAGTTAGACAACATTTTAGAATACATGCTTATCCACTTCAACAAGAGTTAGATGAGGAGAGGGATTCTAAATACTTGGGTTCAAATAAAAACCAGACATTAGCTGGTCCATCTTAGCACGTGTGGCTCTCTGTAAAGGTAATAAAGTCATGTCAGCACACATCAAAGCAGACTGACTGTTTCTAGCCTGTTTATTTATTCCAATTGTTCGGGTTAACCAGGCTTTCCATTCCAAACATACGGTTGACCATCTGATGATAGAACCATGTCAGCATGGTAGCTAAGTGGTTAGCACTGCTAGCTAACAGCAACCAGGTCCCCGTTTTCAGTATGTTGTGCTGCCAGTGCTCCTGACTGAGAGACCAAGGGTAGTGGCAGATAGACCAGGGGTAGTCCCTGAGGATGTTACATGGCTGCTCACCTGTCCACATAAGGTGAGTTCCGTGCAGAGGACAAATTTCGTTTATTTATGTAAAATTACGATAAAACACCAACTTCCCCGCTTTGTTTTGTTTTTTTCAAAAACAACAATCATTTATCTTTGGACAAAGGTTTTCTGGGACCACCTACCACTTATGAATGTGCCCGGCACAGAAGTCCAGTAACAAATCAAAGGTCTAATTCAGATAAGGCTGGTCGTTCTTCTTGGCCAGCTTGACCTGGAGTCACCTGTCCAAGGAACTCTTAAAAAGTTTGGGTTCTCCCATCTGCCATTGGTGCGTATGTGTGTATCTCTCTTTGCATACGAAAAACATAAACATAGAATAACCAATTACTACACAAATACATAGAAATATTAAGATTTGATTCCAGATAGAAGACAAGAGAAAGCTGAGCCACTGCTGCATCCACACACGCTGCCATCTTGAGGTATTACTGCAGTTGATGATAAATCAATCATGTCAGTCATCGTCAGATGTTGTCAAATAGATGTCAGATGTATTTTGTTTATTTTTAATGTATATTTGCATCCATTACAAATGAATCATGTATTGTTTTATGCAACGGTAGGTCAGAGAGGTTTAGGGGGTCATGAGTGATGTCTGACTTGCATGCGTAGAGCCAGGCAGTAATCATGAACTGTGTAATTACAGTGATGTTGCGGCCCAACGTGGCTGTTTGCAGTATCTCGGCGTGGCTAAATGAGCGTGGCCTGAGGTGAAGCTGACTGTGATGGAGCAGCTGGCTGTCTATTGGGACCTTCAGCGAAATCCAGTCTGTATGCCCTTGATGCATGTCTCCGGCCATAGACACTTCCAAGAAAGTCAACCAGACTTTACCCCCCCTCCCCCCCACACCCTCCGTGTGTGTGTGGATTTGTGTATGTGCTATTTCATGCTTCAATTAAAAGAACATGGACGTTAAGCTCGCTGTACAAGCATATGGTGCATCTTGTGCTTTGATGGCCATTTCGAGGTTTTAAAGCGTCTCAAGTCAAACTGTAGAAATGTTTCCTGCATCTGTCACCTTTAAAATCATAAAAACTCTTTTTATGTACAGTGTGTAAATAAGAATAAGAATAATGATTAATCCCACACAGGGGAAATTTAAATAGTTCAGCAGCATTTACAGAGGGCAGAAGAAAGGATGATGTAAATTAAAAGAAAGAAAATATCTATGAAAGAAGAAACAACAAATAAAATCAATAAATATTTACATTTATACTTGACAAGTTACAATTTACAAAAATATTTACATGAAATATGAAAAATAGGAATATGTTATTGCACCAAATACTGGCATAATATTGCTTTCATTGTGATGACAAAGTGAAAAGGTTGATTTGGGTTTGCTGAGGGGGATAAGAATGATAGACATAAGAATATAAGGAATTCAGGGAAAGATGAAAAATTCACTTGCTGTATTATAATGTCCAAAAAATGTCGCTTTTGCCTTCCACAACTACTCCTAGAATACAAGAATTTATTTGATTGGTTTATTTTGGACAGAATGAATTTTTCACATTATTCCATAATAACCCTTTCTTCAAAGTCATATTTATGTTTGTTCAAACCGTACCATGCAGTTGGAGCGTTGTAATTCAGAGGTCACTCAGTTGTCCTTTCCTTTAATGAGGTGTTCTATAAATTTGCAAACACAGATCACGTCAAAAGGGCAACAGGAAGGGTGAGGCAGGCAAAGATGGCGCTCCAAAAACAAGGCCAGTCTCAGCTGTTTGCCCGGAGACTCGAGAAGGCCAGCGAGATGTTGATCTGTCTGCGCTGAGAAAAACCATGTGTGGCTTCAGATGCACAACCCTCCTCCCCTTCATCCCACTGTGGCCACATGGGGACCTTGCAGATATGATGTTGCTCACATGTATTACACAGCATGACCCACTTTATTCAGATTGCATAGCAACAGGTTATTTGCAGGATTTGATTTTTTTAATAAAAACATAAAGTGACAAAACCTTTGAATCTTTTGCAGACGGAGACATCTGCTATTTATTCAACGCATATTATTTATTCATAAACCAGTTTATTGTGAGTTCTTCCAGTCAGGTTTTTTTTTCAATTTCTTTGATATGATCTCATGAAATATGAGTCATAGTAACAAATAAAGCACTTAAAATTGCAAGCAGACACTGCACGACATCCCAAGTGTGTATATATATACATATATATATATATACATATATATATATATATATATATATACACACACAATATATGGGTTAATGTATAGCATTTAAGAGTACCATAAAGGTAGGGAAATTATATTTAAATTGATGTACAGCTTTAAGTTTTATATCTGTGTACTTTTTACAAAACAGCAGTCCAAAATAGAATAACTTGATAGCAAAAGTGGTTCCACAATCCTATTTTTTCAAGACAAAAAAAAAAAAGGAAGATTGATCTACATTCTATTTCCTACTGCAAAACCACGAGACCCAGATCTATCAGCAGTCTAACAGATTGGTGTTACGGGAGAGTGTCCAAGTTAGGAGTCTAAGAGAACAGCTTGAAGGCTGATGAGCCAATCAAGTGGATATCCTCCAAAAAATAAGTCAGGAGCTGCTCTCATGTTGGTGATGAGCTCAGCTGAACTGTAGCTTAATTCCTCCTTGGACACACAGACCACTCTTGGATTCTCTAGACTAACGAAGCAGAATAAACCTATTACTCTGTTGGCCAACATTGGAAAAATACCACATCACTATATTCAATATCACTGATACCCAGAGAGAAATTCCTTAAAAGGAGAATATATTAAAAACAAACAAACAAACAGGGGATTTGTAGATTATGTGAATAAATGAATCATTGTAAACAAGTGAAACTGTTGATGGTGAACATTGTTGGCCAGGAGATACATGAGCAGGAGAGACGTAAACTAGCCGTAGTTCCTTCTGTCCCTTGTCTGTGCACTCAGCAGAGGCTATAACCTGTTCCAGAGAGGAGAACAGGAAGTAAACCAATTTGTTGACACACTCAACGCAGCGCCGCAGCAGACGTAGCTGTATGTTGTTGCATGCATGCACATCTAAATCCACATATGTCCAAACACATGAATATATCAGCAAGACTAAAACTCTACAGAGATAAATAAAAGACTAAAACCGAGATAAACACTCTGTAAATCTTCTTGGAGAACAGTTGTATTGTAAGCTGCAGAGAAGCTGAGGTGCGTGCCCTCCACAGCAATGTATCCTGCAGACCAATTTCTTTTTCTTTTTTTTTTAGGCTACAAAAATTAAATAACTAAAACGAACATGTCCAAGCATCATGGGCACTTCTGTAAAAAGAAGAAATATAATTCTAGCCAACAGAAAGTCTTCTGTTGAATGCCACTGACTCTGTGTGACTGTACCTACACTTTGACTTTGATGCTAACACTAGCACGCTAACATGCTTATTGAGGCACTGCGAAGGCTGAGTATGGGCAAGGACCTCACAATACAATATCATGACAAAGAGGTCAAATATAATGTTATCACAATATATTGGTAATTGAGCTGAAAATTCAACTTGCTTAGTTTTTTTGATTCTAGTCTGCTATGACTGTATGTAAATGACAAAATATTGATAACTCAACAGACAAACTGAGTCAAAACTATTTAATTCAAAATTTCTTTTCCAGTTCACTAGAAAATTATTTGAAAAGTTGCACTGTTACCAAACACGCTTGATATAGCTAACATACATGGGTCATGATGTTATCACAACATGATATCAGTGCTGGCGGCACGGTGGTGCAGTGGTCAGCACTGTCCCCTCACAGCAAGAAGGTTCCTGGTTCAAGCCCCGACTCGAGTACGGGATCTTTCTGTGTGGAGTCTCCATGTTCTCCCTGTTCCTGTGTGGGTTCTCTCTGGTACTCCAGCTTCCTCCCACAGTCCAAAGACATCAAGAGGGGACGAGGCTGATTGATACCCTAAACTGACCGTAGGTATGAATGTGAGTGTGAATGGTTGTCTCTCTATATGTGTTGGCCCTGCGATGGACTGGTGACCTGTCCAGGGTCAGGGTCTGTCCTGTCCCCCCCCCCCCCCCCAGACCCCTAACAGGATAAGCGGGAGCAAATGGATGGATGGAAGGATATACAGGCTTGATTTGATGTGGAAAAATTTGCAATATACTGCAATAGTGATTTTGTAGCATGGCCCCTCTCTGGCGACATTTTTGTCATTCATAATTAACAAGCATAATACCATGTTTCTTATTAATATCAATATCTTCACCATTAATTGATGTGTTTAAAATGGTATCATTCGTGATGGAAGACATTTTCTGCCCCTTGTTACTACGGCTGCTGGGTAACTTATTCAGTTGTCTGCCGAGTCAGGGAGATCTACTAGGAGTTGGAGCAGTTTGTGAAACTCCTTCAACCTGGGTTTGTCTGATGAGTCTAGGCAGTGTTCCTTAAGCAGAGACAAGCCTCATGTGAATTCATGGGGGCAGAGGAGTGTTAGTGACTCTCGCGTTGTGGTGACAGCTCCCCTGGAGTGAATCACTAAATGGGCCGTGAGCAGCAGCACTCGGGTAGAACGCTCACGGGGAAGCTGCTGTGGCCTTTCCACAGCTCCCAACAGAGGGTCACCTGGATGAGAAAATTCAATCTAAATCCAGACATTGTCTTATAGTAAAGCAGAGGTGCTATACCGCTGCATTTCAGTGTCAACCTCAGCTTGCTCTGCCTGGAAAGAAAACCTCAGGGGGGCTGTGAGAAACAGAAAACATAGGGATTAATAGAGGTTCTGCATCAGATACATTTAAGAGCTTTTTACTGCAGACCATCACCTGATCTCTTTCACTGCTGTGCATCTACAGCTACAGTATACAAATATTCACAATGTAATAAGTCAACGTTACAGCCTTGTTTTATCTCTGCAATGCAGAAACATTGGCATTTTTCCACATGTAAAGTGAGTAAAAATCTTGAAGCTGAGACCCCCCAAAAAAATCCCCTACAAGCTATTTTACCACAAGCTATTTGCATCCTGACCCTCAGCTACTGTTCCCTGAGGTGGTTTCAGCAAATGCAAATATGCACACACACACTAACACGGTTAAACAAACAAATCAGAATGAATGCTTCTTTATTTCTACTACATACAAATCTTTTACAGCAGGATGTATCATGTCTTAACAAGTACGGCTAAAATGAGCTCCTCCTAATATTTTTTTTTATACATCTGATTTCTAGGAATCTCAGTTAATCCTGCTGTAAACCCCTAAATCCAAGCACATGAAAATATGGGATAAAACTTCCCAAAAATATTTGAAACACATCAGACCCCCAGGTCCACCCACTCTGTCCTGAAATCAACAGTTAATGCTGCATTGAATTTGACCACATGGGGGCAGCAAAACAAGCTAAAAAAACCTCAACTAATTATATTGCATATTGTAGACACGCTATGTTTACTAAAGTACATGTCTTTGCAAACATTTATTCAGACATCCCGCCAACACAAAACCATGCATCCATCCATCCATTGTTTTATACCGCTTATCCTGTTAAGTATTGCGGGGGGGCTGGAGCCTATTCCAGCTGCCTGCAGGCAAGAGATGGGGTTTAACCTGGACGTGTTGCTAGTCCATTGCAGAGTGCTAACCACTGTACCACCGTGCCGCCTTTTGATGAATATAACCTCAGAAAATATGTATGAAGTGTAAACTGGACGGAACAGCTAATGTCAGCATCTGCTAGTGTGAACATATATAAATATATATATATATATATGAGAGAGAGAGAGAGAGAGACAGAGAGATGTGTGTGTGTGTGTGTCACTGATGAGGGTTTACAGATTAGCCCATAGTCAAGTCCTAAAGTGCCATGAATTGTCAAGTTTTTGCCCGCTCTGTGTGTGTGTGTGTGTGTGTGTGTTCACACTACCAGTCAAAGAACAAAAAGTTGCAAAAAAAATACATAAATACATGATACAACCCTTTCTAACAACCCTTAAAAAAGATATGTCAACACTGTTTTGTGGTTGCATGTGAAGTCCAGCTGTTCCAGACATAAACATTATAAGATATAGGTATGTTTGACCATCATGGTTGCACAAGTGGGAAAAAAAACACAATTAAATTGAAGGTTATCAAATAAAACTGCTGAATGATCAGACAGTAAACAGCTCATTGTCACTTGGAACGTGTCTTGTTCTCCTTTTCCAGTGTGTCAAAGAATATAGCTGATGCTGTTAGCTAAAGATTAGCAGTTAATGCTAGCCCCATCTGCTATACATGCATGCTTGTAGGCAAATGAACTAAGTGATGCTATTTATCTGTTTACATTTCTGATAGAATTAGGTTTTTTAATACATGTACCCAGTAAGTAAAAAAAAATGTAATACCTTTGCAAAGAGCTTACTCTTTTTTTTAAATAATATTTTTGGTGTAAAACTCCTCTTACTGAGTGGCAAGTAATTATTTAAGATATATACAATCAAAATATCATACATACGTAGGAGAATATTAATGTAATATCTGTTATTCAGTGACATGAGTGAGGCTCAAGTGGGCCGAGCACTCTTACAGTCTGATCCTGGAATTGCCCCTGGATAATAACTCAGTGTACCGTTGACAGAAACTAAACTCGGATGAAAGGATATTTCAAAAGACTATAAATACTCCATTGCTGTGGTTCCCAGTATGGAGGAGAAGACCAAACATTCCCCTCTACTGCTGACACACTGCATACCCTCCTCAGCCATACATCACACATCTTGTTGCTGTCCTGCGCTGTATTTGCATTATGTACCAGCAGACCTTGTACAGCTGCGTCCTGTTTTCTCTTCACCATTGCCACCAGGGCATCTGGATTATTCAGTTGTGATCTTGAAAAACTTGGGACTGACACTGAAACATATGGAGGACATCTCTGAGACAATACATGAGAGAGTTCAAGTCGGGGATTCATTATGCTTCCAATCCCTGTGTCTTAGTTACACGTATCTTTATGTTGCTCCGTAGTTGACCTGCGAGGATGAGTAAAGATATTGTCATAACACTGAGTTTACTTCCTCATAATATGCCTCACTGTATATGGCTGCCCCATACTTTTGCAGCATGACTCACAGGCTTATTGTAGTCTTACACAGATAATCTGACACAAAATTAGTTTACTGTTTTTCAATTTTTCCTTAAAGCACAGAGTTTATCTTTAATCTGAGAGGACATATCATGATATTGCTTAAAGAGGCGTGTTCAAAATGGTCTAGATTTGTGTATTCCACACTTAATGCCCCAATTATTGCTTGTAACAAGGTGAGCAAGAAGTGAAAGAGTGTGTTGTATGGATGTAACATGTAATTGTGATGTGTGTAGCCTTCGAGTTGGCAGATCATTTAACTGTGTTGGAAAATCAATATTTTTCAAATGAGGACCCCGTCTTTTAATATTTGTGGTCGTTTGTCCATTAATACACCATTCTATTTTCTTCAACAGTGACTTGAGTGTTTGGTTTTGGTGGGGATAAAAGTGTACTTTTATATGCTTGTCATTTTTGTGACTCCTGGTTGTCAAATAAAGTCAGACCAATATGAGGAGTCATTGCTTATGTTAGCTTAGTGTAAAGACTGTAACCTCTGATAAAAACACAATAATTATGTGTATTAAAAATAATATTTAATTGGCAAACTTTAGAGATTTTTGTTTTGTTTTGAACAGGCTCGTAGTTTCCACCGGCATCCAGTTGTTATGCTAAGTTTAGTAAAAAAAAAAGCTACTGGCTTTAGCTTCATATGCAGCATTTAGCATTCCTTTACAGACAGTGAAATATTTGTCATATGGTTTTGAGGTAAGAGGAAACCACAGTGTCGCACGAACGCAGTAAAAGGACTGAATGGTAAACTAACTGTTTTGTTTTTAAGCTGCTTTTACAGCCTAGTCCTGTATGACCTTTGAATTTTACGGGACACACTCATTTGCTGCCTCAAGCCCCAGGGTTACAGGGTGTGATGGTGACAAAACAACAGGGAGCAAAGCCACTGTTATGGATCAGTTGTCATTGATGTCACACACCCTCCCGTGGTCATTTCAGTGATTACTTAACAAATCCATCGCAGAAATAGATCCAAGGAAATTGATCACAGGGAGGTCTTTATGTATCGTCCTTTTGGGTAACTAGGGCATTGTGTCTGGAAGCAGATGTTGCTGTTGAATTGTTCATCACCAGAAGCCACACAAATACAATTCTCCACTGCAAAACCTGTGCATCATTAAGATGGAGGGTGCAGAAAAGCAGTGGAGGGTAAAGTTTTAGTACGACAGCAAAGTTAAGTAAGGTCAAAGAAAGCCTTTGGTAGG
The DNA here is from genome assembly GCF_037954235.1 of Aulostomus chinensis. NCBI lineage: Eukaryota > Metazoa > Chordata > Actinopteri > Syngnathiformes > Aulostomidae > Aulostomus > Aulostomus chinensis. The sequence goes on along the minus strand of NC_141335.1, from coordinate 20,457,467 downwards.
GTGATGTAGACCATGCGTCCCCCAAATTTTCAGCCCCTCACCCCTAAATTTAAAAGTACTAGAGACATGTGATCCCACTATTCTCAATGGCATACACACAAATGCACTAGTATAATATGACTATGATGAAGTTAATATCCTATTTGTCATATCTTTTTAAATAAATTATATATATATATATACACACACACACAATTGTGGCAAAAATTGGCTATATCTGATCTCTTTATTTCATCTGTGTCACATAACCACCATTTGTCTGTAGACCTGCACTGGCCTCCAAAATCCATCCATTCATCCATTTTCTATACCACTTATCTGTTAAGGTTTGGGGGGGGTGGGGGGGTGGAGCTTATCCCACCTGATACCCTGGACAGGTCGCCAGTTCTGTCACAGGGCCATCAGGAGCAGTTAGGCGTTCAGCGTCTTGCTGAAGGATACTTCAACGTGGTCACCGGAGGAAGTGAAGATCGAACCAGCGACCCTTCAGTTGCTAGACGGCCACTCTACCTTCAAGCCATGCAGCTCCTGACACCAACTTGGAGATTATAAAAATAAAAGCTCCACAACACCAAAGGCAACAGATCTGGATTCATCCCCTAGTGGCTGACTGCAGAATAGGTCATAAATCTCATCTCCTTTCAGTATTAACAGGTGGGACCTGATAGAGCAACATTATGGTTTCATTTTCATTTCTGTTCATCTAAAACTATTTTTGTTGACTGCATTAAGCGCAGACCTTGTGAAAATATAATGTAGATCATACTGTGTACATATATGCATGTGTATATAGTTCTATATAGAAACATTATCCTGCAGCCATAGTTTTACATTTTATGAAATATGTTCAGTTCATCCATCCATCCATCCAGATTCAGATTCCCTTTATTGTCATTGTAACTAGTACAACTAAAGGGTAAGGTGCAGGCTTTCCAGTGCAAACAAGATATCTAAATATAAAAACAATACAAGAGCGATATAAAAACAAAGGGATGAACAATGTGCAGATGTGTTCAGGAGCAGGTTATTATCTCTACACCACACAGTCAGCTGTTGCACCTCATCGGCAGACTCATCACCTCCAGCAATGCAGCCTACTGCCTACAGCCTACTGGTGTTGTCTGCGTACTTGATGAAGGTGTTGCTGGTGTGGATGGGTGTGCAGGCTGAAGTGTAGAGGGTGAAGATCAGGGGGCTCAGCACGCAGCCTTGAGGAGCCGGTGCTTAGTGTGAGAGCTGTGGAGGTGTGGGGGCCAATCCTGACTTTCTGTGGGCGGTCTGATTGGAAGTCTTTGATCCAGCTATATGTGGAGTGAGGAAGCCCGAGGTTCAGCAGTTTCCTCACGAGAACGTGGGTTAGGATAGTGTTGAAAGCATCCATCAATTTTCTTCCGCTTATCCTGATTAAGGGTCGTGGGGGGGGGGGGGGTGGAGCCTATCCCAGCAGCTTTCGTGCGAGAGGCGGGGTTCACCCTGGACAGGTCGCCAATCCATCGCAGGTCCAACACATAGAGACAGACAACCATTCACACTCACAGTCACACCTACGGTCAATTTAGAGTATCCAATTAGCCTCGTCCCCTTTTGATGTCTTTGGACTGTGGGAGGAAGCTGGAGTACCAGAGAGAACCCACACAGGGAGAACATGCAGACTCCACACAGAAAGATTCCATGCCCGAGCTGGGACTCGAACTTGGAAACTTCTTGCTGTGAGTCACAGTGCTAACCTCTGCACCACCGTGTCGCCATTCAGTCTATCCCTTAGTTGAGTTCCAGGTGAGGGCCCAAGCTAAGACGGTAAATGTTCTGTATGTGTGTTCTGTCATGTTGTGAATGCCACTGGCCATGGAACAGTACTCTGTGCAGCTCCACGGGGCTTTCAGAGGGGTCGTGGGAGTATGACCATCCAGCCTACATGTGTTTGTGTCCTTCAGGGTGTGGTACCAAGGGTGCTGTGGGAGTGTAGCATACTAGGGTCATTGCTATGAGCCATCCGGTCTGCACAATATGTAATAGAAGTAAGAGCTTTGTCTGTACTCTCAGCAGGAAGTCAAAAACTTTTCCAGTGTGCTATGCAGTTATGCTCCGCTGGGGCTGTCTCTTGACATCAATTCTGTTTGTGATGTTCAACTACAGGATTCAGAGGGAAGGGGTTTTTCTGGCCTCCGACTGTGACCTCCAGTGAGTCCCGGGGCATTTTGCAGGCAGTTGTGAACTGCGTGGGGTCAGAGTCACCACCTCCAAGTCAGAGGCTGAAATGCTCCGATGGAAAAAGTTGGATTGTTCCCTCTCGGCTGGCAGTGAGTTTCTGCCCCATGAAGTGAGGAAGTTTAAGATTCTGTTGTTCATGAATGAAGGTATGATGAAGTATGAATTTGACAAGCATTTTAATGCTGCAGGGATCTGTTTTGTGGAGAGGAAATTGAGTTAGAAACCAAAGCTCTCAATTTACCACTTGATTTAAACTCCAAATGTTACCTAAATTTTGGATTGAAAGAATGAGACAGCAGCCACAAGCAGCAGAAATTACTTTCCTGTGTACGGTGGCTCAGCTTAGAGATAGAGTGAGCAGCACAGACCGAAGAGAGTAGAACTGCAGTTCAGTTACATCAATATTCCTGGAATGTCCAACTGGTAAGAGGTCCATGGTAATCCCAGAACATGCTGGAGGGATTATTCTGTATGTCTGAACTGGCTTGGCAACACCTTGGGATTCCTCAAGAGGAGTGGACAAGAGGAGTGAGCTGGAGTGTCGTACTAGGGAGAGGAAAACCTGGTTTTCCTTAAGCTTCCTACAGACTGTGAGGTTCTTTATTACAGATTTAGTGAAGCCAGACTATGTGACATGGATCTAAATAATCTTTGGCACATCAATCTGACACATGTACATGTGTGAGTCAAGCCAATATGCATCATCATTCCCCTTTATCCTTCTCCCAGAGTGGTTACAAACAGCGACGCTATTCAAGAAGCGAACATGGAAAAATCGGAACTAAAGAGGATAGTGTTGAGCATTGTAGCTAATGGCACCTACACAGTTGAGACATGAGGAAAACTTGGGGTGCTAATTTTGGAAAGAGATCTTGAGGTAACATTATTGTTAGCACTCCTGTATATGGTTACACTAAGTGTGTAATTTCATGCTGTGTTTGTATCAGACAGTTGGTTGATGTTGGTTGTAGCAGAAGACACCATCTCTCCTAACTCTATCACCCAGGCAAATTTATTTATTTTTCAGAAAGTTTTCGGTCATAAGGTTGCAATAATAGCTGTATATAAACTTCCTTCACAGGTTGGTCTCAGCTCAGAAGCAAAACAATGGAGTATTGATAAACAATAGTAATAGTAATATTGTTTTTTACTCTAGTGTGAAGTCATACCCAGTTCTGACATCCCAGTTCTGAGGTGAAAGGTACAGAGCCCAATCTTCAAATAAAGCTTTCTAAGCACAAAGGGACTTCAGAGAAACATGGTTTTAAACATACATACACATATTTCATTGGAGGTGAAACCTGCTCAAGCTGTGAGGAAGACAGAGGTTTGAAGTTTCTCTTTAAGGGACAGAAATCAGTAAATGCCAGCCGGTTCCTTAATGCATCAATGTTCATTACAATATGGATTTGTCAAACCACCCCTCATTTTTCCTTGAATGAAATTGCAGCCTAACATAAATCATATTTCTGTTTTTGAGGTTCATCGCAATGAAATAAGATTTGAAAATCAACATTATCTACAGTTCTATGAAGAAAACCCATTGTTCTTTGACGTCATTGAGGGACCCCCCCACCCATTTTATTCTCGCACAGGTGTATTCCTAGTGCAGCATGTGTGTAGGGGTGACTCCCAAAGAGAATATCAAGCTGGATCTCTGAATAATATTGCAGTTGAAGGAGCCGCTTCAGTACTTGGTCATGCAGCCTCAGTCATTTACCTCAAAACTAAATGTAAAATAATAGTTTTACTTATGTACCCGAAGATGAAAGGAAGCCTGTGCAGTTACTGTGTGATTTTCTTACAAAATCTAGCCTGAATCCACGAGATCCACGAGAGGCTGTTATTGCTCTGGATGGCCCTGTAGTCAAGGTCTGCATGAACAATACATTGATTTGTTCCATCCTGTGTGTCCTTGGATGTTTACCTGTCTGACATGACAGACATGGTGATAACCTAATTACAGTCCCCATTTATACACAATCCAGCCAATCTGTGGTTTTTCAAAGCCTTTTTAGTCATATTATACAATGAGAAATAAATGATAATGAGAGCGTGGAAAAAAAAGAGCCCCCTTTTGACAGGTCGCCATCATCTATCAGCCTTTATCCTGGACTGCACAGACCACTTTCAGGCCTGATTCTATAATCAGCAATGACATTAGTGTGTGAAAGCTCATCACATTACCGAGGAAAAGAATTAGCACTAATGGCTCTCTTACATAATATTGATTTGTACATTTTATCCATGGCTCTCCTGATACATGTTTACATTGCACCATGACCTTTAGCCACAAAGATATTGGATGTGAATGGAGATGGAAGTATAGTTTGGACTTTTTCTTTTTTCCAATCTCTGTGAGCTAATATGTCTTCATTTGAAGGCTGACATGGATGTGCTTCCCAGGCAGCAGTTTTATACTGTACTGTAAGGTGCTGCGACATGTTGTGATGAATGTAATTAATTACAGCAGCAATGGTAGGCAACCTGCAGCCAGAATTCTCCTCCTTCATCTCCCTCCCTCTGCCTTGACAGCAGTCTGTCCTTCTCCCTCTGATTGTCCCAACCAGTTCATCTCTATTAGGGAGCAAATGAGCTGTCCAACTGGCCGTAGAAGTGCTCAAACACAGAGCAGCCCTCAGTCCTCTGGAGGGGCTTCCATCACCCCAGCATGGGCATCCACCGTCCTCTCACCGAGGCTACTGATCGATCTATAACCTCGACACTAATAGCTTCTTTAAAGAAAAAAATAAGCCTTTGTAAGTCGCTTAAAAGAATTGATTTAAAATTTAGTTCCACAAACTTGCTCATTTGGGATGATTTTGGTAACAGAAATGGACATTGCTCATCAAATATCCCTGTTTTTTCTGTAACTATAAGTTCTGACCTAGAGCAAAAGCCCAGAGAAAAGAGAGTAGTGCCAGGCTTCACTACTCATTTGTCTTAATTCGGATAAACTTCTATCCTTCATCTGTCTTTAATTCTCTCACTTCTTATTTGCCCTGTCATCAATTACAGCAGCAGCCGAAGCAGGTCGGCCAGCTGCCGTCAAGAGCAGACATTAACACCATGTCCCTGACAAATGTAAATATTTGCAGGAAATGTGGAAGAAACCTTAGCGCCGGTCGCTGCTGAGACCTTCGTGGTACATCAGAGGCCGGAGAACCCTAGCAATGCTGACCTTTGGGTGTTGGAGCCATCAATCAGCCTAACCCTGTGGGTGCTCCAGCCCAGGCTGTACCCTTGATATCTGCTTAACTGGAGCCATTACATTAATCTCACTGCTGACACTGAAGAACTTCCTGGGCTCCAAAACAGTAAATAACCAAATTTTGCAATTAAACAAAGACCTTGTATGGTTGCAAGTGTTGCTCTAAGTTAGTGAAACATAAAAATTCATGATCTAAATCAACCAGCCAATGGCATCTACATCAATAAATCTTCATGATGAGCAAGTGTTTTCTTCTCCCAACTGGTTTTGTTTAAACACTGTGACTCACCAAAAGGACACAGACATCATTGCTGGAAATCATTGACAAATGAACTTTCAGAACACTCTAAACTGTGTTTTTTTTTCAAAGCATTAGCATTTTAGGAAAAGGTTGATGTTTCATAATTGACAGACATTCATTTCAGTGCTCAGTGCACCCCAAAAAGCTGCATAAAAACAGCCTGAATTCAGAACAGTGAAGTCTAACTGAAATCGGGATTAATCAGTCCGCCACGTTAACGTTGCTTTTTTTTTCTTAATTGACAAGAGTTTTCAATTATGTGCCCATCAATCCACCAGAACCAACATAAATAAGCTTTACGCCACTGATGCTACTGTTCTTGTTGTACTGGCGGACACCCGCATGTTCAGCGATCTAAGGATACGTTTTGATTAGTCCTTCAAAGTTCGCTCGACCTCCAGGGAATCCCCACAGCAAGTGTTGCTTCTCCTCTCCGGAAACTCCCAGGAACTTTGTGAGGTCGACCATCGGGAGGGCTCAGGGAGCAAGTAAACTGATGTATATCACCCACAATGCATTGCAGGTTTCTGTCATTTCCACTATTAGATCAACAATCAGCTTATTAGAAGCCAAGTGTGAACCAAACAAATGAGGTCAAGTGGAAGAAATCATGTTTGAACAAGCAGTCTTTAAGTAATGAAATGCGGGATAGGGGAGGGATCCCTCTGATGTCCACCACATTCACAACGTTTTTCACTTAAAGGGAAGGGATTTCTGCAGCTAGGGGTCTCTCAAAGCATCACTAAAAAGGTCTAGTTTGATGTGTTGAGGTCATGCGAGCTGTCTTCATTGTGAAGTCACCAGGGCAGACTAGTCTCATGAATTCATGTTACATTTATTCAGGTTATGTTCTATGTTCTATGTTCTATCTGCATGCAACGACAGCCAGTCAGAGAATCCCTCATTCCAGGATCTTAGTCAGCCAAAGCTGCAATGACGTTATGTATGCCCAAGACGAGGTTTGCCATCTGAGACAGCTACTGTACGACATTGCCATCATGCTGATGTTCCGAGGTATTGATGAAAACAAGAAGTCGACGATGCTTTGTAACTCAGAAAATGTGAAAGCAACATTCCTTTCTTTTTTTGTATGAGCAGAAACTGTTATACCGTACATCTTTGAAATAAAATAAAGAAAATTACCTAAACTAGAAGAATATGTTCATTGCTTTAGTAGGTGCAAATCTAAAGTGTGGGGTAGACCTCCCTGGATAGGGGGCTCCAGACAGTTGGGAGGATCAATGAAAGGAGGTGAAAGATTATCACTTTTCAAAAGGACATCATGCAGAACAGCAGACATGAAAATGATTTAGTTTAAGATATAAAGATACAGTTGTTTGGGGGAACTTTTCCGGGGAGGTACTAATATAAGACTCTGAACAGACTGTTTTCATGTATTTTGTTGTTACGGCCACAGCCCTACTTTGCCACCAGCCCTGCAGACAATCAGTTGCAGCGGTTGACTGGCCTCAAATGCCTCCTGATTATCAGACTGTTCCTTTGTGGACTTATATGAAGCATCAGTGACTGGCAACTGGGCTAGGCACACTATTTGAAAAAAAAACTGAAACTGCTCTGTACACCTTAGGGTTTTTTATGTTTATGTTTATGACATACAAGGCCAAGAGGTGTTGCCTCTTGTAGTTTGGTTTTGAGGTCTATTTTCCAGGCTAGTGAAAGTGAAGATTTTATTTTGCTTTCTTTATTTAAAAAAAAAAAAGAAGCTCCAGTTTAAAGTCCTCCTTTTTTTCTGTTCATCTGTTGGTTTGAACAACATCGGCCAACCCCTTTTCCTTTATATATATAGATAGATATATGTAGACAGACAACCATTCACACTCACAGTCACACCTACGGTCAATTTAGAGTGTCAATCAGCCTCGTCCCCTCTTGATGTCTTTGGACTGTGGGAGGAAGCTGGAGTACCAGAGAGAACCCACACAGGAACAGGGAGAACATGCAGACTCACCACAGAAAGATCCTGTGATGGAGCCGGGGCTCAAACCCAGAACCTTCTTGCCGTGAGGCGACAGTGCTGACCACTGCACCACCGTGCTGCCCTGTTCTCAAACTAAATTGATCAAATTCAGATGGATGAATGAATCATTTAACAGGGGTTGCATGATGCTCAGGACAACTTATCCACCATTTTACAACCAAAACTATAGCGGAGGAATAGGCCACAGCTAGGAGGACTACCTTTGGTTAGCTTCCCCCAACATTAAAGTGGATAAATAATGCAACCAGGCGGTTCTGGAGTCCTACCAGATGACGTTACGAATGTCAGGAGTTATTTCACAGGGTTGTATAACACAACACAATTTATCAGCCAAAACAATAATAAGAACGTAATCTATGACATCATTTTCCACAAAAAAACTTTGAATTGACAAAAATGTTTTCTGAATGCTAAAAATGTATAAAGAAACTCAGGAAACATAGAGGAAAGCAGCCAGATAGTCATGTACTCTGCTATTTCTATAATTTGTGATTAAAACCTCTGGTTGGTTTCCCCAGTGGAAGAATGGGAAGCTGACTTAAAAATGAATTAATAAATGACACATGGACAAAAAGAGGCCAACACGAAAGACAGCAAACCACACTAAAATACAAATTCCACTCATGACACAACAGCAAATAGGAGGGAGAAGAGGGGGGGGGGGGGGGGGGGGGAGTCTGACTGGATAAGAGCCACAAAGACTGGGCCTTGGCTGATGAGGGCCAATTAATTAATGAGTAACATGAGCACACAAAAAGGCAGGAAAACAGGAAAAAAAGGAAGTGAGGCTAACAGACACGTGACAGAAGTAGTTTTTCAAAATAAAACAGGGACTGACTACAACAGAAACACTGTGAACTGTGATCGGTGGGCTACACAGACCCCAAAGGGATAAACAATGAGCCAAAGATAAACACAAGAGTGAAAAACTAAAGCCCAAACAAGAAACCACATCGTTATCAGGGTGCAAACTTAAAATCAGATGTCTTCTTCTTGCAGATTAAAGAAACTCATGATGGAATTTTCTCCAGCATTTAATGGTCACATGGTTGACTATTTCCATGATCCCCACATGATTCCATCTCCGTGCTGATGACTTGCAGTTGCGAGAATACACCAGACTGAAGACAGCGTGTTATCTCAGCACCTCAAGGTGGCTGCCTTTCCCTTCATCTCACAGGGGAATTGAATCAAACACACATCTGTAAGGTCAGCCGCCCTATTTGCATTAGTAACGTGAAGTTCAGCCTGCAGCTAATTCAGTGTTAATAAGACATGATGAATCTGAAAGCTCTTTCCTATCAGACAAAAATGGTTTGCTGGATAGACAAGCAAGTTACATTTATGTGTCGTGGTTTGTGTCTCTCGTGTTTGATAAAGAGGCCCAGAAACTTGTTAGACCAGCATTCACGGGGGTATCCATGGGAAATCTCAGGGGATGATATCCATAATCCTGAAGTATCAGTGAAGGTATGGTTTTCTCCTCTTCAGCCCTGCGTGGACCCAACAAATCTGCTGCCTGAGAGCTTGGCCAAAAACAATGTTTTTCTAGCTCCGCCTCCCAGCACTCCATCCAGTCCCCACTGTTATTGCTCCCTGATCTGTCCGGTAATGCAGCTTTCTCTGCGTTTGTAAAATAATAAAAAGAGTTACGCGACTTGGCATGAAGCAACTTGAAGTGTGTCTCTAGGGAATTAATGCTCTCCATTCAGAATATTCACGAAAATACAGATGGTAAACAAAACGTGAGTCAAAATCAGCTCTTGCATTCTACTATATTCATATTAGCAGTGGTTGGGTTAAAAAAATGAGCAACAGTACAGTACTTGAGTGTCTTGGTGAAATTTGACTTAAAAGCAAATTAAAGTTGCTTGCTCAAATTAAAAGTTAAAGTACAGTCTGTCTTCTTTTTAATATCCACACACTGATGTATTGTTTTTAACGGTGAATCTACAGGACCATGACGCTCCCTCTAGAATTCTTGAATGCATAGATGTAAGTTGTTTTCTTTTGTGGTAAACACAGTAAACGTTTAAAATAACATGCATTATTTTTCACTTCCGTTATTTCAAACACTGATTTGAGATCTGACCATGGGGTTGCTCTTTCTCTCAATCAGCGTGATTGTCTTCCAACACCGTCATCACCACCAGTCCTCGTTGTGTGTTTGCTGTTAAATCAAACCCAACTGAGGGTTTTTTTCTGTGATTGTGTTTTTTCCTCCCATGAGGAACACATCTAGGGTCTATGGACATTTAAAAGAGAATAACAACAAAATCAACAGCTGACTTCAAAGCTTAATGTTTATAGTTTGTTGGAGTGACAGTCATAGGTTTCCAAAGAAACAAACACTCAAGTAAAATATAGACACTCCCAAAATTATACTTTGTAACGTTTCATCACTGGATATCAAATTTTTGACCAACAACCCCTTAAGATAAGTGACTATGGACTGTGTTTGGTTCAAATTCTCTTGACAGACATGTTTGCAGTACATAGACGTGTTGTATCTGACTTTCCGCTCTTCCAAGGGTTCTCAAAGTCTGAGATGCTGGGCCTCCCCTCAGCCAAAGCTCGGAATAAGATGCCCGCCCACTTCTCCTTCCTGTCACCATGTTCCTGTAGCCTATGCCTGTTTGATAGACACCTACACTCAAGTTTCCAAAATATCACAATAAACTACCGAATCTCTCAATGATATCTTAAACAAACCATATACCCTCAGACTGCTGTACAAACCGAAGGGGCAAGGGGCTGCTGAAGGTTCTCAGCTTTCTTCTTGATCTACGCTGCCATCTAGTGGTGTTTCAAAGGATTTTCTCAAGTCAGTGTGGTTTGACATCTCAAAGCAGACATCCTGAACACACCTATAAAAAACTACGTTAAGTTTCATATTTTTTATTTATATGAAGTGTATTTGGGTATTTAGAAGTGAGCTGCATTATTATTATTATTATTATTATTATTACAGTTATTGACAGGATATACATCGAGGGGCCACTTTATTAAGTACACCTGTACATCCAGTAGATCAGCACTGCCATGAATTCAGTTACAACAACGCGTCTGTCTCAGTTTTTATTGAAACTGCCAGTGTCACTGTTCCTCCAGCACGCCAAAAACACACTCATTAGGTTCAGAGGAGACTCTTAATTGTCGGTAGTTGTAAAAGTGAGTGCCAAATGTCTTTGAGTTGTTGTCTGGCTCTATTTGTGGCCCTGCGATGGACCCCGAAAAAGGATAAGCATTTGGCGATTGGTTGGAGGGATGTTATTGAGGTTATAGAGAGTGGTTGTGGTTGTATTAATGTGCAGCGTATTGAGAGTTCTTTCTATTACTCTGCTCTTCTCATGTATGTAAATGAGATGTCCATAAAATTACAAACACCTCTCAACATATTCAGCATACTGCAGTCCACTTCAACACCGCTACAAGCTAAAATGAGCTGTGCGGACACAGCTTATTTGATATAAGTAGAATCAGGTGTTGCTTTTGCTTGGTTGGAATGAAAACCTGCAGCCACACCGGCCCTTACTGGACCAGTTTGGACACCCCTGTTTTACGGGGTCAATTTAATTGTACAGCATCTGAAACGCGCAAATGTATGCTGCAAACATGAGAAATGAAAACTTCACACAAAAAGCAAAACTATAGTATACAGTGATAGAAGCTTCAGGGGGAAATGTGACTCGACACTCCATTATTTTTGCATTTCCAATCAAGCGTTGCAGTACTGAGAACAACCATTTCAGCTCCACCTGTTCTCACCTTCTGAGCAATGAAAAGCCTGAATATCTCTGGGAATGATGACGAAACAGGTTTGCTATGATGTCATGAAGTAAAGAAAAAAAATCTGTATGTCTGATGATCACTCATAAAATGCTGGGAAACATTCTGGTAAAGAAACTCCATCCAGGAAACATCTGAAAATCAATAAAATCATATTAGAAGATGTGTTCATTTATCCTTTTTGCATTTAAATGGATGTGATACGACCTCCCAATACTCACATAACTTCAAGGATTGTTTCGACATCTACATATAACAGAATATTGGAAAAAAAAAAAATCCTGTTTCCAAAAGCATAAAGACTAGTCAATGTATTTATCAATTACCTCAAGGCTGGACTTGTGTAATTCCTTATTGTCCGTCCATACTGACAAGAACGAAGAAATAATCTTGTGTTTTCCATGTTTCTCTGCTCTTGCTCCTTTAAAACAAGACCGAATATAAAAAAAAAACCTCCTTCACAGTCTCCCCTTTTTTACACAACACACAAAGTTGTTCTTGTTGTTATGAATACATATTTGAATGTACTGTACATTTCTATATACAACTTTCCCGCTCTGTTTTCTCTCCCTCTCCCCCCCCCCCCTCTCTCACTGCCAGCTGGTCGAGGCAGATGGCCGCCAACTTTGAGTTTCCAGTTTCTTCCTTATTAAAGGATGGTTTCCTTATCACTGCCACCAAATGCTTGATCAGTAAATAATATTTCAATGGTAGAGATTTGTAAAGAAGAAGCTGTTAAAGAATATTTGAATTGCCTGCATTGATATTAAAGGCTGACTCCATGAACATCAGTTGTGTTTTGTGGCGTTTCCTATGGCCTTCAATCAATTGAGAGACTAAAATGAAACACGTAAGGAATTTAAAGTCAACAATGAACATTTTAGCTTTGCAACTGACTGCAGATTGCAGAACATTATTGTTACATTACAATACCTCCAAAAAAGTCAATGCTTTTAAACATTTATTTGATTTGCACCAAAATATGCAGCGTGTTTTTAAGTGTTACTCAGAAGTTGAGTGGGCAAGTTAATTTCCTGATGCTTCAGAAAGCAACAGAAGGCGGTGGTTTGATTTCTCTCTATGATTCGAGGAAAATATCTCAAATGTAAATGAATAAACTATAGCATAACTATTTTGGTGTTTTGAAAAGACAAACGTAAAATGAAGTAGAGTTTTGGTTGTGGATTCAGGAGTAAGTTGTAAATTAGACAGGGAAATCAAAGAAGAAGTATCTGAAATTCTAAAGGAATAAACACCACCATGGGTCGCAATTCTTTCACTCTGCAAAGAAAATAAGTCTTATTTTAATTTTCCTTACTTTTTTTTTCATTTAATAATCTGCATCCGGCACGTGAACGCTACAGTTATATATTTTTTTGTTTTAATTAAAAAACTATTTTCATTCATAATCAGAAGCCTTTTCGAGGCGTCAGCGCAGGGTAGACGCGGGCGTAATTAATAACATTAATTATGGCCTTGATCCATTTAGTTGGGCCAGCTCTCCAGTAGGTGCTTGCTGGCTCACCGGCAAGGCCAGACACACCACAGAGATCGGGGCCTTAATTAATGTTATTAATTACACCTGTGCTTGTGACGGGGGGACTGATAGACAGCGAGGTGTGTGTGTGTGTGTGTGTGTGTGTGTGTGTGTGGGAGGGGGGGGGGGTGTGTGGTTGTCAACTTCCGCTTGTGTGCTTGTCTGATCAATGTTTTTTTTGTTCAGGAACGAACCTCACGGCAAAGCCTGCATGGTAACAGGTGAATCTTCGCCGCTGGGTGGCGCTACCGACCAAACGATGTAGGGTTTGGGTTCGCTTGTGTCCCGATTGATTTTAAATGATATTCAACACTGAAAACAGTTGCAGTATTTTATGACTTTGAAAAAAAAAAAAACTAGCACAGTGATTCAATATTTGCACTCGCAAAAGCACAATGGAGAATTGTCAAAATGTTGTTTTATTTTGTGCATAAACGGGACTTCATTTCTATCGTGTTTCTATTCACATGACGTTTCTAATGAGTTGTTGCAGAGGACAGAGGGAAGCAGCTGAACTCTTCACAAGCGTCTTTTTGTCCAAACATCTGCTTATCTCCGCTGTCAATTCCCTTCTGTGTCCGAATTACACCAGAGATAAGATTATCTTTGCAACTCTTCATTAACCTATTTAATTCAAAAGTTAGACAAAGGCCTCTGGCGCAGCCCCATTATTACATGTGATATTTATCTAGTAATGAACATTGAGCAACAGGTTTACGTCTCCTTCAGTGTTTTTGAATCATTTTTCTCTGTAATTTATTTGCATATTCATCAATGAATTTGTCTCATAATTAAATTTATATTCAGTTTGCAATTAATTCGCCAGGTGTCTTTTTTTTTTTTTTTAGTGAAGACATTCCATATTATTTTACTTTAAAAAAAAAGAATTGGTTTAGCGAGCACCACGTCAATTTCTTTTACAAATTTGGCTTTAAAAGCTGAAATTTAGAATTTAGGGGGGAAAAAAATCGAATCGTTCGTGATGTTAAATAGTGATTATGGTTTTAGGGTGACGGGCTGTTTGGCAGCGTTGCTTTTGGCTGCAGATGAACTAGAGAAAGTGCCAATCTTTCAGTCATTGATCTCACACTGGGACGGCAACTAACTGCTTTATTCAACCCCCAAAAAACGGGGAGATTGCTGCTGAGACGATTGATGTGTTTCTTTCAAGCATTATTCTATAGTGATTATTAAAAAAAAAAACCAAGACGTATAGGCCTGTAATCAGGGAAAAATATTCGCATATAAATTAGAGCATTTGCAGGCTTGGTAAACATGTGTACCGTTTCCCTTCATCTTGAAGAAATACAGTCAAAATTGTGAATCACCTCGCGTTTAGAACCTTTTAAAAACCACCATCTTTCCCCGGTTGGAAAGCAAGGTGCATTTGCTGAAGCCTTTCAAATGCTATAACGTGGCAATATTTCACTCTTACAACCTTCTCACATCTCCATAAAATATTACAGCACTCAGAGTGATGACTGGAGCCCGGCGCCTTCTCTCTCATACACACACACTTACACACACTCTCTCACAGGGTAACAACGCCGTTTGTCTCCAAAACACAGATTATCTCACTCATATAAATGCGAACTCTGTCCTGTAAAGAGTTGAGACTGTGTAATGATCCGGTGCATTTAAGGCCCACAGTTAAAAACAATCATTTAAATAGGTCCATACAGCTTAAGAAAGCATGAAATAATAAAGAATTATTTATTATTTTACGATTGCGGATTAGTATAAGTAGGTTTCTTTTTCCCCTGGGTGAAAAAAAAAAGTTTTTCCTCACCTAATCAATTCAAAATATCGTGCAAACGAAATAATAAAACATGACGACTTCCAAAAAAAAGTAATAAATTACACAAAACATTGCTTTAACATGTAAAATGAGACAATTAGTGTTCAATGTATTCATTTTCTTTAAAATGAACAATCATTCAAATCTAATTAATCAAATTTCCCTAAAAATCGTGGTCATCCCTCCTCGCATCCTTAGACCCTCGGATCTTCTTTAATATACTCACATTGTGCTGAGTAGCAGTTTTTAATGTAAATGTATATTCTTTGTCCTGTGTGGAAACAATGATTTCCACCGTGTGAGACGCGTCATTAACACTGCCGCGAAGGCTCTTAATAGACTGCGGCTGGTGTTGCGTTTAGGTCGCCTCAGAATCCGTATATCCAGTGTCTGTGGGAAGTTTTGAAAACATTAAATAGTTTTACTTCCGAACACAGTGAATAAACTGTTTGGATATTTGTTTAAACTACTCAGTTTCGTGAAATGGGGGACCTATGCTGCTACTGATCTCGAAAGTAAAGAAATGAGCTTCCTACGATGGTGCGATATTGAACCAAATATAGTCCTAGAAAAACCTCGCTCTAATTGACCCTAATTATAATACACGCTTGGTTAGCCAACTTTTTTTGGGTGTTGTCCCGCTCTGAAACACTCTAATCACCTGAAATGAATCCACTCAGCTGGGTCATGTGCAGCGCTAATGGAAGCTCCTATTTTCGATAGCACTTGAAGGTAGCACCAGCCCGGCAGAGACGCACGTGTGCAGCAGCGGAGTTTCCGTCTCGTCCAATCAGAGCGCCGTCTCACTCAACCCCCCCGTCCAATGGGAATAGCGCGCGTGCAGGTGGCTGCTCTGTTATCAGCTGCTCCCGCATCAGTCCCAACAGAGCGCGAGTCCAATTGATGGAAAGACAAGCCAATCTTAATGGTTCCCATCAAAGCCGCTGAAAACATCATCAGAGCGGACGACTTCCTGTTCCTGCGGCGGACGCATGCAGCCTTCTCCCGGCGGAAGAACCGCAACTTAAACAAACACGGAGAGACGTTCCGGGGGGTTTGACGAGCTCCTCGCTTCCCAAGAGAGAAGAACTTTGGGGTTCCCACAAGTTTTTTTTTTTTTTTTTAATTTTCTTCTTCTTTATTCCGGATACTTTGGGAGACGGCGTCAGAGGCGGTGTGGCTCCACAACAACACTCCGCGCCGTTAATTATTATTTTAATTTGATTTCTCCGTTTTTATCCAAGCGAGTTTGGTGGTTCATGTTCACAAATGTTAGCTGTCGGGCAGATGGAGGCTAACCGGCAGAGTGCTTTCGTCCTGGGCAGCACCCCGCTGGCGGCGTTGCACAACATGACCGAGATGAAGACGTCTCTCTTCCCGTACGCGCTGCAGCAGAGCCCGGCGGGTTTCAAAGCGCCGTCGCTCTCCAGCCTCAACTCGCAGCTATCCGGGGCGACCCCGCACGGAATAAGCGACATCTTGGGGAGACCCATCACCACGGCCGGCCAGCTGCTCTCCGGCTTTCCCAGGATAAACGGCCTGGCAACCACCGCGGCCGCAGCAGCAGCAGCGGGGATGTACTTCACCCCAGCGGTGTCGCGCTACCCGAAGCCCCTGGCTGAGCTGCCGGGGAGGGCGCCCATCTTCTGGCCCGGGGTGATGCAGGGCTCTCCCTGGAGGGACCCGCGAGTCCCATGTCCCGGTGAGTTCTAGTTTTCTGCTGGTTCACAAGAGTTCTGGATAGTTTAAATGAAGACGTGGAAGATCTACTCGGCATTTGTGAAGCTAGATTTTATATTTTTGATCTCTTTCGGCCCACGCAGTACGTCTGAACACGACTGCAGCTGTACGAGAAGAATAAAATCAGAATTAAGCAAATAAAACCATCCTTCAAGAGATTTTAGCATCACTGACATTTTACCTCCAAATAGTGCAACTTTACATTTTAGTGTGGGACTCTGCAACACTTGTTACACAATAATACAAAGAACCTACTTCAGACTCCTTTTTAGAATTTTAGGAATATTTAAACGTTTGCATTTATTTGAATATGTTTTTATATATTGCAGTCCACTTCACAATAACCAAACGTGTGTATCTTTTTCTAGCTCAGACTAATTTAATGGTGGATAAGGACGGCAAGAAGAAACACTCCAGACCGACTTTTTCAGGACAGCAGATTTTTGCACTGGAAAAGACATTCGAGCAGACCAAGTACCTGGCCGGGCCCGAGAGAGCCCGCCTGGCCTACTCGTTAGGAATGACCGAGAGCCAAGTCAAGGTACAACCCTGATGAAATACAAGTGCTCTTACTACTGAATAATTACAACCTGTTAACACTGCACTCCGAACTTCTCTAGTTATTCAAATAGAGTAGTTTTGTTTTGTTTTAAATTGTAATTATTGGACCTGTTGAACATGTGCGCGTCTCACTTGTCCCTCAACAGGTTTGGTTCCAGAACAGAAGGACCAAATGGCGCAAGAGGCACGCGGCGGAGATGGCCTCGGCCAAGAAGAAGCACGACTCTGAGACGGAGAAGATGAAGGAGAGCTCGGACAACGAGGACGACGACGAGTACAACAAACCACTGGACCCGAACTCTGACGACGAGAAAATCACGAGACTGTTGAAGAAGCACAAGGCCACCAACCTGGCGCTGGTCAGCCCCTGCAGCAACAGCTCGGACACCTTGTGATGGGCACCCACAGCTGGGTGGTGGGACAGTCGAGGAGGAGGAAAGGGGGGCCTCCGTCAAAAACTTGTGTTCTGAGCCCCCTCCTTTTTTTTCTTTTTCTTTTTTTTTGGCTACCTGACATTGTCAACGTGCGTGAGCGCATTTTGTGCAGACATGAACAGAAGTGGCGCAGTCAGCGTGGTGGGGGGGTGCACTTGGCTTCATCCAAATCACGGACGCTGTGGATGGATATGAGCTGTGACGCCACCGGACCTCTGCCAGATAGACCCTCCTCGCTCACACACACACACACACACACACACACACACACACACACACACACACACACACACAAGGACAGGAGCGTGTTGTCTGGAGTTTAAAAGTGCAAACTAAATATTATCTACTACAATCTGGATCAGTGTTGGATTTTTACATCTCTCCCTAAAATGACCTGAAAGCTGGGAGGCCTCCAAGTAATTCCTGACTGAAAGTTTGGTTCCACTTGCTAGTAAAGTGCTTTAGTGACACCACTTTTTGCTTTTTGGGGCAGCTTGAATTATTCAGTAAAAACAATTGCAACCACTCGTTTCCAAGAGGTGGAAGGTTATTTTATTCTGATATTTAATTTCAATTTTATTTCATCAGTATCTCCAACACTGATCCGGATTGAGGCGCATGTTTAATATGGCAGGTGTAAACGGGGTCTGTGATGCTTTTAAAGCTCAGTTTAACCAGGGTATCCACTGTCCTAAAAGGCGAGAGAGAAAGAGAGGAGAGATGAACATGTGGGGGTGGGGTGGGTTGGGGGGGTGAACATGGACGCGTGATTGTATTGTGTACATATATATAATTTTTGTACTGAATAGTAAGTTATGTTGTTTCCGCCAAACCACGCAGCCCTGACGCGCTTATTCCCCGCAAATGTACCTGCTGCTGCTGCTTCCTTTTTACACGCCCAAGCCGGCACACACACACACACACACGCGCACACACACACACACACACACACACACCCATACACATGTAAAGGTGATGTAAATATTCTGTGTAAAAAAAAAAAAGGAAAAAAAAAGAAAAGAAATGCCATGACAGTACACACTTTCCTTGGTTTTATTTTGGAGGATTTTTTTTTCTGTTTTTACCTCAGCAAACATCCGGATAGAAAACTGGAGCATCTTTTCTTTTGGTTTGAAAGAGTATTATTGTTTCCGGGAAGATTAGAGAAAGAAGAAGAAGAAAAAAAAAACACTTTGTATTATGAATAAATTATTTAACAAGCATTTTTTTTGTTTTATTATGAGTTTTGTCTTAATGTATTGGCTTAATATAAATTAAAGGTAAATTCATGACTATCAGTTACTGAACCTCATCATTGGTAGTGTGACGCAGTTGTGACGTGGAAGATTTAATGATAGAAGCTGATGGAAAGTAAGGAGCTGTAATAAGAATAATAATCATAATGATAGTTTAATAATGTCACTGATTTAATTTGCGTATTTTTCATGAAACAGCCATTATTTATTAAAAAAAAGCAGTGACATTCTTGATTCAGTTTTTTGTCTTCATGTTTTTATTTTCAAATAATTAAATAACATCAAGTTTCTATGCAATATTATTACAAATTATCAAATGTGGAATGTATGAATAATATAAAACAGGTGTTTTTTTTAGTGAAATCTCTGAAATTAAATGACATTTTATTTAAGCTATGTTTGATATTTCAAGCCAATTGAATCTAACTCCATAGAAGCAGCCACGCTGCCCAGCAAGCCGACATCTAGTGGGATTGATTCAAGAAAACTATTGATTATAGGTTTCTAATGTCGCGACTGTTGTGTGCAAATCATTTATGGTTTTCTATTCCGATCAAAACCCAGACTACAGCGCGCCCCCTCTGTCTCTCCCCGGTACTGCAGTTGTCTCAGCTGTGGGAGCTTTTTTTTATTCATTTATTTATTTATTTGGGCGTCTGCTCTTGAGTCAGTCGATGAGGAAAACCAGCGATCATCAACTGATTTAGGAGTGTGTGATGAGTGTGTGAAGTGAGCAGACGAGTGGGGGAAAAAGAATATCCGAGTTAAAATGTTGCTATTAATTACGTTTTACAGCGTCCCTCTGATGTAAAAATAATTTAAATAACAAAAATGGGCAAAGATGAAAGCTCAAATATACAAATGCAGAGAGCTGAAAATGATGAGTCCGTTATCTTTTGTTTTTTTAATTTGAATTTAAACATTAAATCATTAAAACCCCCAAATGAAGGACGATGTTTAGGAGGAAAGACGTTCCTCATCCCTCCAGGAGACACTTGTGGCCTCCGGAGCCCCGACACTCATGTCAAGTTTCATCTCCGATTTTTGTTTTTTTAATGATTTACAGCGACTTTTTTTTTAAATACATTTTTATTTGAAAAGCTTTGAAACTATTTAGTATTTCAGTTTTGTATTGTGCGAAAGATTTGAACTCTATCAATACAAGATAAAGGGGACCTAGATATTCACCCTTAGCCTTTACATCGTTATACAACCATATATTCTTACATTGGACTTTAAAAAAATATATTAGGCATCATTTCTTTTATGCGGAAAAGTAGATTATCCTTCTTTTTAATATTCTGCAGGGCAATGAGAGGATATTTCTCCTTTTAATCCAAACAAATTCGACTTTTTCGGCTTTACTCGTGTGAAACTGGTGGTCCACGAGAGTTAAGAAAATAATCTCCTTAAGTGTGCACTTGTTTTTTTTTTTTTTTTGAAGTACTTAAAGCGATGTAAAGAAGTAAGAGTGTAAAAGAGGACAGCAGGCAGCTCCTGAGCTCTAACGGTTTTTATTGCTTGAGAACTGCATCATCATCGTCATCCTCATCCTCGTCGTCACCTATAGAGGAGGCCAGGCCGGCCACAGGGGCTGGAATCAAATCTCTATCTGCTTTTATAAGATGGAGTGAAGGAAAACTGCGGCTTATACTCCTACAGTAAACTCACAACGACCAGCAGGAACAAAAACAAGCAGGGATTCTTCTTTTCTCTCTTCTTTTTTTTAACGTTTTCGTTTTTTTTTTTTCTCTCCCTACAAACCGAATCACACAAGACAACATAAAGTCTGCTGCAGGCACCGAAAAGAAAAAAAAAATCATTTACACTTGCAGTGATTTTAGATGAACAAGAACATCACCGAGGATCAATCTGTAGTGTATAATAAATCGATAAAATAAACCACCGCCTTTTTTTAAATGCTCAAATTATCCGCGATGAAGGCTGCTGATAGGCTACATAGAAAAATAAAAGCAAATCCTCCTGGTCTTTATAACAGCATTTAGAATTTCCACATATATATCATAACTCTTACACTCTTCATGTCTGTGTCAGATACTTGGCACCAGTAACAAAAACAGACCAAAAAAACAAAAACAAAAAAAAAACCAAAAACAAAAAAACAAAAATGAAACAAAACAAAAAAAAAAAAACCCCAAACAAACAAAAAAGTTTACATTTTTAAGGATACCCAAAGCCTATCTAAAATATCACATTCAGAACCATAATATTATTAAGTAGAAATAAGTTAGAGTAAGAATGATAAGGAAATAATGTGAGAGTGCTATATGAAAACATTATCTTATATACTTGCATGGTCTATGGCACTGCTTAAAACATTCCTGGATAGGCGATAAATCACGGTGGCGGAGCAGTTCCTCTCCTCCTCTGCTGACTAGTCAAAGGTCAGAGCGGCGGCAGGAAACTCCCAAACACTCTCCTCTTTCTCTCCCTCTCTGTTTCTCCCTCTCTCTCTTTCTCTGCCTCAGCGCAAACATTTTGGTAAGATTTATAAATTATCTCTTTAAAAGGTACAGTATATAAAATGAGACTAATGTGTCAGGCATGGCCGGTGCACACCACAACAACTCAAAAACAAAACTGGAAAAAAAAATCAAAAAAAAAAGGAAAGATGGAGGAGCTATTGTCAACAACAATAACGACAGCAAAAAAAAGAGGGGACCACAAAGTTTGGTCAGAAAAAAAAAAAAAAAAAAAAGAGAACGGCACTAAAACCTTCAACAACTCTATTAAACTGTCCAATGTACAAATAAACCTAACAATATAGATATACAACTTTTTTTGCATTGCACTTTTCTTGTTTAAAACACCTTACATAATGTGTGGAAGGAGCTTCTAGAAGTAGAGGCATACCTAAAAATGGCAAGTACGGTGTCTAAAAAGATGTAGTAGGACTGATTTCAATTAGAGTTTTGGCAACATGGAAAGGAGTCGTCCATCCGTCCGTCCGTCCTTTTCTTTTCTTTTCTCTCTCTTTCTCTCTGGGGAATGGGGTTGCATGGCAACGGTGAGGTCAGCGATGTGTGTCTTGTCTGGAGCCGGGCCCACGGGTGCTCGTCCACATCTCAACAAGTGTTTTATGGCGAGAAAACGACTGGGGTTTTTTCGTATGAATGAGGTGTCAGGACAACTACAGCATTGCTGAAAAGTTTGTATAGGTTCTTCAGTGTACGTTTGTGCAAAGTGTGTGTGTGTGTGTTTGTAAATTGTGTGTGAATGTGTGTGTCCCGTGTGTTTCTTCTTGTGTTCTCACAGAGGCGCTTCACAGAATATTTTCTCCCCCCCTTTGGCAACACTTCCCTGAGGAGCAAAAGAAAGGAAATGTGTTACTTTCAAACGCAACTTTTGCTGTTGTTGTTGTTAAAGAAAAAAAACAAAACAACAAGACTCGTTCTTTTCGAAGTTTTAATGTAGTTTTAAAGTCTTAAAATGGCTGCGGCATTTTAAGCAATCAGCGACCATGTGATGGAGGTCTAAGTTTGGACTGTATCTGCCTGACAAGCATTTTGTGCTGAGTGATTTAAAAAATCGAAGCAAATCAAAGCAAAAACAATAGCAACAATGGGAAGAAGAATAAGAAAGAAAAATGAATATTTACCACGACATCACTGCACCACACAACACTTGTGCTTATTTGCATTAGGTTTACCTGCCCCCGCTGTTATTCGGAAGGACAGGAAGACGGGCTGGCAGGGGGGCACAGACAAATCAGAGTTAAAGACAAAAAATAAATAAATAAATAAATAAATAAATAATAAAAAAAAACATGTTCAACAAAACACCGGGACTGGAGCAGTTAAAAGCTCCCCCTTCTCTCTCCCCTCCCTTCCCAAAATCACCTATGACACACAGGTTAAACTCATATAGCAGCGCTGTGGGGTTTTAGGCCTGGGCGCTAACTATATCGGACAGTTTTTAAACATAGCCCGCTGTGATTTTAACAGTAGTGTGTGGCTGGGAGGTGAGGGCTGCTGCCGTAGCTGTGTGTGTGTTCAGGTCACCTCACACACACACACTACTGTCTATGTCTCACTAAGTAATGATGAAAGACTTGACTTAAGGCGCCTTCCGTCCGTACAGAGGAGGACCTTCAGTCTGACAGTGGTGAACACAGTCGATGTCTTATGTCAAACATGTTTGGGATAAATATACAACACTGCTGCTGATTGGTACATGTAGTACATGTGCAGTTATATTTGATTTTAGAGTTTTCAGGTTCTCCAGGCCGATAAAACATCATTTAGGGCAGAAACTTGAGCCCGGGGAGTAGTAATAGTGCTCAGAATGACTCTAGTCTGGTATGCATAGATGGTTCCATGAAGGTTCGAAAACTACTGGCACCAGTGAGCAACCAGAATTTATGGCAACGCAGATTTCTCCGCTGCTTAAATGTTGCAGCGATCACAGGAAGTCTTTGCTCTCTGGTGACCCACCGTGGAGGTTACCAGCAATAGCAGTCGGGTCATGGCTGGTTCGACAGCAGCGGGTAGAATAGCATTAGCTGGACTGTACTTAGCTCCATAGCCGTTAGCATCAAAATTAAAGTGCGCAAGTTTTACATGTAAAGGAATGTCCTTTGCATGCAAGCACTTGTCTTAAAAGTTCACACAATGCGAATAAAAATAAAGCACATCCCTGCTGGGTAAATTTCTCCATATTTCAGGTTTTATCGAGATTTTGGATTTTGCTTCTGTGGTGACGTTGAGAAAGCGAGTACCTGGTAAGTCTCTGATTACAAAACTGTGGTTCCAGCTTAAAAAAAGGGGAACAAAAATTCCTGTTGTGATTGCTTGTATTGTTCGACTTATTGTAGTTGGGTTAAGCTGTGTTCGTCGTATACATTTTAAGTGTTTTGTATTTATATACACAGCATCAGATTTGGTATTGAGTTTAATACAAAATAAATCCCTCTTCACAAGATCTTGAATGCTCACGTGTGAGAGACGTCTTGTTTTAATGGCCATTTTGACAGTTGCAGATTGTGGTGCTGATGAACTATACTGGGTTTTCCTGACAGATGTATTAAATATTTTTTAAATCCCATTTATATAAATAAAGGTGACGAAATATTCAGAACACCTCCCGGTAGAAAGCCAAATACCACAAATTACAGCCTCCAACATGAAGACTGAAATCATTAACATGTTTCAAAAAAGACTCTTTACAAAAAGTGATCATTAATAATCGCAATGGAAGATTTCTTGCAGGACTGTTGTAGTAAACCTGCCAGTTAAACTTTTTCAAGTTTAAATTTGAGATGTCAAGAAATAAAAAAATAAAAGCAAAACAGAAAGAACCCTATTCTTTTAATGCTCATCGTCAATTCAGAAACCATTATGGCACCTTTAAAGGTTGTAAAAAAGAACATGTAACCCCTGAATAATAAAAATACCCTTCACAATCCCAAACTATAATTTTTACCTCGAAGATAATGCACTATGAAGAACCACTATGGTGTGTGTTAGCGTTACAGGTCCTTCACAAACGAACAGCACAGATATGAGGGATGTATTTCAAGAAATATCATCCACAGAGTTAAAGCACATTCATATTTACAATGAAAATTTAAAACAGGTGCAGATATCTTGAGAGTTGTTCTCACACACACACACACGCACGCGCGCGCGCACACACACGGACGGAAGCGGTGTTACCTTGTGGTCCCCCATGCAGACATTGGGCCCAATGTTGTCATAGACTATAGACTTTTCTTCATTTTCAGGCTGGGGAGACACAAACATACCCATAAAGATGATATCACCACGGTTACAGTGATGTTGCTCTTCGTCGTCGTCATCACAACAAACTTGTGTTAGCTTTTATGTCACATTCCTGAAGATTTCAGCTTCATGACATGCAATTAGGGGGACTCCATTCTACCTTTCAAAATAAAAGTATAAACATCCCTTTCCAGCTCACTGCAGAGCTCAAATCCCATTTTTAAACAAATTAATGGATGGCGTGGACACTGGCAACAGTTTGGGAATCGTCCAGGAGGAGGAGGAGCCAATAATGTCACCAGTGCTGTCATTCTAAGCAGTTTATCTATTCACTGAGAGATTTAATAGAAGCAGCTGGAGAAGAAATGTTGCAATCAATACTTGTTGTAAGTGAATTTTAAAGGTTTATCATTCTCAGCTCAGAGCACCAGTCCTGAAAATGTGCCAATTTACAGAAATGAAAAGTAGATCACTGTGTGAAAAAATAAATCTCCCAAATAAAGTAAGATTTCATCACGTCTTGAGTTGAGTTTCTTCAACGTTACTGCAGATGAAAGTGTCAATGCACCTTTAGAAACTCAGCTGTGTTTTTACTTTGAAACTGTCCGGTGAAGAGAGATGAGAAGCGGGAGTCATCATCAGCCGGAGGACCAGATACACTCCCACCTTCATCTAAGAGCCTATCTGAGGGAATCATGTTTCAATTTCACTTTCTGCACACAAAGAAGCCGTTACCCACTCAGACATGAATCTGCAGACTGGAGTATAAATCACACTTGTCTGGTTGAACTAAAGACTTTTTAAACAGCCACCCAACCCAACCCCCACATACACACACACACAGGGCACACACACGCACACTGCGCTGCCACTTCAGAAGAAAGAGACAGAGAGGCCGAGAATGAACCACAAAGTGAAATCCAAATTAACTTCAGACCAATCCTGCGGAGGCGTGGGGTCAGCACGCACACTGACGCCACCTCACTCTACCTTTTCTAGCGGGCCATGCACCGGCACCTCTCTACTTGTGTGGCGGGCAGCTCCCCCTCCCTACGGAGTTGCTGGGATACATTCATCAAACACACACTTGATCATTTACAAAGGCAGCATCAAATTGTGGATTTTCGGGCTGCATAATCTTTAGACAGATAAACAAATTACCCCGGGCCCTCCGGCAGAGACGGAACGCTCGCTCGGCTAAACATTCATTACTGGTGCTCCCAGAGCTGGTGCTGCGCCGCACAGCCAGCAGGCAACCTTTGGCGTGTTAGGGCTCGGCAAGCAGAAAATAACATGATGGCGAGTTAACCGACCGTGCCATGATAGATGACGCCACACGCCGGGCTGTTTACGGGCCCATGTCTCAACAATCTGTAGTGCTCAGAGCTGGCGAGAGTGTGCTCAGTGAATCATCGGCCAATCTGCGGACACACTAACTGTCCTCTGCATTACAGGCAATTAGCTTGTGCTCGAGGGAGGGAAGAGAACAACAACTGGCTCTGTGTGTGTGTGTGTGTGTGTGTGTGTGTGTGTGTGTGTCAGTGTTTAACCATTTTAACTGAAAAGTACACTTCTTGTTTTAGTGGCTTCGGCCAGCGAAGAAGACAGATCAGGAAGATTTATTTATTTATTTTTTGTGTGGACAAAAGAATGTCTAATATCCTGAACTTCCCCCGGCTGTTCGTGTCCAATACATTGCTGCATCTCCCCTCTTGATCATCACTCTTTGCCAAAGAGTGATTGTCAAGGCCCAAAGACTCTTTGGGCCTTGACAATCAAAGTTGAGGGATCTAAAATGGTTGAGTACAACTCGCCTTCCAGTTTTCTCTGGGCAGTTTTTCTTGAAAATAAGGAGCACAGTCTATATCAAAAGCACCTGTTGCAAAGAACATTGAATTTTGGTTGGTTACCCCTTGCTTTTCTCTCTAAATTAAATAATAATCTGGGAAAACTTTGTAGGGGCTGCATGGTGGATTTTCAAGTAATCCGGCAAACAAAATGGTGAGTCAGAAGTGAACAGACTGCGGCTCGGGCAGTAAGAGGAGGGGGGGAAGAGGATAGATGTGGCAGATTGCCTGCCGTTTACAATGCTAGGATGGATTTGAAGGTGAGTGTGGAGGCTGCAGGAGAGTGATCTGTGGCTATATATGAAGACAACCCCCCCCACCCCCAGAACTCTATAAGTTCTGGCTTTATATATACACACACACACAGACTGTCTGGGTCCACCTGAGACGCACCAATCCAAATGAGTATTGACACACACCTCATCCTTCCATCTGTGAGGCAGGAAACAGTGCAGACCAGGAACAATGGCCTTACAGATGAGATTAACTCATACAGAGAGCTATATTTGAGTATTTCTGTTCAGAGATGGGGATAATGTAGCTGAGGCTCACCTTTAAGACCAGATCTCTGGCAGAAGAAGACATGAGGATTCGGTCACACCAGGCGGGACATCTGGTGTTCATGTACTCCTTCCCCTGATTGCTGTCTTCGCTGTATGGATAACTGAAAAAGTAAACCAGAAAAAACAGACTCACTTGACTAAATACATAGAGTAATAGTACAAGTAGCTAAATAATGAATTAAGAGAAAAGAACAACACCTAAGAGCTTCACTTTTATTTAAAGTTATTAAAACATATTTTTACTGACGGTTGTGCAATGTAACAGTTATTTCATGTTACATGAAGCCTGCAAAGGGACAGAAGAAATCGTCCACGGCCACAACAACAGTTGAAAACTGCGCTGGAAGATGATCATTTCAAAGGATCGAAAGACCAGCAGCATGCCCAAACATCCTTCTTCGTGACGTGGACTTCAATTTGATTTTTTTTTTGGACATTCACACACACAGTGGACTCAGACCAATGAGCATCAATAAAATAGTATCATCCCTATTTAGAAAGCAATAACTATGATGCATATGAATTCACCGGGGCTGCAGACAGAGGAGGTATCAATATGAGAAGGCACGTCATCTGCCTATGAGACGGATCGAAATGTTTTCTCAAGAAAACAGGAGGTCCATTAGTACGACCAATCATCTGAGTAATCTCTTGAATCAACACACGTGGATGGCTTCATCAAAACAATGCCTCTCTGCCAACTGTACAGGTTGTGAGATGGAGTCAGAGAGAGACAGACAGACAGAGAAGGAGAGAGTGGGAGAGAGATGGGGGAAACTAAAAGAGAGCAGGCCAGAGGGAGATTCAGTTGCCCATATGTATGGCTACATCCCTACACTGTCATCAAAAACAGATTAGGTGCTGCAGCAAATGGCCATGAGAGATTGTACGAATCTCGAAACAGCAGGGAACAATCGCATGATTTAAGCAGCGCCGCCACCAGAGTCGGGCGAAGAGCCATTGAGCTGATACAGATTTACATTGTTGAGAATTCAATTTGCCCCTCCGGCTCATCAAACCGCTTCAGATTTACACACCACCAATCCAATTTGTTTGTCGGCGCTCATCAGGACGTAAGCGCGGGCGGCTTACATACTGTAATACCAATCCAATTTGCTCCTTCAGTGCCACGCGTGCTAACCGTAGCAGAACAAAGAGTGGCTCCTCCCCAAGACGGTGATATCATGATGAAAAAATAAACACACACACACACACACACACACACACACACACACACACACACACACACAGCTTTTGATTCACCAGTCTTACCCAGCTTTGACAGGTAAGCTGAACTTTGTGCTGCAGCAAAACACATTCAAAGATCATTCGTTGTGTTTCAGTCGTTGTTACAAACACTTACAGAGCTCCAGTTTCTGCGTGTAAAATATAACTTCTACTACTAAACCATTTCTAAGATAGAGACTTCTTCTCATGATGCCTGGACTCCTGTGGTGAACACTTTCTGTTGCATGTGATTGTTGATGTGTTTTCTGTTCTAGCAAAGATGTCTTTGCACGTGAAGAGAAAGTTGAAGACCTTGAGTAGAGTTGTCTGTAAAAACATCAGATGTTGGTCATGGAAAGGAACTTCATTACTTTTTTTTAGATCCAGTGCAGCAATAGTTTTTTTATTCAGCCTGAAAAGACAATTGAGGAATGTTGGCGCTTCATGATGTGTCATTTGTTTTGTTCAATGCGTTTTAGTGCAGCCTCTCTAAGCCCAGCCGTATCTCTGTGGGGGCGTGGCCTTCTGTTTACTGAACACTTATGCTACATTCACTTGCTCAAAGGATGGTCCAATTTCCTGAATTACAAGGTTGTACTTCCTACTTCCTTTTGTGTATGTGCTTTCACCGTGTAAAGTAGAAACAACATGGATGCAAGTGAGATGTTTAGAAGCTGTAAGCAATGAAGTATAACAAGTGGTGAGAGTTTGAAGCGTGATAATGAGGAGCAAAGGAGATTTCTTTTGTCACGCTTTCCCTTTTGTTTACAGTTTTTTCATATTTTGAAGTCACATGAATGCAACAATAGTCTACTATAGCCACACATCTACACAGCACTGTAGTGGTGAAGCTCGTGCCTCACTACAGTACAGCTGCTGCTGGTCCATCTTTATATGAGCTACAGATAAAGTGCAAAGTCCTCTTTCTTGAAGCGAACACAACAATGGTCACCTTTAGGGAATATATAGTTCATTTATTAACAACACAGCATCTGCTCAAAGTGACACTGCCACTCTCTGTTGTTATTAAAATTCCTGTGACTAGCAGCTGGTGGGTTCCTCTGAACTCAAGTTGACAAAGCTGGTCGTGGGATTGGGGGATGGGCTAATCAGGTAACGAGGTGAGCTTACACAATATCGCCCTGAAAACTGATTGGACATCAGAAATGGCATGATTGTTGATGTCATGTGGAAGAGATTTCAAAAGATTTCAGACTCCAACATTTTGGGTGATTATACATCAGTATATCTTCTTTTAAAGGATGCAATGAGTTGAAAACACATTTTTAGCAGGGATAATCAAAGTGCCTCCCTGAACTCTGCTGTAAGATCATTGACAGGACAAAAAGCCTGTTAATAAAAGAAACAGTACAGAAGTTACACATTTATATGGATTTGAAATCACATCATCCAAACACACAGACAGACAGACAGACAGACAGACACACACACACGCATGAGTTAATGCCACTTCACTCTGATATGGTATCTGATTTGTAAATTGAGAACAAATGTGTGCGTTTGTGTGTATGGGGTTAAGGCAGGGGCATGTGCAGGCTCACCACTCATCCACCCACTCACACACACACACACACACACACACACACACACACACACACACACACACACACACACACACAGACACACACACACACACACACACACACACACACACACACACACTGAGCCCCCCCACCAGGTATACAAACAGACCTGCTGAGAGCTACTTATAGAAGGTCCCTGCCTCCAATTAGCATTAATAGCACTTAAACCATGGGGGAAATGCATAGAGGTTTTGGTATGCTAATGAAAGGGCTAAAGAAGTGATCCCGGGATAAAAGAGAGCATGAAGAATAGGATGAGTGAAACACAGATAGACAGGGAGGCAGAGGAGAAGGGATAAAGACGGATCAGACACACAGAGGCAATGGGAAGGTGGAAAAGAGCAAAGTCTTCAAAGGGCTTGTGGGGCTTCTTGACTTCAGGGTGGCCTCCTGCTTCCTGAGGGATGGACCCTGGCCAGCCACTCAACAATCCACATATCAAGAGCGAGTCTCTTATAGCTTTATTGACTAACAAGCCTGGGGTCATTTGGGTGTTAAAGAGATTGAGAGAAAATGAAGTTACCCCCCCCCCCCCACCTCCTTTAAACAATGAACTCCCACCTGATAGCAAACTTCCCCAAGCACTTCAACTACAAAACTTCACTATCGCCCGGTCATAAAAAAAACAAAAAAAAAACAACCGCAACGATTTGCCATTGAAGGTTAATTCCGTGTTTGTGTGTGTGAGCAGATATAGGTTGTTCCGCTTTCTGTTACACCACACCCTTCATTGGCTCCAACAGAGATAACAAGCCTTAATGCAACGGCAAACAGTCGGATGGAGCGCTGGGCCAAAGTGATTAATGTGTCCGATTAGCGAGCTCACAAACTTATCGGGGAAGGTAAACGCTCCGAGAGGGCGTGTGGGCTGGAGGCCGTCAGCTCCTATCAGACCCTTATTGCCCACAGCAAGACTAATTACACTAATTAATGGGCCAAGCTGATAAGTCCAACAATTGTGGACCTGTATAGAAGAGGGTGCTGCACTTCAGGGTATCTACACACATGCACAGGAACACTGCTACATATACTAACTCTACAACTAGTCACAATAGCACATACAATAATAACACAACAGGAAAGGCCATAAACTGGAAGGAAAGATAAGGCACAGATGGAGTAAAGGAACTGTATATGTCCTTAAGAAAAATGTACCCACTCAGCAAATATGGTTCCCTTACCTGAGCAGCTGATGTGTGTCACGCATGTCAGAATTATTTTTAGAATGAATTTATAAAAACTGAAATAGTGGAGGAGGTGTTGGGGAAACAAGTAAATAAAATATACTCATACAAACAGAGCGATGGGAAAGAAAATGATCCTGTTTTGGATTTTGGATGCTGTGAATAACAAGTTACTCCAAATATGGTTCTGGTTCTCGCCAGTCAGATAAAGCACAAAAATATGAAAGTTTAATAAACAGTTCTGCAGAGTGGTTCTACTTCCTTTAAATACCCTCTGCACCTAAGTGGTTATTTTTAAATATAACTATGGTGAATGATATACTTGAAATGTTAAAAAAAAGATATAAATTCAAGTGAATATATGAGCAGCAAAAAAGCTTGAGAGACAAAATTGATGGTCTGAATAAGGAAATATCTGTCTGAGTTGTTGGTGCGTGCAGTTTTTTTTGCATGTAGTATTCTTATCTATGAATACAGAAATATGGCAATTTGTGCTTCCTAATCGTTGTTTACAGTCCACGTACATTGTCTTAACCTGACAGAAAAAGAAGCAGAAGTAAGAGCAAAGAAGCATACAAACTTGAGTGTCAATTATAAGAATTTATAATAAATATACTGGCAGAAATACCTGCCATTACCACAAAAAAAAATTCTGGTATCCATTTTTTTCCACCTTTGATTACAATACAACAATTGTTCTTTCCTCGTTGTTTTCCACTCATACTATGAATAAGGGCAAGACAAACACTGCCTTGGCTTAACAGTTGAAGTTCAGTACCATAAAAACTTTTCATAAAAGTATACTTTCTACTTTTGAATAATTTTTATTCCATTTACTATTCATTTTGACTGTAACAGCAAAACAGAGAGAGGGGGAGGGGGATGATGATTGCAGCAAGGCCCAGGGTTGGTTCAGAGTGCACGTCAGTGGAGCTCTTGCCTTTAAGGACCAGGAAACATACATAAATTGTTATTCTCAAAAGGAAAAAGCACAGCGGTGGACCTCACATAGCCTGAGTTCGAACTGAAAGAGATATGAGGACCCTGGAGGCCAATAATCTGGTCCCTGAGGTTGTTTTCATTGAGACACGATTGAGGAAAACATGCACACACACAAACACACTAACAACCCCCCCCCCCCCCGTACAATAATTAGAGAACTGTTTTCCTGCTTATTTTCATTCTTTTGTGCAGCTGACCTATTCTCAGATGTGCACGGTCACATATGGAGACCCTGTAGCACCATTCATTCACGCTTGGTTTGGAGTTTAATGTTTGACTTGGCTGCTTACACACACGTGTTCTGGTCAGCATTGGCTTGTTTACATCAGGACAGTAAAACCTGGCGAGGTGAGCGGAGGCCCGACTTGTAATGTGTCATACCGCCTCACCCATCTCAGGGAGAGGCCCGGTGACACGCATAAGCTGCTGTTATACAAGATATATACACACTTTAATTGTACAGCATTTTAACATTGAATTGCTCGGTAATCATTAAAAAAAATGATGAAAAATAAACATATCATTTGAAGATTAGAAAAAGTGAGAGCTGCAGCTGGCTTCCACAAAACCAGACACAGGCCAGACTTCCCAGTCTCTCTTATCTCTCTCTCAGAAAAAAAACGACTTCCTTCTTCAACAGAATGACAAACAATGACAGTGGGCTTTTTAGTTTCTCACTTTTTAATGAGGGCATTGTAGACTTGTGAATATAGGTAAGGCAGGAGGCCAAAGATAAGAGTCATAGTATCAGTGACAATGAGGTCAAGGGCAGAGGAACGAGCATCATGGGATGTTGGAGTGGCGATTACAGGGCTGCCATTGGATAAAAAGTCAGAAACTGTGGGTTTCGAATGACTCCCTGCCTCTATGTTTGTTTGCCGTTGTCAGGGGAGGCTTGGCAAAACACACAGACAGACAGACACACACACACACAGACACACACACAGACACACACACACACACACACACACACACACATTCAAAAAGATCAGCCAAATGCTATCAATAAAGCTGAGTGTTTGCTTCAGTTTGTCGAGCTGGGAGGCTCGCAGGCACAACATTGGCATAGTGCAGTACAAACAGAGTGAAATGCCATCAGTAGCTCATGGCCCGCAGCCTGCTGGGCTTCTGTATGACATGCTCTGCCTTTAGCTGCTCTAAATGAAGACAAGAAGACACAGATGGCATCCATTTAATCTTCACCATGTAAGACAGTTTTCAACAAAGCCTCCCTTTCAGTGGCGATGACACATGACAGTGGACAATATTCAGCTATTATCACCACAATGGCCCCTCATCATTTTCACAGGCTCTCTAGTAGTTAGAATGATGGATGCGCTGATCATTGTAAAACATGATCCCGTGGCCCGCTGTTCGCCGAGACGAGCCCCACACTTACAGCGCCTCGGCCGTAGCGCTTTAACCAAACAAGTACATCTGCGGAGCTCCATTAATGGAGTCACGTGCCTCCGCTATAGGCAGTATGGAATGGCTGTTTACAGTGCTGGGAACAAGAAGCCTCCCTTATATATGATGCAAACAGCAGGATTATAGGATAAATGTGTTCACAGTCAAATACACAAGTACACTTTCAGCGAGGATGACATCAGTTGTACGAGCCTTCAGAGGCCAGTGGTGTTGTGTGGAGAGTGTTGTCCAGAGAACAAGGCCAGTTACTGTACACTGAAGAGCCATCTGTGCAAGCACTTCCTATGAGCTCAAAACAAGGCTTGAGGAATTCTCCACCACTCTGATAATCCACTCATATGTACTTATTAGCAGTTATTGAGGAATTGGCAGCTAGCCACTTGTGTCACCTGATGAAAATTTGCTCTCCTCCAAAAGGGGCAAAGTCATTCTCCCTGGAATCAGTTTTCAAACCTTCCTCTTTTTTACGAGCCTGTTGTAGCTTTTCCCAGCAGGCGAGTCACTTTTTGGCTTGTACTCTTTGCCCTAAAGCAGTGGGAAAATGTATGGTAGTGTGCCAAGGTTGGTCTTGAGAGCCCTTCCTCCAAGTTTCCAGTCACACGTCAAACAACGAAGACAAAACTGTTTATCAGTTTTCTGCCTCCTGACTGGCCTCACCCCCTGACCCCTCGGGCCATGCTCCTGCTTGACTCTCCCTCTATGTCTAGACTGGTCAAACACAGACACATGGGACCAGAGCCTTCCCTCTGCCTCTCATACATTCCCATCATTCTGTCTATATGTTCTTGAAGAGGTGTATGGCATAGTATTTCTATATATTTGCCAGGTAGCGATAATTGCTGTGTACTAGATGATTACATATCTAAACAGGACTTGTAGTCCACTGCTCTGATCGTCTCACATCTACTCAATGGACTGAAACAAAATGGATGGTTGTAACAATGATGCGTGCTACCTTTGGTGATTGTCTGACTGTTCCACTACAGCCACCGTGGGGATGACTATGGATCACTGTGGACACATTCGTAGTGAGCGCACACATTTATGGTCTTAGAGGATGGATTGTAATCACTCGGATATCCTAATATCATCACTTGATCAAAATTTAATCAAGTCAAAATCTTTATGTGTCATATTTAGTGCCAATTAAAAAATGTGTCCTAAAACACAATAATACACTAAATCAACACAGTGAAGATGCTACATAATACAAGTATTAAACATCAAAACAGAATCAATATCAACTTGTATGGTCATATGTATCTAAAACTGAGACAGCTGCTGCTTTCTAAACTCAGGTTATGTGGCAGAGTTGGACCCAAATGCAGACAACAGCATGGTGGCTGGATACAAGTTACCTAAAGCTTTTAATTCTTCAACTAAAAGAACACTGGAGAGAACAAGTCAGGGTGAACAATGTGAAGGAGTGCACAACAGGCAGGCTGACATAAGGATCCAACAGTGACCCGACGACCAAATAAAAATGCAAACTCAACGAAAGACACAACCAGCAACAGTTGTGAGACCACAAGGGTCACAAGGAACAGGTTTGTGACTGATGAAAACTAATGAACTGACACAGGAGAAGACTTAAAAAATAAGGCAGGAAACAGGCAAAGACGAGAAGTATAAAGCAAACTAAGGCACAGGAGGGAAGTGGTTTCCAAATAAAACTAGACTTGAGTGATCAAAACACAAACCAAATAAAAGAAAGACAAATACACTGATGAAACACAAGAACTATGCCAAGAACATACCTAGAGTCTATGAGGAATGCAAACTAGAAGTCCATCACTAAACTCAACACGTGACAGTGGATGTGCCTTGCCAAAGGGAACTGCAACAGTGCTGAACTGATTCAAGTTTAAAGTTCCACATGGGGCAGAATGGCTGTCTAGCAAATGAAGGGTCATTGTTTCAATCCTTACTTCCACTGGTGACCATGTCGAAGTGTCCTTGAGCAAGATACTGAACCCCTAATTGCTCTGAGGGCCCTGCGACGGACTGGCGACCTGTCCAGGGTGAACTCGCCTCTCGCCCAATATCAGTTGGGATAGGCCTTCACAGATAAGCGGAATAGAAAATGGATGAATGGATGTGTGGCATGGCGGTGCAGTAGTTACCACTATCCACCTCACAGCAAGACAGTTCTGGGTTCAAATCCAACTGGCTGGCTGGGGCCTTTCTGTGAGGAGTATGCATGTTCTCCTCATGTCTGCATGGGTTCTCTGTAGGTGCTCCGACTTCCGCCCACACACCAAAAACATTGGGTTAATTGGAGACTTTACATTGCCTGGAGGTGTGAACAGTTGTCTCTCTCTCACTCTATGTCTGCCAAGGTATGCCCCGCTCCCCCGCCCCCCCACCTCCCCCCACCCCCAACAGGATCGGCAGTATGTAGACAATGGATGGGCATTTTGTCAGTCAGGACCATCTCGAATGCTATTTGCAGGTGGTTTATCTCAACAGCACGGCTCTGCCCTTATATCTACATGTATGGAAAGCTCCTCACAGAGTTACAGAACAGAGAGTGCACTGATGACAAACAGAGGTGATCCAGATTCAGTCAGACCAAGCGTGTAAAAGAAGAGTCAACATGGGGGCGGGTTGTAAGAAAGTATGTAAGGGAAGAAGGAAGGTTAATAGAGAAGGCTTGCATATGGTGACATTTGCCAAAAATAGCAACAAAATAAAAGTCCAATTAGTCCTCACTAAGTTGAGCTGATGACCAGCCGTGGTGTTGTAACCATCAGACTCATTCAGTAGGTAGTGGAAGGATGGTATGTGCTCCTGTAGAAATTCATACATCAACCTTGTTTTACAAAAAACAGGTTTTATTTTTGACCTCAGAAAAGGTCTCGAGTTGTTTAGGTGGGCGGTTACAGCGATTGTTTTGAGGAACCCAGCTGCTGAAACGTAAAATATTTTGGTATCATGTTAACTAACAACAACAACCAAAAGAAGTCAAGAAATGTTGCTAATTTCAACAATCAGTTTTGCCAGAAATATTGTTTGCAATGGCCTATTGGCTAAGTATTTCCGTAATTCCAGTCTTGTACCTTTTACAATATTGCACTTTCCTGTCATCCTTTTACACCAAATCTCAAGTTTTATCATCAAAATTTATCTGACACATCTGGTTGGTGTGGTTCCTGGTGTAAAGTGTTTTATGCTGAGATATTGAGAAAATTTATGTATTTTCACATGGATTGGTGATCATCAGCTTGTATAGCAGACTTGTGAGCTGAGCTAGACTTCATAAAGTGCCTGAACCATGTTTCATAGGTTAAAAATTACATGCTACCATTGGCCATACGCAGACGCATATTTAAGACCAAATCTCCAGGATGGCACTTGTTTCCTTGTACAGTTCAACAGTTAAAAACCTACGATCTGGCTTTGGCTACAGATTTGTGGTGTGTTGACTTTACAACACTCTGCTCCTGCCAGAGATCAATATGATTTCCTGAAGAAGCGTCTTTCCACTTTTATTTCTCATACTTCACTCTGACTGGCACAGTGGTTTCAGAGTTATGAGAGCAGGGATGTTGCTGGCGGGGAGTGTATCTATTAATCACCACACCAACTGATTATATTCCACTTGCCGCAGCCCTTTCGCACTTTGTGGTGTAGCAAATATGAACCTGAAGAGGTGCCCATTGCAATGGCTCCTCGCCTCTCTTCCACCTCTTCACTTTGCAAATCGAGACACTTGCCACCCTTTCTTGACTCATTCCATCTTTCTCTCCATCTTGTGGTACTTCCAAACCATTTGTATGCCCTGACATCACTCATGACTTGTCCGATGGTGTAACAGTCATATCGCTGGTTTGATGTCACTCAAAATCTCCCTCAAAGCCCATTCCCAGTAACCATGTTAGAGGCTGAATATATTCTCCTACTGCCCCTTTATATTTCTCTGCATTTCCTCCTCAAGCTGGGGTCCCGATTCAATTTTTTGCATTGATTTTGCGCAAAAAAAAGGCAAAGAAATTGGATCAGAGTAAAACTAAAAGCTTTTCCCTAAATCAATCAAAATGCATGAATAAGTTACTGGTGCCTTAGTATGTTTTAGGGGATATTACCCTAGTTATGTCATTTCAAATATGAAATCCAAAGCACCATAATTCATAGTTAAACCTCCTGTTATTTACAGTCAAATGGCTGCAACCTATGCAAAGATAATGACCTAATGGCTGCTTGCAGTCTCATATATAATGTGTGCTAGAGAAACTGTCTGAGTAAATGAGTGATTTCTGATTAATACACTCATCTATTTTCCCCCAGCATACTAAAACTGTGCAGGAGTGTGTGTGCGTGTGTGTGTGTGTGTGTGTGTGTGTGTGTGTGTGTGTGTGTGTGTGTGCATGTGTGTGTGTGCATTTGTATGAGGGGTCCCACGGCCTATCAGTGCACAGCAGCCAACTGGCTCCAGGTCCAGCTGTGACAAGGCCCGGGTAAATTCCTCACCTCGGTGCCCGAGTACTTAGACTTGTCAGGGCCCAGTTTGACAGACAACTTTTTGAGAGTAAAGTGATGTACGTCTTTTTACCGCTTGCAGCCTCTGCAGCGATGCGTGAGGAAGAATTCATGT
Source organism: Aulostomus chinensis (assembly GCF_037954235.1). Taxonomy (NCBI): domain Eukaryota; kingdom Metazoa; phylum Chordata; class Actinopteri; order Syngnathiformes; family Aulostomidae; genus Aulostomus; species Aulostomus chinensis. The sequence continues at coordinate 20,419,440 of NC_141335.1, read as the reverse complement.
GTGTAAATATGAGGAGTGGTATCTACGGCTGCCCAAAGTGCACGTCCTGTCCGAACAAAAGAAAAGAAAAGAAAAGAAAATACAAGCTGCTTGCCAGGGATGCCTAAACTGTAGTTACTTGGTTAATTGAGTGTTCCTGCTCACCATGTGTTATCCAATCCAATCCAATCACTCTAATTTTGTGACAACTTCTTATCCACCAACAGAAAACAGGCAGAATTAACTGGAAGATTAAATGTTTGTGACTTGTATTGATTTATAGATTTGAACAAAAGTGAGCCGTGTGTGTGTGTGTGTGTGTGTGTGTGTGTGTGTGTGTGTGTGTGTGTGCGTGCGTGCATGTCAGAGAGGGTGTGTTCTGATGGCCTGCATTAAAAAGAGTAATAACCTCACAGATGGCATGGGGCTGGTCCGGAGCAGACTATGTGATGGAGAACAATCATTGAGGCTTGATTGCTCAAGGAGCACAAGGCAGACCTGACAGGAGGAGGGTTTTCAGGATGTGTGTATGTGTGTGAGGGAGGAGGGAGGAGGGGGGCTGTTTAAGTTTAACTAGGCCATTGGTAGCCATTACAGGGCTGACAATGATGTGGTTTGTTACACACACCGAGTAGATCAAATCAAATCTCATACGCTGCTCGCGGGTTTCATCTATTTGATTCATCATCTCCTCAAGTATGAAGAAATCATTTGTATTCCAACACAGCAGCACAGTCATTCCTCCCTGTGGAGAGATGATTCAGTATTATATGGATAGGTGCAAATGTCAGCCTGTGTAAAAGGACAATAAATCCACCTGTCATGTATGCAAAGTGATGTAAATGGGGTCCCTGATTAAGACACAGAGTCATTTAAAAAACAGGGACCGGCAGAACCTTGACACACACACCTATTCAGTCTTAAGCATGTGTGCCTTACACGACAACTCAATCTCAAACTCACAGTCCAAGCCACTCACACACGCTTTGATATTCTATGTATGTCAAACTTGCACACACACACACACACACACACACAGGCACGCGCGCACACATGCGCGTACACACACACACACAGTAAAATCCCCTGTCGCCCTGCGCCTGCCACTAGAGCAGTTTATCAAGTAATTATTGTTTGATTACAGCGTTTCATTATCTGCACTGATTGAGTCACAACCAACGGCAAAGGTCAAGCGCCATTAACGCGCTGCTCCCGAAACATATTTCCACGCCGGCCGCGTGTTTGCCCTCCCTCTCCTCTGAAAGAGCTAATTGCAAATGCATTTGTTTGAGGAAGAGGAGAGAAGAACACCCGCTCCAATCTCCCCCAAGTCCCACTGAGACGGAACATTAATGCAGTCCAAAGCATTCACACACACACACACACACACACACACACACACACACACACACACACACACACACACACACACACACACACAGAAATGAAAAAGAAAAAAAAAACATACACATGGGAGCAGTTTGGGGCCATATCCAATCAAATATAGCAACTGATAGCCATCAAACACAGATCCAGCAGCTCTCATAAAGCCATTTTGGACAAGGAGGAGGCAAATGTCTCCTTCTGGTTTGACATATTAATAATGAGTCCTCATGGCAGACGTCCGGTTGGCTTATTCACTGCATTTACCAACACATGATGTGGGTGACAAACCTTCCCTTCCTTGCTATGCTGTCAAAACTATTTATCTCCACATTAACCAATTTTGGATTTTTCAGATATTTGCTCCTTAATTGCTTGAGGAATTCTTAGGCTTTTTAGGCTGAATAAACCAATTACAACCCAATTAAATTATCCAAAAAATGTGCTTCCCCACAGTTAAAAGTGTTGAGTGTTTTTCTTAACTAAAAAAACAAAAACAAAACCCTGACTTAATGGATGAAGGAAAAAAAATGTTATTAATTACAAATAACGATCCATAGAAACAGATAATTTTTTCTCAACTTAACCGTGTACTTTTTCTCTGTTTTGCAACAGATTTGATGTTTTGTTTGTTAAAAATAGAAAGAGGGTCCCTCTGAATGTGTGGTTTAGAGTGAACTGAATGAAATCCTCTCCTCTACCAACAACTATGTTCTTGAGCTCTGTGGCTGCAGCTCAGCTTTTTCCATGGTAGTCAGACTTAAAATCAAACTTTGAATGTAAGGTGGGAAAAAGTGAAACTTAACAGGGGATTTATAACTGACATAATCAATTTTTACCCATGAAATATGACATTTTCATAGATAACTCAAAAAAAAAAAAAAAAAAGATTACAGCCTAGTTTAACCGCAAGAGTTACAGATAGTGGAACATATGGCAGCAGTAATGTTGTAGCTGTGTTGGAGTTGATGCAACGTGGGTCCATACCTGGGTGGGAAAGAGATCTCCAGTTCATGCAGTCGATCCTTGAACACTGACAGCTCTTTGTCAAACTCTAAAAGCTGAGGAAATAAAAAAAGAAATGAATGGAGGGATGCTGGGAGAGAGAAGCATCAATAAACAAAGTCAGAATTGTTTGTTTGCACACCTTCTAGTGTTGGAAACTCTGTGGTTTTAGAGGAAGTGTGTTAGTGAAGAGTTATATTCTACATCGATGAAGTTTAAGCCTCCCAAAATATTTATTTACCAAATCAAATCTTTGGTAAACCAGGTAAATTATTTATATTTATTCAAAGCTGGTCTGATTTAGTTTGTAGATGCCAAGAAGCTGCAATAAAAGTCGATTGAATCTACCACTTTAACAAATAATTACCAGTTTAAGCTAACACGCGTAAAGACACGCTGATTTAAGCTTCTTGTGTTGAATCATATGGTGCTTTCTTGTTTAACAGAATGGAAAATCTTTGGGTTTTTCGCTGTTTATCAAACAAAACATCTACCAAGTGACCCAAGAAACGGTGAAAACACAGTTTTCTTACATTTTGAATTAAGAGAATAATTAGTAGATTCGGTAGGAACAAAAACAATTGCTGGTTGAACAAAACAGAGGTTCATTTCAATTTATCTTTAAGTTATATTCTTTTAAGAGCCAGCTTGTGTGATCTGTGTATGTGTGTGTGTAGTCCCATCCTACGGGGGTCTCTCTCTTCTCACTGACAGTGCACCCACACACTCTTCATCAATCATGTCTCCTCACCCAGCTGTACTCACTCAACAGAGTGTACACACACACTTCCCCCAATTTGCCCCCTTTCACAGAACCCATAAATCATTAGTGAAAAGTGCAATTAGCAGCTTCTTGTACACATTAATTATCTGGGAGATGAACAGGTAGCTGGGGCACCTGCATGACTGCCTCCCTGAGAGACTGACAGCCACGTTTCCCAGCAACCCCTTTTGAGGGCCTCGTTCTAGCTCCGCCCTTTCCTTTAAGACAGGAAGACATCGGGATGGAGCTGAGACATGTTCGTTTAGTGGTAAATTGGCCCGTTGTACATGTTTCTAACAGTTGTGGCCTGATGAAGACCACCTCCTTCATTGGGGGCTGCCTGACAGCAGCTGAGTAGGCAGCTGGACTTTAATGACATTACATTGGTGTATTACACGTAGCAAAACCTTGATGGGTACATGATGAAATGTCAACAGAGATGACAAGGTGCACATGGGCAATATTTGTAAGGATATCCTCTTCAAGCAGAGGGGCTGTCATGAGTACTATCACATCAGTGGAAGGTAACGAGTGTCTTCCATCTACAATGACATGTTTAAGCTGTCCACGTATGACCGTGTATGAATGTTTTTGTCTTCCCATGACTGCTGAGTACACACATATAAACAAGCAAAAGTCCAGTGTGTGTGTGTGTGTATATGTGTGTGTGTGTGTGTGTGTGTGTGTTCACGCTCTGCGTTTTGTGTGTGTGTGATTATGTGTCAGTGGTGTAGAACAGTGGCCATTACTTCCAGCCAGAGGGGCCTCTCAGCGTGAGTCTCTGTGGTTCAGGAGGGCAGATGTGCTGCATTCATCAAACTCACACCGCCGGGGTCATAAGAGAGACTCACACACTGTGGATGAGGGATGGCAGAGCAGGGGATGTAACCCCACCCTGTCTACCCGCATCCACCCACTGATGCCTTCTTCTACAGACACACAGGGTGTGTGTGGAGTTTTTAAATATCAAATGATTGCAATCTTGGCCACAATATAAGGAGATATTAACATTTTCTGCACCATTAATCACACTGCAATTGCAATGGCAGTTTGTGTGAATATATAACTAAAAGAATTGCAATTGTGATCTAAACAGTCTTACACAAATGTTGCAGAAAAGTCTTCATATTTGTGACATAATTCTTTTGCTTTTTATCTGAATTAGAAAAACATTTATTTTGAAAAAAATCTGCACAAACATTTGCTTCTGTATTTTTTTCTTCCAGTTATTTTGCTTGAGTTGAAGTACACATTTCTAGATGATCAATAATTTGTGCAGTTTCTTTGATAACCAAGCAAATTACCGCAATACTATCCGTTTATTGTATCACAATCATAATTATTGTACACAAAAATTGCAATACGGCCAAATCCTGCAGCAAAAATACATAATAAAACATAGTTATTATAATTTAATTTGTCTTATTATGCATGACTACAATTATGAAATTTTGTTGGAAAGTGGAGGCTATATTATACCACCAGATATTCAATTTGAACGGGTTTCCAGTGTGACACTGGCTCCTAACCGAGAGTGTTGCATTATGGGTTGTTTAGAGTTCATATGCATAAAAACAAGTATAATATGTTGAAAAAGGATTCAAATTAATATCTCATTCTGGAAGAGACAACATAAGGCAGCAGTGGAAAATTGTGAGTTGTTTCTTTTTCCCTATTACATGTATACATTATCTGTAATTAAAAAGATAATAATGCAGGCAATGAAGCTGATAATATCGCAGGGTTCCTGTTCAAAACCCCCCCCACTCTGTACGCTGCACACATGCAATATATTTATTATACTCTGCACTCGAATTAATTAAGGAATACAGTAAGCTTTCAGTTAGGCCAGTTCAACAAAAAGGAGAGTTGTTTCTTATTGACTGAAACAAGATACGACATGGAAGGGAGGACTGGACAGTGTCTAACCAACAGGAGTTTGGGGAGCTGCTTTGCCTTGACAGGTGAAACAAGTCAAAAACATCCTTCGAAGTTTGCACTTACAAATATATGTCGGGATTCTGACCAAATATACGACATTAACACATAAAACAGACTTTACATTTCTGATACAGAAAGTATCCGTAATATCAGTCAAATAAAACTGCTGATCATGTGCATGTCAGGGATGCACAGTATTGGATCTTCTAATCAAAACACCAATGTTTTTCCAATTTATTTTGGATGATATTTACTGATGACGGTACCATAAAAACAAACTTTTAAGATACACACATTCTGTGCCAACATTGTGAATCGAACACTGAAAACTTAATACTTATTATCTTTGTATAAATTTGTAAAAGCCCAGTAATTATATATTTATTTTTTCCCCTCATGAACGATGATGAGAGAAGAAGCTACTTGAGCACAACTGGGCTGATATATGATTTCAAAAAGTGTGAGAGCTTATATTAAAACTTTTATTTAAGAAGCCAGTTGGAAGCACCACCAATTAAGATACGTATCTGCATGGCCCCGGGTTGGATCGATCCTCAGATATAAGTGAGTAACATATGGCTGTTTGTGTGTGTCTACTGTGTGTTAAGTGAATGTTGAGTAATTCATTCAGGTGAATGGAAAATTTCACGCTACATTTCATCCTGGGTCAATTAAGCATAATGCTCTGCTGCTGCGGTGGGTGAGTGGTTTAAAAAAACAGCTTATATTGGTTCAAGGCCTCCTGACATTATAAAGCCACGAGTAGTTTGTCAACCAGAAATGACCTTGGGAGTTGTGGAGGAGGTGGTGCGAGATGATGCAGCTCCGGCAATGTCACAGAAGAAAAAAAGATGAAGAAGTGTCTGAGTAAAAACTACCCTGTCAAGGGCTCAAATTTCTGACTTTGCTTGGATGATCAGTTCCCTCCTAAATCAGAGAGGAGGTGATAGTTAAGGCAGGAAGTCAAGGGGTAAAAAAGAGGGAATATGACGTCTGTGGCCCCCAACCGTCTCCGTCGTGTGTTGGTGACTTGTCCACCACCTGTAATTGTGCTTTGATTTATGTGTTGTCAAATATCTCCTGTGACAACACCTGCTGCCATTAAAAGCCATCAATAAATGCTGGGGTGAAAGGTCATTTAATTTGATTTTTACACCTCACACTTGGCTTTCATTGCAGGGGCAATATTTTTCCTTCTTTTTATGGGATCTTCATTATTTTTTGTGGAAAAGCAATAAACTGTCACTGACGGGGGTGGGGGGGGGGTTGGCTGATTGGTACTGAGAGGAGCCAATGAGAACAAAAATTCCAAACTACAGTGTGCTATATCATCTATTATGATATTATCATAATCAGACAGATGTCAGGAAAAGGACAATAATTTTCACAGAAAGGGTACAATTTAGTTGCACATCATAAAAATGTCAGAAAAACTAGGTGACTGCAACAACAAGATATCCATATAAGAGATATTATATATTCATGCTATCAGTTTTGATTAGGCTAAGTAAGCAGTCAATACTGTCCTGAACTGCCCAGAATAGAGTTGAGCTTCACTAAGACAGCCGGGGACACAATGCAGCATCAATTTATTTCAAACCTATGTCCAGATTTCATTTAGCATGGCTTCTGTAGTACCACTTAAGAGCCCGGACAGGGAGACCATGAAAGAACTTTGGGCTAGAGAGGCATTCGGTTTTTATTTTTTTTATGGTCTCTCTCATGTTTAAGGCATCTCTGTGCTTTTGAGTAATGCTGAGGGCAATGCTAGCGGAATGACAAGGAGAGGCAGGCCAGACAGAAAGGTTCATCACTTACTACAAGTAGTACACATACACACCCTCCTCTCCTGGTCCCCCATCTGCCGACACCACACTGATAAAGTTACAATAAAGAGATACTGAAACAAAATCAATGGGGACGGAGGAGGGGGACAGCCCTGTGAGTGTGTGTCTGGTGTGTGCTGTAGGGGTGCAAGAAAGTGTGTGTGTGCGTGGATCGCACATCTGCAGATGCACAGCACAAACATTAACAGCAAGCATGCGTGCATGCGCCCACACACACACACACACACACACACACACACACACGTGCGCGCGCACACTCCTCCATCTCTCCACCGGAGCAAAGCCCTGCATTGCCCCTTGACGCCATGAGCGCGAGGAAAATTTAATCTTTCCAAATACTCATCAGGGCTCTCCATCGTCCTGCCGTGACAGCGCCGGGGATAATTAATTATACAATTTCGATGGGAATATCGACTAAACAAACCTATTAATCATAGCAAAAGTCAATAGGCATGGACACATTCAATCATGTCCCAGCCAATGATTACTCCTCTCAAAATACAATAATTATTTTCAAGAGCTGCCTCGAATTAAATTTCTGTCAAGCTGGTACAAGTCTTGCAGTTGATGAAGGATGCAATGGATTTTTTTTTCTTTCCCCTTCCCCAGTGAGGGGGTGTGAAGAGGGACATTTATCCTTTTGGAAAGGTAGTTTGTTTTATAAGGATCATAACATGGTGTGTTTAACTAGACCATGACCATCAGATTATCTCTGAGCCCCCATTATGTCATCTGTCTTGTCTGGCTCGGTGAGGAGGAGGAGGTGGAGGAGGAGGGGAGGTGGGAGGGGGGAGGAATCGGGGGGGCTGGCTAGAACTCCTACAGTTACTGTTACACAAGGGGACCTATTAGATCTTTCACATCTTCTGTCACACATAGGGTGATGGTCATTAGTAATGTCACTGAGTCAGGTGTTTGTATTAAACATGGTCAACTTTTCCACCCATCAGGTTTCAAAAGAATACGAAAATAATTGCTGCAAACAACAACAAAGAAAGCTTTAAAAAAAAAGCTTTAACATCAAACCCTCTTGGCCACTTGGATTTAAACCTTTTTTATTCTACTTCAGCTCAACAAAGACGCTACCCCTCATCAGGCTTCAGTAAACTGGCCAATCAGAAGAGAGTTGATGTAAAACTGCTGCCTTCAGACTGAGGACAAACTGCAGTGTGGGGCCTAGGATACAGCAGAGTCCCAGTGTGCGGGGTTTTACATTTTTGTGCATTCACACAATTCTTAAACCTCCAGAATTCACTGAAAAAAAAAAGATTAAAAAAAAAGAGTTGCGACAATTATCCAAAAGTGCCAATTTATTTTATATTTCCATGAACAAAATGAATTGCTATGTTAAAATTTGTGGGACAACTACTACTTCTGAATCAAGATAGATCTTTATTGAGTTTATTTGCAAATTCCTAAGAGGGGGAGTCACATGATTTGATTCAAGTCAGACTTCACTTGTGCCTTTTAACTAACAACAAAGACAAAAGAATCAACTTGATTTAGATTTCAGACAGTCTGGATTTTTTTTTATATACATGTGTACAGAAAATATGAGGTTTTTATACATATTAACGAGTAACGTTTTGTGTTACATTTTGATTCAAGTACTTGATAATGTTGGATCTGGGCTATCTGCGACTTGACTGCAAAATATATTGTGAAGTGTGTAATAGTGTGCATCAGAATTTTTAGAAGAACTGTCACACTGGACTGACTTCAGAGTGAGTTGTGATTTTAAAAAAAAATCAATCTTCTACTGTGAGTGTTAAACTCAGATTCAAAATCGAGTATTATGTCAGCACATTTTTGATTTAGCTTTGTTGAAGTGCTGGGTCCTTAAAAATAAAACTTAATTCAGCTGTCAGTTATTTTGTCCCTTGAGTAAACAAAAGGCACGCTAACACAGGCACAGATATTTTTCCACTCTGTGCGAGTGTGTGTGTGTGTGTGTGTGGTCCTTTACAGTGATTTTAATGACTTTAAACTATAGATGGTAATATAAAGGACCTGCCTATCGTTGTTTTTCTCCTGAGGACTCACTCAGCTCATCTACTCTTACAAGTCTCATAGAATTTTTTTTTTCCAAAGGCATTTGGCCTCTCAGTGGGGACAACAGGAGTGTGTGTATGTGTGTGTGTGTGTGTGCGTGTGTGTGTGCGTGCGTGTGTGTGCGTGCGTGCGTGTGTGCTTGCCAAAGTGATGTGAGGCCATCAGCACGTCTCAGGTCAGCAGCTGCAATAATTATATTTTTGTGCATGTGCTTGTTTTGCTTTTACACTCCTCTTCTTACGTCCATTTTATGAATACAAAAAGCCCTCAAATCTAATTTTGCAGCTTCAAAGAATCTTATGATTTTGATTGTTGTGTGCTCTGCCCCATTCACAAATAGTCACTTTGAAATGTGATGAATGTCAACCATTGTTGCTATAAAGTGGAAAAAGAGAGTCAATAAAATAAATCTAATTTGTAATATAAGGGAAGAAAATGCAGAGAGAAGCCGGAGAGTGAAAGAAAATTATAGAAGGTTAGAAAGGAGTGGGGTAACTTACTGAGGTCCCATTGTTTTCCCGGAAAACGTCCTGGTTGACATAATTAAAAAGCTTCTTTTCAAGTTGAAGAACAACCTAAATGAGTGGCAAGAGAGGAACAGGGCTCTGATTAATACAGATACTAATGTGAAGAGCACTTAGTAATTTGAACGCTAATGAACAGCAGTGTGCTGCAGTAGCAGGCACTTCTGTTACATCTACAACTTAGAGGGAGATCACACTTTATTACAATATTTGTAACTGAAAATACGATACAGGGGAATAAAAACTTTGTAAATAATCATAGAAAACAGTCCATTGTGAATAAATTTAAATGCATCATGAGTGAAAATTTTTTTCAGATCATCTGCACAAGTGAATAAGTGCAAAAATCGGTTCATGCGGAAATCATACAATTTTGGGAGATGATAATACTTAAGATCTATCCAAGCGGCATCGATGTAGTTGTATCTTACCTTTCGGTCATTATCGCTTTCTCTGAATATTAGCTTGTCCACTTCATTGGTGTCGGCAGTTCGAACCGTCTGCATGGTGGCAGTGGAGCAGAGACTCTGCAGGTGAGAGACGACGCATAAATTATCTCAACTCAGTAGGAAAGGAAGGCCAATGTCAAACCATATCAAAAATATATGACGCGTGTGTTCATTTAAAAATATTAGAATTGATATAATACATAACATGAGGCCATATGGTCTGTTGCAACCTTGTAGTTGTTACTCCTTCGGGTTTATAATGGTGAAAAACGGAAAGTCTAGATGAGCCGCATGATTGATTCATTATCTTTACCAGAGTTCATGCATTTGCAGTAGTCGTGGCTGCACAGAGAATACAAAATGTGTATTATTAGTAATTTTATTATATAGCAACTAGACTGAATTGAATACAACTGTTGCAGAGATGCCTTTATTCATTTTGATGATACTTTTTGTTGTTGCTATTTATTTCATACAGTAAAAGTTGTCATTTTACAAACAGTGAAAGTTGTTTTTATACTTGTTAAAATGTGCATTTTTAGTTGAGATATGGGATTTCAAAATGATCAGCGATTTGTACGCATTTTTCTTGATAATCAAGCAAGTCGACTCATGACGCAATTGTGTATTCTATTGCAATATTATTAACACTACATATCACTCTTGTGACCATGGCCTTTTCACCAAATCCAACATCACTAATATTTGCAATAGTGTGACATGTAGATATTTCCTTCATGAGTATGTCTGGCGAGGGCTGCAATGTAAGAGGCGTTCACCTATATGAAAATATGACAGTGATGGATCTGTCCTCACACATGTAGATAAACACAGCAACATTTATTCTCGGCCGCTAAACTTTTACTGGTGTCCTTATATCCCACACAGTGCGCTACCTTTAAGTACATTTGAATGATTTTTTAAAGAACCTTCCCACAAACTACCACCTCACTGTCCCTTCTCTTTATCTGTGTCTATGTACTGACCCCATGGACTGTGTGTATGGTTAAATTCCCTTTTGTGGACTCTTTTAACAATTAGTTAAACATTCGACCATCTGTGTTTGAAGACAGCTGAATGAGGTAATCCCTCAGCCAGTGGTTCCCATACCACACAGCAGACACTGGATGACCTGATTGAAATTCAAAGCACAGATTAGATAATCAGGTCAAGCCAATACAGCGAGCAGAAAAAGACCCTTTCCACTGAAATGTCACAAATCAGCCCCGTTTTGGCCATGAAAAAATGGCACAAACGGCGCACCAGATTAGAGCAAACACTATGCGCTGAGAGAAAGTGGAACAACTTCCCCCACTGCTTCAACTCCATCACTCTGAGTCCCCCCCCCCCCCAAGCCTTTCCTCAAATGCAACTTTCTAAAGCCCTAACAAATCGCTCCATCTTTCACTCATTTAGGCTATCCAAATGCAGGGTCAATATGGTCACCTGGCAGCCAAATGCTAATGCGCTTAAGTGTGCTTAAGCAGCTTTGTGCAATGAATAGGCCAAAGAAGGAGCTAGTGAGAAGGGCAAGAGATACTTTCCCTGTCAAAAAGTCATTGTACCCTCAACTAGCAAAGACAATTGCAGAATATCATCTCTGACTAGCACCACAGGCATAATGTGTGGATCAGCTTATTTTCTGTACAACATAATCAATACATTTGGGATATGAGAAGAAAAACAGCATTTTACTATGGCCGTTTTTAACATACTGAAAAGGATGTACTGGACTTGTAGTTTAAGATTCTACAAGCATCATGGTCCTATAATTCTTCTGCACAAGCCCCCTTCTGTCGCCAACTTCGCAAATCCAAAAGTCAGTCAAGCAGAAATCCCCGGCCACTTCACACGTACCGCTGAAGCCAGAAGCTCACGCTGCTTACTGGCAAGAAAAGCATCAATATTAAACGCACAGAAATAGCCCTTCCATTCATGTTCAAATCATTTGGATAATCCAGTAAGCAAGGCCTGGTTCAAAGAGCAGTCACCACTGAACATGCATAAGGTTTGGCAGGAGTTATCCCTTCCAAGAACATGTAAATGAGCTGAGATATGAATAGATGGGGGTACATATGTTTCGGTTTCTACAGGGAGAAAATCCGAGTCACTGGACAGATAATTGGACCATAGGCTTTGTAGGCACTTAGTTAAAAAAAAGGACAATTAGCTTATGCTGCCTTAATTTTTGGAAAAGTGGCTTTTTCCGAGAAATTACACTTGTAATCAATACTGTTGTGTTAAGTGTTTTTACTTTAATGAATTCAACAAAACAGAACCGTGGATTATGCATGTATTGGACTCTTGCACTGAAGTGAGGACTGATATGTGACAGATTGATCCGTTCATGAGTTCCCTGCCTGACCAATCAGTATGTCAGAGTGGCGGCTGATTGATCATAGCTCTGTTACTGTCACTCTGTCAGAAACATCCCCCTCATCCTGCACAGCTTCAATCCTCAGCCCTTGTTCATCCCGTTGCCTCTTTCATAAAATCGGCCCGGCGAACACCGGGATGCAGAAAATGAGAACCCCGTGCTGTAACTTAAGGCCAGCTCAATGCAGTGATGTCTCCCCCCTGCTGCCAGGTGCAGAAACTCTCAAGGCCTCCAAAGCACATTACATGTAAACATGCTTAACTGACCACCTTAAATGACATTACCATCGCTGATTTGACCACAAGTTTGAAGAAGCAGCTGTAGTTCAGGAGACTGAGGATATCTTCACTCTTCTGGGTTCTTTGAAAGATCATGCAAAGTAATTTGGCATTACATCTCTGCATTATGGGTCACAGGTCAACATTGAGTGTTTGTAGAGGGGCAGGGGCCGGGGGGCTGGGATGAGAGGTCGCTGAGGAAGGTGCTGGCTTTGTGCATCAATGGAGGATAATCTCATGACTGTCGAAGGAGGAAGCAGCTGTTTAAAGGAGCTCTCTATTCCAGCTGCTCTCCTTAGAAGAGAGGTTAAAGCAATCTGTCCCACTTCAAAGACCAAAGACAGACAGACAGACCCCCCCACACGCACACACACGCACACACACGCACGCACGCACGCACGCACGCACGCACGCACGCACACACACACACACACACACACACACACTTGCCTTCTGTCTCCAGTCCTTTCAACAGATGGAGGCGATCCACTGTGTCAAACTTAAACACTAAGGAACCCACCCACACCACCATGGTATTCTTGACTATAATAGAACTATTAGGCCAGTAAAAATGTCATTAATGTTTCTCAGACATGCAGATCAGGGTCTTAAACTTGTTTTGCCCAATACAATGCTGGTTGTGAGATTAAACTGGATTCGTTGTGAATCTTTCAGTAATGTACATCTGGGATACTTAGACACCTGCAACAACAGCCCTGTGTTTCACTATTTAATATATTTGAAATCCTGTTTGAGTTTGTAGCTAATAACATACATACAAATACTCTGGATGCCAGTTGGTTGATATATATTAGTCTGCTTAACATATGTCAGTTTATTTTTATGTTTTTAACACAAGTAGCAGATGTTTGCCACATAACAGATTACTGGTGAATTAATTTGAGCTCCTCCGAGTTTTGTTCTATTTTTATTTCTTCTTCACGTATTAGAAGTCCATAAAGTGATTCATCACACACTGTTATTACTGATAATAATCTATTTAGACCTCTGTGATTAAACCTAAATAAAGTGGACAAAGCCCTGTGTTTGTGCAGAGAGAGAGAAATAGAGTATGAGTGGACAATGAGCTAACTATTCATTCTTCATTACCAAAGGCAGGGCAAGGGGCTTTGCTTTGTGCCAGCAGGGGCAGCGGCATTGTCAGAATGCACCATTATTTTCTCGCTGCCATGCAAAGTGAGGCAGCCAGCTGAGGTACAGTGTGCCAGCAAGCTGGCAGGTTCAGCATGAATTGCTTAGTAGTCAAACCACCTCTGTTTCATTCATCAACGTTCATCATGTCCATCCCCAATGCATGACTGTGATCTGCACAAGAGGGGTGGAAGAGGGCATCCAAAACAGGTGAAGACAAATACAACCTCTTGCTTTGCTTCGAGCTATTACACAGAAAAGCTAGTAAATCAGCTGTGACCCTTCCCACCCGATGTGACTGGACACAAGCCAGAGTTATCCACTCCTCTCTCCCTGAGGCTGGCTAATTTAATGCTCCCAAACAAGGATTCATCATTGGCAAACAAAATAGGATGAAGGAGAGGTGAGAGTGGACACGTTATCACCCGCAAAGTTAGCCTATGTGTGAACCACTGGTCAACAGTTGACCCTAGTAAACCCGCCCCGCATCAGGCCTAACACCACGTACCACACACACAAAGTCGAAACCCTTCCTGTGAACCCACTGGGTTGTGAGAGAGCAGACATGGCGTTTTGATGGCAGTGTGTACGTTGTAGGGGGTCTCCTAACCTGCCACGCCCTTGCCAAAAAGGAGCTTGAAGAGGTAAGAGGGCGTGCAAGATAGTGATAATGTGTCCTATTTATCTTGTGCATTATAACATCTGGGAAACTTCTCTAAAAACAATGGCACGCATTGAGGCCTGCCATTCTGGTTTTACCTTCAGAAACCAGCCAAAAGCATTTGTCCCCTAGGAATGGATAATGGACAGGCCACAAATCATTCAGGACAACAGGACGAAGGGGTTTGTGAGTGTGTGCGTGTGAGAGAGAAACTGAATGTATGTGTATGTTTTGTGTGTGAGTGTGTGCGTGTGTGTGTGTGTTCCCCCCTGGTATTTAACTTCTCTGCTGGCCCATTCTGCAGGGCCCCGCAGGACAAATTGCCCTGTATGGTTGTCTTTGAGAGGCAGTGCAGCGCGCAGAGAAAGAGACAGAGCTGAAACACAGGGAACAGGCCTATAAAAATTCATCACTTTGACCCCGGCGACCTCCCACTACTAAGGAGTAACACACACACACACACACACACACACACACACACACACACACACACACACACACACACACACACACACACACACACACACACTTGCCCACCCACCCAAATGCAAACCGAAAGCTGGGAGCAAGTATTCTAAAATTATATCTGACCATTTTAAGGAAAGACTTACATTTTTAGAAACACACACATTGAGTCATGTCCTATGAGACAATCAAAGAACCAGAAATGCAGTAAGCTTTCTGATCTCTCTCACACATGCACACTAAGTGACACAATAGCCATGCAAAAAAGCCTTCTACACAGGAAAAGGCCACCAGATGCTTCATTGTGACTGTGTCTCTGTGTAAAGTAGTGGCAGTAAAAGGAGGGTGGGTTCTCCTGAAGCGTATTAGTCCCAGTAAGAGGGCGACATTGTCTCAGACCGGGCTCTTGACACATTACTGCCACCTGTACAAAGAAAACCTAATGAGAGATTTAATCGGAGATACCTCCCCTGCCACTTTTAGTCAGCACTTTGAAACCAACCGCGGCAGATGTCTGCAAGACTGTTTAACGTACCCGAAGCTCTCAATAAGGCCATACAGGCTCAGATTACTGAATGGCCACCTTAATGTGGCATTCATTTGAATGTTGTTAGCTGCATTTGTAATGTTTCTGAAAAGAGAGCTTTGTGATCTGAAGGAGCAGCATTCGTGTTTTCTTTTTAACACTCAGACTTAAAGAGAACATTTGTCGTGTTAATGAGAAAACAAATTCATGTCTGACTGTGACACGATCTTTGAGGCATGTTTAAATATAGCCAGCAGAAGCGCTATTGATGGAGTATAAACACTTACTAAGCACCTAAAAACATTGCACTCTCATTTAATTTACCGATTCCGCCGTAGCTCTTGCTGAGAATCAATTAAAGGAAACAGATAGTGAGGTAATCTGTTGTTGCTGAGTCAATTACAGGATATCGAAGAGCCAATCAGTGATTGGTGATTAGTGACTGTCCAATAGGAATACAGAGTCCGCAGAGTTCATTACTCTGGTATTCGATAAAGATCAGGATGGAACAATTAATGAACATCTGATTCTATCTCATGCGAGATGTGCTTGCGCTTGGTTAGCACTATCAAGATGAACAGCAAATATGCAAATTCTTTTTCGGTGGACATTTTAAATTTAATCCATCATCCAGCACCGCCTAATACTGATGTTTACGTCTAGACTGTATTGTTTTGTCTTCTCTCTGGAAACCTTTTGGCTTACAAAAGCAGTTGATGGCTTTTTTTAGGCAAGCAGGTGACCAGCTATCTTTCTCATGTGCACTAGGAGGTGAAGACCCCAGTGAGTCATAAAAAACCCTTCTCACACACAAGGAACATTGATTCATTTGGAGCACCACCCTTTAATTTGTTTGCACCATTTCATCTAAATGATGTGCTTGTCCACCAGGGTGAGAGAGAGGTGTAATTCAGCCGAGGAAAGGGGAAAGAGGAAGATACGGGTAGGAGGGGTCTTGACACTCCACCACAGGGCGCTAGGCAACCATATAGTGGGTGGGCTTTGTGATACATTTTACCAATTTTTCATGCCCATCCCTCTTGATGTGACCCCACTCAGGGCCTTTTATGCTCCTGACAGCTCTGCGCAGGAAAACATGCTGCCGCTCTGATAGCATGAAATCGGGAACAAAGACCCCCAGGGAGAGGAGAAGGGGGCCACTGAGGCACACTGTGCTCCGGTCCCGCCTGGCTCTGGACACAAACAGATGTTAGGCCAGCCCCGACTCACTCGGCCCCCCAAAAAGAGGAGGCCCTGTCGGAGAAATGGGCCTGAAATGCATTGTTTTGGGCCTCCTCTAAGACAAAAACAGGAGGCACTCTCTCTGAAAGGACCCGGCAATATGGCCGTCGCAGATAAATCACACAAGGAGGACGGAGAGAAAGGCTCATGAATTCTCAATGTGGCCTATAATGGGCCCTCTTAAATATGATGGGATATTTGTGAGTGGATGTGAATAGAGCCCACTGACTTTTAAAGTCAGTGGGCAGAGCTGTTTAAATGCCCAAAGTGCCAACACGGGGGCTTTACAGCTGAGCTACAAAGAGTCATTCTGCTGCTGCTGACCATAAAAATGCCTACTTGGAAACCTCTGGGCAAAGTTGTTACAGTAATCCAAACAACTGTGGCAATGGCTTCCTGAACATTTGTTTAAATATCATTCATCATCTGTTAGTATGTTTCTTTAGTTTTTTCAGAGGCTTGAACTCACACCAACAAATACCACCAGCTAAAAGGTGCAGCCTGATTTCAATAGGACCTGTGACTGACTTGTTGAGTGGGCAGCCATGTGCAGCCATTCTTAAAGAGACGGCTCCTTTGCATATGCATAGAGCAAACACTAATGATTATAATGCAGAAAATAGCAAAAGAGACGGGGTGTTTGAGCACAACCCCCCCGAGTCAACACATGCTATCTTGGCATCCTCTCCATCCTGCATAAAGAAAAAGACGATTACTGCGCTGAGCTTTCCAAAGCTTGGGATTGCATTAGTCAATAATTGACTGACATACAAGCTGTATACTATCCACCACAGCTTCTCCCACATTTCATCTAAGCTAAATACATTTTCATTATTCCTCCCTTTGATTTCAAATGTCCATTTTGACAAACAGAAGAAAAGATATATTATCAATAAGACTGCAAGAGCAAAAGTTGATTACCCATGAAAAGTAAAGGCAGGGTTTCCCATATATAGACTCTACTTGGGTGGGCTCAGGTAGACAAACTCCTCCTTTACTGATTATGGGATTAAATTTCAAATTTAGAGGTTGTGAGAACCACAGGACAGAATCATTATCAATGAAGACAATGCCCAGTATCACAAGGAAAATGTATAACTTTCTGCGGTATTTTGACACATAATAAGCCTACTGTCTGCTTCAAATCTCCTTGCATGTGTGTTCACACACATTTTCTTTAACATTAATTTACAATGAACTTTCTGTGCTTTTGAGACAAATTTTCTCAACTATAAATTGTCAGAAACACCTGAGAACATATGAAACACCTATGAACACATGAAACACCTGTGAACGCATGAAACACCTGTCAACACATGAAAATTATTAAAATAACAAAAATCCTTGTCAAAATCTATTAAAGTATATTTATATGAGGATTACTAACAGGCTAAGCTGATTGATGCAAAATTCATAAATAAGTGGATAAAGACTGACAAATATAGAACTAAAGATTTTATAGAAAACAGCTATTTATGAATCTGATACCTCATACAATTCCTTAATTCCTTTTACACTATGGGTTTGAAGCATGACGTAATTTGGCAGAATAAAACTAGAGGGCACGACAGAGTATGTGGCTGTCCCGTACAGCAGGAGGGTGTTAAGACTTGATCATATTTGAATGTCTGCATGAAGGTCAGCTCCTTTATTAGTCTGCATGCAGGATCAGTTGCATGCGTCATGTTGCAAAAAATATTTTCTGCATGCACTAGGTGGCGCTCCATAACACACACTTACAGTATATCATGTTTTAAATCGCAAAGAGACACAGTGTCATTTTGACATCAATTAAATGATGTTTGTTCCATCAGGTTTACTTCCTGTAACCACTACTGTAGGCGGTACTACGACAAATTCTGTTTGCAGTCTTAATCAGTTGGGAGTGTCGTGAAACATGTTTTCTGTTCTATGGCAAAATTGTGGCTGCCTTGCCATGAGCTTGCTGTACAACAAAAACACATCCATAATAATGTTCTTCCAGTGTTTCTCGTCAAATCTAAGATGGATCTTGTTGATTCAGTAGAACATAAAAATGTAACAAAAACATGACATTTCCTGTTGCCACCATGTGGCACTACAACTAATCCGCCCTCAAATTTTAACTTGGTATTCCTTTGAAAAGAGAAATATTGAAATCAAGTATTAAAAGAATATGTCTGGGGGTCAAAGTTGTGCTTCAAAGCTTTGTTACTGCTAATATTTAATTTTCCATCCTCTCCTTTGACTTTCTTTAAAATGAATACTAAAATATTTCGGGGTGACGGTATGCCAGCAGCACAGCAAGTTAAAAGACAGATCTCTTCATTGGCTCCAGCTGGAGAAGACAGCACTTGTCAACAATAGAGGGATAAGTTAGGTTACAACCCTGACCGGGGCCAACCCCAGGGGCCTACAAGGCTACCCTCCCTCTCAGGCCCTGTTAGTGCCAGGCTCTGCTCTCATCCTTGGCTTGGCTGATCACGCCATCGCGCTGTTGGCATGGTGTTCCCAGCTGCCAGTCACAACGGCCCCCTCCTCCAAGCACACAATGGCAATAGGATGGCTGGAGCCGGGCTCAAACGGCCTGTTGTTAATGAGCAGGACTAACAGAAGCCACTGCTTGTTCTTCATTTGCCAGCGTTTTAATGATATGGACATCGCTTCCATCAAAGCTGCATTGCTCAAGTTACGCCCTCATAGCTGAACTCTTTTTTCCCCCCTGTCTTCAGCGCCGTATTCATTAGCATCAAAAGCAAACAGAGAATAGAGAGAGAACAGGCGCTGTTGTCTAGAGGGAATAGTCTTCCCTCTATATCCAGATGGGTTATCTGTGATATAATGGGCCCTCATTGTGATAGATTGGACTATTCTAGGCAGATAATATGCCTTTATCGTATTGTAAAGAAACATCATCACTGCAAGCTGCACCTCGAAGGCCATAAACAGGCATGGGTCAAACAGCAGGTGCTAATAACCCTGTTTAAACTTACATAGTGCAGTAAATGGGTGGAGTTAAGTGCAGGAGGACAATTGAGATAGTGTCAGGTTGGTTGTCTTAAACTGATTAAGTATATAACAAACCCTGTAAAGGATTTGCAAATATAATTTTTTCTAGGCCTGGTCGCACAATCATTGAATACAACATTCCTAGTACTTCCTCAGTAAATATGGCTTTCTTAATTGCTTGTACTGGATTTTGAACTAAATAAAAAGATAAACTTAATACTACTTGCAGTACTGTAATATAATAACCAACATAAATAATTTAATAAGGATCCCCTTTCAGTCTGAATATATGAGAGCTGGTGTGTGACTGTGTAAATGCATGAGGGTATCAGAAAAGCTGAGGGAAGCCAAGTCCCTAGCGTCAGGGGTTCCATAGAACAGAGGCCCAATCAGTGCTGGCCCGCTGGTTAATGGATGGATGGCCCCCAAAATTAATTAGCCTGACTAATGTAGTGTACACTTAATTACACTGGCCGCCTTTTGATTTATAGCTGGCAAGATACACACATGCTAGTCAAAGTCGGGCTAAAAAGGGAAAATTGTTTACCCTTTACTGGTGCAAATTATTTACCCAGACTAGGTTCAGCAGACAGGACAACGGCCATCAACTATGTAATTAACTCATGTTGGTTGCAACTAAAGGGGCAACACTGAAACTGTAGGTCTGCAATCTGCAATTCTGCCCATGACTTCTACTCTGACGCTTACCGTACCAATTATAAATAAAAGGGTTTTACACATTGGATCAAAGCAATAGCATTTAGCATGTATGAGTAAAAGAATGTATTTGCACAACAACAGGAAGGCTGCATGTACAAATACAGCAATAATCCCTTCCATGAAACATGGAATTCATCAAGATTTATCTTGGACATATGAATTCTCCCAAAAAGTGGCTTGTAGATCTCCACTGTCACGAGCGTGTGCCTTGAGTAACTTCACAGTGTGAAAAATGAATGATCTATCATGCTGGTCTGTCATTACTGAGCATTTTACAGCATTCATTAGGAGAGAGGATAGTCAAGGGCCCCACCTTTAATTTCATGCTGCTCAAGCGAGAGAAAGGACACAGGACAAAGGACAGAAGATTGATGCCTGGTCCAGCCCTCTGCAATTCAAGCAGACGCAGACAGGGGGTGCTAATTCAAAACTCTGCAGTCTGTTGGAGGCCAGCTAGCCTAATGAAATCTATCCATGTAGCAGCAGATCAGGCCCAATTAAAACAGCACCAAGCCATGTCACAGGGACAGTAGATCAAGTCAGCAATTAACCTTCCCGCTGGCCTCTATCAATCCTTAAATTAGAGCAGGCTGGCCAGCGGCACACAATCTCTGCAGATATTAAATTTACATTCTATTAAGTTTAATTAGGAGGGATTTTAAATATACTAGGAGACCAGGCACGAAGCCCTGAGCCTGTCATCGACACAGCTGATTCACGACCACTGGCCACCTCGAGGGACAACCACACACACACACACACACTACAGTACATGGTATACCGCACTGACAAGGATCCATATAAAACGTCTGTTTGTTTGTCTGAATGGGTCAACAAGGGTTAAATGACCTGCCTTCATGACACTGTTAAGCTTTGATAAGGAAGTGTAAACATGCGAGGTTATTATGGGACTGCTGTCTTAACCTCACTGCTGCTACAGTTCAAACATAATACATAGTGATGCCCCATAAGGGTCATCTCATGTCAGACTCGGCTGAATATTTAACTAGTGTCACCTGCTCTGAAACATTCACCATCCCGCTCCACCTGAACTTTTGATTACCTCCACTCATAACAATTTTGTCTGAGGATGTGAACTGGTTTAAAAACAAACAAAAAACTGTAACTGGAAGTGATGTTGATGAAAAGAAAAAAAGACGATGGTAAATGCTGATTCCAGATGCTGCAACTGCAAATTTCAGAAAGTAGTGCTGCACCAGCACATACATTTTAATCAAAATTGCAGCATGGCTGATGTAATATTCCAATTGCAGGAAGGTGCATGTTTTCTTAATAGCTTATTATGTGTAAAAATACCATTTAAGATGAATATTGTAGTGATCCAGAGATGTCCTAGCCTACACAATAATGTAAAAACTCCACTGATCAAGAACTAGGGGTGTAAATTCTATGCAATTAACCAGAGCCAGTATTGTAAAATTCAACTTTTTGGGAATATTATGTCTTCTTTGTTAACTTTATTGACATACAAATGTGAATCAAACATATGTTGGCATTGTTATGTAGCCGATTGTATGTCAAACTTGCTTATTCATGCATGCCTCACTGGAATGTAAACATGACGGGTTCAAGGAAATAATGCTGGAGAGCAAAACCAGCTACCAGCTCCACTGCATTTAAGCAGCCTTCCCAGGAGTGTAATTCAGTATAATCCCTTCCAGGTCCGACTTTACAGGTTTGCACTCAGCACACAGGTGACCTCTAGGATGCCAAATGCCTAACAGGTATTTGTGACCTCAAAAACTGCAATATTAGGTCTGAGTTACTTAGTGTTAGGATTTGATTTGATTATCAACCGTCTCCAGTCTGGGGCGACGTAAGCTGCATTCTATGCCAAATTGAAAAGAAATCCCAGGTGGCACATCAACAAGTACACGGCAAAGTATCTGATCGCCATACTCATGTCCAAAACCCTTCCTGCTCATTTCATCAGCATCGATGCAAAGCGCGATCAAGCCAAAGCGTGATCAGACTCATGGGAGAGGAGGGTTGGTGGGGACTGGACCACCTCCAGGCTGCTCAGCCCTAACATTAGTCTCCACGTGGCTGTGTCCTTTGTCTGCCAGTCAAAGGGCCGCTGAATGGAGGTCAATTGAAACCAATTCCCTCTGTCGGACACAATTAATGGGGTTGCCCAGGCTGGACGGGACGGGGGGGCTGCCGTAGGCCTTTGGTTACTGATCCTGCCGCACAAGCATGCCTGGAATTTGCCACCTGGAATTTGCCCTGTGACAATAACAAACCCACCCCTTTCCAAGCCCACCTCCTTTTCTGTACACACATGGATACATCCTAAAATCCCCCCCTGTCCCATTCACCCACCCACAAGGGAGGATGGGTACCAGGGGAGTGGCTAATAGTTGTCCACAGTCCAGTCAACCACAATGAACCAGAGATGGGGAAGAAGAGAAGTGGTGTAGCGTGCAGCTGTAGAGAAATGTACTGGAGTATTTTCTGACCCAGTGATTCTCAAAGCGGGGCCTGAAGATACACATGAGTGCTCCAGGGTTGTCTTGGGTGTTCAACAAATCGGAAATCAAGGAGCATAATTTTGCAATTATCTCATCCACCTGCACAGCTATTTCCTATCAAGTGGATGTTAAGAAAGAATAGTGAGACAGGAGAGAAATGAGACTCATAGACAGTGAGAATGAGAGCCAGCCTCTCTGTGCCTGAATCAATCTTCAGATAAGTATGGACCATCGATCCACCACCAGCCCATCTACAGTTAAACACTTCGCTGGATGTGCACTAATTGTCCTGTTGACATTAATTGTCATTAAAGGGCTTAAAACGGCCTCCCAGCAGTGAGTTACAACCCGCACCAAGGTTGCAACCCATTTGTTTATCGGTGACATCACAGCTCACCCTGTCACAACACACGCCTGTAAAATCACAGACAGCACTGCCCCTTTAACGACAGGTAGATGACATCATCAGCCTTTTTGGTCACCCACTCTAAATTGTCGGTAGGTTTGAGGAACCGTTAACTTCGACGGAAAATATCTGTGTGGTGTGTGGTTGTGTGTGTGTGTGTGTGTGTGTGTGTCCTTTAGCCCTCAACTTCCTGAGTGTAAAAAGCCCCCTGCCTTACTACCATACCCCTTACAACAGGGTGAATCAATCAGATTCATTTGGCCTAACAAATTGGTTTGTGCGTGTGTGTGTGTGTGCGCGCGTGTGTGTGTGTGTGTGTGTGTGTGTGTGTGTGTGTGTGTGTGTGTGTGCATTCACTCTGGATGTGAATGGGGGCCAAGGTGCATAAGAAAAGAGCTGTGTCGAGGGGAGGGGGGGCAGAGATGGACACATGGATGCAAGCCTAACACATCCCTGGAAAAGGGGTCGTGACCCCTACTGCACTCAAACAGCATTTCAGAGTGGTAGAGACATGGAGTGGGTGAGCGCTTACCTACCACAGAGCAGCGAGGACAAGACAGAAAACATGAGGAGAGAGTTATCTAGATTAGGCACACAGGACAATTAAATCCTCTGACTTTGTTTGATTGGATGCGTTCTTTTTAGTTTAATGTATCCATACTGCCGATTTTTCACTGAATTCACATTTTATCCTATGAACCCCAGTAATATTTTCAATATGCAAGTGTGTAGGAGAGAGAGTCTTCATCACACATCACAACAATGCTGATAAGATAGAAAGCTGTCTATCAGTGAATAAGTATCACTGTGGCAACCTAAATGTGCACCAGGTGACATTTAATTGCAATCGTCAACTTCTCAATGGTCCCAGTGTTTGCACATCTGCTGTTGTGGATCTTGTACTTGGATTTATTATCTCTAAAGCAACAAATGTTCACATGATCTGTGAGTTAATGTAACACAATTACCAAACCTAAATCAAATGTCCTGCACAAACTTTGAGGTGATCAATCAATGCCCCCTGATGTATTGCAAAGTAAAAACATGTGACGTTTATTCCACTTGCCTGGCCATTCTGGTGGGTTACTGCCCCCCTAGTGGCCGGATGGCTGAATTACAAAAGGGTTCTTCTTGTGTGCCACACAGAGTGAAGTCCTTCCTAAGTCATTTAAGCAAAACCCCTCCATTCAGAAAGCTTTCCCTCCTCTTCCTTTCTCCCATGAATGGAGCTCTGGTTGAAATGAACAATGCCCACACCTTGAACAGGCCCACTGATTCGAGGGCCATTGTGCTGAAGAGGAGGGAGAGGATCGACCAACAAGTAGCTCTCCCACTCTGTTATCATAGGACACCACTGTCTGTGGTGGGCCTTTATGACTTGTTATGCCACTAAACCCCCATCTCCTCATAGAGAATACTGAATGACTGCACTACCTTGGCTCTCATTGGCCTCATTTGCACCAAGAGAAGGGGGGGGGGGGGTGACAGAGGGAGGGAGCAGGAGAGGAAGGGAGAGAGAAAGAGCAATGAATGGCACCATAACATAACAATGCACTTGCAGGCTCAGTTGGCAAACACAGCTGGGACAGCCACAGCGACGCGTTTAATGAGTCATAACTCTAAAGAGACAGTGGGCTACTAAAACCACTTTTACTATATTGCTCTCTCTCTCTCTTTCTCAGACACACACACACTACAGTACATCATGACAGTACATAACCTTGCATGTATAAAGTGTGTTATTGCACAACTTTGCAGACATTAAGTGATCTACAAAATAAGCATGTTGAACACTAACTCATTCAGTACAACGTAAACACACACTCACCTCAATAACCTGTTTCGAATCCAATCTGAAGTTGAAATCCCCAAAGATGAAATATGGCACCCTCTCAAACCGCTGGTCAGTGATCCTGCAAAACATGACAAACGCCTGTCAGTCAGAATGTGCTGAACCACTATCGCGACCTGTTGCAGCCAGCCTGAATGCACCAGACATTGAGTCCAAATTGTCCCAAATTGGAATAAAAACTATTTTGAAAACCATCAACTGGAAAAATTCATCATTAGTGGTTTCACAGCTGTTAAAGTTCCACTGATGATTTCTTTGACCTCAAGGTATTTAGTTCATGAGGGTCACAGCACCACCTGGTGGCTGGAACACTGATGAAAAGATTTCATAGATGGAGGAAACCTATTTTTGTTGTTGATGTTAAGCTTTTCTGTTCTGATTTGAACTTTCAGCAGATAGAGGAAATAGCCATGTCATCCAAAATAAAGAGGTTTAGGCAGACATTAACCATCAATAACTATTCATTACTTCCCAGTGATAATCGATCCTCTAAAATTCACTAATTTGATATTATACAGTATTTGCACCTGTTTGGAATTGCAGTTCTGTGACTATGAAGTCTGGAAAATAAAAAAAAAAACTATAAGATGTTTGAAGAAAAACAAGACAGATTTATATTATTTTTATTGCATATATTCTATCTTCCTTGTCAAAACCAAGTGCCTACATTACCCACAATGCAGTTCAGCACATGCTAGTCATGTAATGGTACAGAGATGAGCAGTCTTAATACACAAATTTTGACTGGCTGATATTTATGTCAAAATAAAGGGATAATTGAAAGAGCTGGGAGACCATCTTTCCCATAATGTCATCAGACTGTTCTGCCAGGCTTCTTCCAGCTGGTAGAGTGCCGGAGGATGAAATACACATGCTTTCATTTTAAATGATTAATTCTCAGCTGACACCACAATTTAATTACTAAATCTTGATCATTTCCTTTGATAATCTGCTTTGATGGCACTGTAAGTCAGTTTTGAAGAAAATTCACTTTGATGAATGATCAAAAAAAGAGGGTGAACTGACCCTAACCATGGAGAGATGCACCCTGCATATAATGGCTGTGTTGTTGGTGCTGCTCTCAGTAATGGCATGATGGCAGCTGCCTCGGACAGATAAGATCAACTGCCTCTGTAGAATCTTGTAGGTTCAGACCACTAACAGACTTGTATATCACGAGTGTTGCACTCATCCATTCTGCAACATATTCTGCTGCTTCCCTCAGAATTACAGTCTATGACATTTATCAGATGGTTGATTTTAGCAGCTGATATCAGCCTTTCTCAGATTCATCACTGTCTGTGAGCACGTGTATGTTGGTCAGTTGGTGCTGATATGAAAACCTTTCGGATCAAATATTAGAAAGCAGAGCCGAGGCAAACTTTTGTCACCTGGCATTTCCATATACAGGCCCAAATTAAAGCTGCAAGCAGTGATGAGCAGCCCCTCGCACCTCTGCACCTATAGGTGTGTGTGGCTGGTTCATACAACAACAGGGATGTAAAACTTGATATTTGGATTTTGTATGAAGGAGCAGACAAATGCATCACTTTGGTGCATCCACTAGGTGGTTCTAGAAAACACACACATCCTATACTTGATGTTGCTGAACATAACGTGAGGACTAATTTTGATGCAAATCCAATGATGCTTGTGACAACTGGCTGACTTCATGTCACTGCTGGGTGGCGCTATAACTATGATGTTAAGTCAGTTTGGAGATGTATTCAGGCCGAGACTTTCATCAACTATGAGTTTTGAAAAAGATCTGAGTATGAAAAGTCCAGTTACGACTGTTTCAAGTCTTTTGATGGATGTCAAGACGCCTCTCCACAGTAACACAGCTAACCAAAAATGCACAGTCACCCCAGAGGCCCACATCAAGGTGTCTCGAACTACACACAGGAAGTCGTATCCTCATCCTAACACCACGATTAACACCCTTGCCTGCCCAGTGCACAACATGTATGGGGGTATGTAGGAAATATTAAAAACTTTAAATTAACAAAATTAAGGAAATTGACGATGCACCATGGCTGCCACAGGAATGAATATTTCAGAATACACCATCTTGTTGAACAATTGACTAAAATGGAGGGATGGGATATGCGCCAAAGAAGGAGAACCAATCACATTTTGGAGCAGATCCGAATCAATAAGAGTTGAATTGACAGAATGTTCAGAGGATAGAGTGGACAAAGAAACAGCAGCTCTGTTTAACTCATCCTAACAACCACCATGTTTACTCATCTAAATGTGTTTATTTTGCGAGTTTGCAAGAAGATATGTCTTATTTGGCACAAAACACTTCACTATGACCAGGGTCCGGATTTTCAGGTGGCTTAGAAGCCACCCTGCTGATAAAGATCAGCTAGATCAGACTGCTTCTCCGATGTTGGTGGTGTCA
The DNA here is from genome assembly GCF_037954235.1 of Aulostomus chinensis. Taxonomy (NCBI): domain Eukaryota; kingdom Metazoa; phylum Chordata; class Actinopteri; order Syngnathiformes; family Aulostomidae; genus Aulostomus; species Aulostomus chinensis. The sequence continues at coordinate 20,391,931 of NC_141335.1, read as the reverse complement.
CTTGAGTGATATTTCTGTTAATCCAACTTCTATTTGAACTCGTGTTATTGTTACAACACATTGATTCATCATGTATTACTTGTATTACAAACACATAGTGACTCTTGTCTCTGGACATTTTCATTAATTTCTCAGGAAATATTACATGGACCTTGGCGGGGTCTGCCCTCCCTAGTTGCCCCTCTAGTATTACTAATATTTTTAATGCACTGACTGCTTTTTAAACCAGAGTAACAAGTTGCAAGATTCATAGAGTATATATCCTCTCTTTCATGGACTACTTCCAAATCTCCAGAACCTTGCCACAGTGACAGCATCCCAGTGTCTTTAAAAATATTCACCTAAGCGACATATAATTAACTCCGATGCCTCATCACCTACTTGAAAGTGGCTCTTCTATAGAGCCCGGATAGGAAATTAAGGTGGACGTAGGGAAGCCTCTTGTGTAATTAATGATTCAGGATGCTTGGCTCGCTATCTCTACTAATCATGTGGATAAATCTCACCGTGGACTTCCCAGGCCCAGATAACAATATATTTATAGGGCTCTAAAGACAGAAGGCTCCTCTTGGTGGTGGGTCTTGGTTCTGGCGGGCTGTCGTAAAGCACGGTCACCTCCCCTCTATGAGCGCAAGAGAGTGAAGGGCAGAGAGGCGAGGGGGACGGGACACAGGACACAGCTATTATATTAAGCAGAGACTGTAACGTTGACATCCTTTTACATTGAAGAGAAATGAGAAACCTGATGAGCAACCTTCTTTAAAACAACCATGCAACATTTGCATGGTTGTGACTTGGGTTTTCCATGAATACTTTTTATGGATATCAACTGCAATATATGGGAAATAGTGGAGCCACTGGTGTTCAAAGGTGTATGTCCAAGCTTGTGACAGCTCTGCACGTGTCTTATATGGTTTAATGTAGTTTGTGCGTCACTTTATTTTGCTATACACCTCTCACTGTCTTTCATAGAGTTTGAACTGAAATAATTGGAATCATCTGGAAATTTGGGGGTAATTTATACGAACTGATATTACCTTGTCATATACAGACACAAATATAAACATTGTGTGCTCTTAAAGGAGAAATAAATTTGTTTTTAACTTGATCATGGATTTTATTTTATATCAACTTTGATTAAAACATATTCTCTATAATCCATATTCTGAAAGAATTAGCGAGTGCACGGTTAATGCAGTCAGTAATAATTGCTACAAAATGTCCAGTTAGTTCTTGTTTTTCCATCAATTCTCATTTATTCAAATTAATTCTATATGGAGTATTCCCATACATCATGAAAAAGCTAAATCTAACAACATTTTATTCCACCAATTCCCATGGAACGTTTACATCTCTTTTGCAAAGAAACAACAAAAAAAAAAAAGGTAGAAAACCTTGACCTTAACCTTCCATGGAAAATCTTAGAAACTTTGCAATCCTTTGCAGCCGTAGATGTTAGTAGGGTAAAAGATGTTGGTGATTAATTTACACTCATCAATGAACTGAATGGGTCATTGTTTAAATACCTCAGATGAAGTCTGTGGTTCAGAATAGCTTCAGGTAATTTCATGGTTTTTCTTCTACGGAGGGCATCAGTAAATACAGAGCTCCAGCACTGAATTTTAAAGTGGAAAGCTTGTCTTGATGATGTAGAAGTCCTGTGTCCTCGATGCAGTTTGTTAGCTCTGTATGTCTAACAATTGCATTTACTTTTCAAAAATCCTATGGGTGATGTTGATTTGTGAAGATTATGAACAAAACAAGTAATTCTAATAAACTTTTGCTTGCTAAAGAAATTTTAGCAACAATAACAAATCAAAGGTAAAAATCCAGCTGGCTTTTGGTTGAGGGAGCCCATGACAAAGCTAACTTCAGGGTTAGCCTGCAAAAATATGCCCATCCCTGCACCTCTCTATGCCCTCTGATTTGATTTGATTAGATAATTTGGCAGTAGCTGTAAGCATTATTGACAGAGGGTGTTGGTGTTATGTGCTACTATTAAGAAACTGACAAGTGCATGATGAGTTTTATATGTTGAAGGATTATAAAAGTACAAGTAAGCAGTTTATAGGATTTAGACCTCTTAAGGCCCTTGGAAACCCTAAAAACACGCACACATACATGCACACACACTGTACCAAAATCAGACATTCATATTTTATCAATGAATGTCTCAAATGTCTCATTTCCATGTATCAATCAGTGGAGAAACCCCATCTCATCTCCCTGAGAACTCTGCCCCTTCACATCAAACACTGGAGCCAATATCTCCCCAAAATGTAGGAAAACTTGACTCACATTTTCAAAATGACACAGCAACAGGACTTCTTCTCTGTGACACCCACACAGATTGTCTCAAATCCAGAGTAATTTGAATAGTGCTGCAGGCCTTCAAGCTAAAGGGTGAACTCCAGCTACAACCTGACAACAGTTACATTCCTTTAGAAAACAGTCAAATAAATTGTGTTGGAATTCACAAATTTTCACTATAAAGAGTGTGTGTAAGCTAATTAACACACTCAAACTGGAGCTGATGTCATTAATGACCAAACATCCCGTTACTAAGGGACTCGGCTCTATTCAAACAGGGTTAGCAGACATTTTATGCGACAGACCAAATAGGGGGCAGTAAAAAGGCTGTACGCAGGCGTATCGACAGTTGTTGCATGCGTGGGAATGCCTGTATTCCATGTGAGTTAATCCCATCCATGGCTCTGGGAGTCAAGAATACAAAGCATTTGTAGTGATCAGCACATAAACAGATCACATGAGTAAAAGATATAAAAAGATCAGGAGAGGGTGGAAAGCAAGAGAGAGAAACAACATGTGGGTTCCTCCACAGCCTGGACGTCTTTCTCTTCCATGTCCTGGAGCTTTATCCTGCTAACAGCCATGTCTAATACCCACAGCTGGGCTGTTTTGTCCGCCGCTCTAAGGTATCAGCCACAGGTCAGAAGGTAACACTCTGTTTACACGATCATTTCCTAAAGCACTCATGCTGACCCGCTGGTGTGAAAGTTGACTTTTTTCTTGGCCTTTGTGCGGTGAGGGGGGGCAAAGAATTGCAACATTAGCTACAGCTACTGGGCGTGAAAGGGCCCTGAGGGTGGGGGGTCCATGCTTCAGGGGGGCCCCCCTTGCTGACCCTCACCCTCAGCGGGGGCTCCATTAGCCTCGTCATCACAGTTCATTCAGGCAAACTGTAACAGTGTCAGTGACATTCTCCCACAAAGACACACTCCTTTACACAGTCTATAAACATGCTTTCTCCTAGCCAATTCATCGCACAGTGACACCCCTGAAAGAGCCTCTTCACAGGGGCCGTTCTCACTGAGGTTTGGGCTGGGGCCTTCGTCGGGCACTCCTAGGGGCCACACAAAGACAGGGGTCAGACACTAATTTATAACATGGCCCCCAACTCTGCTCCCAGGCTCCTTAAACCACCACTATTCTCTAGTTAGGATTCTTCTTCTCTCTCACACACAAACATGTCGTCATAGGGGCAAGCAAAAAAAACAAGCATGTACCCAAGCCTCTTAGAACACTACCGTATACACACACAGACACACACATACACATATAAACACATATATACCTCAGCAGATTTGAATTCTTTTTCTCTTGCTGTAGCCACAATCCCTCACTGACTCCTCGCCAGATAATAAACTGTGATTGACAGCTAAACTGAGCTGTAATAGACAGTCTGGATAGGATTATAAGGGTGCAACCGGAGGCCATGTCATGATTATATTGACAAGATGACTTACCATAAGTTGGCCAGTCAGATTCAACTTTGCACACAATAGCTGGGTTGAGCGCAGTCGTCTATTGTAAGTAAATGTTGAGAATTTGGTCGAATGTTAACATTGTGAAGAATGTGCTGGGGGACGTCTCCCTGAATAGGTCAGGGGTGGCCCCTGACAGGGCCTTTGACACTGCAGGACAGCCTTCCCCACGTCCCTATGTTAGCCCCGGCTCCTCTGCAACGCCTACCCCACCAAAAACACCACATAGGAGAGAGAGGGTGCTAGGGGTGTGGGGGGTTGATGATGCAGCGGTCACACAGAGGTTAAGAAATAAGTCAACACTAGATGGGGAAGACACCTTTGAGTAAAAGTGGAGAACGTTTTTGAGAAAAGACCTCAAAATCCCCAGGGGTCAGAGAAACCTGGAACTCATGCTGCCACTCTCAGAGAGCAAAGACATAAAAACAATGTGAAATGATTACAGACAAATCCATGAATAAAGTGTCTGGATATATTCTATAAAAGGAACATGCAGCATTTCCCGAGGTATTAATGAAAATGCTGTGCATATCTGGCAATAATTCCACCGGTAAATGAAGAAGTATCCCTGGCTTTTGTCATGAAGGTCCATGCAAAATTTGTCCAATTCAAAAGAAAGAGCCGAAAACATAATAAGAAGTATAATGATAATCATCATCATCATTGCCATAATATTCACAATAATAATAGAATAATAGTAATAATGATTGATTTTATCATTATAATAAATTTAATAGTCAAAGAAATTTCACCTCTCCTTAAGAATCTTGTTACAAATGTTTATAAAAAGATAAACTAAACCTATAAAAAAGATTGGGGCTGGGCAAAAAACATGTCAGTTCTTCCTTGAAAACATTTCTAATATGACTGTGTGTCTGTTATATATATATATATATATATATATATATATATATATATATATATATATATATATATATATATATATATATATATATATATATATATATATATATATATATATATAAAATGAACATACATATATACATAAAAACATACATATACACATATAATTATAAATATTTACACATACATGTATATGTATATATGTATATATGTATATATATACACACATGTATACATATGTATATATGTGTATATATATACATATATACACATATATACATACACACACACACACATATATACATATATATACACATATATACATACACACACACATATATACATATACATATATATATACACATATATACATACACACACATATTATATATATATATATACACATATTATATATATATATATACACATATTATATATATATATATATATATATATATATATATATATATATATAGTCAATGTGTGCAGATGAGTTATTTATATTTTGTAATGTCCCATAACGTTAAAAATTTAAAAAAATTTTGGGAGCCCCGTCATATTCATATGAAAGTAAAAGCTCTGCCTCTTAAAGAGATGGAAGCAACAGTGTGTGTGTGTGTGTGTGTGTGTTTTTCCTCCAAGAAGCAGAGAGACACTGAGGAAGATTAACCTCTGCTCCGGCTGATCTGTCAGGGTGAGGAGGCAGCACAGGGTCCCACACACACGCACACACACACACGCACGCGCACACACACACACACACACACACACACACACACACACACACACACACACACAGACAGACACCAGTGCAGTTATAGATCTTCATCATAAATAGCTACTGTATGTGCTGAGGAAAAACAAAACAACCTTTTGGTTCAGACTCAAGTAAGAAGGTTAATTACATGTTACTGCATAAAACATGCATAAAAATTCAAGTATTGTATTTTAACAAAATACACACACACAGACACACACTGCTCTTTAATAAATTCATTCTGGCATTATGGAGGATCTCCCTGTGATTATCCAGTCCTCCCTCTCGCAGCTCAACATGTCTATTGGCTGGAAATGAGCCGGCCTTTCTCTGCTCTTTCAGCCTGTTGTTCTGGGAAAAGCCCAAAGGGAAACATTTAGATTGTAGGGCTCTTTGAGACACTCTGACAGTTGACTGATGACCGTCCATAAAATGACAAAGCATCGCTGTGTGGTGGCCAGTGCGGCCCACTGCCTCCCCATGGGAAACTAATTGCTTTGAATTGTTAACGGCAACATTATTTTTCTGCCAATCATTGCTTTTCAATGCCACGAAAATGAGCATGAAACAAGTCTTTTCAGTGAACAAAACAGTTAAATGTCCCCAATGTTGATCAAATTAACTTCAGCACTGTGACAATGGACTATATTTGTGTGAAAATAATGGTGGCCCACAAAGGGAGCCTTTATGCTGGGATTTCACAGTTGTAATGTAAAACTGTTCTCCCCTGAACCAGACCAGCCAACCTGAATAGGAGCTTGGAAAAAAGAAACAAACTCCAACATACAAAAGGGATTTTTTTTTTCTAAGTAAGAGAGAAGAAAAAAAATGTTGATTTTATCTGCAATGCTATCGTTTCACAGGCTCGTTTAGAAGCCATGGGTTTCTATCTCCAGTGTATCACTTCCACTACATCAGCTGCAGAATTATGCATGCAATCTCAGTTGTTTTCATTAATTAAAAATAGATGAATAGCCTCAAATTAAATAATGATGTATCCACATCAAGCCGTCGCTGAGAGGTCAATAATGCCTGATGTAGACACGTATGTGCATTTGCAAAGGCCAGAAAACAAGCAGGAGATGAATTTCAAGCAGAGCTGTGCTTTGCTCTCATGGAAGCAGGCCACACATCAGTGCAGGCTAAAGAGCTGTGTTTTTTTGATGTGACTCAATAGTGAGGTCTAGCTGGCTAAATGCTGTTCCTTCTCAGCATTGTTCCCTTGAGGCCTTGAAGCACTTCGGAGATAAACACCGTTTAGCAGTTAAAAGGGCCACAGAGGAAAAGGCTTATCAGATCTGCTCTCAATGGGCTGTAAGCTGTATTATTAGGCCTGGGCCCCAGATAAGGTGGAGGCTGAAGTTTGATGCCCGGTAGCAGAGCTCCGTCCCCAGCAGAGCTGTGTGATCATGTGCAGACTGCCTCATGGATCTCAGCTGGTGGGGTGTTCAGGAGCTGCCCTCCCCTCCTCTCCCCATCATGCAATGAGAGATTAGAACTCAGAGAGGGAGAGAGGAGAGAGGAGAGAGGAGAGAGGAGAGAGAAGGGTGGGTGGGGGGGTGTTTGGCTTTAGATATTCCCCGTCCCTTTTCCTGCTCTGCTTTCTGGGGGTAGGAGTCACAGTTAGGACAATGGCCAAAAAGATGGTTCCCAACCAGCCGCTGAATGGGAACACTGTTGGTGGTAGTGCTTCATTCAAAGCCCGGCCCGGGCACATTGTCCTCCCAGATCGGCAGAGTAGAATGGAGTTTGCTGGTGGCTGCCAAAAGGTTAGCAGCCTCTGTGAAAGGACCGACCCATTATTCACTGCCCTTTACAGAGCCCAAGGACCCTTTGTGCTCCTCCTCCTTTCCCTCTGCACTGCCAGCTTTTTCTCACTCTGGCGTTCCGGATCTGCACCCGACGGGTTCCCTCAAAGTGAGCGAGTGAGGCGCGATACCCCCACCATCCCACCTCCGGATCTCTACCAGGAACATATAAGACCACCCCCCCACCATCACCACCACCGCCGCCACCTTGCCTCAAACTACTTAGCCCTCATCCGCGTAAACAGAACCTTTAAATGATACGGCCAAGAAAAAACGACAAGGTTACCATCCTTAACACAAGAGGATTTAGACAGAAGGAGCAAGGAAACCGCCACTCAACCCACACAGTTCTTCATTCAATCCCTCAGACGTCTCAGACACTCCATCCTGTAAATAGACTCTTATTTAAGTGTATTTACAAGCTGACCCTTAAAAATAAATCAAGTGCTAAAGAATGACGAAAGTAGAGGAAATTTGATGAAAACACTGCAGAGTAAACATCAAGAAAGGTCCTTGTGAAACTTCATTATGCCAGTAAATCCAGGTAAGTTACAGCATAATAAAAAATGCAAAAGCTGCCATATTCTTAAAACATTCTCACTTCACTCTCCATTAAAGGGGGACCATTCTTTCATCAAATCAAGAATGAAGTACAGGTAAATAAAAAGTGTCTCATAATTCAAGCACATCAGAAAGCCTGCTGATAATGTATTCCACCCATATGTGCATGTAGTTATTCAAAGTGGAGGCAGCGGAGGGACACGTCGTGCATTCTGATGCCATTTGAATAGGAGGTGACCCTCTGCAAGGCTGGTACTTTGCTTTTATTCAGTCTTAGCTTGGCCAGGTAGAGAGCAACGCTTGCTTCATGCACTCTGTCGTTGTACTAGGCTGCAAATGGATATCCCATAAATCACATTAGCATGATTATGAATGGATATTTAGCCTGTTTGTATAGAGGCTGTCTTTACTTAGAGCAGCGTGGCGGAGCATTTAACCCTTCTTTAATGATTCCTAAAGCCTTGCCGGGTCAAAAATGTTCAATTTATTTAGATAATGTATCCTCTTTGGAGCAAAAAAATGTGGCACAAGGCTCCGCCTTTTACATTATGATGTATGTTGCTCATAAAGGTCAGGGAGATACCGAACATTTCAGGCTTTATCCAATGAATATCTTGAGCATTTTTTTATTAAGAGGGCCTATCGGAACATTTGTCTTCAATATCTAGTGTGCAGAATTGACAAATAGACCTGGAGAATGAGCTCACAGAGTGCCTTCCTCTCCTAGAGATCATGGTAATTGAGTTAGAATGGATCTTTTGGAGACCAATAATACAAGCTACAAATTTAATGTAAATCCAGCCTATAGATAACCTTAAAGCGATACTTCGCCCAAAAAGTGCATTTTGCTTTTCAAGTACTCACAAATAGTTGGCTTCAGCTCAGATAGATGTTTTTTTTTTCCTCTCTTGCATCACTACATTGTGACTCAAGAATGCAGAAAGCACCAGCTACATATATTTAGCTTGAAGCAAAGGAGACTGACGGCTAACAACAACAAAACTGCCCCCCCCCCCAAATATCGGTTAGAACACTCAAGCACATCCACGTCTTCATCCAGCTGTAATCTAAAAATGCTTTGACTTAAACTTAAAACAAACTAAAAAAAACTTCTGATTTTTGGCTGCTTTGAAACCTCATGTAGGAAAAAAAAACTTCTTTATTAGCTTAAAACACTTATTTGTGAGTACCTGAAAGGCAAAATGCACTTTTGGGGGGGGGGGGGGGCAAAATATCACTCTTATTCTTTGCATGAGTCACAAGTTGTTTCAAGGTAAAAGGTTTTAAGATGAATAAAATACATTTTTGGGTTAGACAAATAGTAACATTCCTTATGGCTGCACACAAAAACATCCCACTATCATCCATGCATCCATAAACGCTGCTAAACAAAGACTCTGCCAGACTGCCCGCCAATCAAACCCCCACCTCCCACTGATCTCATCCACCTGTAAAGCTCCCACTGCTGGTTCAGCATCCTCATCCTCACCAGCACACACAAGATAAAATTGCAAACATCTTCCACAACACACACACATACAGAAACACACACGGTTCCCCCCTGCCCCTGTTGTTACGGAGACAGTCAGCGGTGTTTTAGTTTTGAGATTCTTGTTTGTTCATAGCTTGTTTTATTCTTTTTTATTTGTGGACATAAATTTCCTCCATTGAGGAAAGTAAAGAATCAACTTGAAAAGAACACAGAAGAGAGTTCATGGAGTGTTCAGACCTAGTTTGAAATGCTCTATAGGGTGTGAAATTTACTTAAGAGCTGTGTCTATGATTCCAACAAATATCGTTAAGTGTGATGTAATTTGAAATATGCACTGAGTCTCTCCTGACTCAGGCACACACTGTTTATCATGATTTGTTTGATCAGTTAATAAAATGTTTTATCAGTAATTAAATTGTATCCATGATGTTAATTTGTTGTCGCAGCAATCACGAAACTGGATGAAAAAAATGTGAGAAGCATGTCCCAATTATAAATACCTGTCTAAAACGTATCCGAGCGCCTTCTGCCTGGTCCCCGAGTAGACCGAGGGGCTTTTCTCCCATGCCACCAGGTTGGAAGCATCATGGAAAAGATGTATGTTGACCAGATCAAAGACACTGTAGATAAAGAAACAAACAAATACGCAAACAGAATGAGTGCACATTCTTTTGCCAGGTCACACATCGGTTGAATATCAACCATAGCATTTAAACAGACAAACTGAGAACCTACAATCGTGAACAAACCATTCTAGATGTGTGTGTGTGTGTGTGTATGTATATATATATATATATATATATATATATATATATATATATATATATATATATGTATATATATGTGTATATATATATATATATATGTATATATATGTATATATATACGTATACATATACACATATATACATATACATACGTATACATATACATATATATACATATATATACATATATACATATATACACATATATACATATATATACATATATACATATACATATACATACATATATACATACATATACATATATATATACACGTATATATATGTGTGTATATATATATAAGAATGCTGAATGAGCATTTTCCAAACATCAGTAAACATTTATGAATACTCTGTGAAACTTGTTGTAAAATGGGACACTTAACAGTTCATTAAGTATTAACTAACAGTTATTCATGTATCTGGCATTTGGCTTTTTTTTTTTTTGGAATGAGACTCAAAAATCAGTGACTTGAGGTGTGACATTTGCTTTCGACAACATTCAATAAAGATCCAATGGTAACAAGGTGATATTTCTGCCACAAATGCATCCATAATAATAATTAAAAAAAAAAAAGAAAGTCAAATAAGGTCAATAAATGATGGTAATGCATGCCAGAACTGTCACCAGTACCAGCGCTAATCTGCTGTCTTTCTGGTTGTCCTGTCAAGTAGAAGCAGATAGCTCAATGTCCAGGGAAGAGCATCTCCATGAGGATCCTATCAATCGGCTGTGTCTGGTAGCATTGTGGAGTTGACCCGGAGGAATTGGGTTGATCTCAGGGGGTTTATTCTGCACTGACATCCTGAACAAATGAATACATGCATGGTCTCTTCTATCTTTGTCTATCCCATCTTTGATCTGACCCCCCCCCATTCTTCACCTGTCTCTCTCTCTCTCTCTCTTGCTCTCTCTCTCTCTCTCTCTCCCCCTGCTGCTCTTGTCAAACATCATGCCCTTATTAAATGCTTACCGTTTCAGCTCTTTAGTTCTCATGTCATACCTCTATTAGATTAGGACCACCCCCCCACCACCACATCCCCATCCCCTGCCCTGCTCACTGGAAGCCAGCGTTCAGATTCATCCCGTACAGGTTCAATTGCCTGTAATGTTTTGTGTCATCTGTCATATGCAACTCCTTGACTAACATGATTACGTCTAATCAAATCCCTGCTCGTTTGTGTGCCACACTGTCCGCAGAGGATCCAGAGGCCCAACTAGCCCCCCCACCAAATCTCCCCTCTCCCACATGTCACTGTGAGCTGCGGCAGAAGCCAGACAGTTAGATCTTCATCTCTATTCACCATGATATAGTTGTAATGATTCCGTGTTAAACGATGATGAGGTGTATTGTTGCAGGGACTTATTAAAACGACTCACCAGTCAGGCAGGGCCCATCGAGTTCTGATGAATCCCTTTCTGGACCACTTGCACTGCAGAACACAGACACGCAATTAGGTGGGACACTTGAAGAATTTGACATCACTTAGACTTCAACTGTCATCTGGAGGCAGATGGCTATTGTGTCAAATGATTTAACGGGAAGATGTCATCATATCAATTTTTTCCTGGAAACACAGTTTTACATTTTTCGAACGTCATGATGATAAAACATGTCCAGAAAACATCTTGTAATTTAACCTTGAAACATAAAACTGTTGGGAAAAAGAACAACAGACTGGCAAATACATATAAACATCATGTTCAGCTGCAATGAAGGAAGCGATTACTTAAATAATCTATCGCCGGCATTGGAAAGAGACATAACTTGATTTATATATATCTTTCTGATATGGATTTTTTTTTTTAAATTACCAACATGTCATACTGTGTTGTTTTTCTTTAGTCACTTAAAATATTGTCACTTTTTCATCTGACAGATGTAGAGAAAAGTTGGGTTTTTTTGCCCCCAAAAATTAGATTCTTTAATGAATTGTATTTAAATAAAATGGCAGCAACAGAAAAAAATCATTGAAACCAGAAATTGCAACTTAGATTTTAAAGCATCATGAATATAACTACACTGTATATGACAATAAAACAATAGAAAGATACCATTCGACAACATGAATACTGTTACCTTTGATACTTTGAGTATATTTGCGAACAAAATAGTACTTTCACTTTTTTTTTACATTTTGGTGTAACATTTCTATTTAATCCGCCACTGGACCAGAAAACATTTCCTTGTCAGGGCAATTAACCCAGAAATTTTTGAAACTGACATTTGCAGCTTTTAACTGATTCTATCAAGCTCGCTTAATACTTTTCCCCGAGTTCACGAACTGCAAACGGTATTATTCAAAATCTATTTTGTTTGCAGGTGATGCAAGATACTGTTCTCTAGTTTTTAGGGAACTTGATTTTTTTACTTTTAAACTTTTTACAAAACTTGTATTCAAGAGATGTGTGCTTCACAATCTATTTAGAGTACAGACCATGTTACAAAACAAAGACATATAAACTTAGAAAAATAAGTTACTTAATTGTAATTGAGGTAAAGTTTGAAATAATCATCATACATTTTTAAAGACACATCATCCATTTTGAAGAAAAACATTGGAAATATTTGTTCCAAGCAGTGAGAATTTGCTGCTTTCTTGTTTTGTGTGAAAAAATGTCTAAAAATATAACTATTCTATTTTGTTCTTTGGTTGTTGAGTTTTTTGATTAGTTTAAATTTGACTTCCATCCATCCATCCATTTTCTACCACTTTTCCTGTTAAGGGTCGGGGGGGGGGGTGGAGCCTATCCCAGCAGCCTTCAGGCGAGAGGCAGGGTTCATCCTGGACAGGTCACCAGTCCATCACAGGTCCAACACATATAGACAGACAACCATTCACACTCACAGCCACACCTACAGTCAATTTAGAGTATCAATCAGCCTCGTCCCCTCTTACATGTCTTTGGACTGTGGGAGGAAGCCGGAGTACCAGAGAGAACCCACGCAGGAACAGGGAGAACATGGAGACTCACCACAGAAAGATCCCGTGCTCGAGCCGGGGCTCGAAGCTGGAACCTTCTTGCTGTGAGGCGACAGTGCTGACCACTGCACCACCGTGCCGCCTATATTTGACTTATGAATTGAATTATCTGTTTTAGAAACCAGAAAAACTAATAAATTGAGAAAACAAGCACATACATTGAAATAGCTGTCTGATGCACCTATAAAATAACGAGAAGGTTCCTAACATAAAGACAGGCTGAAAGACTTCAGAATCATAAGACACATAAAAGTGGTGTCTCAATTATTTAGTTTGCAAAAGACATGTTTTATCCTTTTTTTTAAAGGAATTTTTTCAATCAAGAATATACATCAAACTTCATGAACAAAGTTATGCAAAATACAACAGCAATATAAGAGCACAGTGTGGAGAAGTAGCACGCAGCTGTTTGATCAGATCCAACCAGCCTCCAGTTAATTATCCAATCACAAGTCTGAAGATCTTTTTCAAATAGCACATGATTCACCATGAAGCTGGTTATTAAATGAGAGACAAATTGATGCTGTGAGTGTTCTAGTTCGGAATAGATAAATACATCTCTTTCCCTGGTTCCTCCTGTTGAACTCTCTCTGATACTCCTAATGGGGAGTTAACTGCAGTGATGAATAAACTAATTACGGGCCAGGTCACATAATTACAAATTGACTAATTTTATTTAAAAAAAACTCAGATGCAAATTAAAAGGCTAAGAGGTATTTGATTGCGCCTCACATCCTTCAATCTGCATTAGAACAAGATTAACTGTATCAAATTGAATTACATTAGCATACTTGAATTAATCCATAGTGCTTCAGCAGGATGTATGGGCCCAATTATAACCGCTGTCCAAATATTGTGACTTTGAAAGCAGCAAATGGGATTGGATGAAAAGTGTCACACTTCAGCATGACCTTACACTTAAAACAAATGTGTTGTTTGCTTATTTTTTATTATACAAATTGAGTGAGAAGATGCTGAAAAGATCAAAAACACTACGAAATAAAAGAGGGAGTAATCAAACTGATGTGTTTTGTTTACTTTCCTCCATCTGAGAGCTGCTGATGTAAAGTTGAGCAAAGAAAGTCTCAGAGTGGCGAGGATGACGAGGGACAAGATGAAAAGTGAATGTCCGGGGGTGGGGGGTGGGGTCTCGCTCACTGCCCATACCAGCTCTGACTGCAGCCAGAGACGTTTAATCTCGATTTAATTTAAAGAGCCATTAACTACAATCGCAGCATTAAAATCCATCACTTCCCTGACACCTGGCCCCAGATTGCCCCATTTCCTGCATGTATGACTGATTGACCCCCTGCTTCATCGCTTGCTTATAAACACACTCACGACACACACACACACACACACACACACACACACACACACACAAACACACACACACACAGGAGGTAAACACATGGGGCTGATGGTCAGGTGGTGCACACACATCCAGAAAGACACACGTGCTCGCTCTGGTTATCTGTTTTAGCCAGTAAAAGAGCTTTTATTTTGTAGTCGGAATCCAGTTGATTATCTCACACAATCAATCAAAGTCAAGAGAAGAAAAGTGTCTCTCTCTATTGCTTGACATGATGACATCATGATTTGGTTGCTGCAGCTGATATTGAAGCAGAGATGATGACACAGATGCCGTCCAGCCCCATTTAATCTCCTGCTCATCATCACTGCCGTACACACACACACACACACAAAAACATTGTCTCTGATAACGGAGTTTTTAAGAACAGGAGGCATATTTGGATTAAATGGATAGGTGACATGTAATCATATCATATATCAGCTTTAGTGGCTGTGAAGAGTCGCTGGGTGGGGATGAGGGTGGGAGTCAAAGGCCAACGGTAAAAGGTCGCCAGGCTCGGGGTGACATTGGCTGACCTTCCACAGGTCAGTGATGGCGTCTCCGCCCATGACAGTGATGAACGGCAGCTACACAGTGGGTCACATCCAGGGGTGTCGAGCAAATACACACAGGGGCTGACCAAAACGCGCACACACTCACACACACACACGTACGCACGCACATACACAGAAGACATGAAAGACAGACAGACAAGAAACAGACAGACATGCCAGGAAGGGATGGAATGGTAGAACTGCAAAAAACTAGAAGACACCGAAAGAAACACACCCAGTTGTGACTAATGGAAAACTGTGCTCCTATAAAATGTCAAACTTGACACCCAACACACACAATGGCAGACCCAGTCCTCGTCCAAAACACCTGCTGGTCACCATGTCCTGCTCCATCCAGCTTGATTCTTTGACCTTTCTTATATTTCAGCTCAAAGTCCAACCACCATAAATAATATCATGGTGGTGGGGTAATGTTGGGGAGGGGGGGGGGATGTTTGCGAGTGCAGGATGGGGAAGTGGGGGTGGGGTTACACAAAAGCCCTGTGACAGAAATGCACTGTGAGTAATAAGTAATACACACAAACGCTGATTGATTTGAGCCTCCAGTACAGTCACATTTATCTTTATTCCATCACCCACGGAGGAGTGGGGAGCGATCAAACAAGGGAGGTCTTACTTATATGACTGGATAGCACATGAAAATACGTGTGTGTATGTGTGTGTGTGTGTGCGTGCGTGTGTGTCACTGGGATAAGGATGCACCTCTCACATCTTGCAAGCAAAGTCAAATTTGACTTTTCCTCTTATAAACATCTAATAAAACTTAACTAATCTCTCTAAAAAACAAAAACCTCCATTTGGCTTTGATTCTCCCTCATTTATGGGAACATAATACAATCTCATGGATCACGGCTGTCACCGGGAACCGCATCTGTGTCACAGGTGTCTTGTCTGGTGATAAATGCAAGGAGAATTTTACAAGCAACGCCAGTTTAAATGACTTCATCTCCTTAACGTACATCTATGAATCACTTACATATGAGGGAAGTTAACTTTCATGGAGGGCAGAACTGAAATGTAATCACATCCGTGTTGCACCGCACTACAGAGGGCACTAAAAGGGTATGAAAAGTCAGCGCTTTTATGGACACGCTCACTGTGCAAACAACAAATACAAACTCATACGGGATGTTGATCTACAGCCTGTCGCCTATTTTCTTCCTTTCTCTTTTTTATTTATTTATTTTTTTTCCTGCACTGGTGTAAAACAATCAATAGCAAGGGCACATTAAGGTCTGGGTCGTATACTTTATTTATATAAGGCAATGACAAATCCTTATGATGCAATGGTTTGTGGAAGCATGCACTACTGCGCCAAACAAATAAATATATTAATGCCCGCTGAGGGAGGTGGAGAGATTGACGGAACAACGGCAAACGACAAGCCGCCAAATCCATCACGGCGACCTTTCAAAAGAAATGTGTCTACAATTTTGTCCACTTCCTTCTTATTCAGCTTTTGAATTAATGTTTCTTCACTGTTCACTTTCAGCTATAAGTCAAGGTGGAATTATGGGGAACAAAATGTGTGCGTATGAAAGGGTTGTCACAGAAATTAGAATCAAACTAAAAGCAGAAATAAGTAATTTCAGATGATCTTAATTCCATTTAGCCGCTGTAAATTCAGGGTTGTTCTGAAAAACAGTCAGGAAGTCCACTGAAATGTACTCAATGACATTTTGTTTCCCTCTTTTATACACATAAACATTCAGCGAGCCCACCCGCCGTGATGTCATCAGGCTCTAGCCCGGTGACACTTTATTGATGGGCAACTGTAAAGGTGAGACACAAGCAGGGAAACACACATCTGTCTTCCAGCAGCCTGGTGATCACTCCTTCCGTCGAGGGTCCTGGCTGACAAATAAAAACTCTTTTAATTGCCCTGAAAATCAGATATGAGCATGTAAACAAGACACCTGCCCTCTGTGTCAGTTTGGTTCACATCTCGTTCCACATTTGTCACCTCAGCCACTGGACACATCTGATGCCGTGTGGTTCAACGTCGCCAACTGAGGCGGGACGCTGGTTCGGGACGGTGTGTATTGGGTCCAGCATCTGTGTGTAATAGGATTCCTCAAAGCCGCAGATGGATGGCAAATGTAGGCGGTTTCATCTACTAAAAGAGGGCATAAATCACTAGCGGAGGAAGAGGGGACGAGGCAGGGGTTATCACCAGTCTGCCTCCCTCATGAGAGCTTTGCATTAAAGCATTAGTGAAATTAATTCATCTTTCATAAGAGGTTTGAGCAGTATCTGTGATCTATGATAACAACCAATTTCTCACTACGGAGGGCCGGAGGAGGAGGAGGGAGACAGGGAAAAAAATACTCAGCGACCCTGATAGACTACACAAATCTGCTCTTTTTAAATGGGCTAACATTATCTGGAGTGCTGCTCTCTGGAGCATCATCCTAGATTCATATCCCAGCCGGGAAAGAGGCATAAATCACCGGGCAAAACTTTTCTCATTTACCCCCTCTCCCCCGCCCCCCCCTTGCACGCCTCCTTTCTCTCTACATCACTCTCCTCATCCCTCTCCCGCCACGCCGTGCCAGCTTTGTTTTGTGGTTTTCTTTGCTTGTCCTGTTAAACGCAGAACAATGTTCCGCCGTAATCATTGCAAATGGCTTTGCGCCTCAATCAGTGTAATTGGTTTTAGATCATCTCTGGAATGGGATGGATGTGGGAAGCTGTTTGTGTGTGTGTGTGTTGGGTCTGCATGACCAGGGTGGCTGGCTAAGGGGCCTGCAGTTTGTGAAAGAGACGGAAATTGGGGGGAAGTGTGTGAAGGGGCTGAATCCATCTGTTTTGCATATATTTGCAGAGGCGGCCGGCGGAGCATGGTTGACAGATGAGTGGGGAGTGCGGGGATGACACACGGGCAGTCGTGCTCTTTATTACTATATCAGCACAGCTCTGCTCGGTGCTCAGTTTCCCTCTGATGGCACACAGCGCGCCACGCCAGAAAACTGAACACAGCAGAGCGAGCAGAGAATTGCTCCACGAGATAAAACCAGGGGTTTCTCTTTCACAATCAGAACTGCGCTACTGATTTGTCTTCAAATCAGCCATGCGTTGGCCAAGATTCCTGCAAGCCCTTTCTTCTTAGAGTTTAAAACTTACAATTAAAAAGAGAGACACTGAAGATGAAACTGCTTGATAACAGTCTATGAAGTTATAAGAGAAGGGAATATGTGTGCTTTTACAATGCATGTTTTTTGTCCATATTTTATACATTATTCAAAATTTCATATGTCACTGCTTTTTTAGATCTCACTTGGAGGCCTTTAACTTCTCAACAGGCAGACGACCCACCTCAGGAAAGTAGTCCTGTGGAAACTTCTCCTTCTCCAGCGAGGGTGTGCTTTCTAGTGTCTCAGAACAGGTTTCCTTCCCAACCACTTTCCTGAATTTCTTAGCTGATGGAGAGAGAGAAAGAGAGAGAGGGAGAGAGATAGAGACAGAGAGAGAGAGAGAGGATAGCATATTGTTATAAACATGGGTGATTCACTTTTAGAGACCCCTGTGTGTGTGTGTGTGTGTGTGTGTGTGTGTGTGTGTGTGTGTGTGTGTGTGGTTGGTAATGTGATCCCATTCATTAGTGTTTACTGAGAAACACTGGCCTTCCCCAGTCAACTGCCCCACCTGCTGGTCAGAATGTGGAATACCCACATTCAAATTGAGAGCGTGAGAGGCCACAGAGTAAAAATAAAACTAAACTTCTCAGTCATTTTGGGTAAAAGCTTGCAAAAGAGCAACATTTGTAGACTGCGGTTGTAATTTTCAATTTGGAGGATTTGCTGTGTCAGGAACATTTAAGCTTGGTGACATTTACAATAATCTGAAGGTGAGCGTAACGTACTCAGCCTCTCAAGATGCAAAGATGTGATCTTCTGTATGTTGTCCAGACTGTAGACTTTGAAGCACATTTGTGATTTTGCACTGTATAACATACTTAATACATATTCAAGCCTAATCTAAAGGCATCGCTACCATAAAAGAGAGCTAAAATAACTGTGCAAGTGTGTGTGTGTGTGTGTGTGTGTGTGTGTGTGTGAGAAATAAATGTCACTTAATGAGGAAAGGTGACTTAATGAGATTGGCGTGACTAAAGAAAATGAAACAGTTTTAGGTTAAAAAAAAAAAAGTTCTTCTTTTCATTTAAGCAGTTTGATTATTTATCATGAAGCACTAATGTTTGTAATAAATAAGCAAGAGCATTTTTAAAAGGTGTTGGTCTTTCTATGCCTCAGCAGGAATTAGATGGTATTGTTGGATTTCTTTTGGTACCAATTTTGTTCAAATTCTGAGTGCTTTTAAATACTGGATTACCATAGAGAACATTATAATGAGGCAACAGCAGTGTAGACACACTGACAGGAAGAAAATGCACACAAAAGATACTTGGATCTTGATCTTGATGGTCTTTGCACGCCCAGTAATGTTTCAATGCCATGTCCCGAGATACAGACCAGCCTCTCTTTTCTGCTACGGTCCTCCACTTTGGAGATGTGGAGATGCACAGTGGAGCGAGTGAAAGTGTGGCTCACTGGGTCTTGAGGAGAGGGGGGTTGTTCTGCTACATTTTTGGATGGTTGTGGCAATTCATGGGGGGGGGGGGGGGGGGGGTTGGGGTTGTCTTTGCTTGTTTGTTAAATGTTCAATAACCATTTTCATAATCGTTCATCAACAAAAATGTCTGACATGGATTAGCTCTAAATTTTAACAGGTTCTTCTTCGGTTTGCTCACCATCATTCCACCAAATCCTATGAAAATCCACCCTGTATTTCTTCTGATCAATTTGACACACAAACATACCAGCAGACAAGGTGATTGTGGATGCAAAAAAAAATTACAAATAAAATTTAAAAAAAAAAAAAATGATGGCAGCATTCCATTTAGATGCTTCACTTCCAGGATGCTGGACACGCTGATTATCTGTCACTGGTCATGTTACCAACCAGCTCTTTATATGAGAATTTTCAATTTGCACA
Organism: Aulostomus chinensis; assembly: GCF_037954235.1. Lineage (NCBI taxonomy): Eukaryota > Metazoa > Chordata > Actinopteri > Syngnathiformes > Aulostomidae > Aulostomus > Aulostomus chinensis. Next base: position 20,371,988 of record NC_141335.1, on the reverse strand, counting down.
TTATTAAAAAAATAAATAAATAAAAATAACCTTTGTGGAAACATTAAACTATTAAACACTAAATAATGTGAGACAGTAATTATGCTTTTTGTAGGTGGAAAAGTTGTTGTATCTACAAGATACAGTAAATAAGTGTTTTGTCAATCCCGTGATGGTCAGGGCTCCTCATCTTCATCAGGGCTGTTATCAGAACTCTTCCAAGGCCAAAACCTCACATAACAGCAAAGGATGGAAATGCACAAAATCATTCATTTCATTCATTTTCCAAATTTCTAACAAATTTTGTCAAAATTTTTAATGTATTTGGCTGGAGAAGTGGCCAGGCCTCACTGACAGAGCACACCTGACATTTATGTGAAGTTCTTAGTAAAAATTGGTTTTGCAGCATTGACAAGCGAAAAAGTTGTTTTGCTTGCAATAATGTACACAAAACTCTGTAGTATGAGGTATTTATCAAATTAGAAATCAAATTTTCAAAGTGTAAAAGTGTGACTGAGTAGTTGTCTTCTCCCCTCTCGACCCCTCCCCTGCTTTCGCCCTGTCCTTCACTGGGGTAACTGGTGCTAATGCTGACTTGGGTCTAATAGAAAGCGAGGCACCTCCACATCTATATCCCTCCTTTAATTAGCGTGGCCGCCGGACCCAGGGGCCCTCTGACACTGCAGGCTGATGAGACCGCCGTAACTGTCCAATAACCCGTCGCACACCATTACTGTAGGCCCGAAATCTTATGAATTAAATCCTAATATTAATAAGCATTACCAGTCTGTCCCGCTGCCTTTACATTATCCTCAAAGCCAATCTTAGCTCACTGGTTTTGATGGAAGTGGGAATAGCCCGCAAATGGTTGTGTGGGATATGCAGGGGTGGGATGAGGGGCCACAGTGTGAGGATTTCATTTCAAGACAGCGGCAGTGACGTATTATGTGTGAGTGCGTTGAAGGAGGGTGAGCTCACCTTTGAAATCAAACTGGTGGATGTTTTTCAAAGATTCGTGGATAAAGTAGAAACTTCCCAGAGCCTGCAAGAAGAAGAATAAAAACCATTAAATCATTTGTGCACACACTTTCTTACTTTCTTACACAACAAGACAATTGTTTCCTTCAATATTTCACAAATTAACATTCTCTTCAACCCTGTCAAGAGAAGATGGATAAAACTCTTCAGCCAGGACCGTGTTCATGATTCTTAACGGGATCAACCTAATGTGAGAATGCTTTTCTGAAACACAGGACTGAAAGTCAGGCCAACACACACACACACACACACACACACACACACACACACACACACACACACACACACACACTCCCGGGCTCACTTCCCACAGCTCTGCTCAAGTGGAAGAAGCAAACAGGACGCAACAACAGGTGCAATCGTACAGTAGAGTCTCGCTGCACCCCATTCTCAGGCTCAGAGGCTTCTAATGTGGCGCGTCAACAATTTGAGCTTTCAAAAGGACACATTCAGATGCAATTTTGAATGAGCAAAGATCAACTTCAATAGGCTTAAAATCTTAATTTTCCCTGTGAACAATCAGAAAACTTTCCCAGTCCGTGTACAAGCCAATCAAAGTCTGTGGGAAGAAGTGAGACTGGTGCAGAGGGGGATTTGATGCGGTTCACAGTCCACTACACTGCTTTCTGTTGCCCCTCTTTACATTTAGGGCAAATGGAGGCAAAGCTCAAGCTCAATCCCCTGTGTCTTTGAGATAGCAGACCTCTGGCTCGGGATAAGTCTCCTTTCTCCCCTCAAGGAGAGGCAGAAGCTGGTGAGTAACTTATGATATAGAACAGTGCCACCAAATTAAAACACAAGTGAGTGGAGATAATAATGTCTCCAGACAGAAAAGAAGAGGAAGAGAACTCAGGGAAATGACCAGGTAAGGAAGTTCAGGAGGAGACAAAAGGAAAAGGAACACCTCGTGGAATTAAGACTCGGGGGTTTTTCCTATCAAGGCTGGGTGCGGGCGCCTCCCCTGCCACAGTTTGGGCCCAGCCTGCATTATTTATGAGTGCTGGCACATCTTGAGATTAAACATTTGCTGATTTGTCAAAAGCACAAACATGAGGTCCCCGCTCATCTCCTTGACATATAAGTTCAGCCGACAGAAAAAAAACACTGCCGCACATTTAATTGATGAGAGGAGCGGCTGGTGACCTGAACCTCGTCGCATTCTCCCCTCCTTTTCTCACTCCGACGGAGGACTGAGAAAAATGGAGAGGGAGGGAGGGTATGAGAGGGGGGACTGTGTTGGGCAAAGGCAGGACTCAAGGTCACAGCTTCCCATCGCGAGAGGATGTCTTCCAGGAAGGACCACCTCCACTTATTTGCGCTGGCTTGTCTTTATGTTCTCTTTCACCTTAAACTGCCAACATGCGAGTCTGAGACAGAGATGGATAGCAGAACGCCGTGATGGAGGAAGAAGTGTGATTTGTCAAAATGGTGCCACTGGGCTGCTGTTTGTGTACGGTACATATTTTCACGGGAAGTGACACAAAAAGAATGACTACGATTAAATATGATATCAGGGGAAAGTGAGGTGAAAAGATATCATTAGATATTAAATTGAAGCTGTGCAATTTATCAGCTGAATCAGTCCACCGCTGTTGACGAAAGGGAGACGAAGATTTAAATCATTTAAATGATAAATAATTATAAAAAGCACAAATTCCAGCTATGAATATGAAGAGTTCCAGACATTACAAGACAGCAAATTGAATATGTTTGAGTTTTCAATTGTTAGACCAATAAAAAAAAAAATTCTTTAAAAGATAAAATTATTATTTAACTGACTATAACTTCATAAAAAAAAGATGGAAACATTTCGGAAATAATTGTTGCCTGCAAAGATTATTGACTTGAAGAAATTCTGACCCAATAACCTAATAAATGATTATAGGAAGTCAAATTGAATCACAATAAATAAAGTAATGATTAAAATCTTCCCTTTTGGTCATAATAACCTCTGCTGCAGTGGAAGCTGATCCCTCTGCAGGCTCTCAGTGAATCAGATGACTAAAAATAAAATTAATATGACATCAAACAAATCTGCACAAATCAATTTTCAAATAAATGATAAACAACTAAGCTTAAGTGGCTATCTGTGTAATTTACTTAACCTTCAACCCTAATAAATATTTATTTGACATCCAGGTTCAAAAGCTAGCAGCAGCTGTGCCCCCCAGTCTCTCTCTCTCCCTCCCTCCCTCTCTCTCTCTCTCTACCCCCCCCCCCCCCAAGCCAGCCTTTCTGCCGCACTCTTCATGAACAAGCTATTATATTAGCAGGGCGCAATTAATCCATTTGTCTCCTTACATGACAGGCTCAAAATATTCATTAGGGCCGGGCCGTGCCGACAGGCCATGCTTATCTTGTACCAGTGGCTTTACAATGGCTTGTCTCAAACGTATGTTTGTCACGTCCCATTTTATTGATTAGCTGCCAGATTCGCATGAAATAATTAAAAGTATATTTTACATATTTATAAACCCCACTGCCACAGTGGCTACTTAATTTTCCATTAGTAAAATGCAGTCTATTAAGCACAGCATGAGGGCTGCGGGGGAGGTAAGGAGAAATGAGTAATCACCATAATTGTAGACAGAAAGACAATAACTGCGCCATAAAAGCCTGGCTTTTATGGCTGGTTCTGGCAATGCTATCTCTTATCACAGGTTGTATTGGCCACGCCGCTCATAGATAAGGCCACGCTGACAAAACAGAGTTCGCTTTCCATGTGCATGTGCGTGTGTGTGTTCATGCAAGTGTGCAGTTGACATTTCCAATACCCTCGCAGATATGGGCTGAACAAGTCCCAATAGACTGGCTGCTGGAAAATAGAGACTAGAGAGCAGCAGTACATAGCCTGCATACTTTGCTCCGCAGAATGCTTTATCGATACCGAGGGCTGCAAAAATTAGTTCTGGCCAATGAAGAGAAGCAGGAATTCTGTGACCTCTGAATAGATTTTCTACGTTTAATGTGAAAAATGAGCCATAAAGAAAACATAAAAGTAATAATTTTTCTTCAAGGTCTCACCTCCAATCTGTGCTAAGGGGAAGCCGCCAGTCCCCGGAGAGCTGACACGCACACACTCCAGTGTCATAAGAGTGTCAGTGTACAACTTCAGAGGGTAATGTTCTGTCTTTCTGCAGCCACGAGCACAGTCTGGGCTTATGGGTTTGTGCAGCACGGTGATGTGTGTGCAGTTCAGCCAGGTGACACTCAATCACAGATGCCGATTGTTGCGAAACAGAATTTGTTCTGCACTGTAAGTGAAGTGGATACAGATGTGCACCAGCACAGTGTCTGCATCTTTTTGATGAACTTTTGTTGGCATGGCAACAAAAGATAGTTTCAGCTAAATAAAAGCAAGTTCAATAAAAAAAAGGACTTAGCTTGTGATTGGGCTGAAACTAATATATTCATGATCGATTAATCTGTAGATTAAATTCATGATTAAATGAGGATACATTTTACAGCTTTTGTTGATCCATCAGTACAAAACCCCCAAAACGCTTCACTTTCAGTCACAAACGACAACAAAAAAACCCCCCATCGAAACCTTATGTTTTAGAATCTGGATCCAGCAACAAAAAGAACAGGCAAAAATGATAAGTTAATTCATTGGTGATTCACATTCTTTTCATTAACTGGTCAATTCATTGTAGCAGCTCCACTTTGTGACCTCTGACGAGGGGCCGCTGGGAAACAAGAATAATCATCTGCTCTCCTGTTTTCCTGCTGAGCCGATACACTGAGAGAATACATGCATTTCTACCTGCATGATTTAATGTAAAGTAACTTAAGAGCAGGTGACACTGATGTTATGTGGGAATTTTGTCACTGAATTGATTTACTGATACAGATCGATGTATCGCTACAGCCCTACAAGCCTTCTTTGTATAAAGATGCTCAGTACCACCTTTTTCATGCTTGTGACAAGAATGTGCCAATAATGATACCAATCCCATACGGGCTTTTCTCTCTCTGAAACAATAAGATTTATCAATATAGTTATGAAGTTGCACTTCAGTTGAGCATTAATGAAGAATTTCTTCAAAGGGATTTGAATATCTATATACATATTAAAGATATCCATTTTACTGCTTTGGGAGAGCGTTTGGACAATATTGATGCCAAGTGTCTCATCGGCACATCCCGACTCTCTAATCTGGGTTAAATCTGGGTTTACACAATTCCGAACATTCTGCAAAATAGGCCTTGTCTAGTTTATATCAGGCAAATCCCTGGCGCCCCTTCCTCTGTCATGAGTAAACCTGCATGTCGAGATCTAAAACTGCCAAAATACACACACACACACACACACACACACACACACACACACACACACACACACACACACACTCACACACACACACACAGACTTATCGGAAAGGTCAATCAGATATGCCATCGAGAAGAAATGTTCCCATACATCAGGAGCACATGTCACAACAGCTTAGAGCAGCAGCAACACACATAAGCTCTAACTAATAGGTACATAAAAACCCTCATTAGTTACCACACACCAGCAGCTAAACACACTTCAAACCAAACTGTAAATCCTTCAGCAACAATAGGCCAGCGTGCCATGTGCTGTC